>NC_134077.1:57961663-59438032 GCF_965140245.1 Athene noctua | reverse complement strand
AAAGCTGCTATCAAAACCTGTACTGAAATCATAATAGCAAATTCCACCCCTCCCAGCTTCATTTAAGATGCACAGAATTTAGGATCTTTTCTTCTCTTTAAGTTGGGACCATCCATGTGACTTTTAAGTCTAAAAAGGAAAGAGGAAAAAAACCCGAAACACTTAAATAGGAGTTCTCTTCCACATTAGCACCCAACTTTAAAAATACTGTAATTGAGTACTAGATTACTGTAGTTTAACCACAAGCAGAATTTATAACAGTAGTATATGAAGAAAACTGCTGTGAAGTAGAGAATGAGAAACACAGCAACAAGGTACAGCAGCTGTAGTAGGTGATTACTCTGAGCTGAGAAAAGGCACAAAGATCTCAGCTAAACATCTCTGCTTAAGAGAAGGGAATGAAGCTCCTAACATGCCTCCAACATGCATTTGGATGGAGAAAATTACCAGAGCTACTTCCAGCCTCTTGAGATTTATCCATGCTAGAACTCGGAACTCATGTGTAAGACTTAAAAGAAACGCATATAATATTAACTTCTAAGCTTTTAAACATGTTTCTGAATTAGATCTCTTTTGTCCACTTTTACTTTCTGAGTTGTTGCATACAACAGCTTCAAAGCTTTAGGTTTTCATACAAAATCAGAAAGACTAGGGAATTTCTGATGAAAACTGAGATTCTCATTATACTGCTCTGTTTAGGAACCGGCTGAGCCTTCAGAAATCCTGCAAAAATCACACCACTTTCAAGCAGCAGGTATTTGCTATGGTGAACAGAAGGGAGGGATAAGATCCTGACCCAACTCCCACTGTTCTGGTTTCAGAGGGTGTGTAGAGGTTTTAGATGCTGATTCTCAACTGAAACTTCAGAGTATCAGGAAATTAATGCACTGACTGAACCTCTTGTTATTCAGCCCTTCAATCCTCAAATAGCAAAAGGCTAGAAAGAGCAGAGAACTGCAGCTGAAGAGCAACTCCAGCATTCATGCTCAGCCAGCAGCTGATTTGGGAGGGAAGAGACTGGCAGAAACAACAGTAGGAGAGTGGCAGTGAACAAGGTGACAAGTGAACAAGGGTAACTAGGGTGGATTTTGGGGACACAGTATGACAGATACAATGAATTAAAAATAAATTGGTAGAAAGACAGACAGATCCCTAGCTAGTCTAAAATGCCTAAACTCTGTTTCCTTCAACTATGGATGAGCAACATACTTCAAAACTCACTGTTAGTCTTACCTATGATTTCAGCAAGAAGAAGAGAAGTGTCTGTGTAAATTGTTGCAAAGTAGCAAGCTGTAGTCGTGCCATTCTTTAGAGTTCGTCTCTATAAAAAGAAATAATTTTCAACTGTCTGGGAAAAAAAAAAAAATCAAGCTGCCAAAATGCAGAACAGGCAGTCTGAACTGCAAGAACATTTAGTTATTGTGAAATTGTGCAGTGAAGTGGGGAGGTAAAATACAGATTTTTAATTTCATAGTATATTTTTAAGTCTCAGTGTTAATAAATATAAAATTGCTCTTCAAAATCCATACAGATTTAACGGCTAAACGGTTAGAAACCTATCTGTACTTCCTTCACTCAAACTAGAAATAAATTCTGACTTATATTTAGAAATACAAACAACTAGTCATTTATGTTATTTCCTAGATTTTAAAGGATCTCCAATTTTCCGTGAAGCACTGTTTACCCAACATTAGCAAAGCAGCACCTGATGGCTGGGAAAAATAGCCAGGCGTTCATGTATAAAAATCCTTTGCTATCCCTGAGTACAGAGTAACAAACTTCAAGGTAAAAGTAAACTGAGAACTGTTCAGAGCATAATTTAATGATTTATTTAATTGTACCATTTGAAAGGAGAGGTGGTTGATATCTGTTCCCATTACGTTTGGAGGACATAGCACTAAAGCCATTTAAAGTTAGATTAACTCATGAAGAAATGTGTAGCTTCACTTGACCTTGGGACTACCCATCCAATATACAGGCTTAAATTACATTTTTGGATTCCAGATACAATGTAATTTGAGAATTTTATTTTATTTTTTTAATGAGATAGAAGGTGGGACATCCAACACAACTTTTGAAAATGGCTAGAACTAATTATTTGACAAACATGAAGCCAAGTTCTGTCTTTTCCTTAAAATATTCTAATTAAAGAAAATAATTACAAAAATGTCTTTAAGGGTTCCCAAAATGAGTCTCAGAAATAACAATATCATTACAGAGACAGACTACATCTGTCCTTCTCAGCTTTAAAGCCCGGAATTCTCTACTTCTGGATTCTTGACATCATTGTTAAATGAAATCTTAAAACATTATGTTTCCAAAACATCAGCATGAAGAACTGGCTTTCTTAAAATCTGAGAGACCAGAGGAGGTTCAAGCTGAAATCTGGCAAATTCCACCTCATCTGTTTCTTTCATCAAGTATAGAAAGTGTTTATTTGAAACAGAATTTTGATTGAAAAAGACCACTGTTTTCATTACAACTCCAAAAGTACAAAGATGCATATGAAACAGTATCTGCCCTCTGCAGGTTTAGTCCTGTTTCTAACAGTTGAAGGTTACTATCAGCCCCATCAAACACTGCAGAGCAACTGGTATTCTGCAGTATTTTGGGGGTGAAGAAATTTTCCTGACTTTGTCCTATTTGATACACCTAGGGACAGTTTAACCATTGTGTTGAAGCTTCTACAACTAAATCCATCTCTCACCTGGCAGTTCTTTTCTGGGCAATGTTATTAAACACCTTGCATAGTGAGCATTTTAGTTGTGCTGATGTCACCTTATCTGAATCAATGGAGACAGTAACAGTATGCTGAGGCACACAGCTGGGAGGTGACATCAGCTCTACATTTTAAGTAGCTGAAGGCAAGTGTGCTTGTTAGTAGAGTTTATGACCAAACTGCTCCTACATGTTTTTATGATGGCAGATGGCAGAAAATAGGGGTTTTTTAAAATTTGTGTGGCAAGGGCAGTATAACTATTTATTCCAGATCCACTATGCTATTATTTTGATAACACATGTTGTCACAGTATTAGACAAATGCAAGGCAACTTATGTTGGACAAATAATTTAATCTCTCAAAGATATTTCAGCCCACATATTAAAGGATACATTTTAGTTATAGTACAGAATCAGTACTCTACAATGTGACGTAGGTGCTTATGGTTCATCAAGTGGAATTTGACCTCAAAACATTTATATTGCTCAGAATCAGTCTAGGTCAAACACAGTCTCTCTCTTTGTGCCACGATACCATTGACAGATTCCATCTAAAGCCCCTGAAGTGAAATATATTCCTGCTACAAGGACCTCAGCTGTAAAACCACCTTCCTTAATTACTTGAAAACACCCCAGCTTTGTTGTCTGTGAGAAGTATCTTCTCTTTCATGTAGTCTTTGCAGAAGATAGTTTCATATTTGGGGGGGGTTGTGCAGAAAAGGTAATATCCTCTGATGGGGGTTTTTTTCCATGCTTGGTTCTCTCTGCCATTGAGGTTGTCTACACCTGTTGGCTATACCAGCTCTGAGAGTACTCTTAAATGTTGGTCATAGTACTTACATATGAGAAAAGATGATAAACAAGTTCATTGTTAACCATGTGATTAAATGAACTGTCTTATCAGCAAGAACAAAACAAGACTGGAACTAGTAGGGGACAATCTTGGCTGGCAAATAGAACAGTGGCTATTCTTGGTTTTATCTGTTTTTCATAACTTTAAAACATGCTCTGCTATTTCTGCTGACCTGAAAACATCTATATATTTTACAAATATGAATGTCACCAAGAAGTTAAATGACATTTGCAGTACTTACAACAACTCTGGTGTATACTTCTTCTGCAAAATCGCTGTCTTTATATTTGTCTTCTGTTGGAAATGTGTAGGTAGTCAACCACTGCAAAAGAGGTAGATCTACTCTTGTACCAGTAAATGAATACTGAGGGGCATGAATGTGTGTGTCAACCATTCCCGGCATGAAGAATTCACTAGGGAAAGAAAATATAATTCTAATAGTCCAAACAGGAAATAGTTTTGCTTTAAACAGTATGTTTGAGCAGAATCCACCAGAGTAAATAGCAAGTACAGATTAACCTTCCTCTTTCAGCTTCAGATCTATCAACTCCAACTGTATGTCTACCCATACTCCCTTTATGGTATGAAGCAGCTGAATAATAACTTTTACACAGACTTATAAATAACTGAGAGAAAAACAATGT
Organism: Athene noctua; assembly: GCF_965140245.1. Taxonomy (NCBI): domain Eukaryota; kingdom Metazoa; phylum Chordata; class Aves; order Strigiformes; family Strigidae; genus Athene; species Athene noctua. The sequence goes on along the minus strand of NC_134077.1, from coordinate 59,433,817 downwards.
AAGAGCATGTTGAATCCAATTATCTTTAATCATTACTCAGAGTAAATACCAACAAATTAAGCCAAACTGATTTCACAATAATTAAAATTACTCCACCATAGAATCCACTTGAAAAAGAAAAGATTTGGGCACAGTCTTGCTTTCTAGTATGGATACATTTGGAATGCCTCCTACTGCCAGACCATTGTATTTACAGAAATGGATGTTTCCATATCCCAGTTTTCCTCTACATTAGATGTGTCTATATATATATATTCAACCAATTAATTTCAAGGTTTAGTGCAAGAACAGCCACTCTGTCTACAAATGCAGACACAGACACTGGCGAAAATTAACTCTGCTCCATATCTTGACAGGAAAAACATATTTACAATGGAACTGTAATATTGTTTGTTGTCATGTAGTGTTCATGCAATCACAGGGATGAATATATCAACATTACCAGGAAGTTGCTATAATTATTTTGTAATAATTTTATTACAGGTTTGTGCTGGAACTCCATACATTATAAAATTTCTCTCACTCCACTTCTCCCTGACTACTGAATGAACAGTGATTTCATCTCTTTGTAGTTCCCCTTCTTCCTGTTTTCCTGCATGCTAGAAATGCTGAAAGATCTTTCTCAACCTGATCCATACTCCTAGCACCTTCCATTTTCCACAGGCTATTTCAAGTGAAGAAAACATCGGATGACTTACGTATACTGTATGATTAGCCTTCCAACAAAGCATACAGATTTTTTAACAACTGAACATTAAAACAATGCTGCAGCTCTAGATTCCAAGCCACAAGTCATTCACAGTTGTGCTACTACATGCAAAGCATAGCAGGTGCAATCCAAAACTATTTAACTTCAGAAAGGTGAAGAAAAAAGAATGTTCCAGCCGCAATATAGTTAGAAATCCAAGGCTCTGCATTTAGAAGGTTTAAATATTCTAATTTTATCAGTTTAGGAGTGTCAAAGCCCAAGCAAATGAGTTTTATATCTGCAGTGTTAGTGTTACAAACATTTATTAAGTCTAGAGTTTCAAGCTAGTTAGGCACAGACTGCTGATAACAAAACAGATATAAAATGTAATCTCAAGAAAGAACATCATTTAATTCTGTAAGCACAGGTCATGTACGAAAGCTAAATACAGTATTTGGTTCTGTGCAGTGTAAATCAGCCAGCACCACTGAGTCACAGCTGTAGTCCCAAACGAAGGAATGAAAAGGCACACAGACCGTCCACCCTCCATGCCTCATCCAGGACACAGGCAGCTCTTGGGTTAAGAGCTCTCACAGAGCTGAAAGGGAGTTTTGCACCTGAAAGGGAGATGTGCTCCCCAAAAAAATGCATTCACAGACACTTGCATTACTTAGAGAATAAACTATATTTGCTGAAATTAAACAAAACACATACTGGTTACTCAGTTCTCTTATGTCAGACTTTTTGAACCCCCACTTCTTAGACAGTTGCTCTTGCTGATCAGTTTGTTCCAAAAACACAATCTAAAAGAAAGAAAACATAGTTAGATACTTTAAACCTGTATCCCACATCATCTTCACATAAAGGCAAAGCAAGTCATATCTTAAAACAGATTTTACACACTTATTACAAAGATTATGGGTTTGCACCGAAATACTTGTTATTCCAAGCATGATTTTGAAATACCTGCTCACAATCCAGTGAATAGCTGCACCCACTTCGTAATTTGTAAGAAGACAATTAATTCATCCTCAAGAAATACACAGGCAGAACCACACAGACTTCAGTGTCCGCTAGCATTCTTGTAACATGCCACCATGCTAGCAGTATGGTTATTTATTGTGGAAGTGTGTAACAGTCTTACAGGAATGCAATTACAGTATTCAAAACCAGATGGGTCAAATTAATTGCTTTGCCTAGAACTGACTGGCACAGAAATAACTGTTTTCTAATTTTCTGCTCGCATCGCTAATGTTGGTTTGGGTTGGGGTTTTTTTAAATGCTTAGGAAGAGAAAAGAAACTGAGGGAAAAAAATGCAGTTGATCTTTTCATTTTTCCAGAACAGACTAAAAGCATGCCTAAGATCTCTGTTTATTTCAAAAAATCTAGAACCTAACTCAGCTCCATTTGACTCCTAGAGGACATCAACTCTACTGATGCTGAGTTTCTGTTGCCAAATCGGAATTTTAGCAACTCTCAACTCTTTAATTCTCTGATCTGGCAATAACAGGCAAGACAACTCTCCAAGAAACAAAGAGCAGGGAGCCTAGGAACTGCAGTGCCTGCTACAGGCTCCAAGGAGGTTCTAGGTTTCCACAACATTTGACAGAGTAGAGAACCTTGCTGCCTCCCCAAGCCAAAGACTGTCTATCCTAGGCTTTCAGGAATCATAGAATACCAGGTTGGAAGGGACTTCAAGGAACATCTGGTCCAACCTTTCTTGGCAAAAACATGGTCTAAACATGATGGTCCAGCATCTTGTCCAGCTGAATGTTAAAAGTGTCCAGTGTTGGGGAATCCACCACTTCCCTGGGGAGATTATTCCAATGGCTGATTGTTCTCAATCTGAAAAATTTTCCTCTTCTGTCCAATCGGAATCTTCCTAGGAGTAACTTGTACCCATTAACCCTCTTCTTTTCCATGTGACTCCTTATAAAAAGGGAGTCTTCATCTTCTTTGTAGCCGCCCTTTAAAAACTGGAACATGGTGATAAGGTGTCCCCTAAGCCTTCTCTTCTCAAGCCTGAACTAACCCAGTTCTCTCACCCTTTCCTCACATGGCAGGCTTCCCAGTTCTTCAGTCATCTCTGCAGCCCTTCTCTGGACCCTCTCCAGCCTGTCCACATCTTTTTTGTATAGTGGGGACCAAACTGAACACAGTATTCTAGGTGTGGCCTGACAAGCACTGAGTAGAGGGGGATAATGACTTCTTTATCTCTGCTGGTGATGCTCTGGTTGATGCAACCCAGCATCCCGTTGGCTTGCTTTGCCGCTGCAGCACACTGTTCACTCATATTGAGCTTGTTGTCTACCAGCAACCCCCGTCCTTTTCCACAGAGCTGCTCCCTAGCCAGGTAGATCCCAGCCTGTGCCGCACTCCTGGATTCTGTTTTCCCAGGTGCAAAACCTTACATTTGACTTTGTTGAACTTCATAAGGTTCTTACTACTCCTCTCTTCTAGCCTATCCAGGTGTTCCTGCAGGGTGGTTTTCCCTTCCAAACTGTCCAATTCCCCGTCCAATTTTGTATCATTGGAAAACTTAATCAGGGTATGCTTGATCCCACCATCCAGAGCATTATGAAGATATTAAACAGCATTGGGCCCAATATTGATCTCTGGGGGACCCCATTTGTGACAGGTTACCAGTTTGAAAGGAAGCTATTGCCCACCACCCTCTGGGTACGGCCTGTCAGCCAGTTCCCAACCCACCACACAGACCGCTTGTCTAGTCCATAACATAAGTTTCTCTGGAGGAGGCTGTGGGAAACCGTATTGAAATCTTTGGAGAAATCCATGTAGACAATGTCCACCACTCGCCTATCAACCAAGCAGGTTACTTCATTGTAGAATGCAATCAGGCTTGTCAGGCATGATTTGCCCTTGGTGAATCTGTGCTGGCTTTTTCAAATCCCATGCTTCATTTGACTTGTGACAGCCCCTGGGAGGATTCATTCTGTAACTTTCCTAGGGACTAAAGTAAAACTGATTGGCCTATAATTTCCAGGATCCTCCTTAAAGCTGTTCTTGTAGATGGGGATGACATCAGCCTTCTTCCAGTCTTCTGGGCTGTTCCCAGATCTCCATGACTTCTCAAAGATTATGGAGAGCCGCCTCACAATGGACACCAGTCAGCTCCCCTAACACCTCCAGGTGGATATTGTTAGGGTCTGTCAATTTGTAGGGTCAAGCTCCTGTAATAGTTCATATACCAACTCTTTCTTCACTGACGGTGGGTCTGTGTCTGCATCAGCCTGGATTTTTGCTCTCAAGGCCTGGGGCCCAACAGTGCTGGTAAAGACAGAGGTGAATGAAGTGTTGAGAACCACTGCCTTTTCAGCATTGTTGGTGACTAATTCACCTCTCCTGCTTAACAATGAGCCAGTATTTTCCTTACGTTTCTGCTTGTTGTTTATGCACCTGAAGAACCCGTTCTTGTAGTTTTTGACATCCGTGGCCAATTTCAATTCAAACTGTGCTTTTGCTTTTCTAACTGCATCTCTGTATGCCCTGGCGATGCCCTTGTAGTTCTCAACGGGTGTTTGTCTGCTTTTCCATCCTTTGTACGCTTCTCCTTTGATTCTGTGCAGACTCAGAAGCTTGCAGTCAAGCTAAGGGGGTGTCTTGTTCCACCTGCTTCCCTTACCTTTAAAGGGGATGAACTGTCCTTGTGCTTTCAGGAGATCATTCCTGAAATCCTCCAAGGAAGCTTCCCACGGAGTCCCTCCCAGCTGAGCTCTGAGTGAGATGAAGTTTGTTCTTCTAAAACCTAAAGGTTTTGTCTTAGAACTAACCTTCAGCACGCTCAGCAGGATTCCCAAACTCCACAATACTGTGATCACCGCAGCAAAGGCTATCGTTAACTGAGATATTACAAGGCAGGTTTTCTTGGTTTGTGAGTGGCAAGTCATTCCTGATTGGTGCATCTAACATTTGATCAAGGAATTCTTGTGTAAATCCAGTTTCTGCCAGAAATCAACTCATGGTGTTCTAACTCCCTTAGTATCGGAGCTCATTCCTCTAAGTTCAAGGGAATACTCTTACTGCTATCAGCATCTTTCTGCTCCTGTGAAGAGTCTCACACTGAGGGCCTGTATCACCCTCATGACAGCAGTTTCTAAGGCAGCAATCAAAAAAACATGCAAGGGCAAGATCAAATAGTGTAAAAAGGCAATAGGAAGGAACTTAGAAGGAAGATCAAGAGGACCAAAAAAGCACGGTTTAGCATTTATTTGCATGCCTATTTTTTTATGTGTATGACATTAACTTTTGCATTTTCTATTTTTTCTATAAAGAAAAGTAAGCAGAGGCTGCTAAACTGTAGACAAGAAGTTTTTGGGTACCTAGTATTTCAAATGCACATATGGCTTCTATGATTTACACTGTCTAAAGAGCAGATGTTTTAAATTCTTAATCAGAAAAAAAAACCTCTTAAAATCATACCATATGAATAAATACCACACTAGCAAAAATTGCAAAAATACTGTAGTACATTAATACTTCACATGAAGCAGCATCTCTATCCTTCTGAAAAGGAATATAGGCAGCTTAATTAGCTATATATCTGTGTATCTGCAGAGGGCTTAGAACACAGACCTAGTAACATTTCTGATGAGCAATAAAGAAAATGTGACTCAGATGCTGAAGTCAAAATGGATGCAGAATGAGTAATGTTAGAGCTGCTGAAAAAAAAAAAAAAAAAAAAAAAAAAAAAAGAAGGAAAGCAAGAAACATGAAACACCAGATGGCAAATTCTGGAAACAGGCGTTGCCATGGAAAAGAAGTGGCTATTATATTCTCTTAGGGTGCAGATAAATAAAACACTTAAATCATGGAAGGATGAAACAAATATGTTTCAAGGGAGATGGACACATGAAATCAACCCTAAACCTGACACCTGGTCCATTATTGTCAAATGTCGCTATGGATGAGTCAGCAAAATATCTATATAGTCTTTTCAGACTTCCCAACAGAACTCCTTGGTCACCCAAGAGATGTTCCCCATTGCTTTAGGATGCATTTGCTCTGGCCAGCTTTCTAACACTGAATGCTTTAAGGTCTCTGAGTTCCCACGTTTGGATATTTGCTTGAATATTTGCTTGTATATTAAGGTAACCAACATGGTACACTGATCCTTTAAATTAGTTCTGGACTTCAATACTGCAAGAAAAAACTCTATGGCAGAGTCACTACAGAGTCAAGAGATGTGCACAAGCAAGGCTAAGACCTTCGGCTTGTAAAGAAGGAAGCCAAGGACAATAACCAGCACTTTGGGAAAGGTGTATCACAAAAAACAAGACCAACAGCTGCTAACACCAATGCCCAAACACTTTGATCAATTCTGATGTGGGACCCATGTGATGGCTCTACAGGACCCAAAGATGAGCAGCTGAGACCTCCCTACCCTCATGCCTATTCCAAGAGATACCCAAAGCTCCTCCATCAATGCATAGCTGGTCCACTAAACTACTCATCAACTCTGATTTGGTCAACCCTGACTGCCTCCATGCACCACAGTGCAAGTAACTTTGCTACCAAAAGAAGGGGAAGTGAATGACACTGGCTGAAGGAACACACGTTTTTCTGATCCAACCATGCCTGTGTTGTTTCTGGCTGTGACATGCATAGATGAACATGAGTAAGGGGTCCATCCTTCCTTCCCCTGACACATACTTCTCTTTCCTCACTGTTCCCACAATGATTAGCTGCCTTTTACAATTAGAGACATGATGTCTGTTGCTTGCCTAGTTCCCAAAACCAGAATGTGAAGCTAGATGAGAGACCGGAGCACTTACTAGACCCAGCTCCTGAACAAACAGCTCAACCTGCTAAGAAAAGTTAAGCAATGAACTCCAGATGGATGTTGGTGCCTTGGTACGTTCCTCCTTGTACAGCTAACACACGTCACTTGCTATCCCAGCTGGCTTAATTCAAACACTTATGTTTGGCAGTACTTAATAATATTAATTCTTATTCCACAACTCTTGCTCTTTTCAAGCCTTCAACAGGAGCTTTTAGCTTCTATTAGTATTCTACACAGCTAAGCTAACTGCACCAACACTTCAATCGTAACTCACATTTCACAACTGTCTCCACTTTCTTTACTCTGAGGAATACTACTCTTTCTATTTGCCATTCCTCAAGCACCACACTGCTCTGCAAACCACTCAGTTAAACACAGCCCTTGTTTTGCTAACTTAATGATAACTTGCGTCTTCATACCTGACAGCAGCAGTTTTTTTGATAAAGCTCAATTTTCATCTAAAGGCAAAGCACAGGGAGCTGACATGTCATCTGTGGCCTTTACCAGCCAAGTATCCTCACCTGCAGTGGGGGTCTGGGCAGTGTTTCTGTGGCGCTGGTTGTATGCTCCTGTCCCTTGGAGGACAGGACATTGCTGTTCACAAAAGCTCATCTGTTCACCCTGTCAGAGACTGTGCAAGATTATTCCATGATGGAGTCAGCAACATGAGGCAAAAGAAGAACCTATTCAGTTAAACTTACTTCTTTGGGAGTAATGCCGAAACAGTTTTGGTGTAAATTTGGACAATAAATGTAAGCCATTTTCTAACCACCATGTCCTTCTTGAAAAGCCAGCTATTTTGTGATTCCAGTGTTAGTTCTGCATGAGGTTAAATTATGAGTAACAGGCTGAAGAGTACCAAAACTCACTGTATCAGACACTGAAATAGTAAAATGCCAAGAATTTGTATTAAAAAGAAAAGAAAATGAGAGTCCTTGTTACTGTACTCTGGTGGGAATTTTCTTTTCGGACAACAGTGTTTACTAGAGAAATTTTTTTTAAAAGAAACAACTGCATGGGAATGTGCCAATTTATGCAAGGAAAACAATATCCAATGAATCCTTGTTCACCGGGAAAAGGGAAGAGAGTGACTGAGAGCACAAATCCCGAGGTATAGTGTATTAAGGTACCTATTTTCCAACAAAATCACTTAAAGGTCTTGATTTCCTAAGGATACCAAGTGGGGACCTTTTTCTGGAAACTGCCATTTAGAGAGAGCAGGATGGGATATGAGTTTTTGCCTCCTGCACCTGAGTTACACAAACCAAACCATTTTTCATTCAGACCTATTATTTTTAGCTGACACCAGACAATGCATAGTTATGTAAGTCTTTATTCCCCTCCCGTACATCAAAATACAGCTTCTCAATAGACCTTGCTACACCTTACACCAGACTCCCCAAGAGCTGTAAGAGGGTTGGTTGTCTTGAAACAGGCCCTCACAGACTTGTATGAACAGAGAAAATAAACAGTGTAAGGGCTCAAAGTGTGCTTTGCACAGATTTCAAGAGCTACTGAAGTCTGTTATTTAGCAGCAAGAAAGAAAAATAGTTTGCTTTATTATATATAGGGTACCTATATATGTTATTGAGTCTAGAAGAAATTACCAGTTTACCTACACAATGTGCACTGTGAAACTGAGTTTCACCTGTAATACTGTTAAAGGAAAGACATAGTTTCCCAGCCAGATTCGATGCTGCACTGTCAGTAAGCGCAATGCTTGTTTTGAACTTGGTTACTTGGCTTGTAACACTAACATGCCCAACGTCATCGCCTTCCTAAGTCTTCATGGGTATATGCCATGTTTTCTCTTGTGACAAGAAAAGAAAAGCCCTTACTCAGAAGGCTGTGCACGAGTGGGTAGACTGCAATTAATCACAATCGTTATTTTGCTACTTTGAGAATGAAAACCCCCTTTGTGAAACTAAAAGAAAACTGAGAGCATTTGGAAGAATAGTGCCTGGTCCAGGTGCGCTGCTGTTTTGTAACCGTTTAGCACGCTTCAAAACCAGATATAGGCTCCCTGAAGGCTTGTGCTAAGGAGATATACATGCCACCCCAGTTACCTCCCTCACCTGCAAGCATGAAATCCCTTCTCGGCGGCTGTTTTTTCTTCCCGACAGACACCGAGTACGTCGAGTGCAATAATCTTCCTTTTCCCCCTACAGACGGGTGGAGGCGGCGCTGCCCCTCTCCACCCCCGGACCGGGACTCGGGACCGAAAGGCTCCTTTTCACCCCGAGCCGGGGGGGCACTGGGGACCGCGGGACAGCCCCAGATCACCGCCCGGCGGCGCGGCGCGGGCCGGGTCTGCTCGGGTCGGGACGGGACGGCGGGATCTCCCCGCGCCTCCCCCGGCCGCCCGGACCGGCCGGCCCCACAACGACCCTCCCTTCCCCCGCCGCCCGCGCTCACCGTCCCGCTCTCGTCCACCCCCAGCAGGTGTCTGTGGAGGATCTCCATGGGCGCGGAGGGGCCGGAGTGCACGAAGGTGCCCCTGAAGACGTGGGCGAGCGGAGGGCGCTGCGGGGAGCCCATGGCAGCGGCGGCCGGCGGGCTGGCGGCCGCCGGCGGGGCTCGGTTCGCCGCGGCGGAGGCGGCTGGGACCTGCTAGCTAGCGGGCTGCCGCCCCTCCGTGTCTCCCGCTGCCGCCGCCGGCTTCCTGGAGCTGTCACCATTTCCCCACCCCTTGGTGACTTTTTCTCTTCGGGGAGTGGTTTCGGCGGAGGGAGGGCGGGAGGGCGGGCCGCCCCTTTCCCGTTCCCCTTCCCGCGGGAGGCGGGAGGTTACCGCGGACGGCCGTGTGGCGGCAGAGAGCTCCGCGGGGCGCCCTCCGCCCCAAACCGTCAGCCCCACACCCCCCCGGCCCCCCCGCTGGCCATGTAAGAGGCGCTCAAGCCTAGAACGAAGCCGAGTGGGTTTTGGGGTCCCAGTTACTTTCTGAGAAGTGGTGAGAGATCCCCCGACGTGTCTGGTTGGCGAGTGTCCGGCAACTAACTTTTGCAACCAACCTCTAGGTCGTAGCCTCTTTCTAAAGTTTAGTTTACAGCTTGAGTTTGTCAGTTTGCACCGCAACAAGCTGTCAAAAGCTGGTAACCTGTTGTTCTGTGCCTGGAGCACTAGAAAACATGCTGTAATTTTAAAATATTATAAACTGTAACCATTAATTTTGAGGCAACAGTTACTGCTTCGTTTCACCTCTTCTGTTGTACTCAGTGCTCCAAGATTAATCTGTCTCCTTAGTCCTCAGCCTGTGTTTGCACATTAGTAGGATATAGGAATAGAAAATAGATGCCAGCTGAGATATCGGAACTACCAGGAGAAAACAGCCAAATGCCTCATTCAGCGTAGGCGGTGTACAGAAAAAGCAAAAACAGCATCAGGAAAATTAAAGGTAGAGAAAAATTAATTTTGTTAACCCAGAAAACCTGCACTCCCAGGACCATGTTTTCTGCTCCTAAGTCAAAGTACACCATGAACACATGCCAGGAGGATCACTAGTGAGAATATTGGGATAGGACTTCATGGGGCCAGAATGATGTACACCAAGGATAACACCATGAGTATTCTCTGAATTTCCATCTGAAGACACCTTTCTTCATCAAGTGACAAATGAACTTGGTACCCAGGGCACTGACATAGTCATTCTCAAAGCTGGATTGCGAAGTTCATAGTTTATCATTAAAAGACCTTTGCACTTCCAACTGTGCTGACGCTATAAAAATGCATAGCATATTATCTTTTCTACAAGATCTCCAGATCAATGGTGGGAGGAGAGAAAGACACAGTGGGAAAGCACAGAATAAATTTCTTTTTTTTCTGCTATGGACAAATCACAAGCCTTTATCTTGATTTCTTTGCATAAGAATGCTTTAGATTGCTGTGAAACAAGTCTAAAAAATAGTGGACTTACTGATGCCAACTAAATGATCTTACCTGGACTTTGCTGTCAGCTTGGTCAGGCCACAAAGAGCATCCAAAATTAAATGGACATGTGAAAGGGACTCTTAATGCGAGTTGTTAATTTCTTGTGAGAGGTCTTGTAGTCTAAGATTTGCAATGAGATAACACGGATTTTTTAAGACACATGGCAGTTTTCTATTGTATTTCTAATCTCTTTGACATGAGAAGCTAGCAAACAAAACACAAATTGGTCTTGCAGGTTAATCTGGTTTGGAGAAGAAACAGTCATGAGAATCCTTCATGCAATTCAGTTTGTCTACTGACGAACGAGCAGGTAATAGTTCCTGCTTCCTTGGACAGCAGAGTAATAAATTTTTAAAAATATCACCAAAAGTCTTTTAAATTAGCACTTGCAAAAACCCTCTTTCAAAGGTGTTTCTCAGGTTGGTACTGCTGTGTTTATTAAGGCTGCAGCTGAAATGAGCAATATTCCAAGCTGTGATCCCAGGTGAGGAAAATTATCTTTCGCTCTATGAAGGATAAGGAGTGACAGAGAGGCTGATTTTGCCACTGAACAACAAAAGGTAGAGGGAGCAGGGCTGAGAAATAGGGTGAACAGAGACCAAGCCCTGCAGAGGTAAACTCACTTGCTCCTCTATGAACAAAGGAGTGAAAATAATTAGCCCCAGCAATAGCTCCATACAACTCGCCTCTGCCCTCGTGGCAGCAGCTAGCCTGATTTTCCAAGGTAGCTGGTTCCCACTGTATGCTGTCCTCTCCGGTATGGTGCCCTGTGTATCTGTGTGCTTCACATACATCAGGCTATACACAGCTTTTGGCTTGAAATCCTGAGCTCTTGTGCTGGCTGCTGCCCAGACACACTACAGTCCAAAGTAATATTCAGCAGAGCTCACTGTTCCTGAGAAACCCTCTGCTTGCATTTGGTGGGGATGTGGGCTGCTCCTGAGAACCTAAGCCTGCTTCAACCCTGGTTTTCCATTAAGAATCTCGTGGATTTCCTCTAGCTACTCTTACATAAAGGGTGATACTTACTTTGGTGATTTCAGTGAGATTTAATCCAGCCTGTATTTATGGATGAGAAGAAAACAAAACCACTGACAGTTTCTTCCTTTAGCACTTTTAGGGAGAAATGTCAATAACAAACACAGTTAGTGATAAATTTATTGCCATAAATAGGTTCCAAATACTCTGAAGTTGGGTAATTTCACTGTTAAAAGAACAAGAGTTCTCTTCTGCTTTTTCCAGCTCTCATGTGGTAGAGCATGGAAGCCCCTGAAGAGAGCTAGTGGAAGAATGGTTAACACTCTTCCCTCCTCCCAAACTTTCTTTGATTATCAGTTTGCAATGGTTACACATGTATATTCTAGATATTGGCATGGCTCAAGATGAGACCTTAGCCAGCTGTGAAAAACTGAGTCATTCTTCCAAGATACTATAAAAGAATTACACGGATGCATGTTTAGGTTTGCTGGGATACACTGGGCTAGGCACTTTACCTCCTTGGATAGAAATGTAATGCTCTGTTGTAACTGTTAACTACTAATTAAAGAGTAAATGGAATAACTTGCTCTTTTTTAAAAAACAATTGAGGGTCTAGAGAAAGCAATTTAGCTTCTTACAAATTACACAGTGTTTTGTTTGAATAACATTTTTAAACTCATTTTAGCTTTAGAAACTCCTTGAAATCATCGTACCTGGATAAACACCTTTACAATAAAATACATAATCACTGTACTTTGATCTACTGCTGTTCAAAAAAAATGGTCTGTCTTACCATCCAGTAGCTTTGCAGACTTTTTCTTCTAAAACATTGTCTTCTAGTCACTGATAGAAGTGAGTCTTTCGTCTGAATCCTGAAGCCAAACAGCTTCAGGACTAGAAGAATAATCAGTCATTGTACTCCCAGGAGCATGGGGACAGATTTTAGCACGATTAGTGTCTTCATTCTCATTAACACTTTCACTTTCTGTTCTTTTTCTTCACTTGGTGTACTACACAAAGCAAGAATTCAATGCCTTGTTTCAAAGTTTCAGATCACCTAAGCTGATCCTGCAACATCTGAGATACATAAGGAAAATGAACTTGTTTCTCTCCCTGCTTTAAAAAATAATTGATGGAGTACCTGCCACCACACAGAAGCTCCTATCATCAGAACTCTGATGAGCTAAGTGCCTGCAGAGCCTGAACATCAGGGCACAATAATTATTATTTTGATATAAAAGTGAATGTTCTTATTGCATTTTGTGGTCAAAATGTACCTTGTATACAATTTGTAACATAGCAACTAAGTCAGCAGAGAGAAAAAATATAATTGATTTACCTGCTATTGAGTTACTTTTGTCTCTAAAATAAAGAGTTGAGTACTCAGCAAATACTTGGAATTATTCATAAAAAGAAAGAGAACCATGATAAATACCTAATCATCTCGAGTGTGAAATTAAGTTGGGAGCGAGAGTTAATCCAGCACAGGCTACTTCAAGCACCTAATTTTCCCTGAAACATTTATATCATCAACATAACATCTGTTTACAATAATTCAGTTTTCCAACTCTATGTAAAACTGAAAATTATCCCACTCAACAAGAGTAAGAATCAATGACCATACATACAAGCTCCATCTCACTTACCACCATGGGCATTCTGCAGGTCCCAGAAAGAGCTTTCAACCTTTGATTCCCAAGTCTACAAAGGTTTGGGAGGCAAGGCTCAGATATCTCCAAGGGAAGCCGGAGTTACCTTCTGATGCGTTCTGCCTCCAAAGGGGCCAGTACTGGCATAGTACTGTCATAAAATATCCCATCATTAAAATTTAATGTACATCCTACTTCTTCACTCATAACATAATTACCTGGAGCTCAGGTTGTCTGATGTTAGTTTTAACACTGACAAAGATTTTCTCTTTTACTGCCAAGCTGGAGAAGTTCTTAAGAAGAGCCAGGAAATACTACAGAAGTATTAGTAAAACTCACCTCTCACTAGAAGTACAAGCATGAATGGGTGAAACATCCCAAAAGATGTTGTTAGCAGACTTTTCAGTTTCAAGACACACAGGATGAATCAATACACTTGCTAGACTTGACCTCTGCTAGTGCTAAGAAGGAATAGAGCAGAACGAGGATGTCTGCTGTTGTTAGCAGAGGCTCGTAGGGAACAAATTGAACCAGGACTTGGTGTAGTTGCCTAAACCCTTTCACTGAGAAAACTTTGTGGAATTACATTACATGGTGAACGCAACACACGTAGTAGTACAGTGTCCTGGTTTCAGCTGGGACAGAGTTAATTTTCTTCCTAGTAGCTGGTACAGTGCTGTGCTTTAGATTTAGTGTCAGAATACTGTTGGTAACACAGTGATGTTTTAGTTGTTGCTAAATAGCACTTATACTAAATTAGGATTTTTCAGTTTCTCTTCCTCCACCAGCAAGCAGGTATACAAGAAGCTGGCTGGGACAGCTGGCCCAGAGTAGCCAAAGGGATATTCTATTACATGGGATGTCATTCTCAGTGTATAAACTGGGGGGAGTTGGCTTATTGGGGTGGGTCACTGCTTGGGCATCAGTCAGTGGGTGGTAAATGATTTCACTGGGCATCACTTGTCTTTTCTTGGGGTTTATTTCTCTTTCTTTTTGTATAGTCCTTTTCATTGCTATTATTGTTGTTATTTTATTATTGTTATTAATATATTTTAGTTTAGTTTAGTTAAACTGTTCTTGTCTCAACCCATGAGTTTTACTTTTCTTTGATCCTCCTCCCCTTACCACTGGGAGAGGGAAGGAGTGAATGAGTGACTGCATGGTGTCTAGTTGCTTGCTGGTGTTAAATCGTGACAAACGGTATCGATTTCTAATCATAAGATCATCATAAACCACTGTACTTAACTATTTCAAAAAACTATCTTGTTAGTTTCATTTTCAAGCTCAAAATCCATAAAACCAAATAATATACTGCAACATATCAGTGACTAGACATTTATCCACCTTTGCATTGTTAGCAGAAGATAAAACCCTTTAGACTTGTAGACAAAAATAGTCATAGGGAATTCAAGTGAGCAGTTACTATTGATTTCCTTTTTAATGCTGTCCACACATTAACATTTTTTCTGCTTTAAAGAGGAGCAAATGACTGCTTCTCCCTCCTTTAGCCTCACCTGACAGTGGTGACTGATAATCCTGTTGAGCTATGCTGTCCAATGTGCTTCCATTTATACTGGGATTGATTTTCTACTCAAGTGATTTGTGAACTCCAAACCATGATGAGTAATCTAACTTGCAAAAGTAATTAATAATGCATGCATTGAAACCTACTCCTATAAAATAGCTTAATAATTGCAATGTATTAACCAGTAGTTGCATTTCTAAGCTGTATGAAGGACCTCTTTGTGCGTGCTAGTGTTCAGCCAAGTAGTAAAACCATTGTGAAAGGTTTTGTGATTGGGTTGGTGGAAGTCTACTAGAAATATAAAAGTAATATCACAGTATTATTATTTCATCACTTTATTCCAGAAGATATTAAAACATATATACTATGAGAATTTAAAAAACATTTCCCTTACTGAATTCCAGTGGTAATAGTAATGTGCGTAAACTAAATTAACTAATTTATTTATTCACAGGTACATAGTTTTATAGATTACCACCCCTGGAATTAAAAAGGCATTTATTTCTATGACCTCTTGACAGAAAGTTTCTTCTATCTATCCAAAACCAGGTATCTAAGAAGCCTAAAAATGGCAGTCTCTTATTTGAGGTATACAACATTTCCAAGTTCTCAATAGTTTCTCTTAGAGAAGAAGAGGGAGAGGGAAGGGTTGGGAAGACCAGAGTGGTGGAGAGAAAAGAAGGAACTTATCAATGATAATCATTATGTAGATGTGTGTGTCATTATTATTTACCCAAGTTCAAACTGAGAAGCTGATGAAAGCCCCCTTACCTCCCCAGAAGGCAAATACTTACAATGCATGGAAAAAAGTGGAATTTTCACCATTTAAAGGTTGATCAAAATATTCATTGTTTCATAAACACTTCCCAGCCTCACCCTTTTCCTAACAGGTTTTTATGGGATGCTGCCTACTGGCTAAGAAGCCCTATAACCTAGAGTACTGGTGAGTATCCTCTGTAGGGACCATGTGGACAGGTCAAAAAATATAATTTCCTAAGGCCGCAAAAGAATAGATGTTGATGGGCCTTAATTTTTCCTTTATCCCTTAGTCGCAGTTTTTGTTTATGTTTGCTTGTGTTTTCCAGGAGGCTTTCAATAGTGTGAGTTTCCCTCATAAAATTACTGTTTTATCTTGCTTGCTGACTCTAAAACACTCAGTGGTACAACTTCAAAGTACTACATGTGTGTGCCATGTTGGCACCCAATAAATGTGTTTATGTTAGCAATTTACTGTGTTGTACATGCAAATTTCCCAGATGGGATTTTTTTTTTTTTTAGGTGAAGACTTGTCTTGTGTCTACATTTAGAGTCATGCACTGTCCACTAGTGTGCATCACTTGTGTGCTTGGCATGGTTTCTCTCTTGGTCAGGGGAACCCATGATGACATTGCATGCAGGAAACCACATAGAGGTCCCTACCTGCAATGTGTCTGCAAGATCCTTCAGTAGTTTGCTCTTTACATGTGCCCAGGTTTCTGTTAGCAAAGACTAGGTAGTCTGGGATGTTTCTACAGAAATCTAGTTTCACTTATCAGCTATAGACATACTCATCTGGGGATCGCTTATTAGGTGTGGACATCTGGTCAGAAATAAAGACCAGCAACCAGCATGAACTCCATTGCTGGTAAACACAGCATGGGTATATAATCCTAGAACCACAACAGACACAGTCAAACCTCTATCCCTTTGAATCACACCAGTAAGTAAGATGGGATCCTTAAGCCATTAAGGACACCATCCCACACAACATCCTTGTTGCTAAATTAGAGAGAGATGTGTTTGATGGATGGACTACTAGATGGATGACTCTATCCAAAGAGTTACAATCAATGCCTCGGTATCCAAATAGACTGGAACTGGTACTCTTCAGTATCTTTATTAATGGCATATAAACTGGGACTGAGTGCATCCTCAGCAAGTTTGCAGATGACACCAGTCTGAGTGGTGCAGCTGATATGCTTGAGGGAAGGGATGCTATCCAGAGGAACCTTGACAGGCTTGAGGAGTGGGCCCATGTGAACCTCATGAAGATCAACAAGGCCAAGTGCTAAGTCCTGTACCTGGGTCAGGGCAATCACCAGCATCAGTAGAGTCCGAGCGATGAATGGACTGAGAGCAGTCCTGCAGAGAAGGACTTGTGCATACTGGTAGATGAAAAATTAGATATGAATCAGCAATGTGCTCTTGCAGCCCAGAAAGCCAATTATATGCTAGACTCCATAAAAAGAAGTGTGACCAGCAGGTCAAGGGAGGTGATTTTCACCCTGTATTCTGCTTTTGTGAGACTCTAGCTGGAGTACTGCATGCAGTTCTGGGGTCCCCAGCACAAGGAAGACATGGAACTGTTAGAGCAGGTCCAGAGGAGGGCCATGAAAATTATCAGAGGGTTGGAACAACTCTCCTATGAGAGAGCTGGGGTTGTTCAGCCTAGAGAAGAGACAGCTCCAAGGGAGACATTATTGCAGCCTTCCAATAACTTATACTTTCTTATATATATCTTATATAATTATTTATTATATGAAAGATAAAGAAAGGGCCTTTACAAGGCCTTTAGTGATAGAACAAAGGGTCACAGTTTTAAACTGAAAGAGGGTGGATTAAGATTGGATGTAAGAAAGAAATTCCCTGGTGAGACACTGGAACAGGTTGCCCATAAAAATTGTGGCTGCCTCCTCCCTGGAAGTGTTCAAGGTCAGGTTGGACGGGGCTTTGAGCAACCGGATCTAATAGAATGTGTCCCTGCTTATGGCAGGGGGTTGGATTAGATGAACTTCAAAGGTCAAAGAAACTCCAGACTTTCTGTGATTCTAAGTATCAGACTGCTTCTGAAAAAAAACAATCTCTTTTTTTCCAGAGGTAATAACACTGTTCAGAATTTTATAGTGTGCTATTTTTCTTGAATCTCAAGTTGACATCTGGGAAACACAGTCACACATCCCATGCTGTTGTTGACACCTCCAGAAAGGAATTCTGACAGAATTTACAAAAGCATCACAGGGATTCTCTCAACACGAATGGCAAGGCAAAATTGTGCTGCTGGAAATGTGCTGCAAAAGCCGTAGAGAAGCTATACTGACTGGAGCATTATGAACACATACAAAGACAGCATACTGCCATAAAGCAGAACACTGTGACATGGACACATGTTGCCAAGGCTGTGTGTTAGTAGTAAGAGGCATTGGATCAGTTCTCATTTTCAGACAAGTACCGTCCAAGAACATTGTCTCATCATGATTGTCATTCTTCATTTCTTCATCTCAATTTATTGACTAGCATCATAGCTAACAGCTCTTTTTTCAGTTCTGTTTTTATGTGACTCCTATTTATGCTGCAGTCTTTCTGCTGCTTATGAATACTATCAGACTCAGGTTTGTTTTCAGATGTGTTTGTTGTCCTGCAGCATTCAAGGATTGCCATGGTTTGTACGATGTTTTCTTCACACTTCCTTGAAACTTTAAGTAAAATTCCAATTTTTTTAAAAAAAGTGCTTTGCAATTTTTCACATTAGTGATATTAATATCTATTATATATATCATATTACATATATATATATGTATATTATATTAATACAGCTGAGATTGTTAAACTGTGATGTATTCCATGGCTGTTCCCTTCATCCAGCTACATTTATATAAAGGAGGACAACTGAGATCCTGTAGTCTAATCATCTGTGTAATATGCACCATTGGCTATGCCTGAGGTTATGCATGTTTGGGTGTATCTCTAGGAAGATCCTGATACATAATTTGCCAGTAATGGAGAATTCATTATGGCCTTTAATAAGATATGCCAATTTGTTTTTATGGATAACTAACTTACCTGGAAAAAAAAAAAAAAAAGACAAAAGACACCTTATTTATAATGTGAATTTGTTCACCTTGGATTTTGAGACACAAAATATTTTTATATTGAGTAGAAGAAACCCTTATGAAAGCTGTGCTTTCACTGAGATCAAGCAGATTCCTTCACTCTCTCTTTCACAAGCTAAATAGATTGTGCTCTTTTTCTTTCACTGTACAGCTTGTTTTCACAGCCTTAGATGTTCCTTATGGATCTTTTCTGGATCTTGTCTAATTTCAGTGTCTTTCATGGACATTGAGAACTGGACACGATATGCCAGAAGCAGTCATGACAAATGAAGAGGTTATGTAACATCCCTATTTATACATCTGAAACCAACATATTTGCCATTTTGCTTGTGCTGTTGCACTGAGAAGTCATATTCTATTGATTATCAATCACAGTCAATCCCATGGCACAGTTAGCTACTGAATAAATACACCCTACATTCTTTATTCCTAAGCATACACCTTATATTCATTTTTGTTGAAATATGTCCTGTTTGTTTGACACAATGCAGTTGAGCTGTCCAGATCACAGAACTGTATTCGCTATTTACTACTCTCCCTACCTCCATGTCTTTTTGCAAATTTTACCAATGACAGCTTTGCATTTTCTTCCAAATGGCTGGTAAAAATAGTGTAGAGCCAAGCAGTGGTATCAGCACAATCCTAGTAGAGACACACAATAATGTACTTGCACATTTATAGTATGCCTAGAGATCTGTCTGCTTTCTCATATGAGTTGGTGGGGTGGTCAACAGCAGACTGTCTATGGTACCCCATCTTGTGTTTTATCTGATAAAATACATTTGCTAAACATTCAGTGTGAAGTTTTTTCAGAATTTTCAGTATTTTGAAAACAGAATTACTTTTTTTTTTTTTTTTTTTTTTAATTTTACCACTTTGTTATAGCAGAAAATTCTTATTTAAAAAAAAAAAATAGGCAACCAAAAGCACTGGGGTAATTGCTTTCTGTGTTTTTGTTTTTTCTCATCACTTCTTTCAATGCTTGCAAAAAAGAGCAGTAGGATCTCCGCTCCAAAGCATCCACATGCATCAGCTGGCACACGTTAGTAAATGTCAGCTCTGAAATGCTTTCAAAATTAGTTTTAAAAATGTATGAAGCAACCTGTCAAGCTGTCACAGATGAGGCAGATTGAATGACAACCCATCAAGGATCTGGGTACTGGGATTTGTTTAAGAGCCAGCTGGATTAAGGTTTCTTCATGCACTCACTCCTTCACTTACCCCAGTATTAGGCTCCCAAGTTCTCAACTTCTGTCCCCAGCAAGGAGGTCACTGCTGAGCCAGTATGGGCAGAAAGTCATGTAGGCTGCTGCTCTGATGCTGCTAGAAGTTACTTCTCTTGGGTGTTACTGGCTAAGGATGCTGGGCATCCCCCGGTATTCATCTCCACTCAGCTCTCTGATCTCCAGTATCTTCCCCCACTTCCAGGATGTTTCCTTCAGCCAGGATCTTCAGCTGCTCTTTTCCAGGCCTCAGCTTTCCCTGTGCAGAAGCAGGTCAGCATATCAGCCTCTTGAGTGGTGCAGATCTGTCTCTTAAGTGGTGTCTCATGTCCCTTCATCAGTTGGAGGATTCAGGACGTGCCACCTATGTTTAGACCAGGTGTTACCAACATTTACAACTGTCCCTCATGCCGGTTGCAACTAGCAAGTAGCAGGCTTCTGCTTGGGAGTGTAAAAGTTCAGTTTCGGACATCTACTCACATACACACATGCATCTAATTATCCACCACCTGCTAGCATTCACAGCTAAGCTATTTTTTCATCCATGGCACAAGCAAGATTGTTTTTGTGATTCAGAAGTACTGTCGTGACTCATAGGCCCTTTTGATATGCAAGTATGACACTTTAAATAGTAAGCTGTGACAGAAAGACAGCAGGCAAAGTGGCTTGTCTCCTTTGAGAATCTTGATCCCTGGTAAGTGACACTCATTCACACACTTTAAGTGTTAAACTGCTGTATTTTTGTAGTTTTTTTGATTAGAAACAACAGAGAGAAAAAAATCTAAGCCTTTCTAAAAGGCAGTTAGTTTATGCAAATTAAATGGATTCCTGTTTCTCAGTCCTCCATACAGTCAGAGTTGCAGAAAAACAGCTGAGACACCTACAACAGATTCTCAGTGCTTCATCGCCTGAGCAAAGAGCACATTTATCCTACTGTCTTGTCAGTGTGAGAGAAATGGATGTCTGGATTAACAGGCAAGTACCAGCCAAAACTACTGTTTCTGCTCTGGCTGTGTCATTTGAGAAAGAGGACTTCTCTTTGACTCTACAACGCCACTGGTTTTGATGTGTTCCTGCCCTACAGCTCCCAAGGCAGATACTGGCAGAAAGACCTGCTGGGCTGAGGGAGAAGAAAAGAAACTTCCATACGTTCCCAGGAGAAGTTCTGTAACTCCCACAGTATCAGCACTAATTCCTAGTTTTTTTCTCAAAATGGATGTTAGAGAAAATGTTTCACTCTACTTTTTGCTTTTTAACAGTTTCATCAAGAGATTTAGGTAAAACATTACCTGTTAAATAGCAGAAAAGTGAAATGAAGAGCTCATAGCTGTTCTTGTAGCAGCTATATGCTTCCCAAGGAGCCTCCCAAGGCTGCTAGATCAGGGGTCACGTACGTGTACTCTTCTTCAGTGGGAGCTCTGAGTAGATGGATTCCAGGGTAAAGTCGGAGAGATTTTGAAACTGTAATGTAACTGGACTCCAATACTGCAGTAATGGTTCATGAAAAGGAGGACCATCTTCACCATGTAGAAGTGGATATCCAGTATCCAGGGAGAAATCCCAAGTAGCTACTGATAGCTAGTTGGTGGTCTGAGATCAAGAGATGTGTGGTAAATTTTGGTTTTCTAGGCAACACATAGTATATTTCAGAGGTGTTTACACAGCACAGACAGTGTGCCAGGGGACACTGAGAGACTAAAGATGTTAGATGCATCTGGGCTATTCCAGAGTCATGTGCTAGCAAAGCCTAGAGCACTTTAAATAAGCATTACCATGCTTCAGTAATGTCATATCTGGTGTGTCACACCAGAGAATCATGCAGAAATGTAAAATATCCAAGCAAGTTTCTGACTGGAGAGTTTCATGAACCTCTCAGCTACCCCTATTGATCACTTGATATGAGCGATGATCCTCTCCACTGACCTCAAAGTATGCTCTCCTGTTGCAAAAGTTAGGTCCTGTGAACATTTGGGAATCTTGAAGCATGCCGGAACTGGCTGAACTGAAATAATGGGTAGTGATTTTGAAATTATTACTGTTAGACCTCCCAATTTTGCCTTAGATATGTAACCACAAAATTGATTTTTAAAAAAGTAGAAACTTTTACAATGAAGGCTGACCTGCACAAGGAGCCTGATTTGCATCATTCACTGCACAGCTGAACAGTCAAGTCTGAACTGAAAAAGCCAGGCTACCTTGCCACAGGCAAACTAGAAAAGGGGTTACATTTGTCTATAGTTTTGGCAGTAAAGTAGAGTAGAAATACAAGATTTTGTGTGCATTAAAGTTTTATTAACAATAGGGAACCATTTATTTCTCCAGGGACAGGATCCATAAAGTATGTGAAATCACTTAGTACAGTGAAGGAGTTAACCAGAAAAGCCAACTTGGCACTTTCTAGGCAACTTAATTGAACTAGTTTTGAGATTGAGCAGATACCTTTTCTAATAACCTGTAAGGGTTAAATATTAAACAACTGATTAGTTGAAGATTGTATTAACACTAACAGCAACCTCAGTTCATGTGCCTTAAACAAAAATAGCAACACCCACCAGTATTTGTTAACTCCTCGCTGCCAAATACTTTCATTCACTTCCCACATGCAGACACCCACTCTGTTCATAACTCATTCCTTTAAATCCTGCTCAGATGCACCAGATTAAATACAGTCTTGAGGTTTTTTAAGAGTGATAACACATTATATATTTTCAAAGAGAAAATGTGTCTGCTAACAAAATATCTAATTTCATGGGGGGTGTAGCTAAGCTTGCACATGCAAGTCTAATTAATGCTTTTGGGCCTGGGTTTTTTTTCCTATTTTCTGGTTTAAACTTCTGAAATCATATGTTTCACTTCACAGCAATTCTTTTTGTTGTCCCTGTCCAATCCCCACTGGCTGCTTGCTTTCACCTCCAAAGAACGAGTTTTAATAGCTTTCTGCATAACAGACTGCCAACTGAGGTATAAAAAGTTATAGAGAGGTGGTTTCAATGTGGAGGATGTGAAACAGCTTACTATACTAGGCCCTGTGATTCCTGCTACTAAAGTATTTTGTTAAAGGGCTTATGAGGTTTCTACTTAATAATTTGAAAGTTTCGTTTTACCTCATCAAGAGAGTTAAAGCACTGCGTAGGGAGAAAAAACTGAGGTCACCCTGCCCCTTAAAATGGAGTAGCCTCCACAATTAGTTGTTCTTTCAGCTAGTCCTTTCAGCTAATGAGTTGTTCTATCATCATCACTGTTCCCTTGCACTCAAAAGCTACAGCAATTCCTGCCTTGTCAAGATCTGGCTTCAGATCATATGTCTGTTCCTTAAGCTTTTTCAAGGACATAATTATGACAATTTGTGGTTGGATGAACTTTAAATTAAGAATCTGTGTTTTCAGTAACCTGAGGACAAGAAGGGAAGGGAGAAAAGGAAAAACTATTCACCACTTTCACATGTATACTAAGTGCCTTATTTTCCACTAGAAGTTCCATCAGCGAAGGCTGTAATGCAACTCTCACCTGCTATGCACCCAAATTATACATCTCTGAAGCCACAGTAGCAGTTGTTTGATTAAGACTGAATTTATGAGGGTTATGACTAGTACAATGAATAGCACAATGAAGAAGGACCAAATAAATAAGTTGCTCATGTTTTTCTGAAAAAAACCACCCCAGTGTCCTTAAAGAAAGGAAAAGGAAGTTTTCCTTTATATAATTCCCTTCTTTCTCTCTTGGGACACTGGCTAAAACTGCTTCTTTGTTCTTCCCCATCTCACTTCTATAGATGCATAGGTAGATATTTAAACAATTGGCTGATTTTATATTTGAAAGACAGTGCTTGAAAGATTAGGGACTGCTTTCTGCATTAGTGAATCTCCCCAGAATTATTACTGAGTAAGCCATATGTGTTTCTATACCATTTTCTGCTTCACAGAAACATCATTTTGGGTGTGTTTTTTATTTAGCTAGCTGTTTGATTAAATTTTAATTGCCATTCTTAATAATAGGGAAGGTTGGTCCTTCTCTTATGTCCTATATCAGGTCATAAAAAGATACTTTTCATGGCTGTACTGAATTTCCCTTCCAAAGACACTAAGTGTTGCATATATACTAGACTGACACTCACAGGCCACCTTGCCTTATAGATCAGTGTTTAATGGAGTTGAGCTGACTTCCACTAGTTGAAAACAAGGCCTTGTGTTTCCAATCATCTTGAAGATTCACTGAATACTAAAGGATGCATAAGAATCTAAAGTATCATTACAGTTCTTTGCTTTTGGATCTTTGTCTTCCTTAACAAGCCATTTTGTTTTATTGAATCACGACTTTGCAGCTCTTATTCAATATAAAGAAATAATGGGAAAGCAATTTGCCTTTTACTATCAGTGACTATATGGAAATGAGAGTGGCTAGTGCTGCTACTAGGATGGTACATATTCACTATTCCATAGAATGATCATTCATTTTACCCAGGACAACCATGTGGAAAGCAGCAAAAGAGACATTCTGAATAATATGAACCCTAAGCATTCATACATCATGCAAGTATTTCAGCAGTCCACATAGCACAGCCTGCATATGAAACAGTAAAAAGCAGCAAAAGTAAAAGAACATTTCTGTTGAATAAAAAAAGTCAGGTGATCTTCCATCTAGTCTTGGGAGTTACAAGACTATAGCATTGGCTCATACTTTCCAACCATCCAACCTCCAATAAGAGTAAGTATTTCACAGCAGAAGTAAACATTATATAGCTCAATTTGTGTTTACTTCAGTAGAATGTCTCATTTATTTCTACACAAGATAAATTCCTTGGATTAAGAGTTTTACTGAAAATCTTTTTCCTGCAGCAACAAATATAATCCAGGAGAGACACTAAAAGGCAATAAAAGCATTTGGTGCTGACATGAAATCACCTCAGTGCAGTGTTTACTGGTACTTAGGCAGTGGGCATTTCAATGGAGCCATCACTAGTTAATACCAATGGCTTCCCATTTTTAATAGCATCCCTTGCTTCCATCAGAGAACACGACTTCAAGAAAGACAACTTCAGAACCTGGTTCTTTCATTAGTGTCAGCTGTACTGAACTGAGGCTTGTAGACAGAAGAGCTCCAAGACCCTTGCTACAAAGAAGGCACTAAACAGGGGTGAACACTGATATATCACCATATGAAGGACTTCCCTTCTTGCATCAGAGACTGTATGAGCCAACCTGTTCTACACCACTGTTTATGGGCTATTCGCCTACTGAATTACTTTGAAAAGTCAAGCTGACTCTGCTGTGCATTTGCAGAGATGGCTTGGTAACTTTAAGTCAGTAGGGCTTGCTATGTGAAAGTTCTAACCCTTTCAATCACTGCTCCCACCAAGGCACATTTCAACTACAGCACTGTGTTTGAAGTAACACAATTCATGTCATTATTAAGGAACAGATGGAGGGATTAACTCATAAAGTTAGGAGCCTTGTCACACTGCACAGTCAAAGAAAAAATCTCAATTAAGTGCTTAAAGACAGACATTTCCCATTGTCTGTTACAACCTAGGGTAACTTTGTACTTATTTTAAACTGGAGACAGTATTCTTCTTCCTAATATATCTACAGTTAATGTCATCTGAGAATGAATTCTATAATCATTTAAAGATTTATTATATTTATGGTAACATAGCAGCAAGAAAGACCCCCTCAATCGCTGAGATCAGCTATCTGATGCCACCTCATGAAGTCCCATAAATCCATGCAATATCAGTTTCCATCTTAAAGCTAGCTAGGATTTCTGTCTTGACTCTTACCAGGCGGCAGCCATTCCTCATGCTTCTAATGGAAAGGATTTTTCTTCTGATTTCTAGCCTAATTGTATTCATGGAGATCTCATAGATCAGACAAGCAAGCTCTCTTAGTTTATGAATGAAGTAAAATACAGAAATAGATATATTTGTTCCATACACTAGCAAATTTAAAATCAGTCTGATTCCTGTTAATGATCAAATTTTTCTTTCTATTCATAAAATACTAGAACTGTAGTTAGGTGTCCCAGCTGTTATTACTGCTTGCTTTCTACAGGTTTCCAAATGTAAACATTTCTCTGAAAACTCACATATTTTTTTTATTTGCCTTAGTTTTTACAAAAGGAACAATAACAGAGATCTGAGTGCTTCCAAAACATGGTAACAGGTTGGTTACACAGCCTCTGTATTTCTAATTTCTTAATAGCATGTATTAGTCTCTGAAGGAAGTGTAGTGTGGTGGTTTGACCTTGGCTAAATGCCAGGTACCCAACAAGTCACTCTACCATTTCCCCCCCTTCCCCTTGTTTTCTCAACAGAGCAAAGAGGGGAAAGAAAATAAGATAGACCAAGCCTTGTGGGTAAAACAAAAGCAGATTTAATATAAGCAAAGCGAAGCAAAGGTCCACGCTTGGAAGCAAAAAAGGGAAAACAGATTTATTCTGTCCTTCCCATGAAGAGGCGATGTTGGGCCTTCTCAGGAGCAGGGCTCCAATACGTGTAGTGGCTGCCTCGGAGGACAAAGGGTGACCCCACCCCCTTCCTCCTTTCCCCCAGCTTTATCCTGAACAGACGTCATATGGTCTGGAATATCCCTTTGGTCAGTTCGGGTCAGCTGTCCTGGTTGTGTCCCCTCCCAAGATCTTGCCCACCCCGTCCCACTGCAGGGGGGAAAATGTCAGAAGGAGCCTTCGTGCTGTGTAAGTGCTGCTCAGCAGTAGCCACAACACCAGGGTGCTACCAACACCCTGCCAGCTCCCAGCATAAAACACAGCACCGTGAGGGCTGCTGTAGGGGAAAACCAATTCCAGCTCAGCCAGACCCAGTATCCTATAGGGTAGGAAGGGGATTTTTAGTCTCAGTCACCATAACTATGGATGCCATAGGCTGTCAGCATTTGAGAGGTTACAGCAAAGGGAATAGGAGGAGGGCTTTCATTGCTACTGGTCCTGTGGTCAAGAAACAGATTTTTGAATTGTAAAATTACAGTTGCAGCTCAGCAATGCCTATGTGCATGGTGTATTTATTCATCTTAGCTTTTGTACAAAGGCAATACATATTTTATTAAACTTTATTAAGTAAGTTAATTCTACATGCTGGAAGAAAAAATATTTAACTGTTTTTTTCTAAGAGGTTAGATGAAAGCAAGTAAGGTTTGTAAGCCTGGAAAGGGCATACTTTCAGATCATGCATACAGAGACTACACTGAATCTGTTATATGCTGCTGCCCTCAGAGGCACAGTGCTGTAGCTGCAGATGTGCAATGGGTTTTCCATCTGTTTTAGCCTTCTGGTTTGTTCAGGGTTCACAGACACATAACCAGGTCATCCTTTTATTTTCTTTACAGCCAGAAGGACAAATAGTTAAAACTGCTAACAAAAGACACAAACACAGAAGCAGAGTGGACATAAAGGCATTTTGTTTGACCATCAGTGTGTGTCCCCATGACAAAGATGACTGGATAACAGCTGAGATAAACTAATGAGATTTAAATAAAGGGTGTTGATCTGCTCGAAGGTAGGGAGGCACTACAGAGATATCTGGACAGGGTGGAGCAATGGGCTAAGGTCAACTGTATGAATTTCAGTAAGGCCAAATGCTGGGTTCTGCACTTCGGCCACAACAACCCCAGCAGCTCTACAGGCTTGTAAATTCTCACAAGCATGTATCTAAATAATTCCCTAAATAAAAATTACCAATACTCCCAAAATATTTTCATTTTCTGGATATGCACAAATCCACAATTTTTTATTTAGGCAGTTCAAATACATGTGTGGTCTGAAGAGCTACTCAGAGCTCTGGATTTGCAGTTTATAAATTTCAGGTTCCTGGAAACAATGCCATTCTGTCAATAGGTTGCAGTGGTTATCAGTCTGTAACAAATGTTTTCACATTAACTAGATGCTTGAATGAAGAGAAGTGGGGAAGGGACTGTGTTGGTTTAAGCCCTGCCGGGACCAGAGACCACGTTGCCATTGTCCCTCCCCCACCCTCAGACACAAGTAGGGCACAAACGCCAGGTTAAAATAAGAAGAAATTTAATACAACAGTGTAATAAACAATCTGAACAACAACAATAGCAATAATAACAACAACAAACAGTAATAACAGTAAACAAGACAAAAGATATACAGAGAAATACTGCAATGGTTACGGACAGCCCGCCATGTGCTCCCCTCCACCAAAGCCACAAAGGAAAAAGTACCCGCGCTGCCGCGCTGGACCTGACATCAGTATGTATGAATAACCCGGCTGGAGATCCCTTCCCCCTCTCTCTCTGCTGGGGAAACTTAACCCTATCCTAGCTGAACCAGGACATAATCCACCCCTTTATTCTATACCATTTGCATCATGTCCAGCTGCCATTTAGCAGTTAACAATAACAAAATAACAATTAACAAAGACACAGCACAATTCATGGCATGTTCTCACCCAGAATCAAGTCCCCCTGTGGTACGCATTGGACCTCTCCATTGTCCTGCGTCACCCACCAGGTGCACCCAGGTCCTTGAGCAAAAGCAATCCCCTGGATGGGTTTGCCTTTACCTTTGCCTGGTGCAGGACTAAACCAGAACATTTTTCCCAATATACTCCTTATGCGCACCACAGGGACTTTATCCCCATCTACAGCACGTGGAGGTTTCGACTGAGCTGGGCCAGCTCGACTGGCAGATCCTCTTGTGTTGACTAGCCAGGTGGCCTTTGCTAGATGCATGTCCCAGTCTTTGAAGGTCCCACCTCCCAGTGCTTTCAATGTGGTTTTTAACAGTCCATTGTAGCGCTCGATCTTCCCAGAGGCTGGTGCGTGGTAGGGGATATGGTAGACCCACTCGATGCCGTGCTCTTCTGCCCAGGCATTTATGAGGTTGTTTCGGAAGTGGGTCCCGTTGTCTGACTCAATTCTCTCTGGGGTGCCGTGTCGCCACAGGACTTGGGTTTCAAGGCCCAGGATGGTGTTCCGGGCAGTGGTGTGGGGCGCTGGGTAAGCTTCCAGCCATCCAGTGGTTACTTCCACCATTGTGAGCACGTGGCGCTTCCTGTGGTGGGCCTGTGGCAGTGTGATGTAGTCGATCTGCCAGGCCTCTCCATATCTCTATTTCAGCCATCGCTCTCCATTTCTCTGGGGCTTCACCCGCTTGGCATGTTTGATTCCAGCACACGTCTCACATCCGTGGGTGATCTCTGCAATGGTGTCAATGGTGAGGTCCACCCCTCGATCTCGAGCCCACCTGTATGTTGCATCTCTACCTTGGTGACCCGAAGTCTCATGGGCCCACCGGGCTATGAACAGTTCACCTTTGCGCTGCCAGTCCAAGTCCACCTGAGCCACTCCAATCTTAGCAGCTTGGTCTGCCTGCTGGTTGTGTCGATGTTCATCAGTGGCCCAACTTGGGTACATGGGCATCCACATGACGCACCTTCACAACGAAGTTTTCCACACGGGCTGCAATATCCTGCCACACTTCAGCAGCCCAGATGTTTTTACCCTTATGTTGCCAGTTGCTCTGTTCCATTGCCCTAATCATTTCCACAGGGTATTCGCCACTGCCCACGAGTCGGTGTAGAGGTAGAGCCTTGGCCACTTTTCCCACTCAGCAATATCCAAAGCAAGCTGGATGGCTTTCACCTCTGGGAACTGGCTCGATTCACCCTGTCCCTCAGCAGCTCCAGTGACCCATCGTGTGGGACTCCACACAGCAGCCTTCCATCGTCGATGTTTTCCAACAATGTGACAAGACCCATCAGTGAACAGGGCATATCGCTTCTCCTCATCCGGCAGCTCGTTATATGGTGGGGCCTCCTGAGCACGTGTCACCTCCTGTTCTGGTGACATCTTTGCTCTCTGGCCAGTTCCTGATCACCTCTAGTATCCCTGGGTGGCTGGGGTTCCCTATTGAGCCTGTTGTGTTATCAGCATAACCCATTTACTCCACGTGGCATCTGTTGCATGATGCGTGGAGGAGGCCTTTCCTTTGAACATCCACCGCAGCACCGGCAGTCGGGGTGCCAGGAGGAGCTGTGTTTCAGTGCCAACCACTTCTGAGGCAGCCCGAACTCCTTCGTACGCTGCCAGTATCTCCTTCTCAGTTGGTGTGTAATTAGCTTCAGAGCCTTTGTATCCCCGGCTCCAAAAGCCTAGAGGTCAGCCTCGGGTTTCCCCAGGTGCTCTCTGCCAGAGGCTCCAGGTAGGGCCATTCTCCCCGGCTGCGGTGTAGAGCATGTTCTTAACCTCCTGCCCTTCCCAGACTGGCCCGAGGGCTACTGCTTGGGCAATCTCCCCCTTAATTTGTTCAAAGGATTGTTGTTGCTCAGGGCCCCATTCAAAATCGTTCTTCTTACGGGTTACGTGGTAGAGAGGGCTCACAATCAGGCTGTAGTTCGGGATGTGCATCCTCCAGAACCCCACAGCGCCCAAGCAAGACTGAGTCTCCTTTTTAGAGGTTGGTGGGGCCATGGCTGTTATCTTGTTTATCACCTCCACTGGGATGTGGCGACGCCCATCTTGCCACTTTATTCCTAGGAATTGAATTTTCCTTGCAGGCCCCCTAACTTTCTTTTGCTTAATGGCAAAGCCGGCCTTCAGGAGGATTTCAGTTATCTTCTTTCCTTTCTCAAAGATCTCCTCGGCTGTGTCCCCCCATACCATGATGTCATCAATGTACTGCAGGTGTTCTGGAGCCCCACCTTTCTCCAGTGCAGTATGGACCAGTCCATGGCAGATGGTGGAGCTGTGGTTCCACCCCTGGGGCAATCGATTCCAGGTGTACTGGATGCCTCTCCAAGTGAACACAAACTGTGGCCTGCACTCTGGCGCTATCGGAATGGACAAGAACACGTTAGCAATGTCAGTCGTGGCGTACCACTTGGCTGCCTTCGACTCCAGTTCATACTGGAGCTCTAGCATGTCCGGCACTGCAGCACTCATCACTGGCGTAACTTCATTCAGGCCACGGTAGTCCACAGTTAGCCTCCATTCGCCATTAGGCTTTCTCACTGGCCATACAGGGCTGTTGAAGGGTGAGTGAGTTTTGCTGATCACCTTCTGGATTTCTAGCTGACGGATCAGCTGATGGATGGGGACCAGGGAATCTCGGTTGGTGCGGTACTGCCGCCGGTGCACCGTCCTGGTAGCAATCGGCACTCGCTGCTCCTCAACCTTAAGCCGCCCCACCACTGAGGGATCCTCTGAGAGGCCGGGTAAGGTGGACAACTGTTCAACATCCTCCAGGGCAGCTACACCAAAAGCCCACCGGTACCCTTTTGGGTCTTTGAAGTACCCTCTCCTGAGATAGTCTGTGCCCAGGATGCACAGGGCGTCTGGGCCAGTCACAATGGGGTGCTTATGCCAGTCCTTCCCAGTCAGGCTCACTTCAGCTTCCAGTAGGGTCAGCTGTTGGGATCCCCCTGTCACTCCGGAGATGCAAATGGATTCAACCCCACTGTAGCTCGATGGCATCAGGGTGCACTGTGTGCCAGTGTCCACCAAAGCCTTAATATTCTTGTGGGTCTGATGTGCCAGGCCATCGGATCCACACTGTCCAGTAAATCCGATTATCCCTTTCCTCCACCTGGCTGGAGGCAGGGCCCCTCTAACCCTGCTCACCATCACTCACTTCTTGCAAGAATGATTCACTGGTCCCCTCAAGAGGGTCAGACATAACGTTGACCATTCTATTCTGTCTGGGGGATTTCTGACTGGACACTGGAGCTGCGCTTTTCTTGGAGGACTCCCCTTTCGTGATGGTCTTCCCTTTCAGCTGCTCTACTCATGCAGCTAGGGCAGCAGTGGGCTGTGCATCCCACCTCCTCATGTTTTCTCCATGGTCGTGGAGGAAAAACCACAGGGTGCCTCGTGCTGTGTGCCTTCTGCTGCCTTTCTCTTGGGTGGGGAAACATTTACTTCTAATGGCTGAGACATCAGCCCGTGCAGGTGGAATGTAGGACATTTCTTCCATCTTCTGGACCCTCTGAGACAGTTCCTCCACAGCTGAGACCCAGGAATGTTGAGATGAAGGGAGATTTCCCTCATATTGCCGGAGCTTGCCAACCACTCCATCCACTGTTAGAGTGTGGGTGTCTGTCCACCAGGACACTATTGCCAATGCTTTCGAGTGTGCTTCTGGTGCGCTCTTCAGGAACTTTCGCCACATCAGGTGTGTGCAAGGGGCCTGATCTGGGTCCATGGGTGACTGCTTATCATTCAGATCACCATAGATCATCTCAAACACAGCCAGTTCCCTGAGATTCTGGATGCCTTTCTCAATGTTGGTCCATTTGCCTAGCTGACATAGGATATCATCCTTGTAGGGGTGCCTCTCCCTTACACTGAGCAGGAGTCACCTCCAAAGGCTGAGGGTTTGAGTCTGTTTCCCTATTCCCCTATCAATGCCAGCCTCCTTGGCCAAAGATCCCAGCTGCTTGGCCTCTCTCCCCTCCATTTCAAAAGCACTGGCTCCATTGTCCCAGCATCGGAGCAGCCAAATCCACTCGCCTCCCAGGTGGCCGAAATCTCTCCTCATATCGCACAACTCAGTCGGAGATAGAGATCGGATGATCATCTTGGGCCCTTCCTCCTGTTCCCGTGCTGGGCCTGGCTCATCCCCATCCCCCACTTTGCGAGCTGACTTTCTGGTATATTTTGTTTTCTGTATCAGGGTGACTGATACCGGCACTGGCTGTCTCTCTGGCTCAGCTGCTGTGCTGGTGGAGGCGACTGAGACTGGCTCTGCCTGTGCCCCCGGCCCAGCTGCTGTACCAGTAAGTTCACTCTCAGATCCTGCAGCCCTTTCTCCCCCTTGAGGGCAGTGGGTGGTATGAAAGAGGACACGGTAGGCATGGGCAAGTCCCCAACACACTGCAGTGATTTGTGTCTCCTGGGTTTTGCCAGATTAGTAACACACCCTTTCTAAGCACTCCATCAGCTTTTCAGGGCTCTGCATTTGTTCAGGAGTGAAATTCCAAAGCATTGGGGGTGCCCACTGACTCAGGCCTTTGCCCATCTTTTCCCACACCCCTTGCCACTCACTATTATCTGACCTCGGGGCAGGTTTCCGGGCACTGCTATTGTTAGAGAAGTGCCGCATGGCCAAAACCAAAATCAGGCAGACATTCAGAAGGCATTGTGCCACAATCACAATGGCCTGCAGGCTCCAAGGATAATTGAAACTCTCACAAAACGAGAGGATCTCTTCCCCTGGCTCACCCATAGAGGGGGTGAGACCCCTAACAAAAGCCCAGGCAGCAAACAGGTACCGCCCCCCCCCCCCCCCCCCCCCCAGCGATACAAACACATTATAAGCCGTCAGTAGCCAGTACATCAAAATAAGAGCCTTTATACCTTTTCCACCGATAACAAACACCAGCACTGGGATCATATACTGGATATAAGGGTTAATCCAGCCCCACTACGCAAGCAAATGGGCCAGCATTGCAAACGTTTTCTTATCAAACAGTACAAATACAAACAGAAAAATGACACCCAACAGATTGCTCTAACACACTCTGGTCAGGGTCTGTCCCTTTTTGATTCTTATTTCAACCCTCTTGTGCCCCACATTGGGTGCCAAAAACGCTGTGTTGGTTTAAGCCCTGCCGGGACCGGAGACCACGTTGCCATTGTCCCTCCCCCACCCTCAGACACAAGTAGGGCACAAACCCCAGGTTAAAATAAGAAGAAATTTAATACAACAGTGTAATAAACAATCTGAACAACAACAGTAGCAATGATAACAACAATAAACAGTAATAACAGTGAACAAGACAACAGATATACAGAGAAATACTGCAATGGTTACGGACAGCCCGCCGTGTGCTCCCCTCCACCAAAACCACAAAGGAAAAAGTTCCCGCACTCCTGCGCCAGACCTGACCTCAGCATGGTATGAATAAACCGGCTGGAGATCCCTTCCCCCTCTCTGCTGGGAAAACTTAACCCTATCCTAGCTGAACCAGGACAGGGACTGAGAAAGGAGATAATGCACAGAATGGAGTTGAAATCCCCTTTATAAATGTAATGGCTGTGTCCATGTTAGTCAGTAGAGACAGCTTCCTTCCATGGTGCTTCTGTTGGATAGACTTCCATCCTGCTCCAACTACCAGGATCTCCAGAGTGGTCTGAAGTTCATACTTCATGAGGAACAGCTGTGCACAGCACACCTGCAGTGTAAGACCAATGTCAAAATCTGCCCCAACTGTGGCTGCATGTTCTGCTCATTAAGGATACCAATTAAACCCAGGCACCAGAGTGAAAAGAGTAGGTGTATTTTACTAGTGATAACCAATGTAACAGTGTAATACAGAAAACATGCCGTAAGAAAAAGAATAGTGCACTTAAAGCAGCAAACAGGAAAAAAAAAAAAAACAAAAAAAAAACAAAAAACCCCAAAAAACAGAGTAATACATTAAATCATTACTACACGAGAGAGAGAACGGAGATTAAGAAAAATACATCACCACTTGCACACGTTCCCATCACCCAGACCCGCAGTGGCTGGGCAGCCCCGGTCACAGCGAGGGTTTGCAGAGCCTGTCCCGGCAAGGGGGAAATCCTACGCGGTGCCTCCACCCGTAGGTGAGGCTGCCAAAGTCGCTGTGAGCGGGTCCAGCCTTATATACCCAAAAATCAGCAAGCCAGAAGAGCTGGCACCTTTGTTTTGCGAGAAAAATTTCTGGTTTCATTCTCCTGTTGGATTCCACCCAAAGCCTGGCCAGGGCTCAGGGGGGGAAACCAAGGGAGTTTCTAACAAGGCCAGATACTTGGGTTCTCAGCCTTCAAAAAGGCTAAACAAGGGAAGCTGGGTACATTCTTTCCTCACTACTGATTATATTTTGTCTAAGCTGCATCTTTCACGAGTTTACATATTTTGTTAATGATTGCAGACTAAGTTAGCAGCTTCGGCTTTGGGCCTGTTGCAGTACTTCAAAGCTTTAGCACTTTTTACATCAGCATAAGTGTGTTGTTATAACTTAGTACAATACCTACTAGCACAATGGTTTCAGTTATAAAATATGCAGGATTCATCTATAGGTTAACTCTGGTTTGGGCCTGTTGTCCAAGCCTTAGCACTTCATTCAGTCCTTTGACCTATAGGTGAATCATGGCTCTCAAACCATTTATATGGTTAGTTTTTGTTCATCAGTTGATGATGTCTCGACAGGCATGTCCCAATCCAATATCAGGGAGGGTTCTTAAATGATTCTAGGAGTGAACTTAAGACACAAATGAGGTTAAATGCCCTACAGCCTTGTAAGCTCTATTTCCTGTAACAAGCAATAATAGCGATAGGACAGAGAGAAGAAGAAAAAGTCTGAATACCTAAGCAAGGAAATCGAAGAGATGCAGCAAGATCAGTTACTACCACCACGAATCCAGCGACATCCCTTTGTCTCAGTCTTGGTGCAGGTGATAAGGTTGCTACAGGTCCAAGCTCCTCCGAGAAATATATGATGTCCAAATCCCAGCTCCGAGCCCCAAGAAAAGAGCATGCAGTCCTTCTATTGTCCCAGTTCTCACAATTCCTCCACAGAGTCCACCCATCCACAGAGTTCATTGTCATATGTGCCACCCTGTGTTCTTCCATGTGCACATGCCCAGGTGTTCACGGTGGTCTTCACTTGGCTCACATACAAGTGCAGCTTGACAGGCACTGCCAAGGATGTCATTGTTCTGGCTTCAGGCAGATATGGTAGTTTCTTCAGGAACAGTTCATCTCCTTCAGAGCGTAATTCTTCATGGTGACAGGATGCTGAGGCCAGGTAGTGGTAGTGACACAGCAGCAATGTTGGGACAAGCACAGTCTTAGCACAGTCTTTTACCCGTGGGTCAACATTGCTGTCCTCGTGGTGGCACGCAGCATAGATATATAAAGAGAGAAAGGATAGAAATAGCACGGAACATGATAACTAATAACACTCTTGGCTAACATATAACTAATAACATTTTTAACGGATATATAAATTTTCCGTCAATAAACATGTAACAAATAATATCTTTAACAAATATTAATATCTTCAGTTAACAAGCATGTATCTAACAACATCCCTAACAAATGTGTCATGCTCAGAATTAACTGACTCTACAAAACCAAAACATTTTATAGGCTATATAGTAAATTGGAATCACCACTAACATGTGATCCATTATTTTTCCATGGTACTGGCAGTGTACCACTGAGTGTCTGAAGCTCTGGCAGTCCACACGGTCTGCTGCCCTGGTTTGCTGAAGTTGGGGTCAGCATACACAGCAAGAAAATCACTTTCCACACCCCCTTATCCTAAAGCACATGCGTCTTCTGGGCCTAGAAACTTCTATCCCAGATTTAAACGAAGGTAAATGAGTAAAAACACTACAAATAACAAATAAAACAATATTAACACTTACAATGGTTAACAACATTTTAACCAAACATATATTAAATGTAACAGTAACAATAACCATGTCAGTTAATAATATTTTAACTAAACATATTTAACGAAAATGAGTCTGTGGCTGCACCTAAGGATGTGCTCCCAATCCTTGGGAACTGGTAGAAGGATGTGATTGTCTCCATGAATAAGTACAATTGCAAGACAGTTTACATGGACACTGACAAGATGAGCACATATATACCACAGGAGAAAATATAGCAAAAACTAACAGAGCAACCTCCACAAAATTAAGTATCAAAAGGGGATAAATTCTGGTTGTTATCATCAATTGTGGAGCTGAATATGGTGGTCTGGCTCACTGGAGCTGGGGTCTGCCTACGCAGCAGAAAAATGTATTTCCACTCCCCAGCCCAGAAGGCATCTATAGTTTATGCCTTTGTATTTCAATCTCACCTTCATGAGCTCAATAATGACCTTCTAAAGTCCAGGCCCCATTAGCAAAAGGACCTTCTCCTGATTTGGTGTCTATTGTTTCCTCATAATACTGGCAACAGTATGACCTAAACTGACAAATTCCCTTTCCTCCCATTCTTGGTTAATACTTCGAAGCCAGAGCTTTCCCTGGAGCCAAGGGAGATGAGAACGGTCACCCAAAGCAATTTTGCAATGATAGACAACATCAACACTATGCAAAAATTTAAATTCACATAAGGATCCCCCATCGTGACTCAGGATATCTGTCTCCAGGGGGGTTACCTGCAAGAAAAAGGAAAGAAAAGCTTCTCAGTTCATTTTGAGAAACAGAGGTGGGTTATAATTAGAAAGATGGGATAATCTACCTTGTATTAATTTTGTGCTCTTTTCCCTGAGCATCTCTGACTTTCCAGGTGTACTTGTTTATTGGGGTATCCAATACCAATGGTGCTGCTCCCACCGTGGGGAGTTCAACTAAGACAGGTTGTTCTAGAAAAGGAGATGTATTTCTGGGGTGGCCAAGGCTATGTGGGGCTGGCATGATTGTTGGAGCCTTTGGACAGAATGTTGTGATCTTTGGGCATCCATTTACTGACACATTTAACTCCACTTATCCTTTCTGCAGAGGCCATAAATCTAAAGCCTCTTGAATGGCTTCTTTAGCTAATCCAAAAGCAGCTTGCTGTTCATTTCCCCATTCAAATTCGTATTTTTTTCCTTGTCACTTTGTACCAAGGGTAAAATTTATCCCCGATGGGGAATATGTTGCCTCCAGAAGCTGAATAGCCCAATGAATCTTTGAGCTTCTTTTTGTCTTGTGGTACAGCAAAATCTAAAAATTTTTGTTTGTCAGGCTTTAGGCAGTATTTCTTGATGGCCACAGTGCCACTGAATTCCTAGAAACGTCACTGTCTGAGACGGTCCTTGGCTTTTTTTTTTTTTTTTTTTTCCCCAGGGTTATATTTCCAACCCTTCTGTTTCATGTGATTTACCACTAATTCAAGGACTTGTTGTACC
Organism: Athene noctua; assembly: GCF_965140245.1. Lineage (NCBI taxonomy): Eukaryota > Metazoa > Chordata > Aves > Strigiformes > Strigidae > Athene > Athene noctua. Next base: position 59,396,309 of record NC_134077.1, on the reverse strand, counting down.
TCCTCCTCCTCATTTCCTTGGATCAAAACATCATCTATATAGTGGCTTAATTGTGTGTGAGTAGGCAGCTGCATTTCATCTAAAAGTTCAGCTATAATTCTGTGACAGATAGTGGGGCTATGCAACCATCCCCGTGGTAATCTAGTAAAGGTGTATTGCCCGCCCTGCCCTGTGAAGGCACATTGATCCCAATGTTCTTCTGCAATCGGGATGGTAAAAAATGCATTAGCCAAATCTATTACAGCATACCCAGTTTCTGAATGTTTCTGAACTTTTTCTATTAAAGTGACAGTGTCTGGCATGGCTGCTGCAAGCGGTGGAGTATGTTTGTTTAGTTCTCTAAAATCCATTGTCATTCTTCAGGATCCATCATGTTTCTTGACAGGCCATATCAGATTGTCCCACGCTGTCGTGGTTGGCTTTAAAGCTCCTACATCTAATAAATCTCTAATTGCCTGTGATATCTCTTCATGTCCTCCTGGAATTATATACTGCTTCATTGTGACTAACTAAGTTGCAGCCAGGATCTGCACAGGAGGCATTTTTACTTTGCTGGCTATAACAGGTCTGGCACTAAAACAGGGTTTAACTCCAAATTGATACTGACCATCAGAAAGATTTAAAGTTAGTCTTTTTAGAATCTCTATACCTTTTATATATCCAGGAATGGGAACAATCATGACTGAATATAATCATTTGGGGAGGTTTCTTATTTTCATTTCTATTTGTGTTTGTACAGCTTTAATTTATTTTCCTCCTAAACCGTAATACTTACAAGTTGTCCTTTAAATTTCTTGGGATTCCAGTATATTAAGAAGGTGTCTGCTCCAGTGTCAGTCAGGGTATTTACAGTTTGCAGGGACTGCTTGTGCTAAAAATAAACCAAAAAACTTAAGCTCCACATGGGGTCATCGGTCCTTCTGCACGCACTGCCCTAGAGCTTGGCCATTAATTCATTTGTACTGATCATAATATTGATTCACTTCCCTTGCCTCATGCCAAGGGTGCAAGTCGGAAAACGGTGCCTGATCGTCTTTCAACCACGGAAATGCTGATCCACTTACGGGGGGGGGGGGGGGGCAGGGAGCGGGGGGCGCCCTCCGCAGGCAGATGCAGGTTCCCGTTAAGGTTCAAGAAGGGGTGCTGTAGGCTGAGTTATCCCTGAATTCCTAGTTTTAGAACTCTGCACTCTCTTGATAGGTTTATTCAGCCCTCTCTGTGTATATATTCACCACAGCTCATTAGTTGGAACACTGTGGATTTATTTTTTTTTCTTTTCACGAGACATGCTGTCTTTTAGCAAAGTCATAAACTTTTCCTTATGAGAAATCGTATTTTCATTATCTTTAGGGCTGTCTCGAGTATCTCGATTCCCTGCACTCCTTCGGGGCTCCCACTCCCCAAGGTCACGCAGCTCCTTTATTTTTCTACCACATCACAAAGGGGATTTCCTATCTCAGTAATCAAAAGAATCATGATAACATTTTTACAGTAGTACCGCATCTCACACACTCACACACACTCTTAGATTAAACAGATCAATCTTATATTACCACACAAAGCGCTCCGTTACATCATTCACACAAATAACACAGATTACACGTATAACCACAAGTGCCACTAGGACAATTATGACAAATGACAAATCCAAATTTAACACCATACATACAATATACAAGCTCCAGGTCTCAGAGTCAATATCAGTGCCAATGGTCAAAGTACACAACAAATCCAGACCTCTTCTTTTACTACACTTATATTGTGCTACTCGCACTGTGGCTTTCTCTGCCACTGTCTGATAAGTATCCAGCTTGTCAGCAAGCAACTTATTCCAGCATTACAACATCACTATTTGACTCCATAAATCACATATCTGTCACTCCATCTGTGAGCGCTCTAACAACAGCTTCTCTTTATTCTTGTGTTGTTTTCTATATGCAGTTAACAAAATCCATCCTTGTTTACTTGAATCTGTAGTCCCTTTCCATTTTCCAATAGGTATCCTTTTCATATAATTTAGAACATCTAATCGTTCGGCTTCTTTCAGCCAGCTCTCCCACTCTTTGCATGGTTCTCTGACCTGAGCCCACTCCTTGGCCTGTGAACTACAGGGAGGATTTTTCCAACCGAGAGTATCTGGTGGACTTGACAATTACCTTTGAACTTAAATCATGGCATTATTTGCTAAATCCCACTTCTGACACCAATTTATGTTCTGCTGATTAAGGATACCAATTAAACCCAGGCACCAGAGTGAAAAGAGTAGGTGTATTTTACTAGTGATAACCAAATAATGTAACAGTGTAATACAGAAAACATGCCATAAGAAAAAGCAGAATAGTGCACTTAAAGCAGCAAACAGGAAAAAAAAAAAACAACAAAAAAAACCCCAAACAACAGAATAATACATTAAATCATTACTACACGAGAGAGAGAACGGAGATTAAGAAAGATCCATCCCCACTTGCACATGTTCCCATCACCCAGACCCGCAGTGGCTGGGCAGCCCCGGTTACAGCGAGGGTTTGCAGAGCCTGTCCCGGCAAGGGGGAAATCCTACGCGGTGCGTCCACCCGTAGGTGAGGCTTCCAAAGTTGCTGTGAGCGGGTCCAGCCTTATATACCCAAAAATCAGCAAGCCAGAAGAGCTGGCACCTTTGTTTTGAGCAGAAAATTTCTGGTTTCATTCTCCTGTTGGATTCCACCCAAAGCCTGGCCAGGGCTCAGGGGGGGAAACCAAGGGAGTTTCTAACAAGGCCAGATACTTGGGTTCTCAGCCTTCAACAAGGCTAAACAGGGGAAGTTGGGTACATTCTTTCCTCACTACTGATTATATTTTGTCTAAGCTGCATCTTTCACTAGCGAGATTACATATTTTGTTAATGATTACAGACTAAGTTAGCAGCTTCGGCTTTGGGCCTGTTGTTCAGACTTCAGTATTTCAAAGCTTTAGCACTTTTTACATCAGCATAAGTGTGTTGTTATAACTTAGTATAATACCTACTAGCACAATGGTTTCAGTTATAAAATATACAGGATTCATCTATAGGTCAACTCTGGCTTGGGCCGGTTGTCCAAGCCTTAGCACTTCACTGCAATGATAGTCCAGCTTTGTAAATACTCAGCATGCAGTCTAGTTTTTCCTGAAATAAGCAGCTCAGTCTGCTACACCAGTCTTGAAATTATTATGCCTGCCCCCCTCAGATGTAAGATGATGACTTTAGCGCTGCTGTTTGTTTTGGCTTGTAAAAGGAACAAGCTTTAGAAAACTCTTTTCTCTTAGAATATTATTAATAGCAGGAATAATTAATAAATAGATTTTTTTTTTAGATTTAATTAATAGAGCACAGGTGCTCTAGGAACAATACTAACAGTTCAATGCAGTATGCACAGGTGCTCTAGGAACAATACTGAAGATAAGTAACCATGATGACCGAAGACTGCATCAGTGAACAGTGGTGTCCGAAGAGAAATTAGAACAAAACAATAAGAACTAGCTAAAACTTGAATACAGTGGACTTTTGAAATGGATGATGAATTGAGAGCTGAAAGTTCCTGGAAAATCACCAAAGAGTCTTTGTATTGTATGATATATCATATATATAGAGGGCGCTTTTTGTTAGCTATTGCCACTCCCCGAGGTGATGGCCCAACTCTGAGTTGTTAATAAAGGCAGCCTTAGAGGTACTCGCAGTCTGGTGCAATGCTTTAACAGAATTGTCGACCCAGATGGGAGTCTAGGACACAAGAGAGGAAGAGTCAGATATTCCTCTGGAAAAACCCGTTACCAATACTCGAATTGCCAGCAAAGAAGTGACTTCACCTAAGAGACCTGGGCACGGGTGATTCCAGATAGAATTATAGTGGGAAATTCTTGTGTTTAAATTTGCAAAGAGAGAGATAAAAGAAATACATAGAAGATGGGAACAATACTCAGCATTGAAAGGGGGACGCCCCTTGCTGAGGTTTTAGAAAATTGAGGAAAGATACCTTTGGCACAATCAGTACAGAAAAGGAAACTGATAATATTGTACCGAGAGGAATGGCCATTCCTGACAAGAAATAGAGGAGGAGGACCAATGGATGTATGGCTTCCAAAAGGAACAGTTAAACTCGATCAGTAAAAATTTCTAAGAACAATTTTGGAGGATTCTGAGATTTAAGATATTGATAATTGGTATATTTGGTATAATAAAGGTCAACAAAGAAAGAAAACCTCTTTGATAGAAACTAAAGGGAATTTACTTCCTTCAGCTCCTGAAGCTGAAGAAACTGAATTCCCTTTTAGAAGTGCTGGCATGTATCCAATGCATTTGGATTACATCCCAAACCATAGAGCGGGCCCTGGTGCAGGCGCCCTCTCTCCAATAACAGTAGTGATGTGACATGAACCTTGTAAGCAAGGTGATTTACTAGCTTGGCAGGCAAAAATGCCTTGTTTGTGAACTGATGCTGAAAAGTGTGCTCAATTATTATTGGGAATCATCACTGATTACACCCCGAATTGGAATTATATGAAAATTTTATTATGAGAACTATTTCAAGCAGAGAAAAAAGATTTTCTAAAATGGTTAGAGAGTAAATAATTGGACAAAAGTTTTGGAAAGGAGACAAAGATCAGACGAGCACTCAAGTGATTATTAGGATCAATTGAAGGCTGTTTTAATTATGGGGGTGTGACACGTGGCAATTTCTAAGAGCCACTAGCTATTAGTGTTTTTGTAGAAATACATGCCAGGATGGCAAGGTAAAACATCAATAAAAATCTTGAGCATTGCTGCTTTTTTTTTTGACGGGAGAGATGAAAGCAAAAGCAGCAAGAAGAAAGGTTAAAACTTGCGAAAAAGAAAGAGCAAAAAGAGAAAGAAAGAGAAATTGCTTTGTTGGCTGTAGAAATTACCCAAACCTACAACCCAAGAGGGAGAGGTCAGGGATTTCCCTGAGGTAGAATCAGGGGAAGGAGTGCGCAAAGCAGAATTCCTCCTATCTCTCAATATGCTAGAGTGTTTCTGCTGTGGAAATTTGGGACACATGTGAAGTGCTAAGGCTTGGACAACAGGCCCAAGCCAGAGTTAACCTATAGATGAATCCTGTATATTTTATAACTGATAAGCATTGTGCTAGTATGTATTGTACTAACTTAGAACAACCCACTTATGCTGATGTAAAAAGTGCTAAAGCATTGAAATACTGAAGCCTGAACAACAGGCCCCAAGCCAAAGCTGCTAACTTACTCTCTAATCATTAACAAAGCATGTAAGCTCCCTAGTGAGAGGACAAAATGCTGAGAGAATGTACCCATCTTCCCTTGTTTAGCCTTGTTGAAGGCTGAAAACCCAAGTATCTGGCCTTGTTAGAAACTGCTTTGTTCTCCCCCACTGAGCCCTGGCCAGGCTTTGGGTGGAATCCAACAGAATGAAACCAGAAATTTTCCGCTCAAAATAAAGGTGCCAGCTCTTCTGGCTTGCTGATTTTTGGGTATATAAGGCTGAACCCACTCACAGCGACTTTGGCAGCCTCACCTACGGGTGGATGCACCATGTAGGATTTCCCCCTTGCCGGGACAGGCTCTGCAAACCTTCGCTGTAACCGGGGCTGCCCAGCCACTGCGGGTCTGGGTGATGGGAACGTGTGCAAGTGGGGATGGATATTTCTTAATCACTATTCTCTCTCTCATGTAGTAAAGATTTGATGCATTACCCTGTATTCTCCTGTTTGTTGCTTTAGGTGACTATTCTGCTTTTTCTTACTGCATGTCTCCATATTACACTGTTACATTATTTGGTTATCACTAGTAAAATACGCCTACTCTTCTCACTCTGGTGTCTGGGTTTAATTGGTATCCTTAATCAGCTGAACAACATGCAGAGAAAGTGCATGCACACTGAGACACATGTCTGCACAAGGAGGATCTCCACCTGACAGACCTCCTCAACCTCACTCACAGTAAAGAAAATGATACTTATCTTCTCTGGGAATTGAAAGAACAATGGGACCCATTAGAATCAAGGTAGATGAGCATGGTCAGATTTCTCGAAAGGTAAACAGTATCATTTCTGATAAGAAATTGGTTTGGAGTAAATTTGTGATCTCTCCCAATTCCCCTACTTGCCTTTTGGGCCTGTACTGAATTTTGAAGTTCCTCACATTTCAAGTGATAGTACAGGGAGTAATAGGGGAAGAGATAAAATATTTATCTACCCCTTTGACGAGACCTTTTGCAGGAATTTGGTACATTTATCTCCTTGGCTTCAACAGGGATTCAGTTGATTTTAATGGGCTCAGAAATAATTGAAATGGGAGGTCAAAACCAAAATTATTTGAATGATACACGATTTGAATTGGCTGCAATTCCCAGAGAACTTTGAAGTACGTCGGGAGATGAAGTGGGATTGTTAAAATCAGCTGAACTAATTGTGATAAAAACAAAAGGAGGGACTCCTCCTTCAGTTTGGCAAAATCCAATTATAAATGAGGCCATTCCTAATATAGAAAAACAAACTACTTTTTTTAGAAAAAAAAATAATTTGAAAGAATGTCATAGTCCTTATAATACTCCAGTTTTACCAGTCATTAAACATAGATAAAGATGGAGATCCTGAATATAGATTTGTTCAAGATTTACAAGCTGTAAATGAACATGTAATTGCTTCACATCCTGTGGTACCAAATCCTAGTCTGATTTTAACATAGATTCCAGTCTGGGCACTGTATTTCATGGTGCTTGATCTTACAGGAGCTTTCTTTAGCATTCCAATTGTGGAAGAAAGCAAATTAATCTTTGTCTTCACATGGCAAGGGAAGCAGTTAACTTGAACTAGGTTACCACAAGGATTTACTAGTTCTCCAACAATATTTTATCAAATTTTAAAAAACTATTTACAAGATTTAGTTTTTCCAAATAACTCTGTTTTGATACAATATGTTGATGATCTGTTATTAGCAAATAAAACTAAGGACAATTGTATTAGAGATACTGAATATCTATGCATCCAACTTGTTAAAAAGGAACATTATGCATTTCTATCAAAAATACAGTTTTGCAAACAGCAAGTGAAATATCTTGTATTCATATTAAAGCCAGGACTTCTTGATTATTCAAAACCTTTTAAATTGTATTGTGATGAAAATAAAAGAACTGTGAGAGGGGTGTTAGTACAAACATTAAGACCACATGAAAAACCTGTTACCTATTTTTCTTCTTCATTAGACCCAGTGACTAAAGGAACTCCTTTTTGCATTAGAGCAATAACAGTGGCAGTTGAAATGGTAGAAAATAAAAACAGGATGATAGTCCTAGGACAACCACTAACTGTTTGTGTACCCCATGAAGTAGAAATATTATTAAAACAAATGGGAGAAAACGTTATCTCCTTAAAGAGTGCATAGATATGAGATAATTCTATTATTGGTTAATAATTTGAAATTGGAAACGTGCAATACATTGAACCCTGCCATCCTAATGTCTTTACCCTCCAATGGAGAAAAAGATAATCATAACTGTGTTCAATTATTAAGTGAAACCAGCAAACTGCAAGACAATTTAAAGGATCAACCTTTAGATAACCCTGATTTGAACCTCTTCATGGATGGCTCCTCCTATTATGAAGAAAGTCGAAGATGTACCAGTTTTGCAGTGACTATGGAAATGCAGGTACTATTGGTGGGCCCTTTTCCTGCACCTTTAGGTGCACAAGGAGAAGAAATAACTGATCTTACAGAAGCTGCAAAATATGGATTTATATATGCTTTTGGTATCTGCTGTGCAACTGGGACTTTATGGAAAGAACAGCGTTTCTTAACACCAGCAGAAAAGACTATGGCTCATAGAAAGCAGATGAAGGAATTATTAGAGGTGATACAATTACCCTCTGAGATTTCTGTCATCTATATAAAAGATATTTACTCAGAGGCAAGTTATGATTTCTAAAGGAAATTCTTTAGCTGACCAAGCAGCTAGAGCTGCAGCATCACAGGTTGTGTCTGTCGTGTCGTTATCACAACATGAGGTGATATCTAAACTTCTGGATATAAAAAAGTTATATGAAGACCTCCCTGATGAAGAAAAGGAGGAGTGGATCCAGCTTGGAGCCCAGCCACAAGAACAATGGATGCTTAACAACAAGCCTCTTCTTCCAAAAAGGTATTTATTACCAATTACACGATGGCATCACAAAAAAAAACCTCATGGGGGGCCAGAGAGCTTAGCACTCTGAATTCAAAGACTTTGGGCTGTCCCAGGAATTTATGCAGCAGCCAAAAATATCTGTGAAGGATGTAACCTTTGTAAACAATATTCTTCTGTACGAATTAAGGCACCCAGTGGAAAAAGACCTCCAGCCATCTTTCCTTTTTCAAAAGCTTCAAATTGTTTATACTGAAATGTAAAAAAAAAAAAAAAAAGGCTACTCCTATATGTCCATGGTAATTTATCAGCTAACAAGATGGGTAAAAGCTTTTCCTACTAGGAAAAATTATTCAAAAGCAGTAGTAAATAATTTTACTAAAAGAAATAATTCCTCAATAGGGAGTACCTGAAGTCATTGATTCTGATCATGGGGGTCATTTCACAGCTGGTATATTAATTTAAATTTAATTTTTAGTCAATTTCATACTCCCCATCACCCCAAATCATCTGGCCAGGTACAACGAATGAACAGAACCTTAGAAGAAAAATTAGTTAAGGTTTGTAAACAGACTGGCATAAAGTGGCCTGATGCTTTAAATTTAGTGTTATGGGATATAAAGAATACCCCAAGACAGCCAACTGAGATTTCTCCAGCTGAAATTTTATTTAAATTAATTGTTAATTTTTAGTGAGTATAGTCTTAATAGTCTGTGTGATTGTTTTGTTTCAGTGTTGCATTAGTTGTTCTTTTATAATGCAGAAGATAGAAAGAGAAATGTGGAATTATTAATAATAAGGATCTCAGGAGTGTGATGGAAAAACAAAAGGAGGGAATTTGTAAAAGGAACAAGCTTTAGAAAACTCTTTTCTCTTAAAGTATTATTAATAGCAGGAATAATTAATAAATAGATATTGTTTTATAGATTTAACTAATAGAGCACAGGTGCTCTAGGAACAATACCAAAGAGAAGTGACCATGATGACCAAAGACTGCATCAGTGAAGAGTGCTGTCCAAAGAGGAATTAGAACGGAACAATAAGAACTGGCTGAAACTGTGGAATACAATGGACTTTCGAAATGGATGATGAATTGAGAGCTGAAAGTTCCTGGAAAATCACCAAAGACTCTTTGTATTGTATGATATATCACTTTTTGTTAGCTGTTGCCACTCATTAAGGTGATGGCCCAACTGTGTTGTTAATAAAGCAGACCTAGAGATACCCACAGTCTGGTGAAATCCTTTATCAGGTGACCTGTGCCTGTGCTCCTTTCATTCCGAGCATCACCAGGTCTTTTGCCAGTTCTAAGCTGAACATGGATGCCCGAGTCTCTTCTCAGATTTTTGTAACTGCTGTATTGGTCATTTGAAACTGAAAATGATAACAGAGGATGTATGGGAGAATGGTGAAAAAGTAGGCAACTCTTACATGCTGGACTGGGTATTTTCGCTCCTGTGGGAGAGACTGCAGTCTTGTGGATGGGGCTTTTGCACTAACATGGTGTGCTATGGGAAAGGGCATTTCTCAGAACATGGAACATGCAGACAACCTGTTAAGATGATTTGATCTTAGGAAATTCAGGTTGGAAGGGACCTCAGGACTGTCCGACTGCCTGCTCAAAGCAAGCTCAGCAGTGAGACCAGATTTTATCAGGGCTTTACCCAGATAGGGCATGAAACCTTCCTCATGCTGAAGATGGAGTAACGTCCCTGGGCCCTGGCTCCAGCACTGGACCAGCCCCAGTTCCACAGCCTCTTCTCCTAGGGCAAGAACTCCAGCTCCATCTTCTTGGTGGCCTGATATAAAGTCCTCACTTTCTACCAGTTTGTCAGTGTCATTCCTGGTTTGAGGACCCAGACTGGAGGCAGTACCCAGGTGAGGTCTGGTAAGCATTGAGCAGAAGAGACAGTCCCTACCCTCCTCTAGCTCATGAGGCCATGTCATGATCACACCAGTCTTCAGGCAGTGTCTGAGCCATCACCTGCCACCCTGTGATCCCAACACCCAACCAGATTCTCACCCACCAATGTGTCCTCCCTCCTAGACTGTAAATGTCCCAGCCCAGATACAAGAATTCTGAGAAGACAGTGCTGAAAGCCTGGTTAGAGCAAGGGTAGGTGGCATCCGCTGCTCTCTTCTCATCACCATGATTTTGTCACAGAAGGCAGTTTGGTGGGTCAGGCATTATTAACGCTTGGTAAATCCTTGCCAATTGCTCCTCATCACTGTCTTCTCCCTGCTGTGCTCAGGTGTCCTTGCTGTGCCCAGGTGTGGGCTCCGGGATGTCTCACTCCTTGATTTTACCTGGAACTGACAGGATACCAGCCAGCCTGCAGTTCCTCAGGTTGACTTAAGGGGTCAGGGGCACGAATTGTATTCTCCTCCATCTCTTTGGATGGATGAGGAAGATTACAGGAGAATTGAGCAGATGAATGGGTGGCTCCAAGACTGGTGTTACCATCAGGGCTTTGGATTCCCCAATCATGGGTTGGTATACAGTGCACCTGATCTTTTGACATTGGACGGGATGCACCTGTCCCAGAGAGGGAAGGGGATTTTGGGGCAGGAGTTATCTGGGCTCATTGACAGAGCTTTAAACTAGATTTGAAGGGGGAAGGGGGCAAAACATTGGCCCATCTGAAGTGCATGTATACCAATGCACACAGCATGGGTAACAAACAGGAGGAGCTTGTAGCCGTGATGAAACGGGAAAATTACGATGTTGTTGCTATTACAGAAACATGGTGGGATGTCTCCCATGACTGGAGTGTGCCAATTGATGGTTACAAGCTCTTTAGGAGGGACAGACAGGGAAGGAGAGGTGGTGGGGTGGCGCTCTATGTTAGGGGCTGTTCTGATTGCTTCGAGCACAGGTGTAGTGAAGACAGGGTGGAGTGTCTTTGCATTAGAATCAGGGGGAAGGCCAACAGGGCAGATGTTGTAGTAGGAGTCTACTATAGGCCACCCACCCAGGACAGAGAGATGAACGAGATATTTTATAGGCACTTAGGTGAAATCTCACAATTGCTTGCCCTTGTTCTTGTGGGCGACTTTAACTTCCCAGACATCTGCTGGAAATACAACACGGCAGAACAAGACCAGTCCCAGAGATTCCTAGAATGTGTGGGAGACAACTTCCTGACGCAACTGGTGAGTAAACCAGCCAGAGAAGGTGCCCTGCTGGATCTCCTCTTTGTGAACAGAGAAGGGCTGGTGGACGACGTGGAGGTTGGAGGCCAACTAGGGCACAGCGATCATGAAATAATAGAGTTCTCTATTCTTACAGAGGTCAGGAGAGAGCTAAGCAGGACTGACATCCTGGACTTCAGAAGGGCTGACTTTGTCTTATTTAGGCACCTGCTTGAAAGGATCCCCTGGGAAACTCTCCTGAAGGGTATAGGGGCCCAGGAAGGCTGGGCGCTTGTCCTGGTTCAGCTGGGATAGGGTCAAGTTTTCCCCAGCAAAGAGAGAGGGGGAAGGGATCTCCAACCGGGTTATTCATACCATGCTGACGTCAGGTCCAGGGGTGGAGCCCTTTTACTTTCGCTTTGGGTTTTGGGGGTTGCCATACACGGCGGCCTTGCTCCCTGACCATTTTGCGGTATTTATTTGTATATCCTTTGTCTTGTTCACTGTTATTGCTGTTTATTGTTGTTATCATTGCCACTGTTATTGTTCAGATTGTTTTATCACACTGTTGTATTAAATTTCTTCTTATTTCAGCCGGGGTCTGTGTTTAACTTCCAGCCCAACCAGCTGTGGGTGGGGGAAGGGCAACAGCAACGTGCTCTCCGGTCCCGGCAAGGCTTAAACCTTCACAGCACTCTTTAAGAAGGAAGTGTTAATGGCTCAGGAGTGGGCGGTCCCCAGGTGCTCTAAGAGAAGCGGAAGCCAGAGAAGACCACCCTGGCTGAACAGGGAGCTTTGGCTGCAACTCAGGGAGAAAAGTAGAGTTTACAGCCTTTGGAAGAAGGGGTTAGCCACTCACAGTGATTACAGAGAGGCTGTGAGGCTATGCAGGGTGGAAATCAGAAGGGCTAAAGCCCAACTGGAAATTAATTTGGCCTCTGCAATCAAGGATAACAAGAAGAGTTTCTATAAGTATGTCAGTAGCAAAAGAAAGTCCAGGGAGAGTCTCCATCACCTGCTAGATGCAGGAGGAAATATGGTAAGAAGTGATGAGAAGGCTGAGGTGCTTAATGCCTTCTTTGCCTCAGTCTTTAATAGCAAGGTTAGTTGTATTGATGAAATCCAGCCTCCACAGCCAGAATACAGGGGCTGGGTGAACGACCCCCCTGCAATCCAAGAGACAGTCAGTGACGTACTGCATCACATAGACATTCACAAGTCTATGGGACCGGATGGGATACACCCGAGGGTGCTGAAGGAGCTGGCTGGGGTGCTCGCCAAGCCGCTTTCCATCATTTACCAGCAGCCCTGGCTGACCGGGGTGGTCCTGACAGATTGGAAATTGGCCAGTGTGACGCCCATATATAAGAAGGGTTGGAAGGATGAGCCAGGAAATTACAGGCCTGTCAGCTTGACTGTGGTGCCCAGGAAGCTGATGGAGCAGCTCATCCTGAGTACCATCACACAACACGTGCAGGACAACCAGATGCTCAGGCCCAGTCAGCATGGGGTTATGAAAGGCAGGTCCTGCCTGACAAACCTGATCTCCTTCTACGACAGGGCGACCTGCTTATTGGATGAGGGAAAGGCTGTGGATGTTGTTTACCTTGACTTTAGCAAGGCTTTTGACACCGTTTCCCACAGCATTTTCCTGGAAGAAATGACTGCTCGAGGTTTGGACAACTGCACACTTCGCTGGGTAAAAAACTGGCTGGACAACCGGTCCCGGAGAGTTGTGGTAAACGGAGTTAAATCCAGCTGGCGGCCAGTCACGAGTGGTGTCCCCCAGGGCTCGGTTTTGGGGGCCACTCCTGTTTAACATCTTTATTGATGATCTGGTCGAGGGGATTGAGTGCACCCTCAATAAGTTTGCGGACAACACAAAGTTGGGTGGGAGTGTTGATGTGCTCGAGGGTAGGGAGGCTCTGCAGAGACCTGGACAGGCTGGAGCCATGGGCTGAGGCCAACTGGAGGAGTTTCCATAAGGGCAAATGCCGGGGGCTGCCCTTGGGCCACAACAACCCCCAGCAGCGCTACAGGCTTGGGGAGGAGTGGCTGGAGAGCTGCCAGTCCTGGTGCAACTTGAGGCCATTCCCTCTTGTCCTGTCACTTTCTACTAGTCTAAAGAGGCTCATCCCCAGCTCTCTGCACCCTCCTTTCAGGGAGCTGTAGAGGGCGATGAGGTCTCCCCTCAGCCTCCTCTTCTCCAGACTAAACACCCCCAGTTCCCTCAGCCGCTCCCCGTACGACCTGTGCTCCAGACCCTGCACCAGCTTCGTTGCCCTTCTCTGGACACGCTCGAGTCATTCAATGTCCTTTTCGTAGTGAGGGGCCCAAAACTGAACACAGGAATCGAGGGGCGGCCTCACCAGTGCCGAGTACAGGGGTAAGATCCCTTCCCTGTCCCTGCTGGCCACGCTATTGCTGACACAAGCCAGGATGCCATTGGCCTTCTTGGCCCCCTGGGCACACTGCTGGCTCCTGTTCAGCCGGCTGTCAATCAACACCCCCAGGTCCCTCTCTGACTGGCAGCTCTCCAGCCACTCCTCCCCAAGCCTGTAGCGCTGCTGGGGGTTGTTGTGGCCCAAGGGCAGCCCCCGGCATTTGGCCTTATGGAAACTCCTCCAGTTGGCCTCAGCGCATGGCTCCAGCCTGTCCAGGTCTCTCTGCAGAGCCTCCCTACCCTCGAGCACATCAACACTCCCACCCAACTTGGGGTCATCTGCAAACTCACTGAGGGTGCACTCGATCCCCTCGTCTAGATCATCAATAAAGATGTTAAACAGGAGTGGCCCCAAAGCCAAGCCCTGGGGGACACCACTCGTGACCGGCCACCAACTGGATTTAATTCCGTTCACCACAACTCTCTGGGCCCGGCCATCCAGACAGTTTTTTACCCAGCAAAGCCTGTGCCCATCCAAGCCACGAGCAGCCAGTTTCACCAGGAGAATGCTGTGGGAAATGGTGTCAAAGCCTTGCTAAAGTCAAGGTAAACAACATCCACAGCCTTTCCCTCATCCAATAAGCAGGTCACCCTGTCATAGGAGATGAGGTTTGTCAGGCAGGACCTGCCTTTCATAAACCCATGCTGACTGGGCCTGAGCATCTGGTTGTCCTGCACGTGTTGTGTGATGTTACTCAGGATGAGCTGCTCCATCAGCTTCCCGGGCACCAAAGTCAAGCTGACAGGCCTGTAATTTCCTGGCTCATCCTTCCAACCCTTCTTATAGATGGGTGTCACACTGGGCAATTTCCAATCTGTTGGGACCTCCCCGGTCAGCCAGGACTCCTGGTAAATGATGGAAAGCGGCTTGGCGAGCACCCCAGCCAGCTCCTTCAGCACCCTCGGGTGTATCCCATCCTGTCCCATAGACTGGTGTGTGTCTGTGTGATGCAGCAGGTCACTGACTGTCTCCTCCTGGATTGCGGGGGGGTCATTCTCCCAGTCTCTGTCTTCTGGCGGAGGAGGCTGGATTCCCTCAGTACAACTAGTCTTGTTATTAAAGACTGAGAAAAGAAGGCATTAAGCACCTCAGCCTTTTCCTCATCACTTGTTACCATGTTTCCTCCTGCGTCTAGCAGGGGATGGAGACTCTCCCTGGTCTTGTCACTAAATGCAGAAGTCTGGCAAACCTTGCTGGTGATGACAAAAAATGTCATGAAGACTTGCTTTATCTGTGTTTGCTGTCACTAAACCACCCACCCCATCCTGAAATGTTCCCACATTTTCCTTGGTCAGCTTTTTATGACTATTATAGTCATAGAAACTCTTGCTGCCCTTGACATTCCTTGCAAACCTCCACTCCAGCTGAATTTTGGCTTGGCTGATACTGCCTCTACATGCCTCGGCAGTGTTTCTTGAGTACTCTTCTGTATCCTGTCCTTGTCCCCCAACTTTACCCCGCCTTTTTGTTTTGGAGCTGTGCCATGAGTTTCTTGCTTTCCCAAGCTGGCTTCCTCATACATCTCCTTGTTTTCCTGAGGATGGACCATCCTTGAACTCAGACAAAAGTCTTTAAAGGTCAACCAGCTTTTTTGGGGCCTTGCCCTTCAGAGCTGTCTGCTATGAGGTCCCACCTACAAGATCTCTGAATAAGGCAAAGTTTTTGTGCTTGAAGTCCAGGGTCTGTGCTCTGATGATCACCTTCCCTTATATGGAAAAAATTTTGCTTTTCATGTTAGACACAATTGAGCCATTTTTAAAGGATGGACCAGTGATTGTAACTTCAAAAGAATGCTATCTTCAAAACACTTAGCTGTGAAGTTCTCCATTCCTGTAAGAACACACTCTGTTTCTAGAGAACTATTTTTTGTTTATTAATTTTTTCTATAAAATCACTCCAGTTTTCAATGAAAAGCATGAGAAAGGGGAAAGCTATGCAGAACATTAAGCACAATAACTCCCTAAACTCAAAGCGGAAAATATATATGCCTGCATTTGTCCCCACCAAGAACGTTGTATGAAACAACCAGACAATTAATTCCCTATTGTTATCTCAGCTAACATTTTTATTTCATTAACAAAGCATGTTAAGCCATGCATAGGCTTCAGCTGCAGTAAGGCTGTGACTTAAAAGAATTTCAAATGAGTCCAGATCCAACCTCAGAAAAATCATGGCTCTGTCTAATTTGAAGCTTATTTGATGGTCAAGAGATTCCACAGAAAGGGAAAGAATGAAAGCCTTCTCTCCCATCAAACACCTCCTCCAAATTCTCCCACACCCTAAATTCAGAAGATTTTGGTAAAGCATTAGGCAGAACAGAAACATGAAGAGTGTGCTCAGAATCTAGCACACATTTCTGTGTTCACATCTTTTTTCTCTGACTCATCCTTTTAAGTGTCTTTTCATTAACCAATCACGCATGTTTAGTAGAGAAAAAAATACCCTAATTAATTAAAAGACTGGTGTAATTTCTAATTTTTTTAACATCGATTTTTTTCTTTGTAGTTCAGGTACTGTGGTAAAAAAATAAGATTTCCACTTCTTAGAAAAAGGTATTATTACACTTCTCAAAGAATACTTCAGCTTTGTTCAAATGGAACAGGAAGACTTCAGTCATATACACATCTAGTTTCCACACAAAAGGACTGGAACACCTACAGGCTAGAGGATTTAAACTGTTAAGCACTTTAACAGGTTTTGGGGTTTTTTTTTTAATTACACGAATTTGTTTAGATTCTTTTGACAGGTAGCTTACAACAGAAATGCTAAATGGCATGTATGTCATTCATTACACTGCATTTGTCAACTGCAAGGAATAAACCAACATTGTCATCTCCAAAATAAACAAACCCAAGGAACTGGCTTTTTAGACAGATGGCACCTCTCGCCTAGTTACTTAAATTCTATTAAAGTTCAGTGATGAATGCTTTAGGGCAAGTCTTAGCTAAAGTCCTGAAGTGAACCATCAGGCAGCAGCAAGTATTTGGAGAGATTATCCTCAGTTTGGGGCTGGTAGGTTTTGGCATACTCCCAAAATAAATGAGAGCTCAATTTATATTGCTTATTTTAATTCCAGCTCATGCATCTCCAGTTTTAATCCAGACCAGGTTTGGGCATAGGCAAGGGGAGTTTGTCACCTAGCCTGACCCACTCTTGCTGCCTGCCTACCAGCCTGCCCTACAAAACCAGCACTATGTTCCTGTTACTTAGAATAAGAAAATACAGCTTTTATCAATAGTTCAGATAATCTCTGTAATTCTGCAAGCATTGTGTGGGGTTTATCTGTCCTTCAGGAAAAGATCTTGTAGTTAGCAGCACCCTTTCTCTGGTTTTCATCTTCCACCAAAATGCAGTAATGTGTCACTCTGTCCACCTCTGGTGTTAATCTAGTCATACCCCTACAGAAACAAACTCTTTCAGTTTTAAAATAAAATCTGGATTACAGAAACAGGCAGCTTCAATTTCCATTTTGCAGTCACAGTCCACAGATGTTTAAAATGCAAGCTCTCTCCATGGCTGAGACTTTGTTCAGTGAAGTATAGTCAATGGAATTTTTGTCCTTTATCAGAAAGATTGTACTGAAACGGCTTGAAAAAATTTGTTGTATAGATATACAAAAAAATCACCATGAGACCTCTGTTCTAACCTTGTTCTCAAGGTTTTTTTCTTATCTTTCAGAATAATTGTATAACAAAGGTTGTTAAAGACCTGGAGGCTTCTTTGCAAAATTATTTTAGAAAATGGTGTCATGGTTATCCTGATAATTCAGTTTCTTCTTTCTGTCAAGGCTTTTTAAAGTAGAAGAGTTTTTCAGATTAGCCAATTGCAACTGAGAAAATACGAGTATGTTTAGTGTTGAGTATGAAAGCAATTCTATGCAAAAGTCCTTCTTTACACTTTTAAGAGGTATGCAGTCATAGAAGCAAGTAAAAATAAAACAAAACCCAAACAAAAACCAAAGATGTTTTCCCATGGCAGACCTCATCCATCTTAATGATCATAAATATGCTAACCATGTAGAACAGTTGATGCTCTAATTTTGTCAGAGAGAAACACATGAAGTGATATGAGTGCACTTCTGTAAATAGAGCATTTCACTAGCAGGCATTCCTTTATTGTAAGAACCATTTACAGACATATATATTAAAGTTAATAAAGGTCATCTATAGATGAGATATAGCACTCTTCATACCTTTATAATGGAGCAAAAGATGTGGAGATAAATCCATGATCTTTCATGGAGTGGACACGCACAGTCCATGCTGATGCACAGTCCACACTGATGTACATACACCCTGCAATCATCAGAAGTACAAAAGTACAAAAAAACAACTTTTGGGAGATTAATTGTCAGTGTTAGGCATGATCCTTCACTGGGCAAGAAAACCCAGTATGCATCCCCAACTAGAGCAAGGTGGTATCCACTGCTGGGGAGAGGCTCCTGGGGGTGGTCAGTGGTGATGGCAGCACTATGGCTCAGCTGGGCTGGGAGGCGAGGGGCTCCTTCTTCTGCCAAATGTCCCTGTCCTGCCTCCCTCTAGGCATCACCTCTCCCCTGACCTTCCTATGGTGGACTTCCCAGCACACTGGTGATCCTGGAGACACTTCCTGGGTCAGCTACAAAACTCCTGAGCACCGGCTGACCCATGCTTCAGAAGTGAGATGGACAGCTTGAACAGGCGCACCAGTGAGCTTCATCCATTGAGGAGCCAGCGCACCCCAGGCTCCCCAGTCATGTGAGTGCTTTTGAAAGTCTTATCTTGCATGTGGAGAATGTCCTTTGAACTTGTTTGGTCAGCTTTTTTCCAGTTTGCTGTCAGAATTGCCAGGTAGATATGAGATTAGAGATAATCTGCTGCATGATGCAACGACTGCAGTTTGAAGTGAGGATGAATTATAAGAAGCTTTGCTATTAGCATCACGTTATGGAGCAGTGGAGTTATTTCAGCAAGGTAATTCTTTGAGGCGGGGTTAAAGAGGGAGTAAAGCTCTGAGAGATGACGATCTCAGAGTCTGTGCAGAAGTTCAGCTTTTGCTGTCACCATGGTTGCTTACTTCTAGACAAGAAACAGGGAGGGAACGTATATTTCTGGAAACTGTCCTGTCCCACTGAAGCTGTATCACATTCCAGACCAGCCCCACTTCAGTACAGCTGTTCAAAGGAATGGGCCTTGGTTAGATGTGAAACACCACAGCCATTAATCCGTATTCCTGCACTCTGCAAACAGCAATTGTAGAAGAGAGGAACTGATAGCAGGAGTAAAAGAAAATGAACTAACCAAGTCAAGGCTCTTTTGTGGGGTTTCTTTTAAGGTGACACAAAAATAACTTGATTTTTTTTCAGAAGTTGAAGTTAAACTCCAGTTCGTTGTCTGTACAAGGCCAAGAGGACTATTTAGAATTTTTAATCAAGTTGTTTGTGGTGCACAGAACATTTTCTAGGCCTTCTGCACTGATGTGTTTGTTCTTGTAGCTGTCTTCTGTATTGGGAAAAAAAATGCTAGTAAGGAAGTTAGTGTCTGAAAACTATGACAAAGAGAATATTAGTGAAAATAGTATTTCTGCTTATTTCTATCTACAATCAAAGGAAGGACTTTTTCTTTCTCTCTTCTTGTCCACTTGCTCAAATTCTCATCCACTCACTCCTAATTAGGAAGGAAAAGAGCTGGTAGTTCTGAGAGAGGATTTTTCTTCCACCTTTATTCTGCTTGAACTTAGGAAATTCTTCAACTCCAATTCTTTAATAGCTGCTTAATTAACTGGAAAATACTTATCTAAAAATTAACTCTTCACCTTAAGTTTCAACCAGCTCATGCAAGCAGCAATAACTCCATATTGTAGTTGCATCACTAGTCTATTTACATGCCATTTGAATACCTTGCCATTATAAATGTGGCATTTACAACTAAACAGTGTTGTCACCTTGCTATGTATTTTTTTACTTAACTAAGAAACAACCAGAGAGAATACAGTTTGCTTTTGCTATTTCCTATCTAATGAACTATGTGAGACAAGTGATTTAATGCTAGACAACATTGGCAATAGACAGGGTGTGGCTGTGGAAAATGATACAAGGCTAAAAATGTAAGTTCAGATCTGTAGTGAGATATATTATCATTGAATCACAGAATGGTTTGGGTTAGATGAGACCTTAAAGATCATCTAGTTCCATTCCCCCTGCCATGGGCAGGGACACCTTCCACCAGACCAGGTTGCTCACAGCCCCGTCCAGCCTGGCCTTGAACACTGCCAGGGAGGGGGCAGCCACAGCTTCTCTGGGCAACCTGTGCCAGTGCATCACCACCCTCACAGTAAAGAATCTCTTCCTTATATCTAATCTGAATCTACTCTCTTTCAATTTAAAATCATTACCACTTGTCCTATCACCACACTCCCTGATAAAGAATCCCTCCTCATCTTTCCTGTAGGTCCCCTTTAAGTACTGGAAGGCCGCTATAAGGTCTCCCAGGAGTTTTCTCTTCTCTAGATTGAACAATCCCAACTATCTTGGATTGTCTAATGATATTATCTTTTATTAAATAAAAATTCAGCAGATGACCAGTACAAATGCCTGTCATTTGATAAGCAGAATTTCTCCTGTTACAGTTTTTTTATGTAAAATGACGAGAGCTTACAGAGAGAAATTATTTTCATATGTTACATCTAATTACTAAAAAGTTACATTACATCTCTTTATATAACATGACTTGATCCATCTTCATGCACTTAAGGTAATATGATTTACTTATGTGATGGCCTGTGCCCTTTACTGCAGTGTCATTTGCAACACAAGAAGCATTGTGGATCAAATTCAAATATTCCTCAAAAAAGATCTGCTTTCAACATTTAGGAAAGATCTAGACACTGCTTTATCCATTTTAAAAAGCACTAGGAATATGCCTACTTAGAATATCTGTTATGACACCATTAGATGTATTTTGTGATAACAAATATAAATTTTACATAATTTTAATAGTAATAATTTTATTTGTACAGTTGATGATATTATTAGCACTAAATCGTAACTGCATTGTGAAAGCTGTAGCTTTCATGTGCATTGTCATTTCATGCTTTTGATCTGGTCTTTAATTACAACTGCTTGCATTGTAATTAATGGTATGAACATGGTGACTCCATCAGTTAATTTTTGACCAAACGTTTGATTTTGACACTTTTATAATTTCCATTATGTGAAGGAAAAGTTCTTGACAGCTGAACATTGCTGGTGTAGTTAATCCAGTCACCACTTTCACTACAGTCAAAGCAAGTGATTCATGAACTAAACTGCAAACAAAACCAAACTTTTTGCCTGCTGTATCTCCCCTACAAAGTCAAACGGTAAAAAAATGTAGCATTTGTTTAAAGCAAGTCTTACACTTTACCTATAATAGTTCAATTGCAAATATTTTCAAATTAAAAGAGCTCTGATGCCCACCCCCAGTGTGATGTTATAAATATAGAAATACTGTTCTGCTGTTACTACAGAAATCATTTAAGATCACAACAAAAAATTATTGGGAAATTTAGGGAAGATTTGCCTGATGCTGTTAAATTTAATCTATTTTGCTTTCAGTGCACAAAATACCCTCACAGGCAAAAACCAGTCAAGCCTCTGTTCATTGAGTGTTTTAACAGGGGACTTAGAGATTGTTATGACAATATAAAGCAGTGTAAGTTATAGCTATTGGATAGTACACAGGGTTGTGGGGAAGTCTGCTCAGCAGCAGGAGGGATGTCCTCCCTGTTGGATACCTTTGGTGCTGTCACTTCTCAAGAAAGGGCTATAAGAACAGACACATGGCTGGTAGCCATCTTATTGTGGGCATCTCTGCCCACAAGTCTTACACCATTGGAAGACAGATCCTTCAGCTCAACTTTCCTGAGATTTAGGTCAGAGAATTCATTTGAGGGGTGAACAGAATTCACATCAGTTTGTTGGGTTGGAAAGAGTTTTACCCAAAAATCTACCTCATTTGGGAGTTGAGACCTCTAGAACAATAGCCTTTCCACTAAGAGAACTTAACATCAGAAATATATACTGATACAACAGCTTTTCACAGTAGTTTCTGTGTGACCAGTTTGTATAAACAAGGTTGTTACCATTTGTGAGTAAATGCCCTTGCGAATCATTACATTATAGTGAGACTCCACATGCCCATGAGGTCTTCTCAGCAGAAGCAAGTTTTGTTCTAAATGTCTAGAACTACAACTTCATAGTTAAAGTCACCATTAACACAGTACAAATTTAAAAATGCCAGCTTCAGAGACCATTAGATTTAGTAGCAAGACTCCCATTGATTTTTATACAGACTGGTTATGACCCAACATAAAGAAACAATACCTTAATTCTCAAAAAACCCTTCCATACTTCCAGAACTAAAATTTTATGCAGTGTGGTTCTCTGAAGTACTATACAGACCTTTAATACTAATTAAAACAACATGCTGGTGTGGATCTGAATGCTCTTATGCACATGTCAGAGAGAAACAAGCAGAGCATGAAATGAATTGTAAAAGTAGTAAAAAAGGAGGTTTGTTTTCAGGAGTGGCCAATAGGTAGTTTCCAGATTTCTATTCCCAAGCACTTAGATTGTGATGTGTCCTGCTCATGTCCACCCTCATATCTGAACTTCTCCATAACACACGCATCTGTGAGGTGATCCAGGAACTTCCAAAAGAGTAAAAGATAAACCTCCTGCTTTGCCCAAGCTCAGATGTCACTCTTTGATTCCAATTATCCAAATGCTATACATCCAGCAACTTACAGGTATTTTTCTTCAAATGCCTAACTAATGAAGACATTGATTTTTTAAAAAGTATATGTTCAAATCTTTCTTTCAAGAGTTGCCTATCATGCATTTTACCCTTTAGTGAATACAGCAACTAACTTTTAGTGAGAGGCAAATATTTAATCAGATTGATGCATATGAATCCCCGTGTGTATGCTCATAAAATTTTCTTACAGATTTGCTCAGTCTGTGCCCAGAAAGATCTGTATTGACAATTTTATAATAATTTTTTTTTTTGGCACTCAGACCTGAGTTTGCTGTAACACTGAGACAATTCAGAAAGAAAACTCAGTTTGTAAATATACAAGATCTGTCTGGGATGGGGTTGAATTTCTTCACAGCAGCCCATATGGTACCAAGATTTGCATTTGTGACCAAAACAGTGTTGAGAGCGCACCCATGTTTTGGCTGTTGCTAGACAGTGCTCACAGAGTCAAGGCTCTCTTTCACACTCTGCCCTCCACCAAGAAGTAGGCCAGGAAAGGGCAGAAGGCTGGGAGGGGACACAGCCAGGGCAGCTGACATGAATTGGACAAAGGGATACCCAATACTTTATGACATTGTGCTCAGCAAGAAAAGCTGAAGGAGAAGGAAGGGGGGGATGTCTGTTGGTGTTTGTCTTCTCAAGTAACTGTTACACATGATGAATCCCTGCTCTCCAGTGTAAGGAACTGAAAGAAGTAATGCCTCAAACATTCATCAACACAGAAAACCTCAAGGACAAGCTGTGGCCTTTGGAATAGTCTAAGGAATGTCATGCAAGGAAACGGGAGTGTATCGAAGGATATATATATCCCACTCCCTTGCAGTTGCCCTGACAAACTCCTCAGATAAGCGTCAAAGGGGGAGACATGGACTGAGCAAAACCAAATGTTTATCACTGGCTCCATCATGTAGCCATTTGTGACTCTGTTGTGTACACCAGACACCATGCATGCATTGCTAAGGAACTGATAAGAGCTGAGCATTTCTGCCCCAGAAGCTGGATGATTTCTCAAGAAGCATGGTCAGCAAAAACCTATGGGAACAGAGGAAAAATGAAAGCTGGGCAACATCACTTACTCAATTGGAAACCATGCTCCACCTTTTTCCTTATCTCTTATGGAAAAGAGTTTATGGAATACTTGGCCCTCCTCATCTAGTCTGCTAATCAGCTAGTAAGATGAACTTAAAAAAGCAACAGAAACTTTGCTGTGTGTTCACCCACCATCGAAGCCAGATCCATGTGCACCCACCACCCAAGACTACCAGACCTGAGACAATGATGGATTCAGAGGCAGTGATCTGGATTTCTTTGACTCTCTTCCCCTTCCCCTTCCCCTTCCCCTTCCCTTTCCCCTTCGCCTTCCCTTCCTTTTCTTTCTTATAGATTTATTACAGACCACTGTCCTGGTTCAGCTAGGATAGGGTTAAGTTTCCCGTGTTGGGGGAAGGGATCTCCAGCCGGGTTATTCATACCATGCTGAGGTCAGGTCCGGCACGGCAGCATGGGAAACTTCCCTTTGTGGCTTTGGTCGCGGGAAGCATGCTGAACGGGCTGTCTGTATCCATTGTGGTATTTCTCTATCTTTTGTCTTGTTTACTGTTATTACTGTTTATTGTTGTTGTTCAGATTGTTATTTATAACACTGTTGTATTAAATTTCTCCTTATTTCAATCCCGGGGTTTGTGCCTCACTTCCAGCCTGTCTGGCCTGAGGATGGACGAGAGACAACAGCAATGTAGTCTCCGGTCCCAGCAGGGCTTAAACCACCACAAACACATTGCTTATTATCCTTTTCCCAGTTTAAATTGTTCTCTACTGCAAGTAAAACATTTTAACAGGTTGTTTGATGTCGTTTCACCTTAATTTAACCAGAGGGGATCGCAGAACCATTGCAATTCTCTGGGCTTCTAATCAGGGTCATGACATCCAGGGAGTAGCTAAACATCTGCCTGGCCATGGGAAGTGGTGAGTGATTTCCTCTTTTTGTTTTGCTTGCATGCACAGCTTTTGCTGTCTCTGTTAACCTGTCATTATCTCAATCCATGAGTCCTCTTGCTTTCCTTCTACTTTTCCCCATGCCATGGGAGAAGGGAGAAAGTGAATGGCTCTGTGGGCATTTGACTGTTAGCCAAGGCTGGCCCACCGTGGTGTATGAGCAGGTGCTTATTGAGGTGGAATTCAACAGAGGAAGCCAAACTAAATCTTTTTCATCTACTCTTGTTCTTGGCTAACTGAAGAGTAAAAATTTTGTTGGCCCTACTTTAAGGCCACATCAACTAGCAGCTCAGAAGTGCTCCTGAGAAGCTGCTGCTAGGAAAAACAAAACAAAACAAAACAAAACAAACCCCGTGTTTTGGGTGAAATATCATTTGGTTGGAAACATTTTTCATTTTCAGGCTTCTTTCTCTCTCTTTCAGTCACCCTATACCAGTTTTCCAAGACTTCTGAGAAAATTCACAAGCTGGGTTTAATCAGTGCATATAAATAAATATATCAGTGCGTAATTCTTGCTTTGCTGTGATTGATATGTCATTTGTAACATGTTGGGGTTTTTTTAATTTGCATGACATGGGGCCAAAGTACTGAATGAGCACATTAGCACTGACTTTTGAAAATTCAGTATTTGCCTACTTGTGATGTGGCAGCTGTAAGTGTGGAGGCTAGTCTGGAAAGCATAGCCCTTTAAGCCTTCCCTAAAAACAGACTGCAAATTAAAAGCAGAATTCCCAGTTCAGGTGTCTGCCCTTGATCACAGCCTCCTCTCCTGAACAGCTTTCTAGAAGTGTAGATCATCTGGGTCGCAGCTCGCTGCACTGATGAGGAAGAGTTGGACGGCTCTGAGATAAAAGCTGGCCAGCCAGCTGCGGGATATGAACGCAAAGCACTTTCCAGCAGCTTGAAGCCAACTGCCAAGCCAACGTTTTCACTTTGTTATAGTGACACCTGGTGTTGTAAGGGAGCCTTTTCGAGAGAGAAACGTGAGGCCGTCAGTAAAAGCAGCACCAGAAAGGCTGACATGTTTGCGTAGCCATTCAACTGTACATCACTGGCAAATGTGCCTATTTTTGAACACAAGGGTTTTTTCAGCACTGTTTTCTTTGTTCCACATTTATGAAGTTAAAAAAACCCCAAACAGCTAACTTCCTTTCCTTTTTAGATTCTTAGTCTCTATGAGATCATACCTCTCATTTGTACATTGTGCAGTAGAAGTCACGTGGTGTGAAGCAAAATCAAATGTTGTAAGGCACCAGAGCAGGATGTAAGAGTTTAGAGTTCTGTTGATAGGCTCTTGCTGACCTTGCAGCTCTGTGACCACATGCATTAACCCTAAATGATTTATGCAGTATACTCTGGAACAGCAACTGCCACAAAGATCTGGGGTTCTTTTCTACAATGGAGCATTCCTGTAAATAAAAACTTTAAAACCCCAACCCTCAGTCAAAGTAAGTCAAACATGAAGCCAAATGGACTATCCTGATGTTAAACCACTTAGGGAATGTATATTTAACCACCAATATAGTGTGCTCAAGATCGGTAAATCAACTCCCTTGTAGCACTCCTTACCTTTAGGAAGGAACACGGAATTTCCAGTTGCAGAATAACACAGCTCAGTGGTCTTGTTAATGCAGCAGCTTTGTGCAGAACAGGGCTACACTCAACTTTAATATGAAAAAAACCCAACTCATTAAAAAGCCCATCTAATTACAGAGGTAGAGTGGTGATAACACTGTAGTTTGTCATTATGAAGGTCTACCTTCAGTTCCAGGAATGGGATTCTTAATCTGAATTATTCTTTTTAGGTAATTTCCATTTAGGCCTCAGAAGAACAAGTATGTTACAAAATAGTTTCTGTTCCTTACAAAGTTATGTTTAAATTGTTTTCATTTTCATATAAAATAAAGAGAACTCAAACAACAAGAAGTTATTCATTCCTTGGAGCCTGATTGCAAATCTCATTTAACATGCTAGGGGGCAATAAACACTCACTTTTTGTCAGGCTAATTATGGTAAACTTGTAGGTTTATTATTTAGATTAATTTCCATGCACATTACAGTGACAGCTGGAGACTGGGAAGATGAAGACGCAGTTGCAGGCTGTGTGAACCTTTATATTTCCATACTCACAAGCTCAGTGCTGTGTTTATTTCAGTTAGAAGCGTTTTCTCTTTTTTTTTTTTTTTTCCCCCTCTAAATGGCATTTTGGACAGACCTGGCTTGGGCACCCTGCCTGACACCCTCAGATATTTGGCAGAGACCCTTCTCTCCATTTAAAGTCTAGAGGTATATACATTACCATTTCTTTCGAGCCACACACTGTGTTCTCATTAATGGCAAGCAAAACACCTCTGCTCAGTGGCAGAACAATGCACACTTTTAATTCCAGCCTCTACAGTAGAGAGAAGTCTGAAATGCCACATGCTACGAGTAGCACAGGACAAGAATGCCCAACAGGATGCATTTCTGCAGTGCATTGGGTGAGCGCTACAGCCTTTTTTTTTTTTTTTTTTGTCACAACCAGTCAGTGGCTAATGTGATTTTCTGAAGTAATGAAGAGAACCATCATCTTTGCTATCCAGAGCCCATAGAGAGAAGTTCAGTCATGAGGATTTCAAAGGGGCAACTAGTTGAATGTAGTGATCCAGAATGTAATTCTTTCTTGGAGAGATCATAATGTCAGTAATACTTATACCCAAATGCAACCCAAGCTAATACAAAAACTGGAAAGAGTAGAAAACTTTCTGCTGAAACACAGTAAAAACAAAAGTTCTGAAGTTCCAGCCTGTGCATAGTTTTGAGATGGCTTAATCCTTCATGTAACACTTTCCCAGAATAGGAAGATTTTGGCATAACAGCATCAGTCTAGATATTTTATGCCAAATTCCTTATAGTCTTTTCAGAGCATAGAATTATAGTTTTAAAACATAAAGAATATATTATGTCTTTTCTCCAAATAATGCAGGTACAAGCTTGTTCCATTCTGGGATGTTCCATCACAAGGTTATTGTAAAAAAGACTGAGCCACTACTGAAGAGTTATTATCCTTTGAGCATGAGGTGTTAGCCATTCACAGAGAAAGACTTTTTAAACCTTTGTCAGGTAAGCAATAGTAAAACTGCTGTTGCTGAAAGAATAGATGTAGTCTGATTTTATAGGTTTTATTTTTCCTTGGAAATTGAAGGTTTGGGGTTATTCTGCATTTCTCTACTATAATAAAAAATATTGTAGGACTGTTTTATCCTTTCTCCCTAGACCTGCAGCTTCATTTCACTCCACATACATCTCACAAATATTACCACTTGGAAGCAAGCACTTTATTTTACAGTTCTGGCATCAACTCTGTTGCTGCTACTGGGAATAACCCAGAGTAATCTACTGTTGCTGTCAGTCAGGGGCTGTATCAGCTCTCATTCAAGCTAGCAACTTCTACAGTATAGAACCACGCTGTGGGACAAAGAAAGTAACCCTAAAAGGAACAAAATAGAAGGCAGAGTAAGGTCTATGAGAAAACAAACAAACAAACAAACAAACAAAAAACTGTTACATATGTAACTTGCAATTACTGATTTAATCAATGATACAAGTTTCACTGCTGCTACATATACTAGAACCTTCAACTATGGATAGCCTTTACAGATTGTTTTGACACATTATGCCACATTTGCTCACATAGAAGTTAGGAAACAGCAAACCAAGTGCAAGGAGCACAGCTGTGACAAGCTTCAGACTCAGAAATGCAAGTTGTCCTAAACAGAGAGATTTCAAGTGAGTGCTGCCATTCAGGAACATTCAGGAACATCCATATATATATTGTACAAAAACATGGTCTTCCATGTTGCAATTTTAAGAAAAATATTAAAATATTTCCTACCGCTTTCAAAGCACTTTTAGTTATGAGACTACACAAGATCCTTTTAACTTGGGTTTCTAAAGCTATATCAAAGGTAAGTGCAAGTACAGATGTCATGCGTACTTGAAATTCAGGTCAAATCTTAATATGTTGGATGTGGTCTTCAGACCCTGTTTTTAGATCCTCAAATTCAAGCTTCTTATTGATGACTGAATTGAGTTCTATCCCTATTCTTAGAATGTTGTTTTCTCACTGACTTCAGTAGGAAAAAAGACAATGCCTGTGTGACTTCATCTTAACTATTTTAGAGGCTCCAACAGCAAAATCTGATACCTTAAATATGCCAGATATTTCAATTTCAGTCTGTTGTTGGTGTTACCAATCCCTAGAAAGATCTACCTGACCTCAATCCTAGTGTATTTTCAACTGTTCTGAGGCTTAGGAACCCTACTTTACACACTCACTGTATGTGATGAGAGCATGTATGCAGAGCACATACTTTCTTTTTCATATACAGTTTGACTTTTAACAGCTTTCAAATAAAAGGTAGGCAGAAGAATGAAGTGAAACATATGCTGACAGTATGCATGGCCACCTCTCTAAACATCTGATTATTAAGAATGTATCTCCATGCTACCTACAAACCTTTCTTCATTACCTGTGTAAGTCAGCCTGATGCTTCCTTAAGCAGAGGTAGTTTTAGATTTTCTACTAGCATCTGTTTACTTGTGAGAACTTCTGAACAAAGAAAACACATGTAATTGTAGGGTTAGAGGGTTACAAGGTGGCTCACATTTGATTATCTGCTATGTTTTGCTCTATTTTCCTTGCTAATGCTATGATTTGCATCTCAGCATCCAAGTACATGCCCATTATAGGGAGAAAACAAGCCATCCTTTTTCTAATTACCAGTAGTCCTATAAATCTTCAGAGGCTGATATTATTTTAGTACTTGAGAGGAACACAGATTAACCAGTAGCCAAGAGAAGAATAGAAGAGCCCAGCCCATGCAAAACTATAAGTAAATCATTGGGCAATGTTTTTTGTATCGCCTGATACTTCAAAACATTTGATGATAGCACATCTCAGAGATGCCTGCAAACTTCTGACAGAGAAGAATAATGTCAAGGAATTACGCTAGGAGGCAGCACTGTGTCCATTCTGGACTCTCACACTGCAATTAATCCAGATTGTCCTAAGAAATTCTTATATATGGGAATTCGGTTTTCTGGAAACCTGTACGAGTCAAGAATGACAAGTTATGACAGCTCAAGCCTATGAGCATTTCCCTTTGTGAAGTAAGACTCATCTTGCATGCCTGCTTTACACATGCTGACAGGCCATTATCTAATTAATTACTGTCAGTGTTGAGTCACACTGAATGAGAATTGGTAACATTCCTAAGGACTATCAGTTAACAGGAATCCAGCTGTGTCAGCAGTATCACTGAATTGTCTCTATTCTTCAGATGACTAATTATTAACATATTCTTTTTCAGTAATGTATTTCTGAAACCCCCAATCAGTCATTCTAGATAGACCACTTAAACTGCATCTCAATATCCTGCAGGCATGGTGGTATTATTATTTGCCTGCTTCTGAAGTTTACAAACACAATTATTGTTTGTAAAAGAAGAGGTAGAAATCTTTCAAAATCTTAACTAAAAACTCTAAACCTTGCTCCTATTGTGCAGCTACCCTAAAGATTTTCTCAGAAATCTCTTTTAACGACTTTTGATCTTCCTTTTTCTTCTCATCTATATATTTTACTGAAGATCATTGTTTAAAGGGTCCTGCCCCTTCATAACCCTCTGTTCAACAAGTTCTTCACCAAAAAACCCTCCTTGAAATTCGTAACTATTATTTAGCTCTCAGAACACTAATCTTACTGTAATTCCAGGTATGTTCTAACTTCAGTCAAAATTAAACAAGAAAACTAAAATTGTTCCTTTTATTCATGTTAGAGGTGTCTTTAGTAAAATACAAACTCCCTTCTCCTATAATAACAAACATGTCCAAACTCCAAGTTAGCAATTTTGCAAGCTAACTTGCCATCACTGTCGTACATGGTTTTAGTTGCAGCAGTCATTTCCAGCAGTGTATCTTTTAACTGCAGTTACAACCAAAGACATAACACATGCTGGAATGAAAAGCTGTCTCTAGAGAGCTTGGACTACTGCCAGCCAGCCACCACTGCAGCTGTGCCCACTGACAGCAAAGTTTCACCAACTGTAGTACCAACTCCCCAGTTAAACTCCAAACAGTTGCATGACATGATGGTGCTAACTTCAGAGGACTTCCTCTAACATTTGTTTTTTGTTGCTACTTGTTGCCCATCTGTGTGGCACTGCTCTTTTCCAGTACAGGCAAGCTGTCAGCACTTTGAGCAGAGAGCCGTTCCCCTTATTTTCTCATTATACAGCTCCTGCCAGTTCCATGACATGTTTTCCTATCATTACAGGATTTCCTCTCACCTTTGGGCAAAGATATAGACCATTACCTAATTTTTCCAAGTGGAAGAACATTTCCCACACGTATGCCACTTTCAAAAGCCAAGTTCACTTTTGATGACATTCATGGTTTCACCTTCAGCGACCCTTTCTAAAGCTAATGCCAGATTACTTATTAATTCCCCTGTATCCCCCCCCCCCCCCCCCCCCCCCAGTCATCTGCAGCGGGGGGGGGGGGGATTCCTTACTCACTATGTCTTTATTGACGACAAGTGGTGTCACACTAAGTCAGACATCACTGCCGTCCTGTTGGGAGGACTTATCTGTTGGTGCAACATGACCTTCAGACCTATTTCCAGTCACTTCTAAACACACCAGATAACCTCCTTTTCTGTCACTAAGATCCTCTTGGTTCTTTACAGCTTCACTGACTATTCCAACACAAACCACTGCCCTTCTACAGATTTTAAATTTCAAAATTCCTTCGTTTTTATTAGTTGCAGTTAAGTGAAAGAACCAGTGTATTTAATCACAAAAGCAGTGGTTTAGCTTATAAACAGTATATTTATAGCGTGGGTGGAGAAAGATGGATTGTGTAGGTCATCAGTCCTGGTTCTTTATGACTGCAAACTGTGTAATAAACAACCTCAGAACGAAACAGAATACCACCCAAACACTTAACTTTAGCCTTTGTTTCAGTGAAAATCCACGAAAGTTACAATGCATCATGGGAACAGAGTATACCAGTAGCATGTTTTTAAATAGTTTACTGCTAGTGGTCATCACATAACACTTGGCAAAAATCATGTATGCAAAAGATCTATATGGGACAGAAAAAATAAGGGAATCAAATTCTTCAACAGCACAAGAGCAAGACAGAAAAGGAACAAAAAAAAAAAGAAACCAAGCAGATTACCAGTCCTTAGAGATCATTACAAAACCATGTTTTAGATATTAAGATACAAACTTACAAATAGCTTAGAAAAGGTAAAAGGGTGTTTTAATGTACAATACAAAAGTGAACTTATGTGTAGTGACAAACGCCTACACAGTTAAGAAAAACTAGGAAGAGCTTGCTGTTCCATGGCTGATTATAAGAATCCTGCTGTCGCATGTTATTGTCAATACTAAAGTTATCCTTTAAATCAGAATTTGTAGACTACTGACTGCTTAATGTCTTAGTACTTCACATCTTCACATCCTGGTAACTAGAGTTTCTTTGAAGTTAAGGTCAACTACAGAAGCCACAGGGTGGCCATCTCTACCTAAATGATAAAATTTCAGTATTTCCCCCATGGGGGGGGGGGGGGGGGGGGGGGGGGGCAGGGAATAATCTCCAAGCTTAAATTCCTCAAAATTCATTTGAAAAAGGCAGCTTGGGAATGAAATTTTTCGATGCCCCCTATTGCAAATCAGGCAGAACACCAAAGCAAGATGTGTACTTGTTTTGCCATCAGTAAAAACAGCATAATATATTGTCATAGGTTAAACCATTTAATAACAATGAAATACTTCTTCAGCTTTATTTATAGAGGTAGACAATACAGAAGACATAAAAACATCCTGAATTTATAAAAGATAGCTACAGCAAATTGAGTTAACTTCTTCCTAGAGCTTAATCTACATTGAAATAACCCCTTGATAGAACCGAAAATCAGGAAAAGAGTAACTACATAAGATTCACTACACTACACAAGTGTTTTCATATCAGCAACCTACATTAGATCTGCAGTCAAAGGAAAAGAAAGTGTGAGATCTATAATGAGGAATTCTGAAAAGTCTTCAGGGTTTTTTTCTTTTTAAAGAACTGGTAATAACAACGTCACAAATTTGTAATGCACACATATATGGTAAATAAGCATTAACCACTCATGAACTATACTGGTGATGGCATTTAGCCTCTTTTTTTTTTTTCCACAGAAAAGAACAGGTACTGACCACTTGGTGTTTTGACTCTGTTTGGAAACCCATTGATAGAAATTGCAAATTCTTCCTTCAGCAAACCATTACATGTGGTTTAGCTCTTCCTTTTCACAATAGGACTCTGTATTTATACTAGACTTCCATGTATTAGGCTGTTCGGAAATTAATTTCCATTTTGTAATGTGATTTTCATTGTATACGTTTCAGGAATAGTACCTTCTCAACTGGTGTACTGTTATATATTTTTGAAAAGTTCATGTTATGAACTTTCACGCTGTATAATTAAATTATAATATAAACTGCATTTTTGACAAATTTTGGAGGCTTGAAGTTCAGCTGTCAAAACAGCAATTTCGACAGATCTACAAGTTCAAACTTGGACATAATACAGCACAAGCTGCTCAAAACATCAATTAGGTATATGGCCAGGGAAGTGTTAACCAATGGACAGTGCGACTTTGGTTCTTAAAATTTCGACCTTGAAGATCAAGAAGGTCACGGACGTCCTTCTGCTATTGACAGCGATGAAATGAAGGCTCTGGTGGAAGCAGATACAAGCACAACTGTTTGAGAACTTGCAAAAGAACTTGGGGTAAGCATATCAACTGTGTCTGAGCATCTGAAGAAGATTGGAAAGTCAAAGAAGCTCAACAAATGGCCGCTGTTTTTTGCGACCAGAACAACCCGTTTCTCGACCGTATTGTGGCGTGCAACGAGAAATGGATGCTCTACGATAGCCGGCGATGATTGGCTCAGTGGTTGGACCGTGATGAAGCTCCACAGCAGTTCCCAAAGCCGAATCTGCACCAAAAGAAGGTCATACTGACTGTCTGGTGGTCTGCTTCTGGTTTAATCCATCACAGCTTCCTGAATCCAGGTGAAACGATCACGGCGGCAAAATACATCCAGCAAATCAATGAAATGCACCAGAAACTTCAACAGCTGCGCCTAGCACGGGTCAAGAGAAAGGGTCCAATCCTTCTCCACAATAACACGTGGCCATACGTTGCACTTTCAACGCTGCAACGGCTGAATGAGCTGTGCTACGAAACTCTGCCTCATACACCGTACTCACCAGACCTCTCGCCCACCGACTATCACTTCTTCAAGCATCTCGACAGCTTCCTGTGTGGGAGACGCTTCAGAAACCAAGGGGAGGCCGAAACTGCCTTTGATGACTTCATCGCCTCCAGAAGTCCAGAATTTTATTCAACCGGAATAAATACGCTTGTTTCTCGTTGGCAAAAATGTGTTGATTCTAATGGTTTTTATTTCAATTAAGAGATTTTATTCTGAGCTGAGATATGCCACTTCAAATATACAGGTTGAAATTAGCAATTAATTTCCAAACAGCCCACTAGCTTTCCAAGTAGCAATACAACAGTCACGTAATACTGAATTTAGAAAAATTACACAAAGAGGCTTTATTCCAGAGAAACAGGAAGTTGTTACATGTATGCAAGAAATAACTATGCTTAAAGATTCAATTTCTGAATCTTTTCACAAGGAATTCTGCTCTTAATTAAAAAAAAAAATATTTTATACAGAACCCCCAACAAGTGTCATAATACACAGTGCCAACATTTATATGCAAGGACCTTAGATGTCAAATCAGGTTTTCAGAGAAGTTTAAGGCAAACCACTTTTGATTGCATATAGTCTCTCATATAAACTCAACATTTTATATCTCTGTCCTTTCAAATTTCATACTTTTAAATTGTTTTTCAAGCACACCAGAATCTTCATCACTCTCTGTGCTACTGAAGTTTGTATCAAAATCCAGCTCACCCTCCAATCCACTGCTCTCTGGACCATTTTTAGTAGTCGCACTCATAGTTCTGTCTTGTCCTTTATCAATCCTGCAGAAAGCAAGAGGATATTATCACCATCCACTTCTGGAATTTGTTTTTATTTTAAACAAGAATGGGATGGAGGGTAAAATATTTTACCAGGGATGGAAAGGGGTGGGACATGGGGAAGAGGAGGAGAGGGAAAATAACCTAAAATTACTTCCACACTGAGTAGGAAAGATATAGAAGACAGTAAAGGAAAAAGTCTGTGAAGA
This sequence comes from Athene noctua, assembly GCF_965140245.1. Lineage (NCBI taxonomy): Eukaryota > Metazoa > Chordata > Aves > Strigiformes > Strigidae > Athene > Athene noctua. The sequence goes on along the minus strand of NC_134077.1, from coordinate 59,361,550 downwards.
AAAAAAATAATATATATGAACAGTTTGACCAGCTAAGCAACTGCTGGCTAGTTGTCACAAACTATCAAATTGATACCAGATGCTCAATAGAGAACTCTAGTAAAAGAATAAATAACACGAAAGCTTGATAAATACATTATTGTAACTGTGCTCAGTATCCGCCTTGTTTAGTGTTTCTGTTCACTAGTAACTGAATCATCAAATGACAGACAAAATGCAAACAGTAAATTAGCTTATGCATATTTTATGGTGCTCTATACCAAAATCCATTTTGAAGTGCTGTTCCTAAGGAAGATAAGCAATTTACCCTTTGGTATTAAAGTGTCTTATCCAAGTAATACTTTTTTTGGCTCGGCCCCAATAACAGCAATAGCCCTTTCACCCCTAGGTTCAGTAGAAGAAAGTAAGGATAATGACTCTGCTTGATTCCTATCAGGATTACTCAGAGTATGGCATAAAGTAAAGCTTCTTGGCAGTTCTCAAACAAGCTTTATAAAAAGGGGAAGAAACAGTGCAGTACTGAAACTATGTAATCTATGAGCTACTTACGGAATTACTATTTCTTCTTCTTTTCCACATTTAGCACAAATTTCTAGTTTACCAGCACATGGTCGACAAATAATATGGTAAGGATCTTTTACAGTCTTCTGGAGGCACTTCACACTGTGAAGATAAAGAAAACATGATTAGAAAAAATATTTGTGGACACTTATTAAACATTCTGTGTTCAAAGACAATACAGACATACTCTTCAAAAGAGGAACAACATGTTATAAACAACTGGTGATTTAACAAGCAGCACTATCAAAATCATTGACTGTCTCCCCTCTCCTTTAACTTTTTCAGGAAGAATTATTAAAACAAGAACTGAAGAAGAAACATAAAGCCAAGAATTTTTATATATAAAGTGACAAAAGAAACATTTCCATTTGCTTCAGTAAGTAGTTTTATTTTAAAAGCTACATAATCTCATCTTCTGGTTTAACAGTAATTCTTAAGTAAGAATATAGTACAAAAAGATGCATGCATTTTACAAATAAAAAGCTTTCAATTTTACAATGTCTTCCTCTTGATTTTCTCAGAGTATAAACAAAGCCAGTACTAGACTTCACTTTCCGTGAACACAAGCCTGCACTGAACTGTATTCTAAACCCAACCCAATTATATAGAGGTTTTTGGCTATCCTTTTTCAAGATATGATAAAACTCTGTAGATTAAGTCATTTCTAAAATGCTATAGGTTAACATACAGCTAACATCTCTAAAGCCTTATATTTTTGGAGAACAGAACCCAGAACTATATATCCTATGTAATGCAGCTATCCTAAAAGTCACTCTTTCTTGGTTTCTCAGGCACTCAAAAGTGTCAGGAAAGATTCAGCATACAGTTCTGAAGAGGCAGTTTGCAGATTTGGCTGAAACAGGCTGAAGGAAAATATCAAGATTTTGCGTACCATATAAGGAGAGATGCACTAATTAACATCTACTGAAACAGAATTTTTACTTGCTTTCTCAAATCTCATTCTTAAGCACTATTGCCTTCTTCCTACTATCTTCATCTAGGCTCTGTTGATGTTTTATTATTAAGATGCACACACCTAAAAAAAGCTGTAAAATCACAAGAATTGCTGTAGGACACATTTGACAAAAGGAAGTCTGAACTGCCTAGTCTTTTTGGTCTTCCACTTCTCCAGGAAAAACCTACAGTTAGATGCCATTGGAAATACCTACTTCAGTTGGGTTCCCCCCCCCCCCCCCCCCGCCCCTTTCCTCTGTGTTCAGTCACTTCAGTATTAAAAAAAGTGTCTACAGATCTTCCAAGCCATGTCACACCAATAGGGGTACTATCAATGCAGGATGAATAGACATTTTTAAAAAAATAGTATTATTTGTAACAAATAAATACTAGAAATAAAAGTAAAGTAGGATAACTTGTGGCTGTACTAACAATCATAATTTTGAAGATGTTAAAAAACTAAAAATAAGTTGAGGTACAGAGAAGTCCTCCATTTCCATCGCCTATGAAATGAAGAATTAATTTTTTTCCATATAGTCACGTTTTTAATGTCTGTAAGGTGTCTACTTCACCTAGAAGCTTCACCCATTGAAAAACTTCACAGTCTTGTCCTTTCAGAATAGTAGCCCGCTCAGCCTTTGTACTGCTGTGGGATGGGCTAGAAACCACCACCTGTAGAGCTAGAATGGTCTGCAGCCCAGTTTACTTGTTTAAAAATATGATGGAAAACATTACATATCCTGTCATAAGCAGCTGTCCCACAATGCCACTTTTTCTATTTCCAAAGCTTCGCCAATTTACATGCTTTTCTTGCCTATTTTATTTTCCTTTTGGGGGTAGGCAGAGAAGGGGCAAAAAAACCAGATTCACCACCACATGATTGCTCATTGCTTTTAAACAAGATGCACATTTTAATCATTTCAGAATGAGTTAAAAAAAAAGACAAATTCCAACTTTTTCTGCAGTGAATAGTACACAGAATGTTCACTTTGAGAATCAGTGAGACTTCTACCTAATCTTCTTTTTTTTTTTTTTAACAAGGTGAAATCATTTACTAAAACCAAAATATTTGTTGCATGTGGTTTCATATTAAAAAGTAAAACTTCTCACAAATGGGGGATATACTATGAACTAACCTTCTTTCCTTTTAACCTACTGAAATTCAAAATAAAATACACTGTCATAAAGGGAACTGCACACATACATTTACAGAATCTCATCAAGCAGTCCATAAATATTTCAGAAGTATTTAACAGAGAACAACATACAAATACAGAGTGAACTACTGTGACAAAGCTGGCTGTATCATACACCACAGCCCAGCTGCAGTTTCTTTGAGTTCAACATTTAATTGTTGAAACACCGGCTGTGTCTGCAGCCTCAGAGCTAAGGACCTCTGCAGCTGAGCAAGTAAGAAAGAAGCAGAGAGTATCCACTTCAGAAAATTAACCTGTCACAAACCTATAAATTATTTTAAGACATTTATAATCCTTGTTATGTACTTATCCAAAAATACCTAACACAGAATTGTATGCAAACAATGCTAAACATTTAATATTTGGGATTATAGTTTCACATACAAAAAGAGAGAACATACTAAGAGGTAATGAAATGTCATGTATTGCAAATATTTTGTAGAAACTGAGGTCTCAGTAATGCTGAGAACAGTCTTGGTAAGGAGTTTTGGTATGACACAAAAATAACACCTTCCTCTCCTCATTTCTCTATTAGATAGTCTTTATGAACTACAAAAGTTAAGAGATGTGCAGATTCCTCAAATATTGACTTGCAATGAGGCCTTAGAAAATCATGTTATGACTGGGTCAGGTTTGACTTTTTGTTCAGGAGTACACACTAACAGTTTTGAAAACTTACAGCTCCACGGTTCAAGCATTTTAGCAGCTAAGAGGGAAGCAGTTGTTTTTTCACTGTGTTTTCTTTTTAAGAGTTTAAGATAAAAGACTACTAAATTAGAAAATGAACACTGGTTATATATTGCCATTGCAGACTCCAAATTTGAAGAATGTCCTATAGCAGCAGCTACTACTTGTGAGTTTCCAAAACTAGATTTTTTTCCAAAAAGTTCACACACTACATGATTAATACAAAGTATCTTAACTCACCATTTTTTAGGTTTTGACAGTAGTTTGTACTTGTTGAATTTTACCCGCCACTCCAAGACTCCTTTGCAATGCTGACAGACTCCATCATGAAGCTTAGCGTTTATTTTCTGAATAAATAAATAAAAATTAAATTAAGAATACATTGAAAATTTCCTATTTTTGTGAGTATAATCTTGGTCATTCAACCCATCATGCAATTAATACAGTATTTAGAAAGATGTTTGTTTGATATTAACATAAACATTTTACATACATTTACTGCTAGTAATTTTCTTCAGTGGAAAGAGTGCTGAGGTAGTCTTTTACCTTGAAGGAGTCTTGATTATTATTAACATGATAATTTTAATATTTTTAATAGTAGTACCTATTTATGTTATTATACTGTTGATAATAATAAAATATTAATAATAATCTATTGTTTCATCTCTACATATTTTACAATACAGATTTAAGTACAAATGAGCCCTGAAATAACATGAGTTTTATGCAAAGACAACTTGCAAGACTTAACTTTTTACTTATTATTGCTCAACCTATATACTACATAGTTCAAGTAAGTAGTATCAGGACTTTTTCTCAGATCTCAGTGAAGTAGAATCCACACATTGCCGTCAAATCATTCAATGTCTCTTTCATCACAAACTTCCTTTATGAAAAAGTAATACACTTTTGCTCTCAAGTAGCTAAGATAAAATCCTCAAAATAGTAATTTGAACTATGATATATTTTCAAGACAATGCAAAGTTTACCTGAAGATCTTCTACAACATTCTGCATTTAGTTTGCTCAGGAATACAGAATGTTAACTGGCCAGTACTATTTGCACAAGAGAAGTTAATCTGAGATAGAAGTAGTGCCAAACCACAGGTACCTTAAATAACAAGCAACATATACTTGTACATTGAATCTACTTTTACTTCTTATCTAAAAATGACAGCAGTAACTTTATCTATCAGTTATGTGTACTAATTCAGAACTTTAAAAACGGAAATTTCACAATTTAAAAAAAGCATATAGTCAAAAAATTCTATTGTGCTTTAAGACAGCTTAAAAATGGGTACCATACCAAAATGACATTATTAACATGATTTAAAACACATCTGTTTTTTAGAATACCTAAAAGTTCATTGAAACAGATTCTACATTAATTGAAATTACAGTTTATGTTATTATTTTACAAACTGAGAACTTATTCTACACTTACAGTAACTTGTGAAGTAATTTCCTGGTTTTATGACCCACAAGAGGTTCTTACTACTCCACAAAGTTCTACTTCAATACACTAGACAAAAGAACAAGCCCAGTTTTAAAAAAAAAGTTTCTTACTCTGTTCTGAAAAATGTATGTGGCAAAGGAAATGCAACATGACTAACATTATACTATAGGACTTGTTTTCCATTGTTCCCCTTTTCACTAAATTTCAACCATTCAGCGTAAGTTTTTGCATAGTGTGTAGTTAACTGAAGGTGTGGTACGCGGCTGGTTCAGTTTAAAGACAGTAAAATTTTTTCCAAATGATCAAATACAGATTTTGCATGCTAAAAAAAGAAAGACAGGCAGACAGAAACAAACAAACAAACAAAGTTTTGCAGAATGCTTGAATACTGGATACAGAGAGCTGTAGTTTTGATATCAACCATACATCATGAATTAGATTTTTCCAAGAAACACAAACATTTGGCTAAGGAAACTCTCTGCGACAATTCTCAGTAAATGCTGGTAAATTCTCAACAGATATCTGAAAGGACTGACAATTCAAACTGCTGTCAGCACTGACTTGTCATTCTTTCAAAATTCACGAAATTTGAAGATAAGCCTTTTCAGTACTTGACTAGCACAAAGTAAGGCTCCAAATAGTATAGCCTGAATAAGCTTCTGATAACCTTCAAATTTGCCTGAACTTCTCGGTTCACCCTCCAACTCTCCTGATTTGCATTAATTAGTAATGCAGGGGGGGAGAGAGACAGAAACACTGAAATTTGTATTCCTACATGTTCTTTATTGTGATCAACTATTTTTAGTACTGCTAAGGCAGAACCCAATAAACATCAAAAGATGGCAATAGTTTAAGCTGATTGTCTTTCCAAAGGGAGTCAGCTTCCTTGCTGAAAACCACCTCATTTCCAATAATACATCCTGACATCACAGCTGGGGATGGGAGCCCTGTTACTAAGTGATGCAGGGACAGGCTCAGCAATGCGTAACGCACTTGGAATGCAAGAGGCCACGCTCAGGACTGCATGTGGCATAAACGGTTCAGAAGAACAAAATAGGAACTACTTTCACCTCTCATCTACAGGAAATCCTAAGTTTGTCAAACAGGCAGCCTATTACAAATTCTGCTAAACATTCGCTATGGAACAAGGAAATATGCAGAATTATTATTAATAGTGCTTTATAAAGCTCTTCCTCCTCCCAATACGCTTATCATCTGGCTCCCAAATACACAATCATACAGTGATGAATTTATTTTTTGTTTTTTATCAGACAAACTAAAATACAGGCCATCCCAAATTCCAAAGATGCTTTTTCATGTTATTCATTGTACACCTTTGCATGAAAATACCACCTCAGAGCAAGGCCAAGTGACTATTCATGTGGCATAAAGACTTCATTATTTGGACTTCTTCACCTTTGTTTCAAATAACAGAGCCCTGCATCTTATCTGATGCCCTCATCCCAAAGATTAGGCCTTCCTCTATATTATAATACATTGTTTCACCACAGAAAAAGGTCTTTAGAAGATAAGCAACACACAAGAAGCTCTAAAGTTAATGTAATTCAATTGCATAGAAACAATCATAGCCACATAAAGGCAATGAATCTATTAGAGCCGGTCTGTGTATTTCCACTACTTCTAAACATTCTCATTTCAACTGTTCTGTCTTCTTGGTATGATCAGCAACACTTCAGATATCCAGTGCAAAGGTAAAGATTAAGAACATCGACCAAAATGCTGCCTAAGAGTCTTCTGACACCAAATTAGATTGTAGCTATGAAGATCACAATTACGTGTCACTTTAGATCCTGATCCAGGCGTAAAGATGTCCGGGCTTTTCAACCTAGTCATCTGTAGCACCACAAATCTTACGAAGCAATTCAGAGAAATAACATGGTATCTACTCAGAAGGTAACTGGTAATTGGAAGAAAGATGACAGCTTTACAGTTCTAATTTCTTCCTTCTAACAGGCACACACAGAGCACAGTCTCTTCCTCCCCTTCAGCAACTTCCTCTTTTTTCTACTCAATGTTGGTACTTTAAGTATGGAGTGGTGTAGTTAATCACTGCCTCAGCATATCTGAACATGACAGTGACTATGACTCTACAATCCTTCTACCAGGCTGTAATTTAGAAAGTCAATAGAGAATGATGGACTGATGTTAAACAAGCAAGCAAGCAGGGAGATTGTTACAGAGTTTAACCTTAACTTGTGTTTGCCTTCTAAGTTTATTCTCCTCAGGAAAAATGCATGACATTTAAATGTTACTATTACTAAAACAAGTTGATCATTTACTGTGGTTTTCTACACTAAACTCAACACTTCCTTTGACCAAAAAGAAGTACCATACCATTTTCAAAAGTAATGCAGACTTGAAGAAGCAAAGAAAGCTGTCCCTAATTAAAGATTTGGATAAACTGATATTTTCAGAATTTTGAAATCACCAGAGAACACGTGAGAGTCCTAACAAAATGGAAGAGAAACTTTCCACGTCTCTCAGTTCCCAATCAGAACGGTGAAGTAATAGTTAAAGAAATCCCTCTGCTGCTTACTTTTTCTATTAATATTCACTTTTAAATATATTTTGTACATGGTTTAAACTTTCGTATCTTTTTATTTTCTTCCTTTCATCCATTTAATAGCTTGCTTTCCTTTAAAGGTAGAAAAACCCAGCAAACCGCACAAATACCTGAACAAGGCTTATCAACTTCGTTATTCTCTCCCAACTTTTCTACCTAGCTTTTATTCAGGCAGTTAGCTCTCATACACAAAGAGGTGGTAGTGCTTATGGTCTGAAATGGATTTCCTGGTGTGAGAACTACTCTGACAGGTTAGATTCTGTTTCTGTCACAGCAGTTTCTCTATTTTTTTAAACGCTTATTTCCCTGTTCCAGTCAATAGTTCTTTCCTCTTCTCTTTTGTCATACTGCCCTCCAAGCACAAGTGCAACTCATTCAGTGCTTATAGTCTATATATTCCCCAAAGAAATTACAGTCATGCAATACAGACATACATAAACAGCCTTAAAGTACAAGTCACAAAATACTCCATGTGTATATTATAACACACTGTCAGGTCAACTGCATTAACGAAACAGCATCCTTTGTATGTTCACGTAACCCAACATCAAATCATTTAACAACCCACCAAAAGCAATTCAGAATGTATTGAAGTAAACACATGCACCTACACCTACTAACTTGGCACATAAAATAATCCCTAGCTTAAGACAGCATTAAAGAACTCACAAGCAAGACGCAATGATGGGGTTTCAAAGAAGCCTCATTGTCTGTTTGGAAGTTTCTAATTATGTGTGAACCTATGGGTATTTCAATTTATTCTACTGAAAGCAGACTCCTACCACTGAGCACATATCAGCAGTCTATTCTGCCGTAAAAAAAATGCAATGTCATCCATAAACTTCCTCGCACAGGTGATATTGCTTCAATCAACACAAGACTGAATGCAGTAGTTCTGAATAACTACACATCTCAGAAAAACAAAAAAATCCACCTGATCTCCAGCACATGACTGCAAAGCAGTTAGAGTAGATCAGTGCAGACTAACAAACCTGAAACTGTGATATGAGGCATCAGCTTTTCAGGGTTCTAATACACATTTCCCAGGTTGAAATCAAGTCCCCCCAGATTCACTTCCTCACATATTGTATGAGTATTACTTTAAAATCCATTTTCTACATGGTTATTTTCTCGTCTCTGTCTAAAGAGAAGTATATTTAGCTTTTTAACCAAAGCCTTAGGCCTCCCTACATACATACTGGTTACATATGGATGGCTATATAGCTAGCATTTAAGGCCCTTTCATGTTTTATTGCTACTGACTTTAAAACACATGAAATCAAAAGCTTTCTCTATGCCCAGTTCCAAATGGACATTTGGAGATCAACATGTTTAGCTTTTTTCAGAGCAGTGACCATGGATATGAAAACATACAAGTAACCAGCAAGAGAATATATGCACTTGGAAGGACCAGTAGTCAACTATCATCCTTTTACCCACAAAGAACTGAACACACACATGCTCGCTCTCTCTCCATGTCTCCCCTGAGTTAGGTTAGTGTCCAGAATACGCTGGCTCCTCCTCTCCTTACATGAAAGAGTACAACCCAAGCCTGAATGCACTTCTGAACCCAGAATAACAGGGGTGGCTAGAGCGTAGACATTAGCCTACCAAGCTACTGTACGTTGCAGGAAGAAAGAAACTAACCAAACTCCAATGCTGTTATTGGCTAGTTCCAGTTGGCTACATGTTTATCTGTATCTCCCCTCTGAGCTTCAAGTCACTCAGCTTTTAAGCTCTATATTCACTTGTTCTGTAGGCATTGCTTTCCCACAGTGTCTCCACTGAAACAAGATATCTATCCATGCAGACAGCTGAAGAAGTAGCTGACATCAACACTATGGTAAAGCTGAGGTTCAGAGGTAATACCCTCTGAAATTTAGGGAAATGTGGATTATCATCTGGGGCCTACTTAATGAGAGGAAAGAAACAGACCTGTCATTTGGGTGTAAATATAAATCACTTTGTGGTTTACTATCTTATTGCAATGGAGTTCTAAATGTTCTCATTGAATGCTATTTGCTTTCATCTCTAGAACTACTCCAGCTTTCATGTTGATTATGTAATATACTTTACATAAAATGTATATTCATATAACAATGTATATTCCTCATCTCAGTGCCACAAACAACTGTTCTGGAATATACTATGTAAAGCAAGCACCCATAAACAAACTCCAAGATTCAAAAACTAACAACACAGTGTGTCTTACCCTGTCCTGGCTCATCCTTCTTCAGTCCATCCTAGGATGCAAGCTTCCCCAGCAGTGTTGTAGGCAGTTACCCAAATACAGTAGAGAGGCATTGTACTTTGCTGCAAGGGTGTTTTAACTCAACTAGCCTAGACTGATCATTAGAGGAAAGACAGATGGATCTTTCAGCATGTTCTGCAAGTAATCAGATCTATGGTCTTTAAAATTAGAAAATGGATGACAAGCTCAGTGTCAGACAAAGAACGCAAAACCTTTCAAAAAAACACAAAACCACCAGATAATGACTGCCAGCAGGGAAAAGTCAAAAGTCTGTTGATCAATTTCCTCTGCAGATATTACTTTACTGAGAGAAACAGCAATAACACTACAAGTAACTACAACTTCACCCACAGTACAACCTAAAGCTACTGTAGTTAATACTTCACAGTGCACAAATGTAGGAGAATAAAAATTTTAAGCTAAAAAGCATTCTGCAGCCTTTCAAGATGTATTGCATTGGACAGTGTGTAACAGTGGTCAAAGACAGGGAAAATAACTAAAACCCCCCAAATGTTAGCAGTGATTTACAGGAGATCCACCCTCTTTCAGCAGCTCTGAGCATTCCTCTGATCTTCTGAACTAGTGAGAGGTGGAAAGGAAGAATGCCCCACTCCTGTATCAGTCCCTGTGATCTAATCGCTACTATTTCTTCCTTTCCCTCTTCACACCTTGAACATCTGTGGTGCATCTGATCATTGAGGACTACAGAAAACCAAGATGCAAAACTGTAATTATTCACTTTAGCTTGTATCTAAACTATGACATTAATCACCACTTACTCTTTGTTAGTTTAAGTTCTTTTCAAATTTCTCAAATAGCAGAATCAGGCCTACTTATTACAATAAAGACCTCCATGTATCCTCTTGCACTAGAATTTGTACATGACACTATGTCAAAAGCAAAATGCATACTTTCCTTTTACCACACACTATCTAATTCCATAGTAAGATGCACCTTCTTCAAGAACCTTCTTTCTTGTGTTCAGCTGTCTCCATGAACTGGCAGGCACACAGAGAAAAGAAATCATTCACTTGACACAGAAACAAAAAAGACACAGTCCCATATCACAGTTAATGCCCACAATGAATCTTGATTACATTCAAAAGCTTTTAACAAAAAATAAAATTGTTTGAGTGCGTGTTTGTGTAGCCAGTTCTATATGATAGATACAAAATATTTTAAAAGGGAAGAAAGCCAGCCATGCGGATATTAAAGTGATTGCTTCGGTTACAAAACTGATGTCAGAATTCAGTTTCGCTTTGACGACTTCCCTGATAGACCTCTAGGATATTTTTGTGTGTGCACGTGTGTGGAGGCCAGACAGGAAAAGATGCACCTATCAGGGACCATGCAATGACTCACACAATAAATAACATTGGTGCTGCTTGGAGCCCCAGGAAAGCAGCCTGTTCAACTTGCAGAACCAGTCCTACAACATCTCAAAAAAAAAAAAAAATTAAGCCCCACCACCAAACCTCCCTCTTTGGTGCCATTGCTTTAACTTACTATTTTGTTCCCTTCCCCTCAGTTCTTTTTGACAACCCAGTCAGGTTCAGTTAAAAGAGATACTGACATGACAGCAATAGCACCAAATAAGCCTCTTCCAGAATGCTCATCGTGTGTTTTGCTTTATTCATCACTTTCGCTTTAGCCTGTAAAACAAAACATCCCACTTCAGTGTTGTTAGTGCTCAAGCACAATGCTTGGTCTTCTCACGCACTGCTATTATGTTATCACAACTACAATCACAGAGTATGTTCCAAGAATATATGGTAAACTATTGCTTTTTCCTTGCTTAGAAACAACAACAACCACAAAAAAGGACAACAATAGCCTTTTGTAACACTGTAAGTCAAAACGTTTTATGGTAACAATAGTGTCAGAATATCAAAGGACGGAAACACCATTCTATGTAACTGCTCAGAAAAGACCCTTAAGATTTTTTTAAAGCCTTAAAGCAAACACGAGTAATTTTTAAGTTGTCTCAAACATATGCAAAGTGAAACTTGGTACTTATATGGATGATGGGGGAAGTTTTCAAAATAAATTCTCAAAATGTTCAGAAGTCTGAATTAAAACCTCACAGTCACAAACTTTAAGGCCATATGCCTTAGAAGAAGTCACATGGATAACACCACAGGGAACATTTATTTACTGCACTCACACTGCACAAAAGTAAATGCTTTATTTCAGTTTTCCTTTTAACAATTCTTTGGCTTAAGGAGGGCCTTTCACGTTATACATATGATCCAAGGATCACACAACGTATTTGCTTACACAACAGCTTAAGACACGGGGTCAGGTGACAGCTGACTGAGACGGCTTATTACAGATTACGCATTTAATGCCGCAGTGAACTTTTTGGATTAACCTGGGCCAAAAGTTTCTCCGCCGCTAAAATGAAAAGGTTTCTCGGCTTCCCCTACTGTCTGACTTCGTTTACGATCCCGAAGCCCTTCAGGACCTTTCGGCCGAAGGGGACAGGCCATGGCTCCAGCGCCATCCGTGCACCCAGCAGGCCGCACAGGCCCTATTTACCCCTTCCGCAGCTCCGCCGCCTTAGAGGGGTCGTCTCTGCCGCCGCATCTCCCCGTCCGCCCGCGACGCGCCCGCGACGCACCCACGGCCACCGGGCAACGAGATGCGCGGCTCGGCCCGGCCGAGCCCTGTGCCGGGAGGGGCCGGCCGGGTCCCGGGGGCGGCCCCATTGCCTACCTTGCGCTGAGCGCTGGTGTCGTACTTGTCGTTCCTGAAAGCGCGCGCGTTCTGGTAGCGCTGGGGCCGCGTGCGCGACACGTTCCCCTTCTCCGAGCTCATCCCCTGGGCAGCCACCGGCAGCGGCGGCGCCTGACCCGGAACCGCTCCCTGCGCCGCCGCAGCCTCGCCATTGGTCCAGAGCCGACGTCCGTATAACCCCTCCGCCCACAACGGTTCGCTGCCTCTTCGCTACTTCCCGCCCACCGGCGCTCAGGCGGAGCCTCAATGGCCGGAGCGGCGCTGCGGGCTGCCCCTCCATTGGCGCGCCGCGGCCGGCCCCGCCCCGCCCCGCCGCCCCCTGGGCCGCTCCGGCAGGCGCTGGGCCCGATGCAGTCGTTCGGCGAGCCGAGGCCGGTGCCGTACCCCTAGGCCGCGCGGGGAGCAGCTCTCCAGGGGCCGCCCGCTCTCTGCCGCGGGGCTGCGGGCGCGGGCCGGGCGCTGACAGCCGCCTGCCGCCGCACCGTTACTCAGCACAACCGGCACCCCTCCCCCCGCCGGCCCGGCGCCCGAGCGGCGGTGGTTGGGAAGGCGCGGGGCCGCGCGCGCGCCGTCGGCGAGCGGAGCGCCGGGCGCAGGTACGGGCGCAGGGACGGGCGGCCCTCTCCCCGGCGGCGGTGGGGTCGGGCGAGTTGTGGTGCGGAGGTGGTGGGGAGCAGCCGGCGCGGCCCCGGCTCGACGCTGGCGGCGGGGTTGCGGTCCGGGGATCCGCTTCCGAGGAGTGGCGGCGAGTCGGCCTCTGGGCAGGTCCGGCCGTCTCTGCCCTCCGTCCGGACAGGCGTGTGGCGGCCCGTCCCGGGGCTGTGGCGTGGGGCAGGGGGAAGGGCCGTGGCGGGCACCGGCTTTTCCTCGGTGAGGGAGGCGACGGTTCAGCTCCCTCCCCCGAGCTGGGCAGGGGACTGTTGGCTCCCTGCGGTGGGCTCGAGCGCCTCTGCCCTGCCGCCCTCGGTGCCCCCAGCACCGGAGAGGGGGGGTGTCGCCTGCCTCCCGGGGTGCTGCGGGCGCTCTGCCCCGGGGTCCCGTCTCCGTGGCCTTGCCGTGGACGCCTTTGTTCGGTAAACGGGCGTGCTGACTTTTTAAATGCTTGTTAAATTCTGGCTTTTACCGGGTCTAAATAGTGCCTCCCCCGTCAATGCTGTTGACTTCTGCGAAGTGCTGTTTAGATACAGACACCTGAAGAGTTCATTTAATTGTGGCGAGCCTGACTTTATGTATTTCTTGAGCTTCTGCTGTTGGTGGTGGGAGTGACGCTGGCCTTAAAATTGTTCTCGGGATTATTAATTTAAAAGTTTTAAAGTATTTGGCCAGAAGGTAGCTAGAAAAATACATGACTGCAGAAACCAAAATAGTACCATCTGAACGTAGACAGGTTTTAAAAGCTTGTTCGTGATTGACCGGCTGGTGCAGTGAAGCACCAGGTCGATGCAGGTGAAATACAAGAAGGGGGCTTCCGTGTCTGTCAGCGTGCAGATGGCTTTAGCAGAGCAGGTCCGTGGTGCAGAGCCTTTCTTGGAGCATGCAAAACATCATGTAATCCGGCTTAATCGCACAGTTGTCGATCTGGAATCTTTAGAGCGTTGGTTTGTTCTTTAGGTGAGAAGGAACGGCTAGATTTTTCAGTTGTCAGCGTTTACAGTATTCCCTTTTTAAGGTATACAAGGTAACCAGCAGCAGAAGAAGAATGTCTCTATACACAAGTTACACTTTATAATATTGTTAGAAATTGTGAGAATAGTAAAGCTGTTTATTTGTTTAAAATCAGACTAACCAAAACGAAGTTTTGGTCTTACCAAGCTTTGTTTTTAGGTAGGTTGCTTTGCTCTTTGAAAACTACCTTGAAGAGTTAACTTTGTGGTATTTCTTCGTATGGCTTTTTCCTTATTGAATAGACTTCTGTGTTCTTTTCTGGACCTACTAAGCATTCTTCTGTAATAATTCTGTTAGTTTCTGTATAATACTTAATTGGACACTGGTTTGTTTTTTTTTTTTTCACTAAATATTTTGTTGCTTTAACTGTTGAAGTAGTTGAAGAATGTTCTTACCCTTCTGTTTCATTTTTAATATAATGCAAATGTTGAAAGAAATATGAGTGCTTCAGTAGTGGCTTGAACTCAAGTTTTCATTGCATTGTGTTCAATGAGAGAGCGAGGGAAACTAGAGTTTCTTATTTCAGCAGTATATAATTAAAAATTATTATTTAACAAAAAACCCTGACAATGTGAATATCTTGACTGTTAGTGCATCACTAAAATTTACAAACCAGCAGCTGTATTTACAAGTTTGACTTTGTTCTCTTGAATAGTTCCTATGAAATAGGTAATTTAATTTAAATGTACAATTAGAATAATTTATATTTAATGTAAATGTAAGATTTCTAGATAAGTGTTTGCAAGGGTTGGGCTTTTGAGACTAATATGTAGTGAATTACTCAAAGATGTGAAAAATAGGATCCATTCTTTTGTTATGTTTTGCTTATATGAAAGAACTACATTTGTGTTATCCTAGAAATCACTAGATAAATACTTGAGGTGTTCTTTCAGATTAGAGAGACTTTTTTTCCTCTCTTCTTGTCAGCCTTAGTGAAAAGGTTAATTGCCGAAGAATGGATTTGAATTACTGCCTGTGGGTAGTTTTAAATTTCTGTGTTACTTTTTTTTATTCATGAGAAAGAGATAAATTGGATTAAACAATCCGAACTTTATTTTAAAAGCTATCCTGGACAGGGCAGATGATGCTACTGGACCGGGTTTATTTTTTAGCCTTTCTTGGTGTAATAGTAGTGCAATATCAGTTTTCCACAGTTTCTTCCACAGAGTTTTGATTTTGAAGATGATATATATATATATATATAGATATATAGATATATATGTCATATGATTTTAAGTGATGTATAATTTTTTTACTTATTATATTATTTGTGTTGTTAGTGACTTTACCAGCATTAGGAGCTGTGTTTACAGAACAGCACTGGCTTCCTTATTAATACTGAAATGACAAATGGAAGGTGAAATACTTAGGTTGTTGGGATGTGTTGGACTTGGCATCTGAAGGTGCTAGTGTAATGAGTGCAGAGATTTACATCATACATGCTCAGAAGGTGTTAGACTATGACTTAGGTATTCACAACATATCTTATGCAAATGACTTCCTATTAAAGTTATTCATCCATACTTGTGGAACTGTATGCTTAAGGTAATTTGCGGTCAGTGTTGCTCTTGCTCTGGTTTCAGTAAGAGTCCAGATAAAGCATCTATCATGCTCATTTGTTATTAGAGTGATCTTAAATGCAATTTCACTTGTGATCCCATGTTCACTTTCTATAAGTTACATTTTAGACTTAATAAAATAATCAGTCTCTTAAGACTGTTGATCTCTAAAGCTTTTAGTAAGGGTAAGTGATGCTAAATGAAGAGGAGTTTGTGATTTAATTTTTATGGTAATAATTTTTGGCTGGATGAATCATTAGTAATCATGTTACATGTTTTCTGACATTAGAAGAAAAAACACTATTGGGGAGGTAACATTGAATTTAATCCCTCATTGAAGTATCAGAGCAGTCTACCTTTTGAGGAAAGATAATGCCTGTTGAAGTTAAATTATGATATTTGGTGAATAACTACTAGGCTGAAATGCTGATTCAGTTAACTTTTAAACAGTGATATCAGAATTACTTTATACACCCTGGGGACTCTATCACATCCTGGTTCCATTCCAGATCCGGAGGTTAAGAACACACTCATGTGAATACAATGAATGACAAACTAGTTCCAGTATAATGGAAACATTGTTTGCATTTAGTTGCAGGTATCCTCCTGCGGAAGTGTAGTAGGTGTTTTGTGTCAGATTTGTTCACTTAGTGATGCTAGGGATCTGCTGTTTTTCTTGGCTCTCCTGAGTGAAGAAAGGACAAGTATTTGTTTTAAAGAAAAGAGTATTTGCTAGCTGGAATCAAGAGAGTCTTTAGTTTCAGTAGACAGAGTTTCCATTGGATTAAATTGACATTATATGAAGTCTACATTACAGTGTAGTATAGAGGAGAAATAAGACTTTAGCCATGGTCCTTAGCATAAGTCATTTGCCATATGTGGCAACAGTCCATTTTTAGCACATTTAAGCTGTCTTGGGGCACAGTACCACCTCAGCTGATTAACTGTGGTTACTGCAGTACTGCCCTGTGTGGGAATTCCACAGGCCAGCTTCTAGTTTTCTGAAATGACTTTGACAAATAGCATTTTCTGAGTGAAATAGTATTTGTGGTGTTGTTGGGCTGTTTATAAATAATGTAAACTCCTGTTTTAATTCTTTGACAAGTGGATTAGCAATCAAGTAAAAAATTCTGTAGCCATGGTATGCTGCAAGAGAGCGCAATTTCCTGTTCCTGAGCAGAACAGGCTATTTATACCTCACTTCTGGAGGTACATATTCTTCTAAATGTTTTGTATAAAATAATATATATCTACCCCACCCCTCCTGTAAATTTTAGTATCTCGCTTTTGCCTTCAGTTTTTCTGAAAAGGTGGGAAAATTTACTTGGAACAGATCGGTTTAATAGTTTCTTATAGAAATAGAAGTGTGGCTGAATACAGGGTCATAAACACTTCTTGAAAAATAGCCTGTTAAGGCATTGCATGAGTTTCTCTGGGCTGTGAACCTGAACTTCCTATGTAGAGGTGAAATAAATGGCTCTCCTTTGGTTCTCACAGCTGTAAGAGAAGTAAAGAAGGAAAAAAATTGAGTTTTTCTTGTGCATAAGCCCCCTCCTCCATTTCTTGTCCTGATTTGCAGGTTAAAATTAAACTTAATGTCCAGATAATCTCACCTGACAAGGAATAGGAGAGCCATTCCAAATTTGAGTGATTATTTATGCTAATTACGTAAACACATGAGGTGGTTGTTTCTTTAGCTGGCAGAAATAGTCATTTATTTGGGATCTTCATTTAAGAGACAATCTACCTTATTAGGGGAGGTGATCAATACACCCTTCTTACCATCTCCTCTGAACTGGTAGTGTTGTTCAGTCATATCTAAGAATCTGTGATTTCCCTCTATTGAAGAAAACTAGAGACTGGGGGTAAAAGCAATTGGCTGTAGCAGCCTTGGGGCAATAAAAAAAAAAAAAATTTAAAAAAAAAATCGGGGTTTGTGCCCTACAAGGACAAGTAGTATTCCAAGAATGGTCATGCTGTTTATTTGACTTATGCTGTGCCTTACTCTGTAAGTAATCTCTGTGTAACGTTGTATAAAGTATGTATTCATAGTCTACCACAGGGAAGAGACCATTCACAGATCCAAAATACCGATAGTTGTTCTGTGATCTGTATTCAACTGCTCGTAGAGAAGCGAGTGTCCTTGAAGCTTTTCTAAAGAGGAATTTATACAGGCATGAAAACTATGCTTGTATACAAGTTAGAGGACAAACTTTGACATAGGATCTAAATATTGCCAAGTATTTTGGTTAACAGTAAGATTTTATTGTTAGAGTACATGGTATTTCTGAAATGACATGGGACTGTGGACATCAGAAATTCGTTTGTTCACATTTGTAAACTTGAATGTAGCCGTCAAAGCTTGAACATGAAACTGTAGGAGTGCTTCTGTTTGCAGTGACCAGGCAGGAACTGAGCTTGAGACCTGTAGATAAATTTGGGATGGAAAACTTGTTTATGTTGAGATGAAATGTCAGAATGGCAGATGAACTGACAGAAATGCCTTAACACTAGGGAAGTAGTGTAAATGCTATCTTAAATGTGCTGGTTGCCAGCATGGCTCATGGGAGATTTCATCAATCTTCCTACCTCTGAGAAAAAGTATTGTCACAGTTTTTTCCCCCCTCTTTTATCCCTGCTGTAAATTAAGAGGACACAATGCCTACTTTTCAGGGCAACTGTATCTTTACCTACTTGCTTTAGGTGTATATGTGCTTACTTTTTTTCTCCCCTCCAGTCTTAACCGGTTATTTGAATTGGTAGTATAGATTAGATTGATTTGTCAAATATTTGTCATAGAGCATTTGATTTGGGATTATTTTAGTAAAGAACAGACTAGAAATAGTCATATCATTAATATAATTCCGATTCCTACGTGCAATACAGGAAACCCTAACAATTTCTTTACAGGGTTTGGAAACGTTTATGGTAGCCACTATGAGGAGCAAGGAAGAGTTTATGGCTGGATTTTAGTTTACTGAAGGTCTTGTTTTGCCTTCTAAGTTTTGACCTTCATGCACCTTTCATACTGCTGATACTGCTTGCAGGAGTCCATAACTCATGATTGCATTACATATTCTCTGTATTTATGAAATACTGTTGTGATTTTTTGCTGCAGAGATCTGCATAGCCTTAGTATCCTGCAAACACTGCAAGATATTTTAATTGTTCTTTATATGTATTTGTCAACGGGATGAACATTCTCTTAATGGCTTAAGATAGGAGCCTTAATTTTCTCCAAAGAAACTACATAACTAATGCTTGTTCTTTCCCTGGGCAATCATATTTTAGTTTTAATATCTGGCGGGGCTTTAATGTTATCACCTTTCTTTAATAATATGCCCATTCTAAAGTAGTTATCAAATAAGCTATTATATTGAAATTTACATATATATTTAAGTCTGTGTTTTGTTAAATGTTTCTACTAAAATTATGTATTATTTTCTAGAGAGGTTATGTTTAGATTTTCCATGAGGTTTTTTTCTTTTTTTTTATATAGGATCTAGAAACTGATACCGTTCTCTCTTCCTGTTTCAGACTAGAAGATGAATAATCTTTCCCTTAGTGAACTGTGTTGCCTGTTCTGTTGTCCACCATGCCCAGGGAAAATTGCATCCAAACTGGCATTCTTGCCTCCTGATCCCACGTACACACTGATGTGCGATGAGAGTGGTAGTCGCTGGACTTTACATCTCTCTGAGCGAGCAGACTGGCAATATTCTTCTAGAGAAAAAGATGCCATTGAGTGCTTCATGACTAGAACAAGTAAAGGTAACAGGATTGCCTGTATGTTTGTGCGTTGCTCACCTAACGCCAAGTATACTTTGCTCTTCTCACATGGAAATGCTGTTGACCTAGGTCAGATGAGCAGCTTTTACATAGGACTGGGTTCACGGATTAATTGCAACATATTCTCATATGATTATTCTGGATATGGTGCAAGTTCTGGGAAGCCAACAGAGAAGAATTTGTATGCTGACATTGATGCTGCTTGGGTGGCTCTTAGGACAAGGTAAGACATTAGTTGCCATGTTTCTTTTACAGCATGCTGTTCAAATGGTTGTACTTACTCGGCATCGGTAGTTTAAACAGAAATGCTGTATTTTAGGATTAATGGATTAATATCCAAGCTGATCAATGGTGCGTTATGCTGAAGGCATTGTCAGTATTGAGTGGGAATAGTATATAGTACTGATACATGAGAAAAATTGAAATGGGATGAAATTTAATAAGGTATGTTTCACTCTTGGATGCTTAGAAGATAATCCTTATTGTCACAGCCTGGGATCCTCTCAGGATCCTCTCAGCTGGAAGTCTCAGAAGATAGAAAAAAACCTATAATAATTGATTCCCTGGTAACTGATGTGATGTGGGTGACAGAAAATGCAGGTTGCTTTTTCAGTAATTCCTTCACCTACTTTTTTTTTTGTAGGGAGTGGCAGTGGAAAAGCTGTTATAAGAGAACCTAGTGAGACTCTATATGGTATTTAGACCACCTTTGTTTCAGAATTGGAACTAGTAGCTACAGCATTTCCAAAGATAGCTTTCTATGTAAAACAAAAAGGTGTTTTTATCTTAATAAAATATGATATGTGGGAGAGGTTGTAATTGATCTGTGTAAATACATTTATGGTGGGAAGAAAAAACCAAGAATTTGAGTCAGTGGTGTTAGCTCAAATAGATTAAAACTGGACAAGAAAAAAAAAATGCAATTTGAAGGATGTTGTTTCAGTGATTTTTGTGTTCTAAGCCTCCGGTTTTAGGGAGATAAATTAGTAAAATGGAAGACTCTGGAGGCAATCTAATACAGGTAAGAATCCTAGGCACCAAATAAATGCAGCACTGAAAACCCACTTCTTAAATTAGAGAGCAATTTTCACCATGGTTTGTTCCATTTAGAGCAATATTCTTCTTGTGTTGCAAGTACCCAAACTACAGAAAGATTACTTTTTAAAATACTGTGTGATCATAAGAATAGCTGTTCACCAAAAAAACTCCCATCATATTGTGCATTTGCACCAAAAAGCTGTGAAAACCCAGATTTATTATAGAGCGGCATGTTATGGTTCAGTCATTGCAACTTGAGTACACTGTTTAATAATATAATATCAGGGATGTGACTTAGTGCAAGGGCATGTGTGAAGACCCTTTAAATCCTGGAGCCTGGTAATTGTTGCAGAGAATTTAGAACTTGATCAGTTAACTATTTCCCTATTATTTTGGCGTGGATTATCCCTTTTCAGTGTTTTAAATACACTTACTGTCTTGCATTTCTTTTACATTATAGCAAAGGTGTGATATTTCTTTTTAAAGAAGCATACTTTATTCATATATTAAAGTAGGAAGAACCCTTATTATCATAAACCTCATACAACCACAGAGGACAGGTATTCAGCCTCACATATTCAAAACCATGCATACTGTGTTATTCGATTAGGTTTTGGCATTTCTTTTGATTACAGTGGAAACTTGAGATCTAACTAGACATCCGTTTTGTAAACCAAGAGCTGCAACAGGTGCACTGTAGTTAAGTGATCTAGAAGATTTCTGTTAGGCAAGATACCGAGTAACATTGACCAAAACCATCATATGGTTTGTGAACGATGTGTAAGACAGTCTGAATTGTTTAAATGTACCACAAAATGGAAGAGAACTAGATGATGAAACTTCAGTTATTTATGTCAGTTTACAGTCTCTGTTTTATGAATTTGTAGTTATTGTCTCCTTCTCCTGCTGATGAATTTCTCATTGAAAATCTAAAAGGAGATGTGACTGCAACTTGAATTCTTGCCTCCACTTGGGAGCAACGCATAATGTACCTTCCCTAATTAAATAAGATTGTTAATTATAATATCCCATCTGAACATGCCCTTTGCTGAACAGACACTGTTGCAGAGAAACTCTAAATACATACTACATCTATCTGCTTTTTCCTTTTCCACTCAGCAATGACCTCACCTCAATCGCATTTACTGTCTGTGTCTACTTTTTGTGTCAAAGTCTTATTTACAAATTCATAATTCTGTAGAGTGTATAGAGATTGGATTGGTCTGCCTAACTTGTGGATTTCAGAAATGCGAACTGATTTTTTTTTTCATTGCTTAGAAAGTGGTTGCTATTACTAGTTTGCGCTGTGGTACTTTCAGCAGCTTTCCAATTGGCAAACCTTGTTTCATCCTTGTATCCAAATGCTGAATGTAGCAGGAGAAGTTCAGCACATGACTCTGAATATACTGGCTCACAGAGTTTGGTTACCAGTCCATGATATTCTCTTGAGCCCTGAGACAATGCTCAGCTGTGTTTGAATACTTAATGAATATCTGGGCCAGAATGGAGCCTTTGAGTATTTGCTGCAGCATTGATTCACTTTTCTAGCATACCCTGTTCTGTGTTACACTGCCACCATCTCTAACGATTTATAATGTAAGTGTTCTGCAAAATCAAATTAATTCAGCAGATTGTTTGCAGGGTAGATGTAAGTATAGCTTAATGCATTTGAAATTCATAGTGATGGGGTGAGAGAAAAAAGGGATCATAGGCTTTTGAACTGTGCCTCACGGATTATGATGGGATGAAGAAAAAAATGGAGAAATAACCTTGGTTGGAGTTGATCACAGTCACCCACAGCTCCCTGCATTCAGTGTTCTGAGAAATGGGATCATAGAACCCAGCATTAAGAGGTGTTTTGGGGTTAATTGAAATGCTGATGTGGACTTCATTCTACAGTAAGCACAGCTGCTTGTGGTGGAGACATGTTAGCACGTTAAGTTTTGTATCTTGGAAGGACAGTCCAGTTGGTAATCTGTAAATTGGCACAACTGTCTAGTGGGACTGGACACCTAGGGTGAAATAGCCTGGTACTAGTATTGAGGGTGATGGCAAGGTTGGTCCAACACCTCATTCTTAAAAGTGATTTCCCTAAGGGTATGTGAATATTATTATCCACGTAAATGAATATAGAAAGCTAATTTGGCAGCAGATCAGAAGAGGTAAACAGATGCAGATTATGGATTGTGTCCCTGGTTTTTACCTTTGAGTATTTTAATAGGAAGCAGCTATCCATGTGGATGTTGACTGTGGAAGAAGGCAAGGTGATTCACTGCCATCATGTTTTGGAAAGTTGCACATTACTGCATATTCATGTGTATGCAACTGTATAAAAGCTGCAAGTGAGGACATTCTTCTTCTGACTGTCATAGCTACAAAGTGTTGAAATGCCAGGAGTCAGTTTGGGATACGCCTGTTTCTGCTGTCCTGGTCTCTGAAGGCTTTTGATGACACCCTAGCAATGGTGGAAATGTTTAACCACCCCCAGGCAAATGCAAGGCAAGTGGCACTAATTCAGAAACCTGAAGACTTGCCAGAGTTGCCTCATGAGCAGATTTACTTTTAAGAAGCCAAACAGCTTTTTCATTGTTGCTTATCATGGACTGTATAATTGGAAAATTGAAGGGTAAATCTCTCCATCAGACTGATGTGTCAAGGTAAACAGCCAAATACAGGAGTAATATCAAATCTATTTGGGTGTTGGCTGAAAGTGTTCTTTTGAGAATTCACAAATTATGTTTGTGGTGGGTTTTGATTCAAATTTAGGGGTATTTTTCTGCTAGAAGATGAGGTGCCATAACTTTGAATATTTGGAGAGAAATTGACCTTGTATTTAAAGTCATGGGGGAAAAGTAGCTCAATTTATCATGAAGAGAAATCTTGCCAGTAAAACAAATGTACCAGTAGCATTGTGAGGTTTAGAAAAAGTCAAACCATCATGAGAGAGACAGAGGAGCTGCCGTTTCATGATTACTACATGTGCTCTTCACAGCCTGGAATGCTGATAGTTAAAGGTGTGGAGGATGTTCATGCCCTTTATGTTCTGCAATTTGCAGCTGTAATTTTGTGTGCTATGTGCATGATGACAAAAGGTTCTGAGATGTGCATTGAGAATTCACTCAGGATGTTCCCCTGTGTTCCATGTGCTCCTGTCACTGCTGTCAGTTGGTTAAATGTGTGTGTTGCAGTACCTCCACAAACAGTAGTCAGTTTAGAGCATCTGTTGCACTTCTCCATTAGTGTGAGCCTGAGAGCTACTACTGAAAATATACCCTTCTAAGGTTGATTTTACTGATACTTTATTTTATTATTGTAAAGTGAGCAAGTCCTCTAGATTAACAGCAGTAGTTCAGCAGTAAAAAGGTACCTCCCTTAGGTGTATCAAGGGCAAAATGGCAGGTACTCTTAAGAGCCTGCAAGTGTAGTATGTTAATTTCAGTTAGTATTTAGTTGTTAAAGGTAACTGAAGTTTAAAAAAAAAAATCTAAAGCAAACCCAAAAACCACTCGTTACAACCAGCCATGTATTTTGTAGTTTTCATATGGCACATCATAGTAATGTGGTATATATCTCCAATGAAAGTATATAATATGCTGAATATCCAGTGTAAGTGACATATGGTGTATATCCAATTACTATTCAAAATAGGGTTGGATGGGGCTTTAAGCAACCTATTTCAGTGAAGGATGACCCTGCCTGTGGAGAGGGCTGGCCTTGTGTCATCTTGTAACCCAAACTGTTTTATGAATCTGTGAAAAGAAAAAAAAGAGGGTGGAATGCTACTAAGATAAGTGTTTAGTAAAGTGCAGAAAAGATCTTGTTACAGAGATATAAACAAAGTGGAAATGGTGAAAGTGTTTCTTCTACAACACATTGTGAAGTTTATCACAAAGGGGGAAAAAAAAGAACATTTAATTGTTGTTCAGGTGTTCTTTTCCTGCCAGAAGCTGCAAAGATCAGGCAGGAGTGTTCATGGGTGCCTCTTTAACATGAGATCATTTATATCTGATCAGTATATATATGTTCACAGAAGAGGATAGTAGCTTCTTTAGTCACCCTGTGTTATCTTGGGCCCTGATTCTAAGGAGTGGTCTGGTAGTACAGTTAAAACGATTTATTGGCTTCCTTCTTCCTTTAACCCACCAGTGGCATGTGATTTCTTGCCTGGTCCTGAAGACAGCCAGCACAAAGGAGCAGAAAAGTAGTTGCTCCCCTACTCCCAGAAGAGATTAATTTAGTTTACTAAACTAGTTGGTAAAGCCCAATGACGGGCAGCATGTGGCTTGAAGATACAAATAGGAAAGTGGTTCTCTAATGTTTGGCGATAGCTTAGCTTTGTCGTGACATTAACCTGTACCTTTAGTGTGATGATAGGGCAGAAGTCTGTGTGTGCTCAGACACTCTGTGTGGTGCTAGCAAGCTCATGTCAACAGAGGTACATTTAGTTCAATGTAAAAACTGCTTTTCAAGTTCCATGTGCTTTCCAGTCAGTAGCACTGAGGTGCATGAACATAAAGGATGAATCAGGTGTGGAAAGGAGTTGAAATCTCAATTGCTGTGGGAAAGAGAAAAATGTGGGCAGCCTTTAAACTGTGGAAAACAGCAATCTAAATTTTATGCCAGATTCAGTCCAGAATAGCTTGTCCCTGAGGAAGAGTGCTGTTTCTGAGAAGGTACATCTATGCACAGCTACTTTAAAGATTTTGTTACAAGGTTCCTTCTGGTAATATGGTTTAAAAAAAAAAAAAAAAAATAAAAGAACAAAAACCAAAAAAACCCACCCAACAACAACCAAACTCCATGAAAACCCCACCATTACCACCACCACCAAACTGAAGGCCTGCCTATTCTGACACAAGTTATCTAAGATTACTTGAGCAGACAATAGTGTTTATATTACTTCTATGATTAATGACATGAGCTTTCAAAGATATCAACAGTTTTTACAGCACATCTTTGAGCTCTTGTCACCGGAACAGCTGCTTACAGCATATGGCTCTGTAAACTGTCATGTTGTCCTTCCTCAGAATGGCAAGTAATTCTAAGGCACCGATTAAGAGAGGAATATTACTGCCACTTTTTCTCTTGATCTGACACTTCCTCATTTGGGAGACCAGTTGTGTAGTCAACTAATAATTTTCTTCCAAACTTCTTGGAGTTTACCTGGAGTATACAGGACTGTCAAAAGGAGGAGTAGATGGATTTTATGCCTAGGGAATTTACCAATAGTTATCTTTTCAGGAATTCTTCCATATTAGATTGAAAGGTGATACTTTCAGGAGAGAGAAACTGAGGGACAGTTGGGGGTCTTCCTTTTTCCCAAACTTTTCAGAAGCCTGTTCAAGAGAAGAGGGAGGACTGCAGACAGACACAGCAGATGTTGTTCTCTGATTTTCAAACTTCTTGTTTTGTTTAGGTCTTCAAGCCAGAATATTCAAAAG
The DNA here is from genome assembly GCF_965140245.1 of Athene noctua. Taxonomy (NCBI): domain Eukaryota; kingdom Metazoa; phylum Chordata; class Aves; order Strigiformes; family Strigidae; genus Athene; species Athene noctua. Next base: position 59,335,634 of record NC_134077.1, on the reverse strand, counting down.
TCTGCTTTGAACCACCACTTTTGGTGATTGATTTCACTATTTTAGTTTCCAGACTGGAAACCAAATAGTTTGCAGTGGGTGCTGTGAAGGCAATCTGTTTGGCTGTGATAGAGAAAGGATTACTTTAATCCAAATATAGTAAATACTTTTCCTGGATTAGTTTTTGTAGCTAACAATTAGCTATCTTTAGGCTGAATGATCTGAATCCAAAAATAAGGGGAAGAATAATGTGAAAGAGAATCACAGAATTGTCTAGGTTGGAAAAGAACTTGAACATCATCCAGTCCAACCATCAACCCAAGACTAACAGTTCCCAACTATACCATATCCTTCAGCACTAAATTGACCCAACCCTTAAACACCTCCAGGGATGGGGACTCCACCACCTCCCTGGGCAGCCCATTCCAATGCCTAACAACCCCTTCTGGAAAGAAATGCTTCCTAATATCTAGTATAAACCTTCGCTGGCCCAACTTGAGGCCATTCCCTCTTATCACTTGGTTAAAGAGACTCATCCCCAGCTCTCTGCACCCTCCTTTCAGGGAGCTGTAGAGGGCGATGAGGTCTCCCCTCGGCCTCCTCTTCTCCAGACTAAACACCCCCAGTTCCCTCAGCCGCTCCCCGTACAACCTGTGCTCCAGACCCTGCACCAGCTTCGTTGCCCTTCTCTGGACACGCTCGAGTCATTCAATGTCCTTTTTGTAGTGAGGGGCCCAAAACTGAACACAGGAATCGAGGGGCGGCCTCGCCTGTGCCAGTACAGGGGTAAGATCCCTTCCCTGTCCCTGCTGGCCACGCTATTGCTGACACAAGCCAGGATGCCATTGGCCTTCTTGGCCACCTGGGCACACTGCTGGCTCCTGTTCAGCCGGCTGTCAATCAACACCCCCAGGTCCCTCTCTGACTAAAGTTTTACTTTAAATTTCTGTGCAATGGCCTGCATCTTGTAAAACTTAATACTGAGGAAAAGTGAGTGGGATAATTTGCAAGATTTTTTTTTTATTTGACTATGTTATAATGTGCTGTGCAAACTCCATGCCATGCTAATGATGCCAAGTGTCAGGTATTACATGAGATTTGTTCACATTATATGAAAGGGATAGAAGGCTATACTGTACTTTCAGAATGGACAAGTGTGATTTGAATTACTTTGTATTGGGAGATCAGTTGTAAAATGATAGGTGCTAGGCTGTTCTCCAGTGTTTCAGAAGAGATACGGAAATAGTGGAGACCTTATATCTGTTTAGGTTTCAAAGCTTTAATTTATTGTAATTTTTGTGTGTTGGAATTTTGAGAAAATCTTAATTAGAATGTTTGCATTTCTTTTATTCTCTGAGAACTGTTGTGAGGTGGAGGGCTTGCCTGTAGTTCCAGGCTGATGTTTGAGTCCTAGTGTTTTAGGACTTTTGATTGGATAGTGATCCTAGAAACTCTTTGTAGGAAACGCTGATAGTAATTAAGTAGTCATGTTACAGATAGATTTCTATTAATGTATCTATGCTAATACTTTTACAGCTTTTATGTTTCACTCTAGCAGAACACAGTTTAAATAATGAATAGTTAATTAAACAACATTAGCTGTGAACAGTGGATTTTAGCCCCAATTTAGAAAGTGTATTGGGGTGCATAATGAGTTCTGCTAGTGATATTTACATTTTAGTCATACTTAAATGTGATTTTGTTTTTCTTGAAATCTTCCTAGATTTTTTTTTTTATTTTAAATTAACTGGTTGTTACATACTGATGTAACACACAGGGTATGTTTTCTGGATTATTGAAAAGTATTTGTGAATTTTTGGGTTTGTTGGATGGTAATTTTAATGTATTGTTACATGTGAAACATCTTTTTTTCCTTATGTTCCTGATTTTGAGGCTTTTAGATTTTACTGATTTTAGTGTTTGACCTTTACAGTTTATAACATATGGACAGATAAGTTATTAGCCATGTTTATAAGGTACTGGTCAATTTTTTATTACTTCAGTTTCCCTGGCTTTTCTGAAGGTATGCAAAATGTACTAATTTGGGAGCTCCTTTGTGGCTATGAGTGTTACATAGCTTTGACAGAAAAGATGCATGCATTTATTATAGCTGAGGTCATGATTACACTTCAACAGAAAACAGTTGATTGTCAGTCTTTTTAGGATTATAGTAAGTTGGCAGATGTTAAGCTTGCCTCATGCTGTTCCACAGTGGTGTTAGGTTTCTGAGTTAGACTAGCCTGAACAAACTTCTGATAATACGTGCGAAGAGTGTTTTGACTTTTTTTTTTTGTAATGCAGTGCAGTGTCTCTTCCTATTTAAGGTACTTCCTTTCCTAAATAACTTAAGAAAAGGTACCCAGGTAGATAAATTTATGCAGTCTGAACCTGTACTGAGAGTACTTTCTTAGTGTAGATCAGCTCACTTCCACTGTGGACACTGCTCTTGCCAGCATAGCATTCTGCTTACAGGCTTTTTCAGTGTTACCTGGGAACCAGCTACTCTTTGTATCCACACTAATGCAGAAAAATATATTCAGTCTGATCTGTTTAAGTGTTAACTAGATGTTACATGACTCTTTTGTTTACCTCACTTAATTACAAAAAGAATTAGTGTTTGCATTTTACTAGGAGGGAAGATTTTGGCTTTTTAATTTTGTAGTGCTTATTAGACTGTCATAATTGTGGGTTAGGTTGGGTATTCCTCTTGCTAGCTTGCATGTCAAATGAACTGTGATAAGAAAGAAGCATCTCAGCTATTACATAAAGTGTACATTCTGACCATTGTCTGTATGGGCATGCTTTAGGTCATACTAAATGGCTGAGCAATGTTACAGGATTGCATTTTTTATCAGGTATCAGAAGAGAAAAGCCAACCAAATTTTTGCAGAGTTGACTATGCTCCACTTGATGATAACCATAGAGCTAGTAAGGGTCTAATTAGGTTTTTGTTGTAGGTCCACTAGAGTTACAGTAAAGCTTTTCAACTAGTATACAAGTCAGAACTGCATTCACAAATCCATGTTTAAAAAAAATAAAGCCATGTTTCAGTATCAGTCAGGCATAAGACAAAAATTAATACAGAGAGTAAATAATTGTCCCTTTAAGTCAGAATGTCATAGAATATACTTGCTTGTTCTTCTCCCAGCTCTTGTTTCATAGTTTATCCTCTTCAGGAAACTCTCATCTTCAGAAATGCTTGTTTTGCTTTGCTGTGTGGTTGCAGTTTTGTCTGTTTCACTTTGTGTCACTTTTGTTAACATTTTAAATTTTCTAGGTATGGAATCCGCCCTGAAAATGTGATTATATATGGCCAGAGTATAGGAACAGTACCATCTGTGGATCTTGCTGCTAGGTATGAAAGTGCTGCTGTAATTCTTCATTCTCCACTGACCTCAGGAATGCGAGTAGCTTTTCCTGATACAAAGAAGACCTACTGCTTTGATGCATTCCCAAAGTAAGTTTAGGATTTTTTTTCTTTTTATTCTGCATGCATTTTTCTCTGTTACAGAAGTTAAGAATAGGGAAACAAGTAATATGGAAAACTCTGAAATTTCTTTCAAAGGTTTAAAAAATTGAAGAAAAATCAGAGTTAATAACAACAAGGATCATTTGATTTGAAGGAGTTTGCAGAACTTTGTAAATCTAGGTTTTTTACATCTCTAATAATTTCAGTGGGTATCTGTTAAAGACGTGATCAGTCTTCCTATACGTAACCCCTAATACCACTAATTCTAACAAGCAGTTCTAGTTCAGTGAATTGTTAATCTGGGCAACTGAACATTCTTTTGCATATGTTTTTGTAAGTAGCAAAGACTGGCAAACTAATTAAACTTTAACTGAAGAAAATTCCTCTCGTGTTTCAGAACTATGCCACTAGTTGACCATTACAAACTGGTACACTTGTCTCAAAGAATTACTAGTATTTTAAGCATCTAACTTCAAAGACTTTTTCCCCATGTATGATCAGACTTTAAGCGCTAAAATTCTTTTGACAAGCACTTTTTTACTGAAAAACTCTGAAGTAATATTTTCATCAGTCCAGGGACTTTGATTTTTTTTTTTCTGAAGTGAATATGGTAATAAATGCCACTTTTAGATGGATTGCTCTGTTATTTGATGCTGATAGTTTCAAGTAGTGTTTTTCTGTTCTGTGTGGCTTTACATGTAATGGCTTCCAGGATGTTCATAATATCTAATTTTCTAATGGTTTAAACAACTTCAGAATCAAATCATTAAATCTACAATGTGTAATTAAAAAGTGAAATCAACAGTCTGCTCCTTCAAAAAGTTTTAATAAAGCTTACTGTGTTCATAGATACAATTTTTTTTCTTACAGCATTGACAAAATTTCTAAAATAACATCTCCTGTGTTAATAATCCATGGGACTGAAGATGAAGTAATTGACTTTTCACATGGGCTAGCATTATTTGAGCGTTGCCAGAGACCTGTAGAACCACTGTGGGTAGAAGGAGCGGGCCATAATGATGTGGAACTCTATGGACAGTACCTGGAAAGACTAAAACAGTTTGTATCACAGGAACTGGTGAACTTGTAATTTTCTTCATGTATTTACAAGCTTTTTCATTTCACTGCAGAGCTGCATGCCTTGATAAATACATAACATAAAACCTGAAGGTTGTGTTTTCAAATCATCTTGGTTGCCTTCATTAAATGTACAGGTAATGATTTGTCAACATAATTAATGAAGGTTTTAATGCCAGTATTATAAACTGGAATTACATGATCATGCAGTCAAGCTTAGCAGTTCATATTAGTTTGTGTGATGTTTTTTCTTCCTAGATGTAAAAAAAATAAATCACAAGGAGTACTGTATGAAATTTTAATTATATAAAATCGAATGCTGTAAAAGTGTTGCCAAATGCTTTAGCATATCAAAAACAAGTTTATAAATATTTTTTAAACATCTCAAAATGTACTGTGACTTACTCTGTTGCACAAGTGTAAATTAAAAACCAGTCTTCTAAGCAGTTGTTCTGTAAAAATGAAATAGCCATGAAATTTGAGGAAATACTAATGTGTGTCATAAGAATAGACAGTCACTGGAAATGACCCATGCCCTGTTATAGGGGGACAGGGTCAATATAGATCTATCTTTTTCCATATTTTTCATATCTTTTGTGCTTAGTTTTACTTTAGTTGTTTTGTTCTTGTGTTGTTCCTTACCCTTCAGGTTAAACAAATTTACCCACTCATTTAAGCAGTCCTAATATTGCCAAAATAATGCCACAAGTTATCCTTGTTGTAATGCAAATACCATTCACATGATTCCTACTAAGGCCACTAAGTACTTCTTTGAAACCAGTAAGACCTTTAGAGTCTAGAAGGCTTTGTGGACAATGTGGTTTTAAACATTGACTGCATAGAGATGCAGTACTTCATTAGAAAGAACCTGGAATTTCATCCATATTTGTAATTAAAAAATTGCAAGTTTGCAGTTTTCTGATCAGGCTTACTTTTGGATGTCTAGTGTAAAGGTCATTGGTTTTTGACTGTTGTGTGGAAATTTTACTAATAGTGCCTGGATGGGGTGGGGAGAGGGGCAAGAGGAGAATGTTGACATTTTTCTATTAACTCATAGTAAAATAAACTTTGTAAGTTGCCTTTCCCTTGAATGCATTTTGCGTGAATAAAACTATGAAAAATGAACTTAATTATATGTAGTCTATTTGTAAACAATGTAATATTCCAACCATACACACTGTGCTTCTAATTTTAAGGCCTTACGTAGTTTAATTGTTCTGCTCAGTTTTTGTGATTGAGACTATTGTAAACTTAAATGTAGCTTCGAGTATTGTGAAAACTTTGGTTAAGATGTGTTGATTAACAGTAAACAATATTCCACAAACTTGCTGTTCTTCCTTTTTTTTTTTAAAGAAATAGCAACAGTTGCTTGCAATATCAAAATAATAAGCAACTCTCCATTTACTCTGTAACATCTATGAACTAAAGCAGTAACCCATTGTTACAAATTGTCACCATATTTCTTTATCAGCAACTAGTGGTTTTATCACCCTCTCACCCCCATGCCTCATCTTATTTCTTTCTGCCATTGAGCATACAGATTTTTTGCTGCAGAGCTACTTATAAACAGTCTTCTGTAATGAATTAAAATTTAGCTTTCATTTAAGTCATCAGTGACTTCTTGTCTTTTGCTTTTTGGTTTGTTAATTGAATAGAAATTTAAATTTGTTCTCAAGCAACCGGGTTCTTGTTTGTCTTTTTGATCAAGCATGCTTCAATGTGTTCTGAACTTCAGATGAATATTCAGACACAATAATATTAGATTTAAAGATTTTAATCCTAATCTAAGACTTTGCAATTGGAAATATGCTTAAATAGGTGTCTAACTCAGCTTTATTATGTCATACAGTATACACACAGAGTTTGATTTCATTTTCTTACTACCTCTAGCCACTATGTCTGATTTAGATGGAAATAGCTGTCATTGTTTAACTGCTTTTTTGGTGATGAATGAAGTGTGTTTTGAGAGTCCTGTTCAGAAATTCTCAAAAAAAAAAATGTGGAACTGCAAGGATAAGTGATACAGATTGGCTGGTAGTACTGCAAATTGCAAGCAAAGGATCAAGTGTCATCACAAGAACTATCTGATTGTGCTAGGGAATATTATGGCACCCTGTAACTGAAAAGACAAAAAAGGTATCATAGCAGTTTTGCTGCTTTTGTTTCTGTGTTTTGTTGAAGCAGAACAAAAGGCTTGACTAATATTGTTTTGCCTTCACTAGATGCAGCTGTGCTAGATTATACTGGTGAGTAAAGGTTCTGGTCTCTTTGGGACCACTTAATGTGTGGTTGATTATTGCCAGTTTGTTCTGATTTGTGTTTTACACCTAGATTTTTCAGAGAACTTGTTTACTGAAGGAATTTAAAATTGGTTTTAGGTTCAGCCTAGCTTGTATTGAGAACTGTATTATGTCAACAAACTTGTTACTAACATAAAGCAAAAGAGCTATTGCAGCTGGGAGGAAAACATCTGACATGGTGGTTGTCTTGTCCTTAAACCACAGTTTTGGTGAAACTGACAATGGGGTGTTGTTTTATGTTATAAATTCAATTGTATCAGGATAAATAAGCGTTGATTCAGCATTCATTAACAAGACAATGTCTGTATTTTAAGGAAAAAAGAGCACTCTGTGAACCAGTGGTCTCATTCCTATTTTTTTTCTTTGAGACAAATACTTGACAGTAAACTGTCAGTTCTGGAAACCTTGGCAAATCAACATTAAAACCAATTTCATTTATATAAAATGAGATTACTTTCTAAAGGTGAGGTCTTTTGGGACGTATTTTGCTGTCTTGCATTCCCAGCTACACATTGAAAAAATAAAAAAATCTCCCCTCTTTTTACTCTCTGTTTGTGGCAGCAAAGAATTCTAGTGTATGTTCACTTAACTGCTCTTATTGACTGATTTCAAACTTGCTTTCCTTTTCCAGGTTTTTTTAGCGAAAAAAAGTTTACTTTTGGGCTTTTTTTAATTGGACGATATTGTGCAGCAGGGCTAGCTACTTGATACTTATTATGAAACATTCCAGGTCTTACAGGTACAGGGTTTTTTTCTCACTAGATGGAAGGCATTGTTAATATCTTAAAGACAAAAATAAGGAAAACAGTGTTTGAAAACCAGAGGAAAAATCATGCTGTGTAAGTAAGGGGCTGATGCCTTGAAAGCATCTTTTCAGAAAATGAGTCAGGGACCCTGATGGACAACAAGCTGACTGTGAGCCAGCAGTGCACCCTTACAGCAAAGACCACCAGCAGCATCCTGGGCCACATTAGGTGGGGACTTGCCAGCAGGTCAAGGGAGGTGATTCTTCCTGTCCGCTCAGCACTGAGCAGAGACACCTCTGGAGTGCACGGTCCAGTTCTGGGCACTCCTGTATAAGAAAGACACAGATGTTCTGGAGCAAGCCCAGATCAGGGCCACAGCTACGATTGAAGGACTGGAGCATCAGTCATAGGAAGAGAGGCTGAGAGAGATGGGGCTGCACAGCCTGGAGAAGAAAAGATTCAGGAGGACCTTGCATGAGAGAGAGGGGAGGGAGCTAGACTTTCCTTAGTACTGGCCACTGAGAGATCAAGAGGCAATGAGCACACACTGAAAAACAGGAAAACCAATCTGAATACTAGAAAACAACTCTTTTGGAGAAGGTGGTCAAACACTGAAACTGAGTGTGAAGGTCCTGTCTTTCCAGATATTCAGAACTCAAGTGAGCACAGCCCTGGGGAGCCCATTGTAGCTCACCCTGCTCAGAGCACAAGAGGTGGACTAGATGATCTCAAGGGGTCCCTTTCAACCTCAGCCGTTCTCTGGTTTTGTGAAGTATGGCATGCAAATCCTTTAGATGGTTGGCACTTCGCATACTTGTGTGCTGTCATTGTACACCAGCTCAGAAAGTGAAGACTTGAGTTACAAGAATTATCTTCATTTTAGTGCTCCTGACTTTTGATGGTTTATTTTTCAGCAACAGAAAGCAACAAAGACTGCTACAGAAAAAGCCCTTTATCTCTTCATCTTGAGACCATCACTGTTTGATGTGCTGCTGCTGAGACTTAATACCAAAATTTATACCACAGACAGTATCATCAGAGATCACATTATTACACTACTACAAAAGGAAGATTGAAAAGCTAGATGTAAATTATATGCATGGTATCCTGAAAAGGGAAAAAGTGATTGAAAGATGTCTTAAACATTCTCAAAAGTGGGAATATTGCATTGACAACTGCTATTATCCTGTGTGCTTGGCAAGCAGCAGAGGAGACTGAACAGAGGCAGGGTTGGTTTGGGTTGTTTTAGTAAAATTAGTTAATAAAGCTTGTTCTACTTCACTTGAATACTGTTTGAAAACAAAAAGAAAAGTTGTTTATGTTCTGAGGGAAAAAAAAAATTAGTGAGCTACAAACTGTGCAGCAGGCTTGCTCCCCATTACTTAAACATTTCAGATAACATTTGACTCTTTCCGATAGTTAAAAGTTAGTGTGAAAACCCACTGATCTTAAGAACAACCAGATTGAAATTTCATCATTAAATAGCCTTAGGATTCTTAACAAATGGAACTTAACCAATTTGTGTTGAGAGAATGTTAATTGTAAAACAGCCATAGAAAGAAATATTTCCCTGCGAAGAAATTTCATTGTATGATTATAAAAAAACCTACACTATACCACCTTCTTCCTCTTTTTTTAACAATTTTTTTTTTTATGTCAGATAAGACCTCTTGCTTGCTCCTTCTGTGAAAGGAAGTAAAATTCTAGCATATTTTTGTAATATGGCAAGGAAAATGCTTTATTAAAGAAGATAGTGTGAAAGCAATGTTTTTGTAAGCTCATTACTCTGCCAGTGAGGAAAGGGACAACCTTAAAGTATTTCAGCATCAACTTTTCTCTAGAGGTATTAGTAAGGTATCTTATTCTAATAATCTATTTCAAAATAGTTAGAAAACCTGGAAAGGGTTTTGTTGCCTAGAAGAGGTTTTGTGGTTGGTAAATGAGGCACTGTACAATTGGTTGTAATTTTGACATTTTCAAATTTTTTTGCTTACAGAGGGCAAATAGTTTTCTAACCCTCAGCACTGAAGAGAACGTGAGAGATTATTGAAGATGAGTCAATTTACCTTCCTATTATGCTAGAAGATAATGTGCATCTCAAATAGCTGTGTTCTGCCTCTTCCTAGAGCATAGCATATATCCATGTGAATGGAATCAAGCTGTCCTATAGGGACATTGTTTTCTTCGAAAACCACAAAGCCAGAAACGTTTTTGCCCAAAGTTTTCTTCTGGAGTCAGGTAAATAGCAGGTTTACCATATTATTTTAGAACAGAATTATACCAAAGATCCAAATACGTCTTAAGCTAGAACAGCATTTTGTATCTTTTGATCAGTACCTCATTGAGTACCTTGAAGACATATAATGGCAGTGGAAGTCCTTCTCAAGCATTGCAAAGATCCTTGGTTGGGCAAGTCAGCTGCTTTTAAAGATAATACAGTCCATGTACACTTTAAATGTAAAAGGGGTGTAAGCCATTCTAAGGAGAGTGTGGACGCAAAATCACCATCAGCTTTGTCAAAGCATTACTGATTTGGAGTCACATATGATGCATTGTAGTTTTGCCCCAGATCTTGATTAAAGTGAGTTTGCTAGGTCCATTTGGTAGATGCTGAACACTGTTCAGAACAGGAACTGAACTGTGCTGGTCACTGAATTGAAATGGCTTCCCAGGGTGGTGCTAATTGTTATGCTAATGGCGATGTTTTAATTTATTAAAAGTGCCTTCAGAAAAGGTTTGGGTAATAAAACCTAAGTACTGACAAGAGGCTGTGGTTTTCAGACCTTTCTGCTACCTAGGATGAAGTGATGTTGCTAAATACATTGTTTTGCCAATTATCAGGCCTAGCATAAAGGACACAGCCAGCATAAAGATGAGCCAATAACCAAATTGTATTTGATACAAAAGTGTCAGTACATGGGTGAGCGCTGGGGGTACAAATAAGTCAGTCAGATTATACATAATCGACATCAATCCCACTGACCCCAACGACACCGCACAGCCAACAATGTATGGAATAAATGGTGAAATGCAGTCTCTCATAGAAGGGACAGGAGACAACCGAGTCAACAAGCCAAACACATAAGACCAAGGAAGCCACATACTGAATCTCTACACAGGCTGTGTTTATAAAAGCCAGACCTGACTGGAGCCCAGTCTCGGGGAGGTGGGAGGTCCTGCCCCAACAGGAAACTCTGCAAAGTGCATCCACCTCACAGACAAACACTGCCCTTCCTGCAAGGGGTCCCAGCTTTTATCCCCAAGTGGGACACCTGACCCTTGTTTCCTTAATGTGGGACACCTGGGGCTCCTTTACCCTATGGCTCTCCCCACCCTGGAGGGAAGCCGAAAGGCAAACTCAACCCCCTTTGTGAAGGGCTGTGGGAATCACCCACATGTCAACCTTAATTTGGGGCTTGGGGTTGAAACCCCAGCATTTCATACATTTGTTTCTTTATTTAGTATTTGGCCAACTCCTGTAGAATACCATACAGAGAAGGGCAAAGTATTGCATGGTTTACTTACCAGAATTCTGTTTGTGTTGTAGTATCATTTCTAGTTACAAGCTTGAATAAAAGTCACTATCTGTCAGAGGTTTTGTGGCTACTCAAGGGGTGTAACACAGACCATATGCTTGGAGCCAGAATAGGAGGATAGACAACAAATGCAGTCTTTAAAAAGTGTATGAGTTCCTGTTCTGCTGTAGTTGTAGAACACAGCACTCTCTCAGTTTGCCCATCGTAGCAATTATGTAATAGGTAAGTTGTCATTCTGTCATTTATGATTCCTAAACAAAAACATATTGGAGTAATTCTAAAAGGGTGATATGTAGGCTGTATTTTATGCATCTTCCTGTAGTCACAAAGGCTAGAGGCTTCTGCTTTAAGGAAAAATTGAGATTCAGTTGTCAGTAGCTACAGCTCTTCAGAGACATGGGATATCATAAGGCATGAGGGCTGGCAAATCTGAATATGCATTCCTGGAGGTGCCTCCAGAATAATGCAGGTAAGATAAATGTTAAAACTAAACCATGATCATTTCAGACTGCGCTGTTACAGTGCATTATTGTCATGCTAGATTTTCACTTTGTAACTGTAAGGAGATGCATTTTATATAAGGCATTGTTCATGAATAACAAAATCACATTGTATTTGCCCATGACTCTCTTCTCTGTGACATTTGTGATTGCTTTCTACAGAAATTTGCATGAACAGCTTTGTTTACATGACTTTTGGAAATAGTTACTCTAAAAAACAGTCATATATTAACAAGAGTGTTCATGTGTGAACAAACTGTTATGACTGATTTCTGATTATGGCTTCGTAAGTGTTCTACAGCTCTTCTGGGCCAAATTGTCTCCTTTTTCTGTGTATATGAGGGCTCGGCCACCCGTGAGAATATGTGTTTCATAGTAATTTTATTGTTCTTTTATTTAAACTTTATCACTTATTCTGAATTGTAATTAGTACTGTATGACTTTGGTGAATAACTGGATTTTGTAAGTAACCAGGAATTACTAAGGTATAGGTGTGTGTTTAAGTATTTGATGAATATTTTTAAATATACACATTCCCATATATCACTGTCAGTGAATGGAAGACTCTGTTAGATATATAGCTGCTGTATAATTGTATAGTTTTATTGGAGTCAGTCGTGTGATCATATATGATAGCCAAGGATTTGACTGGCTGCAGTGCTTTTTTGGGCTTCCCTTTTATGGTTCATAGGGGTTTTTTTCCTGTTACTTATGTCAAATCAAAGAAGTAATTTGGTCATTGTGATAGGAGCTGATCCATTCTGTTAGGCTTCCATGAAACATACGGACATCTGTTTCCACGTCTAAATTTTATATTATTTCAGCTTTCTGCGCTATGTGGACTGCATTTGGAGCAACAGGATATGGGTGCACAATGATGTTTTTAGTTAAGCAAACGTATAAATTTCTTGTGTCAGGTTTTCTGCAATAACCCTGTGACCTTACGCTTCTTTCCTTTCATTGTATCACACTTACACATGGATTAGAACATGCAAACAGATTAACAACTAATGTACAGTAAATGCTTTCCTTGTAGTAAATACTCTTCAAAAAAGTACCCTAGTGTTTCAGGTAAGTCCCAGTATTATGTCTGCAACTGTGATAGTTGGGAGATGCTATTTAGGAAGAATTTGCAGATCTGGGTACTCTGTTGTCAGATCTTCTCACACTCCACTGGCATCCTAAATTACAGAACTAGAAATGTTAAAGGGTACATCCAAAATTATGCCCTTTAATATCTGTTTATCTTTTATATGCAATATGCCCTTTAATATCTGTTTATCTTTTATATGCAAAGTTGTTTATCTATCCCCTTTTTTAACTTCTTGATACTGTTGTTCCATGGCAACAAATCCAAGAATTTAATTATTCACTCTAAATGCAGTACTTTCTTTTCTCTGTTTTAAATCCATTTCCTAAAAATTTCACTCCTAAATGAGTGTCCTCTATTTCATGTTTGCAGGACTTGGTGAACAGTTCAGCCATCACCTTACTCATTTTACCCCTAGCAGATCTCACTCCACTTTAATTTGTAGATCAAGTTCTCCCTCTCCTTATAGTTGTCCTCTGTTATGTCCTGTTTGAAAAGCAATAATTAGGGTGCAAAAAGAAACTGCGTTACTGAAAATGTATACATACTTTCAAATAACCTGATAAAGATAAAAGACCCAAAGTGTATAAATACAGAATTTATCACTTGTTATACATTATGGATCAATGCTTATATGGATATATTTTTATTAACTTTTGAGACCATTAGTGTAGAAAAGGAGATTACATTTATGGAATATGGGTACTGATATTGTTTCTGCAATAGAATCATTCAGAAAAAAAACGTTTATATGGAAAACATTCTTTCCAAACACTTAGACTTTTTTAACACAGTTAAAGTGGTAAAACTATGTATCGGCATATATTTTAAGGACTAATTTAAATATTCATCTTTAACTTGTTAGTAAAGTTATGTGATCTCTACTATAATTATTTGATCTGAGATTTTGGACCAGAAGTATGCATATACATTGATAATTCCTGGAGTGACCCTTTCTTTTAACCCTAGGAATTTTTCTAAAGAAAATAAATAAAATATTAAGTAGTCTAGTATCTATGTTAATATTTTTTGGCTTACACTTCACTGTAACTAATAATTTCTTATACCATTGTGCATGTTGAAACACCTAGGGTCATGACTTTTTGAAAATGGCAGCAGCAGGTAGAAAAATAAATAAATAATCTCAGATTTAAAAGTCTTTTGACCACTAAATCGCATGCTGCCAGACTGCTTACTGTAATGACTGCTGCTGTAATAATACTCGAATTAAAGTAATGTGCCCTGGCATGTAATTGCCACCTGCAAATACAGGAACTCTTTCCTTGAGTTTAGATTATAGTCTTGCTCTTTAGCTACTACTCTCAGAGAGACTCGTGCCCATTTCTTGCTGCAGGTTCTTACCTGCTCCCTTTTTTTTTTCATCATTGCACTCTGTCTAGCTGTCCCTGTGCTAGTTTCAGTGCTTTCCAAGCCATTTTCCAGCCTGCTGCCAGAAGTGGATGAGGCTCCACTGGCTGCGTGCCGCATTCCACATTTCAGTGGCGTAGAGGACCTCAGACAGGAAGAGGCTTGTTGCAGCAAATGGTCAGCTATTCCTGCTTTTGTAATGGAAGATTTGTTGCCAAGGGAAAGGGTAGCCGGAAGGCTAGAGGAAACAGAACACTACAGAGGCATGCCGCTACTCCCAAGTATTTCTATTTCATCTTGTTGTGGGAAAAGAAAATAACAGGAAAGAGAGGATGTGGAAAATATAAAGTCCCACTGGGAAAAAAGAAAAAAGTTAAGGTTGGGGAGGTGGGTGGGAGGAAAGAGGCAATGGGAAGGCCCAAAGATGGGTTTGCAAATCTGATAAAAGGGACTTGCGGTTAGGTAGAGGAGGGCAAAAAAGTAGAATGAGGCAGAGAAAGAGGAGATGCTGGGAGAATGGAGAGATTATGACAGAACAAGACAAAATGAGAACAAGGAAAACGAAAAAGACAAAAGGAGTTAAGAGCTTTTGGCTTTATAAAATTAAACATTATTGTGAAAGAAAAATGTAACTAATCCAAGTGGGAGTAGAGAAGTTAATAGATGGAGAAGTGCCAAATATAATGAAAAACAGAGGGGAAGAAGGAAAATGGAAAAATAAAAGGAAGTGGAAAGGAGAGGAGGGGAGGAAAACGCCCTACAAATTTACTTCCTTTTTTCCAATTCTTGTGTTTTGTCATATCTCCTTGGAGAAACAGTTTATTCTGATAAGAGAATTTAAGTGTAATGATGGCACATCCTCTATTTTTATTCATTGATACAATTACTGTACTAGGGCTAGACCAGTTGTCTCCAAACGTTTTTGATTATGCACCTCTATCAGAAAAACAATTCTGAGCATGCACCCCTGATAGAGTGTATATTTATTTACGAATTATATGCATGAACTATTGTACTATTATGTACATTATAAAACATACACAAAAATATGAATTTTAAAAAAGGATGCGATAAAGATGAGGCAAACATTATTTTTTAAATGTTTTTATTGATGATAAAAAACATATTCCTGCACCCCAGTGGACTGTCTTGCCTGAAGCCTGGGGTGTACTCACTCCCCTGCCACACAGACACACTGGAGGCATCTGGGCTAGACCTTAATGCAATGTATAAAAGCTTCACGATTAGCTCCCACCAAAGCTATTGCTGACATTTCTGATGGCCTTGATGATATTACAAGGTGCAGAGCTGTCTTGGCTCTTTGCGGCAGTGGAATCAAAGAGTTTCCAGTACTATGCAGGAACAGATCCTGATATAGCTCCTTAGGACACTCAAAATCAAATACATGTCCATTCAGTCAGAACACACACTTGGATTTCCTATGTTCTTGTCTTATTTTTACCAGCTATAAGGAGAACTACAGTTTTCAAAAAATACTGAAGGCAGTGGCCATCACTTTAGAAGTTTTTAGTCCTGCTACAACCAAATTAGACCTAAAAGTGTTTGCTGAAGACACTGAGAATTTTATTCTGTTAAAAGTCTTTTATATTCTAAGATTCTTCTCCAAGTAGGATCAGTAAATTTAAGTGAGTTGTGTAAGATCTTTGAATTAGACCTGAATCTTGCTTTCAGTTGCACAGATACAATTAGACTAACTGCTTCAGGGATAACTTTATTTATATGCGTTGACTCTTTATTTTTAAAATGTATTTAATGTACCACATTAATGTGACATTCAAAATTTCAGTAATAAATCATTCTGAGCTTTCTAGAGAAAGGTAAGTCTGCAAACATCTGCCTTCATTTTGTCATCTTCCCGTGTACTTTCCTGTGGAAATTCGTATAACAAGTTATGGGAAGGTAATAGCTATAAGAATATAAGCATAGATTTCTATTTAAAGAACGTTTCTGTATTTCTGTTTAACAACATTTACATTTAATGTTTATAAAACTCATTATGCCTAGCAGCAGCAATTTCAAGGAGTAACAAAAGGCAAATGTCAGTAGTGAAACAAAAGTATGCTAAAACAATGATTATTTAAAGGTATTTTTAGATTAGATGACAGCTGAAAGCTTTCTACTTTCTTTATGCCCTCTGCTGACATATAGCTGAATTACCAAACGTTAATACATGTAACATGCTACGCTGAAAAATCTTTATTACAAGCAGATTAGGTAATACAGTCTTCAGTTCAATGGAAAGACTGAGTCTGAGTGCTGTGAAATGTAGGAATTTATGCCAGCATGAAAATTGACAAATGATATTACCCTCTTTAGATGAATTTCCACACATCTTTCAAATACGTACTTGCAGTTTAGTGGCTTTTTCAGACTTCCTTGTCATTTTACATGTTTTCTTGAAAGAGTCCATCAATGGTATTGACTGTCCTTGTTAATGACTTAAGAACCAGAGTGGGTGGATCCCAAAAAGATGTGTTTAATCTTCCTGGACTTGACCTTTCTGCTGAGAATACCAAATAAGACAGTAATTGTTACAAAACAGACAGTTTGCATGGAGTTGGATTGAGAAGATTGTTCTTCAGTGTGCTTCCCCACAGTGCCATCAGGCAATTCCTCTGTGCTTTGTTTTTAACTCACTTTATAAACATAAACCCATCAGTTTTTTCATCTACTGGACTACTGGTTGAAGTAGACTCCAAGATAAGATGGTCTGTATCCTGTTAGCTGTCTGTTGCCCTTTAAGTAGTATTTAATGACCGTACTGTTTGTAAGACAATATTAGCAGAACAATAGGAAGACAATACTGCATTGTGAAATAGGAACGATATTATCAATGAGATAACTTAAAAAAAAAATGTTCCTATAGAGCTGTGTGTAGATAGTGTGTCTGGAATTTAGTTCCAAATAGAATGTGTTCTGTGAAGTTTTGTAAGAGATCTGTTTCCCTGAGGATGTTTATGAGTCTTTGCAACAAGGAAGAATTAGTGAACTCAAGCCCAGCCCAATCCAGTATATTAAAAACATATGCCAGACCACAAGTCCTGAGTTTATTCCTTTCCCTCAAGACAAACTAACTCAAGCCTGGTCCTTTTGATTTATCTGCTGCATTTTTACCTTGCAAAGGACACACAAGTTTTATTGACAAGCTCCAGCTTCAAAATGGAAGCCAAAAATCCTTAATTTTTGAAAGAAATCTTAGATTATGATGTAACCGTAGCATTCCAGAGAATAGAGAGTCTAGAGACATTAAGGCAAACATCTAATTAAACTTCAAGGTAATGAAGGAGGTATGGGAGCTGGCAACACCAAATGTGCTTGAGTTTGCATTTTTTCTTATGTGCAGCTACTTGCAGGACCAATTCTGAGATTCTGCATGCTGAGGCTTGAGGGGTCAAGGCCAGGTGCCAGAGGTCATAACTGATGGGTATCTTGGGTTATGTAATGGGTGAGACCACAGCTTTGGCCTCTGTAATTCCACTTCTCTGAGTTTCGGCTGTTTGTAGTCCAGAGGATATTTTAGTGCTTCAACTGAAAGCTTAAATGTTGGTAAGTGTCATCCAGACTTCAAATGTAGTGGTCTCATGCTCTAGATTTGCCTGGTCCATAGTAAGATGCAGCTTTTCTCTTGCTAGCATTATCTGAATGTTTAGAAGAGCCTTAAGCCACAAGGAACTTCATCCTAAGCTTCTGTTCCTTCCAGTTCCTGTGCAAAGTCTGGGAGTTATCATCTTTTTCAGGACTCTCTTATTCCTTGGCAATATTTAAGTCCAAGGGAAACAAAAATGTCTTTCACCAGACATTTCTGTTCAGATCTTAAATCTCTTAAATTTTAGCACAAAAGTAGTCCAAAGAAAGGAACAGGCTTCCTGTGAAGTTTCAGGTGTTGTCAAATGCATATGAAAAAGTCAGCATTGTATTGACACAATAAGGAAGAGGAGGCTTGTAGCTGTCTGCCTTCCTCATTGAGGAAACATTTGAAAATTTAGCTAGTGAGAGAGACACCATGTATACGAGAAGGGAAGGGAAATTAATGTTTTAAAGGGAGGAAGAAACCTCATTCTCCAAGCAAGCAATTCCAGATAGCAAGTATCTGTTCTACTCCAGGTTCGGATTGGAATACATCACTAACCAACAGTGATGGGGAGTTGTCAGCCATACTAACTTACTTTTTTCCAATCAGGAGTATAGTAATTACTAATATTTGCATTTAAAATCTGATTACTGAGCTTCAGGATTAGCACCCATGAGACATACAGAAGCCATCCATTCACATCTCATGCCTTTTGTTGTACCAGTCAGCAATCTCTGTCATTAAGTTGTTTTCAGTCTGTAGTTTGAAACGTAAGTGTAGAGCTGCAGGCTTTCCTAGGCAGATAATAACACTTCCTGAATATATTTGTAAAGTATCTCACAAGAAACTTAGACACTGAATTGTAAATACAGCAAATAAAATAGGATCCCTTTTTGAGGGACCGAGAGAGGTGTGGTAAGCCGAAGCTTAAATTTTGGAGAACAAATAAAGCCATACATTTCAAAACCGGTCATTACTAGTGAATAATCCTTTAGACCTGTATCTAGCAACATGTCACTGAGTATTTGCTATATAGGGCAGATGGATCAGGTAGTACTACTTCAAATTTAACGATACTCTATGAGAAGAGATCTGAAATAACACTATGCAAAGACATTTGCGTCCATGATCTCATTTTAATTATTTCTGTATCAAGTCAATATTTTACATTGAGGAGGGTGTTTTAAAAGTGAAAGTTATTAATGTACTGTCTGGCTTTCAGACAATTTGTGAATTATTGTCACATTTCTTTGATTCTTTGATTCTGCAAAAATGTTTTCTTTCCCTGGTTATTTGTGAGAGACAGTCCTAATTGTGAAGCTGACTAGAGGTAAGCTGTTATCAAAAATCCAAAATAAACAGGGAGAAGCCGTTTTCAATTCCTTCAATTAAACTGACACGAAGATGAAGCTGCTATATAATTGTGGTGGGTTGACCTCGGCTGGCCACCAGGTGTCCACCCAGACACTCTCTCTCTCCCCCTTAACAAGACAGGGGGAGAAAATACAATTTAAGATTTGTGGGGTCGAGAGAAGGACAGGGACATCACTTGGCAATTACCATCATGGGCCAAACAGACAGCTTGGGGAAATTAATTTCATTTATTACCCATCAAATCAGTGTAGGATAATGAGAAATAAAACCAAATCTTAAACAACCTTCCCCTCACCCCTCCATTCTTCCCAGGCTCAACTTCACTCCTGATTTTCTCTACCTACTCCCTGCAAGCAGCACAGAGGGGTGGTGATTGGGGGTTGCAGTCAGTTCATCACACACTGTTTCTTCTGCTCCTTCCTCCTCCTTCCCCTACGCCACAGGGTGCAGTCCGTCAGGAACAGACTGCTCCAGCGTGTGTCCCCCAGGGTCAGAGCCTCCTTTGGGCACATCCACCTGCTCTGGCGCGGGGTCCCCCCCGGCTGCAGGCTGCTCTCTGCTCCGCCGTGGACCTCCAAGGGCTGCAGGGGCACAGCTGCCTCTCCATGGGCTGCACCGCGGGCTGCACGGGAATCTGCTCCAGTGCCTACAGCACCTCCCCGCTCCTTCTCCGCTGACCTTGGTGTCTTCAGGGCTGTTTCTCTCACATATTGGCACTTCTCTCTTCAGCTGCAGTTGTACAGCAGTTTTTTCCTCTTCCTAATAAGTTTTTACAGAGGCACTTCCACTGTCACTGATGGGTTCAGCTTTAGCCAGCAGTGGGTCTGTCTTGGAGCCAGCTGGCACTGGCTCTGTTGGACATGGGGGAATCTTCTGGTATCTTCTCACAGATATTAGACACCCTGTTTCCAAAACCTTGTCATGCAAACCCTGTACAATAATTTACATGTACGATTTGGGTTTTTTTCATGAGTTGAAACAGTAATGCCAAAAGTGTTAGACATTAGATAACTCAATAAAATAACAATTGTCCTGATAATCTCTACAACTGTGTAATAATCCTTTGTTCATAGCAAGAGATTAGACTTAAAAACATCCACAGTTTGGGGAAAAAACAGTATCCCACTCTTTGCCTTCTTTGGTTAGCAGGACTGTGGATGTCTAAAGGTTTGTGTTCCAATTAATGAGCATTTCAAGCAGAGGACACACATTTTCCCAGTCTCAGACAGCTTCTTGTTCTGACCAGTCCTGCTCAAGAACACCTCGTTTTCTGAAATTCTAAGTAGCTCTTATCATATTCATTTAATTATTTGTTTACCAAGTTCGACTCTTGACTCCTTTGTTCTTAATTTAGAATTAGAGCATGAATCTGGTTTATGTACAGGTGGAGGTTTAATCCAAAACCTGCATGAAGCTTATCCTTTTCACAGAGGCCAGTGAGAAGCTGCTGCATTGCTTAGGCCTCACCTGAGTTTTAGTCTGAACCCAGATAAAGGTCTAATCATCGTATTAGCTCAGCACCATTGGTGATTTGTTATGCTTGTAAACAGTGTAAATCTGTGGTAGGAAACACCATGCTCAGTGGAAAACATTGGCCAAATGAGTCTTGTAGACAAGCTGTGTGATACATAAAGCCAGCAGGACCTTTTCTGTTCAACGTCTGTTCCTGTGCAGTCATTGCCTCTGATTCTCTAAAGGCTTGGTTGTAAGGGGTGTTTTGTAGACCCCCCAACTGTAGCATTGTTTTTCCACGGGCTTTGGTATAAATTACAGCTAAATTTTTAATCTAATCTCCATAAAGTCTGTGCTCTGTCCAATTCAGACATGGAGAAAATTGCTTTGACAGATTCTGTGCCATCTGTATGTTCAGCTTGAAGTTTCAGCTGAGAAATCATTGTCTAAGAAATCTTTGCTGTCTGAGTTTTGAATGAATTGTCTACAAACTTGAAATATGTTCCCAGCTGTAGTCTTTTTTTTTTCCATCCTCTTGTTCCACGGAATTTTGTGGACGCATGACTTAACTGTAAAATGTTGGTGTCAGTCCAACATGTACATCTGGCTTTCTTAGAAAATGTGCTTCTATTGCAATAAAATAGCCAATAGGGGAAGGGACTGGAACCAAAAAGTAAGAGAGAAACAATAGGTTGGTAGCAAGAGAACTTGTAGAAAAATTAAGGGCTCAGCAGAAAAGAACTTTCCTGATCTAATGTTGTCTAGCATTAAGTGTATAGAAAATGGCAAACTTGCACTGGGAACACTATCTTGCCTTGAACATGTTATATACTGTATTAGGCATTTTTCCTGGTTTTTCTTGCCTTCATTGTTTATCTACAATTAAATGACAATGTTTGAGGAGACAAAAGGAAAGTGATGTTCTATTGTCTTAAAAGAGCTGGTGCATTGCAAAGGTTATCATTTTTGCATTTTTCCCTTTTTTTTTTTGACTGACAAAGAACCAGAACATGCAATTAGTCTGAAGGGCAGTTTCTCCTTAAAAATTTACTGATCTGATTTTTGTAGCATGTGGTACTTACAAGTTGTTGGGAAATCTTAATTAAAGTTTATGTACACAATTACTGGGTCTCAACAGTTACTGTTCAGAATAGTTCTGAACAGTTACTATTCAGAAATAAAGTCTTGACATTACCATGAATACTACTAAGCAAATATCAGCTCAGTATGCAGTGGTGGCCAACAAAAAAGAAGGCTTTAGAGGTGGTGTAGGGAGAGAAGAGAATATGAGAAAAGAAGGTTTTTTGATCCAAGATGCCCATATTATGGAACCTACTGCAATTCTGATTCTGTCATCTTATGAAGGTGCAGCAAAATTGGCAAAAGAACAATAAGGATGGCAAGATATGAAACAACTTCCATGTAAAGGACAAAGAAATATATTTTGTTAATATGTTTAGATTGGAAAAGAGATGAGAATGGAAGAATGTGATGGAGTGGCATGGAGAAGGTGAATAAGGAATGACTGTTTCTTTCAGCGTAAGAACTATGGGGTATCATATGAAACAAGTGGCATCATATGAAACTGATGAAGCAGCTCATCCTGAGTACCATCACACAACACATGTGGGACAACCAGATGCTCAGGCCCAGTCAGCATGGGTTGATTCAGATATTAAGTTTTACAAGATGCAGGCCACTGCACAGAAATTTAAAGTAAAACTTTAGTCAGAGAGGGACCTGGGGGTGTTGATTGACAGCCGGCTGAACAGGAGCCAGCAGTGTGCCCAGGTGGCCAAGAAGGCCAATGGCATCCTGGCTTGTGTCAGCAATAGCGTGGCCAGCAGGGACAGGGAAGGGATCTTACCCCTGTACTCGGCACTGGGGAGGCCGCCCCTCGATTCCTGTGTTCAGTTTTGGGCCCCTCACTACAAAAAGGACATTGAATGACTCGAGCGTGTCCAGAGAAGGGCAACGAAGCTGGTGCAGGGTCTGGAGCACAGGTCCTACGAGGAGCGGCTGAGGGAACTGGGGGTGTTTAGTCTGGAGAAGAGGAGGCTGAGGGGAGACCTCATCGCCCTCTACAGCTCCCTGAAAGGAGGGTGCAGAGAGCTGGGGATGAGTCTCTTTAACCAAGTAGTAAGTGACAGGACAAGGGGTAATGGCCTTGAGTTGCACCAGGACTGGCAGCTCTCCAGCCACTCCTCCCCAAGCCTGTAGCGCTGCTGGGGGTTGTTGTGGCCCAAGGGCAGCCCCCGGCATTTGCCCTTATTGAAACTCCTCCAGTTGGCCAGGGAAAGTTTAGACTAGATGTCAGAAGGGGTTGTTAGGTGTTGGAATGGGCTGCCCAGGGGGGTGGTGGAGTCCCCATCCCTGAAGGTGTTTAAGCATCAACATAGTGCTGAGGGATATGGTGTAGTTGAGAACTGTCAGTGAGAGGTTAATGGTTGGACGGGATGATTGATCTTCAACCTAGATGATTCTGTGAAGTGGAAGCTCCAAACCCAACAGAAAAAGGTTTGGGGTTTTTTTTTTTTACAAGAAGCATTTAAGCTGCAGAACTCCTTGTTGCAGGATGTCACAGATGCTAGGAATTTATGTGAGTTCAAAAAGCAACAGAGTACTTTAACAGAAGCTGGTAAAAAGAAGTATAGCAATGATGACACAGAGCTGCAAATCACTGGAAGATGGGTAAGTAGTTCACAAAGTGTTAATGCATGTTTACTTAACTTTTTTTTTATGTATACTCTTGTCATCTCTTGTCATACGCTACCATTGGAAACAGGCTACTTTGCTAGATGAACCTCTGCTCTGGTATAGGGAGTCCTATTTTAATATCACTTTATGTTTTTTTTAAAGAAAGAGATCTGCAAAGCCAGTAATGGTCATTGTGCTTTCACTTCAAACTCTTGTTTTAGGAGCTGACTTTGAAAGTGGCATGATTTTTAGGGTTATTGAATATCTCAATCTGAACTTCTTATTTAAGGTTGTACATGTTCTCCAGCACTACAAATGCTGAGAATCAAATGATTCATTTCTAATGGGCAAACAGATACTTCTTTTTACATTTGGCTGTCGTTCATATGAGACACTTCAATTCCTGTTTTTTGTAAAAAAAAAAAAAAAAGGTCAGGATGATATCCTATGCAGGGAACGTAACAGATAACTTTTCCTGTAAAAGTGATTAGCCTTTATATTTGTTCTTTCCCAAAAGGAAGAAGGTGACACACTGTGTTGACAGGAAACTGAAAATTTACTGGAAACAAACCCCTTCAGTTTTACATATGCATATGATTGCTTTGGTACAAAACAAGGTAAGCTACGTAACTGCCTTACTCTACAATGTGTGTCAAATGTGTTTTCACTAATTTTAGAGTAGTTTTTATAAAAGTATAATATTGAGGACTATGATCTGAATGTGTATCAGAGTTAAGAGCTCAAAGCTTTGTACAAAGGTTTGCATAAAAAAAATCATCTTGTGCAAGAAATGTGTCTTGCAGTGTTTTATGGAAATTTCTGTTTTGAACTTGAATTTAATGCCGTGGAAATTAAAGTTACCTTGGAGTCCTAAGGCTGCAATTTATCTGTTACATTTTCAAAGACACAAAAAGTATTCCTACCTGTGTATATTTCTTCTTGGGGGAAGTGAGTTACCAGGAAATAACGATTTTTCAGCACTTTTCACATCTGTTTTTGTCAAAGATCCAAAAGCATTATAGTTTTGTTCTTTTTTCCGAACATATTTATTAATGATTTTTAATTATGTAATATTCCTGAGCATTTCTACTTGTGAAGACATTTTTATTGTCTCTTCAATCAGATGTGTAATAAATAACCATAAAACAAAAGCACTTAAAATGCATTTCTTTACAGTGGAAGTCAGACTCTCCATCTTTCTCCAGGATTAAAACAACACAATTTTGTCATGTATTTGGCTTACTTGTATATATCTGTTAATGTGAATGCAGATCAGATATCTGTGGTTTAAGTTCTGCTCTTCTTGTAAATTTCACAGACTCTTAACCAAAATCAATCTCTGTTAAGGTAAAAATAAAGAATAAAAAAATCAGGACATAAATTTATTGCATAGAACTATTATGTGCATAATTTTAAAGGGATTACACCAAGCACATGAGATGAAACACAAATAATAGATATTCCACCTAGTGTCGACTAAAGTCTGGCAAGAAATTTTGTAGGAAATTATGTATTTAACAATTTTTAGTCTGCCTTATGGATTTTGAAATGTCTCATAATCTGTTGTATATCAACAATTTCTGACAGATATGCAAGGATCTGTAGACTGTGGCTTTTGACTTACGAGCACAGCACTCTAAACTCTAATGGGATTGGCTAGTCTAACAGATTATGTGGTTACATATTGTTGGTTGGTTGGTTGTTTTTTTTTTTTCTTGACAAAACAAGTAAATAGGACCAGTAGTCCTTATGGTTATGTTTCTTGTAACTCATTTAGCAACCAGTTACCGTCAATATTTCCATGAAATGCAAGCCATATTCCCTATTACAGTTTGCTGGCAAAATTGGCATAAATGTCAACCCAATTCACATGAAGATAAATACTAAAGTGACTTGGAAAGTGGAAACCTTTCAAAGGAAGCCTTCCCAAGGAAAAAGTGTTTAAATACAGAAGACAGTCACAATCACATGTTTTTACTAACAGTGAATTAAAATGTAAATACAATGAGAAAATATTATCTGTGTTTCTTTATATGAGTGGAGATAGTTTGGATTGGCTTGGTAAGGAATTGTGATTTTTGTAGAGATTATATTAAAAATTAACGTAATATGAGTTTGTTGCATTTTGTCTTTCATCAAACTGCACTTTAGGAGAAGTGTAAAAGGCAGAATATGGCTCCCTTATGCCCATATTTGCATTGCCAGGTTTTTCTTTTTCCCTTTGTCTCAGTTATGTGCTTCCCTTCATATATTCCATCTATGTGTATCTGGTCCTCACAGTTACCCCATTCTCATTTGCTTTTTATACTTATTTTCAACTATTCTTTTAAAAACCTAATTTATGAATCTTCCTTCAACCTTCAGTGCAGCCTGTATTCTGTTCATTAACAGGAATTTTGAAATTATTTTGTTGATTGTCAGTGTCTGATTACAGAGGAGAACATCTAAAAGGCTCTAAAAATTTGTCAGTTTTTATTGTTGGGTTTCAACAGTTTCTCATCTTTATATGATCCAGAATTTTGAAATTCTGACGTTTCTCCACAGTAAAAACAGCCAAAATGAGGAGGGAGAATGAAAAGTAGGTTTTAGGCAGAAATCAGTAATGGGACATTAGGGGAACCTTCAGAGAAGTTGGTGAAATTCTGGAAGCACCCAGTGCCACAGATACCACAGTCTTGAGGCCACATGTCTCCTGTCAGCATCACTACTCTGAGGGAGAGTCATTATCACTGATTTTAAAAACTTTTTGTGTAAGATAGGTAAGGACTGAACCTAGGCTTCCAAACTCCTGAGTGAATGTTTGCCACATAACACAGGTTTTTGTTGTTTGCTTTTAATGTTACTAATTTCAGTAGTAATAAATGAATTCTCTAATAACTTTCTTCAGATTTTTTTGTAGACATGCAAAAAGCAAATGAGTTGTACATGGGTTTGTTCTGACGAACACAAAGAAAAAGGCATGATCCTTCAATGGGCAATGGAAGATGGTACATCAGAACAGTTTCCTACTAAAATTTGGTTAAAAATTATCTCTACAGTCCCCCAGTATGCATTTTAAATTCTTCTCCTATTAATTGATGCTACATTTTGTTAACTGCTGTTAACTTTGATTGAAGCACAGTATGTCAAAGTAGGAACAAGCTATTACAAAGAGCAAACCTCCCCTCAGACTAGTCAGTCTTTGTATTATTTCAGGAATTTAACTTCTTTTTTATTTAACTTTTTTTTTTTTTTTTGGTCACACAATGTGTTAGACTTTCAGAGAGGTAATTAAAAATCCATGTGTTTAGTATAATTGAAAACACAGCTACTATATGGAAAAGGTATTACCACAGAGTACCTGGGACATATGCCAGAAATGCTTAAATAAGGAAAGAAATATGTATGTTTGCACTCTTATCTCAATAGACAAACAGTTAGTTTTTCTAAATCGCAAGGATCTGGATGGGAATTCAGAGAATAGGACATAATTTTAACTAGTAACTGAATATACTCACCACTGTCCCCCCCATCTAGTACCTCTTTGTTCAGAGGGACAAATGTTGGCTTCCTTCTTGCTTAATTTGAAATCATCAGACCACAGTGACTGCATCAATGACCTTTTTCAGGTCTATCTTTTGCTATTTTTAAGCTTTGGGTCATACACTTCACCAAGATTTTATCTGCTTAAACCCAAAGCAGTATGACAAAAGAAGTCATACCAAATGGCTATATAATGCTTTAGTGTGCCATTTGGATTTTACAGAGATTTAGGATACTCAGGTAATCTTAAAGTCCAATCTTTTTCATATTTATAGGTTTTAAGGATTGCTTTATTCAAATGTATCTATCACTTTAAAAAAATTATAGCATTTTATGAGACCTAGCATTTTTACTTTAACAGGTATTTGTGATTTGCCTAAGACTGACAAGTATGTGTTATGTGTGTTGTCTAAAATATACACACACATGCATACATATATGATGCAATATATGTAATGTCAGACTACTTAACGTATGTAGAAGGGTTTCTACTTTATGTCCCCACAGAGTAGTACTAGCAAACATCTACCCAGATGTCACTGAAATGAGCTTTTTGCAGGCTCATGACTGGCAATGTTGATCAGCAGTCTGTGTGTCTTCATTTGGTATCCAAGTATATAAAAAGTAAATACTTTCTGTTCCCGGACTCCTATCTTTCCTGTGGATAAGCAGTGCTTTGTGTTAATGAAAAACAAAAGCATTTGAAGAATAACACTTTTGAAGAGCTTAGTTCTATTATTTGATGAGAACAGATAACACATCCATCTGGCAAAATCACTTTTACAGATATTTTGTGTGGAAGTGCTTCATTAAGTGAAAATAATTTGTCAAAGGAGAATAAAGGCTTAACCCTAAATAATTTATGGAATACAGGGATTTCCACAAATTAAATTACACATGAACATTTTGTTAAATTTAGCATTCCCAATGAATAATTCAGCATTATTTTTTATACAGGATTGTATGATGAAAGGTAATTGAAAGTTTTTTGATATTGAAAAAACAACTTTCAAAAGGTCAAACACTTGCTAAAAACAATGCACAAAGTAAAAACACACCTAATTTGCTTTAGTTTCACTGTACATGAGCACAATTTGCCCATCCACATAGACAATGGAATTAATAATTGGACACGTGCATTTTATGGACAAACACAATATCACACATGTAAAATGGATGTTCAGTGCCATCTTGATTTTTTTTTTTAATTTAAACTGGGCATTCTTTTTCAGCTGAAATGTTTGAATTTCATGTTATAAACAGAGAGAAACTTATCTTCAATTTCACTTCAGCCAAAGTCATTGCAAATGTAAGTATTCAGTTTGCATATGCATTTGTTGAAATGAGGCAAAGATTTACAATCACATGTGTTAGAAGGATTGTGCTCCTGGGAATTCAAAAGAAAGTTAAGCTAAAGAGGAAAGAATAGAAACAGGGAGATATGATCAAAGTGAAAATGAAACCACCTTATTCATACACCTAAGAGCTTACTTCGCTGTGGTTTAGCGGGAAGGGCAAGTTAGGAACTGTCCCAAACACTTTCGTGTCTATACAGGCAAAGGTGTCTTAAGTATTGTTCTAAATCTCAGTCCTGAAAACTATGGCCTGGAGCTCAGGCTGTGCGCTGGAGCTGTAGCCACAGTCACCGCTTCAGTCAGCGCAGCTGCTCATTCCACCACGGTCCCTGCATACAGCAACTGCTGTTTTGCGGTGCGGTGGTTTGCACTTGTACCACCCTGAGTGCTGCAGTCCTAGTGAAATACTGCAAGCAAAGGATCCTGGTATAATCTCTAAAATTTCAGACTAATTGGAGTTGATTTGCAGTTTATTATTTAGTCACTAGATGTCTCCATATGCTGTAAGCAAACACAGGCTATGCTTACTGGTAAACAAAGGAGAAATCGCCAGAACTAAAGTTACGTGGGGCAGTGTTTATGGGAATATAAATGAGATATCACTTCGTTTCCGGCTGTCTGGAATTTTCCCAAGGAAATAATTACGTTAGAAAACGCTGACTATATTTCCCGAACCATTTCATTTAAATCATCTTGAATCAGATCAGGGCGCCCCCTTTTTTAAAAAAAAAAAAAAAAAAATAAAAAAAATTACTGAGTTTAGCCCAGCCTCGGTGCACTGGAAACGGTGGGAGGTCCCAAACTTAAGAGAAGCCCGTATTCAGATTCACATCAAAGCTGACAGCCTGGGAGGCTGAGGTGCCCTGGAGCTCTGTGTCCCGAGCAAAGGTAAGTCTTGGAGCTTCACAGTCCCTCCGAGTTTCTAGACCAGATTGATGTTCTTTGCTGTGGAACACCTGAAGGCAGTGGTTCCCTGAAATTCAGAACATTTGGAGGCTTAGTTTGATTCTACTCCATATCGGACTTTAAAAAAGAAATAAAAAATTACCGGAAAGCAGAATCAGATTTTCGAGCCAGCTCTTTTCCCAGGTTAGAGACTGCCCTTAGACTCTCCTAAGAAACTTTATTGTCTCTTCCCCTTCAGCCCAGTAAGCCTACATGTAATGATAACCGACTTGCCCTTCCCTGCTTTCCCCTGCTGCTGCCCCCGTCCCGCCCCGCGTGTCCCTGCCTGCCGCGGCAGCACGCGGCCTCTCCCCGCGCCGTTACCTGCTCTCGTACCACGCGGACCCCTTACACCCCCCGGCAGCACCTGCGCCCTTACACCGTGGACTTTTCTGTTTAATCGCACGTGGGCATCTAACGCTGCGTTTGGTATTTCAGCTGTAACTTAGCTTGTTTTCCACGCCGCCCGGAGGAGAGCCGTGGGTCGGGGCAGGGGTGCGAAGTGCCCCGTGCCTGCCCCCACCGCCCTCCCCCGGGGGCGGGGGGAGGCGCGACCCAGCCTCTTCCCCGAGGGTGGGCGGGCTGGCGCTGCTGCGGTCCCGCCGGGCCCCGGGTGGCGGCCGGGCCCCGGGTGGCGGCCGGGCCCCGGGTGGCGGCCGGGCCCCGGGTGGCGGCCGGGCCCCGGGTGGCGGCCGGGCCCCGGGTGGCGGCCGGGCCCCGGGTGGCGGCCGGGCCGGGCGGTCCCGGCACAGAGCGAGGGGCGGTCGGAGCGGCCCTGCTCCTCCCCCGGCGCGGGGGCGGGGGGCACCGGGAGGCGGGGCCGCGGCGGCGGGGCGCAGCCGCCTCCTTTTGGGGCCGAGGATCGTCGCCCCGGGGGGGCTGCGGCCGCTGCCAATTGCGTAAGGGCGGCAGCCGGGGCGGGGAGCGGCGAGTAGCCGGGCGGCCTCCCGCCGTGTCGGGGCAGGGAGCGCCATGCCGCCGCCCTGAGCGCGCCGCCGCCGCGCCGGGCCGGGCCCAGGTGAGTGCGCGCCCGGCCGGGGCCGGGGAACGTCGGGGCCGGGGCTGGCGACGCAGGCGAGCTGCCGGGCGCGGGCCGGCCTGACGCGCTGCCCGGCCGGCCGCTGCGGAACCGGCCTCTTTTGTTCCCGGGGCCGGCGGGAGGGGAAAGAAGAGAAGAGGGGCGGGGAGGGGAGGGAGCGGGGGTGGCGGGGCGGGCAGGGCTGGCGACGGGCGCAGCCGCAGCTCCCCGGAGGATCCGCCTGCTCCGCCCGGGCCGTGCGAGCGCGTCCGGGGCGCCGTGTGCCGTGTGTCCCCCCGCCGTGTGCCGTGTGTCCCCCCGCCGTGTGCCGTGTGTCCCCCCGCCGTGTGCCGTGTGTCCCCCCGCCGTGTGTGTCGGCAGGTGTGGGCTCCGCGCCCGTGCGCGGGGCCTGCTGGCAGGTGCCCCGGTGGGGGATGCGCGCTGGCAGAGGTTTCGTCGCTGCTGTGAGCGCTCCTGGTCAGATGCTCCCGGAACCACGCCGGGAAGCACGGCTAGGCTCGGACCGCGCCCACGGCAGTAACCCCGCAGGGACCTGTGCCGGTAGGCAGCCCCGAGTGCCTGGGTTACTGCGGGTTGCTTTTCCTGCGCCGGCTACTTCACTTGCCCAGAGGCACGGGAAAAAAAAGAAAGTGGGAGTTGTGTATCTCAACCCTTCTAATAAAAAAGGGTGTGTGGTGATGAATGCACTGCATTTGTGCTACATCACAGTTTAGATGAGGGATGTGTGCTGAAGATGCTATACTTGTTTGTATTTTAAATGTGAATTAGTGACACGGATTCTTTAAAAGGAAGAGATTTTATATTCGCGAGTAGTCATAAAAAAGAAACAGTGCCTGGGGCTTCACAAAGACAATGCAATAAAGAAGATAAAGCAGTACTTAACATTTTTGTGTGGCATCAATGCAAGTTTTGCTGAATCACAGAAGATTTGTAACATTTTATCTACATTCTTAATATGAAATGACCCACGCAGCAGTAGGGAGGAGGGGAGGTTCATCTTTGTTCTTGGGAGTCTGTAGCTCTCAGAGGTGCTTTGTCTACACAGATCCTGCGCACTGCTTGCACGAATGTGAAATCTGCCAGATCAAGCTTGTTGGGCCTGCTCCTCTTGATCTCTCCCTACTAACGCATCCAGCAGAGTGTACGCCAGGGATTCAAGCTAGGTGAAGTGTCCAGAAGAATAACATTTTTATGTAAAGCATAAGTAATGCCCCCAGCTACAAAAAGATTCAGGAAGAAAAAGAAGAAACTGGAGGAGGAAAGGACAGGGGGATGAAGATAAGAAGACTGTTGTGGGGTTCCTGCTAAAGTGAGATTGCTGAAGTGTCTTCTGAAATTTAGCATCTGACCTGAACAGTAGCTGTGGAATGTGCTGGTTTGAGAAGTGGATGGATGTTTTTTCAGTGGCAGACTGTATGTTTTTTTCTAATTACGAACATCAGCGCTTTAGCCCCACAATATTTTGTGGGCAAAGCGGTGGTGAGAGTTGGCTGGAAGCTTTTAACCTGTTCAACAGACATTGCTAATTGGTGAAGACACTAAAACAATAGAGAATGGTGATCCCTGTGTGGAAAAAACGTTGTTTTCGTCAGGCCCTGTAAAATCCACTAAAGATTTCCCAGCTGTAACTGGTCCCATGACTGGAAGAGTTACCATTTGGTGACATGGTTCACATTTCTTTCCAGTTGACAAACCAGGGGATGGGGCAGGGGACCAAAAACGCTGGTTTTCCTCTAAGGCGTGAATATAAGAAAAAGCACGGCACAAGGAGATCTACTTCTCCTAGAAGCTTGAAGAAAAAACTGTGGGACTTCCTCAGTTATTTTACAGCTTGGCTTCATTTTTTTTCTTTTTTAAATCTCAGCTGATACATATTTGAATAGTTTGAACTTGAAATGAGGTTAGAAGGTTTTATTTCCTTGAGTAAATGATAGGGTGCAAAGGGACAGGTGCTTTTCAATCTGATTTAAATACTTGAAAATATTCTTATCACCAAAGGTGCAAATAGATGCCTACATACCTTAGACAATCTGGACTAGAAACGTTCTTTAATTACAGGTAATTTATTAATTTGTTTTTAATACCAAGGCCAGTCATTAACTTCCTTTATCAGGTGTCCAGTGTGTTGACAAAACATCTTTAATAGTTTTAGCATACTATTTTTGTGCATTTTTAAATAAGTCAGTTCACTTTCTGGGTGTGGAAGTCTTGTTTGCGGAAAGTGAACAGTGTTCTGCGGGCCATTATTTTTCCTCCAGGTGAGCAAGTAAAGATGGCTATTAGAAATGTCAAGGATGTTATTCAGTGACTGAATTATGTCTATCTTACTTGTCGAGTATGAGGTAACCTTTTGTTTCTTAACTCATGTGAAGCACTGACCACCATCTATGCTGGCAGCAGAGCACCACCTCCTCTTTGTTCTGCCTTGCACAGGGGAGAGGGGGAGCTGGGGAGGAGGGGGAACCTGTTCCCCAGTGTTTGCTGGGGGCTGATGCTACAGCCCCCACAGCTGTAGAATTACACCCCTGCTACTGCTGCCCCACAGCTAAAGGAACTCCTCTGCTGATGGGGCCACATCATGCATCTCTGCAAGGAAGCTTGTCCCACAGTACTTGGCGACAACTCCATTCCTCACCTTCTGTGTGCTTGCACCAATGATTTAAAAACTGCTGACAGAAATCAGTGGGAAAATAATCATCCAGTAAATGTAACTTTTTATATATTAAAAAATTATATGGTAGGAGCATAGTCTGAAGTATATTTTGTAAAGTACCTTCTCTTCATTAGCAAACCAGTTCTATAAAATCACCTAAAGGATACATCAAAACATGATTAAAGTCTGTACTGTAATTTACAGTTTCTTGTTTGAGACTAAATCATAATTAGACTTGATCCATTCTCAGCTTATTTTTACTAAAAGGGATTTCACTACTGATTTAATAGATATGTTTTTGGCAAGACAAATGGGAATGACTTGTTTGTAGATGTGGGTGTAGAAATCCACAGAAATAGTTTCTTGGAATAGTAATACTGAGAAAGGAAATGGAGGAGTGGAAAACTATATACCTTGAAGAAAGATGTGAGGGAGTTAAGTGATGTATTTGCCAATATGGAAAGGAAATACTGAAGACATTAAAGAATGCATACTTCAGAACTTGTAACTGATTTATTCCTATGTTGTGAAGTAGGTTAACAAAAGGGAATATATGAACAGCTCTTCTATCTTTTTGGTGCATGGAATTAAGAAGGAGAAAAAAAAAAAAAAAGAGTACTTCAGTCCTGCAAAATGACTAGCTATACCTGGCAGGATATTGCAGGGCTTGGCTGTTGGGTGCAAAGTTCTTGGAGTTTCCTGGAAAGGAATTTACCACAGTAATCCAAAATATGAATGCAGCCACCAGCTCAGCAGAATACATACTTAATGGTAGATTAGAAGGCTTTGTTTTGCTTTTTGAAGACTTGCTTCTGTTTTAAGGTATCCCAGATATGCTGTTTGTGATTTTTATAAACAGGAAATGATGGGAAATTATTTTCTTGTCTAAAATTATAAAAGAGTTTTGTGTTGTGTAAGTTATATCACTGTATCTTATTCACCAAGCTCTCAACTCACGTAGTTCTTTCTGCGACTCCTGTGATACTGTAGAGCCATAGATGATGTTTACATTCAGACATACAGTCAAGTTATCCTGCATTACCTTAGCTGTAAAAACTCTTTTCACAAGACTGTTACTTTTAAGGCTTTGTGCTCTCGCAGATTTAGCTGGTATGTGCTCTACCATTCTGTGGGAGGCCACCATTCCTACAGCAAAATGAAAACTGTTCCCGTGTTTCAGCTACAGTATGTCAGTGTGGCACCTTAATTTAAGCCATCAGGTAAAGGTGCCTTTTGTGCTGATAATGTCAAGAGACAATTGTAGTGGCTGAGCTGAGGGGGGATTTGACCCTTATAGGAGGAGGTGATTTTGGGAAAGTGGGGGCAGAAGATGACAGTTAAATGTGATCTTAAATCCTAGTAGAAGAATGGCCACATCATATCAGACAAAGTGTCCATCCACACAATTACCCAATGTCTGACAGTGATGAGTAACAGATGTCTGGTAAAAATACAACATAATGATACTACTGCTTCCAGCCTCCAGAAGCTTATGGTTCAAGGACTTCTTAAGCTTGAGGCAGTGTTATTTATGCAACAATTCTCAAATTACTTACCTTTTGTGACCTCATTGCTGTTTGAACCTACATAAATTCCTGAAGTTCATAGCATCCAGTACTGAGTCAGGTTCAGAAACATCTGTTGTTTTTTTTTTTTCTTGGAAGACACATGAATAGTCTTTTACATTCTCATCAGTACTTCTGACTGTATGGACCTGTGTCATATATCCTCTATCTTAGTCATCCTTCTCCAGGACTAAGAATCCTTTGGGGGTTCACATAGCTAAGAGGTGCTGATGTCACAGCTGTTTGCTCAGCGGATGTGATTTGGAGCTCTTAGCTTAATTATCTTTTAATGCAAACTCATTTGACTTGGCTCATACGAGTGCAAGACAACTCTAAAAGAATGTGGGTGTGCAGCTACAGCTATTCAGCTTCTCAAGCAGCATTCTTTTCTTTGTGGCTGTTGCACAGTTTAAAAACTGCAGAGGTAATCCTTCAAGTAAGCAGAATAAGGACTGGCATATAATTTACTAAAATTTGAGTTGGACTGAAAAAAAATTACAAGAACATGAGAGCTTGACCTGAGAAGAAAATGAGGGTAAGTAGGAAGAACCAGGATGAAGAAGAAAGAAATGCATATACTGATATGGAAGAGAGCATGCTATGCTACTGATGCATGTTTGAAATATAATTAAACGTGACAACCCACTGATTATTACATGATTCTCTCTGAATGCTCAGGAGTTTCTTGAAGTATTAATGCTAATGTCTGTTGACCGAAGCTAAATACGGGATCTTCTCCCCGCAGCCGGTTACATTCTGTACTGTCGTATATACTTATAATGTATTTATGAAAGCTTTTCTAATTTAATAAGAAGAAAATAGATACCTAATCTCACCTTCCTTCTCTTGAATGGATTGCAGGCCAGAACTCTCTTTTATCAGTGACTACAGATAGTACCAGAACAGGACTTCACCTCTCTGAAATGTATTGCCATTACATAGAAAATTCTTCTGCAGTGAAGTCCTAAGCTGTAGCTGTTTTGGATGGGATTTGTGTTCTTCTAGAGACTGTAGATAACTGTAGATACCACTTCTTATCATCAATATGAGAAGCAGTTTAAAAACATTTTTTCCCCTGTTTTTATTTTTTTTTCCCTACCATCTTCCTTAGGTTCTCTAAGATAAGTGCTGCAAATCTGTTATTTTCACATGGAAGCTGTGGACTTAAACAGAGCTATTTATTTGCTTAAAAGTAGGCTTGTACTCACATGCATTGCTGAGCTGAAGGAGACCGAAGTATTCTGTAAACTAACCCTCACAATGTCCCTGTGAGTCTAGTGACTGGTTTTTTTCTCATGTTACAGGCTTGAGGCCCAAATAAGCTGTGGCTCACGCAGCAAGCTAATGGCAAATGCGTGATTAAAATGCAAGTTTCCACTCTTGATCTCTTAGGCAAGTTATCGAATCTTTCATTTCTGAAAATTAGAGAAACAGTAAAAATTATTCCATTCACTATTGGCTATTCACTATTGCCTATTTCAGCAGATGTGCTGTATTTTCTAGTGTGTTTTCAGGGATCCTCTGTATTTAAGTCATTGGTAGATTCACTTGTATGCAAAGAAACAAATGGTTTCTGAATTATTTCTTCCAGCAGAACATGCTATAGTTTTTAGAGTGAATGAAAAACAGAGTACCGTTCCCTAATTTGTAAGTGATTTATAAAGAAAAACTGCGGCAAAAAGAAATAAACAGGAAAAAAATTTAAGTCACTGAAGTGTCAGGCATCATTTTAGATACACAGACCACAGTTCA
The DNA here is from genome assembly GCF_965140245.1 of Athene noctua. Lineage (NCBI taxonomy): Eukaryota > Metazoa > Chordata > Aves > Strigiformes > Strigidae > Athene > Athene noctua. The sequence continues at coordinate 59,299,623 of NC_134077.1, read as the reverse complement.
GTGCTGTGGCTTCTGGCTTATATTTCTTTGTTTCAGTGGGCAAGGTCTGAAGATGTTATAAATGTATAAGAGCAGACTGAAAATAGCAGTGTTTTGAGATCAGTTAAGAACACCTTAATGCTTGCAGGATAATATTTGGTGTCCAGGATCTGGAAAAACTCCAACACATTCCATCAGTCTCTGCAGAAGACCTATGAAAATCCCCAAATTTTGTACATGAACTTTTGAAAAGTTTGATAATTCATCTGCTGCATTAAATGTTTTCCTGACAATTATATAAAATGAAACCACGAGACTGCTACAGAGCTCATTCACACAAACTGTGGATGAAGGATAAAAGGCCAGTTTTCATCGGAGAGGGAAGCCGTTTTCCTTCTACAAAACCCCACTTTGCCTCTGATCTTTCATCCTTAATGAAAATCTACCAGATGCCTTCAGAAGAGGCTAGGAACTAGATTCTTCTGTATGCTGTAAGCCATGAACCCGATAGTGGTTTTGCTTGACATGCTGTAATGTCATACTAGTTCCCACAGACAAACTCATATTCCATGGGCTATAAATTACCTGTGCCCTTCCCTTAGGAAGCAGTCTTATCATCATCCTCTCCCCTCCGCCCCAGCATCCTTTCTAATCTGTAGCTAATAATTCAATTGTTTTGCATACCACTTAAACATGTGTAATTAAATTTTCCCTACTTGTATATAGGTTTGAAATTTGCTTCTGACCTGTGGAGATACTTGTGTGGTCAGATTTCTTTAGACCAGTTGATGAACATTACTTGTACAGACCTTCTCTGACACTGTAAATATTATGCATGCTTGCACTTCTGTCTCTTGATCTGTGGTACTTTGGAAAGACTTGTTTTAGGAAATGTGGTCCTCAGCTAAAATAGTTTCTAGTGGTTGTGTATCATACAATTTTGTGCGTTTTCTGTGTACCAAAAAATTCAGTAAAAATTAATAGTTGCTGCACAGAAAATTCAGAAAATCTGGTGCAATATAATTTATGTTGGACAAAGCTTTATAATTCTTACCATGTTTGTAACTGTCACTGACTTGCTGTTTTCTTCTGATCTACTTCTGAAACTGCTGGGGAAGGGAGAAGCCTCAGGTGGCATACAGCAAATGGTGTATGTGATGGAAGATGTCTAGAGTTCTTACACTTTTTTAAGTCAGCTGGAATTTTTCAGGCTGTTATAAATATTGTGATTTCCAAGTTATTTAAATGTGTTTTACTGTGCACATATTCTTTCCAGCTTTTGCACCCGCAGATGGAAAAGTAGATTCCTACAAACATGCTGTCTGTTATCATAGTGAATTGGTGTAATTTCAAAGCAAGGCAGCGGAAGAAAATGTAGAACCAGATAGGAGACCCGGTGGGCACCCCATGTGTCTGCTGGAACCATTAAACTTCTTAATGGTGAGGTTAAAATTTGTGGAACTGGGAACTTCTAAGGTGCTTGAAACATTCTGAAATTGGTATCTTTGTTGTAGTTGACCATCTTGGAGGTTTGTAAATGTGTTCATGTCATACTTTGGGAGTTTGCTTTACACCACTTTCTGTTCAGTAATTGTATCTACTTAAGAGCTTTTTAATACTGACTTCTTGTCCCTTTGCCTTCTCTTGGGTTTCTCACTGCTCTTTGATCTCATACCAGACAAGCACCTGTGCCAGGAAAGCAGCAGTAACCAGTGTGGTGCTGCATGGGGAAATACTTTTCTTGATGAGTGTGGTTTTCCCCCACCCCTCCTCAGTCTTTCCTTAATGGTGATTATACACTCTGAGATTAAACAGTGTGGTAATAGGTAGCAGTACAGCTGGTGGTGTTTGATAGCCCAGAGCAACAGAAATGGGGTTTCTTCTAGTTTCTCTTATGGTTTATTTTTGGGACCTGTGAATTATGCATCCTTAAAATATGCTTTAAGGGAAGCATTAATTTCTTTGCACTGTATGGAAGTAAGCATACTTTGTTTACAAAGTTTTGTGAAGGTGCAAGGGTGTGGAAGTTTTCTAGCATGTTTGACATGCTCTGTTACACTAAGCATTTGACAGTAGAAGAGTGTGAAATGTCTTAGGATGTTTCTCATGTTTTGGGTGGTGTCAGGTGATGTTTTGAATTACCTCCTGAAAGAATCTGATTCCTTTCCAGGAAACCACCCCCAAACCGAGTAACAGATAAGCATGCCACTCATTTCTGAGCACACACTCATGTCTCGGGAGGTTCAGATGTTATCCCTTGGTTGTACAGTGCATATGTTTCTACTTTTTTCCAGCGTGGAACAATGTGGTTTGTATGAGTGTGTAGTAGTGGCACAAGCTAAAAGTGGTGAAGGAATACATGAGGCGGAGACTGGAGATGTTGCAGCCTGTTTAGTGGCTCGTTGCTGTCTGCCTGCTGGGGTTTCCTGTCCACACAGCTCAGATACTGTGTTGGCAGAGCCAGACTTGGGCGTAATCACTGTTTTTACTTAGACACTGTGCAAAGCACACTTTTTTTTTTTCTTTTAAGGTAGTTTAAACTGAATTGGCTGATGTGATGAGTAGAAGTACTTGGTTGCAGAAATCTGGATTGTGTGGAGTAGTACTATTCTTGCAGAAGAGTGAAATGCAGATAGTGTAGCCTTCCAGCAGATGGGTGGTAACAAGTACAGAGTGGGCTGATGCATCTGAGATGCTCTAGCCAAATCCATGCATTGGAAGCTTCCCTGGTGCTGGTGAGCTGGAAGCACACATTTTCATGTGGCCCTGACAAAAAGCTGTGGTGAATAATGGGTTTGAAAATACTGCATAATACCCTGTTGAAGGCTAAAGGGTGAGAAGTTTGGGAATACTGAGGTAGCAACCTGCCTAAATGGCATGGCAAATAACGGATTTGTACAGACTGAATTATGTGTAACTCTGTTACATAAGGTAATCGGTTGTATGTTGTGCAAAAACTTGACTTTTCCTGAAATCACTCTGAAGCAAGCTGCAAAGTAAAATACTGCATCACTCTGTATACTACAGTACAGTTGTAAAAGTGGTGAAGTTCTTGTCTAGGACTGCACTACTGGGAGGAGATGCCCAGACAATGAGCTCCTGTAGGAGACCTTCTACTTCTGTGGGTTTAGGACTAAGAGCCTGATGACCAGAGCCAGTCCTCTCTGGTCTTTTTAATTGCTAATCGTCTCCTGGGGCCTTTTTATTTTATTTTTTTTTTAAAAAAGAAGGAATACATCATAGGCACAGGTCAAAGGGAAATGGCAAACCTTGGGTGGAGAAAGGAAAAAGCATAACATGGAAAAATTCAGGTGCATAGGAACTTCCAAGGAATTGCGGTATTTAAATAGTTCAAATATATTTTTTTTTCTTTTTTCCCCCCTCGCATTTTACTCAAACTGTATTTGTGTAACCACATAACCACAGTCTCTAGGGCATAAGTGGCCATATAGCCAATGACTACACTTGTATTTGGGTGGTGCTATGTAAAGACTTCCACAGGGTGGGAATAAGCAAGTCATTAATTTCAATTATATTATCAATGTGTCTTCATTTTAAAGAAAAAACACTATCTGCTCTACAGAATAGAAAAATCCTTCAGCTAGAGATTTTCAAGTAACACAGGAAGGGGGAAGGAAGTGTTGAAATGGTTACTGCTGTTGTAATGGAAAAACTTTATAGTAAATCATTTGGTTGTGCTATCTCCTTATGGCTTTGTTTAATTATTTTTATTTTGTAATGGGTAAGACAGTGATTCTGCAGCCTTTTTTCCACCTGTCCTTGGGGTGACCTGTGTTTGCACATGAGTAGGATAGTTGGAATACTTTTACAGTTTGTTAAATGAGGCTTGCAAACAAGGTGGAATGCCTTGTACAAAGCAAAATATGCTTGAAATATGACACAAGTGTTTTTGATGTCTGTTGTAATGAATGACCTCTCTTTAAAGGGCTAGCAGTACTTAAAGAGCCTTAGTAGGCAAAATTGTGGTAAAATTATTTTGTGAAAGTAAGTTAAGTTTTGCATAACTTAGTGGCTTTAGTTGATATAGCCAAGCAATTAACAAACTTGTTAATACTTTGTATCATGTTATAATGAACACTCTGTAGTCATTTTGTCAGTGTGAAAGATAAATGCCATATTTGAAAACTTTTAAACCAAGTTTAAGGAGTTGGGGGGCCAAACCATAAAAAAATTCAATGCTGGATCAGTTTTCTTTAAATTTTTAATTAAAAAAATACTTCAGTATTTGTTTCAGCTAGACATGAATACTGCTTTTGATTTAGTTGAAAAGCTCCTCCTCTACTCAGCTTTTAACACCACTTCTAAAACATAGAAATCATTGAGTTTTCACTGCTGAAAGATGATTAGTTGAATATAAAAGCACATGTGGTGAAAGCAAGCTGTTCCACAGTGCTCATAGTGTATTGTGCAGTTAAGTTTGAGAGCAGAGGATTTGGTTTGGGAAACTAAGTTTCTTAAAGAACAGAAGGGAGAACGGTGAAAATTGATTTGCTACAATGAACAGGTGCAAGAAACACTGCTGGAGGACTTGCTGTAATTTTGCACTCTGGTATAGCTACTCCAGTTAATGTTTTCATTAATGTTTCAGTGCCTTTATTGTCATTGTGTGTGCATCTGGAGATACATTGGCTCTCGTGAAAGGGTAATCCAGTCTGTTTAATAACAACTCTTTTGCCTTGAAAGAGTGAAATATCAGACTGTGCAGCATGTGAGACAAAAGATTCCTTTGGTACTTCTCAGAATAAGATTAGTTATCATGTTTCTCCTTCACCAGCGTGCCTGGCACTTCAGAGTATAGCTCAGACTTCCCTTTGTTAATGGAAGAGAAAGAGGATCTTTATGCTCTTCTGATATTGGTAGTTTTTATTTTCATAATTCATTTTGCTATTAATACACATGATTTATGCCTAAATCCCCTTCAGGATTTGGTTTAGAAAGTTAGGTTTCAGTTAACTGAAACATGAGCAGTCTTCTCAAAAAATCCCATCCTTAAGAAATGTTAATTTCAAAAAAACTCCCCAAACATGCCAACTTTGTGGATACTCCATACAATACAACACAGTTGACCAGAAAGCCTGAGAAAACAGTCAGATGCGGTTTTGCGTCTCTTAAAACAAACCAGAAAACTGTGGTTGGTTACAACTGCTGGTGAGGGTGGGCCAGGCAGCGATGGTTTTGGTAGGCTTTCCTCATTGGCTGCTTCAGAAAAAGATGGAAACAACACTAGTAACCTACATAAAAGTAGCATCCGCTTTTGGGTGATAGGTGCAGAGAACTGGAACAGTCATGTTTTGTGTTCAAACCCAGGCATCTCAGCAACAAGAAAAACCATGAGGTTTGCTGAACAAGGTGCAGATGACTTTCCTACAGGATCATTCCTGATGCACCTTTACTAGCAAGTGAATCCTGCTGTGAGAAAATTTGTGGGCTCTATATGCCTCAGCTAATTAAAAGTGTTGACTAAGTTTCATCAGAGTGAATATAAAGAAATTTGTGTTTGATATTTTACAAATTAAATTTAAATTATTTTTGTTACTTACAGTGTGGGAGGAAGGCTTGTCTCTTTCAGCTTCTTTTCCATAAAGGAAAACAGTGAGGAGTTTGTTCAGCTTCTGAGTGCAGAAGAAATATATTTAGACATTCTTTGCATAACTGTGGGGAGGAAGGGGTTGCCTGCTTTCTCATTGTTCAGTTTGTTTCTTAATCACATTATACAAGTTTACTGTGAAAACACTGAAAAAAATACCTAGTGGAACTACAAAGAAATGGTCTGTGCTGTACTGTGTTCCCATAACAAATGCTTTTGAGTTAATTTTGTTGAAGATATATGTACTGTTGTTTCAAGCTGTTACACCATGGCAAATGACAGGTAGCAACTGAGTGACTGATACATTGTAAATAGCCACAGTTTCCGTGATTGTTCTTAAGAAGGCATGTGGCTTAAAACTGCTCTTTGTTTCTTTTTTTTCTTTTATGTATCATACCTGTATTCTGAAAGTCTGTCTCTTATTTTTTCCCTGTGTGTGTGCGTGTTCCAGTGACTTTATAACATGCAAGACACTGATGCGAGGGGGAGTTCCCCTGCTTTCCTCCGGCCTCAGAACGGGAGCAGTCACAGGTCTTCGGGGTACATCCCGGGGAGAATTGCCCCTCTCCGTCCCCCACCACCTTCGCAGAGCCATGCTGCAGCCGAATTTACCTCTGCAAGACAGGAAGCCCGGACAAGACTCCCGTCCTTACCAGTGGATCAGCACCGCCGCCAGGCAGAAGCCAACAGGCATAAAAATACTCTCATTTGCTTTTCCATTTCTAGCCTTTCACTTTTTATTGCACTGGGGATTTTTTTGGGAATAGCTTCAAAATATGCTCCAGATGGTAAGTTCTTTTGCAAACAAAATTATCCTAGAAGTTATGGTCCCTGTGAACATAATTCAATAATTCATCATTGGGAGTAGTGTTAGAAGTGCAAAAATAGGACACTTACTGCAATTTTAACATGGAATAAAGCAGTTTTGGGGGCTAAATTTAGCTTCTTTTTCTGTTATCAGTGTCATTTTTATATATTTTTACTGTGAATAATTTGATTTACTTACATGAAACAAAAAGGCATAGCAGTAAATAAAGACTGCTAGTGAAGGGGAAAGAACCATGAGTGTCGTAGAAGTGTGATTATTTTTGTCTGCAGAAGAAGCTGTCCGATATGTTCACAAATCACAGTCAGAATGAAATCCTGACTGTTTAAGCAGTATCTGCGGGAGGTAGTAAAAGAGTGTTCAAGTGAAAATGTTTAAAAATCCACCAGATTTTATATCAGCAGTATAAACAGTTTGCTTTGATTATAGACAAATTGGGCAGAGATCTTTTTGATCTATTAGCCCTGACTTTTTCCAGATAATCTTAGAAAACTAGGCAACTTTCATGGAATTTGGAAAACTTCCGAACTGTGTTAGAAGGTTATAAAGCATGAAAGGTGATGTGATTAACCACTGATCACTAAGTATACATTCCTCTGGTCAAGTACTTCTAGGAGTTGCTAAAGTTTGGTAGTATAGTTTGGAGCATGGGTTGTTTTGTTGAATTTGTTTTGAGGCAGAAGTCAGGTTTCTAAAAGCTAAACAGGGTTTTGAATTGAAACTGTTGGCTATTGTAAGACTTAGACTCCTCAGTGGCTTTTGGCACAGTAACTCAAAAGTTTCAGTTTCCAAAGTCAATGCAACACAGGCTGAACAAATTAGATAATCAATGAAAGATTTCAGATGAAAGTACAGAATGAGTGCACACATCTAACTGGAGTGTTCTTGGTGGTGGCTTGCCAAGATCTCTTCTTGGGTGAAGTTACTGAGTTATCTTCATAATTATGAAGGAAAACAAAAAAAAAAAACCCGAGGGAGTAGTAAATGGAAGGTTACGGCTATGTTGTGATCCAGATCACTGGTAACAGGGCATATCTGCAGTAAGTAAGTACTTCAGCCAAATTCAAGAGGAAGCTGAAGGGTGACTTAGCCAGTTGACTCTGAGAAGTACTTTAGGGGGGGGAAAAACCTTCCTGCTTTGATACCAAGAATTTAACTTAATTAACTAAAAGTTTTGGATTTTGATGATGGTTTTAGTAGAAGTGGGGTGTTATTGTGTGCTGTGGAATACATAAAATAATAGTCCCTTTATGCTTTGAAAGCTGATACTGTTAAGGAGGTGGCTTTGACTTTTTAAAAAATGTAGGCGGTTTTGGAATGGTTTTGCTTCATCTGCACTAGCTTATTCCAGAGGCATTGAGTTGTGTGGGTTTTTTGCACTTAATACGTGGTCAGCACATGGTTGATGGATCACCAGGAGTACTGAGTATGTTGCAGGAAGAGTTGCTGTGATTTAGTGGATGGGCTTTTTTTTTTTCCTACAGTAATGACTTACATAAGGGCTAAGGATTAAGCCAAGGTTGTGACCACTTTCCTTCAATGTCCCACTGCTTCCTGATGGAAGTTCAGGCCAGTTTTCAGCATTAATTGTTGCATTTTGTCTTTCTGCAGTTTCCCTGCATTATCTTTTAAAAAAACCCAAACACACACCTGTAGAATCCTTTGAGAACACTGGCACAAGAGAAACTCCTAGAGACACCGAGGGAAGGCTGAAATTTTAATCTTGTGGTATAGTTTTTGCAGCAACTCCACAAAAGTTTCCCAACAGGTTGAAATGTTAATATGCCTAGCTCCAACCTAGCACATGTGGTACTGCAGCCAATGACATTAGTTCCAGCTAGGTGTGTTCTTATGGGCTAATTGGAATTCCATATTGTCAGTACTTTTAATGGCTGTTTAAAAGGCAGTGGAGCGAATGTGACACTTAGTAGTAATTGTGTGTAAATCCTAAACCTCCGGCATATCTTCCCCAAAGGGAAAATGATACTTATCTGCATTTCTGTTCCTGCCTGTCAGCTAGTTTCTTTTTTTCATCCTTGCTTTTATCTTCCTGTCATCATCTTTTTTTCCTAAGGACTTCTGAACACTGAAGATCAGGGAGAGAGCACTGGAAATGCAATTTCCTTCCTGGTTTCCAGGGGCTTGTGCTGCAGGGTCAGGATGACAAGCTGGGAAGATTTTCAGGGAAAGGTTCTGCTTGGCCTTTGCAGCTCTTTACTGGAGTTTGCCCAGGGTAAACAGGATCCTCAGAAAATTTAGCTGCCAGACAGTGACAAACTTCTGCTAAGCATAATATAACACTGATAACTTTTTCCCAGAGGCCTTAAAAACTCCAGACTTGGTAGCTAAGCAGGTAGAAAGTAGCTCTTTAACTCCATCTTGAGAACCGTTTTCTGCTTTTTCTCCTGCCAAATTTCATATCCTTGTTCCAGCACATGGAAGGTTCTAAAATACTTTTTTTTTTTCAGGGTATTTTTTGGTTGTGGTTTTTTTTTCTTCACTTCATTTGCAAAAATATTACGTCCATCCTTCCCTGTCCCCAACTCTATTAGAAGCAACTAAACCTTAAGGAAAGCTGACCCATTTTTGCAAAAATTGCTCCGAAGCAGAGGCTTGACTTCAAAAGTTTTCAACATGAGTGGTTAAACTTGGCAAGGTCATACTACCTAACATTTTCTGGTCTATGCTTCTGTTTTCATTTAACCTTAACAGTAGAGGCAATGACTGTGGCCTGTAAAATCTAATCAGTAATTTTTGAGGTAGTATATGGTGAAGTACTAAATATTTCATGTTTCCCTGCAACCCACTGCAATTGCTAAGGGAGAATTTCAGAATACTCTTCGTGAGTACCTCTGATCTGCTTGTCAAAAAGTTGATCCACCATGCTTCAGAAGCATGCTTGCATTACAGGACTGTGTATTTCTGATGCTGATGCTTCCTTGCTGGATTGCAATGTACAATAGAGTTAATTTTTTTTTGTTACCGTGCTATACCTCTTCTTTCTGACTCAACAGAAGAGTTTAGGTTACTAGCTCTTCTCTGTGAATCATGCTAAGCAGAAATCATCAGGTTGCTGACTCATGATTTCCTCACATTGCCCTTTGCTACCAGCCAGGAAATACGTGTTTCTTCACTGTGCTTGTCCGCGGGGTGTGTGGGGGAAGGGGTTTAGTGGTTCTGCCTGAGTCAGGAAACAGACTTGCATTTATCTGATGAGTGCTCAGCAGTCCTGCTGATCGCAGTGCTTCTTGCTTTTTGGCTTTCCCTTATGTGCTGAATTTCATTTTCTAAATGCTGTCATCTTAGGATCCTCCCAAAAGGTGTTTTTTTATCTTTATATTACTACTTGGATGTCTTTTGCCTGTATGCAGTGCTGCTAATTTTTTCCCATTGGTAGTCAAATCTTGGTTTATGTGGGTTTCCTGAGCTGGAAAGGATTGAAATGTGGAGATTAATACCAAAGGAAAAACATTTCTGTCAGCAAAACTAAGGTTGGCTTGTGTTAAACTTGTGTATAGGTTTCACTTTCTTTAGATTTTGCAAGAATGGACTTTTGCCAATAGCTTTTTGCCCCCAAAGTTGCATTGCAGATGTGTGGGTGTGTTTCTCCAGAAGATAAGATGTGAAAAGGCTATTTTGACTTAGTCTCAGTCGGACTGCTAACCTGTTTGTTTTGGCATATTTTGGTTGTCGTTTGCTTAAGAAAAATATTTTCAGTCTGACTTTTCCTTGGGTTTTCTTACCAAAAGAATATCCTTCCCATTTCTGTACATACATTGTATGTCTATGCTGCTGCATTACTCAGCGGCTTAATATGCTAAACATATGTGTGCTGTAAATACTACATAGCTGTAACTTCATCTGAAATCACACAACCCTGTCACTTCTTGCTGCTGCTTCTCTTTTTGTGGCCTCCTAGGATGGTATTACTGCCAGTGTAGTGCCAGACAGACCTTCATCAGGGTTTCAGCAAGGGTTGCATCTGTTGCTTCTCTCTTGTGGTTTGTAGCCTGACATTTAAGCTGACTTCTCAAGGAGTACAAACTGTGAGTTTAGACCTAAATGTCTTGTCTCCCAGGAAACTGCTCTAACCAGTAAGGTATTTATACTAAATATACTAAGGATGTCTTGTCCTTCTTTATTCCTTATTTGCCAACCTACACTGAGTGATTTGGATGATTAAAAGCAAGAAGGGATCACTCGTTCTCACACAGGGAGAGACCTTGAGGGAGGTGAGGTATTTCGATACTTTACAATCATGTTAGCTGGCGTAGGTAACTGGTCTAGGACATCCAGTGCTCAGTGTGACTGCTGTGGATCTGAGTGCTTCCCCCTTACCTCTCCTCATTTACTGCAGGTGATGTAGAAAATCTTTAAAAAAAAATCAGGTGGCATTGTCAGTATATGTTGACAGTTCAGTCTGTGGTCATCAGCAGTTTAATTCAGTATAAGAATGCCTTCCAACCCTTGAGAGTTTAGCCACCTTTCAGGTATCTTTTTGGCTGCTCTAATACAAACAGTAACATCAGTGGCTGCACTATTGTAACCACAGAAGAAGGTGGGAATCCTTTGTGGGTGACTTCCTCGCTCGTGTTCATTTTAATGCTGCCTTGATTGATGTGATGATGCTTGTTTATAAAAGCTGAATTGTATTGCAGAGAATTGTCCCGATCAGAACCCTCGTCTTAAAAACTGGAGCCCTGGAAAAGATCCTGAAAAGAGAGTTTTTATCAAAAAGGGGGATTTGTTTCGTCTGAACTCGGATGCTACAGTACACTCCATAGTTATACAAGATGGAGGTATGAAGTGACAAGATGAACATGCTTCAGTTTACTGCATAGTTTTTAGTTCTGTGATTACATGAAAAACATATTGAAATATTATATTGCAGCTATTGACCAGTTCCCCTACTTCTACTTTTCAGCCTGCTACCAGGCCAGGGATATCATTAAAAAGATGAATGAACACTATGGAGTCTTTTCAGTGGAGCACTGACATGGTTTGCTGTAGGATATAGTAAAACAAGACTCATGTAGTAGCCTTCCTTGTACAAAATCTCTTCTGTTGTTGACTGTGGTATGATAGTAATTGTACCAAAATGATGGAAAAAATTGGGAATTAACTGACCAAATTCTTAGAAAGATAAATCACAATTGGTAGGAGTTACTTTCCCAAATATTCTTAAACATATACAAGAGTGTAAAGCTTAATTCATGGGTGTGGAAAAGAAATCTGTAATTTTTCTGTTGTTCTTAATGCAGAACTTGGTTCTTTGACCCTATCTGAATTTTGCTTTGACCTTACAGATTTTTTTTTTCTTTCTTTTAGGGCTACTTGTTTTTGGTGATGATAAAGAAGGTTCTAAAAACATTACCTTGAGAACTCGATTTATCCTGATAAAGGATGGTGGAATGCTTCATGTTGGAGCAGAGAAATGCCGCTATAAATCCAAAGCAACTATTGTTTTGTATGGGAAGTCAAACGAAGGTGCTGATGTGCCAGAATTTGGCAAAAAATTTATTGGTGTGGGCCCTGAAGGAACGCTGGAGTTGCATGGGCACCAGAAGTTATCATGGACTCTTCTATCAAAGACTGTGTATTTCTCAGGGCTGGCCTATGGTCATTATACATTTAAAAAGAATTTTTCTCGAGGACTAAATGTGAGAGTGATCGATCAGGATACAGCAGAGATTTTGGAAGTGCTGAAGTTTGATACTCATGAATTTTCAGAAGAAAGCTTGAAGCTCCAGAACTTATTGAAAACTGGAAGTCCTGGTCGCATTGTTGCTATTGCTGTAGGAGATTCAGCTGCTAAAAATCTATTGGAGGAAACCAGAGTGACTATTCAAAATCTTCTGGGAAGTAAGTTTGTCAGAGGATTGAGTTACAGGTAAATAAATTTATTTTCCCTTTTATGCTGAATAAAGATTAGATACATATTCTGCCACTTCTGGGGGATTTGTTAAACTTTGAATGTCCTTAAAGTCTTCAAAGGATTCTCTGTGTTGTGCATAGTACTGCAGTAGTAGTATTCAGTATTTTGATAGTGTAGAGACTGAGAGTTATAGGTATCTGTGTGATAGACTATTACTCATAATTGCTCTCTTTCACCGTTCTTTACAGAAATTAAAACTGGGTGCAGCAAGAAATTTTTCTTTGTTCAAACACATAGATAGGAAACAGTTGCTAGCTGAATTTTTAGTGTATGTTTGGAGGAGCAAGGAATGCCACTGTAGAAACAATACAGGGAAGGGGTGCTAATCCTGTATATCAAACAGCGTCTTATTCATACCTGTGCACTGTTGAAATAAAAGAACATTACCTTTCCACTGATTCTGCAAGGGAACTGATCTCTAAAAGTGTTATATCTGCTGGAAATACAACACAGTAGAACGAGACCAGTCCCGGAGATGAGACACCTGGAATGTGTGGGAGACAACTTTCTGACGCAGCTGGTGAGTGAACGGACCAGAGAAGGTGCCCTGCTGGATCTCTTCTTTGTGAACAGAGAAGGGCTGGTGGACGACGTGGAGGTTGGAGGTCGACTAGGGCACAGCAGTCATGAAATAATAGAGTTCTCTATTCCTAGAGAGGTCAGGAGAGAGCTAAGCAGGACTGACATCCTGGACTTCAGAAGGGCTGACTTTGTCTTGTTTAGGCACCTGCTTGAAAGGATCCCCTGGGAGACTCTCCTGAAGGGTATAGGGGCCCAGGAAGGCTGGGCACTCTTTAAGAAGAAAGTGTTAATGGCTCAGGAGCAGGCGGTCCCCAGGTGCTCTAAGAGAAGCGGAAGCCAGAGAAAACCACCCTGGCTGAACAGGGAGCTTTGGCTGCAACTCAGGGAGAAAAGGAGAGTTTACAGCCTTTGGAAGAAGGGGTTAGCCACTCACAGTGATTACAGAGAGGCTGTGAGGCTATGCAGGGTGGAAATCAGAAGGGCTAAAGCCCAACTGGAAATTAATTTGGCCTCTGCAATCAAGGATAACAAGAAGAGTTTCTATAAGTATGTCAGTAGCAAAAGAAAGTCCAGGGAGAGTCTCCATCCCCTGCTAGATGCAGGAGGAAAGATGGTAACAAGTGATGAGGAAAAGGCTGAGGTGCTTAATGCCTTCTTTGCCTCTGTCTTTAATAATAAGACTAGTTGTATTGAGGGAATCCAGCCTCCTCAGCCAGGAGACATAGACATAGACTGGGTGAAGGACTTCCCTGTAATCCAGGAGACATTCAGTGACCTGCTGCGTCACACAGACACGCACAAGTCTATGGGACCGGATGGGATACACCCGAGGGTGCTGAAGGAGCTGGCTGGGGTGCTCGCCAAGCCACTTTCTATCATTTACCAGCAGTCCTGGCTGACCGGGGAGGTCCCAACAGATTGGAAATTGGCCAGTGTGATGCCCATATATAAGAAGGGTTGGAAGAATGATCCAGAAAATTACAGGCCTGTCAGCTTGACTTTGGTGCCCAGGAAGCTGATGGAGCAGCTCATCCTGAGTAACATCACACAACACGTGCAGGACAACCAGATGCTCAGGCCCAGTCAGCATGGGGTTATGAAAGGCAGGTCCTGCCTGACAAACCTGATCTCCTTCTATGACAAGGCGACCTGCTTATGGGATGAGGGAAAGGCTGTGGATGTGGTTTGCCTTGACTTCAGTAAGGCCTTTGACACCGTTTCCCACAGCGTTCTCCTGGCAAAACTGGCTGCTCGAGGCTTGGATGGGCACACACTTTGCTGGGTAAAAAACTGTCTGGATGGCCGGGCCCAAAGAGTTGTGGTGAACGGAGTTAAATCCAGTTGGTAGCTGGTCACAAGTGGTGTCCCCCAGGGCTTGGTTTTGGGGCCACTTGACTGTAACATCGACTGTAATATCTAGACGAGCGGATCGAGTGCACCCTCAGTGAGTTTGCAGATGACACTAAGTTGGGTGGGAGTGTTGATGTGCTCGAGGGTAGGGAGGCTCTGCAGAGAGACCTGGACAGGCTGGAGCCATGGGCTGAGGCCAACTGGAGGAGTTTCCATAAGGCCAAATGCCGGGGGCTGCCCTTGGGCCACAACAACCCCCAGCAGCGCTACAGGCTTGGGCAGGAGTGGCTGGAGAGCTGCCAGTCAAAGAGGGACCTGGGGGTGTTGATTGACAGCCTGCTGAACAGGAGCCAGCAGTGTGCCCAGGGGGCCAAGAAGGCCAATGTCATCCTGGCTTGTGTCAGCAATAGCGTGGCCAGCAGGGACAGGGAAGGGATCTGACCCCTGTACTCGGCACTGGTGAGGCCGCCCCTCGATTCCTGTGTTCAGTTTTGGGCCCCTCACTACGAAAAGGACATTGAATGACTCGAGCATGTCCAGAGAAGGGCAACGAAGCTGGTGCAGGGTCTGGAGCACAGGTCGTACGAGGAGCGGCTGAGGGAACTGGGAGTGTTTAGTCTGGAGAAGAGGAGGCTGAGGGGAGACCTCATCGCCCTCTACAGCTCCCTGAGAGGAGGGTGCAGAGAGCTGGGGATGAGTCTCTTTAACCAAGAAGTAAGCAACAGGACAGGGGGTAATGGCCTCAAGTTGTGCCAGGGAAAGATTAGACTGGATATTAGGAAGCATTTCTTTCCAGAAGGGGTTGTTAGGCATTGGCATGGGCTGCCCAGGGAGGTGGTGGAGTCCCCATCCCTGGAGGTATTTAAGAGTCAGGTTGTGTTTTGCCAATTATCAGGCCTAGCATGAAGGACACAGCCATCATAAAGATGAACCAATAACCAAATTGTATTTGATACAAAAGTGTCAGTACATGGGTGAGCGCTGGGGGTACAAAAAAGTCAGTCAGATTATACATAAACGACATCAATCCCACTGACCCCAACAACAACACCGCATGACCAACAATAGTTGGAATAAATGGTGAAATGCAGTCTCCCATAGAAGGGACAGGAGACAACCGAGTCAACAAGCCAAACACGTAAGACCAAGGAAGCCACATACTGAATCTCTACACAGCCCACGTTTACAAAGGCCAGACCTGACTGGAGCCCAGTTCCAGGGAGGCAGGAGCTCCTTCCCAAACAGGAAACTCTGCAAAGTGCATCCACCTCACAGACAAACACTGCCTCTTCCTGCACGGGGTCCCAGCTTTTATCCCCAAGTGGGACACCTGACCCTTGTTTCCTTAATGTGGGGCACCTGGGGCTCATTTACCCAATGTCTTTCCTCTGCAAGGCTGGCCGCACCGTGGAGGGAGGCCTAAAGGCAAACTCACCCCCCTTTGTGAAGGGCTGTGGGAATCACCCATATGTCAACCTTAATTTGGGGCTTGGGGTTGAAACCCCAGCATTTCAGGTTGACATAGTGCTGAGGGATATGATGTAGTTGGGAACTGTCAGTGCTAGGTTAATGGTTGGACTGGATGACATTCAAGGATCTTTCCAACCTTGTTGATTCTGTGAAGTACACTTGTGAGATGTTTTTGTACCCTTTGACCATTCTTTTCAGTTGGTGAGGGTTTGGATGGTAGGGCAACAGAAGACATGTAATAGGAATTATTAAAGCACAAATCTTAAACTGCTCTGCCATTCATTTAGTTGTTGCAGAAGACTTTTTGCACTGTGTGTTCTGAATGTGGATTTGTGCTGCACAGAGTTAGGAATACAAATAAAAAGGACACCAGGTATCCTAACTTGTCAGTCTGTTCTTCAGTTTCCATTAAGATCGTGTTGTATAACCTGTTTCTATTTTCCAGGAAATCTGTCGCTTAGTTTTTCCGTTCTATTCTTATTCCTCGCTATCCCACAACATCTGGGTTCCAGTTAGTTTCCTCCCTCAGCTTTGGCAGAGGCAGGCTGGGGCGTCAGTCAGGATGGCATGTTCTGACCCCGGTTCCTGTCAGGAGTACATCTGTGTCAGTAGCTGTGTAAGCATGTGGTCATGGAATGGAAAGTGCTTGCAGCTCTGCCTCTGAAGCAGTTTGGTCAGAGGTGCTGATGTAATATGTACCACCTCATGAAAGCAGTGAAGCCTGTGTGGCGGTTGTTCAGGTCGCTGTTCAGTCAGCCGCAACCTGGTGTAGAGGCCCAGGTTTCTGGTGTTTATCCTTGCCTGTGACCTCCATGCTGGTTTGTCTGAAATGAGGAGTTTCTTCAGCCTTCAGTGGGGAAGAAGCAGCCTTTCTTCTCTACTGAACTGTTTCTTTTCTATTTTTGTTAGTTGATAGAGTCTTCATAAACACACAGAATTGTCTTGTTCTGTTGTGGAAGACAGGTGAGAAGCGCTCACCAAGCGCTCAGTGAGGAAAAGCAGGGTTGTTTTTTTTAAACCTGTAAAGCTAGTGAAGACTTCCACATGGAGGTGAACACTTTGTTACATCCCTCTTCCCTTTGGACTCTTCCTGCAAAATAGTATGCATTAGAATATCTTGATACTTTAAATATTGGTATGTGAAACATTCAGCTTGTTCACTGCCACTATTGAAAAGCTGGCCCACTATGTACTATTCTTGTAAACAGGTTAACAGTTTAATTTGTTTTTTTAATCCCAATCAGTAAGAACATCATGTGGGGACTGAAATCAAGGCAACTGAATTGAAAGTGGCTTTAATATCTGCCTTTGAATCAACCATTAGCAACAGATTACATTTCATCTAGCTGACACTGTTTTCATTTGGGGTAAATGATTCAACTTTAATGATGCAAAATTGTTCAGCTTTTTAATAGATGATCTCGACTTCTTCCTCTGCACACATAATTATGACATTACAGAGCAGTAAAGGACAGCAAAATAGACTTGTTTTTTGAACTTGGTGGCAGCATTCTGTGTCATGAGTTGTTTGTTTTTAATTTTCAAAAACATGGGTGCACTCAGCGGAGCTGTAGGAAAGGGAAGTACATCAAGGATAGTTCCCTGCTCCATACCAGTGCTCAGTCCAGTAGATGACCAGCTGTTGGAAGGGACAGTGAGGGGGAAAAAGCAAAAACCTTTGGTCTTGGCCTTCAGAAACATCAGTCATCCTTCATGCAAAGGTTGTGTAACAGCATGTGATTCGTTTTCTGAGCCTGAGCACCCTGAAAGATTGAAAACGTATTGCTCATCCAGTGCAGTGATACCCAGAGGCTGCTGCTGCCTGTGTCCGTCCCTCCCAGCCTGATGCACGCGTGGTCTCCTGGGACTCCTGGGCACCACTCTGGGATGCCACTTGCTGCAGGGCTGTGACGGTAGAGGGCTGTGGCAGGAATGTTGCCACTGGCTCCTAGTCTTCCTGTGGCCCCATAGAGCTGTTTGGGTGTAGAATCCTGTATCGCTTTTGTCGCTCATGTCTTGCGATTTGCTTTTGGAAAATAGTATCTTGGATGTTGTACTAAAAATGTATCCGAAGGGCTTCCCCATTAAGAGTTCTTGTATTTGCCAATTTGTATATAGGACATCCAATTATTTTAAATTGTTTCTTTTCAGTGAGATCTACCCATGTTTCTTCTGCATTTTGAAGTTGCATTTTAACATTAATTTCAAAGAGCAGGCAGAAGGATTATCTGTGACTTCTGTGCTCTTTGTCTTGTACCTGTTTGTGAAGAAA
The DNA here is from genome assembly GCF_965140245.1 of Athene noctua. Lineage (NCBI taxonomy): Eukaryota > Metazoa > Chordata > Aves > Strigiformes > Strigidae > Athene > Athene noctua. The sequence continues at coordinate 59,281,661 of NC_134077.1, read as the reverse complement.
TTGTTAAGGACCGTTATACTTAAACATTTACTTTTGTTTTTTACAGGCAAGCCTGGGCTTTCGTTGGTGTCATAGGTGGTGGAAATTCTTCCTGTAATGAATCAGTGAGAAACTATGAAAATCACAGCACTGGTGGGAAGGCTCTTGCTCAAAAAGAGTTTTTCACAGTGGATGGTCAGAAGTTTGTTGTGAGAGCTTACAGTGAATGGAATGATGGTAGGAAAGCATTTTGTTAAATCCTGCAGTTGGGGAAGAAGTAAAAAAAGTCTATTATTTTTCACTGTTGGCTGTACTGTTGGTTGTAATTTAAATTTCTGAGTGCTGCTGTAAGGGGGGGGTGTTGGTTTTTTTTTTTCTTGTTATGGATGAAGTATGAGGACACAGTTCTTCAGTGCAATCTATTTTCTCAACCTATTTGTATACTGTATGTGAACAACGTAACATTAATAGTCTTCATTTTTAATATATTTAGATACAGATAAGGGGTCTTTATAAAAGGCTGAAACATACTTTTTTTTTCCTTTTGGTATTTAGTCATATATATTTAAATCTCAGCTTCTGATTATCATTCTGATTATCATTGTAAAAATAAAACTTGGTAGAAGCAATGAGCAATTAAATTTTTTATTCTTGTTTTATAATTGGTACAATCTTCTGTTGCTGTTTGATGCTGAACTTTAGTCAGCTTTTCTCATAACAAGTTGAATCGGGGGTATGAAAAGCCTGGAAGGCCTACCACTCATTTGCTTTTATCCTTTAGTAATTTTTTTGTTTAAAATATCTTCGATCTGAGTTTCACTTTTCATGGGCAGTCATCTTTTTCTTTTTGTAGAATTGCTAAGCAATATTGTAATTGCCTCAGAAGATTTTTTTTTTATGGTAGTTGGCTATTTATTTGTTAAGTAATTGAGCTATTTGATACTACTCTGTTACTGTTCGTTACAGGCCTATGAAAATATATAGACTTATATTTTTAAAATTAATAAAATCCACAAAAATGTATCTTTTACTTGCCAGTAGATTTAGGGTCAAGAGTAAGCAAGAGTTGCTGAACTTAAGCAAAGCTATCACAATGCAGAGAAATAGCATGTGTGTGTAATTTAGCCTGCCAAACTGTTTTATTAGTTGTGAATAAAAAGGAAAGTCCCTCTACTTTGTTTTGCCAGTCCTTTATTCCATCTGTAGAGTTTTAAATTGCAGAAAAATGTCACTTGAAACAAGTAAAGGTAGCTGGACCTACAAATTGTTGCCATATTATATTAGGTCTTTTTTAAAAAAAATATATAAATTTTTTTCTTGTCACTGTTAGTTCCATCTTCTCCATTTGTTTTATTTGAGATCCACCAAGTAAGCAGGCTGGAATGGTATCTCACACTGGCACATTTCAGAGCAGAATTGTACTTTACAGGGCTTTGGAGCTTGTGAAATCTTACAAATTTATTAGTATCTCTTGGAGATGGTTTCATATAAAGGTGAATATAATCTTATATTTACTTTTTTTTTTTTTTTTAATTAGGTGTCCCAATTTCCGGCTTCCAGGTAGAAGCTGTAGGTGGAGTGATACTGAACCTTCTGGATGATGTTAGTAGTTGGGAGCCTGGAGACCGGATTGTGGTCGCAAGCACAGACTATTCAATGTATCAGACAGAGGAATTCACTCTCCTTCCCTGCCCAGAGTGTACAAAGCATCAGGTCAAAGTCAAAGGTATGAGAGCAGTCACGAGTTGAAGATTCATGTGAAATACATACTCACCGTAGTATGCCCTGGACAGTCCCTTTCAGTGTGAGCGGTTAAGAACAGCCTATTCACCTATGTCTGTATTGCTTTTTTGTCTGTATACAGGAACGTGTACTTCGCCTTGCTGTAAAATTGTTCTGTATAATGCCAGGTCTGCCTCACAGCTTACCATGCTAACTTTTCTTCTCCTTTTTTCACGGGCTTATTGAACGCTTTAGTTTTCTTCCAAGAGGATTACAATTGTTTTCCTTTCTTGGCTCCTTTCTGTCTTTTCACTAGTTCTCTTTATGCTTGAATGGCTGTTGTGGTCATTACCATTCCCTTTGCCTTTAGTGCCCTTCTCATCTTTTGAAGTGTTATCATTATAATTTTTTCTGTTGTTGTTAAAAAAGGAGAAAAGGAAAACAAAAAAAGGGAAGAAAATAGAAAATGTAAATCTTTGAACCACTCTTTTTTTCTTCTTCCTTGTGGTCTCTCTTCTCCCTCTTTCTCTTTCCTCAGTTGCGCCTCCACCTCTTGCCAACAAAACAGTTATGAATAAGTGGCACTTCCAAGCCCCTGCTCATAAAGGATATCCCTGAGTAGTTGCAATCTGTTTTTCCTTTGGATGTGATGTGTGCAAAATAATCACGCATGTTGCTGACAGTTTCCTTTTTTATTATCTGAGTCATTCTGCTTGACTTCATAAAAGCCTCCCATGGGACTGGCTCCCTGACTGTGCTGGTGTTCGTGTTTTCCTCTGCCGCTCTGTGCCAGTGCCCTCCTTCCTGGTGGTCGACCAGCCTCAGGTCTTGAGTGTGCCCTCTTGCTCCCTTTTGGTGGGCTGCAGCATTAGTTTGCAGCACAAACTAACTAGTGTTAGTCTGCAGTGTTAGTCTGCAGCAGCCAATTGGTGCTCTTCAGGATCTGGTTTTGTCCCATTCACCTCTGTACAGTGCAACTTCCTCTTCTTCCAACTGTTCTTCCTCGAAGTTTGATGTGAATGCCCTCAAACTTTTCTGTTCCCCTTATGTCTTAAGGGACTGCCCATTTGTGTGTTCACTTTCCAGTGCAGTTTGCATCCCGTGGCATTCGTTACCGTGGGTAAGACATGCTTTACAGCATTGTGAGGTCCCAGATACGGAAAAAGCATACCTAAGTTCACCTAATTGTATATCAGAGAGTACCAGGGTGCATGAAGCTGCAGAGTTGACGTAGTGCCATAGAGCATGACACTTCCTGGGCTTTGTTCTTAAGTGTCTGTCTTAAGAGAAAACTTGACTTGAATGTTGCAGTATGAAGTTTAAGAAGGTTTTTATCACTACTGAATAGTGTATGTGCAAACTCAATTTCATCTTGGAAATCATGTACTGTGAAAAAATAGCTGCTTTTTTAATTTTTAAAATTTAATTTTTCTTTTACAAGACTTTACGGCATAAAATATAAAATCTTGGTATTTTTTAAAAAATAAATGCTATTTGAACTCTCTCTATATATCTTTAATATATATATATTAAAGATAAATATATCGTTAAAGGAGATGAACTGGTCCATCTTGGGTTTTTTACCCCCAATATCAGATTTCCTTTTTCATGGTAACAGTGCTTAAAAACACCCCCCAAACACCTTATATTTTTTTTTCTTTCACAAAGAATGACTTTTCTGTGGAGTGGTAAACTTCACATGTTGAAGAATTCACCATCTTTTGAAATGATTTCTTGTATTTTTTGCTAAGCTTTTAGCTATTTTGGCCCCTTTGTAGTAGGAAAACTAAAAAGAAAAAACAACCAGTTTTGTAGGAGGCCTAGTTGCTCTTTCTTCACTTGATTTATCTATGCTAGTCAAATGCAGGGATAAACAATAAGCAAGCCTTCAAGGAGGGGAGTGCAGTCCTATCTGCAGACATCTATTCTCTTTATAAATCCTCAACAGTAGGTACAGAGTTAATACCACTCTTGGTTCTGCTTCATATTGTGGTAATGACCAGTTTAGGCTTGTATCCTATTGTAAGCTTTGAAGGGATAATGACAGTCTGTATGCAGAGAATCAATAAATAGGGGGAAAAAACACAAAACAAATCAAGGGGGGGAAATATTTAAAAAAACCAAACACATAAATACATTTTTTAAGCTTTACAGTACCAGCTAATTTTCTCAGTTTGCACAGACAAATAAAAAATTGATTGTTTCTTTCGAAGAACAGTGTACCTGAGTATCTTGTTTTCCCTAATTTTAGTTTATGCATCCTCAGAAAAGCTATCCAGGAAAGAGCAAATTTAGTTAGGAAAGTAAATACATTTTTCTTTCAGAGGGGGATAAATACAGTATTTTTTTAAAGGTGCTTTAGCCTCATTTTCCATTCTTAACTTTTCTTTGGAATAGATTATGCAGCCAGTGTCTTTTTTTCTTTTAAAGCCAGTCTGCATCTGCATTTCATTAAAAGTTTTCTAGATACATTGGATTCATTTAAAAGTTTGGTTTTTACCCATTCTGTTCACAAACTACTGGACTGAAGTTAAGATGCACTTGCAAGTACAATGTTGGAATTTGTTAGGATTTGTTGTCTCACTAAAATGAAAAGTATGTAGATAGCACTTGTAAGGAAACATGAAGTAACATACTTGATTCTGTGATTCATCATCCTGCAAGATGCTTAACTATCACTGAGTCAGCTGCAGTCTGGAGGGGGGGGAAATTTGCTTGGTGTTAGCTGGGTTAATGTTTATCATCTAGCAACTGTGTGCTTTTTGTGTGCCTTAGCATAGAAGAGCCAAGAGAGAACAGCATGTTAAGGTATCAGAATGCATGGATTTTGTTGCTAAAATTAGCTTGCTTCTATAAAAGCAGTTGGTTTTGGCTTTAATCAATGACAACTATTTTTTTTTCTTCAAAACTGTTTTTGGACAGAAAATCCTCAGTTTCCTCATGTAGGAGAAGTTACCGATGGAGTGGACATGAGGGCAGAAGTTGGAGTTCTTACGAGGAACATCTTAATCAAGGGGGAGACAGAAAATACATGCTATCGTGAAAAGGAATGTCAGTTCTTCAGTTTTGATACATTTGGTGGACATATCAAGGTCAGAAAAACATTTTAAAGTAGCTTTCTGTCATGTAAAGGCATATGGAGGACAAAAAGATTAATGCTAAACTTGGAAGGATTTGAAAATTTAAAGAACATCTGCTTTACATAGAAAGGACTAGATCAATTAGATTTTAAGTCATCAAAAGTTAGCCTACAGAATTAGGGGAAGGGATATCAATGTCTAAAATGTTGTAGAAGTATTCAGCATATATTGCAGTGTTGTGTGGTAGGGATCAAACCTTGCAAGTGACATCCATGAATGTGCATCCTGTAATATTGTAGAATAAAGTCTGATCTCCCTTTTTTCTGTCTTCCCTCCTTTCACTGCCTTTCTCCCTCCCCAGGTGATAAGCATTGAATCCTAGAGATCTGCTTTATCTGAAACTGGGCACTAGAGAGGCATGGAGAGAAAAGAAACTGGGTTGGACTGTGGTGGTTTTTTTAATTTAATTTTTTTTAAATTGAAGGTTCTAAGGTTATGTGAAAGAAACTGCTTCTAATTTCTTGTATTACCATAAAGAAAGCTGAGAGAAAGTACTATTAAATAAACTAATATGTAAATTTGTACTCAAGTTTTTAGATTAAAGGGTTGAACAGCAGTGTATCAAGACTTCACTAATGCTGGAGAAGTTTGAGGCCTTGTATTTTAAATGCAAATGTATTTGCACTCATTATGTGTTGGTCACAGTTTAAATCTCCCTTTCTAATGTATTTGGATGCAGATTTTAGTTTTATAGTGGTGAACATAATGGTGGGAAAGAAAATACGCCCTTTTCCTACTGTGTGTCAGCTTTTGTTTGGTGAAGGAGTAGTAGGTGGACTCAAGGCACTCTTTTGTGTTTAAGATAATGTAATGAAAGAAGATAATGACAAGCTGTGAATCTTGCAAAGTATGACCTTGATTGTCACAGCAGTGCAAATACAGCAGACCCCTCAGATGTCTGGAAGATAGATCAGAAAACAAACATTTTGAGTCATCAGAGTTGTTAAACTGTTCCCAGGAGACTGTTCAGAGTAGCTGAGTGTCTGCTGCCAAACTTAAGACTTCAGCACTAAAAGCATTTTCGGTTTATGTTAATCTTGTGTGCTCAAGCAGAGGGAGCCTAGGCACTAGCAAACGTTAATGGCCTCAGGGGTTTTGATCATCCTGCATTTTCTACTGGTCGCTGGAACAGTAGCATAAAGGAGGCTTAGTGGCCGTGAGGAGAGGTGTTGGATTGTAGTTTTTACGATTGCGTTAGTGCTTTTAAATGTTAAGAGTCGGAGATCTCAGGGATGCCTGGTATTGACCATCCCTTTGTATTTTAGACATAGAAAATTTAGGAATGCAACTAGAGGAGGGGAAAAAGAAAGTCCATATTACTAATTTCTCTAGAGGACAAAGTGCATAGGACAATGGTTATTTTTGATTAAAAAGAGTATGTTAATGAAATAACAATTTTTTTTTCAACTTCGCTCCTTGCAGTTTAGCTTCTGCACTTGGTTACTGTTTTCATAGCAAGTTAGGTGGAAGAAAATAGTTTTGCTTTCCTGTCTTACTGGTACAGCCCTATTATGTTTTTACTCTGTCTTGGGTGGTGTTACTGTGAACTTGTTTGATTCTGAAGGCAATTTCATATCTTCCTTAATAAAGAAACTCATTTGGAATGATGTGCCCGGTTTTGGGTTCCCATTGCAAAGAAGATGCATTTGCCCTGGACTGTATCCCATGAGGGTGGGAGTACGTGATGATGATGAGCAGGAGCTGAGAGATCAAGGCTTCTTTGGTGTGGGGAAGGTGGAGAAGAGTGATCTTGCTGCTGTCTTCAGGCACTGTGGAGGGTGCAGACAGGCCAGAGCAATTCTTGGAGGAGCATGGTGATAGGGCAAGAGGCAATAGGACTGAGCTACAACAAGGCAAATTCTGCTTAGATACCAGGAAAGCGGAAGGGAAGAAAGAAACAGTTGATGTCACGTGAGCATCTCTGTGGCTGGAGATATTCCTTGGGCAATGTGCTGAGCAGCTGCCTTTAAGGTGACCCTGTGCTGAGCTGGCGGTTGGACCAGGTATCTCAACAGGTTCCTCTGAATCTGTATTCTGTGATTTTATTCAACTAAGTCTGTCCCAGATGGGCTACACTGCTACAGCTTCAGTATACACAGGCCTTGATGTCGATGACTTCTGTTTATTCGGACAATAAGTGGTTATATGTAAAGAATATTTAGCATGGCAGGTGGTAAAAGACCAAACAGTGAAGTGTGGCAACGTGTCTGGTTAAATTTTCTCTTGTTTTAGCCACATGGAGATTAAGCTTTCATGCTCATTTATGAAGGACAGTGTTTTGTAAGGCAGGATATAAAGCAAGACAGTAACAATTGTTCCAACTTTTATTGTGTTGGTCTGTGGTAACTGTGTACATCTGATATAGATGATGTATTAACTTAAATTTCCATTAGTTAAAAGGTAAATAGTTAATTATTTATTCTGGACATCTCACTACGTTTTTAGATTTTGAAGAATTTTTCATCTGTTCATCTGTCCTATGTGGAATTGAAGCAAATGGGCCAGCAGCAGATTGGAAGCTACCCTGTTCACTTTCACCTTTGTGGGGATGTGGATGAAAGAGGAGGTTACAGTTTTAAGACTTACCTGGAAGGTCTTTCCATACATCACTGTTTTTCCAGATGTGTGACTATTCATGCAACTAATGGCTTGCTGGTGGGTGCAAGGAGAGTAAAACATATTGTGTTGAAAGAAATGTTTTTAAAAGCATTTAGAGTGAAAATAGCTCTCTCCCTTCTTCAAGTTTAATGAGCAGCACTTTTTTTGTATGAATACATGAACAAGTGAAAACAGTAACTTATTTTTAACAGATTTCACCATTCTGCTTTTTCACATTATTCCAGGCAGCTAAGCTGTCCAGACATATTAGTATGTCTGTAAGGGATAAATAAAACTGTGCACTTGGGCCATCTGAACTGCTGATACTGAAGCCTCACTCTGCATCTGTGCCAAGATAGTTTAACTAGATGGTACTTGTCAAATAAATCTCAATAAATACAATTGCTACTGACCTAATGAACTTGTATTTCTGCAGATAAAGGACACCATTGGCTACGACACACTAGGTCACTGTTTCTTCACAGAAGATGGCATTGAGCAGAGGAACACTTTGTTCCACAACCTTGGGCTAGTCACAAAACCAGGCACTCTTCTTCCTACAGATAGAAACAGCAGCATGTGTATTGGTATTAGGGATAAAGTGTATGGAAGTTATGTCCCAGTGCCAGCTACAGACTGCATGTGAGTCTTTCATGGTGAAAAAGTAAAACCAAACCAGCTGCAGCAGTTAAATTGCTGATGATGTCTTGACAATATATGGATGGGAACATTTTTGTGTATAATTTAATGGATGCAGACGCTTTAAATGTAGTTCACACAGTAGTGGTATTTAAAAAAAAAAAAAAAAATTAGCATTTGGTCTTTTCTTAAAGAGAAAGAAAAAGTTGTTTTGTAGGAAGATTGTTGTTTCTTGTGTTACTTGTTCAATGGACTTTTCAGGCCACATGTTTACTTCGGTGTAAAGGCAGGCACATTCTCAAGTTGTCACTGCTAGTTTTTCTGCAAACTACTAATCTCTTGTAGAAGCTTATTAAAACAGTTTATCATTGTACAGAGTATCTGAACAAGTATTAAATAAAATACCATGCACTGGACTAAAAAAAGACACATTTTTGTCTTTTAAATGTGGGGGGCGTTGTGATTTTTATTTCATATGTGAAGTAGTGACTTCACATGTCAGTTTAACTTTTTCTAATGTGCTTGTTATGAAGGGGAGATATTTCTGTAGGGACTAGAGCTTTTCCGTAATAACTTTCTTCTGAATAATATTTCAGGGCAGTTTCAACATTCTGGATTTCTCATCCCAACAATCATCTTATAAATAATGCAGCAGCTGGTTCACAGGTAAGGCGTATGGATTTAATTCAACATAAACTACTTATGCTACTGCTATTTGTAAAACCTGTAACATTTGCACTGCCAAAAGTACATACACTTTTCTTTTTTATGTATGAATATGTTTGACAGCATATTACCATTACAAGTGCAGGGTTTGCTAGGTGTGCATTTAAGAGATGCCAAAGATCTTTGTTCTGGCTGCAACAAAGATGATCTCTTTGTCTTTGGAATTAATAGGCCTGACAATAGTGTCAATGTGTGTATGTAGGAATAAATCCTTTTATTTGAAAAGAACTAGCGCATTTCATATTAAGATTTCTGTATTTTCTGTAGGCTGTCATGAATTTGCTGTGTGACTGCTCCACAAGTTTTGCCTTCAGAGCTGTAGTCATTGGAATGAAAAATGACTGAGGGAAAAAAAAAGTTCATTGTGTAAGAAGCAGCTAAAACACTTTTATTGTCAGTCATTAGTAATTTGTTTCTCACCAATGATGGCTCATACGTTTTTGTGAACCTTATATTAGTGCGAATCTCTTGTCACAGCTGCTTCTGAAGTAAAGCTGAACTACTCAGTACATGTTGTGGAGGAGGGCTCTGGAGTCTGTTCTGTGCTGGATGAGAGGATGAGATATGCATGGTTTTGATTGGATTTTTCTGAAGAGATCAGTGGGAATTGAAAACAAGAAAGACTGCTGTTGTTGCAAAGGCTCCAGTGCTGAAAGTAGAATATGAGTGTGTCTCCATGTATTCTTAGGCATAGAATATGTAATAAACTGTTATTAATAGAACAGGATTCAAAATATTTAGATGAGTTGATATATTTCAAGTATAAAACATTTAGAAAATTTTCTGCTTTTTGTGTAGTCTGGCTTTTTTTTTTTTTTTACAAACTTTTCTAGTTTACTGTCTACCACTTGAAAGGTTCTAGACACACTTACGGAATCAAACCAATTCTTCTCTTCCTAATGCAGTGTCTTTCCAGTTCTTCTGCTTTATGTAATACCCCTTTACCTTGTTTTAGCATTGCAGACTGAGATAAAGGAAATGGCTTCCTTGATATGGTGCTTAAAACATGCAAGGTCTTCTAACTCTGTAGCATATCCCAGTAAATGTAACTTCCCTTTGCTACCAGTATGTGCATGGTCAGAGTGAGCATTTATGTGTGTTACGAAGATTTGCCGCTCTGATATATCTCCCTTGCACTGGATGAAAAAAGGGACTACAACTTACTGTTTCGGAAACAGAATACTTCAACTGTGTTGGTACAAACTCTGCACTGTAGAGCTTTAGCTGGTATAAACTATAACAGTTCACAAGCAAATAAAATAATCCCATTCCCCACCCCACCCCCAAAGCTCCTTCATTACACAATGAAGCCTATTGTAAGGGTGTATCAGCAATAGATGTTTCTTTTGTTTGAGCTCTATATGAGAGAGGGCGAGGAAAAAAATGCTTTTTCATTATTTCTGAATGCTTGCAAGTGCTTAAGGAGATTTTAAGTTCATTAAACGTTTTTTCAAGCATCGGGATATGTTTTGGATAAAAATTACTTGAGTTTGCCAAGCACAGAGCTGTATTCAATTATATGTGAAGTAAGATTTCGGTATTTTTATTAATGGAACATCCACATTTGCTTTGGAACTGTTAATCACCAGAAATGTCAAAGTGTGTCATCATTACGGATGGAAATATGTTACTGAGAAGCAGAATTTCCAGGACTGTTTGGAAGATTAGTATATTCTCAGAGTGAAATGAGTGAACTGTATGACAGTTTTTCATGGGATGGAGCACTCAGTAGACAGTGTTTCTTTAGCTACTGTTTAACCCTTTAATGTGTTTTGTGCAGCGATTTTTTTTTTTTTTTTTTTTTTAAATTTTACTTTATATGAGCACAGAGCATGTGAGCAGGCAAAATTTTTCATATTCATAGGTATCTGCTATGCAGGTGCTGTTGTGTTGACACCTCTTGTGAACCCAGGTGTGTTTGAAAGGAAAACTTTTATGGGTCTCATTTAGCAGATAAATCTAGTTTCTTTAAAAGCAGGATGTTGAAGAAGTGGAGAAAATGAACAGATGCTGAAATTATTACTGCATGTTATTGGCATAGTGCTCTGAACTGGCCAGGCTTCTTGATGTGCTTTTTTCCCTTCTTCTGAAAGCCCTTGTGGGTTTTTTGGCTGTGTCATTAAATTCTGATGTGAGCAGAAATGAACAAATCTTAGTCAGACTGTAACAGTAAGGAGGAGAGGAAAGGTTTTGAGTATTTGGCTGTAAATGGTATTATTTACTAGTAAACAAAGGAAAATCAAGTGTGTGATGAAATATAACTGACATGCAAAAATTACATTAACTCTGACACTTTGCCATAGTAGTATCAGACTCATTTATAAGTAATGGTATTCTCTCCTTACTTGCAGGATGCTGGAATATGGTATTTGTTCCACAAGGTTGCTACAGGAGATTCTCATAGTTTAGCCATTGAAACCAAGTCAGAGCTTACACCCCTTGGAATCTTCTACAACAACAGAGTTCACTCTAATTTTAAGGTAATTTATTATCTCATTTTAAAAAACTGAAGTTCTTTTGTTTATAACTATTCTATATTAAGACTCTATATTAAAACTTACATTTTAAGCTGGTTAGGTGGTGGATTCATGCTGTGTTTGAACTGCATGATTCTATCTAGGTACTGTGGAACAGTGGATAATCAGCATGTGTATAGTTTCTTACCACATTTTGAGTATTCACTGTGTTTAATATCCTCATAAAGCACAAAATACTAAGATGATTTAATACTTCTACGGAAATAATTTTCTCAGAAGTAGCATTTCAGATGCTACTCTCTTACTGATGGTGTTACTCTGAAGAAAGCTGGCCCTTGAAGCATCAAAATTTGTGCAGTTGTTATTAATCTAATAGCTTCCTGTAATAGCTGAGACTGTTTTTCTGAATCTCTAATGTACAGTAGCTCAGGTGTTTTCACACGGTGGCACAGTCTCTGACTAGAGATTAAGCTTCCAGGTTGCCTTCAGGAGCCCAGTCATTGGCAACAGTTTTTTGTTAGAGCGTCCTCAGCCTAGATACAGGCACTCAGTATTGTTTTATTAATGTGACTTTAGTATCTTTTACATATTCAGGTAAGTGAAGTTGAAATCCTTAAATTAATGTTTTCATTTGGAATCTAGCTGCTCTGTGCATGTGTGAACATATCTATATGGATATATAAAAAGACACTTACAAAGCCACCTAACTTGAAATATTTGTGTTAGAAGCTTACCTAATAAAGTTCAGGATCACTGTTGGTTTGTTGTTGTTTTTTTTTTTTTTATCAAGTGAAACTGGTTTTACTTGGCAGTTGGGCAGTCTGGGCTATCAAGAAACGATGCACTGTTTTCTAGAAGTTGTGTTAACAGTCTGTTTGTGACAGACATTTGTTCCGACTGGAATTAAAACATAGTGAGTAAAGAAGTGTTTCAGCTGTATAACTTGTATTATCTTTAAACGAGGGTAGCAGTTTGTGCACTAAAATTCCATGTTAAAAGAGTGAACTCCACTAGCAGGTAGGAGGATCTACTTGTGTAGGAGCACTCAACTGTAATCAAGATTTGGATCAGAGGTGAGAGTAGCTGCAGGTATTTGTGTATGTAATTCAGGTTGAATAACACAAATGCTTCCTTCTGCTTCTGTTTTCTCCAATTATTTCACACTGATTTACTGAGTTTCAAGTTGATGGGGCAAAAATCAGCTTCAGTGGTGAAGGTAGTTTAGTTTTAAAGTGAAATGTAAAGCATTTTTTTACAGCAGAATTTTTTTTTCCCCATTTTTGAGAGTATTTTAAATTTACCACAAGGTTGGCTTCCAGGTTTTCCAGAGCAGCATCTGGAAATAAGTGTAAAACGTCAAATAATTAGATGTTGTAAAAGAAATCTGAAGTGAACTTTAATGATTTTTCCATCACCTTTTTTTTTAATCCCAGGCAATTCTTTTCCTCTGCCCAAATTAGCATAGACAGATGCTGTTTTTCCCTTGTATATTATTTCAGTTAAGGCCAAACTGAAAGATCTGAGAGTTTCTAATACATGTATTAAATGCAATGTAAAGCTTAAATTTTAGATTTTTTTAGAAATGTTTACTCTAGTTTTGTATAATATGAATTTTCTTTCCTTACTTGTTTCAGGCTGGTTTGTTCATTGATAAGGGTGTTAAAACAACTAATGCTAGTGTTGATGATCCCAGAGAATATCTTTGTTTGGACAACAATGCAAGGTAAATGATATTGTCTTTAAAGTGTGTGAAAAATGGCAAAGTTTTGAGATTGGTCTCACATTCATGTGAGGAAAAAGATTTTTAAAACAATGTAATTATTAATAAATAATAAACAACAAGTTTATATATAGATGTATTTCCCTCATTTGTTTATTTGGTTTGGGGACAACAAAGCATGGTGTGCCTTAAAAGAATTGGCTGTTTCTTCTGAGTCCTTGCTCAAGATAGTTTTCAGCCTCTTAGAGGACATCATTTTAAACGTTCTTTACTGTCATGCTTAAAATATTTTCTAGAATTGCTTCTAAAAGTAAAGTCTTACTTTAAAATCTGCTCTCTGATTTATGACTCAGTTTTAAATAATTGGTAGGAAAAGGCTTAATAGGGCCAAGTAATAAATCCTCTTGCCTTTCCTGCTGCTGAATGCTTTCTGCCATACCTTCTAGACTTGGAGATCATAGCTCAGTGGTACAGTTTTACTGAAGGCTATTTGCAGAGATAGTACAATCAACCACAGTTTCTTTAGTTTACTAAGTGAGAAAAAATAATTATGCGTCTAGGAAGGTTTCAGGTTATAGTGTGCCTGGTTAGTCTTGTCCTGAACTTCAAACAAAATAGCCTGGGATAGTGGTCACATGACGATATTGGATAACTGTATCCATCATCATTTTATTGTGACAACTAAGCATTAAGACTGAAAATATAATTCATAAGATTATCTTTATTTCAGATTGACCTGTGTTTAGGATGAGGATAGTTAAGTGATAGTTGCAGATGCAGAGAGGAAAGTTCCTAATTTTTGTAATACTCAGTACTTTGTGATTTGGAAATTAACTCACTAGTTCACAGTTTTCACAGAAAATCTATATAACCCTGGTGGATTACCTCAGTCATAACATGTAGTCAAGAGGAACATATGAGGGCAAAATGCTCTCTGAGAACCTGTAGTGTGTTGATAGGGCATCAACAGAGGATGGGAGAAACTCAGTGCATGAGGTGGGGCTCATGTTTAACATCAGCCAATGAAGTAATGAGACACTCTGTAACTACATGAGACCACTAACCATTGTACATGAAACCAAACTGGGCGGGTTTAAATGTTAATTGAGGAATCTGAGACTGTCAAAACCAAACATTCATCAGTTCTCCCCTTCCTCCCCTGAGGGGGGGGCACTGCATATCCCAATCAGACTACAAGGTGATCAGGATAAGGGGTATAGATACCTTTCCCTGCTCAGAATGTATTTTCATATTTTTTAATGTATTACTTTTTCTCTGGGATCTTGGGGATAATCAAGTGAAAGCTTCCACTAGTCTTTAATTGGGCTCTTTCTTCCTGCTGTATAAGACAGATTTCAGCCATAACTTAATGTGCAAGACCATCTTGGTAGCAATGTGGAGTGTCTAGGTTGGAATAGAAAAATATCTCAGGTGTGCTCAAAGAAAAGGCACTCCTCAACATCAGAAGAGTTTGAAAGATTTGAAGGAGTAGTTAGACAAACCTCTAACATTTTTTTTTTTTTTTGTATAGTGCATGTCATCTCTGTCTGTTCTTCCAAGGAGCTTTAATTCCATTCACCAAACATTGGCACTTAATGCTGCAATACAAGTGGGGAGGGCAAAAAGAAAAAGCAAGGTGATAAAAGGAGGTGACATGCAGATAAAGAAACTCAGGGAGATTGATCAAAACCCTGAAGAGTTACTGGAAAAGAGAGGGTTTATGTTCCTGCTTCATTATACCCTGAAGTCACTTGTCTAGAAATAGGGAGCTATAAGTGCATCTGGTTTTGGCTTCTGTCATTCCAAACATGAAGCAGAGTAGATTTTGCCCATCAGACGAGCATGAGTGTTTATCTTTTAGGCTCTCTCAGCCCAACACACATGACACATGTAAAACGACCAGTATTCTTGTATTGAGTGTTTGGTTTTTTCATCTGTCCCAGGTTTCGACCTCATCAAGATGCAGACCCTGAAAAACCCCGAGTTGCTGCCCTGATTGACAGATTAATATCTTTCAAAAACAATGATCATGGGGCCTGGGTCAGGGGAGGGGATATCCTCATTCAAAACTCTGGGTAAGTATTCAGAAGCAAACAGCTGCATGTTGTTGAGAAGTTTCCCCTGAAGCTTTGTTTATGAAAGCACATTACAACAGGGTTATAGGAGAAGATTGATGCTTAACTCAGGGAACTCCTTAGTATTTTGAACTGCTTTCATACCATCTCAATACTTTAAATGAAAGAAGTTTATATGTGATTAGATGAGAACCTGCATTAAACGGCAAAAAGAAACTTAACGTAATAAAATGAAGTCTAAAAGTTGATAGAGACAGTAAATTTGTACTGAGGTATCTGTGTTTTCCCTGAAGTTCCCATGTTCCTGCTTAAAATACATAGATGAGTTGATTTTTTTTTTTTAATAGCAACATTTTTTAGAAGGGTTATTAAATGTATGGTGGTTCTAAATTCCATTAATAGAAAAATTCAGTGCATAGCAGGATGTGCTCTTACGGTAGCTTATTTAGGATAATCCAGAAAATGTGACTGAAGCTTTGAACTTTCTTTTAGGTTTGCAGACAATGGAATAGGTTTGACGTTTGCTAGGTGAGTGTTTTGTGTTAACTTCTATTTTTTTCTTGCATAGAAGCTTAGAAAATATACATCCATCTATTAAAATTAATAGGTATACTTTCATAAGGCTATAGCTTCATTTTAGGGCCTGGTTCTATTTCCAGTGGTTCAGATGATGTTATAAATGCTTTAAAGACAGAGCTGCCAAACCTTGCACTTTTAATTCAACCTGTGATTGGTTTACATCACAATTTTCTGCCTTTTCACTAGAAGGGTTATGTTTATCCAGCTATTTCAGGTATTGTATAATTCCTTAGGCAGTTTTGATTTTCTCCTGAACAGTTGAAAGTGAGTACAGAAAAGAAAGGGGATGAGCAGTTTGAGGGGGCAGAGGCCCTTTCTAATAAAAAAGAATCAAGTAACTTAGCCAAAATTGCTGCCATTTAGGTTATGACAAACTGGTTCTAGGATCGCAAAAGTGAGCTGAAAGAGTGCTGCACTATAAAGGGAGATAAAAAATTTAATGCTCAGCTCTCTGCTGGTGTTTCAAACAGCCTGTAATACTGTTAATGATTCAGTTTATTGTTCTGTGTATTGTAAATGTAGTCTAGACTGTTCTGCTTCAGTAGGACCGTTACAGAAGTAAAAATAGCATTATGGCTTAGTGTGTTCACCTACTGAAGAGTCTTGGCTAAAACTTTATCTCTGACATTGCTTTGATAGTGATGGGAGCTTTCCAAATGATGAAGGTGCCAGCCAGGAGGTATCTGAATCACTGTTCATAGGTGAGAGCAAGAATTATGGGTTTCCAGGTGGCCAAAATAAATATGCGGGAACTGGAGGAATAGACAGCAAGGCACGCACTCTGCCTAGAAATCGGTAAGTGTGTTATGAGTGAAGGAAGTAGAAATGATAGAAGAAATATTCTCTGTATCAGATGTAAACACCCTCTTGCTGGAGCTGTGAGAGACTAGGACTCTATTGAAGGTGACACTCTTCTACTTTTTAACACTTAGTGTGCAGGTGTGTCACTTCTTGCTGAGTCAGTTTTCTTCTGATGCTGCCATAGGCTGCTTTTCCATAGTGATTTAAGTTACCCTACTTTAATGAAACATTAGTTTTAAAAAAGACTTGATCCTGGAAGAGAGAAAGAAAAAGCTTTCAGGCAAAAGGATTTCAACAGTCAGTTTAGGACTACAGACTACAGTCTGACAATCTGTGACTATGATCCTTTTCTCTTTTCTCTGGCTTGCTGTGATGCTTTTTTAAGATAGTAGCAAGTCCTACCCTTGCTACAGAATAGGAGAGAAGGGTGGGGTAGGTCTAGGCTGCCCTGGTTTTTTGCTGCTTAGCCACTCAGAGGGAGGTTAATGAGACTGATATATGAGGTATTCAGTCTAGTTGAGCAGAATTACATAATAGCTGAAGTTGGAAGGGCTCTCTGGAGGTCGTTAACTCCCCTGCTCAAGAAGGGCCACATGGAGCTGGTTGTCCATGACCATGTTCAGGCAGCTTTAGAATATCTCTGAGGGTGGAGATTCCACAACCTCTGCCAGTGCTGCATCACCTTCACAGTGAAAACGTTCCTCCTTATGTTCAGGAGGAACTTCCTGGTTTTCAACTTGTGCCCATTGCCTCTGATCCTGTCATTGGGCATCACTGGGAAGAGCCTGGCTCCGTCGTTGTCTTTGCACCTTCCCTTCAGAGATTCTTATACATTGATGTGATTCCCACCTGAGCCTTCTCTGCTCAAGGCTGAACAGTTTGAGGTCTCCCAGTGTTTCCCCCTATGGCAAATGCTTCAGTCACTTACTTATCTTTGTGGCCCTTTGTTGGATTCTCTCCAGTAGCAACAAGTCTGTCTTGCACTGGGGACAAGCACTCTAGATGTGGCTTCACCAGTTCTGAATAGATGGGAAGGATCACCTCTTTCAATGTTTGCAACACCTCAGTGCAGCCCAGGATACCATTTGCCTCTTTGTACTAAGGGCATATTGTTGGCTTATGGTCAACTTGGCTTCCACCAAGACTCATCGTTTTCACTGGTACATAGGGTTGTTCTTCCCTAGATGCAGGACTTTACACTTCCCCATATTGAATATCATGAGGTTCCCATCTGCCCATTTATCCAGCCTGCCTATGTGGATGGCGGCACAGCCCTCTGGTGTATCCTTGCAGTTTTGTGCCCTCTGCAAACTTGCTGAGACTATACTCAACCTCATCATCCAGATCATTAATGAAGATGTTGAACAAGATTAGACCCGGTATTGACCCCTGGGGTGCACCACTAGTTACTAGCCTCCAAATAGACTTCATGCCACCACCCTCTGGGCCCAACCATTCAGCTAGGTTTCAGTCCACCTCACTGTCCTCTCATCCAGCCCAAAAGCCTTGAAGTTAAAGTGGACCATGTCCACTGCTTTCCCCTCAGCTACCACACCAGTCATTTCATCACAGTTTATCATGTTGGTCTGCATGACTGCTTCTTGGCAAATCCATACTGTTTATTCCTGATGACTTTCTTGTCCTTCATGTGCCCTGAAATGGTTTCCAGGATTAGCTGCTCCATCACCTTCTTAGGCACCAAGCTGAGGCTTGCCAGCCTGCAGTTCCCTGGGTGTTAGAAGTGACACTTACTTTCCTCCACTCTACAGGTACTTCTCCCAGTTGCCATAATAAATCAAAGAGCAGGTGGTATTATCCTCCTGCTGTTACTTCCTAATATGGGAAAGGGGCACATTTGCAAATGGACAGTGACAGCTCTTCTAACAGGAAAATCCAAAAGTGTGTGGGATTTTTCTCTCACTAGATAAGTGCAGAAACAAGATATCCTTTGCTGAGGTCTAAGGTGCGAATCATTCTTTTAATACTGCTTTGTTGATTCCTCTGCGAGGAAATGCATTTATGACACAGATTCAGGATTACCATGGGATTTGTTACAGGATGCTATAAATATTGCTTGCATTAACAGGACATTTCCAATCAGAGGCTTTCAAATTTATGATGGACCTATTCACCTTACCAAGTGCACATTCAAAAACTTTGTGCCAACTCCAGACAGATTTACCAGTGCAGTTGGATTTTTAATGAAAAATCCATGGCAGATGACACCAAAAAACAACATTTCTCTTGTGAAGTTTGGTCCAAACGTAAGTTTATTACAAGTTTTCTTTTATACTTGCAAATGTCTTTATTTTCTTCTTGCTGTATTTAAAATAAACATCCAAAGGCCCTAGGTCATCTTTTCCATATGGTTTTTCCCTTGGTTGGAAATCACCCAAGGTTTACCCTTTGTCTCCCAAGCAAAACAATACCAAGAGAGATGCAGGATATGTTGCAATAATGAACTTTTTCATGGCTAATGGTGAAGCTGAAAGGAGATCTTTGTAAGGTTTGGTATATTCTTAGTAATGAATTTTCAGTTGCAAATGCTAACACTGTTCAGAAGCAAGAGCTGACCTGACCCTATTACTAAAAATTAAAATGTCTGTTTTGCAAGATTCCACTGTCCTTGCTGTAAGGTATTGAATCAATTTTGTCAGATTCCTGTGTGTCTGGAGTTGTGCAAGTGTTAGCCTGTGCTTTATCTGGGAAAAAAAAAAATAAAATAATTATTTTTGCCAGGTTTCTTTGAAAGCTTTCTTTGGGAAACCTGGTCCCTGGTTTGAAGAAGGAGATCTGGATGGTGACAAGAACTCAGTATTCCATGATCTTGATGGTTCAGTGACTGACTACAAGGATACCTATGTGGGCAGAATGGACAATTACTTGATTCAACACCCCAAATGCATAAATATTACAGATTGGAGTGGAGTGGTTTGCAGTGGGACCTATGCACAGGCTAGTACTCTTGGAGCTTTCTGTTTGGGGCAAATCTACAATATGAACAATTTTTGGGGCCAGAGGGCATGTAAGAACTACAAAGTTACCTATCTTTGGATTTAAAAATTCTTTAACCTTTTAAAAATGCTTCTATGCATATGACACTTTTCATCCAGATGTGTATATTTTGTTCAGCATGTAAACTGGGAGTCCAGTATTAGATGTTGCGTGGTAAAACCAAATGGGTATGCATAACAGGTGTTCTGTGTTGCAGCCCTATCTGCTGAAACATTTTTGTACTGGAGGTGTTTTCTTCCACTGGAGTGCTGTCTGTCTTTTACAGAGTGGGTTTTAAGGGGGCTTTTTTTTTTTTTTTTTTTTTTAAATGTGGATGTTAAATACCACCTTCCGAATACAAATCTCACATAGGTTTGATTCCTGTTCTATATGAGTTTGGCCAAGTACCATAGCTAATTATATATACTTTTTTTTTGCCCCCTTCCTCCCCATTTTTGTCTGTAAACCAGGCAAAATCTACAACAGCTTTTCAAATAGAGCTGCTCCTCAGGAGATATTTGTGTATTGCATAACTCAGAACATGGAATTGCAGTGTTTTGACTAAAAATGTACTGATTATTCTTCACTATTTCAGTTCCTTTTGCACAGTGTCCAGATCCTTCCTCTTTCTTTTCATCCTCCTCTATATGTAGGTTTATGTCCAAACCTGGAATGGGCAGAATCTTTCCATGACTATAGTACGAGATGAGTACCCAGCCAATCCCATGGTTCTTCGAGGTATTAATCAAAGAGCTGTCTTTCAACAATACCAGCCAGTAGTGATGCTCCAAAAGGGCTACACAATACATTGGAATGGAAAAGCTCCAAATGTCACCTATCTTTATCTCATTAACTTCAACAGGTATGTTTACTTCCTTTCATGTCATTGGTCCATAAGTCAATACTGAAGTAAAGTCTTGCAGAATTAGCATGCATGAGAGTTTGCAACCATCAGTAAGACTGGATCTTGGATTGGTTTTTTTTCATAATTACAAATACTAAAGTATAAAAAGCAAGAGATTAAGCAATAGATCTGCACCTGAAGTTAAACTTTTGTCCAGTACAGCATCTTTAAGGACAATCCTTTGGAGAAGAACATGTGCAGATAGTGAAGTTGAGCAGAAATGGGGTTGAATAGTTTAGCATACTTAATTTTGTGGTCAGATAAGCTTATGAAATATCTGAAGTATGAAATCAAATATATCTTGAGAGTATCAAAGTTACTATAATGTTTAATGAAACACCTTGTGTAGAAAGGGAAAGAAAGATCTGCTGGTTGAGGGTTTGGGAGCTTTTCGTGTTCCTGTTACTTGTTTTTTGCTTGATCTGTTTGCTGCCTGTTGTCATCTAAACTGTTCCTATGGTGAATCATACATTTTATTTTGTTTTCAGGAATGACTGGATTCGTGTTGGTCTTTGTTATCAACCAAATACAGATTTTGTTATAGTATTGGAAACCTTTCAAAGGCGATCATCTGCTCTGTCAAGCAAGGTAGAGCGCTACATGCCTGTATCTTCAATGATGGAGCTTGAAAAGAATCGATCAGACAAGAAGTTTTACTTTGACAACAGTACTGGGTAACTCCTTGTAACTTGACCCTATTGGAAGACGATGTTTAACCTTAAAATGTCCAGTGTGATAATGTTAAAAGCAACTGATTGAGATACCTACATAAGAGGAAAGCTGTTGCAAAGGAGCCCAAAGCCTGTTTGAAAGAAGACTTTATGTGACTTTGAATGTCCAAAATGCAGTGGTTGTCACTGAAGTACTTTTCCAAGAGCACCACAGTTGCCACAGATATTTCCTACCCCCATTCCTGGGGAAAGCGTGGTATCTGGTGTGCTGCAGAGCAGTGTCTTTCAGAAATTTCGAGGAAAATTGTGCCTTCTCTGACAAGTCTAGAAACTTCCAATAAGTTTTTTGTTCCCAGAACGTTTTAAGAATGTATTTCTGAAAATCCTGATCAGTTGTCAGCCTTCTTGAAAGTATTTAAAAGTCCTAGTCTCTCTTTCAGAAGCACTTTTGACAGAAGCCACTGAGATCCGTCTGAGAGGTTTAAGATATGGTCAACTTTGAGTAAAATAAGTCCTACATATATCACTTGTGTGTTTTACAAAAGTTGATCTTTAATTGTAATTCGTTCTGTTACTTTTTTTGTTCCCTTATTTGTCTGTCTGTAGTAAATATGTAGATGACTGTAACTTTTGAAAAGACGTTTAAGTTTCTTTTATCTAAGAGCTATAGTGATAACAGTTAAATATACAGTAGAAGAATTACTAGTCTCTGTGTACTGTGAACATTAATGACCACTATCCCCTAAATTGCCTTTCCAGACATTTGCAACTGTACAATTACATTGTCCAGTGCTGGTGGGCGAAGTTGGATATCCAGTTACTGCTGGGTGTCTGCAAAGATCTATGATTAAAGAGAACATCTATGCTCTGCAGTTTGTTTTTTGTTTCCTGCAAGCCGTTGCTTTGAGTGGCTGTTCTTTCAAACAATATGCATTCATAATGATGTCTCCTTTAATTGTTGGGAATTTCAGATAAATCAGTAGACTTCCTAACTCTAGTAAACTGTAAATATTTTGTAAAAGTTTGAACAATGGTGCAGAAGTGAGTACTGTTGTTTCCCTCCTTCTGAAAATCATGAAATATGGCTGTTCAGTTTTACTATAAATGCCCATCTTTCCAGCAATTGATCTAGATTCTTTTTCCCCCTTTTGTGTAGATTACTGTTTTTATTTCTTCAAGCCAAATATAATCGGGATGGTCACAGTTATTGCTCATCTCAGGGATGTGAAAGGGTCAAGATTGTGACCAAAGATTCAGCAAAAGGGATCAGTAATTGCATGGCAAAAGCTTACCCAAAGTACTACCAAGGACCAACCGTCATAAAACAGATGCCTGTAAAAGCTACTGTACCATGTACAAAATGCGGCACAACTCAGGTAAAATAAAACAAGCAAAAACTTCCACAAACTGTATAGTTGGTGTTGCTGTCTACATGGTTTAAGGCAGAATTTCAGTCTTTCAGCACAGAATACAGCACCTACCAGTTAGCAATGGTCACCTCTTGCTAGCGATGGTCTCCTGTATGCTAGAAGGCAGAGAGGCCCTTATATATAGCACAAAGATTTTAGTTTTTGTTCTTTGGAAAATACTCCTTCACCTCTTACTTTGAGTGCGGTGGAGAAAGGACATAGGCAGATCTGATGTCTTGTGCTACAGTACTGCCTGTACTCCATGTAGGATAGCTTTGCTGCAGAGATGTAAATGCTGTTGGACAATCTCTCTCTTTTTTGTACCTTTGCTTATTAACATGAACTTGAAATTGCATTATCCATTTCAGCTATACAAGCTGAGAAGAGTACTGAAAGGAATAAAATGGGTTATACTATACATCATGATATTTATTAGCATTACTAGTACCATAAATAATTCCACTGACAAAGGGATGCATTTGCTTTGGAGAACAGGCGGTCTGTTATAAATTGCCTGTCATGATAAAGTGTTGAAGACACACGCATATCTGTACTTAATGTGTTTTCTTTACTATCCAGATGGTATTCACCAGCGATCCTCACAAAAACTACCTCCTTGTGCAAATTAATTCATCTGGTAAAAAAGAGTTAAGCAGAGGTCAACAAGCATTTATTTCTGTAAGTATTCCTTATGGTTTTGTTCTAACTACATTTCTTTTTAGAAGTTTGGATTGCAGCAGTTGTACAGCTCTACATACTGCTGACCTCACTTTTCACTGGAATGAAGAATGTTGCTTCATATTTTAAAAATCAAACAATCAAAAAGCTGATGTAACCTCAGAAAACTCCATTTTTTATTTGAATCATTTCCTGCTGGAGAGGAAATTGTAAAGGAGAGTTTAGAATCTTCAAATTCATGTTGAAATCTGGACGGATATGTTTACTGATGGCCACTTTTGAAAAAAATAAACCCAACCAAAAATGAAACCACTTGTTAGTTATATCCATGTTGTTGAAATTGGTTTTGTGCTAACAAATAAGTGAGTTAATGGGATGGGTCATTCAAGCCATTAAGCTTTGCTAAACTCCTTCAAAATGGCAATTTACTAAAGAATACAGAGATTTCCTTGTTTTTCTGATTTATTCTGGTGTGGTCCTGATACATCTAGTGGTATGGTACTGTATAAATAGTAGTTTAACTTTTCTATTTGGATGCTGAAGGAGACTTGCATATGATGCTGAAATAGCGTTTGCAGATATCCTCACACCACAAAGCTTAAAGTCTGTATGTGGTTTATATTCTGCAATGTCAGTGTGTTAACTTGGTTGAAATAATAAAACTCTTCAATTACTTAGACAGACAAATGGCACGTGAGCAGCATAACCTTAGCAGCTGCAAACTTCTACAGGAATGTGTGTGCCGTATCCAAAGCAGTAAGAGTGCTCCATGGGAAGAAACTGGGCTGGAACTGATCTGCTGCACAGACAGATTAACTGTGCTATTGCCAAGAAGTCCCAGGTGGTCCAATATCTGAACTTTAGCTTCCTGAAGCAGGCACAACAATTAAGGCAGGTAGTAAGTCACCTGAAATGTATGATCTCTCTGTAGAAGCCAGTGACTGAAGGCTCCAGTTCAATCTCAGAATTCCCACTGAAAGCCTCCCCTCAAGGGGGAAGATTAAGAGATGCTAGGGAGAAACAAGTATTTGTAAGGGAATTAGTACACCACTTTGACTAAACTAGGTGAAGATTTACACCGAGTACAGTAGAATCACTTTTGGATTTATATTAACTTTAAGAAAGAAAGAAGTTATTCTGTCTTTTTCTTCTCCCATTCAGGTCAATGACACTATGTTTTCCTTCAAGGATAATGGTATACTTATTGTTGTAATTAATGCCTGCACTGGCACAGTGTCAGAAAGCAAATTATTTTCTGGAGTAGACATTAAAAGTGTAGATGGATATTTAAAATCTGGAATTCCACAGAGGTATGTGTGCTGACCACTTATTTTCAGTATGTCCTGTAAACTGCTCTGCTCTGCTCTCTAACAAGGGTGTAAATAACAATGTCTATACAGGAGCACAGAAAGGGAGCAAAATATGTATCTATGTTGGGAGGAAAGGAGAAACATAGGAGTATTTTAACAATCAGTTCAGCCTTATTTGAGAAAACAATGCTACTCATATTATGAAGACATACAATTTTCCAGTGTTGCCTTTTACCTCAAGAAGAGTTGGTTGGTTTTTTTTTTTTAGCTAAACATCATGTACTAACACTCCTTTGCTTAAAACAAGAATAATTTTGTGTTCATAAGGTCACTTAAGGACACTGATAAGAACTATGTGACAAGATATTATACTGTACTCTCCCTGTCTAGGGAGAAAACTGCTTATCATTAAAGAAAGAGGAAAAGTTTGTGTCAGAAAAATCAAAATTTTTCTAATTTTGGATCATTGTCTAAACTTGATTTTTTGGATACAAAATATTAAACTATATTTAAATAACGCTTTGCAATGATTTTGAAATTTAAAAGTTTAAAAAAAAATAATTCTAGTTGGGTGCTTTTCTAGGTACTGCTTTCAGAGAGGGTTGACTCTTTCCATGACATGAAATGACATGGCATGAATGCTCTCAAGCAAGTGGACTATGAGGCCAGCTAGCTGCAGAAACGTGTAGCAGAATATTAAGAAAACTTTGTGTTTATAACAGCTGCTGTCTCCATACCGTTTCTGCAGGTCCATAGTTCTACTGAGCACAAGAGGTGATGTAGCAATTCCTAATAATTTATCAGAAGCCTTAATGTCCCTTGGGACAGCCAAACCACCTTATCTTCAGAGCAACGGTTGGTGGAAATTTTGCACATTTCTTTGACACCGCCTTGGTCTGTGTGTTTATATTGGCATTGTGGGTTTCTTATGGGGTGTGTGAAAGGATGCAGCTGGCAGAGGATGGTTGCCAGTTTGCACTGGTGTGGGCTGCTGTGTGTCAGCCCTTGTTGAGCAGCGGGGTGGGCAGCCCTTCAGCAGATGAGGCAGAAGACCCTTCCCATTGCCCTGAAGGGCATTGTATGAAGCTTGTTGCAAGCAAAGAACTGCAGTTCTTTGTGCCCGTGGATTACAGAAAAATAGCCCCTGGCTTTTTTCCCAAAGTCTGTATTTTGTGTCTCACCCAGTGAATCTACTTTTAAACTATTTCCTGTGCCAGACTAGTATTTCCTGTTCTAACAAAATTTGAAAGTAGAGATGAGAAGCTGTTGGTATTTTGAGAGATGATCACTTTATAGGCCACATGGGGTAGCTCTTGTCTGTTCAGGGCCCTGGCACAAGTCCTGTCTAAGAAAGCAGACTTTATAACTGTCCCGATAGCTGTGTTTTCAAATTGAGATTTCAGATTATTTAATACTGAATATTGGAAATGGAAATTGCAAATCAGTATTTCCTTGTGAGGTGCACATGAAGCTGAGAGTGAATTAAAGTCTTGAATAATCTGGGGGGAGAATTTCAGAGGAGTGTACTGTTCCCTTCCCAGGGGGTCCTGTGTGTATTTAGATGGGCTTGGCTGGTTTGGTAACACTGTGCTGTTTTTGTCACAGGAAGCCTGGCCTTTCTGGGCTTCAGAGGAAACTTTAAGCCATCCTGGATTAAGCTGTTTACTGGTCCTGCTGGGCATGGGCTCGTTCAGATAGAAAAGTATATCCCTTTACAACTGGAAGAATATGGCTGTGCCAGAGCAATCAAAAGCCGACGGAAAGACCTTGAGCTTCTGAAGAAGGCTACACAATCTCATTAAAGACTAAGATGTACATAAAAGCTGGGGAAAAAAATGTGAACTAACTTATTTTTTAATTTATGGCATTTTAAACTATATTGTTATCCAAGTAAATCATGTTATTGTCTGACAGATGTTTGCCAGCATTGACTGCTTGAATGCCAATCTGTGCACCTTCTAGTTGTACAAAATATTAAAAAATTATTAGTATTTGTATAAACAGGTTTCAGAGATTTTTCAGATGTTTGTATTTACTGTAAACAAGTTTCTTCTGTTTAATACTCCTTTTGTATATAAAAGGGTGTTCATAAAGCCTTAAATTTTTGATAGCAGGCATTGGAGTGCATCTTGGATTACTTGAAAGGTTAACGTTGAAGTCTCCATAAACAGCTTGAATTGGTTGTTATAACTTATGCATTTTCCCTCAGCTGTTAAGGTGTTTTCCTGAGGGTTTATTTATCAGTCAACTCAGTTACTTCTCAATCTGCTTTCCAAGGTGTTAAAAAACAGTTTCTCATACGTATGCAGCTGACTCAAGGGCTTTTAACTGCAGTAAAAATTTTGCTTTGCTTTATGAAAGATGGAGGGGGGGGATTCAAAGATCCAGCCTGGGGCTGGGTGAGGATTGTGTAACATGCAACGTAGTTTAACAAGGCTATGTGTACCAGCATGGTGTACAGAGCAGAAAATTACTACCATTCTTTGGGGTCACTGTTTACTAGTTACTCCTAAATATACAGGTATATGTAGGAATTATGTAGGAGTTGCTTCAGTAAACAGTCTGGATCTTAGGGCTGCAGTCTTGCATACAGCTTGACTTCAACTTTTTCTTTTAAAGCTTTTAGCCAGAAGGGCAAAGCTGAGATATTGTTATTCTCAATTTGTTATGAAACTAAGCTTCTAATCTTGCATCAATATTTCTTTTGGATTTTGGGGGGTTTTTTTAGGCTATCCCAGGTCTAACTTTAAAGTGAACGGAAAGTGCTCTCAGTTCATTCTTGCATGTTACATCTTTTAACTTCAATTCTTTTACTGTACTTATGTTGCTAATTCCTAATGATTTTATATTAGGTCCATTTGATTTCTTTTGGTTTTGTTGCAATTATTTGACCCTTTCTGCAGATAGTATGAAAAGCATTTAGAAGAACTGAGACACAGCTGCCCTTTTTCAGGATCCGAGTCTTTGAAATTAAATTTCAGAGACTGTTAAGATTCATTTCATAATAGGGAACAATAGGCCATAGAGCTGAAATGTTACCATAGTTCTGAAAAAACTGACATAGTTCTTTCTTCTTGTATATGTTCTCATTCATTCTAGCTGGTACAATGTATCTACCATTCAGAGATGCTTTGTGCTTTGAACTAAAAAAGGAGTGGCTGTTGCAAATGAACTATATGCCTGTCTTCTCCAAATAAGTTGAAAAGCTGTGGGGATTTTTATTTTTGTGCTTTAAAGGAGAAGAGGCACAGTAGCAGACCTATTATTTTGTTCAGTTAAAATATGCTACCTCAGTGCTACAATTAAACTGCCTGGTCTAGTGTAGTTTCCTAAGTGAAAGGGGAGAGGAAAGGAGCACAACACAAGAGATGAAGTTAACAAATAGATGACTGATGTTATTTTTATTGTAAAACCAAGCCAAATGGATGATTGTGCATTTTGCAGTTGTTTTGATGCACAGTGCTCTTACAATGTTAATAAAAAAAAAAATTTTGTTGGGGGAGATGTGGTAAATCTTTAAGACTAGCTATAAAGTTTGGTGTTACTAATGAAGGGCAATGTGATTTAAATGCTCTGAGTGCAGTAGTGATAGTGTTTGGGGATTAAAATGGTTTTAAGACTTCCACTGTTCTGTGGGTCATGCTCAGCAGAGAAATACTGATGAGGTAGTGACCTTCAGATTTGTGAAGCTGGCCATTATTTATGAGATTCTGCTGTTCTAAGCCATCTTGTAAAAATTGTACTTGGAAGTGTTGAGGGTATTCTGATGTAGGGGTTACTGATGGACAATTTGAACTGAAGTAGAAGTGTTGTCTTTTGTGTAAATTTAAACACTTGATAAATAGCATAAATAAATTTTTACATCTGACAAGACAATAAAATTTTGGGTCTCTTCTGTTCTTGTATCAAGTCATTTTTGTAATGTGTGTTGTGTGAGTACTAGAAACTCTTGTTTCAGACACCAACAGACCTATGTAGTTTATGGAGTGTATTCTACTCTTCATTCAGAGACAGTTTGGGAATATTGGGAAAGGAGATTGTAATGGTGACTGTTATGGGCCTGTCTCTGAAGTCTGGCATCTTAAAGTCTGTCTGAGCTGCTGATTGTAAAGTCACTTCTGCATGGTGGGGACCAGGGCAGTACTCTTATCTACTCGGAGCTATCTTATCTGTGTCTAACTACCTGTAGGGGAGTAAAGAAGATGGAGCCAGGCTATTCTTGATGGTGCCCAGCAGCAAAGACAAGAGGCAGAGGGCACATATTGAAATGCAGGCAATTCCACATAAACAGAAGAAAAACACTGAGCCAGTGATCAAGGACTGGAACCGATTGTCAGAGAGGCTGTGGAGTCGTCCTGTGTGGAGGAGCAGCTGTAGCTGACCCTGCTGTGAGACACATAGGATCCTGGGCCATTTCCAGAGGTGGCTGCCAGCCTGGGTGCAGTTAAAATTACAAATGTGCCTAGCCTCTCATTTTCAAGAATACCAGCCGCCACGGCCTACAAAGGCTGAGCCACACACTCAGTGAGGTCTTAAAAATGAGGCATCTCTGCCCCAACCCCAGTCCAAAAGGCATTGTAATTGCCTCTTTGTGGTCAGGCTTTGTATACCAATAGATTGATTTCCCTTCCTTACTCAAATGGTGTCATTCTGCAGTTAAGAAATTAAAAACTCACCAGCCTAGGGAAAGGAGGGCAAGTTTAAAGTTCTAATGTAGTGTGTTAGAGCTTTTTAAGGCACATCTGGGCTCACATTCTTTCTCCATGGGTTGTTTTTGCATTTGTTTTGTAATTTTTATAATGTTTTTAAAACTACAGCAAAGAGACAACAAAAAAGTAAACTACTTGGACCAGGGGTCAGATTAAATGTACTATTAATGTTACCAGTGGTGGCCAAAGACACCACTGAAAATCCACTGTATGAGGGGCTGGAGACCCATCCCTAAAGAGCCAAGATGATGGTGAGGACATGCTTTAGGAAAAAATTGACTTAATTATGCATACAGTTGGACTGCAGTGCCAGCTGAGGCCCCAGATAGCTTCTGACCCAGGACATGAAAGCAAGTTTTTCTATTCGGGGCAAGTCCTGTGATTTCCTCTGTTTACCCTCAACTCCTTTTCATACTCTGTAGGAAGGATGTACATCTGAGGACAGTCAGTCAGCTCTCACTGAAAAGCCCTGTCTACCGGGTTTGATGATAGCTGTATCATATGGTACAGTGGTCAACAAAGTTCAAAGGGTATGTCACAGCTGTATTTGTTTAAAGTGATCCTGGTGTCATGGTAGTGTCCAAATGGCTATGAAGCACGAAGAAAAGCAGTAGCTTCTGAACTTTAAAATTTAATTTATGGGAGCTTTTCCTAGTAATTACTTTTCTACCTCTTCCGGTCATACTTGTTCTAGCACTTATAGCTATGTTCTGTCCTTTCCTAGAGTTCATGAGCACATTTTTCTCATGCCTTCTTTTTTTCCTGTGTCTTGTGCTAGTTAAAATTATAAAACAATACTCAGTATTGAAGTATATAAGGCCACCTTTGGCTTGAGGACTTGAGAGAATTTATGAGATTTTTATGGCCTGGAAGTACTGCAATTTTGCATATTAAATTGTATTAACAATTGTAACTTGCTAAAAAAAAAAATACTTGTCTGGTCACTGACTTGCATGACTGAATTATGGGACTGGCAAGACATAGAAATCCCCCTCTCCTTTTTTATATGATGAAACTGAAAAATAAATAGTTTTTGGATACAATAAGAGCAATTTTGGGAGAGATCAATCTGGGGATCTCCTGAGATCAGCCTAGCCTTTTCTGATACATCACCTTGTGCATGCTCTTGCATCCTTCCCTCAACCCATACTGAGAAAATAGTTGTGCTTTTCTTGAATGGTTTGGGGTTGTCATGTCTGGTGTACTAGTGAGAAATAAGCTTGGTCAGATCACAGATTAATTTCAAAGTAAACAGTCTGTATAAACTTTGTCTTTAAAGGCCAACATTTTACTTTTCTGATTTCTATTGTATTTAAAAGTACAAAGCAGACTTAATTGCCATGCCTGTGAGGCAAATTCTTTGTTTCGTCTTTGTCCAAGTTGAATGGGGTGACAGCTGAATATCCTGATTTATAATTTTTTTCTGAGGAAATGTTCTTAGGGCATGTGATGGCCTGTCTTTATATATGATTTATTCTAAACAGAACACAAAGTGATATTTCAGGACTATTTTTTTGTGTCTTTATAAGTAATAATGCTGTACTACAACTGCTATAAACAGTTATACTGCTAGAAACAGTTAAACTGCTCTAAACTATCTCCTGTGCAGCATTTCCAGTGACATTTTCAACAGATACACTAGGGTCAGTTCAGGGTGTGTTTTGTGTAATTGGTAGCTTTTAGGGATGGATCTCAGATGATGACATGTTGTCTTTTTAATATCTGTGAGGTTCTTCAGCAGAAGATGGTTTTCTCCATCTGTAGGGTGTGAACTATGATCTAATAGTTTTCTTCCATCTCTGGTGCAAATGACTGGTGCATGTTCTCAGTTAATAGCACACCACACCACAGATATCTGCAGTCTCATATTTTCTATTTCTGAGAAATGATTCTGTGATGAGCATCACTCAGTAGTATATATTGGATATTTCTGCTTTTTAATATTTTTTTTAATAGTGTAATATCTGTAGTGTAATAGTGTAATGTCCATATCACAGCATGTTCTGGGTTACATTTTTCTTTTTAATATTCCTATATTGATACCATATTTTTCTGTTCTTTACAACAGTGAAATGCAAAGTATTAGAAGATACGAGTATGTATACTCACATGAATCATAGCAGCATGCACAGTTGCCATTGAGTTCCTTCTCCTAGCTAGCAGACAAATGTCAAATACAAGCTCATGTCAGGCTTTAATAGTTGGATATGGAAGAAAACAAATGAAGGTTTAAGAAAAATTTGTTTGCAGTCTCTTTTCCCTATAAGCCATACACAGTTTTCTTCTTTTGCTTTGTAGGGTTGGGTTTCTGCTCATCACTTCCTTCTCAGTCCATAAGGGCTGGGATGCTGTTCTGGGTAAGTATTTTGTTCCCATAGAATTTTCTGTTTCTGATATCCCCAGTGTTTTGCTGCTTGTTGATTTTTCTGAGTAATTGTCCATCCTTCTTCTCCATTATTTCCAAAGCATCTTGAGAAGTGGGTTGAATCTCTCCTGTTTTGCCACCCTTTTAGTCTACTCAGCCTGACTTGAGTTTCAAAATATAATCTGTCAGTTTTAACAGTTCCGTTCCCCAAAATATACTTTTTTCCATTAAATTATCTTGTCCCCGTGATTCATACTGTAGCAACACGTTCAAGATTAGATAGATGCATGAAAATACCTTTTGCAAATAAGCATCAGGTGTAGGGACACTGCCTGTATCAAACTGAAGGAATTAACAGCACAGAACTTGTGTAAAAATGTTGATCTCCATTGCCTATTTTTGTGTGCAGTGTTGCTTGCTAGGGATCAAACAGGCCCTCTATAATCTGGGAGCCAGGGTGGGTTTGAATTCTTCCATAGCTATCCTGTTAAATGAACTAGACCAAACACTTTACACTCCAGAGGATAGAATTAGAATGAGTACCAATATGAAGCTTAGCAATGTTGATACCCAGTCTTTATAGGAATAATTGGCTGGTTTTTTTTCTTATGATACTTCAGTTTCATTACTTTCACACTTAAATCATTGTGCGTTATTCTCTCTCTCCGCTCCCCACTCCAGGTAGTCCTCTACACAAACTCCATGACATTATTGTTAATAGTGACATACAAGCCAGTTTCTAAAATGAAGTTAATAAACTAAGTTCACACTAACAAACATGCCTCACAGTTACTGATTATACAAGTACTAAACCAGGGTCTTAAGTGAACTGCAGTTTAGAGATTTATATGTGTTTAATACGTAGATGTGTAAATAACTGTATCAATTTATTTCTTAAAGTAGATCCTAAAATTACAAAAATATTTTTGTGTGCAAACAGTTCCCCTATTTGCATCTGAAAGCCTGGTGTTCAGGATCTATGAAAGGGTAAATGACATTGCAAATTGCCTGGAATCTACACTGAAGTGTTAAGGAAGGTTGTTGCTGGAGGGCCCCAGGACACCTCATGGAGATTAATAAGGAAGCAGATGCTCTGTTAGGAGCACAGTGTGATGTAAATTTTAGTCAAAATCATGTTTTCTCTCTCACATACATACACTAAAACCAGTATGTGAACCAACATCTATAGTTAACCAAATTCTGATCAAGCACAAAAGAGTCAAACACTCTGTGTCTTGATTGTAAGCATTAAGAATTTTCAGAAATTATGCAAAAGTGATGAAGTTGAACAGAGTTTGTCTGTTTCAGACTAGCTGTAGCCATTTGCTAGAATACACCTGCGATCTGAAAGCAGAGAATACGTTTCTCATTCAGCAGGGACACAACAATACATAGGTGTAGGCAAATCTCTTGATCTCCAAAGGCAGTCAAAGCCCTTGACATCTTTGTAATTTTTGTTGTCATCCCATAAGTGCTTAACCCGTGAATAATCAACTCCATGAGCTTAAGGTCATAGGAACAAGTGTTTGAATGTTAAGTATGGTTTTTTTGATCATGATTGCAGAAGTGTTTAGCAATTTGTACCTAAAGGGAGTGTTGCATTCTGCTTTTCTTGCTTTAGCTTCTACTTCTGGCAAACCAAGTTCTTACACTGGATCTGTGAAGCTCCTTCTTACACAATTAACAAAACCAACTACATGTAGAAGAGCCATCAGTGAGACATTTGAGACAGAAAAAAACCAACAAAACTCTTTCCCAAAGAGGGAGAGTGGTTAGGGAGAAGTGTGAGTTTTGTGAGTGTTCACTGACTCTTTTGCAGATTGTTAGCATCTTCCCTAATGTTGATAAATTTGTAGTAATATGGCTTATTTTTCATGTGAGACAGATACATCTTTTTTGAAAGATGGGAAGCCAACTATAATGGTACGAAAAAAATGCAGTCCACATGTACATACATAATTCATTAGTAGTGGGGTACCCAGATCTTCAGGACTGGTTTTGCAATCCAAGGCACTAATTTTATTTTTATATCTATATCTATATCTAGATATAGATATAGATATGTATATATATAGTTTAATTTCCAGGCGAGTGGTCAAGGCTCATCCATTCTTTCACTGTGTGTGTAGAGCCTGTCCCAGAGAAAATGTGGAGGAATCACAGAATACCCAGAAAGAGAGCTGATTCATCACAGAAGTGGATGAGTTTAGAAAAGAAATGTCTGGTATGATTATTTTGTTTCAGATAAAGTATGTCACAAACAGGAATGGATTTCTGTGCAGGAAACAGCTCTTCTGTAAAAGAGGCCAGGGAACAGAGTGTATTAGTCCAAGGCAGTGGCAGAGCAAAAAAAACAAAGTACAGCAGCTACTGATTTCCTTCCTCTGTCATGCCACAGCATAACTTATTGCAGAGCTGCGGAGAAGTAATTATGCCAGCTTTCAAGACAGTTGTCACCTCTGATCCAGATAGAGTGTAATGATTGCTCTCATCCTTACAGATACTTAGATCAAAAGGTAACAGCTATGGAAAAACAAATGCAGGCAGCTGAATAAATTTGCTATCAAAATACATTTTTCTGAGATATTTCCAGAAAAAAGGGAAGTTCTCTTATGAAGGAAATTGTTCAAGAAAAGATTAGTATGAGGCAATAGAGTGGTTTGACTGAAGGAAGTTACATTTTTGTATCTCCAGTTTGTTAATGCTCCTAAAGCAAGAAGCACTATGATGTGCAAAACCAAAACTTACCCCTACCGATCTTACAAGTGCTGCCAACAGATGCAGAAGAATCCCTCCCATGCATATTGTAGTCTTGCACTCAAGGGAAACAAACACAAGATCCCACAAGAGAAGCAGAGTTTTCTGGCCAGAGCCAGCAGCCAGTGAGAGAAAGGATGTAGCTGAGTGGCACAGAAGTAAAAGAGAACCTGTAGCCAAGTATTTCTGAAGTGAAACACTTTGGAGTGAGACTTCTTGAAAAACAACTTTTCTTGAGCCTTTTTAGGAGCATTAACAACTACAGGATATGTCAGAGCCTGGGAGACTTGTGCTTATTTTTGCAAAAGGTGTTTTTGGGGTGTCTTAGCTACAGTCTGTAACAGTGAGCTGATAAGAGCCAGTCTGGGAGGAGCAGTCACTCAATGGGATGTTTGCAGCTCCACGATGCTTGCACCCAGAAGAGGCAGTGCCAAATAGCAGGAATCTTGTATTGCTTTACTACTTGGCGCCTGTCCAGCAGATATTGCATCCTCTTAACCAGATGGCCCTGCCAGGCAAAGCAACAAATAAAGGCTTGCCATCACATTAACTGATTAAAGTGAAGCTGCTATAATAAAAAGGGGGTCACTTTAATTAATGGGTTAATGTGGGACTCTAAATTGAAATCTCGATGGAGGGAATTAGAATAACCTCTGGGTGAACTAGGTTGGAGCTATCTGTCAAGCATCGCATAAAGAAAGGTAAAACTTGTGTTGTTGTGAGCACAGATGAAAGAGTATCTTGGGTGGGACCGCTGGGGAAATGAAGGAAGGATTAAAAGAGACAACACAAATTACTGAACAACAGATTTTTCCAGCCTCTTAGCTCCCACTCCATCTTGAGCATTAAATTCCAGATGTTTCTCACTGAAAATCTCCAACAGATGCCCATCTTCAAACAAAACCCCATGAGTAGGCTGTTGAGTAAAATCTGAGGCTGTCTCTCAGCATGACTGAGGGTTGTGATTTCATCAAGAAGCAAAGATGTTCTCAGAGAGCTCTGCCATAGCTCTCTCTCATTTTACATTGTAATTAAAAACACAACAAAATCTCAGAAACTGTTGCCTCTTGAATAAAAATACAGCAACAGTACATTGTAGACTAGGAGAAATTGTACTTGGTTGGGAGGTAGGAGTCTAGTTCTCTTCGCTAGGTAATTTTTTTTCTTTTTAAGCTATGCTTCTGTCAAAGTAATAGCTATTTGTCTGTGGACTCTAAAGAGCAAATCTGCATGCGATAAAGATAGCTTCAGTCTTTCAGTATCTAATGGAAAGGTTCAGATAGAGGCAGAGGACAGCAACTGCATTGGGATGTTTGGTGCCAGCTGATAATTGCAATAGCAGCCTGCTCCAAAAATGCTGTAGCAGACCCCACAGAGTTATTCCCAATCCAGCGCCTACATATTTCCTTTAAATACTGTGCAGGGGCTCAGGCCCCATGCATTTCCTGGCACAGCATATCAGAATGCTCATTTCCTTCTCTGTCATCTGAGTCCTTTCTTCCTTGCCTGTTCCAGAGTTCTTCCTCCTGGATCAGTTTTTCTCCAGATGTCAAATGTCTAAAGCTCATCAGCTGACATTAGTTCGGCCTTAAATATCCATTAGATGTTCTTCTCTCTCATGTTCTTAGACACTGTGGTCTTCCACACCCATTAAGAAAAAAGGTAGTCAGCAAAGTTACACTTATTATTAACCCCTCCTCTTCCAATGGAAGGGTGAGGTTAAACACTAACTCTGTGTAGATATAATCTAAAGAACATTGATATAAATCAAGTTTTCAGACTTTCTACTGCCTATTTTGAAAGACTGCCACCAGTGTACCATTTCTTTCCTCTATCTATGTAGGGGAAAGACATTTCCACTAGCATTTATGTCTGCACCAGTAAAGACAGCAACACTTTTTCAGTTTTTTATTGTGAGCCATGCAGTTTATCGTGAGATAGCAGTTTGAAGTTGAATCAAAATGGTTCCCAGGTACATTACTGTGAAGGGAAAGCCTAAGGTCCCAAATAACATTTCAAAACGATTTTTATCATTTATATGTTGAATAGGAATTATGTTATTTTTATGTCAGTTTGAGGGTTTTTTTAACATTCTTTATTTTTTCATGTAGGGCTTTATATTTCAGTAGAGGGCACTGTGACCTTACTTAGAACTCAGTCTGTTAATTAGGCCACTTGAGCAAGGAAAAAAATTACACCTTGTTTCCTTAGCATCAATCCTTAAATCACACGGTTATATATGCAGGATTTACTTATTCTCCATTTTAATCACTGCTTCATCATCATGGCTAAAAGACTGGAAGGAAGTGAGAAAAAACACTTTGCAGAATTAATATTTTTTTTAAAAATCTCCTTACATTTCTGCAGGGAAAAAATAGCTAGATAAAGGCTTGGACTTTTTTACTCTAGGAAAAACCCTATACCCCTTGTGTAGACACTTTAACAAAGACTTTGCAGCAGCTGCTATACCAGAGGACAACAAAAAACCCCTTTCAGAACTTCCAGAACTCACTGATGTGTGCAAGTCACTGAAGCACATCCTTCTGTCCTCTGCATTATTACCCACAACATACAGAAGCAACAAAGCCATCTCTTTTGCAGTTAAATCTGGGGGAGGCCAGTACAGACCATGAGATTGGCATCCCTGCTTTCCCGCAGGAGCCAATCCTATGCTGCAAGCCTCAGCCAGCCTCTGCCTTCCTATGGGCTCCCATCTTGCGTTTCAGCACCAGCGCATTGGCTTCTGAGGCTTGTTTTGAGTCTCGACTACTGACCAAGCAGGTAGGTGTTAGGAAGCTGCTGAAATAAGGAAGAAGTAAGGAAAAAAAAAGATGAAGAGGGTCTCTGCCACCTGTCTCTCTACCAGACTGGGACATCAGCATTATGCCAGCTTGTTCTGCTGTGGAGCATTTAATTCTGAGTGTCTTGCAGCTACAACGGGGAGGTGCAGTTACGAGCAGCAGATGTAGCATGAGATGGTGCCCTGTGGTGCAGTGAGGCCACTAGCATCACCCACTGCAAGCCAGCAGTGTGCTCTTGCTCTAACCAAAGTATACCAACCACTGCGTCGCTGGCATTCCAGATCTGGCTGCGAGGCAGTCCCCGCTTTCTCAGATGGTGTGAGCTGAACAACTCCTGTGTGAATAGGAAGCAACAGTGTTGCTGCTGGCTGCACTTTTAGTGATTCAATTTATTCAGCTGCTACATAGAAAATGCTGGTAAAAGGGTAATAATAGATAGAGGTCTTTTATGTGAGGCAGTTTAGATAGCTGATAATATTCCTTGAAAGATAAATCAGTCATTCTTTCAGGTGTGTATGTATTTGTGTGTATTTGTAGCTATTAACAATGAAAAGATGATAAAGAGACTAATGTAAGACAGTAACCCCATCCTTTAAATTTTCTGCATTGAGTGGATTATATCCAAAACTTTCAGCTGCTTGCTATTTTATCCAAAGGTGGTATCTGCATTTGTCACAGATCATACGTAACTTGGCAGGAGGTACAACAGTTGCTTTGAGCTCCCCAGCTAGGAAAGTTCATTTAAGATATCTCCATTTGGTTTTGATGGTAGCATTTGTATGAGGAAAAACAATTTGTTTTCTAAGAATGACCCTCTTCTTTCCTTTCCTCTCTGGGATTAAGCATGCTGTTTTTGCAAAGCAGAAATATGAGCCCCAGTAATTTGTGCTTCAGACTGCAGGATTATAATCCTGGGTACTAAGTAGTGCTGTGATGCTAGACACCTATTATTTTCTGTGACCCATGACCTGCTCCATGTAGTTGACCAGGTGGTGTTGGTTGACCCATTTATACACTGCTTGTACCAAAAGACCTCTGGGAATGTGAAGGTCCTTACAAGCACCTAATGCCAATGATGGAAACAAGTAATACAAAAGGGGGACTTTCCTGAGGGCAACATAGTACAGTCCTGCTGTACTGGAGTCAAATATCCTTCGACTTATTTCTTGACCCATGGACATGCAACATACCTGTATTTTTTGCAGCCAAAATTTTGTGGCAAAATTGCTCACCACCTTGTTGACAGGCTGTCTTACTAGAAACTGTCAGCAGTATACTTCTGAGACACTATTTATTCACAACGTATTAAATAACAGATCTACCTGCACGCAAAAGCCATATGTCACACAACAATGACATCTAGCTAATTATTGTCCCTATTCCACCCACTGCACCCACAGGAAGAGTTGCAGCAGTTCATTTTCTCTGATCTTTTCTATGTCTTTGACTTTGGGGTAAACATGACAGCTGAAGCTAACAGGGATGATCTGTGACAATGTGAGAACAATGTCTTGGTTTTTACTTCTGTGTTTCATTTGATGTGTTACCCTTTCTGCTTTCAGAAGATTGACAGGTTTCGCTGTCTGCTTCCATTTGCCTGGTATAGTCCCCCAGTACCCCCAGATCACACTACCCTAACACTGGTTCATAATTCAAGTTCAAAAGCCTCTCAGTTGTGTCATCTTGTGAGTCTGTAGGTAATGCTGATTCCGAAGAAAGCAGTCTCACCTCTGTACACTACGCACTTACAATATAGCTGCCACTTAATCTTTTCATTGTTTTTTGTCTTGTGAAATATACAAAGAAATCCTACCTACTTAACCACCTTTTACTTGCCACCTTCACAACTGTATAAAATGGGAGGCATGGAAAATAAGGTTAGATATTGAACTTTTAAAGAAAATTTTATCGTAAGGAGAAGGAGGAAAAGAGACATACTCTGAACCTGTACTGTCTTGAAAAGGAACAGATGATGACCACGGTGATGACCACAGTTTTGAGAACAAACCATGACTTGCATAAACGCTCCCCTTCATGTGTAGATGAAATTTATGTAGCCAAGTTGACATATATATCTATGGATTTCTCTCAAAAACAAAGAAAAATTCAACTGAGTTCTAATAATTTGTAGCAAATCCATTGCAACAGAAATGAGTTAAAACTTGAGTCTGCCAGTGTGAAAAGCATTTTGGTCATGTAAGATCATCACCTTGCATTTCTTGTGGATTAAACTGCAAATTGTACCCATGAAAGCACAGACTTGTACTGTCAGGCTTCAGCAGACAGCAGAAAAAACTGACTTTGGTGCAATGACATTTCACAGAGGTGTGTCTGAGAGGAAGCAGTGGTCTGAGAGGCAGTGAAGATGAGCAGATGTGGTGCAGACGGAGTGCTGGAAACACAGGACACACTTGTGTGAGGTTGGGTGGCCCCAACAACTGCAGGAGTCATCAGGTAGCTGCAAGCAGGAGCTGGGGGAAATGCAGCGTTGCTCACAGGGGCCATGGGTGATCGGGGCTGGTGGTGGGATTGAGTGTCCCAGGGCCAGAGTAGAGTGGCCAGCTGCCCCCCATGGGAGCAGGAACACCCCATGTCCAAGCAGATACCTGTGAGACCTCCCCTCAGTTGCACACCTGTGGCACATTTCAGTGGTTGGTAGATGAAGGAGCAGCATACTCCATTCAGCAGAGTGAGGGCAAGACTACAGTGGGTATGTCAGGGAAGAGAAAGATGATCCAGTTCATCATTTCTTCCCCATCAGCTCCTTACCTCTGCCCCATCTCTTCATTTACTTACACACCCCTCCTGCAGAGGCAGCATCTCTCCCAGTGTCCATATCAATTACACTAATTATGATGATACTCTGAATATGCTAATTTATTTACACCGTCAATCCTATTAGATTTTTTGCTTGCAAATGGTTTACATGACTCCCTCAGGGCTTAACGTTCTTCCCTTTACAAATATTGCAGACTCTCTGATCCTGGCTAGGTTTTGATTTAAAACTGGTACAAGGTTGTAATTAAATTGTCATTATTTATTTTGTAATCACTTTTGCCTAATTTAGATCTGATAGCTGTGAAAGTAATTCCCCCTCATGCTTAATATGGGCTGTAGTTTCTCATGATAATTTGTGCACAAATCCATCAGTTCTTGCTGACTTATTTCTGGTCTTCCCCTTCTCCTTCTCTCAATCTTTAACACAGTTCTGCAGATTTTTGGTTAGCCGACTCAGCAGTATTTTTCATAACGGATTCTTGTAACGTCTGCTGCTGTGTACACAAACCAGGTCTAGCTATTAGAAACTCTCTGGATGTCAACACATACATTTCATTGTGTAATATAAAGGGAGGTAGCTGAAAATTGCATACCTGTTTTCTGAATGCTGACATTCTAGCAAATGTTTGCAGGCTTTGGATGTTGTGATTTATTGTGACTTAATTCACCAATAGAAGATCTGATTCTCTTAGTCTAAGTGGGGTACAAGCCAAACAAGGCTTTATGAAAATTTGTTGAATATGGCCACTGGCTAAAGAGAAGAGACTTCTCTGTGCTAAGACTTGGAAACTTTGACCTGAAAAGAGTGACATGGCAAGGAGAGTAAAATCTTGAGTCAGCCCAACAGTGGCTGCTTACAGAAGTATGTCCTTCAAACCCACTAGTTTACAATCTAAGCACGTGTTTAACCCAGCAGGCAATACTGTATCATAAATGCTCTCAAACAGAGTTTAGAGCCAAGAGCAGCAGACTATGTTTACCTCAAGACATAGCTTTGTTACCCTGCA
The DNA here is from genome assembly GCF_965140245.1 of Athene noctua. Classification (NCBI taxonomy): domain Eukaryota; kingdom Metazoa; phylum Chordata; class Aves; order Strigiformes; family Strigidae; genus Athene; species Athene noctua. The sequence continues at coordinate 59,240,822 of NC_134077.1, read as the reverse complement.
ATGCTGATGGCATGAAGATCTCCGGGCATAGTCACATAGAACGTCTCAAGTTGGAAGGGATCCATAAGGATCACCAAGTTCAACTCCCTGCTTCTTACAGGATCGTCTAAAACTAAACCATATGACTATGAGCGTCATCCAGACGCTCCTTGAATTGACAGGCTTGGTGCTGTGACCACTTCCCTGTGGAGCCAGTTCTGGTGACCCTGTTTAGTACTGCTGGGATCTGATGAAGTGATAGCATTTAGAAAAAGTCTTTCTGTGGGAAAGGCATCCCATTTGGCACGTGCTGCTTTGTAACAACAATATTTCTCAATTAGGTGTTCTTGCTTTGCAATTGCTGGTTTTATATTGTGGCAAGAGTTTTGATAGTCGCTTTTACCAGGAGAGAACTGTTAGCTAGGTAGTTATTACAATACAAATATTTTTAAAGATGTTATTTTCTGCATGCAAGAGGTACTGTTCAGAAACTGAGCTACTATCCATAAGACAGAGTAAAAATGGATGCAAATGGATAGATCTTTACTCATAAAAGATCCTGGCAGAGTCCTGGTGGTAACTTTGGCTCTCTGTGCTCTCATGCAGCATGCCCTTCAGCTACTCCTTTGAGCCTTCATTTGCTCAAGCTGAAGTATCGGCAGATTCATGAAATTATGTCCCTTACATGGGAGATAGTTATGTGAAAGCTATTGTATCCAAACTCTGATTTCATCCCCTTGTTGTTGCAGAAGGCTTTTCTCTATTTAGCTCAATCCTCATTTATCACATATCATATTGATGAGGAAACTTCTTTCCCTGAAAATAAACTTTTCTGTCACATAGTTCTGCATCAAGTAAATAAATCTCAAATGGAGATTTTGGAGGAAAAAATGTTTTGAAGCAAGATTTATTTTTTTATCAAATAGCTTCAAGCTATTCAAGTTAACCATGCATGTCACTATTCAACTTCCCCTGTTTATGTTGGACTTCATAAGTAATTGAATTTTTGTTATCATGATTTAATTCTGGGTAACTTATGGAACAAACAGTCTTTTCCTTTTTCTTCCTTTGTTTTGATTTTTGTCTCTGTAGTATTCATCCTTTATTTTTGTTGCTGCTTCTTTCTCCTTATTTTGCAAAAGTGATCTAGACACAAAAGACTTGTACAGAAGAGTGCATTCTATGCCTAAAAGCTGACCTACAGAGAAAAGTTTTGGACTGCAGATTGTGCAGGTATTTGCAATAGGTAAGTATTTCAAAAGAACGGTATCAGTAGCCTGAGTGTGGTACCATTCTACTAATCAGCTAATCTAATTTAATCAGCTGCAGAACTGATGGAAACCACTGCTCTGATATTTGAGTAAGAAAAGCGAAATTATGAGGCTCGAGCCAGAAGGGGTTTAAGTACCCTTTGTTACTCACTGATTTCCATGGATGCCAGAGGCAGACAGCCCCATGGGTTTTAATGGCAGTGATCCCATAACCATCCCCTTTTTCCTTCCAACACTGGTGCTGCTTTGCTGCTCAGCAACCTGGGTGTTCTTACCTGAGACCTCACAGCTGCTTTCTGCTCACAGTTCTATACCCTTTCACCCAGGCTGCAGGGACTGTGCTTCCCAGTCTCTGGTGCAGTATTTTTCCCATATTGTTCCCACACTGCTGTTGATATTCTCTTGACCTTACACATGCTCACCACTGTTCTGTTGTTATGGCAGGATCTTATGGGAAGTGGTATGAGATTCATTCCCCCCTTTCCCTATCCTGCAGCTGCAGCTCTGGTTTTTATTTGGAGACCCAGAAATGTGCCTGCACAAAGCTCAGCAGCCAGACAGACATACAGCACCTGTCCACACTAGAGCATCTTCCTGCCAGCAGTAACAGCAGCATAAGCATGAAGAGCCAGCAGGGACTTCAAGCAGGTCCTGATGAAAACCTGCCATAATAAGGGAAAGTGTTTTGAGGTATATCATTTGACGCATGAGAGAGGACACCTACACCTGGGAGGATGTTCCTCTGAGGACAGCTCAGCACTTACTTTCCTTTCCCTTTTCCCATTTCCCTCCTTTTTTGCCTAATTTTTCTCTGTAACTTTGACCATTAAAGTTGATAAATGTCACCAGCTAGAGACCATGCCAACATATCTTTGTGCATGGGAATCTGTCTCTACACATTTTATACAGCAACTTTCTCACACTGCTGTGAATTGTTGTGAAGAGCATTTTTTGCGAGAGGCCTTACTTAAACTTTGTAAGAATTTATATGTTATATTTGTACAGCATGCTTAGCAGTCCTAAGCCTGGAAAAGAAATGTATGTTTCTGAGGTAAAATAAGCCACATCCATCAGAAAGCTGTCACATTCAAACTCGTTATCTAATTAAATGACATGCTTGGCTGCTACTACCAATGGCTAGATTTAGCAGGTTAGCCTTGTAGTAACACTTCTGCTCTCTGTCCTACCAGGGACCACAGGTACCGCACCGCAACCTTATCCACTCCTTCATGGCCTGACTGAAAAAAGAGATTTTCCTTTACACCTTCCACTAAAGATTCCAATATATTTTTCTCTGATCATATTGTGTTCTTTCCTCTCATCACTGACTACATTCAAGAAAAAACCCGTGCTCCCTGTAAGTCTTTTGCTCCAGTCTGAAGCCTGTTTTGGCGTAATTGTTTTCCTGTAAGTTGGCATATCACACATTCATAAATCAGCCTTAAAAAAATAAATACTAATGAACTTCAAGATGTTCTGTAATGGTACATGCCACACTCTTGTAAGAAAAACATTTGATGTCACATGCAAAAATACTGGTGGAGATATGGTTCTTTCATGACTCTTTCAGTTTACAAAAGTAAAATGTTTTGACTGATAAAGGTCATGCTCACATGGGTCCACTGAAAAAAATGGCACATGCAGTTGTGATGCAGCACTTACCACATTTGCCAACTGATACAAAACTTTAACTGTTTTCACAGTAGAAGTTTATGACTGAAGTTAGGGCTTTTTTGCTCACTCCAAGGTTATGTAGACATGTTAGAGACATACACGTTTAGGGTAAGAGGGACCTCCAGTCCTTCTATGTGCTATTAAGCCCCACTGAAGTCTTCTTGGCTTTGAGAAGGGTAAAGAAACATCTTAGTGGTGTCTACAACCACTTAATTGCCCAGTTGGAGAAATTCCCTTTAGATATCAGAAAAAATCTTCTTTCCACAGAGGTGGCCTGGGGTCAAGTTGTGTGGACAGTTCATAGTATCGCTGCCCTTGAAGCTGTGGCAGATGTGACAAGCCCTGAGCAAGTTTCTCAAGCCAGCCCTGACTGAGCAGGATGTTAGACTCGAGACCTCCCGGGGCCCCTCCAGCCTCCTAACTTGTGTCCCGTAACTGTATTATGTCTCCATTTCCTCTTCTCTTCCCCAGGCTGAACCAATGCTTCTCCCTCAGCCCCTCTTTGTATACCAGATGCTCCTGCCCAGTCACCATGTCAGTGACCTTCCCTGCTTGCCTATGGACATTTCTCTGGTTCAGGGAGCCCCAGGCTCCCTTTCCTCGGCCTGATGCTTGTGCTCCTGCTAATGCTGTTCAAGTATGTTCTTGGCCTGTACTGGAGTAATAATCTCAATACCACATATCTTCCAGGATGCAAAATATACAGTGTTTTTATTTGTATTAGTGAAACCCTTTGCTATTCAATAGTAAAAAGAGCAATTCTCATTTGAATTTTAGAAGGCTCATCTTAATTTTTCTTGGTTGGAGTATAAGAACCTGGTTTTATATAAATGAGAAGATACACACAGAGACAACCATACACAGACACACACACATATGTAAGTCTGACTATTCAGTCTTTATCCCTCAAGTACAAACATACGCCTTAAAAATATTGCAGCTTTGAAAACTTGGCACCTTGTGCTGAAATTATTGCACTATCATTCTAGAAAATCTGAACATGTTTATATTGCAAAATACCTAAACTATACAGCTCAGCACAGTCTTCTCGCTCACTCATACCTATTTTAGAAGCTCATAATATGATTTGAGATCTTCTGTGAAGAGAGCAGTGTAGCATATGCATGACAGTCTCCATTTGGCCTAATTTTAAACTGGACTTAAAACTACCTCAGCAAAAACAGTAGGAGCACATATTCATGGATGGGAGTAGAAATCAAAATTTTGCAAATTATTTGTTCTAATAGTTCTTAAATTGCAAGAATTCTTACCTTGTACCTGATTTTTAGAGTGTTTTACTGAATGAAAGTTATCAAATGGGATTTGTAGGTATCATTAACTTTTACATGGGCCCAAGAGGTTGAGTATATGGTATAAGGTCGAAGCATAAATATTAAATCAATTATAATAGCAGTCCAATACCTCTATGAATAATCTTTTTTTTTTTTTTTGGCTTATTTTTCTCTCACTTTGAAAGAAATACAATGCCATCTGGAAAGCTGCATGCAATGTCTTACAATTAGCATTCACTGTCTTGTAATTTTACTGTAATACATGGATATGTCTTGTATTTTACTGTAATACATGGATAATCACAGCTCCATCTTATGCACAAAAAAGTTTTGGTTTCCTGATGATATCAACTATAAGAAAGTAAATAGTAGAAATGGTGCAGCCATGGTAGTCTAGGAATTCAAGTGAGGCAAAGCTTGTGGAGACAGGTGTATATTTTGGGGGAGGGAGAACATAAACTTCTAGGAGCAGTCCCCCTCATCACTCATCCCAGTCTGTGTCTCATTCCTGTTGAGCTGGACCCTGTTCCTGCGCCTGCCTTTGGCCATGACCCCAGGCCCTCCATGGCTACTGCATGTCTCCTCGGGGGGAGGGTGTGTAGGAGGTCCTATGGTGCAGTCTGTACACCTTCTCACGGCACCGCTTCCCTCGCATCACTCTGCTCGCACCCTGTGGTGACAGTTTGCTTTCTGTATGGCTCCAGAAGTTTGGTCTGGCTTCCTAGTCTGGCCTTTTCACCTGGCATGCTTGGTGAGTTTTCTTATTTCGATTTTTTAGCTCTGCTTTGATGTTACATGAGCCATCTTAAGGCATTTTATGGATGGCAGGAGAAAGGATCTGTGGTTGAAGTGTCAGTTTGGAAATAAATTGAGTGTAAAATAGAAACATCCTAAGAGGATATATTTCTGATATATTTCTCTATGCATTAAAATATTTCCAGACTTACAGTATTTTGTATATAGTATATACACAGAATACTCTGTGGTGGATTCTTATTGTGCATCCAATTGTTTGTCCCCTTCTGTCAGCTGATTTTTGATGCAAAAGCCCTATATTTTCACCAGCACCATCTAGTTTTCTCTTCTGTGGTTTTATTCTTCATTAGCTACAGTGCCAGCAACATCCTTTAACAGCTGAATTATTTCCAAACTGTAATTAGACCTCGCTCCTCTTTACTCATTTAATCAGAAGAACACATAAATGTAGAAGAAATTATGTAAATATTTACATCCATAACATGGCCATGACAGAGCTGATCTCTTAGCATACTATTTTATTCTCAGTTTTTTACTACCAGAGGGTACAATCATGAGAGAAATACTGCATGGAGCTCACAGAGGCCACAAATTCTGACACTCTGTTAAATAAATTAAAGTGACTTTCATAAATTTTATTAAAGTGAACTTCATAACTCTTATTAGCATGTATGCTAATTTACACAAGGTGAATTGGATATGTTCTACTCAGTCACAAACTGTCTTTTCCAAGTCCTCCATAGCCATAAAATATTTTTACAGTGAGAGGGAAAGTTCTTAAAAATATACAAAATTGATTGACTCTGTAAAGAAACAGGTAAGTACCTGTAATTAGTGTACAAAATTGTTTGAGATGTTATTAAATAGTTATAAAGGACTCACTTTCCTCTTGTTAAATGCTTGCTTAGACAGACTGAGTAGCAGTTTAATTTGTTAATGAATCCTTTATCAACTAGGTTGTTCCATCTATCTCCAAATATTAATTTGAAGCTTAAATGAAAAGAACTCCATTAATATTTTGGCTGTAAGTGTCCTCTCTCTTCTGAGATTGAGAAACATTACCCTGAGAACAGATGAGCAATAAGACATCTGCAATCTGGGCTTTCTTGAGGGATGCCTACCCTTATGCAAGTCCCTCTGGAAGCTTTCATCATCCTGCACGGTGGTTAGGACAGCTGCTCTGTTTGTCTCAACCATGAACAGTATCCTTCTGCTGCTGAACAGCAACCTGTAGAGTTTGAAAATGCTGTGATAGATTTCTGGAGGTCTGGATGTAAAAATCTGCACATGAGTGCCATTAAAAAATGACATGCCACTTAGCTGGCTCCTTAAATCTTGGTCCAGACTCCTCTCTGCTTGAAGGATAAATTTCAAATGTGTTATCAAAACAAGAATAGAAACTCTTTGGAGATGAATTTCTGATTTTAAATGAATGGAAAAAAAAGTGAAAGGTCATGAGTGAGTCATGTTGCCTATTCAAGGGATTTTATTTCCTACCAGTTATGTAGTTGGGAAATTGAAGTATGTGGGCCATACAAGGTTTGTCTCTGTTCAGAAGTGACAATAGAAGTTAACTTGCCAGGGTCAAAGGACAGAGCACCCCAGATAAGTTTTCTTGGCCAATACTATCTATTTTGGTTTTAATCTTCTAATATACATATTTTGTTTAAAGAATTTAAAATTACTTTTAAAGAAACACAACTTCCATGCTAGTGTTGGGAAAAAAAAATCATTCCTGTAGCCAGGGAAAAAAAAATCATTCCTGTAGCCATAAAATACATTAGCAGTAGAGTTCTTAATGTAGTTAGGTCTCATGCAGCTCTTCTCCAGCTGAAATGAGAATTTAAGGAAGTCCTGCCTTTAGGAAACAGAGTAAGTGAAATTCAGAACTACCTCAAGAAATTCTGTAGTTTAAAAAAATTATTTAAAAAAAAATTATTCCCTAGTTTCCTTTAGACAAGATAAAAGTCCCAGTACAAATGGAAGCAACCAGTTTTTCTCACTAGTCAAGCAGCTCGAGACATCAAACATTTTCAATCTCTTTTTGAAAGTGTTTTATGTTATGGATCATCCACAAGACTACCATGCTGATCTTTTTTATTACCTAATTTATTACTTCAATTATTTTGTTTACTTAGTCTGGTAATATCAAAATCAACTATTGTTCACAGAACCCTTGGTGCCAGGGAAAGGGAGTTTACGTGTGATGTTGGGATACAGAGTTCAAACAATGGCTATTCATGTTATATAAATAATTGGGTTAGCTCACTCATTTCTATGGGGAACAAATTGTGCAATAAGTGTCTTTTAATACTTACGTACAAGAGATGTAGTTGAAGTGCACTGAGTGGTTTAGTTTCTCCAATATGGGTACTCTGTTCTGCATGTTTACAAAAATGCCAGACATAATCTTTAGGACATATAAATTATATATATTATTTACAATTCAATACCCAAATAACTAATTCTTAATCCAGCTTTTCTAAATGTGTAATTATTATTCCCTTTCACTTAATGGATGGGGAACTGAAAAAGTGTAATGACTTTCTCTGTAAAATGCAAACTCTAAGTTTGTCACAAACTGAGAAGGGACTTCTGAATCTCAAACCCTGGGGTCCCCTTTAGCAGCACACACTGTCCCGTGTCTCCAGACAAGATCTTCTGCAATAATAGAAACTCATAGACAAAAATAATGTTCTGAGAACAGGACTAGCAGTTTCTGAAATGTCTACCATATACTCTGTAGGTCATGCAAAGTGCACGGATGGCATTCCCTTCCCATATGGCAGTACGAATGTATCATTGGAGCAGTTCAGCTGATGTTAGCTAAGGAAGAAGCTAGACACTCTGGCTGTGGAGAGTGGTTGGTGCCTTGCAGCAGTGAACCCCAGCTCTTCTCTGATCTTTCACACTCACCCGTGGCTCTGCACGCAACCAGCCTTGGGCAAAGCTCCTAGGAAAACAGAGGGAACTCGTGTCGGCTGGTCTACACATGGATTTGGGGATATGTTTATGTTGATTTAGAATGGTTTGTAGCTTTTTGTCTTGCATCAGTGAATTTATATTATCATCATGTGGCTTTCTAACACGATGGGTGATTGTTAAGCTTCTCTGTTGGAAAATAAAATATGGAACATTGGCTAGCAAAAGAATTCCTTCTGCCTGCTGTTCGTCTGTTTGCCTAAGATTGCTGCAACTTTTTATGAAAAAGGACACACCTTTAAAGTAAATCTCAGCTAGAATATTTTCACTAACCTTAAAGAAAGGAAGGTACAGGGTGGCAGCCTGGAGTTTTTACTGAAATTAATGCAGGTGCAAGCACGTATTGAGGCAAAGACAGTTTAAGGCCATGTATGGAAGAAGCACTCAGCATTTAAGCAATCTATCAGTTTCTCCCATGGAGGTCAGAAAAAAAGACTGAGAAATGCATATCTCTTTGCCATACTTTCGGTTTGTTTGTGGGTTTTGGTTTTTTTTTTTTTTTAATAAAAAGAACTTGATGGCTATAACAAATGTAAAGGTTTTCTTGTTTAGATAGCTAAGAAAACTGTCAAAGCTTAATGATCCAAAGTTATCAGCATTCCCCAGCTGTCAGCCAGCAGGGCAGGTAAAGCAACTCAGTGTCAAGAATGCAATGCTGGTTTTTAAAAACATAATAAAGCCTTTCAGGACATCTGTTATGCATTTTCTCTGTGTCATCTCAAAGTATTCAGAGTAGGATAGAGATCTATCTCTGTCCTGGTGAAAAGTGAATGCTAGGCAGAGGTTGTGAGATGGCATGCTGAAGTGGCTTGACAACCTCAAGCTAAAGCTACAGGAAAGGCATATATGAATGTTGATATGATTTTCTTTGAACTTGAGAAATTAAACTGTTGATCTGGGATGCAATCTATGTGTAAAAAGCCCTCAAAAATCCTTCTCAATTTTCTGACAACAACATCACCAACACCTTTGTAACACCCAGGAATAGCGGTAGATTATACCTTTTATAAAATTGTGTTACTGTTTAAAAAAAAAAACAAAAAACAAACCCGACAAAATAGTTGCTTGTATTCATTCGAGATTAAACATGAGGATATCTCCCCTTTAATTTTGAACCTCTCTGAAACTTAGTTGCAATTCTAGGTCTCAGCTCTCTGCTCAGCCTTTTCTCCATAAAATCCTGTCCAGCTGATACTTCCCTTTCTTTTAAACTAGGGAAGACTGATCTTCAGTGTTCAACTATACTACCTCATCTGAACACTCAGCTCCTTTTCTCGCTCTGTAATTACCTTGGGCAGACAGCTGGAAATAATGTAACATTTTTAACTTTGAAAATAAAATTGATATCATCTTGATTGTTTTATAGTTACCTTTTTGATCAAGTTTTAGATGTCAAAAGATAGTATCTTTTGGCTCAGAGCCTGGTCAGTCTTTGTTTTCAATACTCATCTGCTTTTAGAACAGCAAAGATAAAAGAAGAGAGGAGGATGTTCATCACAACAAGATTAATTTCTGCTTTGCTGATGGGAAATTTAAATGTTGTGCTCTCCTGTGACAGGGAGTTTGCTTTTTGTTTTCCATTATAGATATGCCATTTTAGCTGGGTGTGTCTGTTAGAAACAGATTTGATATGAAGGTAGATGTTTCTGGACAGAAACTGTTTGTGTTTCAGCTTTCTGGCTCCTTAGAAGAGCCTGCATCACATCTTAAAACTGTCTTAAATAAATGAAAGGCATTTATTATTCTTAACCTATAACATGAAAACTTTTCTTCCTTATTTTCAATAATAGTTGAAATTGCGAACCATCCCTGCAACATTTAACTCATAAAAAACATCTTTCTATGTGCAACCATACTTTTTACAGCTTCAAATGAGTTTTACCTGCATTAATGTCATGTTTCTTGTGTCTTTTTTAACATTTATGAGTGTTCCTAGAACAGTCTCTGTCATGTGGAAAGCACTGCTGAATTTTAGGCTTGCTGAACAAAGTAGTTTTGACCTAATTCAATCATAACAGGGTTGCAGTGTATGACTTTCTGTCATGTACTATGTCTGATGAACTTCAGAACCCAGCTGTATGGGGAAGTGAAATTTATATATTAAAACTTTCCAAGAGTAACAGGTAAAGCCAAAAGTCCTTGTCTTTTGTCTCTGGAGACCTAAAGGAAAAACTGGCTTTCCTGAATCATCAAGACAATTCACCACGTGGGCAGGAAACTCTGATGTAAACAAACAGGATACAACAGTTTTCACTTGCCTCTCTTTACCCACACAGTGTCCTCCAGCAAATAGTAAGAGTCCTGCAGAAATTATCCCTGTGTTATATAACTGTTCCCAGCTCCGGCTCTACTATAGCCCAGCAGCCTGCAAAGACTGAAGGGTCTGCAGATACTTTGTTCTTTTCATATAGGAGCCATTTTCCCCCCTGTTACTAACATTTCTTAGCTGGAAAAGATACTCGCCTTAGTTAATTTCTGTTTTGTTTTCAAATGTATTTAGAATTGATGATCTTGGTTATAATTTATAAATTACTCAGAGCTACAAATCACAGCTATGGGTTGGAAGTGTTAAATACAGCTTTGTGTAAATATCAGAGACTCCTTATGGGGAGCTGAATTTTGATGTCTGACTCAGCAGAAGCGGTCAAAAGAGATTCCGAAGTGCAAGCAGTTTACTGAAGGAAGCACAGCATGTTAAATGTTAAACAAGTAAGTTAGGCAGAAAATACATAATCAAAGGGGAGCTGTTAATAAGAATAGACAAACTGCAGACAATAGACAGTGTTATGGCAGAGTCAAATCTGAGGGGACAGGTGGGTTTGTGCTAATCCCAGAGGGTGTGCTTGCATTTCATCTGTGCACTGCAGTGGGGCTGTCTGGTAATTATCATCAATTTGGTGTGATACCGATGAATATTGTAACCCGAAACACACCCAACGTGTCAGTGGTACATCAAGGGTTGCTGGCTCCCTTTCCAAGCTTGCTATGCTATGCTGTGTTTGATCTTTTGGGCAGAGAAGATAGCTACAAAAACTCTCTTTTTAGAATCCAAGAGTGTGAAATCTTCAGCAGCTACAGGGGAAAACTTGTTACTCTCAAGTCATTCCTGCAGCTAATGGATATGCACAGAGAAGGGGGGAAAAAAAAAAAAAAAAAAAAAAAGACAGAAAGAGGCAGACCTGACAAGTGTATTTGAAACAAATAAGAAAATCTCCACCTGTCACCATGAGCTGAAAAAAAGTGAAAAACTATGGGTAGAAATCACCCAAAAAGGATTGTGGTTGCTTATTTCAGAAATCAGTCAGAACAAAATGGGTTTACACTGTTACCTACATGTCCTGCTCAGTGTCAGTTAAAATAATAGATGTCATTTTCAGTGCAAAAGTATTTTTTTTCAAAATATACTCTGACTTTTCCTGTTCTGTTGACCTTGTTTCCCACAAAAACTGTCCTGAATGCTCCCTTCCTACATCTCTTTATGTTCCTGCTAGACTTTGAGGGAGAAAGTGTAACTTTCAGATGAAAGTGGCTTCTTGATTTTTCTACCATGCATATATCCAGAAGGTAACACATTTTCCCCCTGGGAAGGAAAAAAGTATACAAAGAAATATGAAGACTGATATTAGCATAATCTTTTTAGATTAGCTCAGACAAAACCTGCTGGTACAATCACTTTACAAGGCTGTAATATATCCAGTGAGTTCTTCCCTTTGAAAATGCTCACTGTGGGCTCTGGGCTTGGCAGAACTTAATCCAAAGGCACAAATCCTTCTTTGAATGACCCTCCCCCAAAACAGTATACAATTTCACTAATTTAGACACCTCCAACTGTGAAACTGTATATTTGCCACAATCTAAAAAGGCCTTAGCACCTTCAGATAGCATCCTTCTGTGCTGCTGCTTCATGTCTTTAACATGTGTTTAGCACCTCTGCTTCTTCAAGGGTGTGTTTTCTGACCCCTTTGGTTATTCCTGTCCACACCTGTCCTTGCTCCCTCTGGCTGGGTGATGTTTGTGCCCTGAAGCCTTTTATTCTGCCTCTACCCCTGTGACTCCCGCTAGTTTGCACCTGCATTGGCCTTCACTTCCCTTTGGATGTGCCCAGTCTTGGTCTGGCTCTGGTTACAAATCCGGTAACAAGTGTTCTTGTAAGTTGTTCATCTGCACAGTCATCCCAGTGCTGAGTAAGAAACAGGGGTGTCAGTTTCTATTGCAGCAATAAATTCATTGAGCTATTTCCTTGGGAACTAGGGGTCAGGAAGTAAGGAAAGCGGATGAGGTAGTGGTAGCAAGTTAAGCTTGCAGGGGGCAATTCACAGATTTGCATTTTTATCTCTGAGGCTCCAGTGATTCCTTCTTCATATGAACAATCAGATAGGATTAAAAAGAGATAGGATAAATAATGCATAGTGTTATTGGCTGAAAAAATATTGCTAGCGTTCACTTCAAACAGCATACTCTATTATACTGTTAGATTTCCAGAGCCCTTCCATTAGTACACATTTAAACATGTAATATTTTCCAATTAAATGTGTTGGTAGGAATTATTCATTTTAATAATTAAAGCATTTCCAGAGCTCCCTGAAGAGCGTTACCATGGAGGGTCGGACCCTCTGCTGGGAACACTCACAGCATGTTAGTGTACAGTGTAGGCCAGCTGCTTAATGTCAGTTGTGCAGAAGCATGAAATCCAATCCTGAGGCACATTAGCACTGACTGAATATTTCTGTCCTTTCTGTGGTCATGACAAAGTTAGGTTTTTGAGATAGCTTTTGAATTCCGGGGTTTATTGCTGTTTGAGCACCCTCAGATCAGCTGTAAAGCTGCCTATCTCCCACTGCACATTGTGGTGATGGCTTCCTCATATCTTTGGTCCTCTTAGTTTGTTCATCAAGGACAAAAGTGAAGGCTTTTATGCTCCAATTATATGCCTTGTCTCTCTTTTGGAAGACTGCTAGTCCCGGCTACTGGTGAGCTGGCATTGTCCCTCCTTCCATTAACCCATGTTCTTGGCATGCTTCTCTTCTTTAATAAACAGAAATCAAAGACATCTGTTCCTTGTGGATATTGACAATCCCATGGCATATTCTGGAGAGGAAGTTTTGATGTGGCATCCTTGGGCAATATTCCCTTTTCCCACTACTGTGTAGCTCATTGGCTGGCTACCAGTTGGCTTGTGTGGCTGTCACCCTCCTACTAGAGATGGCTGATGTTCTGTGTTTGTGTGTGGGCACATAGAAAGAGACAGACAGACTGCAAAGTGCTTTAGAAACAAGAGGTATAAGACAAAATTAAGCTTCACTACTATCAGAAGATTTCCAGTCCGTATTCAAAGATGCAAAACCCAGATTCATCTGAACAAAAGAAAACCCAGCAAACGAGTGAAGATAGGGGTTACAGAGGTCAGGTATCCTTCTAACATCACAAAACTGTTTATGTTTTTATTTTGTGTAAATAAGGAAGGAAAAGCAGCAGGGAACTCGTTAAGATGCTATGTTCTTTCAGGCAAGCAGAGAAACCTGAGGGAAGATTAATTTTGTTTTGTTTTGTTTTAGCTAAGCCCAATAATTAAACCAATAAAATAATTTGCAAGCAGCAAAGTGGCACAGAAACATCTGTCAACAAAATAATTCTATTATTATTATTATTACAGATCTCCTTGCACTACCTACTTCCTTATCTACAGATAGAGAAATCAGATTGGTTAGCAGTACTGATACCCCTTAAAAATGTGACAACAACCCTACATTGTCCTAGTTAATCAATAATGCTGTGAAATATTCAGAGGTTTTCTTGATCTGATTTTCAATGTTTATTTCATACCCTTATATCCTTGGAATGCTTACAAATAAAATTCACAGTTTGTGTTCTTCAGGCTGTGATTTGGTGATGTATGAAAATTTATCAACAGTTTGTGGGGAAATATCAGTGGTCAAGGCTAAAATATTTCAGAGTAAGTTGGCTTAAAGAAATTCCTTGGCATTGAAAGAATCCTTAGAAAAAGAGTTCTGAAACTAGCGCAATCTCACTGGCAAGAATTGAGACAACTTTTCATCTTGAAAATGTAAACTAATTATATAAAAGCTGAATGCTAGACAAAATATTCAGGGCAAAGGTTTAGCCATTCCATTAACAACCAGAAACCAAAGTCTTGCCTGAATTTGGGACAGACTCTTTTGAAAGGCTTGAAAGTTCACAACAGACAGGAAGATCATTTCTTCCCTCCATACAGTTTTAGTAGCATACATTTTTATTCACTTGAAGATAGAAAAAATGTCTTTTTTCAGAGTCAAAATACAGAATTAGATGAACTGGTGGGATATGGAATGATAAACTAGCCTCTGTATTATAACTGATCACTAAAGTGCACACACTATGTGAGGGGAAGTGTGATTATATATGTTTGTATCTAACCAGAATCATTCGGATATACGGGTTATTTTAGAGCCAGTACTGGCTTCAGATCTCACCACAATTGTGCCTAGGAGTTGGCTGACAGTAGTCAGCAGTGCACCGTGGCAGCAACCAAGACAAGTCAACCCCTGGGCTTCATCCACAGGGACATCAGTAGCAGATATAGAGACATGATCATCCCACTATGTTCAGTGCTCATCCAGTTCTGGGCCCCATAGTTCAAGAAAGATGCAGACAGACTGGAGAAGATCAAAGGAGAGCTATGATGATCAAAGGGCTGGAGAACCTGCCTGGAGTTCTCTCTTCTGCCTGGAGAAGAGAAAGCTTGGGGGACCACATCAGAGTATTCCAGTATTTAAGGAGTGGATACAAAGAGGATGGAGGTTCTCTTTTCACAGGGACCTGTAAGGAGAAGGCAAGCGGAAATGGGTATAAGTTGCACTGAGAAAAGTTTCATCCTGACATCAGAAAGAAATTTTTCACAGTGAGAACAATTAATCACTGGAAAAAACCCCTAGGGATGTGGTGGATTCTCCATCACTGGAGGTTTGCAAGGTGCAAGTGGACAGGGTGCTAGATAGTCTCCTCTAAGCTCCCCTTCCCACAAAAAGTTGGACCAGATGATCTCTTGAGGTCACTTCCAACCTGGACTGTTCTCTGATTCCATGATTCCACGGTACCAGACAAACCTTAAACAGTAAAAAAAAATTGTTCAGATAAATCCACTCATGTTTTGTTTATTTTGTACGTATCAAGCTCACAAATTCCCCTAGAATGTTATCTTTTCTTTAAATCATACTAAAGTTACTTGAGTGTGCAGAACTAAAAAATAGTTTTATAATTGGCCTGGTGTCTGCGAGACACCGAGCACAGCTAGACTTATTTACCCAGTATCTTCACTAAGGGTAGCCTGGATCTAGCACTGGATCTGCTCCTCTGTAGCGTGAATAAGGGCAGACTGTATCTGATACTCTCTTGAATGCTTCTTTGTCAAAGACTGTTCATAATTTTGCGTAAAAAGGTGTGTTTACCTGCATTACATTATCACTTGGTAACCCTTATGAAACTGGCTCTGGGAAATATTGTCAATTAATCCTTTATGTTCTTTGTGTTCCTTATTGTTAGACATTATCTAATGAAAACAGATTGAGTTTAGGTAGTACTGAACTAAGAAACAGACAGTAAAACCGGCTTAAAATAATTCTCATTTACAATAATTTTTATTGTTAAAATAATGTTGCACTCACAGAGTGCAAGCAGCAAATGTCACTTATACATTACAGCTTTAGTCTTGGACACAGATTTGCACAATTGATTTTCATCTTCTCAGCGACTTGTCTATCTGTGCAGTGTGTACCAGGAAGCTCATTCAAGACACATTTGTTAAACTTTGATCTAACTGCAACAGGTGAGTCAAACTAGGGGTAAAAAGAAGCAATTGTTTTAGAAAGTTTTACAGAAGATAATCTACAAAGCTGGTTTACCTGTTTGATCTTCTCTGCTTTTACACTCTGAATACTACAGCCTGCTCTAGAGCTTCCTCTTATGACAGTTCACACTGGTGCCTAAAAACTGTTGAAGCAAGGTCACAGATACCTGGTCTTGTCAGCCTTTTTTCTAACGGGTGAGCATGAAAGTGGCTCCATGACAGAAGAGTCCAGACTAATCACTTAGGCAGCCAAATGTTGCTAAAAAGTGTTGTACAGAAGAAGAAAAGAGAGAGGGAAATGGCCCTTGTCAGTGGGCAGCTGAGCGCTCAGAGCTGACTAGTTGTGCAAAACAAAGCATCAATCTGCCAGCCATGGCTGGAAACCAGAGCTGGATAACCAAACATCACCCTCTTCACAGTCTGAGGGTTAACTTCTGGTACACCTCAGAGACCAAGATGGTTAACTCTAAAATCAAATCTTGTCCATTCATTTTAACCAGGAGCTCTTGCTGTAATTGCCTCAGCTGTCAGCACACGGTCTTCTGGCAGCACATCCTCCCTCTGTGCCTGTCATGGCCACAGTCGACCTCTCCCAGTTCAACATGCCATTGCTGCAGCTGGGATCAGAGGGATTTCATGGCCTCTTGGTTCAGACATCAGCATGTTAAACTGCAAAGGCTGACAAGGTTAATAGCCCTCCAACCTCCACCTGGGAAGACCTAACTGTTTGAGAAGTTGCTCCTGATCCTCTGAAGTTCGCAGCACAGTGTGTAAAGGCAAACCAGGACTAGTACCACTGCTTCTGCCTTAATCCATTGTAGCATAAACTACAGCCAGTGAGGAATGAATTCCCCAAGAGTTAAGTCTCCAACCATGGGGCCAGTTCTGATCCCATGGGAACTCCCTATATCTAGCACTCCTTTGGTAAGCCCAAATCTTGCACATGCTATTTGTTTATGGTTAATTCTTCAGGCACACGCAGATGCATAGACTGTGACTAGACTGAAACATAAACACACTTAGTGGTTGATAAAAAATTCAAATATCTGGCAAAACCACATCTGTCCCTGCAAACGTTTTGCTTCTCTGCATTTCTCCACCACTCTTGGACACCAATCAGAGTTTCCTATGGAGTCCAGGATCCCGCATCCTCAAGGGGTTTCTCTGCCAAGGTACAGAGTCTCAGTTTCTCTCTGCCCCCTCCACTTTTCAATGATTTTCCATTTGCAATCCATCACACAATTAGACAAGAGCTCTGTACTAGGAAAGCAGATTTCTTCCTCACTTCATTATAACTTCCTAGCTTATAAGACTGATACTAATATCTCATGCTTTGTCCAATTTAAAAAAAAAAAAAAAAAATCATTAATTTGGAACCAGGTTTTTCTGAAGCTCTGTTCTGTTTTCCCAAGCTTCACCTCAGTGGGAGCCATTCAAAAGCATGCGTCTGCATAGTCACAGCTTGCATAAATGCCATTGCGTGGGAGAAGTTAAAGATGAGAAGACCAAAACAAACTTAAAGACCTACTGCATCAAACAGAAGTTTTTAGCAGTCCAGTAAGAGATCCTTAATGCTACTGAACAATTTATTCTCTTTCTTACACAATCAGAAAGATGACAGTGGCATCATTTATTGCCAGTAAGGGCAATGAATACCTCTGAAAGTATTAATATTTTCAAAGTAGGGGAAATGGAGAGAAGGGAAAAAACCAGTCACACTAACCAAGAAAACCTGGCCTGCTTGCCAGCTTCTAGTCTCAGGAAAAAACCTCTGAAGTTAGTGAAGTTTGTGAAGGCTTTGGACTGGGCTGTGAGGTGTCTGCCAGAGCTGGTTTGAGGAGGTGAGAGAAGCAAATGAAAGGTGTTGGTCCAATTAGAGACCTGAAATGCATTTCTATAATGCCCTTCTCAGTATATTCCTTGTTAGCTGACGAGATAATTAGAATATATATAGCCGTTATTTACACCTTCCCCCAATTTTGTGGTGCCTATCTGACCTGTTTCTTCTCCACTCACCTCCCCCTCCACCCCCCTCCAACTGGCTACCAATCTGTGACATTTTTTGCTCATTTGTTACAGTTGTGCAGGCCGGCCCTGCTGTGCATGGAAAAACAAACCAGCTCATTTCCTCTTTGTATTTCCACCCCATATGCACAACATCAACATGGGGCGCTCTCAAATTATATTACTATAGCAACTGGTCTCAGATGTCTCTCAGATCTATTGTTTCAGTGAAAGCATTCAATTCTATATAAAAGGTTTTTGGTTGGACATACTATTCTTTTCCGTTTGACCTTATTCCCGGTTTCGCTTCTGGAAAAAAAAAAGTTCAAAATTAGAGAATGAATAAAGTCATTGGGTACCTGGTAACAAATAGCAAGATAAATATATAAATAAACAATTATTAAAGAACTAGTGTCTTTTACTTTCGAACTCTTACTTCAGGTGAGATGTTCCACTTAAATTTTCAATGTTCAAAAATTAAATTCTATCAAACCATTTCAAAGCTACTTTCATTGGCAATAATTGTACAAGTTGTGACAAGACTCAGGTTTATGAATTCAGGTTTTTTTTTTTTCCAAGTCACCTACTCAGCCTACTCTCACAGACATTTATTTATATGATAACAATGAATGATTCTTTGAGCACGTGAGGATTAAGCAAAACCATGTATTTGTAGGTCCAAGTCTAATATATGGTTTTGGAAAAATTTTTTCTTATGTGCTTATTGTAAATCGAATGCTTCAGATGATAGCTGGGTATCTAATAAGACTATGTCAAGGCTTTGCACTCATTTTAGTAGTGGTTCCAAGGCTTTTTAGCTGGCCAAGTTCTCAAAAGAAAATGTTGTATTAGACTTGAATGTGTGTGTGCACATTTATATACCAAGCAGAGCTTTAAGAGAACAATATTATACAATACAAAACCAGTATGGGTTGTAAAGATAGTAGTGTAAAGAAGTTTGTAGCTCCCTCCTATACACCCAAGCTGTTAACGATCATCTTGGCAAGCTTGAGAATAGCAGCAAAATCCATAGAGAAATACTGTGCATGTCTATGGCTGCTTGAAAAGGGTCGTGAATGTTAGTGTAATTAAAAAAAAAATGGAGGGAGATATGTTACATGCCATCTCCTTGTCATATGTTACCTCTGTTTTGTTATGCTGCCACTGCATATCACTCTTAAGACAGCAACAGAGCAAGATTTTAGCAAAGCTTATGAAGTTCTGGTGGGGTTACCCTGCTGCTTGTAAGGAAAGAGCTATCCTCATTGAAAGCCAAAATAATTTTGACTTCTACACAAGAGTAACTATGCATTGCATTATGTTGTTATAAATTAATCCAGAGAACAGCTAATGGCAGTCTGTGTTTTGTTTCTGGAGTTTACCACGTAGCTTTCTTTCACATTAAATTTTAGTGGCTGCACTACAGTTTGGCCATTCTCATTACTTTGTGCCTTATACTTCAACACAAACAACTTAAAAGTCAGCCAACAAAAAAATTGAAATGCAAAACCAACCTTTTAAAAACCCTAAAATGTTTTAAAATTTTTTCATTGCACTACGTACATATATATGAGTGAAAATTATTTCTTAAATAGTAACACATCTTTAAAACCCAGACACTAATATGTAACTGAAAGAGAAGAACATCATAAATAACACAATTTGTTTTCTTCCATTGACACAGTGTAGAAGATTTTAAGTTGTAAAGTGCGCATTTTGAGAGGACAATTAAATTCTTAGCATTCATTGATTTTAGACATATTTAAGGTGGTCAGGGTAATCTATGTTTTTACATCGTAAGTTTTTAAGCTTGTACTGTAGCTTTACATTTTAATGAAAAATCTTCATTATTTAGTTTTTCTTACCAATCCTCCCGTCTTTTGTTTTAAAATAAACTAGATTGTAGTTGTTTTTCTCTCCAGGATGAAATCTGGAGAAAGGTCTGACTCATCCACATGTTATCTTAGCTGTCAAAACCTTCATTGAAAGCAAATAATATGAGTGAGATGAAGAGGATAAAGACCCTTGTATCTCTCCAAGATAATGTCTTTATTTCCTTTATTTCTTCTTCAATAATAATATGATTTAGAAATTTTTACTTTTACTGTAAGAAAGCAAAAGTCACTGCAAATAGACAAAAAATTAAGGAGCTGACTTTCTCAAACATTTGATTAAAAAACCCCACAAAACAAAACCAACAAACTAAGAAGTAGTTGAAATGCAGAAAAGGTCTGAATGTTTGGTACCTGGAGCAAATTATTTTTTGTACCTGGAACAAAATTTGTCATGAAAACTCTCTATATATGGTACACTTCAGACCTCAATTCAAAGCCCTCTACACACTGAACAGCAAACTACCCCAAAACAGCACTGTCTAACGCTAGTCAGTAAGAAAATTCCAATATGAACAGGGGCTTTCATTAGAGCTTCCAAACGTTACACATGCTTCAGGATAAATTCTTGAATGGTCTTGGTCCTGGTACCCAGTTTTTCAAGGCAAAAATATATGACTGACTTATAGATGCAGAAAGTAGTGTTTGGATCTCATTGTATGTCACAGCGTCTAGAACTTCCTTAAAAACAGAGAGCACTGGTTCAGCTCTTTTCTTTGCTGTGAAGATTCACATGTGGAAGTTCATGTGTGTATGAACAGATGTGGGTGCTGCAAGGTGCAGACACTGACAGGTGTCTGTGGGAACCCATGGGCAGCCAAGAGGAACCAGGAGCCTTACATTCCACTAGGAACAGCCTCAAGAAATGTTCAAGGTTTGCTGGACCAGGGGAGAGTTCCTAAGAACAAGCGTTATGCTGGGAGCAGGCAACAAGGCTGTCTCCTGCAAGGAGGCAATTCTGCTCCTCATTTCTGGGATTCCTAACATTTTTGATCGTTAAGTAGCCATTGGACAACAAATGCATGTTACAGCATATAAAACAAGACTTCATGTGGGGATCAGAACCTCTACCCTCACCAGGAAACCTCAGCTCTCTGCTGCATTGGGGTACCACCCTTTGTTCCTCTCGGTCCCAAAAGAATCTTGACTCATGAATTGCAGTGGAACAGTTAGCGTGAGTGCTGTGAGATGGGAGAGAAGTTTCAGATCCTCTGGAGCAGAGAAAGGCGCTGAATTTGACTTTGTCACATAACAAGTGAACCTACTAACTGATGGAGCTCTTTTCCTCCTCACCAGCCCTCGGTGATGATTTTAAATGAGAGCAGCATTTGCCAGTGTGCTCTTAACAGACAAAAGTCCTGTTAAAAGGTATTTATAAAGAGTCTGAGGTATAAATTGCCTAACAGAGGGCATTGTTAAGGAAGCTGAGGCAGGAATGCTGCTGGATGAATGTCACAATCAGACCTATGTATGAAACCTGTACCTGAGCTTGTTGTAGCTTCCTATTATCTAGATGGCTTTAAGGCTAAAATAAAAACGGAGGCATTTAAGGAACTTTGACAAGTTTAGACAGTGGCAGAGGAAAGAACCACAGGTCTGGCTTTTCTGAGTCACTGTACTCTTTCATATTTGATAAACTAAAATTAAATAAAGTCACATATAATTTATGGTAAAAAAAATCTTATTACTGTTTCTGCTCAGAGTATTATTTTTACTTCACAAGTAAGTTGTTCAATATTTTGAGACTTGTTCAAAGTCATGTTGAGGCAAGCATTAGTAATATTATGTGATTCTATTCTTCTTCTGCTAATAGTGACTCGGAATATCTTAAAGCTTCTTCACCTACTTAGAAAGAGGTTAAATGATATGATGATCATGTTGCTTTTGAGGACAACGAGCAGTGCTTGAAAGCAGAACTCAGGCTGTAGGGGTGCTTTTGTCTGGTAGCCCATGACCCTCAAGATATTAGGAAACAGCATCTTCTGAGTCCCCATGTGACACTGGCAAAGCTGATTCACTACAGACTTTATTTATTCAGCCATAGATAAATAAAGTGAATTGTTAAGTAACCACCAACTGTTTTATTGTAGCTTGATATTAGTGTGAAAGTTTTGCCAATTTATGCATCTAGCAAGTAATGACACCTACTAGGAAAAGAAGCAGCTCTTCTCACAAGGGAAAACTCCTATCCCTTTCTGAATTCAACATGACTTCATAAACAGAGGAAAATTAATCTATAAATAGACCAGATGAACTCATGTGCACAATGCCTTTCACACCGGTTTTAATAATCACGATCAGTGTCATTTATAGATTGGTTTAAGAACCAGCTGAGATAATTATCACTCATCTTTGAATCCAGCATTAGTACTAGAATTAGCAAATTGATCATTTTATCTCAAGTGACAGGTGACAAAACTTCTTTCCTCCCCAGGTATCGATTGTCTCTGCAGTTGATAAAACACCAGGACTTACTGTAGGAGACAGCTTGAGGTGTACAGTGATTAGTCTTCCTTTGCACTCCCCAGCTCAACAGGCAGCAATGTCAGAGGAGAGGAGATCAGCTCAAGCTGGTCACAGGAACCTGCGGCAATAACAACATGCAAGAACTCTTAAACTGCTGTGAGGGCTGACTCTTCTCCCTCCACCCCTGCTTTTTCCGCCTCCCTGCTGTAGAAATGCACCAGTGTTGCACTCTGCTGATAGACTTGAGCCTGTCGCATCTCCTGCATCTCCCAGAATGAGGGAAAGGCAGCTGGATTCATAGCCGTTCATCTCTGGAGAGCTGGCTGCCCAAATGAAGAATAAACAGGTGAATTTGGTGAGTTGCCCGTTCTATTTAAATGTACTGAATTGAATTAAGAGTTTTGGTGGTGGTGACTTTTCTTAAAAGTTAGTTTCAGATATAGTGATTGCTCTTTCCTAAGTCTCTAGAGACTATAATGGCTGGGAAACTCTGGAAAGGAAATTTACTTTAATAGTTCCCTCTGAGACCAGGTGCACTGTGGAGTAGAATGACTGCAAAGCCACAAATGCCTGAAAATATCAATCTTCCTGGCTAATGCAGCATCAGGGTACTGGAGATGTTTTATCTATCATACAGCGATACACTGTTTCTAGATTTGTTGTTACAGGAAAGGCAAACAAAATAATGACTAAAAAAAGGTTTCAAATCTCTTAAATAAATTGACACTATCCATGGAAGCAAAAAGATGAATTTAAAAACTATTACAGTTTAATGTAATATAACTTTGTTAAGTAATTCATAATTCTTCAATAATAAATACAAATGAAACAAAAGTTAAATTTTTTAAGCTATGAAAGAATACTAGTGTCTTGCCTTCTCTATTCTGACTGTTGAATGTTTAATTCATGTACACAGAATGCATACACAGTGCATGCCATTTTGGTCTTTGTTACTTGTAGAATTTTTCTACGTTTTCAGTAACATTTGCATGGGATAGGAAGCATCCAGTAGACAAAATCACTACTTTCTTCAGCACCCTGTTCTGTAAGTGATATGCAAATGCCTTGCAAGGGCTGATGCTTAAATGAGTTAAGAACTTCGAACAGGGGATATTGGTTTTGGATATGAGTGCGATGTTTTCATTTGGGGTTTTGCTTTATTATTGCTTTGGACCTCACAGTTTAATACTCTAAAAAAGATTAATTTGGTTTATGTGCAATTATTATTTTCATGTAATTTAGGTGATAAAATCTCAGGAATTTTATTGCTCTGTGAAGTGTATTTTAAATGGAACATATTAATGTATGACTAAAGCTAGACAAATTAAAGGAATTTTCCCACAGAAGACTAATTTGGAAAGGGTTTCCAACTATGGTAAGTGATCTTACTATTTCTTAAAATATAAACTGCAATGTGATTTGTGTTGCTGCCTGTGCTTTCCATACTGTGACTTTGTCAGAACTCTTGGTTCAGAGGCACTGCTAAGTGAGGTAAGTGCTGAGAGCTGTTGCCCGACATTGGCGTTATGGGTTGGGACAGAAGGAGCCACCTTTGGACAGAGTAGAGGCCAGACAAGAAAAAGAAACATTATATGGAACTGCTGTCACAGCCCTTTGGCATAGGAGAGCAGGGACCTGCATTTTAGTTTTGTGGATTGCTGTGAACATTCAAATTGTTTTATTGATGTCCTGAAGACCTGTCTATAGATGGCTGGAAATGATAACATTCTCATTATTAGGAGAAGGGACAGAAGAAATATAAAGTGAATTCTCTGGGTCTTTTCCACTTCTATCTCAGGTTTTAGAGCACAAATATTTTGAGCTGCAAGTGGAGGGAGTACCAGGTCTGTTTTGCTTGTGTGCAGCATCAGAGGCAGAGATGTAGAGGTTCTTGCATTGTAAAGCTTACCAAGGGAAATGAGACATCCAGGAGTATCTCCCCAGCAAGTGAAAAGCGTAAAAGCTTAATTATGCTTCTGAAGGATTCTTAGAAATACGTGATGTTTATGTTGTTAGTTATGTTATGTTGTTACTCTTTGAAAAGTAAATGGGGAGAGGGCTTGGGGGGAACTCAGGACTGGATGTCAAAGTGGTTTGTAGTCTCTGGATCCCAAACATACTTTCATAGAAGCCTAAAATGATATATAAAATTTATCTTAAGGATCTTATTTTTTATAGTTCAATGATAGGAGGGAACTATTTTTCTAATCCCACTCCCTCCATGCAATTATAAATATACACATACCCTTTGGAAGTTCCTGGCTTTTCATAAAGTTGTCTTGTGGAGATCTCTGATATGCTTTTTGTATATTTTTGTACTTCTCAATTTTAATGCAAAGGATTGCACAAACTCAAGGTAACTGGTGATTTTTAATGTCCCATTCCTGCTGATCTCAGTGTCATATTGTTCTCCACAGCAATACTAATTATTATGTTACAAATGGTGAAGGGGGTAATAATCAGCAGGCGAGCATCACTAAAACAATAAACATAAGTTCACATGAGAACAAAATAATATTAAAAAAGGAGGAGAAAACTAAAAACTACTCTTGTCCAAAAGCAGAAATTCTTCTGAAGGGTGAGGTTCCTTTCAGAAAGGCATCAATACATTTTAAAATGGCTAGGAATGTAATTTAGAAGATTTCTTTTATAATAAAGATTAAAGGATTAATTCTTTGCATGTTTTGCTCTTAGACATTGAAAATGATAGTTCAACTGTGCAATGGCATGCTCCCCATGTTAAGTTTCTTTATTTCAGAAAGAGCAGATGTAATTGCTAACTGTAGTGCTGTATTTTTGAAGATCAGTAGCACAGTACAATATTGTTCTGAATAGTAGCAACCCAATCTTCATGCATACACACTACAACATATTGAAAACTGTTATTGTTGTTTAAAGGGTATGGCTTGGAAAAAGTCCTCCTGGCGGTATTGTAACAATATTGGCTGAGAATACAGCTTAAAGACTCCTGTTGTTGCATAATACCTCTTCTCCAAGAAGCTGAACTGTCAAGGTTGGCCAAAGAGGACCAAGTTTCCTAGGGTGGCTTAAAGCCTTCTTGTGACTAGCACAAAAGAACAAAGAAGCATGGCATTTTCAGCATCATATATCTCTGAAGTAGCTTTCCACTGAGTGAATGAGAGCTTTTGCCTCCTGGAGTCTGGTTCTGTTGGTGTTCCTCCAGCTCCATCCCTGTCTCAGGCTCACCAGCTCACACCAGTGAGTGGAAGGCCTGCTTCAGGAAAGCATCCAGCAAGGTACCTCAGGAAGCATGTTTTCCGTACAGTCAGGCCAAACAGCATGTGTGAATTAGACATCATAACAACATTTCCATTCACAGATTTTAAACGGATGGGTGCCTTCCTGAATCAGTACCAGATGGATAATCTTCTAGACTGTGGGCATAGCAGCCCACTTGCTTGCAGTGATTAACACTGCCATTTTCTAACCATCTGGGTATCAATCTGCTCCACTTTCTGACATTGAGCTCTGCTGGTTGAAGGATTGCTCCCTGCTTTTGGAGTGCTCCAGAGATCAGTGCTGTTGGTGATGAGGTGTGCTGCATGGATCTTCACTGCATACCAAACCATATCTCACTGGAACATAAATGATCTACCAACAGGCTGACTCACTGCCTGTTGGCTGGAGAGGTAATATGTCAGAGTCTGGGTCAGCAGTTTATTACAACTGAAAAACAGCTGTGGTGGTGGGCATGTGTGTGTGGTGCAGGGCTTGTTTTTTTTCTTGAGAAGCAGGTGTGAAGCCTTCATGGCATGTAACAGCCTCTCACTTTTGCCATGAATGGCTGATTGCTGATGGCATTGCTGCTTGAGAAAAATTGCTCACAGAATTAGTTCTAGAGTTACACTGATAGGGCTGATCATCAATTTGCTTTTCTATGATCATTAATTATCTTCAGTATGAATAGCACACAGAGTCATAGGGGAGAACATAAACACTTTGAAAGACACTGATCTGAAAGAGAGAAGGGAAGCAGACTTTATGGAGGGACAGGTGTTTTATCTGAAGTTTCAGCAGGTGAATTTTGGCTTGTCTTAAATGAGATCTCTTAAAATATCATGTGCATGAATGGTTTGGAATATATTCTGAGTACTGGAGACTTTCTATGGGAGAAATACAGAAACTTCAAATAAAAAGCATCCTCTACCTATCATTTTAAATAGGATGGGTTCTCTTATGGCAGCTGGTTACTCTACTGTGATTTTACATGTGCTACATGAACACGTGATTGTGTGATGGTGTCCTGCTGAACTGGAGACTGCATTCAAGTTTGAAGGCCACTCAAAGTCAGACCAAATAATTCTAGAGACAAAGCTTTTCCCTCACTAAATAAATGAGATTTCTGCAGTGCAGTATCTTTTAATGAGTTAAAAATTAGGAACTGAAATGTCTAACATACAAATTGTTCCTTTCATTTCTCTCATGTTGTTCTCCTTAATTTCTTACAGAAAAATGTTTAAGATTCCCACAAGCACTGAAAGAGGTCATCAGGTTAATGAGGCTGTTGTCTAATTACATTGCCAGGCCTTTGATTCCTGATCCCAAAGTTACTGAGGCTTTCCTGAAGACAGGGGGTTTTTGGCTGGTGCTTGAAAATAGTCACAGTTGTGACATGCACTGTGTGAACTGTGAGTATCCAGGGAGCTGTCAGGCATGTCCTGAACCCCCACCCGCACTCAGGGCTGCAGGGCAGAGCCATAACATCTCAGATGTTCATGATCTGGCTTTGCCCTCTGGTGGTCCTCTCTCGAAAAATTCCCTGGTTTCGAGACAGGAAAAATGCTTCAGAGGCTGAAAAGATCTGAGGAAAATGCAAGCTTGTGTGATTAACGTAATAGTAAAGATTAAAAGAAGGGAAGGCCTTGCAGAGTTAAGACCTCAGAGGCCAAGGAGGATGCTGAGGAAGAATTTGACAGAAATGTTCAGTGCTCCTCCGTCAAGATAAGCCTAATAAGAGGTTTTGTTAACATGTGGTTCCTCACTGCTCTGAGCAATGACAAACCAAACAAATACTGTTTTGTTAAAGCTCAGTTCCTTACCTGGTTATGAGGACATACCCCGAGGAGACTCTCCTGTATCTCAGTAATGGAGAGAACTTTTGGGAGTTGTGAACTTTAATCAGAGGCATCCTCTCACTGGCCTTCAGAAAGCTCCAGTAACTCTAAGGGGCTTTCATGAAGTATGACTGTTCATTTAACAAGCAGAGGCATTTTGAGGGGAGGCAATTGTTTGATTTTTACCACCTGGGCAGTTTATATGCTGGCAGTCTTACTTGTGTAGGAATAAAACTTATGCTTCTCCTCTTGAAAAAGGAACTGCAGCTATTTATAGCCTGTAAGGGAGAGAGATGCTCATCTGAGAATATGGTTGAGATGGAAATCAGGTGCAAGTAATAATTAGAATACAAAATGGTGTGTTGCAGATTGAAAAGGAGAATGACTGTTATAGGTAATAAAAAAAAATGTGCCCAATTTAAATGTCTAGATGTAGCTTTATTTAATGTTTTTACTACTTTTCATGGTACTTTAAACAAGGGAGCAAAGAGATTAATGCTTTTCAGAGAAAGGTGGTTGTTTTTTTTTCCTTAATAAAAGATTTTTAGTTTGAAGGAAAAAGGTTCAGAATAGTCATTGTTATATCTAGTCATATTAAAAGGTAAACCTCTCTTTTTACTTGTTTTAGCATTCACAGGCAGTAAAGCTGCCAATTACATGAAAATCAATGTACTTAGAGTGGATATGCAAATGTAGGGTTAATCTGTATGATAATTCACCGTGAAAAGATCACACATGGAAATAGCTACTGGTAAATGACTAAATAAACTCTGGGGCATGACACAAGAGCACAGATTTGACTGGGTATATTGGTAGGACAATTTTAGATCACCTTCTGAAATAGCCTGAGTATAGAAGACAGACCATGGGTCTTAGTATTTTCATGCTTGGACATTGCAGTTATTGCATCCTGTAGCACGTCTAACGGATCTCTTAGTTTGGGTAGTTGTTACATATATCTTTCACAGAAAAGAGCAATAAAATAATCCTTCCTACTAGCCATATGACCACATGATACATAAACTTCTCTTCTTGCAAGCATTTTTATTCTCTCATTTTCTAGATCCTGACTTCAATTATTTAAGCCTTGCAAAGCACTGTGCTCTGTGGAAATGGACAGTACAGTACAGTTTCGTTAGGAGATCTGCATCACATCATCTGAAACTGCGCCACGCATCCCTACACTCAGAAAATGCTGTCATGAAAAAGATGTCAAAGCACTAAAAGAAATCTAAAAACCAAAATGCTCTGGAAAACATTCTCCTCACACAGATCAGCTGCATGTTGTTTTTACATCAGAGATAACAAGCACTCAGAACGATGCTGTCCATTCCACTGTAGCAGGATCCTAGAGATATTTTGTACCCATGGTAGAAGAAAGTATAAATTAAAAACTGAAATATACATATTTGTGCATATTTTTAAGCCAAATAAGATAATCCTTATTCTCAGTTTCAACTTTGGTGGTTTCCTCTTCAGAAACAAAAGAAAAATTACTTCTCTTCTATCCTCATGTAAAGGATCCATATTATTATTCGTTCTAATTCCAACATTCAAATTTCTGTCATTCCATTTTAGTAAACAGGGTTTTTTCTTAACATAGCCATGCCTGTAATGCCCCCTAAAATAAATCATTACCAGAGAAATAACCCATATCATCAGAGCTGCTATATCAGTTATCATCTATATTTCTGGAAAAATTCATTTGCACACTTCAAAATGTTAAAATTTTCATATTTATTAAATTAAAATGCTGGAAAAAAGGGTGAATGACTTCTTTAAATAGACCATTCAGAATATAGCCTTTATTTTTTTTCAGTCAGTTAAATTCTAAATACTACTCCCTTTCAAAACATGCTTTTCACAGTTGTTGAAGATGAATAAGCAATGCACTTCTCACTCTTTTTCCTTTTCTCTTCTTTAAAATTTTAAGTTTAATATGGGTATTTTTCTCCTTCAGAGGATAAAGAAATATGAAGATGATCAATAACTGCATGAATTTAGGCTTGTAAAATAGACACTAACTCTGGATTTCCAAAGTTAGGTGGTAAGAATATCATATTCTGTACTACATGGAGTGCTAGCTTTGTTAGCTAGTGTTTATGTAATTCACTTTAAAATAAAAAAATAAGCTGTTTCTAATTACTGTTTTATATCACTTCAGTTTTCTCAGTAGGTTTCTTTAAAAGCAGTACTAACAG
Organism: Athene noctua; assembly: GCF_965140245.1. Classification (NCBI taxonomy): domain Eukaryota; kingdom Metazoa; phylum Chordata; class Aves; order Strigiformes; family Strigidae; genus Athene; species Athene noctua. The sequence goes on along the minus strand of NC_134077.1, from coordinate 59,211,387 downwards.
TGGAGAGCTTTGTGGATACTGAACAAGAAAGATTTTCCATGTCTAGTGTACAGCACTAAACCATGTAGAAATACTTGTGGAAAAAAATGACAAAGGGGTAAATGAGACAAAAGAGAGTAAGTAGAAAATACGGAAAGATTGAATAAAGACTTGAACTTGAAGTTTGTAATAAGATGTTCACATATCGATGCTTGAGCTGTTGGAGCAGTTCAAGAATTAAAATACCTTTAGAATTGTAAGGAAAAATGGTTTTGACAGGCACTTGAGTAGGTGTGGGCAAGAAGGTGTGGAGGAGAGAAAATCAAGATTGACAGTAAGACCTGCAAGACCCAGGCGAAGAGACAACGCAGCCTTCTGCACTGTTTGGGTACCAACAGCTTCTGTAAACACTTAGGTAATTGTGATTTGGGTTGGAAGGCCAAGTTCATTCTCTCCCTTCTGCTCAAAATGCCTGCACCTTCTGTCTGGCTGTAAAATCCCTTGCTTTTTCTTTAGTCCTCTACTTCTTCCCAATTCTGCTGGTTGCTGTACAAAATAGGACAGGAATAATAAATTCTGTAGTAGAGTCAATTAAGCTCAGTGACCATTTCCATATTGAAGTTTAAATCAACACCAAGAATATTTTACCAAAGTTTCCAAATTAAGAAGAAATATTGTCACAGTTCCTTGCTGTTGAAACACAATGACTGAAGATTTAAGAAGCATTTTATGGCTCAGCTGTTTAATCACAAACAATTGTAATTAGATTATGGGTTGGGATTTATGCAGTGCGTAACGTCAAATTGATCACTAAATCCTTCTTGGACAGTCTGATTTAAAGTGTTGTCAGACTTCTTAAATATCCTAGTACGTGTAAATACTTTTGTCCTGATACGACTTTTATTTTGTGCAGCTTACAGTTTATACCCTACCTCTAACGTAGGGTTTTAAAAAAATCTAGCCTATGAAGTATTACCAGTGTTTTGTACAACTCTGAACTTTTGATTTCAGGATACTGCTATTAATCAAAGATTTTACTAATTCAAAATAGTCACAAGAGCAACCTGGAAAAGACTTTGGCCTGATATAAGCATGATGATGTCAATAGTTTAGCCATGTTTCAGTTTGAGATGGCTTCAGTCCTAAATGAAGCTACACAGATGATAATTCTGAGAAGATTATTTACAGTTCCTGGATTAAATGTCTTTCTTCTTTCCTCCTAAACAGGAAAGGCTGACACAGAACTCAGTCACACTAACCTACTTAAGTACAGTAACTCTTCATATTTGTACTTCAGAAATTGTTCTTTTGAAGTCAGTATCATGCTCTTAAAAACAATTTTTTCAGTTTGAAAACAGAGTGGTAGAACAGCTTAAATTTTTAGTTTTGGTGACTTTGGAGTAGGGACAAAATTGTAACTGAGGAATACTCCAATAAGGAGTGGATAACCAGCTCTAGAAGTATCGGAATGTGCATATCTGACTGTTTCAGCCACATTGCCACATTGCTCCTGGATCTGTGCAGACCTGGCTTTCCCCAAGCCCAGTTTCTTGCCAGAACTGGTCAAGAGTTGTATCTATGACCAGAGAGGTCTCATTCAGTTAGCTCACAGAATCACAGAATCATCTAGGAAAAGACTTTGAAGACCATCCAGTCCAACCATTAACCTAACACTGACAGTTCCCAACTACACCAGATCCCTCAGCGCTATGTCAACCCGACTCTTAAACACCTCCAGGGATGGGGACTCCACCACCTCCCTGGGCAGCCCATTCCAACGCCTAACAACCCCTTCTGGAAAGAAATGCTTCCTAATATCCAGTCTAAACCTTCCCTGGCGCAACTTGAGGCCATTCCCTCTTGTCCCATTGCTTGTTACTTGGTTCAAGAGGCTCATCCCCAGCTCTCTGCACCCTCCTTTCAGGCAGCTGTAGAGGGCAATGAGGTCTCCCCTCAGCCTCCTCTTCTCCAGACTAAACACCCCCAGTTCCCTCAGCCGCTCCCCGTACGACCTGTGCTCCAGACCCTGCACCAGCTTCGTTGCCCTTCTCTGGACACGCTTGAGTCATTCAATGTCCTTTTTGTAGTGAGGGGCCCAAAACTGAACACAGGAATCGAGGGGCGGCCTCACCAGTGCCGAGTACAGGGGTCAGATCCCTTCACTGTCCCTGCTGGCCACGCTATTGCTGACACAAGCCAGGATGACATTGGCCTTCTTGGCCCCCTGGGCACACTGCTGGCTCCTGTTCAGCCGGCTGTCAATCAACACCCCCAGGTCCCTCTCTGACTGGCAGCTCTCCAGCCACTCCTCCCCAAGCCTGTAGCCCTGCTGGGGTTGTTGTGGCCCAAGGGCAGCCCCCGGCATTTGGCCTTATGGAAACTCCTCCAGTTGGCCTCAGCGCATGGCTCCAGCCTGTCCAGGTCTCTCTGCAGAGCCTCCCTACCCTCGAGCACATCAACACTCCCACCCAACTTGGGGTCATCTGCAAACTCACTGAGGGTGCACTCGATCCCCTCGTCTAGATCATCAATAAAGATGTTAAACAGGAATGGCCCCAAAACCGAGCCCTGGGGGACACCACTCGTGACCGGCCACCAGCTGGATTTAACTCCGTTCACCACAACTCTCTGGGCCCGGCCATCCAGACAGTTTTTTACCCAGCAAAGCGTGTGCCCATCCAAGCCACGAGCAGTCAGTTTTGCCAAGAGAATGCTGTGGGAAACGGTGTCAAAAGCCTTACTGAAGTCAAGGTAAACAACATCCACAGCCTTTCCCCCATCCAATAAGCAGGTCGCCCTGTCATAGAAAGAGATCAGGTTTGTCGGGCAGGAGCTGCCTTTCATAACCCCATGCTGACTGGGCCTGATCCCCTGGTTGTCCATTATATGACTTGTAATGGCACTCGAGATGACCTGCTCCATGACCTTCCCTGGCACCAAGGTCAGACTGACAGGTCTGTAGCTCCCTGGATCCTCCTTTCTGCCTCTCTTGTAGATGGGTGTCACATTTGCCACCCTCCAGTCCAGTGGGACCTCCCCAGTCGGCCATGACTTCAGGTAAATCATGGACAGCGGCTTGGCGAGCACATCTGCCAAATCTTTCAGCGCCCTTGGGTGTCACCCATTTGGTCCCACAGACTTGTGTGCATCCAAGTGGTGCAGCAGGTCTCTGACCACCTCCTCTTCAACTGTGCTGACCTCAGTCTGCTTCCCCTCCCCATCTCCCAGCTCATGAGGCTGGGTGTGCAGGGAACAGCCAGTTCCACTGCCAAAGACTGAGGCAAAGTAGGCGTTGTGCACCTCAGCCTTTTCCTCATCCTTAGTTACCATGTTTCCCTCTGCATCCAGTAAAGGAGGGAGATTTTCCTTAATCCTCCTTTTGCTGTTAGTGAATTTATAGAAAATTTTTTTTATTATCCTTAACAGCTGTAGCCAAGTTGAGCTCTAGCTGTGCTTTGGCTCTCCTGATGTTCTCCCTGCATAACTTCACTACATCTTTACAATCTTCATGAGAGACCTTCCCCCTCTTCCAAAGGCAATAGATTCTCCTTTTGTTCTTGAGATCCAGCCAAAGGTCCCTGTTTAGCCAGGCCGTCTCCTTCCCCACCTGCTTGTTCTCCGGCACACGGGCACAGCCTGCTCCTGTGCCTTTAAGACTTCTCTCCTGAAGTATGTCCAGCCTTCCTGGGCTCCCATATCCTTCAGGGCAGCCTCACAAGGGATTTTGTCAATCGGTCTTTTGAACAGGTCAAAGTTAGCCCTCTGGAAGTCTAAGGTGGCAGTTTTACTAACCCCTCTCCTTGTTTCTCCAAGGATGGAAAACTCAACCATCTCACGGTCACTGCACCCTAGACGGCCTCCAACCTTTACCTCCCCCACCAGCTCTTCCCTGTTCACAAGCAGCAGGTCCAGGAGGCACCTTCCCTGCTCGGCTCACTCACCAGCTGTGTGAGGAAGTTATCCTCCACACACTCCAGGAACCTCCTGGACTGTTCCCTCTGCTGTGCTGTGATCCCAGCAGATACCCAGGATGTTAAAGTCCCCACAAGAACAACGGCAAGTGACCGCAAGATTTCTCCCAACTGTTTACAGAAAGCTTCATCCACCTCACTGCTTTGGTTCGGAGGTCTATAGCAGACTCCAACAGCAAGATCTGCTTTATTGGCCCTTAACCTAACCCAAACACTCTCAACCCCGTCATCACTGTACTTGATTTCTGATCTCTCACAGCATTCTCTAACATACAGGGCCACTCCACCGCCTCTCCTTCCCTGTCTGTCCCTCCTAAAGAGTAGCCATCAATTGCAGTTCTCATAGTAGTTCTCACACAGACTTGTGTGATTAGAGCCTTCTCAAAATATATTATTCTTGAGCAAAATTTCTTATGAGCTGTGATCATCAGAGAAGGGGGTTCTCTGATCAGCACCACCAGTCATGGTTGGATATTTGCTCTGCCCAGGCTGATATGGCTCGAGCCCTTCCTGTAACACCTGGGAGAGCCCCACTCAATGATCTGGGAGGTGCTTTGAGCAGGGACAAGCCCTGCACCTTCTTTAGAGCTGTGCCCCTGGGCAGAGTGAAGGGCTGGGTTCATAGGATGCAGGTTGTTTTCAGTATTCCCTCGTACCTGAGTGCCTTATCTTAGAGATCACTGTGTACTCCTGGATGACGTTTTATCCACAATTTCACAATTCTCTTCCTCTACATAAAGGTGCAAATTTTTTTTGCATGTTTTCTTTTCAATATCCTGGTACAAACAGTTTTATGATCAGGGAACTAACTCTTTCTCCAGGCAGAATGTGTTCAGTAAAACAAAGCTGTCTCTTTCAAACGCATGTGCTATGTGATGTCTTCATCTTACTTGTAATAATCTAAAAAACCTAGCAGGCACAATACTGCTATTAGATTCATTGTCACAGAGGCTCTTGTCACAGAGGCTCTGGCATATATTCTGAATTAAACACTTAAATGGATTTTAGAGCATTAAGCCTTTTGTGACTCATTAACTTGTTAGACAAATCCCAGATGCAATAGAGTAACTTTAAATAAATCTAAGGTATTTCCTCTTCAGGTAAAATAAAGGTCTAAAAATCATACAAATTTTAGTTTTTGTATTTGGGGAAGAGACAATTGTCCTTGTTAAGCATGCTGTGAACTACATCAAATAGTGATGTGCTGTTAATGTGAGCATAGCTGTTTGTGTGTCTACAAAGTATGTAGATGACAGAATAACATGTAAATCCCCTTTGTAATGGACTGAAATCTACTAATCAGAACAGAAGAAGAAAAATAAGCATATGGCTAGGCAACACATTATCCACTACTCTGTGCCTTAATTAGAGCTAACTATTCAAAGCTGAAAGTTTCAGCTGTGGTGTCATAAACCTATATCATAATAATAATAAACCTAGCCATATTAAATTTCCCAATCTCTATGACAACAAGCTCTGTGATTTAAACTGTAAGCATTCAAATGCTTGTAGGTAATAAGGCACAACAAATTACAGTGAAATGCTGTCAAGAGAAACTTTTTGCTGTATAGATTGGGATTTTCATAACATCTACAGTGAGTGCAATTGTAAAGAATAGCAAGAGGGCTTATTTAACTCTGTGCTTTTAGTTTAAGAGGGAGGAGAGTTTGGCCTTTCATATAATTTGCTGTAGCATTTGGACAAGGTTTTAAATATTTTAGTCAAAAGTGCTCAGTCTTACTGAAGACCCCTCTTGCAGACACATTGTTTTCCAAATTATGTTACCAAAAGAAGTTTGGTTAAAAGAGTTTGGACTTAAGATCAATTTATGTTGCATAATGCACCAAAAAGTACTTGCATCTTTTCTGGTATGGGTTTGGGGTTTTTTTGTTGTTGTTTTTTTTTTTTTTCAAGACAGAAATTTAGACATTTTTAAAACTGAGCGTTTTGGGATAAAGAATTTTCTTATAAATGGATACTGAGCAGGTGATGCATATTCCAGGTTTTCTGCTTTCTTGCTGATGAATAACAAAGAGAATGTAGTTGAGCAATTTTGTTACATGGTTTTCGAAAATATTTACATACCTTACTGTTATCTGTTAAACTTGTCTGGAACTTGTGGGTTTGGGTGGGGGTTTTTTTTCTCCCTTTTTCTCCTTTTCATCTACCAACAAGCATCAGTAGGCTTATCAATGGTGGTGAATAAAGTAATTTTACTGCTGCTTTTGCAGAGCCCAGGTGAGACCAACAACCTTGCAGGATGTTCCAGCAGTCAAATTCTCCTCTTTCTGACATCTTACTGGCAGAAGCAAATTACAGGTGACTCTTTCACATCACAGAGGAAGAAAAAAAAAGATGGAAATCTTTTGAATTTGATTTGAAATGGTAGAAACAGATGTTAAGGGGAAAGATCTTCTCTCCCTCCGCCCCCCCCCCCCCCCCCCCCCCCCCGCATATGGTGTTTTATGTGAGTTACTGGCTCAGGGTTAACGCATTAATGTGGCTGTCTCACTGAGCGATTCCTAGGAGTGGAGAGGATCAGGGTGTCATGGAAACAGCAATCATCCAGGAATAGGAGGGAGGTCAGAGCACCAGACAATCCATCTACAGGTGTATCCATCTACAGACCTTAATGCAGGTAAGGGTTTATACAGAGGTATCTGTTTCATTAACCCTTTTGATAATCAGTACTATTTTAATATTACATGGCTACAGGTTATTTTGAAATGACCAAAGGAGCATTAAATCACCGTATGTCATCTGTAACTGTTAAGTATAATACAAAAAAAAATATTGTCTCCTAGAGTATGAATACCATATATGTGCAAAATCCAGAAAGAAGATACTACAGAAATATAATTTTCCCTAATAGATAGTTTTATTCTCAGTTTTATCCCACTTTAAACAGTAGAGCTATAGTGTATTATGTACTCTATAGCATAGTATAACTATAGAGTTATTCTGCCAGTGTCAAAAGGAAAATTATGTCTGGAGTCTTTCATCAGCTACTCATCCTCCAGGAGTCTCACATGGCATTAGTCAGTCAGCACAAGTTCTGTCCTTGCTTTCCTGTGTGTCCTTGAAGGCTTAAAGTCTCTCAGGTCACTTCTGATAGCACTGTACTTCATGAAGTTGCCTTACAGAAACAAACAAAAGTATAGATACTATTTTCTAGATGACTCTACACTAATGTTAGCATTGAGGTGGAGATAGAAATGAAGTCAAAGTGTACTTTCCTAACAGAGCTGCATGCTGTTATTGGGATCTTTTTTGAGGCTGAAAGTGCCCATTTCCCACCCCAAGGGACAGCTGCCTCATCCACCACCTAGGAGCACTGAGGTAGCAAGGTATCACCCGGTCACCCTTCATCTTGGTAGAGAGCAGGCCATGGGGCTCAGCAGAGAAGCCATAACAGATAATCAGACTTCCAGATGGTAGAGCTGACTTTTATCTCTTTCTCTCTGAGGGAGATGGACTTCTGGGGCTCCTACAAGTGGATGCAGTTTGGCTCTGCCTTGCTGCAATTTCATACACTTAGAATTGGAACTGAGAAGGAAAAAGGCTATGAGGGCTCTGCCTAGCCCCTTGCACTGCTTCCCTCAACTCACTTCTTTGCTCATTAAAGCCCAATCTTTGTATATGAGGATGAAGTAAGAAAAAAAGTGAGGAGCAGCTAACAGTTGAAATAGTTGTCAGGTACCTTTTAGTAAACTCTTACTCTGTGTGCTTCTTAGGGACTTCTTGCTATAGAAAACCCTATATGAAATGAGTTGGTTATAATCAAAGATTCATGTAGGCAAAGTTCTAGCACAGGAAACAGTTTGGACCATGTATGATTTTCTGCCTGGAATCAAACTACACATATTATTAAAAGGTTTAAAAAAAAAAAAAAAAAGTGTCCAGTAGCTGAAGACCCTTTTGCAAAACACATGTCATATCACTCATTTTTACCGTAGATATGGTGTGTAGACTCCCTGCTCCTGGACTTGTTAGAATGATATGTAATTAATGTAGCTCCTTTCCTGCTTCTATTCTCTTCTTTTGAGTGCTATCCATTCGCTGCTGATGGGGAGAGAGATATGGATCTTCCACTGATACATATTCCCTGGATCATTATCCTCTTTGCTGACAACAGTTCTATTTATTTAATGACCTGACTAATTGCTTACTTTCCAGGCACCCTTGCTTAGGAAGAAACCTTGTGGGTGTGTTATGAGTTCTAGTCTTCCTGAGAAAATTTCTGTCAATATTTCTGCTAACTTCTCGCTTAGCACAGCATTTAATCTGCTCATCAAAATGGTGAATAACCGGAGTTCCCTCTCTTTGTCCCAGGAGAGGTGAGTAGAGGGTGCAGGAGCATCATCTGACACGAAAAGGAAGAACATCTCGCCTCTGTGACAATCTGGCAGATCTGTGATTGACAGAGATTTCCATTTACTGTCACATACTTCGAGAATCACAGAGACAAAGAAAATCACTGCTATAACATAAATGGCCTTACTGACTCTAGAAATACTGGTGTGACCCTCTAAAAAACCTTGTCCTGGCTGTCCCTGTAAGACAGCGCTGAAGTTCAAAATATCTGTCTATATGCGCTATACATCATGGGCCTCAGTACATTTTAAGTCAAAGCGTTGATTCTGTCCTTTGTGCCTCTGCAGCCACTGTCAGGTGTTTGAGAGGTTACTGTCAACCAGTGTGTGCTTAGAAGCAATTTGGTGTGTCCTAGTCTCTTTGTGGGCTTAGCCTGGCCCACAGCAAGAGAGGTTAAAGCTGAATCAAATTGTCTTGTATTTACCATAGCCTTTAGCTGGACATGCAGCCACTTACTGCTAGCCAGCTTCATTAGTCACAGCAAATAGACCACTTGTCGAAAGTCAGCCTAAGAACGCCCCAAGGAGGTAAACTGGGCCTTAGTCTCTAGATTTCCATGGTGAATTCTGGAATATGCTGCTGCAGTTGTTTTAAAAATACAGAATTACTAAAATCTTGCTTTTAAAAAGCAGATAACTTTTCCCTTGTGAAGACATTGTCATATTGCATCTTTCCATTCTCCTACTTGAATGGCCTTACAAATAACATTTTTGTTGTTTGCTGAAGTAGCCAGTTATCTTTTCTAAATTCTGGAGCTCTGGTGTCCCTTGTATAAATCTGCTATTAAGTCATTGTTCACTTCTGTTCAAACTGTGCAACACAGCACTAACTGATGTTTTATTGAAGGGATACTAAAATAATTATTTGGCCTTTTTGTCCAAAGGAGCTAGCTGTGATTCCCCTTTTCTATGTAGTATAGCACTGTTAATTTGTTAGTTGACTATCCTTCCCCTCTGTATTCTAAGTGCAAAGAAATCACACTTCTGCACTGGATGTATGTCATGATGTACAAGACAGTTATCTTCACTATCATTTAATTCTCATGTCTTCTGAATACTCTCTTAAGCTAGGTATTACATGTGGTTGTCTTCACCTAAGACTGCAAGTTTACCCCATACAATACAACCCTTTTAGACCCTTTGCTTCATTCTTTAGCTCCTGCCATAATTACTGCAATATCCACATTTAATTTGCATGCAAGGTTATGTGATCAGCTACATAATTTTCTTTTTAGTCTTTCAACAGTTACAAGATTGGGCCTTACTGACTGTATGCATGAGAATAATGTGCTGAAGGTCTAGAAAATATGATTGTATGTAGTTGCTATGGTAAAGCTCTTACTAATGAAAGTTGTGAGGGAGGGGTTATAGCAACTGCAATTTTTTCAAGAGTTTATATTTTTGGATAAATGTTTTTTTCAGTTTATGATTTGCTCAGCTATTTGAATTATCTCTTCTTCTTTTATATTCTAAATAAATTTTAATGTTGTGGGACAATAAAACCTACACTTGTCAACATCCTTGTTTTCATGACAATGGAGGGAGAACTGTCTTAGTAAGCTCAATGCAGCTGCTGCTCGGTTTCCCCAGACATACCTTTTTCAGCCTTTTTTTTTCTGAAAGGTACTCACTGGCAAGAGAGATGGGATGTAGCTTTTTATGTCTTATGCATCGACATGAGGAAAACAGTTGACCAGAAGGTCATTAAATTTTCAAGATCTCCAATATGGAAAGATAACCTTTAAAAGAAACCAGTTTGGAAAAAGATGAGTGTGAAATGGCTTCATTCCCCTGAAGGTTGATCCAGGTGTAAGTGTCCTCTACAGGTGGCGACCCACGGAAAGCAGGCAACACTCAATGCAACTTCTGTGATATCTCTCTCAACCAAGAGACATCAAAGTGGATGCAGTGGTTTTTTCCCTTAAATATGGTGTTCAGCTCTCTGACAACTGGCATTGTCGTGTTTTCCTGAGTATGCTAAAGGAGTGTTTTAGGTAATCTTAGTCATATTAAGATTCCCTCTTGACTCTGTTTCTTGATGGGTAAAAGCTCTTAGTTGCTTGCAATAAGGACTGCTGTCCTCCAGCTCCTAACCCTGGATGATAGGTATGGAGGGCAGTGATGACATAAATGTTACTTTCTGCTTTAAATCACGAATAGATGAGATTTATTTCACCTACTTTCTTGTTTAAATCCTTGCAAATGAGGGTGGATATCTTACGAGAGCGAAGCATTAAGTATGCAAAGGCTTGGGGGATTTAAATGAGAAATTGAGATTTTGTGTTCTATGTGTCTAAAAAAATATTTGAGTAATGAACAAAAAAAAATTTACTGGAACTGTGCTGAAGGTTTCCAAATGAGAAGGATTAACTACCCATGTCTTAAATTAGAATAGCTCAGCCATTGCAAAAGATTTCCCATGTTGAGTACTATTTGAGCCTGGACTGAAAAGTTGTCTGTTTAAGATCCATTCTTATCATCTTAGTGAATACTCCTTTCTGATGTCAGTCGGACTCTGCACACACACTAGAGGATTAACTTCAACCAGCCCTTGATGTAGAAATGAAGGCCCTGCACCAGAGAAACTTCCTGTAGTCACGGGAGCTTGAAACTAGAAGAGATCTGGCCATAAAATCTCATAATCTTTTCTTCTGGCAGCTTGTTATATGTCATTTCACAATAGGTCCTAGAGAGTTTAAGCAATAAAATATCTCTTTGTAAATGACCTGATTTCCAGACAAGCAAATTTGTGTGCAGGATGTCCTAGACACAACCTCTCTGTGCTTCAGCAAGAGATTGCAGGAATTATACCCTTTTTATTAAATTTACTGAAAGCAGAAATCAGAAGTTACTCTCACTATAAGCCAGAATATGGTACCTCTTACTGTGGCATTTGACCTCTAACATGGCTTTGGGAAACTTGTAGGAACTCTTCACATCTACCAGAGCTAGTTGTTAATCTTAGCAGCTACACTTCATCATTTTGCACCAGTAAGCAGGCTCTGCAGGAGAAACATAGCACAAGTCATCAGGGTTGGATTTTTTTCACCACTTGCTTTTCAGCTGTGAGCCTAAAGATGCCACTATGTATGCAATTTCTGTTTAGTTTAGCTCTTTTGATCATTCATTTTTTTCTTTCTGCAGCTGCAGGAAGGATAATCTCAGAAACAGTAAAGCAAACAGGACTCTAATAGGAATCAATTGTGCAAGCATAAAGGAAAAATACATTTCTTCTGGTGTCTTTATTCCATATGAAATGTATTAGGTGTGGAGAACAATGGTGTGAGTCTTTGCATGGGTGGTTATTTTACATAGAACTTCTTGAATACTCTCTCAGACTGTATTGTCCTTGTGTGTGTGTATCTCTCTGTTTCTTCCCTTTTGGACTGAAGTCAGTAGACTTCATGCTATACTGGTGAAGTTAATTTTCTTCTGAATTAACCAATAGAAATAAAAAGGTTGTATCTGTTGCAGAACAAGGAGGCATGCAAGTCTTGAAATGATTAAAAAAGGTCATCTATCCAATTTAAACACTCTTGAGAGTGGTTGGTACTTCATCCCTACATACCTTCTGCACTCTGAACAGCTGTAGAAGACATCTGGTGGTTTGTCAATTTTGAAATATCTTTGCCTGTTAACATTGGCTCAGATATACTCTGGTACATACCAAGTTCTCCAGTACTTTCAGTGACACAGAAACCTCCCATAACACTTAGTCATAAAAGGCTTAAATTTCTTATCATTTTTTCATGTCTTCCAATTCCAACCAGGTTTACACATTTTTCAAAAATGCCCCATACTGGTAAGTCACCCTCAACTGATACCAATAAACATGTAGAGTACAGAGTTTTTTGCCATGCTCCTTCAGCATATTTAAGGATGACACAAGGAATAGTTCCATTCTGCATGAATAGAGTGTCTTCAGAATGTTCAGCATATCAACATAATTCATGTTGCTTTTAGTGAAATGGCAGTCTTGTTCTTAGTATTTGTGTTTTACTATTTTTTTACCTGAGATTTCATGTTTCTCTTTCACCTTCTACTTTCACTGGAGTGAAAAATATCTCCTGAACTTTAGTCTAGAAGCATGTCAAAAGTTTTTGATGTATTACTGTAATATGTCTGAGTTAGATTTTTAATTTGTTTTCTGAAATTTATAAACAGAACCTCTTTTATGTATACTCTTTAAAAAGCTCAACATTTCTGGATACTGAGTCTGCTGCAGCAGCACAACCAGCATCCAGAAAATAATGTGTTTGAATTACTCTATTTTGCTTAAGCATATAGCATAAATGTGTTCACAGAAATTAACTTGTTTTTTTGTGGTTTTTATTTTACCTCTTGAGGGCTTTAGCAGGCTCTCAGATCATCACGATAATTTGTCATATGGGGACTGCAGGGGATCAGAAGAGGTCAAACTAAGCTATTTGCTTTTCATGCTACCATTATTTCTTAGAATTGCTCATCTGCAGAAGCATAAATAGATGTTATGCATAAGAAGAGCAGGTGGCTAATTAAGAAAATACTGTAGAAGGTGTTAGGGAGCTATGCAAACCAATTCAATATTAAGAATCTGTTTTGGGTGGATTTTTGCCTGGTTTCAAATTTATACATACCTCTTATTGGTAAATTTTTATTTGTATTTAACAGGATCATTCAGCAAAATTAAAATCAGCCTTACAACCCTTGAAGAAGGGATTTTCAAAAATAACACCTGTTATCTGTATTCCAGTATCATGTGAAGTTGGCATGGCCCAGCCACAAGCTCTCCTCCTTGTTTTGGCAAGACATTGCAGGAATTATATCCTATATCTCCCTGCAATGTCTGTAATTACAAGGGAGTTGTATACAGCCATGCACTGGACATGTAGGGCTATTACATTACCAATAATACAGTATTAACCAGCAATACCTCTAATCCATTTTCACTTCTATCTATTGACGCATATGTACATAATCTTTTTGGTCATGAACAATTTTAGAAACCTCTAATACCCTTTCAGAATGAATATTCATTTAACTTCCCTTTCTTTATGATGCAAATTCTGGGAAATACAAAACTCGTTAAAGTCTAAAAAAGGTAATTTTCTGTGCCCTTGCACACCACGTTTTTATAACAACTCTTCTCTGGCATACCATTTTTCTCTTGTCTCATGTAAGATTCTTTTGCTTTGTCTTCTTTTTTCTTTCTTTTACCTCCCTATCTTCTTCCTCATCCCCTCAAGCTCACTATTTTCTCAAAAAACTAAGCTAAAATAGCAGTGTTTTTCTAAATATTTCACACACATTTCCCCCCACCAAACAGCCCCCTTTCTTGTTACAGTGGATTTAATATGAGATCATTCCGAGAGGAACTCAGCCTCAGTGTAATCCCTTTAAATGGTCAGTACCTGTTTATAATATCTGGATATTTAAAATAATTTCTCCTCAGATGTTATCGGTTCTGGGGTCTTTTCTGAAGAAGAATAACAGAACTAATTAATTTATTTGCTGTATTTTTTACTCTGATACTCTCTGGAAGAAAACCCTCACAATGTACATTTTATAGCTCCATATCTGTAAAAGCAATTAATTCCTATCAAGAGTGCCCATGCTCCCATGATTCCACCCTCTATCAGAAGCTCTTGTTCCAGCCTCACTGAATATACATTGAAGCAGATCCTTACAATGGTATGGACCACTCATTTTAAACACTGACATTTCTTGGCTGAGTGAGGTAAGTTTTAGCATAAATAAAGATGACTCTATCTTTTAGTCTCTAAAGTGGAGGACTGTGGCACAGATTTTGTGTCCTCTCTCTTTTTGCTTCCAATGGAAATCTCCAGCTGGCTCCAGGGACTTCTGGACTCTTAGCTCTACTTTCTCATTGTCAACTGATCTTTAAGATTTATGTATACACGTTGCAGGAAAAGCAGTGCAATATAACTCAGTGTGAGATCTTTTGGAAGGAAGATGTGATACTTGTTTATAAAATCTTTAAGCAAGTTGGTTTTATGCATTTACACTTGTTCTCTCATGGTCTTCATGCACTCATTCTTTCACACATACACATACTTGCAAGCACCAAGATGTATGTGTCCAAGTGGACATGCAGATGTTTCTATTCATATCTACTTCATCCATACACCAACTTTACTATTTCTGTTAAAAATCTCTACAGCATCAAAAGCTGACATATTTGGGAAAAATTCTGGAATACTTTGCCTAACTGTCTTTCTATTGTATAGTCTTAAAAATAGGTAAAAAATCATTCATCTGTATTTCAATGTAACAAATAGCTCTGATATAAAATAAAAGTGACCATCACTTCAGTAGAAAATAGTATTAGGTGATAGCAAGCATTCTTTTGTTAATATAAATCATCATTCATATTCACAGAATCACAGAATCATCAACGTTGGAAAAGACCTTGAAGATTCACCTAGTCCAACCATTAACCTAGCACTGACAGTTCCCAACTACAGCATATCCCTCAGCGCTATGTCAACCCGACGCTTAAACACCTCCAGGGATGGGGACACCACCACCTCCCTGGGCAGCCCATTCCAACACCTAACAACCCCTTCTGGAAAGAAATCCTTCCTAATATCCAGTCTAAACCTTCCCTGGCGCAACTTGAGGCCATTCCCTCTTGTCCCATTGCTTGTTACTTGGTTCAAGAGGCTCATCCCCAGCTCTCTGCAACCTCCTTTCAGGGAGCTGTAGAGGGCGATGAGGTCTCCCCTCAGCCTCCTCTTCTCCAGACTAAACACCCCCAGTTCCCTCAGCCGCTCCCCGTACGACCTGTGCTCCAGACCCTGCACCAGCTCCGTTGCCCTTCTCTGGACACGCTCGAGTCATTCAATGTCCTTTTTGTAGTGAGGGGCCCAAAACTGAACACAGGAATTGAGGGGCGGCCTCACCAGTGCCAGTACAGGGGTCAGATCCCTTTCCTGTGCCTGCTGGCCACGCTATTGCTGACACAAGCCAGGATGCCATTGGCCTTCTTGTCCCCCTGGGCACACCGCTGGCTCCTGTTCAGCCAGCTGTCAATCAACACACATTAAATGACATAGCAGTACTAAATCTGGGAAAGAATTAATCTGCTAAAAGAACTTGGGATACCATGGTAACTACTATTTCCAGAATTCAGTAGTTACAGTTGGAAGTAAAAAGATGTCTATCACTATTTATGGAAAATATCTTGTATAATTTAATGAGATAAGGCACAAGAAATCTATTGTTTCACTTTTCATCCCACTCCTGAGAAAATCTTCTGTCTGTGTGCTTAAGACTAAAGATATCTTTTTACTTGTAATGGTGTTGAAAGACTAACAACCTTTGACTGTAGTGTAACAGTTTAAGGCCTACATAGAGAACATCAGTTGGAAGCAGCCATTATAGGTCCTTTCCTCACTTCGAAGTGAAGTGTGCATAGAATACTGTTTTCTTCTACTCGTTAGTTAAATTCCCTCAAAGTGCTTATAAGAAAGGAACGAATACAAGAGTAATGTTCGTGGTTCTATTTTGCAAAAGTTTGTAAATGTTCAAGTGCTGATCTGTTAACACATATATATAGCTCCAGAGGTAAACTCATTCATGCACAGCAAATAACTTTTGTATTCTGGGATTGTATCTAATAACACTATTACAGAATGCAATATATAGGACCAGCTTTCTCATTTACAATGTTGGTGATGTGAAAATCAAAACTTTAATAGCTGGCATTTGTAGCAGTGCTTTTGTATTCAACAGTACTTCATGAAGCAGACATGTAGCTTCAAGAAAAATCACTGGCAGTTATACTGACTTTGAAGTTCAGTACGAGTCCAAGTGCTTAGCTGGGTTAAGATCTTAAATTTATGTGAAAGAAAATGTTATGATGTTCAACTCAATAAAAGTCATAGTCTTTACCTATGGGAATAATACATAAATTATTAAGATCCCATCTGCCAGGTGTCAGATGTAAGAATTAGATTAAAAGATCATGAAATTCCTCTTATATAAATTTAATGCCTAATGCTGGCTGGACCATTTCAATATTGATTCGCTTCAGGTCTTCTTTTCTCCAAGGACTGATACACGGTAGCCAGATGAAGCAGCTCTGAGGGTCATGCAATTCCAGCTTGGCCTTAAGTCTGCCAGAAGGTCTAGAAGAATGAAGGGAAACCTACAGTGATGGATGAAAATTATGATGGTTTTATCTAGAAAGAGGCATTAATAACTTTTAGGAGTGACAGTTCTATCTGTCAGATAAACACAGGCCTCATTCAAGCTGGGAACTCCTCAGTGTTGGGGGGTCTTCTACAGGGAAAAGGCAGTATGGTGGCCCTCACAAGGAATTCTCTTTTAGAAATAAAGGAAAATGAGGAAAAAAATCTTTTAGGTTTACCTTTCCAGAACTGTTCCACTGAATCTTTCTATTCTTTCCTTAAATAAATAAAAAGGGCATTGCAGAGGCTATCAAACTGCTGTCTACTGTACAGGAAAACCTGATAAATTAATCGAAAAATATTGTCCCTCCCTCTTTGCTTTTCTTCCTTACTTGCAAATTTTTTTCTGGGTTGTGTGGGTTTCATCCCTGTTACTCGAGTATTTGTATGACAGATTCCTACTGAGAGAACAGAGCGGTGAATTAGTTATGATTTTGGGCATTAAGAGTCTAACAGGGAAATGGTGACACAAGATAAGAGGAAGAACTCGATTTTCTCTGATCTGAATGGATTAACCTTGGCATCCCTTCTGTTCCCCTAGGTGCTTCAGTGTTTTATCCCTGACAGCCAATCTTATAGCCAAGATCCTTTACTCGCAGTTTAAGACACAAATACTTCAGCAATCCAAAATTGTCACAGGATGGAGTCCAGTGTTGTCACTTATTTAAGACTAATACGTGTCCCAAAACTTTGCATATATTTACTAATACATAATTACTATTGTTGGGTGTGAAAGCAAATGAGATAAACCTGCACAGGAAGATCTTAGTTCACTATATTTTTTAATTCAGAGGATTTATTTGAAAGACAGTGTATAGCAGTAGGATGAAAACTACTCCTGACATGCAGAAGCTATTTTTTTCCATCTTTCATGTTGAATATATAGTAAACTAGTATACCTGTATTTTAGTGTACAGTAAGGACTCATTAATTCATATGCTGAGGAAAAACACTTGGTTTTTAAATACAGACCTAAGTTTTTAAAGCCATGTAATAGTACTGAGATTAATGTAAACACACCATTTTTTCTTACCTGATGGCTGAAGGATTAAGTACTGTGGACTTGTATTAGCACAAAATTGTTGTTGAAGGCTAAGACTGTCATTCATGTTGGATTGTGAAAGTGTGATTTAATAAAATGATTGTTTAATGATAAATTGTAGCTATCAAAGTAAGTGCAGTTTTTGAAACTATAATTCCCCTTATTTTCTGCGAGTTTTACATGGGTGAAGAAAAGTCACTGACAGCTGTGTCCAATGTGGTCTGACCTGTGATGTAAACCAGGTATCTAGCAGACATTTGTAACCAGGTCTTTGTAATTGCTATTAGAATATTTTTAGCAGCGTCTTCTTTGTTTTCTCACTTGCTATATTCACTTCTTATTGACTTGGATAGATTGGATCCATGGGCCAACATCAACGGGATGAGCTTCAACAAGGCCAAGTGCCAGGTCCTGCACTTGGGCCACAACAGCCCCCTGCATGGCTGCATGCTTGGGGAGGAGTGGCTGGAGCTGTCTGGGAGAGAAGGATCTGGGGGTTCTCATTGACAAGCAGCTGAACATGAGCCAGCAGTGTGCCCGCGTGGCCAAGAAAGCCAACGGCATCCTGGCTTGTGTCAGAAATAGTGTGACCAGCAGAAGCAGGGAGGTGACAGTCCCCCTGTGCTCTGCACTGGTGAGGCCACACCTGGAGTACTGTGTCCAGTTTTGGGCACCTCAATACAAGAGAGATATTGAGGTGCTGGAGCGAGTGCAGAGGAGGGTGAGAAAGCTGGTGAAGGGCCTGGACAATAAATCATGTGAGGAGCGATTGAAGGAGCTGGGACTGTTTAGTTTGAGGAGGAGAAGGCTGAGGGGAGACCTCATCCCTCTCTACAGCTACCTGAAAGGACATTGTAGAGAGGCTGGTGCTGGTCTCTTCTCACAGGTGATTAGTGACAGAACAAGAGGGAATGGCTTTAAACTGCAACAGGGGAGGTTCAGACTGGACTTTAGGAAAAAAATTTTCACAGAAAGGGTGGTCAGAGAGTGGAATAGGCTGCCCAGGGAGGTGGTGGAGTCACCATCCCTGGATGTGTTTAAGGGTTATTTAGATGAGATGCTGGGGTATATGTTGTAGGGGAGAACTTTGTAGAGCAGGGCTGGTGGTTGGACTCGATGATCCCAAGGGTCTTTTCCAACTTGAATGATTCTGTGATTCTTTGTTAGTCTCCATTAATTGACAGTTGCATATTTTTAACAGAAGCATAAATATTGTGAGAATGTCATGGTGCTTTTATGCACTTGATATTTGGCAACACGATTCCCACGAGGAACATTGCTTCCAAGCCTTTATATATCTTGAACCATACGGGCTCCTCTCCTGAAGGAAGAATGAGCATCTGTGACTTCTCTGTAGAGCAACTCATTCAATTATTGCATTACAGGCAAGTTTCACTGTCTAAGCACAAATATGTTATGTCATCAAGTGTTCTCTTTATGCTGTATGACCAAGTGCTAAATGTGTCTTGCAATGAATATTCAATTTAACATTTCTGTAAAAAAATAGGCTAAATTCCAAGTTGAGCAGTTCTTTGTTTTGTTCTGAATTTGCTGCCTCTTTCTTGCATAAGATGAACAACAGCCTTAGCAAAAAGCTGTATTGTATTTGTTCATGCTGTCTGCTCTCTAAGGTATTACAAATGTTTCTGACAATGTTATAGTGGAGACTGTGACCTTTTGATGTGAACAGACAGGAGAAAGAAAAACTGAGCATAATTAAAACTTAAATGTTGAAAGTTTGATCTTGCAGTCTGTGCTCAGAATGACTTCCGTCTGTAGTGGGAGTTCAGCTTGAATAAGCACTACACTAAGGGCTTTTAAGAAACTGTAAAAATCCTGCCTTTGTTTGTTCTGTCATACTTTAATGAGGTGTCCAGGCATGTTTTAGAAAGAGATGTTATTAATCACCAGTATTTTTCTATATTGCTTCAGTAATGGGCCAGAAAACAAACTATCTTCTTTGTAGCATCCCCCTGTCTAAACACTGCAAGGCAAGAATGATCAGGTGGCTGGGGCATTAGACAGGATTAAGAGGATGCAGGTTAACACCCCCTGGTTCAGCTTTAAAGTTGACGTGACATGCAGAAAGTCACTTTAACTCTGTTTTTCAGATATAAATTGTAAACAGTGCTTTTTGCATTAGTCCACTACCCTACAGTGATGTCTCATGTAAACATACGGATATAAAGTTTATATTCTAGTGATGCAGTATAACGAAGTACTACCTCCACATCTTTCACATTGCATGGAAGAAAAAACACAAAACTGTTTTAAACCAGTGGTTAACTGGCTTTGAAACAAGGCGGCTGTTCCTGTTTAGGTTACAGTGGGTTTTTTAGCCAATGACACAAGCAGTATTTAATTTAAAAGCAGTATTTAATGTAAAAGGTTTAATCTATAACCTTCAAAACCCAGAGACTTCTCTATGCTTTAGAACATACATTTTACTGTGGTAATTATGAAGAATTTCAACAGATATCTTTATTACCTAAAATCTAATATTTCAGGCATTTTATTGGCACAGTCAGAGTATGAATTCAAAGTGAGTTTTGGGGTTGTTTTTGTTGCCTTACTTATACGAAAGTGCATGATCACCTTCATTCATTTATGCAAGCAGTTAAGACTGGTCACTCTTTTTCTTTCAAAATCAGAGTTGTGTTGTCTTGGGGTCCTGCCTCTCTCAGAATGTGTTATGGTTGATCTAAACAAGCATTTTGTAAGTATCCACCAAATACTGGTATTGGCTTTGATTTATCAGTCTCTCTAAAAAACTAGAAGGCATAAAAAAAAAAGAAAAAAAATGTTTTACTTAGGCAATGCAAACAATAAGCAGCAACTGTAGGACAGAAATTCTGAAAAGGACTCCTGCAAGACTTTGGTTCTGGTGTATTTAACTTTCTTAATTAAAACTCTATAAGCTGGAGAATGGAAAAAGATTTTCAATCATGCAGGTGATAAAAATCAGGCATTTATAACCCACTCCAAGCAGCAGATACATGAAAAAAACTATGACATCATATACTTAAGTGAATAATTTACAACAGCTCTTGGATTATTATTTTTTCTTTTTCTGTAGAAGAAGGAAATTTTGTGAGGAATTTATATTTTCTAAAAAGAAAAAAGTTTGGCAGAGAACTTTGCCTTTGAAAACCTGTATTTTTATGTTATGACCCACACTTTGAAAAGGAGAATTCACAGACAACCTTTCTGCCCCTCTGAAACTGTTTAATATCCTTGAAGTAATTACTGTCTAATCAAAGAAAACATGCAATCTTTCTTGTCTTTTCATGGAATTGGCAGATTTTATGCAATGGTTGCATAATTTTTTGGAGCTTGAGGTAGTCATGAAAGCACTGTCAAAGGCCTAGGAATAAAAGTCCTGCAGGTATTTCATACTTGTGATCTACTTGTGATGTAAGACCTTACAAAATGTTCATACTGTAAAATAAAAAAGAATTTTCTTTTCTGGAATTTCATGACATTTCTACCAGCTTATTTCTCTAACCTCTCCAAAACCCTCTGAATAGCAGCGCTGCCTTCCCCTCAGGTATCTATCATCTACTGCTTTCCCCCAGTGTGGTATCATTTATGAACTGCTGAGAGCAGATTCCATGTATGTCCTTAAAAAATAAACATTATTGATAGTACCGGTCCTGGAAGGATGCCACAAGTAACCACCCACTAGTTGGACTTTGTACTGTACTTTATGTTGATCATAACTCTTTGAGCCTAATGGTTCAGCAGTTTTCCATCCATCTTACTATCCACTAATACAGTCCATAACTTACGAGTCTGGCTAGTTTGTACTATGGGAAACCATATAAAAGGCTTTGCTATAGTCAAGCTGTGCAATATCCGCTGCTCCTCCCTTGTCACCAGAGTCATCACAAAAGGCAATCAGGTCAATGAGGCTTGACTCCTCTGTGGTAAAAGTATGCTAGCTCTTCCTAATAATCATCTCCTTCATGATCCTGGAAATGACTTTCAGGAGTATTTGTGCCATACATTCCCAGGGATTGAGGTTATATTGATTAGTCTGCAATGCTCCAGGTCTTCTTTGCCTTTCTTGAATATAGGTATGATGTTTGCCTTTTTTTATCCAGTCATCAGGAGCCTCCCCTGATTGCCATGACCCTTCACAGGTGGTTGAGAGTGGCCTAACACATCGACATAACTCAGCTGTTCCAGCACCCTTGGATGCATCCCATGAGGTCCAATTGACTACTGTGAGTCCAGCGGGTTAAGCATGCCTTTACCGTGGGAACTACCTCACTCTTAGAGACTCTGCTAGACATGCATCTTAACTTCTGTATTTCTGCAAAGACAGAAAACAAGAACAAGTAAGCAAAGTGTTCCTCACTTCCCAAAATACGAACATCACCACACATTCTTAATTACTAATCCCTAGTGCATTTTTAGTTCAACCAAGGTATTTCAGCTAAAGTATTTTCCAAATGTCTATGACAATAATTTTTAATTTAAATATTTATATCAATCTTGTTTATAGTTAGTTTTTAGAGGGAAAGCACAATTGAGGAAAGTACTACAAAGTAGAACTAGATGCTTGGAATAGTATCCTTCCTTCATTTTCAGGAAGGTATCCAAAGAAAACAGGCTGTCTATCTTCCTCTGGTTTCACCACCTAGCTTTTGAACCTATTGACCAGTTTACCCAACCAAGAAAAAAAAAAAAAAAAAAAGAAGGCAAAAGTTTAAGTTAAATTCCCATAAATCTCACAAAACAAACTAAAAATTGTGCTTGCATTAAGTAGAGAGCTACAAAGAAGCGGTAAGAAATCAGAGGTTTTACACTGGCCAGCTGGGTGCTTGCAATCTATCAGTGTTCATGTAGCCCTAGGTGAGTTGAAATGTGTTGTTCATTGCCTAGGAAGACAGGAATTATTAGAATCACTAATAGTAGTTTTGCTACTTCACCTGAACATAGAGTAACTTAATAGATTTGCTTCTCCTTGTTCTTTCCTAATAGCTTAAGACCAAAATTTACCACTCTGTAGACTTCTGCTCCAAACTGCCCAGCACTATTTTCCATAGGGACTTTAGTTTTCCACTCTTTTGCATTTCTTTATGGTAGTTTTGGTCTATGATAACCATTGATTTGCTCAAGTTTCTGCTTCCTTGGTTGTAGTACACAACACATTGCATACAATATCCCAGGTAATAGGTCCATTATGTCTGATGATTACTAGCAGAAACTTCCAAGCTTATATCTGTGAACCTGCTGTAAGTAGATGAAAAATAGACATTATGTCCTAGGGTAAGCACAATTAATACCCAAATTACTCCCAATGACTGTATGTCATAAAGGGTTGGTTTTAAGAGGTAACTATACAAATAGTTTGGTTTGGTATATTGTGCCACTGGAAGATTAAAATCATCTCATAACCTCAAAAGTGAGTGCCTTTTCACAGTTGCTTTCATAATTCATACACATATATAGAATAACTAGTTACAAGTGGTTTTTAAGTGTACAGATGCTGAGGATAAATGAAGGGACCAAACTCATCCGAGACGTTCTTTCCATTAACATCAAAGACCAGAAGAAGCCATCCACATCTACCTCTCCTCTCTCCCAGTCTTAGTATCCTTCCAGTTTCTACTTCCCTTACCATGGACATAGGATGCTATTTCAGCAGTGGCACCACCACAGCCTGCATCTACACTACACTCACATCATCTTGACGCTGCTCACTGTTGGTTTCATTTTCCCTCAAAGAGCATGGAGGGGAGAGTCTGCTCTTTAGGGGTTCTTGCTCCTCAGCTGCTTCCAGGAGATAGGCACAACTGCCTCAATGCAGGCACAATCAGCTGAGAAACTCCCACACATGTAGCTCCCAGCATAACACCCAGGCAAACTGCACTCCTCTGTCCTCCAAAAGACTTACAAGCATTCACCAGAAGGAACAGCATGATCTTTTCTCTCATGAGTTTGAGGCAAAAGCAGAACTACTTTCAAGCCACCTGTGCCAAAAGGCAGTTGCCTGTGCCCTACAATGGCAGCAATGACAGACTTGTGAAGATGACAGTCCCAAGGAAGACTCAATACCTCTGGCAACACCATGATGCTCTGATGGCAATCTGACTCTGCCTAAAGCATATATATATATATATATATATCTCCAAATAAACACAAATCCATTCTTCGAAACAGAAATGGGATGCCAAAAACTGTTCTCAGAAAGACAGCAAGGAATTGTACATAATTACACAGTGTTTGTGACTGCTTTTCTTTTTTATTTCTTACAACGTAAGTACATCACAAGTATGAAACATCCACCGGGCCTTTGTTCTCAGGTCCTGATCACGACATCCTTGCCAGACTCAATACCAGTTTGGCTTTGACCTTCCTAATGCTATCCCTGTGTGCTAGGACAATATCTCTATATTCATCCTAGGCTATTCAACCTGCTTTCACCTTCTGTATAGTCGCTTTTACTTTTGAGTTTTGCCTGGATATCCTTGTTCATCCATGCAGGCCTCCTAGTATTTTGCCTGACTTCCTTGGCAGGAAGGACTGCTCTTGAGCAGGAGGAGGTGATCCTTGAATATCAACCAGCTCTCTTGGACCCCTCTTTGCTTCAGGTCCTTATCCTATGGAACTCTTTCAAGAAGATCCACAAAGAGGCCAAAGTCTGCTTATGACTGGCTGTGGTGTTTCTCCAGCTGGTACTAGGTTGGTTGAAGCTTCCCTGTGTGGACCAGGGCCTGGAAATGTGAGGCTACTTCTAGCTGTCTGTAGAAGGCCTCATCCACATGACTGATGAGGTTTGTTCAGCCTTAAGGATGGAGCCTACAGGGAGTCTTAATTGTTGTCTCCAATTGCTGAATGGGGAAGGTGTAGAGAAGATGGACCCAGACTCTCCCTGAAGGTGTACGGTGAAGCGAGGAGGTGGAAACAAACACAAGTTGGAACATGAGAAATTCCCATTAGCTGTAAGGAAAAGCTTTTTCGCTAAGATCACACTTAAGCACTGAAACATTGTGCAAAGAAGCTATGAAACCTTCAGTTCTGGGTTTTTTCAAGATCTGTCTGGACAAATACCTGAGCCAGACGATGGAAGTAGACGTCCTTTAATCAGAGGGTTGGACTGGGTGATCTCCAGTGGCCCCTTCCGACCTAAATTACTCTATAGGTTCTGTTTTGCCAATGTAAAGTGAAATGTACAACATGCCGTAGGCCCTGAATGACTGCTTCCAAGCCTCTGAGTGGTTCAAACTTGTCCCAAACAATTCAGTGGGTCTTGGACTCTGATAGGCTAGAAGATTTAAACCAGGCAAATGGAGCCCTGTCACCAGCTATGACATATTTCTTGTAATTCTTGATAAATATTTAAAAGTACTTATAAACGACTGTGAAGAACAAACATGCAGGTGGAATGAGAAAGGCCTAAATAAGGATATCAGGCTACTGTATACATAACATGTGGTCAAGTCCTTCTTCTCTCGGGATGAAAATACTTTCTTGCCAGGCATACAGTATGCCTGATTAAATCCATGACAGTAATGTTTATGAATGTACAAGGAATAAATATATGGTGTGTATAATATAAAATTTAGAAACCAATCTTGTGTAGGTGGTTATTAAACATACATGTTGCATTAAATCCTGTCAGACCATGTAACAAGTTGAAAACTTACTGTTATAATGGTTTATACAAAAGGTAACTGGCACTTAGATCATCAGGTTCCGATGAATTATGAACTGAAATAAGAAGGAAGCTGTTTTCTGTGCTGAAACTTCAGCCTTAATATCTGAAAAGAATATTTTCACATCTATTGACATTTGAATTGCTTTTCTAAAAATTTGATCTTCTGATGTTACTCGAATGACTGTGTCATTTGTAAGTCATGTGTATTAGGCTTACCAAAGCTTAAATTGTTCTTGGCTATGATTTTATTCTATTTTAATTTGAAGTTAGTAGCCTTGCTATTTTAAAGACATTTGATTGCTTTTCTGTTATATCTTACATGGTACTGTGAGCTAAATAAGGAGTATAGCACTGTCTGTGTAACTAAACAGGTGGAGGCACCAAACTTCATATTCGAGCAATCAAAGAATTAAACAAGACTGGCAAATCAGTTACACAAATATTTTTGTATCCTGTCCATTAGTTTCTTTAGAGATTCCTATTCATCACCCTCCCACAAGACTCCTTAAAAGCACGTCTTCTGGATTTTATAATTTGAGTTTTTGAAAACTAACTTGCTTACAAATTTTTGTGGGATTTGAAATTCATTAGATTCCTCTAATGCATAATTAAAGAAAAACACTGGAGTTGGAAAATTTGATAGCTATGGCTATAGAGCAAATAGAGACATCAGAAGAGATGTCATTAAAATAGATGTCATTAAAAATGATAAAGCTCATTGACTTAATCAGCTGACCAAGTGCTCATGTGCCTCAGTGGGGAATAAATGAAGCTAAAAGTGCTCATGAGAATAGTTCAACCAAATGAAGTAACTTGCTACAATTACAGGTGTTGGAAGGAAAAGACCCTCCAGATAACGTCTACCTCCACTGAATGGAAGGTACTTAATCAGTCTGGAATCTGATTAGGATGTGGATGTTATTAGAATACCTAATGACATCACAAAATCCTTAGTCATTAGCTTCCAATCCATATTTAACAGAGAATTTGATATGTTGTTTGGAAACTGACCGATCTTTCTGGTGTAATATTATGGCATTGGATACAGTGTGAGGAAAACATATCCTTTCATAAATCATTTTAAGTATGGTGGCTATAACTAGAAAAATATTTTTCATTATGTCATATCATCTTTTTAAAATAGAAAGTTTAGCTACTCAAGAGAGCAGCATACATCTGTCTTTCTCAGGTCTTCTAAAAAATCTTTGTAAGAAGGGGTAAATCGTAAGTACAAGTCAATGGTTTAATGCCTGCAAAGCACTCTCTGTATTTTTAATGATCCCTGAAAAGCAGAGTATCTAGATTTTTTTTTTTTTTTCTTTCACATGGCTGTGTAGAACAAGATGAAATATTTACCTTGTAATGCTGTTGCCTGAGCTTGTACGTTAACATGCTGACAAGCCATCTGGTTAGTTCAGCCATGAGGACTTGAGCATCCTCTCACCTCGTGAAGAAAAATCGGCAGTTGGCCCGAAGGGCAAAGGAGAGGCAGCTTTTCTCTGTGGCACCGCACCAGTGCCCTGCGCTCAGCATGCAGAACTGATGAGCCCGATGTGCATGTTCCTAAAGTGCCTGGTAGGACAAACTGAATCCAGGACCCTGACCGGGACCACAGGAAATCATTCCAGTCTCCCTCCCCAGTAGAGACACTGCTAATTCCAGAGACTGTCCCTGTTGAATTTAAGAAAGGAAATCAGACCCTCAACGGGGTGCCCTACCAACAAGTACCACGCCGTCTTTTGCTTCTGACTTGGTGTTTCCGTCCTCCTAAGTGTAAACTGGGGGGGAAACGCTGAACTTTGTGCGGAAGCTGCGCACCCGTACGTGCTGTTGGACTTTAAGAAGGAACATATTTTATTATGGCGAAACTACTAATTTAGTTTCGTTGAACTACAAACTAGTTTAACGAGAAGAAGCCTCCTGGAAACATTCTGACACAGACCAGGCACCGAACAGGTGTTGTAACCTATCACCTTTAACCACAGGGTAGCTACCTGCCCCTTCCACTTACCGCGCCCGTTCCCCGGTTCCCGCCGGGCATATTTTCCGGCTGGCGCCCTGCATTAAAACTCCAGTCCTGTCGCGAGCTACGACGGGCTTTAACTGCCGCCGAGCACCCCCCCACAGGCGGCTGTCCCCTGTCACCTCTCCTGCAACTCCTCCCCTCCGCGCCCCCTCGCCGCCCGCGCGGAACACGCGCGGCTCGCCCCCCGCCCCGCCATCGGGGCGCCCCCCGGGCAGTCCCGCGGCCGCGGAGGGCGGGCGGCGCCGCTCCGCCCCAGCCCGCCTCCCCTGCCCCCCCGCGCTGTCTCGGCAGCAGCGTTAAAACTAAGGGCGGCGGGGAGAGGCGTGGGACCACCGGCAGGGCCCGGCGGCGCGGCGGGCCATGGGGCAGAGGCGGCGGAGTCCCGGAGCGGCGGAGCGGGGCTGTGCCGCCGAGGCGGCGGCGAGCGGCGGCCGCGGGCGGCTGGCGGAGTCCTGGCGGCGGCTGAGCTCCCGGCGCGGCTCCGCCAAGCGCGGCGGACCCTCCGCGCCCGCGCCGCCGGTGAGTGCCCGCGACCGCGACCGGCACGGCGACCGGGCATCTCCTGAATCCGGGTGCTGGGTGGGGGCGGTGTTAAGAAACCTGTTGCACTTTGGGAGGAAGAATCCCCCTTCTCCTGCGCTGAGTCTGACTTTGTGAGAGAGAGCAGGTGCAACCCTCCTGCCTGCCTTCGGTGCGGGTGCGGGTCCCTGCGCCTGCTGTGCTTGTGCGTGTGCGTGTGCCTGCTGTGCCTGTGCGGGAGCGTCTGCCGTGTCCGAGCGCGCTGGTTTCGCCCGGCGCGGCTCGGGACTTGTGCTTGCGTGGTGCAGCTGAGAGGGAAGTGGCAGCTACCGCAGGCGAAGGACTTGAAGGCAGGGTGGACTGAAAACAAGCGCTTGGGAACCGGAGGTTTTCTTCTTGGGATGGTGTCTTCCTTGGTGGTGTGTCCGCCTTCAGCCAGCTCGGTGGGATCTGTCAGGGATCCCTGAGGTGGATGGACAGACATCTTGATGAAGATGCATGCCACAGTGTAGGTTACGTGTCAGGAAAACGAACATCTTGGCAAAATACACACGGAAATGAAAAAATAAATTGAGTGTTCTCAGAAGTGAGTGACATTTATTGGAGTCCTTGACCGCCTCTTTCCTTGGGATCAGAACCCTAGTGCGCATTCATGAACACATACACAGATTTTGAGTGAACTGCTTATTGTCCAAATACAACCTCAGTCTTCCTGTGTCTATGTTTAGACGCAATGCTGCGTGTTCTTACCAAAAGCAGAGTCTCAGAGGTCTGGAGTGATGCACCTTGCTCAACTCCTCAGATGTATTGTTTCAAAAAGAAACAGACATTTGCAAGCTTTTGAGCTGGGGAGGAGATGCCTACAGGTTGAATTCAATTTGAGGAAGTAACATAAGGGTGAAGAGACCTACTGTAGAAATGATGCCATGGCAACAAGAAAGCATCAGAGAAAGTAACAGTGTTCTCTTACGGAGGGGAAGGAGGAGGAGCATTGTATTCATCTGTACGATGCTATACTATAATTTAGTTGTTTGGGGTTTTTTTTAGAATACACTAACTTCTCTTTGCAGTAGGTGCCTTAAATTTAATTCCCAGGTAACGGTTCCATCACCAGAATGCCTCAGAAAACCGCACAATGCAGCTGAGGATTGGGATTTTTCTGTAGGGCTTACTCAGTTTCTGTGTTCTAAGCAAAGTGCGTACAGCAGAGATGAATTCTTACTAGTGGCAAAACCCTGAATGAGATTCAGGTTGCAAGTGTTTGGGCAGAAGTGAAAGTCTGTATTACTCTCTGATTAATCTAAATTCCCAGAATCTTTCTGAATGTATGAGCAACTGCCTCCTGTTACCTTCTCTAAAGTACTGAAGGGGTGCATTTATACTAGTGGATCTGCGTTACACTTAAACTACTAAATTCCATAAATTGATTCTGAGTGGGATTTTATTTGTTTGTTTATTTGTGTAAGGTTTTTTATAAAACACTATTTTTTTGTGAATGGGTAGCTATTAGTTTGTGTTTTCTTCATTGATACTTTTTTTTATAAAAGAGCACAGGATTTATGAAATCACATTTCACTAAGAATTAGTCACTTGGAATCATTTTCCAAAGCAATGCCAGAACATACTAGTCCTTAAGACATTTCCCACCACCACGTTTCTTTTCCTTACCCCTTGCTCCCAAACAATTCCCTCCCCCCCCCCCCCCCCCCCCCCCAAGTATGAGGTTTAAATCCTTTTAGCAGTAGCATTATGGCCTTGCCCAGTCTTGCCTCCCTGTTAGTGTTTTTCATGTAGTAACTTCTATTTGTCTGCCACAGTTTATTTTTTAAATGTTGTCACTGGCCCGAGGAGGACTTTTGGGGGTCAGTGCTGAAGTAGGAGGCCAGCACAGCTGATGCTGTTAATGTGTATTTTTTTGCTTCTGCTTTTTCCCTAATCTTGCCTAATACCATTGTTCTGGGGTCTCAGATGATTTCTGTGCTTTTTTATTTAAGAAAGGCTAGTTTTGGTCAGTGTTGCTAATCATCTGAAAACGGGCCAGGATGTATGGACTTGCTTTCTTCTCCTTAAGCAGGCTTTTGTAATTTGCCTTAGGGGAGAGTACTGCTGTTTGCAGACTGTTTTGGATAGGTGAAAGATGATGTGGGTAATCCTTCAGAACCTCCCTAAAAATTTAGAAAATCCGTTCTTCAGAGTAGTTTCTGGGGTTTAACCTATGGGACAAACTTCTTTAAAACTGAGATTTATTCAAAAGAAAACACAGACTAACTCGGGGGGTATGTGTGTGCATTTGTTTTGCACAGAGGTTCTCATCTGAAAGTCTTGCAGAGCTGTTCAGGGAGGTGCTCTTCTTCAAGAAAAGGAAAATTCTGTATTTTGAAGAACTAATTTCCTCCCTATTACAGCTTGATTCAAGTTTTCTGTCAAATGCAGAAGCTTTAAATTAGTAATTGCACATTGTGGTTAGTAGTAAGAACAGCTGTTATTTTTCTGCATCCTTCTTATCAGGTACTGTCTACCAATAGCTGAATTTTCCAATCTTCCTTTTCCTCACATGATTGTAGAAGTTGCTGATCCTAATTTTTCACACTTACTCATGAAAAAGTAACAGGTAATAATCCTAGAAGTTGACTTTTGTTTTATTTCTTCAATCATTAATTCCTGAAGAATAATTTGTACTCTTTATTTGTTTACCAAAACAGGTTTTTAAAATTTTATTTAGCTTGTTTTGGTATTAGTCCTTAAGTGACAGAGAGGGAGTTGTTTTATTGGCAGGAGCTAAGGAGGGGAATGGTAGTTGGATCATGTTTAATTTCTGCCCATAAAGAGGAATGTGTGGCTTCTAAGATCTTGAGTGTCATTTTTGCTTATGGCCTATGGATTATGTGAGTTTTTCAACCCATTTTATCCAGGGGCTGCACAGTATAGTGTTCTAGTTTAGGAAAAAAAGGAACTAAATGGCTATTCTGCTGTACAGTTCTGATTACAGCAACTTTTTTTCTTCATTACTCGAAGATAAGGGTTTTTCTTACTGCTTTTGAGCTGAATTTTCCCCCAGCATATATATGGTAGCTCAGAAACAAAATGACAAGTGTGAAATGTATGAACCCATGAAATAATGTATTTATATGTGGCATCAATGAAATTACAGCTGTGAACCCAGTCTGTGGTGCTGTCCCAGAGACTAAAAATCAGATGGGCTGAGGACAAAAGATTGGCAGGGAGAAATCAGCTAACTTACGGCAGAGCTGAGCTACAGTTACATGTGTATGTGGTTGGGGAACAATGTACAGTAGTTGTCACCCAGGGAGTGAAGAGCTGGATTTCAGAGCGACTTGTGGAGCAGATTAGGGGGCCTTGATCAAAACTTAGATTGCCTTCTGGGTTCCACATTTGTGAATTTAGGAAATAAGCTGTCATTTTCTCCTTCTCACTTCTTTTGGCAAAAGCATCTTTGCCAGGAAGCTGGCCAGCCTGGTGAGGGGATTGTTAAACTAGGAGTGACATGGGAGAGAGATTACAGCCCAGAGTTAAGTGAGAAAATGGTGGGGCAAGGGCAGAAAGCAAAAGTTCAGGGTGAAGGGAACAAGGCAGAACTGGGGTGTGTTAAAACAGGACAAATGGACACCCGCCTCCCGGGTGTGTGCACATCTGCACACCGCCTGGTAGTTGAGAAAGAGGGACAAGAGCTCAGCATGTGGTCATAGAACTGCAGCATTGCTGTGATACCTGTGATGTGGTGGAACAGCTCATGTGGCTGGAGTGGTGTGACGGATGGAGATGAGACCTTCAGGAAAGACAGGCAGGGAAGAGGAAAAAGAGAGCTGCCCTCCATGTGAAGGAGCAGCTCAGATGTGTGGGGCTCGGGTCTGGGTGACAGCTTGTGGGTCAGGACCAGAGGAGATGTTGCTAAGTGTCACACTGTGGTGGGATGTGCTACAGACCACTGATCAGAGTAAGGAACTAGATGGATCTTTCTCAGAACAACCTGAGGAAGGCTCTGTGTCACAGACCCCCATCCTCATTGGGAACTTTAATGTGTCAGGACATCAGCTATCCAGATGTCAGGGATAATTTCTTGTTATTAAATGGTCCTCCAGTCCTCATGCAGCCCACCATGCAGAGACTGTCCATAGAAAGACTGAACCATTTTGCTCATTCAAATGACTGTATTTTCTTTCAAGGAAACATCTCTATTAATCTCTTCTGCTGGCAAGTAGAAACAATTTCTCATGAGAACTTCTTGCTGCACTTTCAGGTGAAGGCAAGGTGGTGCAGGGGGTGTAATCGCCGGTGACAAGTGGGAGCTGCCTGCAGGCTTCTCTCTTAAAATAAGTTGGCTGAGTTTGTTCTGCAGCCCAGGAATTTGTGTGGCATAACACAGCCTGAAGGCCAAGTCATATGTGCAGTGCGGCCCGGGTTGTACAGCCAGGGTGTACTCAGGTTAACTGGTATGTGGATCACTGACTCCTTGATGTGCAATGGTCTCCCTATCAGGGTCACTACAGATAGAGAAGGTGGTACAGTGACAGCAGAGACAGATAAGGCAAGTCCTCATCACCTTCTTTGTTGTCACCAGCAAGGTCTGCCAGGCCTCTGCATTTAGTGACAAGAGTCAAAGAGGGGAGAAGCTACCAGCTGGGGATGATGGTCAAGTCAGGGATCACTCAGGAGCCTTTGACCCACACATGTCCCTGGAACTTCTTAGGCTGGACCCAAAGGTGCTGAGGGAGGTGGCTGATGCCCTTGTGCAGCTGTTTTCCATCAGGTCTCAAAGGTCATAGAGTTCAGGGAGGTCCCCAGCAACTATGTAAGGGCAAATGGCACACCTACGTTCAAAAAAAGGCAAAAGCCAACATGAGGAGCTGCAGGCCTGCCAGCCTCCTGTCAGTTCCAGGTAAGATCAAGGAGTGAGACCTCCTAGAGCCCATGTCTGGGCACAGCAGGAAGAAGACAGTAACAGGGAGCAGTTGGCAAGGATTTACCAAGGGTAAATTATGCCTGACCCGCTAAACTGCCTTCTGTGACAGAATCATGGTGACAAGAGGAAAGCAGCAAATGCAACCTACCCTTGCTCTAGCCAGGCTTTTGGCACTGTCTCCCCAGTATTCTTGTACCCGGGCTGGGACATTGCAACCTGTGAGGGAGGACAGATTGATGGGTGAGAACCTGTTGGATGGTGGGCTCACAGGGTTGTTCAGTCAGATGCTGCCTAGAGGCCAGTGTCAGGCGGGGTCCCGCAGAGTCTGTGCGGGGCCTGTTTGGTTCAGCATCTCCACCGGTGATCTGGAGGAGGGGATGGAGGGCAGATGCTGCCCCAGAGAGGGGGCAGCTCTGGGGCATGGCTCTGCGTGCCGGTGGGCAGCAAGCTGCCCTGGGGCCACCTGTGTGCCCACGCAGCAATGAGGGCCAGTGGTGCCTGGGGTGGGGTGAGCAGGACATGGCCCCGAGAGACAGAGGAAGGCAGGGACTGTGGCCTCTACTTGGTGCTTGTCAGTCCCTGTCTGGGTACTGCCTCCTGTTTGGGTCCCCAATGTAGGAACAACACTGACAAACTGGTGGGAAGTGAGGGGATGCCACCAAGCCGATGGGGCTGGAGCCCTTGTGCTGCGAGAAGAGGCTGCTGGACCAGGCCTGGTTCAGCTGGGAGAAGTAACAGCTTTGGGAGCACCCTACGGCATCCCCAGGATTGATGGGAGGGGATGGAGGACATGCATTCAGGCTCTTCACGGTGGTGAGAGGCAGCAGCAAAATCTGACACAGGGGAGGCTCAGTCTGAAGATAAAGAGAAGCCCTTTCCCCAGAGGACAGCCCAGGAGTGGAGCTGGGATTTGGGGAGAGTGCACTGTCTCCATTCTTGGGGGTTTCATGCCCCGACTGGATGAAGCCGTGAGCAACCCACGGCTGAGTCTGCTCTGGGCAAGGGTTGGCACTGGAGACCTCCTCAGGTCCCTGTCAGCCTGAGTTACCCTGGGATTGTGTAAATCAACATTAAAAAGTCCCGTGAGAATTAATTTACAAGATGCACACTAGCACATCTAGTAACTTGTCTGTAATCTTAATAACTTCTTGAAAACTTAGAAGTGTACCAACAGTGGTACTCAGAAGTGAAAATACACTTCTTAAGAAAAAAACAAAAATAGCAGTTATATCCCAGGAACAAGAATCTGATAATACTATAAAATGGAAGGTAACACTTTGCCTGGCCATTCTGCCTCCTGCACGAGCAGGAGGGTGCACCCTTTTCTCCTGCAGCCCACCGGCCCAGCCCTTGCTCCTTGCTGCCTTCTCTGACTGGAGGATTTAGCTCACAGTAGCTAACTAAGACCAGGTGTCGTTATATTTGAATGTAATACTTTTCTGATGGTTTCGTTGTCCAGAAAGTGTAGCAATAAAAGATACAATAAAAATGAAACCAGAAATCACTGTCAGCAATATGAGAGTGCTTGAGCAGGTTGCAGGTCAGACGTTGTGCTGCTGTAGGACTCACATCGTCAGATGAGTTGTAATGAATTTTCCTTCTGATCTGGTCTCACCATCTTTGAAGAAAATACTTATTTTTATCATGAATTTTTTAAAGCTCTTGGTAGCTGAAGAGAACATAACTAATTCTCTGCACAAGTACTTTGTCATGTATGACAAATTGGACATTTTGTCTAGCTTTTATTTTAGGTAACTGCTCTTTTTTCTTCATTTTGGCCTCTATAAATGTCTTGGTTTTTAAAATATTATACAGTATATAGTGGAGTGGTTTGGATTTTTTTAGTTTGTTTCTGTGTGCTATGAATGAACAACACTGCTTCTGACTGCTTCTTTGGACGGGTTAATAACAAAGCCAAAAACGGTGGCTATTTAAGCATACTTAAGATTAAATGCAGTTTGCTGCACCTCAACATAAGGTTGCTTTGTTAAGAATCTCTCCTAAATGCATTGCATAGTGTCTCACTGCAGTGAGCTTCTGGTGAGGAAACCTGTCAAGAAACTTCTTATAGTAGACCAGTCCTATATACTTGTCTGGACAACTGATCTTGAGTTTGTTCTTTTACCGATGGGAAAAAAACTAATTCTATTCTGTGCATTACTTCTTTGATGCATGTATGGACTACTGTTAAGTAGTGTGACAGCTGGATTTTTAAAGGGTAGTGATTCATTATGATGTTTTTTATAATGTTTTTATCAGAATAGTTCCAAGGAAAATGCTTTTGCTTGCCTGTTACCATTCTTGTGAAGGAGCTCTCTGCTGTGTGCACTGAGCTCTGTCTCATGGTGGGAAGAAAATCCATAATCCTCTGTTATTAGTATGAAATGGCTTTGAAATTGCTAAATTTTGTGCTGAAGGGAAAGTTACAGATTTTGGATTTAAATATTCTGGAAGATGCTTCTATTAGGCAGTCCTCAGAAATCCCTTTCATGCTAAATTGTTCTATGACTGTAGCTTTAGAGAGTAGTACTCTATACCTGGTAGAGCAGAGTGTGGCATAACTGGCTGAAGTTATATGTGATGCAAGTCACTGCAGAGCTAGGATGTGATTTTTAGCACAGAAGATGAGGAAAACAGAAAAAAAAAAAAAAAAACAAACAACAAACAAACAAAGAGGGGAAATGAATTCTCATTAAAATGATAGAACATAACAATAGTTCCATTTCCACAGGTCTCATCTGTTTGTCTCCCCTGAAAATTCATCAGGGGTTATTATATTGAAGACATTGTGTGTAAGAAAATATCCAGAACTGAAGTTACCTTGCTGTTTTTCTTTCTTTCTTGTGGAGATAATAATCATTAATTATTAATGTACAGTCTATTCTGTACCTGAAATCAAAGTATGTGTATTTCAAAAGGAGGTGGAAGTTTAGTAATTAGAATGATAGCATTAAACTCCAGGAGCAGAATTTGAAAATTACTGATAATGGGGGATTTCTGACCTTATCTCATTTACTTCTTTAGGGCCTGATAATTTTAAAGTGATGGCTGTCCTTTCTTTTTAATAAAAGATTGATTTCAAACTGAACATCCAAAATCGACAGACACCTCTTAAAATTTTGAGCACTTCTGATTGGATGCTGTGGATGAACTGGTATTCTGTGAGTTGGTGATGCAGAGGTACTGTT
Source organism: Athene noctua (assembly GCF_965140245.1). Classification (NCBI taxonomy): domain Eukaryota; kingdom Metazoa; phylum Chordata; class Aves; order Strigiformes; family Strigidae; genus Athene; species Athene noctua. The sequence goes on along the minus strand of NC_134077.1, from coordinate 59,175,510 downwards.
GTCCCTGACTGCCCAGCAAAAAGCCGCAACAGGCCCTTGGAGGCATGCTTTCCTGTAGGACCTTCTATCTGTTATCTGTTCTGTACACTTGGTCAGGTCATCCCTGAAAGTACTGATTTCATTAAAAAGAGAAAAAAGTTTTAAATTACAATCAATAACTTAGGAATAAGGGAAAACAAAATCAAATGGTGTGGGGACGTGAATGATGCCTAGGCCTGTGACTAGGAGCATGAAAACTTTTAGATCAGGAGATGCTTTTACCTTCCATGATCTCTTTTGCAAGTGAGATCTCTGTGGTGTGGTCTGTTGATTTGTGTGGATTTTTTCTTTTTTTCCACTGTAGGGAGCAACTACTGTGAGGCATGCATGTAGACTTTTGGAATTCACATAAAGGTTATGGGACATTCTTTGTTTCATCTCAGTATAATACAGACAAGTACTTCTCAATGTATCTGAAATGTTAATACCGGTTAAGAAAGCAGAAGCACATTTTTAGACACAATTTGCACTTCTAGTCTAACACTGTCTGGAAAGGGATACAAGTATCCTATTATAACCTATTTGCTGTGTTTGTAGTTGAAAGCAACTCTTTAGAGACGTATATTTAACACTTCTTCTGAAGCAGCACTTCAACAATCCCATCCCATTTCAAAATTAAAATTAAAAAAAAAAAAAAGTCATTTTTGCTAAAGGTTTTTTTTTTTCCATTCTTATGTTCTTTTTGCTTTTAGATGAGATACTTGCATTAATGACATAATGAAAGTGTTGTGTCAAGAATATACCAAGTAGGCAATCTTTTGTTGCGGAGAAACTGTCTTGTTATAAAACCCTGTGAATCACAGTGACTGCAGAGGTGCAAGAAGAAAAAAAATACCATGTCTAAATAAACAAGAAAATGAAAACTTTCTGCTACTTATTGCTAGACTTTAAGTGCTTACTCTCTGGAAGTAAAATGTAATGAGAAAAAGTGTCTGATGGTAATATGCTAATTTATTGTAGTTATTTATTCTGTCTTTACTTCTCATTATTTCCCCTGAATGGTAGTAACAGGGTATTTACTGTGACTGTTTCATTAGTGTTTTACTCACATATTTAATTATCGTTTTATGAACACACATCAGATAATTTTTATTTTTAGTGACCGAGCTAAGCAGGTTTATAGATCAGCTCAGGAAAAATTTAGATCTTATGAAGATAGTTTGAAGCTTCAGAGCATTTATGTCAGAGCATTTATGCTTAATCCTATTAGACATTTAAGATCAAGAATAAATGAATGGAGAAATATGTGTATGTATATATTTATGTGTGTATATGTATTTCTCGACTTCCTGGAAAATTATTTCTAAATCTGGAAGAAAGGCAGAGGAAGTTCCTGGGAGCAGAAGCTTTAGTTTAGTTATACAAATATATATATATATATATATATATATATACACCCCCTATTTCAAGTTGCTCATGACATTAATGTTGAAATACCATTCAGTCCATAGAAGGAGTGTTAGCACTGACCTACAGTGTATTCTGGCACAGGGCTCTTTCTTACCTTCATGTTGAGCTGTTATTCTTTTGAGTGAATGAGGTCATTTGGGAAGGTGAAGATGGGTCCTTGTACCCACCCTGATGCCTTGTTCACTGGACTGGTTGGTATGCTGAAGATCCTAATGGGATCTTCTCTCTATTTTAAGAGTAGAACTAAGCAGAATCTAGCCTGGAATGTTGAAATTACATTCCTTCTGGAAAAGCTGAAACAGGCTATGATGCGTTTCACTATTTCGTCTCATTTTTTCTTTTCATTTTGGAGACAGTTATTATGGAGAACACAAATCTGCAGTAACTTTATCACTTTTCTCTGGTTCTCCAACATAAGCCAGCCTTTGTTGTTAAAGGATTCCCAGGCATCAGCAGATCTTGATGATCAGATGTGCTCTAGGGATTTGCATTAGGGATCCCGCAAGAGAAAGGTATACAAATAAGGGAATAAAACAGAAAAGGAAATGTGGCCACTGCATGTAACTAGATGACTTTGAACTTCCAAAGGGACTGGTGGGAAGCTTTAGGTCTCAAAAAGTTGTCAGAGGAGATGAGTAAGGCTGTAGTAATATCCAAAGTTTTGAATGAAGCTTGGGGACAAGTGAAAAGTTAATGAGGCAGCAAGGCACACAACAAAGAAAGATTTTAATGGTCTCAGAAGTGAAGGTAGATGCAGTGAGGTCTGCCTCACAGAGGTGAGCATATTTCTTCTCCCGTGGAATTACCCAAATTGTGACAGGGCTGGATTTGATTCAAAAAACTGTTCTGGAGATGATGACACTTTGATTTTAGATGTGCATTTCAGTTTGAAGTAAGTTCCCTAATGTTTAGGTATTAGAATTATTTTAAAAGCTAATATTAAAAGACAGCTGCCAAACATTTACACTGACAACAGAAGAACACAGATAATGTGTCGTATGAAAATACAATTTAATCAGAATTCAAACTTTCAGCCGGTGTGGACCAGGACAATAAAGGCTCAAATTCATTCCTGACACAGTGAATTTGAAGTTGGTGGAACATGTCCTGATGCTGAACATATAAAACCTTTAAATATAAGAGTGTAGAAGTCTAAGCATACTAGAAAGCTTTTAAAAGGTCACAGTCTTAAAATTAGTCCATATAAGCCATTAAGAAAGCAAGCCCTTTAGTTATGATTGTTCTCTGTCAGTAAATTTGACAACCTTACTAAAACTCCCTGATGGTTACTTCTCTGAGGTACTGAGAGGACTTCGGAGATGTCCTATTTCACACTATTGCATCAATTGAGTTATGATGCAGGTAGAGCAGTAACGATTTGTCCCTATGTCAGTGCTCAAGCATGACTGTATAGATGCCAGTTCATGTTCCAAGTAGGGTGGCACTACGCAGACTGCAGCATGAGTTGGTGACAATCTAACCTGAGTAATTAAGACAATACAGAATACAATTGGTGGATTGCAATGCACCTATTGCATTAACATTTTAAATGATGGTGCAGTAGAAAGCAGTGATTTCATTAACTGAGACACAGTGCTGTTGATCACATGATTTTTCTGCAGTAGTTAACAGAGGGTACAACTAGCAAAATACTGAAATTACTCACAGAAGGATATTATTCAAAACCCAATCAAAGAATATTCTTCAATAGATTCTCAAATAAGCAATGAATTTTGAGTCAGTACAGAAACTCATGATTTTGGTTCTTCAAGTTTTTTCTTATTGTTATGAACAAAATGCTTCTAGGCTACAGAGATGCTATTCTGGATTTTGTTTCAGTACAGACACAAGTTCATCACTGCAGATCATATAAACAGTGGCTATGAGATACTAATGATACTTCCTCCTCTAATCTAATGACTACTACTGCATTGCAGTTTAGTTGTGGTACCTCAGTGGGAAAGCCATGGCAAAGTGGCAACTGTACAAAAATGTCTGTTAAAGCAGAAAGGTGCTTTCTTCTGCCTTTTAAAAGGGGAAGAGGGTAATAACCAACGTCCTCACTGGTGCATACTGTTGGAGGAGTTTCTCATTTGAAGAGAAACTTAGAACCCTTTAAAGATCCCTATGTGATGTGTCTTAATTTGGCTTCAGAAAAAGTGCAGTTCACCCAGCTTCTGTAGATCGCTCTTTGCACTCACCAAAATATCCTGTGCCCATCATAAACACTTCTTTGTTCCACCTTTCCAATTTCATCAGCTGTGGGACTGTCTGAACTGCCCCCAGTCCAGTCTCTCTTTTGGGGAGTTAATTGTATCTAACAATGTCAAATTTTTCTTAGAAGTCAGTGGTTTATCTGTGTGTCTTTTTCCTGGATTGTCCTCTTTGCATGTGTTAACTGCTCTATTCTTTCCCTCAAACAGAGGCTTTCTGCAACACTGAGACTACCATCTCTGTGCATATTTTTCTCTTCCCACTCCAATTTTTATATATATATATGTAAAGTCTTTCTGAAAGTTGAGTCATAAGGATGTGTTTATATTGTGCTATTTTTGGAGTATGAACAGAAGTACTATTATACTGAAAAGAGTTGACTTTTTCATTGGGTTTTCGACAAGTACAGGATGCTTGAAGCATGGGCCGCACCATGGTTGATTCTGTATCTCCTACCCACTATTTTTCTTTTGGTTCCCACAGCCTTTCCTCCTTTGTTTTGTCTTCTCAGAAACAGCAGTGTAGTTAATATTATGATGCCCAAACTCTTACCTGGCTCTTTCTGAGTCAGGCAAGTTGGAATGTGGGCTGGAGCTTAGTGTTGTCTCAGACCCAGTCTGCTAGAATTGAAAGGGCTAGTGAGAATATCTGGTACTCCTCTAGGCAGTCAGAAGTCTTGTGACATAAAACAAACCATTTAATGTTGAAACTAGAGTCAAAGCTTAACAAAGATGCTTGTCCAAATACGTGTGTCTGTTTGGCTTTTTTTTTTTTTTTTTAAACTTTTGACAAAGGTTAAAAGAATGGCATGGCAAATTTGTGTAAGGACATTTTCTAGACCATTTCCAGATGCTCACTTGGCATTACAACAGGATAGCGAAGTGATTCTGAAATGCAGAGGCTGAGATAGTCTTTGATAGAATTGGTTTCACAGCTCATTTTATTTAATGTCATTATTTTGAGAGTAATCTTTAGTCTCATGCTGAAAATATCAGGTGTATTCCATTTGCATAAAGGTTACAGTATTTTTCATTTCCTGGATGCAGTGACTCTAAAAAAAAAAGAAATTATGCAGGCATATGAGAGTGATTTTCTTCACTTAATAATATGGCACTAGAAAGCTATAACTAATTGTGCCTCCTGTGCTAATGAGCTTGCTGAGTATGATGTTGTCATCATAGGCAGCTAGAGGGATCACAGTTTATTGCTAGCGACTTGAGGTGTGTGTACCACTAACAGCTGCATATCTCATTGTAGAATGTGTTTTAATGGAAGGAATTCAAGTCAAATTAGGAAGGTTGAGGATATTTCACTGCTCCAGTCATCTGACTAGATGAGATACCTATACCATTATAATCAGACCTAGTACACTGGGTCTCAAATTCATTGTGTGAAAATCTGTAAATGTTTTCTTAATTTATTAATGTCAGAACTTCAGCTGCTGTAATTACCAGGCCTCTGGATCTTGATGTTCCCCTTACTTAGAAATCACTGTTTTGCAGTCAGATAGGGAAGGACTTGATAAGTCTCAAATTTTATGAGGAAAATCAGCTGTTAAAATGTTGATTCTGCATGTGATACATGTGTATTCATGCACAAACCACTCTTAATAGGTGTTAAGGGCTGGTAATAGATATATGGCTGGTTCAGTGCCTAATAAAGTGGATGTGGAAACTATAGCTGACATGTAAATGGGCATTGTAAATAAGTCCTCCACTTGCCTCCACCTGCCCTTGTTCAACGGGCTTTGTTGATTTTCTGGTACTTTCTAGATAGCCCACAGCTATAGTTCCAAGTGTACTGCTGAGCATTCAGAAAGCCAGGTATATCTGATGTACATGTGCAGATGAGAAATATAGCACATGCACAGTAGATCTGATAGGTCTAGAAAACAAGTTTGTGAAGCTGGCTTGTGCACATGTGGTACACCTGGCATCTGATGGACTTGGACTGCTCCAAGCTTGCACACATGGTACATAGCACATCAACTGTTTCCTTCTTGAAAAACTCACAGTCCAGGGCAAGACTTTGTCACAAAAGCTGCAGCTGAATTAATGCGTTCATTAATGAACTAATCCACCTAGAAGATTCCCAGATTTCTAGATAGAAGAGTTTGTCTTAAACACAGTCCCCCAGATTACTGTGGTCTGAAAGCAGACTCTTCTATCAAGGTGTGTCATTGGCAAAGCTTTATGGAAGAAATGGAAAATGATCTTTATAGATTTTCCAGACTTACTTGTCAGTATGGATGGATTTTTTTTTTTCCAAAAGGAAACTTTAGAGATAAAAGAACAAGACTTCATATTGGGATGATCATGTTGTCTATAAATAAAATATTTTAAAAAAATTTTTGATAACTTTTGATAAGACCTTTGCATTTGATAAAATATGAGTATTGCAGTTGAAGAAAATTCTTCTATGACTTTCTCATACACACCAGCAATGAAGTAACACATTTTCACATGCGCAGTAGGGGACCTAGTGGACTTCTAAGCATATTTGCAACAAGATAGTATATTTATATGGAATTAAAAGCAAAAAGGAAGAAAAATCTAAACTTTGTTTAAAAAACTTGTGTTTGCTACTTGACTTTTTCACCTGATGGATACAACGGCTGTGTATTTTATTAAATTTAAATAAAATCTCTGTGCAGTTATCAGCATACTTATAGACACTGATCTTGTCCATCTTCTTGAATAGAGAAAATCAAGTCCATACACTTCCCAGAATAATGGAGAAATATTCAAAATACCTGAAATACAGATAAATGGCAGTGTCACAACAGTATGTGTTTGAAACAGTTTTAAGACTATATGCTAAGCAACCTGGCATAGCAGTGATTTGCAAATAATTAAGAAATATATATGGAGGTGAAATTGTGCCCTGGTAGTAAGAAATTCTTTGAACACATAAAGTCTTTCAAAACTAAACATCATCTTTGTTTATATCAGAAGTATGCCACTAAGAAACCTCTCTTATGACTGATTATATTTAAGGATCAACAGTGCTGAAGTCTGGAAAGATACACTTCTCACTGAAGGAGGAACCTTTTGTTCTTTCCCAAACTGAATTATAAGCATTGATGCTATATTATGAAACATATCCTATTGTTTACTCTACAACTCCTGGTGGGCTGATGGTGATATGGAAGAAATAGGACATTTTAAAAGTGTCTTTAAGAAGGAGATTTCTGAGGCTCCATTAAAATTAATGTAGGCAACCTGAGCCTGCTCTTTTGATTTCTTAATACTTGCTCTGAGAGAGAAGGGTTATAGTAATAATTTCAGGTAGTTTAAAGATCAAGACAAGCACCATTCACTATTTTCAAGTTGCTTTTGGAAATGTTTTTTGCAGATGTCCATTTGCTTTTTCTTTGGAATTGTACTAGGAATGTGAGAGGACAGAAATTCTGGCCTAATTGTTTGCCTTGTTTTAGTGCAAGAGAGGTCAGCGTTGAGTTGCTAAATAGTTACCTCTCCAGAGGTAGGATGAAATTTGGAAAGGGAATAATCATTGGAATATATTTTAAAACATAAAAAGCCAAAGAGGATTTTTGTGGAGTTCTTAAAGTCAGTACATTTGAAGTGTGTAGATGTTACAGGAGTATACAGTATTTAGTTAAAAAGAAGTGTTTAAATAAAAGTCACTCTTGGTATATACTGTTGTTGTTATGTAATTTGTAGCCTTAGAAATATTTATTACAGAATTCTCTATCAAATTTGAGACCTGTCAGCAAATGCCAACAAGAGAAGGAAAAAAAAAAATCCAATAAACGTGTTCTCAACATATAGTTAGGTCTGCCCTTTAAAAAAAAAAAAAAAAAAGTACTGTAGCTTTTGGGAGAGAAATGAAACATAAAAAATTAATCTTTTTGAAGGGCATATCTCATCATCATTCTTTTTTCACTGCAAAAATGGACCAAAATTTTTGTTTAACATAGTCATCCACTTGCCAGACTTAATGTGGGATGTGTCTGAAGAACCTTAGCAATGAAATACTGAAACCTTTTATTGCTGTTGTAGAGAAGCACATCGTTTAGACATGTATAAATGTGTACAGGCTACAGCCTACCTACTGAAGTATGTAGACTTTGAAATGAACATTTTATAATAAAAAAAGAACTCAATACTTCAACTATTTAGACTCTTCAATTCTGAATGAGAGTTCTTTGTGTTAGCGTGAATCTTACTTGAGTGTGTGCAGTGCAAGAGTGAAATCTGCTAACTTTTGTGTATCACATAGAAATTTCCATTCAAATGTAATTCCATTTGACAGTATCACATGAGAACTAATTAACATGCATAGACATACAAGGTTAGATTAAAGCCTGTAATAATAAATAGTTTCGTTTCAGCTGTGTTGGAGAACACCTCCTGCCTTGGAAATAAATCTTGAACAGAGTCCTCAGAAAGAGGACAGAAGCTGCAGATGGTCTGGCTAAGCTGCATGGGGCCACAGGTGTTAGTCATCTGGGTTTCAAGGGACTCTACGTGCGGAATATGATTTCAAAGCCTATTTCCTATCATTTCTTCGGAACTGTTTGCTCTTAAGAGTGCTGGAGTTCCTGAATGCTTCATTGTGTTTTTTTCTTGGCTGGAGGTTTTTTTCTCAGGTGGTAATGATTGATTTCACAAAGTGCGGTGTGGCCACTGCAACTCTTGATTTAACCTGAATAGCATGGGCTATTTTCTGTGTTCTGTCATCTCCACAACGTCTTCCTGCCATGACACTTGGAAGAATTCTGATTCCTCTTTAGCTGCATACTCAGTGTGATAGTACAAGTCAGTGGGGTTACTTTTCCTCAGCCAGGATGGTATATGGAAGTGAAACACAAGAGTGGTGTGTTGGTGACCAGCCAATTAGTAATAGGGCCTAAACACTCAGAACTCAGAAATCTAAAAATTACTTGCATTTCTGGATTTGGCTCTACTTTTTGTTCTCTAATATACTATGTGACTGTACCGTCTACAAAACTTGCCTATGTCATATAGACTAATCATGGCACTGTGTTAGGCATGTGTATCCTTGAATGCCTGGAGCTGTTCTAGATATCCCAACAGAATGAGGGCTGGTGCACAGGAATGTGAGAAAAATGCAGTCTAGGCTTCTCACTTGGTCTTGGATGCATCCAGTAACAACCTAGAGGTGACTTAGAAAATTTCTTATAATTTCCCAGTTCACAAATAACTGTGCAATAAAGCTTTGGCAAATTTGTAGCTGTTTGTCATTTTAACAGCTACCCTGTGATTCAGCTTAGGCTCAAGAGCTCACTTGCACAAGCATATTTTGGCCTGTTTGGAAGCTTCATTTACGTGAATGCCTGTTATGGTTAGACATGTCCTTTAGAGGCCTGCTAAAGGAGATCAGCTGCTGAGAGCTTGTTTAATGTGGACAAAACCTCAACTTATTCCCATGTTGACTTGTATGAGACAATAACTGTAGTTTTATGAAAGTGTTAATAAAAATGTTGGTGACTTGATTTCAGTTCTTGTGAGAACAAAAATTTTAAGCATTTTTTAATTCTGTTTTTTAACATTTGAGACTAACATTGTCTCTTTCCTTGTCAAAACTTAAGTTCCACAGTTCAGCTATGAAATCAAAGGGGCCTGGCTTTCGTCTTGAAGGCTGTTTATGCCCTTATGCTTGTTGGCTCAGTGATCTGTCCTGACACCAACAGGGGACCAGCACCCATTGAAAGCGTGGAAGGTGCCTTCTGCTTTACTCTATGTACTTCCCCATTATTTTAAGTACTACCTTATGACCCTTCTTTAAATGTATTGATAATCACTTTAAAAGCAGCTGAGTATTTTTCATGAAGTAGTTAGTAACTATTCTTCTCAGTTCTAGTCTAAATTTATTCATGGCCTTGTTGACCTATTTGTTCCTGTTTTGATGTCAACCCTTAGATGAGATAAGATTTATCCTGTTGGTGTTATCAGTGCATGATGGCTAGAAGTTAATCTAGGTCTCATCTTCAAACATCTTTCTCTCTCAACAGCTCTTCTCTGTGCTTACTCTAAAAGCAGCAAATATTTTTCTTCTGTTCTTATTTTCAAACATATATGGTTCAAGACTACAGGTTGCTGCTACAGAATTCAAAGATGACTTTCTCTTCTCGGATACATCCTAGGATTTGGGGGAATATAGTTTTATAATCTAATCCCTTTTGTCACTTAACAGCTGTTAAGTGTATGATCTTGCCTTTTATACTATGAAATGATCTTTCTTTTCTTGCTGACATGGATAAGTAGTACAGGTATTTCTGTGTGTGACTAGTGCTTTCCAAAATTCTGTCACTGATGGATGTGACTACTGTTATTGGGACAGTTTTTTTTATGTTAAGGCAACTAATAAAGCTGTGGAATAACACTGGCCTCCAGAATGATAAATGAGGAAATCTGCTGGTAACCTCCCTCTTGTCCGATGCATTTGTATTCCTAGCTACCCTTTCATGTGGTTGTTTTGACTTTCTTTAACAATTTCAATCTCCTGTAGTTTATCTAATCACTTGCCATGTGGCAGTGCATCAAATGTTTTATTACAGTCAAAAAAGATAAAATTTTACTACACTTCCCCTTTGTTCAGAAACCTGGCTCTTTTTATCTAAGGAGGCTGTTTGGTCCATCTGACATGCTTTGTTTTTGCCAAATTCCTCAAATTTTTAGTCTTAAACATAATGGAAACAACTAGCTATTTTTTCTGTGCAACTATGAAAAAGACAGGGGTTTGTTTGGGTTTTTTTATTGTTTGCGGGGAGGAGGGTTCAGGAGACTCAGGAAAACAAATATGTGGACTAATACGCTAAGAGCCAACAGCACTACTGATGGAGTTTAGTCCCGCACTTAAGTGGATTAAAAAAGTAACTTTATTAAAGAAAAGAACCAGGGAGACCAAAACAAGAATGAAGTATGGCATTTATACTCTCCAAGCAGCCTTTTGATTGCGATTTCATTGAAGTGTCTGCAGACTCCCACATACATGTATCTTTTCTCTTAAGTCTTCTGCTTCCACTGAAACAAGTTATAATTAAAAATGAGTCTTGAAACCTGACATATATTTGGCTTGAATAAACAGTGCCATTACATAAAATGCCAGACTTTTTGTAAAGGCAGACACTGTCATTTGTCATACAAGTTTGACAACTTAGTTGAATCTTCATACTGAAACAAAGGTGGTAAGTACGGAATACATTTGACAAATAAATTCTGCTAGCAGAGGATGGCTCCCATCCTGTCTTCTGTGGAGATTGTGCTTTCCATTTTCCTTTCTATGTATGTGAGGGCTCCTGGAAAGATACCAGTGTCATTCTGGTGAGGGAGACAAAGAAGTTCGTGATGGGGGCAGATGAAGGAGTCCAAACTGAAAGAGCTGAACCTTCTGCGTGGCAAAGGAAGTCTATATGCATAAACTAAACAGAGGAGTCTGTTCTGACAGTACATGAATAACATCAAATGTAAGTATGTGGCTAAGGGCTTGATATGTCCATCTGGAACAGCACAGACCCACCTTGAGAATTGTGCGATGTGATTTAGATGTTGCAGAGGACACTGTGTGATACTTTTGAGGGACCACTGCATATCCCTAAAGCTATTACCAAAGGCCAGTCACTCACACCTAACAGTAGTTTTCTTTAAAGTTTTAGTGCTAACCAGGAACTCTAGATTTACCAGGGGTGTGTAATTTGTTTTTGTTCTGTGTCCTGATAAAAAGTTTGGGCACATCAGAATTGAGTAGCAAGACACAATCTGTTTTAGCCATAGTGCTTCATCCTTACTGAAGATTGATAAACATTTGAAGGTATCTTATATTTTATTTTTATGCAGTGTTTCAAAGTCTCCATAAAAAGGTGGGGAATGTCCAAATGACAAGTATAAAAATCATTTAGGCTTTTTGTACTCCATAGATACATGGCAAACAGTAGAATTTGCAGGTTTTGCCCTCATTAGAACTACCTTGTATTGCCACAGGGGAGAGAGCAAAGGAACCACTTCACTGCTGTTGACTGGGCAGGACATTGCACACACACATGCAGCTCTTGTGGCCGGTGGTAGGACCTTCCATTTAAGGAAGCTGCCTAGTTGAGAGTTTGCTAAATTAAACTTTTTTCCAGGTTCTGTTCCCAAAGTGGAATATAATCTAGATCTTTGTTTCTGCATGGTTACCTCAGCCATACTGATAATGATCACAGATACAAACTACAATTTGTAAGATTTCATTATTTTCCCTGTTTCTTGCAAATGTTTACCTTTATGTTGCTCACTGTCATAAATTTCCTTGTTAGGGCTCAAGCTTTCTCTTCTAACCAACAGTACAGTAATAATTTTGACCACTATGTAGAAACACTTCTACAAAACTTCTACATGAAGATTTTTAAACTGAGCATTCTTTAATAGAAAAACTGGCTGTGGTCAGAGGTTATTCTGTCTGGGTGTCTTTTTCACTGCATTGTTATCACTGTTTCATTTGTGGAAGTCTGGTGAGAAGAATTCTCTCAGATAAGTATCCAACAAAAACTACTTATCTTACATTTGTCCCCCTTACCTTTTCTCCTTAGCCTAGCAATTTGCTCCTCTGAAGGGCACTTCATAATTTTAATGAAATGGTAAATACAATTGAACTGATTTAATGGATGGAGTGGCCAAAGCACTGAAGCTATGAATTAGTGCATGAAAGTGTAATCCAATCAAGCTGAGAAAAGTCCAAGATTCTTCTTTGAAAAGTTTCTATACTTACTAAAGGCCTACTTACTGTACAGGAGCCTTAAAATATTATGTTACTATTTTAATTGTGATGCATGTTCATCGTGTTTCGTTATACACATCAAATTACTGTATAATTTTGATTAAGGATTCCAAAGTTTAGGGCACTCCTAAATGTTTCATAAGCTTCCTCTCTGTGTCTACTTACAATCTTAAAAGAGTCAATAGAAAATCAGTATATAGTTAAATATTGTTGTATGCTTAGCTTTAATATTTGTGCGGGAAAGTAAATTTATTACACAGTGTTTTGTGCAAGAGTGTTTAGAAGCAGTGTTGTTAAACGGCTTATAAACAATCATACAGTAGCACTGTTCTCCAGAGCAGAAGGTCCCTGCGGAAGGCTAATCACAAGGACAAAGCTCATCAGTGCATTATGTGGTTTAATTTAACCATCTGTATTACCTTGGCATTAAAGGTAATGTTTATCTGACTTTACAGCCGATTTCAGGAAGCTCAGCTGCCAAGATGCAAAGTTTACAGTAATCAGATAGTAGGAAGACAAAATATTCCTCTAGGTAAGGAATGAAGAGCAAGAACTGGGAAAACATTCTTTCAATCGTGTCACTAAAGTTTATGTTCCAACACTGAAAAGTATCAAAGGCAATTCAAGTATTGTTTTTTAAATATGATCCAGTTACTCCTACTACACAGTCCTTTGAAAATAACCTTTGAACTAGTGGCACATGTGTATTTACAGAAAAATATCCAAACCACAACAATGAAAAAACCATAGCTGAAGGTTAAATCTATAGTATAGAAAGAAGTAGAGAGTAGATTACCTGGTGTGGGCAGTGTCTCTAAGCAGCGGAGTGCTGTAGTTACAACAATGTTGTGGTAATATTGCAGCTATTTTCAAGAATATGGAGGAGGAGATGGGGTTTTGTGGTGTTTTCTTGTCTGACCCCTGATTATTAAATACCAGCTTTTGCTTTATGGAGTATGAGAGTATGCATTATTTATGTAACAGAGTGGGCAAAAATTCAAAAGATTGAAAATGCTGGCACCCTTCCAGGAAAAGACAAGGATCCTGACATGAAGCAGATGCCTTGATTAATTTTTTCCTGCAAAACTGTAGACTTCATTGTTTGATGTTGTTTTTAAACCCTCTACAGTTTGACAATAGTGGTGATTTGGAATACATCTTACAGGTCTGTGGGTTCGTTTTTTTTCCAAGGCTTAATCTTTATATCTCTAAAGGGATACCAATAATGCACACATGTATCCACTCATTCTGAAAAAAATATTTCAACAATATGTTCATAGTTAGCATATATGATATGGATTGCTTAAACATATTAAAACCAAGGGGAAGAGGCTTAGTTATTAATTTTTTGAACTGTGCATTCTTCCTTATGATTTTCTCAGCTGGAATCAGATCTGCCAGAGTCCTTGGGACCGTTAGACCTCCACTCAGCACATGGCAAGAGGGAAGTGACGGCATGATTTTCAGCACTATGGCTCACAATCACAGCTGTGTTTAGACAGTCCTGTCTGTCATTTGTACTGTATGTGAACAGATTGGGCCCCTAAAAAAATTTCTGTACTTCATTCTGCAAGCTGGCACTCCAGAAACCAAACCCCTCTTCATAATTTGGCATGCTGTTTCCCCCGTGAAGCACTTGTGGGAGGGTTACTCTGAGCTGTGCTGCAGTGACGTGTGCTGGAGCATGGGCTTCCTCTGCTGACAGCTCAGGAGTCTCTCGAGGTATTAAGGGAGATAACAGACCCCTTTGTGCATTTTTTATGAACTTGTTCTACTTATGATATAATGGGATTCTGTACCTTGTCTTTTCTGCTGTGTCATGTCTTAAACCACAGGAGTCACAGGGGCAGGGAAGACAGGCGTTATTTTAGCCTAACACAATTAGACTGGAGTTGTTTTCCTGCCAATAAAGATGATCTCTGTTCAATGACTATTTTTTATAGCTTCTACATAATGGGAACTGGATTTTGAAAACATCCTCTAGACTTGGTATGAGAATTTGCATCATTTTAAAGGGAGAGTTTTTGATCTTGTGGGGTCTAGATAATCTTGAATAAATTGCGCTGCTGTTGAGGCCTTAGTTAGCTTTACTGTGACAATCTTTCACAATACTGACCTCCTTCTTATATGCTCCATAATTTTTTGCAAAAGGACCTTCTAAAGGTTTATCTGGAAACATTGTATCAATTTATACCAGGTTAGCCTTTGTTACAATCCACATGGGTGTAAAATGCAGAAATCTCTTTCTACCCTTATATAAAGTATAAAATTGGAGCTGACAGGATAGCTGGGTACTATATTGTGCTCATTGTAGCTTTTGAATTTCAGTATTTCTGATGAATACTATGGGGCTAGCTTGCTTTTGTAAGAAGTCAACATTTCCCAAGGACCAAAATTTCATCTTATTCTGTAACTTTTTGACCAATTACAGCCCCTGACTTGGTTTGTGGGAACTGGTTCAGTGAAATGGCTAAGGAAACAGTTTTGATTCCTTTTAATCAATAAGTAATGAACAGTTAAGTCATTGTGAGAGATCCCAGAGCCACAGTGCTGTTGAGACTGGCAGGCAGCTCTGCAGATTGCTCAGTCCAACCCTCAGCTGAGCGCAGGGTCAGCTGCAGCAGGTTGCTTAGAATCATGTCCATTTGATACCAAGTATCTCCAGGGATGGACACACCACAGTACTTTGGTGGGCACGTTGTACCAGTGCATATCCATCATCATGGCTGAAAACATTTTTTCTTCTCTTTAAGTGGAATTTCCTGTATTTCCATGAATGCCCATTGCTTCTTGTCCTGTCACTGGGAACCACTGAGAAGAGACTTGCTTCATATTCTTTTCTCTCCCCATCAGGTATTTATATATATGGATAAGATCCCCTTGAGCTTTCTCTCCTTCAGCCCAACCGTCTCAGCCTCTCTTCATATGACAGATGGTTCAAGTCTTTCAACATTTTCATGGCCCTTTGCTGGACTCTCAATGTCTTTCTTGTAGACAGCACTCCAGATGTGGCCTCACCAGTGCTGAGTAGAGGCAAATGATCACTTCCCTCCAGTTGCTGCCAACCGTCTTCCTAATGTGCTTAGGATGCCCTTGGTCTTTGCTGCAACAGCATGCTGCTGGCTCTTGGTCAGCATTGTTGTCCACGAGGATGCACAGGGCCTTTTCTGACAAGACACATTCCAGATGGTCAGACTCCAGTCTGTGCTGGAGCCTGGAGTTATACTTCCTCAGAGACAGGAATTGGCATTTCACTTTGTTGAACTAAATAACGTCTCTACCCATTTCTCCAGCCTATCAAGGTCTGTCTGAATGGCAACACACCCATTTGGTCTGTCAACAACTCCTCCCATGTTTGTGTCATCTTCAAATCTAATGACAAGTAGACCTGTACAGAAAAACTTAATTGTCTTGCTGGAATTACTGTATGAAGGCAACTTTATATCCTTTCTTAAAAAGCTTCAAAACTTCTCTATTTATGGTGTTGCTAGTCTGATTCTGCATTGATTTTGTCAATATCTTCAGCTCCGGCTGTTGGAGGCTATCACATGCCATACTGAGAAGGACAGATCTTCCTTCCACTGTCAGCTCAGAAGTCTTTGAAAATATAATTGAAATGGTCAATTAACATCTGAAATTGTTAATGACATTCAGAAGATCCGTGAGACTGATCATCTGGTCAGATGTCCCTGATACCAGATCTGCCTGATAGCTGACCTCTCAGAGTCTATAGATTACCAGGCTGAGAAGGAGGTCTGATCTCTGTGGTCATTAGCATGCCAGTGTGTTGCCTTCTTTCTGGGATTTGATTGCTTGTTAAACTATATCAGACTGCTGGGGATGAGTCTCTTTAACCAAGTAGTAAGTGATAGGACAAGAGGGAATGGCCTCAAGTTGCACTAGGGAAGGGTTAGACTGGATATTAGGAAGCATTTCTTTCCAGAATGGGTTGTTAGGTGTTGGAATGGGCTGCCCAGGGCAGTGGTGGAGTCCCCATCCCTGGAGGTGTTTAACAGTTGGGTTGACATAGCACTGAGGGATATGGTGTAGTTGGGAAATGTTAATGTTGTGTTGATGGTTGGACTGGATGATCTTCAAGGTATTTTCCAACCTAGATGATTCTGTGAAATAGCTAGTTTGATTTTTTTTTTTTCCTTTTCCTTGAAACAGGTCTTCATTCATAATTGTATGGAATGAAAATATTTTACATCAATGTGATTTGCATTTTTTTTTTAAGTAAACAGTGGAACAACCCTTAATCATCTGTAGGATGCACAACAAAATGAAATAAAAAAGGGAGGGAACACTTTTGGAAGAAAGTGATGTGGAGGTTCTATTTGACAAGCAGCTGAACATGAGCCAGCAGTGTGCCCGCGTGGCCAAGAAAGCCAACAGCATCCTGGCTTGTGTCAGAAATAGTGTGACCAGCAGAGGTAGGGAGGTGACAGTCCCCCTGTGCTCTGCACTGGTGAGGCCACACCTGGAGTGTTGTGTCCAGCTTTGGGCACCTCAATACGAGAGAGATCTCGAGGTGCTGGAGCGAGTGCAGAGGAGGGCAACGAAGCTGGTGAAAGGCCTGGAGAACAGATCCTGTGAGGAGAGATTGAAGGAGCTGGGACTGTTTAGTTTGAGGAGGAGAAGGCTGAGGGGAGACCTCATCCCTCTCTACAGCTACCTGAAAGGACATTGTAGAGAGGTTGGTGCTGGTCTCTTCTCACAGTTAATTAGTGGCAGAACAAGAGGGAATGGCTTTAAACTGCAACAGGGGAGGTTCAGACTGGATATTAGGAAAACATTTTTCACAGAAAGAGTGGTCGGAGAGTGGAATTGGCTGCCCAGGGAGGTGGTGGAGTCACCATCCCTGGATGTGTTTAAGGGTCGTTTAGATGAGATGCTGGGGGATATGGTGTAGGGGAGAATTTTGTAGAGTAGGGCTGATGGTTGGACTCGATAGTCCCAAGGGTCTTTTCCAAATTGAATGATTATGTGATTCTGTGATTTGCTTGTGGAATATCTTTAAATGTATTCAAATCTGTAGTTTTGGACAAAGGATATTTAGTTTTGCTTAATGTTGCTCATGCAAGAGGAAATGAATAAAACATATCTTGCACTAATTTACTAGAAGAGTATGTTGCAATTCACTTTGAGAGGTTTTTAATAAAAAGTTTCTTTGTTTCTTCTTAGAAGTCAAAATCTGCACCTCTTCATGTCAAATAAGTAATTCTAAACCAATTCAAGTAACTTGCAGTGAAATGCTCATTGCATGTGTTTAGGATATGCTTCAGGGAATTCTTTAGGTTACATCCTTTCTTTCTTTTCAAGATGAGAGCTATTGTATTATGAGTTTTCATTCTTTGAAAATCAAAATGAGATTGTAATATTGATGATTCTAATTCCTGATAAGGAAGAGAAAATAGTTTACTGTGTTGAATAAGCATTAATTTACACAAGTGTATATGAAATTAGTCTAGGCAATTTTTAAGTAAATCCTGCTATTTAAATTACCCTTTTGTTGTGTTGATCTTTGATTGCAGGATTCTTTCAAACTTAAATGAAAATGCCTGAAAACCTCCAGCTACTTTTATAATCAGTATTTGCCTGCCTGCACTGCATGGCATTTGGTTACAGACACATTGCAAATTCAGTATAAGATAAAGTAGGATTTTATGTATAACCAGTATTGCAAAACTGATGTTAGCTTTCCAGCAAAGCAGGTTGTAGTGGTCTCTGGCTGTGACCGTGTGCTGCAGCCAGTCTGCAGTGAAGGCTGTTACTGAAGTTCTAGATCCAACCCATCTGAAGGCCAGTGTAACTCTACTGCTGGGTAACAGCAGCTCCCTTCACCCTGACCCCCAAGGGAGCACCGCAACCTCCACACCCACCCTGTGTTCTCCTTGGACGTTTTTGAGGAAACATCTCGGCTCTGTAGGGTGCTTCCCTGTGCAACTCCTGAGAAATCTGGAGCCTACTTACATTTACAGACCGAGAATTGAGCCCTCAGCACGATTTTATCCCAGTGAGGGGCTAGCATGTCTTTCAGCTATTTCAAGGGCCTGATATATTATGCCTTCACAAAAACAAGAAATGTAACTACAGTTTTTTTCAGAGTACTGAAGTACTGAAGTACTGAATCCTGCTGACTGGCAGGAGTCGAGGACAAACACAGGTGAAAAGAAACTTCTGTTCAATCAGAGACTTCTAATGGCCTCATTGAGAAGGGTATACTGATGGTTAATGAAGAAAGAAAAAAAAAAAGGGTAAAGAATCAGTCTGAAATGTAAAAAACTAGAGAGAAAAGTGTATGTGTCATGTTAATATATACACCAGAGAGGAATGAAAAAATAAAATTTCTTAACAGAAACAAAATCTACTGAACTGCAGGTATTTCTTGAAACTTTCTGTATATCAGCAGGTATTGGCAACTTGTGACTTCAAATATTTAGCCCTGTATTTAGGGCATATTTAAGTGTTGTTGTTTGACTTTGTTGATAGCTGTTCTATATGCAGGGCAAGAATGGCAAAAGTTTCCAGCTATGTGAGTATTGGAATAAAGGAAGGAGGAATACAGCAGTGCAAGCAGGGTGAGGGTTTGATACTGTAATAGGCAGAGGCTTGTAACCCAGATGTATCCCAGTGCTTTAAGGCAAAAAGGAGGAATTGGGAAAACTAACATTGGGGCTGTATGGAGTTGCAGGTAACAACCAGTGAGTGAAAGTTTCTCAGGTCTGAAAGTTACAGTTGCAGGTTATTTTTTTTTTTCTCTCAAAATACAGATGCAGTTGTTGTTGCAAAGAATTTTTCAGTGGGAAGATCTGAGATATGCACAGACTCCACGGTCATGGTCCTGACTTGAGATGAGTTAGAATTGCAGATGTGATTCAAAAGTAATCATTGCAGTGCCCTTTCTATCTAGCAAAAGGGTCATTGTGTTATAATCCCCCAAAGCAACATTATTGTCATGAAGTTAGTCATGAAATTACATTGCTGGCTTTAGAAGCAGTACTCAGAATTGCAAGCAATTTACTGGAATCTGTGGGGAAAAAAAAGAATAGTTTTCAAATCCCTTGCTGTTGTATGCAGCATGTTTTTCATAAAGGTAAAAGCAAATGTTTTTCTAGTAGTGTACAGTTGTATTATGATGTTTAATGGTTTTTGTTTACACTCTGTAAACCAGATACACTTACCTTTAGGAGATACTTGTTTTATTCTGCTCTTATAAAGACATTGTTACAAGACAAAATTAGTGTCAGTGAAGATGTTATACATTTTAATGAAATATGCTTCATGCTGCAGAACATAATAAATCATTGCAAGGTGGATGTAAATTGGGAGAACCATTTGCAGCCCACCAGATTCTCTCTCAGAATTAAGCAAATGGGTCAGTGAAGATGACAGACAGGTTTTGTGTGCATTAATGAAGTGGAGAAAGTAAAAAGAGGCAAATGTGTTCTTCTGTAATAAAGGTGGCTGGTGCCATCTTCTGGAGGTGGCAGGGATGATTCAGAGCACCTAGGATTGTAGGCTGAAAACGTGGGGTTTTAAGTGTAGTTAGGGTGTTTCAAACAAACAAAACATGTTAGCTACAAAGCATCGACAGTGTGCAGCTTAGTAGCACTTGCTTTATGTGGGATATTTAGGGTGCTTTTCCAGTGCTGGTTTTCGGTTTTTGGCAGCCCTCACTCAAGATAGCTGGAAACGTTCATCTCTTTTTCAGAAAAAATGATGCCATGTAAATTATCTAACATTTTAAACTGAATGCCTGGGGTTCTTAATTTTCCTTTGGGGGTGTATCACTGCTGTGGTGCCAGAGCAGAGGTCTAGACTAGTTTTCCCAGGAGCAGCTGAGCTGTAGAGCTATCGGTGTGTAGAATTGGGTGTGTGGAAAGCCGTGTGGGACCAGGATCCCGTCTGCTCTGTGAGATCACTGGTTTTGTTGTTCTGGCAAGTTGTGGGTTTGCTGCCGTTGGACAGCCGCACATTTGCTCAAGTGTATCCTTGCTTGTTTGTTCAAGTGAAAAGATGCCACATTTTCCTTTAAAAGAACCCCATGTCCTGATCCATGCTTTAGTGCGGCAATTTATTCCTCTTTCTTTCATTCCCTCACTTCTTTGACAACTGAGAGGGATCTTGTCTTCACACTGCAGTTGTGAACCTTTTGTAACAGGGTCATTTAACTTCTGTAATTCAGGTCTGCTACTTGCATTAATGGGCTTAGGAAACAGAACAAAGCAAAATAAACTCCACAAAACAACAAAGGAAGACTGTAGAGGATGTGGCTATAAGTCTTGAGTTTTTTACAGTCAGAGGGGAAGACTAGTAATTTTCTAGTCTTATTTCAGGCTTCACTGTTTAACTAAGCCTCATCTTTTTAATTTAACTGCTTTTTTAGAATTTAATGATTCTACCTTCACTTCTTACAGTGGTTTTGAGAGACAGACCTTAAGGTCTTGATGGAGAAGTTACTGTGGTTGGCTTTTAGAGGAGGTACAGAGTGACTGGGGACAATGCAACTGCAGAACATGGTAACTGGCAGAGATATTTATTTGGGTTTATGTTCGAGTGCTGCACAGAAATACAGCCCATAGTTAATACCAAAGTAAAATAATAGGTGGATGATTTTTTTGTCCTGAAGAGCATAGCTTCCTAGATACTTGTGTGGTTTGTTTTTTTTCTAGTATATATTTAAAATTAATATGTAGCAGATAAAATCAATTGTCTGCTTGCTGTCTTCCCTTTGGTGTTGCATGATACTTATGTGCTATGTTGGTTGCTGGAAAGCTACTTAAATAGAGCCAGAGTATCTTCTGCAAGTTGCAGAATTATTCTTATTTTTGTAATAAGCTAGATACAACTGGTAGTGCGAAGGCAGGTGTTGCTAATCGTCTTTTTAAGCAGTAGCATATCTTCTTCCTCCCCTAGAACACTGTGTGGGTTTCCTGTCCTTAATCTCACCTTCTCAGCATATGTTAACAGTGGCACAGAGCAGTATAGCTCAAAGCCCCCATGTTCATTGTTAACATAGGCATAAAAGTCCCAGTAATACAGCTCAACTATGCACAACTTGGTGACACTGTAGCGTAGGCTGATTGGGCTGTAAGGTGCTGAGAGACAGTTAAATGCATCTAATATTGCTCAATTTAAAACTGTGTTCTTATTTATTTGTCACTTTCTCAAAAGGTAATCTTTTCTTCAGGTGTCACTGATATTGTGGAAAGATTATATTATGCAATGATGTAGAAATTAAGGCATTGATTAAAAACACTGTCAGTTTAAATACATGGGGAAAAAAATCGCTCTTCTAATTTGAAACACAGAGAAGCAGAAAATGAAGCTTATTACGGGTATGTTGAATACAGAGAATAAAAGTTCAGATGTCATTTATGGTTGAGCAAAATTCAGTAAAACTAGTAATTAAAAAATCTGCAACCAACCCACAGTTATAATTTAATAGTCTCAAGATAATACAGGGATGGTTGAGGTCACTTTTAAAATATAAATTCTTTCACTTTGCAGAAGAAATATAGTTAGTGCAGAAAAATGTCTCAAGTCTTGTAAAGTGCTGAGTATCTCCTGATAGTTTGCTTAGCATTTACTTCAGTAAGAGATGATGTTGTTTATATGTATACATATATATAATTTCTGCAATATGAAGCCCATATGCAAAGCCATTTATAGGTAACATTATAAACAAACACAGGATGAGGACTGTGGAAGGAGTATCTCCTGAGAAATGCTGAGCATGTTCAATCTCCAGTGGGTAGATTTTGTAAAACTGGATTGCACTTTAATGTTACAGGTGATTATTGAGATGGTTGAAAACAGCATATCCTTTTGTAAATTTGAAGGGGAGGTGAAAAGAAAGTTTATTTCCTTTGTTTTTTATTTGAGGAATGGGATCCCAAAATGCTCATTGACTGTAATGTTGATGGGTGCTTAGATAGTGATGACTCTGTAAATTAATTTGTGTGAGATTATGATATAGTCAGAGATATAATCAGATATGATTAACTATAGTATAATAGAAAGCTACTGAAAGCTCAACAGTGTATGAGGAAAATATGAAAAATTACTTTGCTTAATGATTGATTTGCCAGCTGCTACAAATACTCTGTATGCAAGGTACTTTCACATCAGATGACAAGTCAAGTTGCTTCATTGTCTGTTGATAAGTATATGTGCATGGAGGAGCATCTCCTCGGTGCAGCCACACCAGGAAATTGTTCTAATTGCTCTCTCAAAATTTTCCATTATAAGATATAATTAATTATGTAATCAGAATCTATTGGTGCATTTTTCTGGTAAATAGTGCTTGTGTAGTGCAGTACAATTTTACATACATACAACATATATTTATTAAAAGCACCTATCTTCCTGCATATTTGAATTGCTTGAGCTAGATTTATTCTTTTTATTTGCATCTTCAGAGAAAAATGTCACATTCTTCTGAAAATATACATTCAGTTCAATTATAAATGTAATAATTGCTGTGTTTACTTGTCAGCAGCATTTGGTGGTTTATTTAAGAATATCTGTAACTTGGAAATTGTTCCTACTGCTCATCAGTGAAAACTGTTCATTCTATTTATTTGCCTCAGTGCAGTCCGCTTAGATTAAAATAACAGGTTAATTAATTATTGGGGCAATTTAACAGTCAGGACGCTTTGCGCATGAGGTCATCATTTTGTTTTTCACATCTGTAACATGAGTTTATCTTATTGCACATGCTAATCTTCATCTTTTCCTCAGAAATATCACTTAAAAATTTGCCTGTTTGTTGCTTTCAGGAGCTCTTCTGTCTTTATTATCCTCACATCTTCTGATTTGCTCAGATTGTACGTCATTCCTGTTTTTCTGTTCAAATGTAGTTTAATTGCTTAAATAGTTTTGTTTGACAAAGTATTTGGCACTACTCCTTTTTAATTAAATGAAGCATCTTCAATGTCATGCACAAATTTTTATAACTGTCACACCTGCTTTCTTTTTATCATCCTTGCCCAGGCCTCTTTACATTAGTAATGAGGATTTGATCAGCTGTCTCCATTTCCCCCACAAATGTTTCCCTGCCTCTGTCTATGAACACAATATGTTAAACATTATTCCTAAGTCAGTTTAGTAGAATAGACTTAAAGCTTTCAGACTTAACTGTAGTCTTTTCTCCAACTTGTTCTATATAAATACATGACAGATCAATGCCTGCTTTTATTTATTTAATGGCTCTTTTATTCTAACATTTCTCAGATTTTTTTCTCTGAGCATATGTTCTGTGGGAAAGGACAATTAGCCCTCTAGTATTTACACAATATTTGGTATTCGGGGGTTTTAAAACTAAATATGTGCTTGGCAATGGCCACATGTAAGAGAAAAATCTGGCACCAAGCACCTGCAGTTTAATGAAAGCTCAATATGAGTGCACAGTGTGCTGCAGCATCAAAGAAAGTCAACAGGATGCTGTTGCTGGCATCACCAGCAGATAAAAGAGTCATTATCCCACTCTACTCAGTGCTTGATAGGCCACACTTGGCATACTGTGTTCAGTCTTGGTCCCCACTGTACAAAAAAGATGTGGACAAGCTGGAGAGGGCCCAGAGAAGAGCCACAAAGATGATCAAGGGACTGGGAAGCCTGCTGTATGAAGAAAAGATGAGGATTAATTGGTACAAATTACTCCTGGGGAGATTCCAATTGGACACAAGAAGAAAATTTTTCACTATGAGAATTGTGAATCAGCCACTGGAATAACCTTCCCAGGGAAGTCGTGGATTCCCCAAGATTGGATGCTTTTAAGATTCAGCTGGACAGGGTGTTGGACCATCATGTCTAGACTGCGCTTTTGCCAAGAAACGTTGGACCAGATCACCCTTGAGGTGCTTTCCAGACTGATATTCTATGATTCTATGATAAATCCATTTTATATTGTGTACTGAAGTATGCAGGGACATGAGGCATGTGAAAATGGAAGTGATACAGTCAGGATGTAATACTGACAATCATTAAGTTAGCAATGCTGCCCTCAAACAAGTGTTGTAACATACATGTGTTGTGTCTAAAATCATTCTTTTACAGACCAAGACAGTTTCTTGTCATACAGTTCTGGTTGAAAATCTTCAGTACATCCATTAAATCCATGAGAGTGATCCATGGAGTTGTGATAGCTGTCCAACAGAGATCACTGTTGAATCAAAAGAGCTGAAATAGATTAGTTTTGGTATTAGATTTCCTGATTTCACTTTCAAAATGTTGTATTTTGTGCATGTAGGAGTAGATGTTTTAATATGATTGATATATGTAAAATATGTTATTGATTTCTAGATTAGTTCCTACTTTGGGGAAGGTGTTTACGTCTGAGAAAAATAAACAATACTGAGAATGGGGCTTTTAAATTATTTTCCAGCATCTTTGGAATATGAAAAGAAGAGCTCCCTTGTAGGAGAATAAATCCCTGTTCTGTCAGAGGCAGCAGCTCAGGTTCTTGCATTATAGCAGCATGTTGAGATACGGCCAGCAAGATTCAAGACCAAAAGACAATGCAGATGATGTCTTGGGTTGGCCTAGGTTCATGAAGTATGTTGTTAACTCCTGATGGGCCAAGCTCAGAAAAGCTAAGACCAAGTGGGCTTTATGTACAGACAAGGAATTTAGTATTTCAAAGGCTATATTCTGGAGTGTTTAAAAATTAATGACTTCTCAAAGATTACAAAGTATATTTTCAAATTTATCTTTTTCTTTTAATGTCCTTTGCTTTTTAGCAGAAGCAGTGTCTCTGAATTCCATAATGAAACTTAATTCTTGTAGGATATGTAATTTCGACTGGAAATACTGACACAGCAAATATTCACAACTCAAAAACAGCCGGAGCAAAAATATCTATTAAATATCCTGAAAGTCAAAAGTAGTTTTCATTCCTGTTTAACACAAGGTGACATATCTCAAAGGAAATAGCAGGACAAGAACTTCCTGTTACTCTTTTATTAGCTTTTAGTCATTCATGCTTCAATAACCCCCAATAAGTGTAATAATAATTAGAAAAAAAGAAACAAAACCTCAATAGACAAATGTGGGATAAAAAAAGCTGATGCAGAAGGAAAAAAAAAAGATAATTTTAATATAGCTATCTGTGTGTGTCTAAGTCATTAAGCCAGTGAAAGGAAAGCACCTATTTTCAGTGACATTTTTGTGAAGATACAATGTAGTTGAGAATGGGCCATCTAATTATTAGGACAAGACTCAATACTGTTCAGTAGTTCAGGTATAAACAGGTAGCTTCTTCCAACAGGGGAAAAATAAGAGTTTGTATTTTGATCTTCTACCCCTAAAATGTGAACAGATTAAGTAGCAATCAAGAAATGTGTTGAGGTTTTGTTCTGCTTATCAACACCTTTGTTAAAATAAGTGGTGACTTTAATAAATATTCAGGTGATGTGCATATTCTTAGATTAAAAGAGTGTTCAGTAAGTCATGAGCTTTTTGAAGGCTAATGTAAAATCTAATTGTAAGATGACAATCAGCGTGAAAAATCTTTTCTATGAACTTTCTTGTCATTTCTAGCATAGGGAATATGCTAGGAAGTGCTCTGTTAGGCGTGGATAGGTATTTGACCTACAGTTTAAATGTCACTGCTTGGCTGATGTTCTTGTTGCTTCCCCTTCTTAAAGGCAGGAGTTTTAGCTCTTCAGAAGCAATAACTAACATTAATTGGTGAGTCATACAACATTCTGCTGTAAGAAATAAAAGAGAGACTTAATTCTTCTGACACTTGAATTGCTCACTCTCTAAGTATTTCCCAAGTTAAAGTAATTTTATAATAATAGTGCAAGCATCCCTCCCTTGCTAATACAGACTTCAGATAAATTTTGTGTATCTCCAAGAGGCCTCTGTTACCACGAAGAAGCAGCTTTCCTGTACTCACCCATCTAGATCACACCTGGTGCAGCAGAGGGGAACCTTCACTTAAAAATCACTTATGCAGGACATCAGTCAAGGTGATTGTGAGAGTCCATGCTGGTTTACCGATGTATGAATATCATCCTAAAGTTATTAGAAGGTTTAACCCTTCATAGATGTTTCAGAACGTTTTGTTCTCTGGCTGAAGTATTATGAAGATGTAATGGATTTCAGCAGTATATTCAAAGCCCTGATTAATTAAGACTTTAAATTGAGAAGTGTGAACATCAGCTAAATACATGCTACACAACCGTCTTACAGATATTGTGTCTGTTGCATATCCAGGTTTTTAATCTATCTCTATTTTATTATTTGTTTACTTCTCAGGTGATACCATAACTTTAACTGCAATCATATGCATCTACTTAGAATCTGATATCTATCTTCTAAAAAATTACTTGTGTTTCTGCCATCTCTTTGCTGTGTTTCTGATATGTCCAGTCTTAGCTACATAAACATTTCTATAACTTTTTAAATACTAAAGGTGGTTATCTTTTTAATCACTGTTACTTCTCAGATACATTGATTTTGATGAAACAGTGCGTTTGATTTAGTGAATTCTTAGACTTGCATCACAGGCAGAAAGGTAAAAGACATGAGGAATTTTATAAACAAAGGACATGTCTAGGCTGCAGATTAGACTATCACGCTCTTAATTAGCTTCATTAAAGTTGTTGTGAAGGCCTTCTGAAACAAAACACTGACCCCTGTAGACTAAGATAACCTAGATATTTGATCTGTTTTTTTTCCTCTCTATATGAAACATGCTTGCAGGACAGTAAGGGTTTGTGGATGTGATAGTTTAGGCCCTGCTGGGACTGGAGACCACGTTGCCGTTGTCCCTCCCCCACCCTCGGACCGAGTAGGACACAAACCCCAGAGTTGAAATAAGGAAAGATTTAATACAACAGTGTATTAATAAATAAACAATCTGAACAACAACAATAGCAATAATAACAACAACAAACAGTAATAAGAGTAAACAAGACAAAAGATATACAGAGAAATGCTGCAGTGAACACAGCCAGCCCGCCACGCGTGCTTCCCGTGACCAAAGCCACAAAGGAAAGCTTCCTGCGCTGCTGCACCGGACCTGACTTCAGCATGGTATGAATAAACCGGCTGGAGATCCCTTCCCCCTGCTTGGGAGAAACTTAACTCTATCCTAGCTGAACAAGGACAGTGGAGATAGTGCTCTTCTCAGCAGTAACTTTCCAGTATTCAAAACGTGCTGGATGTTCATTGCTTCAGATGTGTGTAACATGGATGGATGGGGTATGTGATTCCTTGCTTAATCTGAGCCAGATGGCTGTGGAGTTTCCTGGCTGCTTCAGACTTCTGTCTACTTCCTCCTGTAATCTGACATTGGTCTCCAGCTTTGTTTGGCAGTGGTGAACAGCCTAACTTTCTCTCTTTTTGTGCAAAACTTGTCAAAAGTAGGTGACACTGCTGTTAAAAAATAAAGCAATAGCACTGAAGTTAGACTTTTTGAGGGAAGAGATTTTGCTACTCTAAACTTTGAAGTTAGAAGAATAATAATTAAATATTGTTATGACCAGCCAAAAAAGCTGGATGAACTGTTTTGGTCAAGGGAAAAGAACAAAGGGAGCTGTATCATTGAAACTGGATTTTGAAGTCATAGGAATTTAATTCCCTTCTTCCTTTCTTCCCCTAGTTTATTTGGTGAATAAAAATAACTATTTGAAGATTTCTGACCAAGCCAGTCTTGGGTACAAGAAGAGCCTAAACACTGAGAACTAATATGTATATTTTTCATCCTGCCCATATAATGGGTTTTTGTAATAAAAGATAGGTAAAATGGGCTGTACTTGGCATCTTGGGA
Source organism: Athene noctua (assembly GCF_965140245.1). Lineage (NCBI taxonomy): Eukaryota > Metazoa > Chordata > Aves > Strigiformes > Strigidae > Athene > Athene noctua. The sequence continues at coordinate 59,147,321 of NC_134077.1, read as the reverse complement.
ATGTCTTTGGCTTTCTCTGATGTTTTCTGTACTCACTCATAGTTATTGAATAATTCCTGATATATAGCTGACCACAAGCTTTTTTTTTTTTTTTAATCCAAGCTTTTATTTTTACTAAGAACAACTCTCAAAGTTTTGTTCCACCTCCACCTGAGACTGAGTGATAAATACTCCTTTTTGTGGGACATGTGCTTCTATATTTTTTTTAAAAAAGAACCTGTGTCCTGGTTTTGGCTGGGACAGTTAATTTTCTTCTTTTTTTGAGCAATGTGTGCTCACAGCCCAGAAAACCAACCGTATTCTTGGCTGCATCGAGAAGTGTGGCCAGCAGGTTGAGGGAGGTGATTTTTCCCCTCTGCTCTGGTGAGACCCCACCTGCAGTACTGTGTCCAGCTCTGGGGGCCCCCAATATAAGAAGGACATGGACTTGCTCAAGCGGGTCCAGAAGAGGGCCATACAAGGAAGAAATTCTTTATTGTTAGAGCTGCCCAGAAGAGTTGTGGCTGCCCCCTCCCTGGAATTGTTCAAGGCCAGGTTGGATGGGACTTTCAGCAACCTGACCTAGTGGAAGGTGTCCCTGCCCATGGCAGGGGGCTTGAACTAAGATGATCTTTAAGGTCCCTTCCTACCCAAACCATTCTATGATTTCTAGTAACTGGTAGGGTGCTATGTTTTTGTTTTAATGTGAGAATAATGTTGATAACACACTGAAATTTTAGTTGTTGCTAAATAGTGCTTATCCTAAGGTAAGGATTTTCCAGTTTCCCATGCTCCGACAGCAAGCAGGTGTACAAGAAGCTGGGAGGGATCGTGGCCAGGACAGTTGACCCAAACTAGCCAAAAGGATATTCCATACCACAGAATGTCATGTCCACTGTATAAACCGGGGGGAGTTGACTGAGGGGATAAGTTGGCTGACTTAATAGCTCAATGAGAGATGTGTATCTCTATGGAAAAAAGCCATTCTATTTCATCAGGCCCCATATTGCCTAGAAGAAATTAAAATGAAAGCTAGAAAATGACCTGCTATTTCAGCTGCCTCAGTAAGAGTGTCTCTCAGCCAGGAGAGCAATTCATGTGCTTGCTCAGGAGAGTGGGAGAATTCGCTAACTTTACTGAACACTGCTATTCAGTGCCTGTAAGATCTGTACTTTAAAATTTGTGTTTTACAAAAAAAGCAAAATGTTCTTTGCTTGGCTTCTGAACGTCTTCCTTTGTTTCTTTATCAGCATGATGTATCTCCAGAAGGCAAGAGTTGATCTTAGGGCACTGACCCCACAATCGAATACACTTCTATACTAAAAGCTATTGTATATAGGATACTGAAATGGGATTTGAAAGGGTTTAGAAGCATCTTTTTTTTTTTTCTACATTGCAGGTGGAATTGATGGAAGTACTTTTTTAGTTAAGAAAGCTACAAACTTTCCTTTCTATAGTCTGATTTCTGGAAATATTCTCATAACACAAAATACATTATTATGGAATTATATTGGGTTTATGTGAAATGCAAACTTTGTTTCAGTAACATTTAACCTTCAAAATCATAGTTCTTTTCCAACGTTTAATACAGTTCTACAATGCCCTTTTTTTCCCCTGAAAGATTTCTCTAGTGAAATTATATAATTCGCTGATTCTGTGATCTTTCTGCAAGTCAAGCATGAGGCATTTTTTGAACAGATAAATACTGGTTTTAAATACTAAGCTTAAAATGATTCACTTGGAGTAGTCTTATTTTATACTATGCAGAAAATGCTGGGGGCTTATCACAGTAAGAGGGGATAGTAATTGAATTTTAGAGAAATAAAGCATATTAAAAAGGAAAATGAGCAAAAATAGTTAATTTAGGACACAAATTGAAACAGCAAATCTGTTGGTGATGGATTGTGAAGAAAGAGTTGCATCCTGAAAAATATGTTCTAGTATATAAAGGGTTTTCTGCTTAAGAGTTTTGTTGAAAACAAGAGCTCAGAAGGAATATTGGTAATGTTTTAATCACTGTATTATTTTTCTTATCAGCAATTTAAAAAATTTTTAAAAACCCTTTCATTTTTCTGGGAGATGTGTCACAAAGGTGTGGACTAAGAAGTCTGTATGTATTTCATCACTTGCACACTCTCCTTGTAACAAGCAGTTGAGCTTTATTCTAAAGCAAGCAACTTGTTTGAAAGAACTGTTTAACACAACACCTATAAGCATACATAAATTTGATTGCGAATAACAGACCTGTGAGGTGACACATGCTTGGTCATGCTAAAAGCAAGTTTCTCTGATGAAGTAGTCATCGTCTGAGACTTTTAGTGATTGAGTAACTTGAATAGTCTGTCACTTTTCTTAGTGCAGCTGATAGAGTAGGAAGGGTGATGCAGGGTATGCTGCCCTGGGACTTCATGTCCATTTCTTGGCATGAGTTGTAAAGAACCAGCATGAACAGGAAACAATTGTGGCAAGTCAGGGGAATTACAGGCTTGTACAGGAAAAGGGGAAGTGTGTCATCTCAAAGAAAACATAAACTGCAAACAAGCGTGAAAGTGGTGGTCATAAGTCACAGAAGTGGTGTCTTCTGATTGTCAGTCAGTTCTTCTGAAAGATGCTGTGGCATGACTGCCTGCAACTAGCACTGCTTGGCAAGGAGTACCCCTGTCTTTCCCAAGACCATCTGTATTTGTCTTAGGAATGCCTTTTAAGGCACTTTTAAACAAGTGTTGGCTGTTTCATTGCAGCTCTCATGCTTGTATACCTTTCCCATCTTTTGTCATGGGTGTGATTGAAACAATTAAAGACACGAGATTTAATTCTTCCTCAGTAATTTTGTGGATTTGTAGGTAGAAGAAACTTGACCGTGTAATCCCCAGGCAACTTGATCTAGGGTTAAAGCTATTCTTTCTTTGAACGGGAGGTTGGACTGGGCGGCCAGTGTCTTCAAATCTAAATGAAATACAGGTTATATCATTCCATAAGTCATATAACTAATTGAAGAAGGTCAGGCTATCTAAAATTGTATCCAAAGCAAGCACTTGGATCTTAACAGCACTTAAGTATTTGTGTCTCAATTCAGCAGGAGAAAGTGAAATCCAGTCATCTAATATAAAATTGCAAAGGAATTTTGTAAAAGCCCACAGCTGGAGAAGTTCTTATGCAAAACGAGCTGGCAAGTGTGTGTGTGTGTGACCGAGTGTGTGTGTGGAGGGGTGTGTGTGTGTTCAATTACTAGCTCTAGAGCTACTTTCAGTATGTTCTTGTATTATATGTATATGACAAGAGTGAATTACTGATATTGTGTCGTGCTAGTTTGGCTCATATTGTCTTACAAGTTGCTCAGAGAGAGAAAACTTTTTTTGCTAATATTTGCCTGTGTTACAGTGACTTGGAACAGTCATTATGTAAGTATGCATTAATACTTTGATAGCTCTTTCTAATAGAATTTAGCTTATTAAGAACATAATTTGTTTGGACTAAAGAGAGCTAGGCTATTAACTCTTCGTAAATTTATGATTAAGTGCTTGATCAGTATTAAATGTTAAAGAGATATAGTCTGCCTATCAAATTCTGTTAATGATTTCAAGTATGGTCTATTAATCTAAATATTAATGTACTACCTAGAGACTGACTGTTCTGGAAGTTTATCTAGTCAAAGACAGATAGATACAATCTAAGATCAAAGAATCAAATCTGGATGTTTTTTGACTCTCAATACACTTGCCATCAAATTATTGTATTAGCAGCAATTGCTGCCACTAAATTTTCAAATCATCTTTCTGGGATAAAATGGGATTTTTTCCTTCTGGGTGAAGTTTATTATTTGTTCAATACATGCCTTGTTTTCTTGACTTAGTATTCTGGAGATGTCGGATAGTCATGTAGTAACTATTTTGACCAGTTGTATTTCTAGATTCTGCTTTTTTCTGAGATGAAGCTTATCTGTAGGTAGGTATGTCTACAACTTTAAGTGGAGGGGTAAAGAGAGTGACTGAAGCTCAGGGAATATGTCTAAAGGGAAAGAGTTGTTTGCGGGCCTGTCTGTGTTGCAGACTTCACTCAAGTAAGACCAATGGTCTTCCTTGACTTGACTTCCTCCTCCTGTTCTGGGTCAGAAGTCCTGGACTCCCTGTGCTGGCACCTCACTGGTCTATTGTTAGCTTTAGGGTATCATGAATACTTCTAACACAATTTTCTGTGCATCCCTTGTACTGTTTTGTAGTATGGACTCTGCTGCTAGGCAGAACAGCAAGTACTACTGACTGGTGTGAACTTCTAGCAGGCAAGTGCCTTGTAGAGTACCTGTCTGCATGGGAAGTATAAGCTCTGTGTTACAGGAGCTGGTTTTAACCAACCAACCAATCAACCAACCACCCACCCATCCAGATTAACCAGCCAAATTTATCTTAATGTCTGTCTTTCTCTTGTCAGAAATGTGGTTGTACTGGCATTTTGTGGAAGCTTTTGTTTTATAGACAAGTGATGAAATATATGGGACCTTGAAACCTTCTGTTCTAATTCTTTCCTTTGAGTTTCAGACTTCCTGAACCCAGGTGTTGACATTAAATGCAAAAAGAGGCTGTAATGTTGACTGGTTTTAGTTAAAACCAGCAAATTTTTGGGTAGTTCAGAGCGTTCATGTATGTGTATGTGTACACTATATAATCTCCTGTTCTGTGCATTTTAAATTATCATGTAAAAAGAAAAGAAAAAGATTGATACAACTCATTCAGATGTGAACAAGATGAAGTTCAGTTGCTTTCGATGGTGCAAATCAGCAAGTGAGTGAAAAACAAGTCTCCAAAGCTAAAGTTTTTATAAATAGAGACTGATACACTCCACACAGTCAAGCTGCCATTCTGCTGTCTCTAGACAGGAGTTCTCCCCTGATGAAGGCTTCCTGGGCATAGTACTGGAATAGAATATTTATGTGGAAGTGCTGAATTACTATGAAAACTCCCAAACAATAATACTTGATGGATAAATATTACTTTTTTTTTTTTTTGATATCACAAAAACTATTTGCATGTCTGCAAGAAATTGGCACAGCCAATTTCTTTATCCTGTCCTTCAAGATGCTTCTTGTACTCTGCAGTGGAGGAAAGAGATGGTATATGAATGGAAGGGTTGGTCATATTAGGAGGAAGGGAAAGGGATGCAGTGATGTCCTGTGTGAACCTTTGAAGTATCCACATTCTCCCATCCTAGAACAAGACAAAGAAATATGGTTCTAATCCCAGATTCTTGCAGAGTTTTGGGGAGAGGCTGTGTATGGGATTTTGAGCAATTTACCTTCTGTTCCATATCAAAAACAAAATCAAAATTTTCATTTTGTTGTCGTCTTCTTTACATTCCTCCCTTGTACCTCTTTCTGACCTTCCCACCCACTCCTATGCACAACCAATTGCTCTTGGAGTCAGGAGCTTTCAGATTAATTAACATTTAAATACCTGCCTTTTACTAGTACCTACTCTGCTTGCCAGCTTTATGATGTCTCTGTCCTACCCATTCTGCCAGTCTTTCAAACATGTCAGCTGTCAGGTAGGCATAGAAGCAGCTCACTAGATGCACTTATGTGTGACTCACCCACAGTTCCGTTGCCCTATCCAGTTTTAATAAGCATGATTAAATATTCACCTTTTGTTTCTCTGACCCTTCTTGCTATCAGTCAAAGGGTCCTAATACCCTTGCTCTCCATAGATTATGCTGTTTTATGCTTTATCCTGGGCCTTTGATTGACAGTTGTACCCACCCACTTCACTACTGTTCTCTGAGAAGCAACATCCACAACTGTGTAAGTACAAACATTTAGCCATCTTGCCTTTTCTTTCCTTATGCTATTTTTTCTCCTTTTTCCCCCCTCCTTCTTAGACGGCTTGGGGTGTGTCTCAACATATGGTGGATATATTTAACGTTCTGTTTAGATGTGCTTGTTATTCCCTTTAAACACATCTGAATAGAATAATAAAAAGCATAGGTCTTTTTCATCAGTTTTACAGTCTATCTGTGCAGATAAATAACCAAGTTCCCACAATGTTTAAAAAAAAATCTTCCATAGATACTTTCTGAAATATCTTGGAATGCTGGAAATTCTGTATCAGTTGACGCTGTTTTGAAAACAAGTGAATGCATTTGAACTGTAGAATGTACATGCATATATGACACCCCCCAGTATTTCACTATATTGTCCCTCTATCTTCTACTCCTTTTTCTCCACTGAATTAGAAAAAATAATTTTAAAAACGTTTCTATGAAGTCTCTTAAAATTTCAAAACAAAGTGCTAGCATGCCAATTTCAGATTAACTGGAAAATTAAAGCCTACATGTGGAATACTTTTCTAACTCCGCGTGGAGTTTCCTGAAGTCCTGCTGTAGTTCAGTGTAGACCAGTGTAGACACTGATGTCTGTGGGAGAAAGACAAATCAAGTTAACAGAAGAACTGTTTGCCTGCAAAAGAGGCAGTGGCTTATGAAGGGTAAGATCTGTCTGTTTGCAGTAAAATCTTATTACATTGGCTTATTCTAGAGCAGTCTGGCAGATTCATCTTTGAAAGAGTAACTTCACAATAAGGTGGTGTCTTACTAGCTAAGATTTTGGGTAACATGCTGCTAGCCAGAAAAAAATTTCTTTTGTGCAGTGAAGGAAACACCTTTCTATGCCAAGAGAAAAATGTGTCTGAGGTACTGAATTTATTAGGAGTTTTCTTTTGGTCTTTTTGGTTGTGTAGTGTAATGATTACTTTGAAGTCCAAACCGGTTTGTTTTCTGAATAACAGCTCTTTCTATAGCAGCTGGTAGTGGTACTGTAAAAGTTTTGTGCTAGATTTTCTGATGCAGATTCAGACACATATGCATAAATCCTGCCCCAACCTCCATCAAATGGTACTTTCATCAGAAATGTTCTATTTCCATATGTGAGCCTACCCTGAATGATTTTATTCTCAGGGACATCCCTGTAGATTTCAAATAAGGAAAATAAAGAGCTACAAGAGAAGAAATATTTTCAAGTGTAACACAGAACCAAATGACATTCTGTTTACATGAAGATATCTTTTGTTTTCTTTACCAGTTTTGATCAGAATTTTATGTAAATCAGAACATGCTTTGAATGGATGAATTTTGAGGTGATAATTTAATCAATAATTTAATTATTGATGTATAAATTTCTCTGTGTTACTGGGTGAGAGTAGACACAGTACATTAAGATTTGTAGCTGAATTTCTGTCATAACATTGTGTCTGGCATCCCCCCCCGCCCCACTTCACAGTAAATTCAGTTCAAATTAAATTAATAATTTATAATCTTAAATTATAGAAGCACTTAATTCTGACAGCCTCTAAACATTTTTTGTTTTGTTTTCATATGGCTTTTAAAAAAATATCACATAACCACCCAAAAAAAGAAAAAATGTTCATTTTGGGTTAAAGAATTTCTTCCTTATGGTATTTAATGCTGAATTACAGAACATAAACAGTTATGGAAGAACATTAACACCAGGGTGATCATTTGCTATAATTTGAGTCTCCAGTCTTTGTAAATAAGATCTTTCTTGAGAAACCTAATTTCTTTATCATTCATGTAATTTTTATATGCAAATATCTGCAAGCTAAAAGCAGATGGAAAATTACCTTTTTAATCTCATACATAAATGCTTGGTGTTGTACCACAGATGGTGTGCTTGTTATCTGGTAAACAGTATGATTAAGGTCTTACAAACTTTAGAAAACTTTTATTTTGTGATGAATATGCTGATAATGCTATTAATGTTTTTCTAGCTGCATTTAAAGTTTGTCTAGTATATTTTTCTGCAAGTGGTAAGAACTTAAATGACTGAATGCTAGTAATTTGGTAGGAAATACGTATACACTCAGAGTTACCCGGATCTTTTATGTGCATAAATCTTCTATGATCATCTTGCCATTTCTCTTGATAAACTAATGTCATCTTAGTGGAAAAAATGTTACATATTTAAATGGATAGGCTATACAGACTGAAAATCGGAAGACAAACTTATCTTTGGCTTTCTGCTGAAATGCACCCACCTAGAAAATACGCACTTGAGTTAATATTTTTCACTTTTATATTAAGAAGTCACTCAGTGCCCCAGTTCAGAGGTTTCTAGAAAGAAAAGCTGCTTCTGACATATGTTTATGTCCACTGATTTTTCTGTCCCCTTGTGCCATTACATAGCAATACAATTTCAGCTCCACTGGGATGACCACTTCTCTCCACTGTAGTTTACAGCATAGCAGTTCATGGCCAGGTCCAGGGTCTGTTTTGAGGGTAGGTTCGTTTTTATGTCACTTTATGATCATGACAAATGCTCTTCAAAATCAGTTTTGCCTATGATGTTTCATTCCTATGCTGACACATTGAGTAGGTTTGTAGACCATGTGCTTAGGCCCCAAGCAGGATTTTAACTGCTCTCCAGTGTGTTGTAACTGAGGAAGGTGGATTTTTAGGGCACATGGCTGTTAAATTTTGTGATGAGTTGAAATCTTGGCTCTTCTTTTGGTAGCTCAGCCCTACTGAGTCAATCAGAACTAGCCACAGAATTCCCCTGCTGCAAGTTGCCCAGGATGTGCAATAATCTGCAAACTAGCTATGCTGTGTTAAATTTAGTAATTTAAGACAAAAAATACGTTCCTCTGATGTAGATCTCCTCCTTTGTCCTGCATCGTAAACATTTGAGTTCACACACATTATCAGAATGGAAATGAGAGATTTAAATAAATTCTGTTTAGAATTGCTCAGCATCTTTGAGAAGTTAAAAAGATTTCCAAACCAGAAAAGGGAATTATATGGGCTGTGATACAAATTTTGGTTTTGTAAGGCAAAATGTACTTGTTTCTTAAATAGTTCTGCTAAGATGTTGTTCTTCAGAAAGTTTTACAAGGAACAGAAGAAAAGACTCATCTTATTTTGTACTTCTAGCCTAAGGGAGGATATTATTTAGCTGATATGGTATGACTACTTTTTATGCATTTGATACTTCTGATGTGCTATAAGTGGTTTCTCGTAGGACATTGGCTCATCCATATCCATACCTCAGTCAATTATTACTGCTGAGGCTCTGGGAAAATCCAGCTATGATTTCAAGGAGTGTAATACCTTCCCTCTTGTCTCTTTTCAGCTAACAAATTTAAAACTTTTAGCTGAAGCCATAATTGCATGCTTTTGGTTCTTGAGGTGTCAGATGAAGTTCCACATTGATGACAACTAGATATTGTTGCCGGAGGAGGGGATAGGGAAAGCTAAGTGTACAAAAGCAGGAGAGAGACTGAACGAATAGAAAAGTATCATGTTTCAAAGGGCTCGCTCAACCTCCTGGATGGGATTTGCTGGTTTAAATATCAGCCATGAAGTCAGAAGCTAATGGAGCTGAGGAGTTACAGGTATATTAAAACTCTATAAGTACTAAATGAAGAGAAAAATCCAAGCATTTTTATCAACATGTAATAGAATTAGACATCCTGAGATGTATGCTGCGGCATCATTTTTCTCCAATTACACGTTCCAGAGTTTCTAGAAACCCTTCATGAAAAATGAAAAAAGTGGGGTTTGAGCTGATTTCTGACTAATATTGAATAGCTGAAGGAAATAAAATATGGAGATAGTTTGTAAAATCAGAATTATTTTATTTCCTTAAGATTGATTTTTGTGAATATAAGGTAGATTCTTGTGAATATATTAGTTTCGTAAGAGTTATTACCCTGCGTGTAGGGATGGAAAGTTTTCATTTAGGACCTCCAAAACCAGACTGATAAACCTTTGTCTTGAGATAAATGATCAAGCCCTGTTTGAAGCAGAGGATTCATTAGCTTCATATGGACTAACAGGGAGGAAAGGGATATCTAGAAACAAACACAAAAAATCTTACAGTATTTCTAGTCATAAAAAAATCATGCTTTAATTATGAATGAACCAAATAGTATCTTTCTGAGTTTACTCACAAACTTACAGATTAGCTCTAAGAGAAGTAACCTCGTTAATTTAGCTCTTTAAATATAAATATTATCTAGGAATTTTACAGCTAGAGAGAACGTTGTAGCAAACAAATTAAACTTTTTAAATATTAAAACCAAGGAAGTCTTTGAGTGATTATTATATAGTCACCGTGAACACAGATAAGATTTTCCACCTCTATATGGAAGAACTGGAAGAATTAAGGATTTATTGGACAAAATAGTCAAGTGATGCAAACATATTTTGGAAGAGGTACTAGAATCTTTGCTGCCCAGATAAGAGGTTTAGAGAAACGTGCTTGTTCCTGCTGTCTTCAAATAAAGTCATTCTTTGTATATAAGCAAAAGTAAGAGCCTGTGGATCAAAACAACTTAGCTGTTCATATTCCTAGAACTAACCTCCATTATAATTTTTCTTGCTTACTTTTTTTTTGGTGTGGTGAATTCTGAAGTGCTTACAATGTAATCCACTTTGAAGATTTTTGCAGATTTAGATAGGTTTAGGTAATCCTTTAGCAAATTAATTGGTTTAAGCTAATAAATTTAAACTAATCACAATATGGCAGCTTTTACAGTATAGCTGCATCTGGTGGAGTTTAACTATAATTGCATCTTGAGAGCTACAGCTGCTGTATTTCATACATTAATAAAAATTATGAGGAACTAATTAATAAAAATACACATACAGGTGGAAAGTTATATATAAACAGAAAAGCCTTTCTGAGGTGTCATAGCTTCACTCCTAAGAATATCATTCCACAAACATTTTGAATGATGAACAAAATTTTCAGCAATCATATCTGGGTAAAAAATATTTTATTTTTTTATTCTCTGAGGGACATAGTTTAAGAAAATGAATGCTAAACATTTTGAGAGGAGGAATTTTTCCTTACATACTGCATAGGACTGTCTGGATTGAGGTAGCATGAAGACAGATAACAAAACAAGGAGGAATAATTTTACCAAACAACAATGTACTTTTTTATTATTTGAAGGGAAAATAGAGATATTACTGTAATATTTACCTCCAAGAGCTAAATTTTTCAGTTAAAGTTGCCAAAAATCAAGATGCAAATAAGTAAGTTGAAGATGCTGCTTTACTGTTTTTGTCTTGATGACATGCTAGCCTCTGGCATGACTCCCAGCTATTCACATTAACTTAAAACATTTACACAGCCACATGAACCATCTATTCCACTTAGTGAAGCATCTGTCACTCCCTGATCTGCAGCATAAACTAGAAAGTAGTATTTATTATATTTCAATATCAGGGAATGTGACATCACTGTCTCTAGTAACTGGCAGGCACAGCAGTCTAAATGTGTCTAATAGTGCTCTCAAGTATTTTTTTCTGAGACCTGTGCATATATATACTGTACTGTGTTCGTCCCCTGCTGTTATTTCAGACTCGCAAATGATCTGAATTAGTATTCCTGTGATCCCAATGGTGTTTTCACAATTTTTGCTTTCTGGTTTTGAAACAATGTAGTAGTGGGCTGTTGTTAAGACTCTTTGTCATAGTTACAGCCATATATGAATACAAAAAGAGTCCTAATGAAATTAATAATTTCCACTGTTAATGCCATAAATAAACTGAAGCTGTGTGAAGTTGAATTTAAATATCTGCAGAGCAATTGTGGGATTGAGTTGCCTGGATGAATTTTCATGGACAAGATAAAGGACTGATGTAAGTGATCAGCTTGGAGTCTACTGGTTGTTAAATAGGACAGCATTTCCTGCCACTGATGTCAGAAGAACACCACATTTTAGCATGGGCTTCGCTGAGATTGGTTTCAGTTCAGAACCGTGGATATCTTCAGCAATATGGTTCTTTCTACCCTGAATCACCATGGTCAAAATCATGCAAGTGTGCAGGGACTGATTACTCTGACCTAGCAAAAAAAACCAGCTTCACTAAATAGTTGCAGCTCTTGGAAGAAAAATTGACATTTTTCAAACCCAAGTTATGGACTTATACTTTCCTCTGAAGTATTAAGTTGATGTCTTGGTTAGGAAGAATATTTGAATTGGTTCAAAGCCTGTAATATAGTTCTGTCTTGAACTGAAAAATTAATTAATATGATTCTTATTTTGTCCACACTCTACTTTTTCCTTCCATACTAGATTATTGTAAAAGCAGAAGACAAATAGAAGTGGGAAAATGCAAACTGTCAGCTTAGAATATCTGGATAAGCTGACATTTTTAAACTGAATTTTATCTCAAAACAGAAGTATTTGCTGCAAATTGAGTCCAAAATGCATGTTTTCACAAATGACATTTACTGACATCTTACAGCTTTATTTAGGTGATATGTGCAGCTGATGCAACAACTGACTTCTGACAGACACTGATTTGCCTTAAATCTGATTAGGCTGTATAACCCCTTAGTAACTGCACTAGTAGGAAACAGCAAAATAACATCTCACCTGAACTGAAACTAGCTTAATTTCTGGAATGGCTTGTTCCCATCTGCCCATATTGAAGGCTAAGAACAGTTGCTTAGCACAGTAGTCCATAAGGGTCAATGAAATAAAATGCAAAATCTTTCCATTTCATATTCAGGCATAAGAAGCCTGGGCATGTAATTCAGGGCCCAAAATTTGATGGGATGTGAGTATCCTTCATTGTGTCCCAACAAGTCTCTCTGGTACTCAGATTTTCTGGCTCTGCTGCTTTTTACAGGCAAATGCAATGAAAAGTGGGACAAGTCAGCACTCTACTCTCATATCTATGTGGGTCACTGTCGTGGCTTAAGCTCAGAGGGCAACTGAGCACCACGCAGCCACTCACTCTCACCTTCCCCGCAGCAATGAGAAAGGGGAAAATAAGCAAAAACACCACTCACTCCTTCCTCCACAGCTCTGGGAAGGAGGAAAGCAAAGGGCTCAGAAAAATTGAGGTAAGACATGGAGGGATGACATCATCCTTTAAGGCACAGGCAAAAAATAGACTCATTAGGGGAAGAAAAAAGGAGCATAAATTTAATACAGACACTAACAACACCATCACTTAACAGAATAGGACCATGAGAAGCACTGCTACATCCTCAAAATACCTTCCCCCACCCTTCCCTTCTTTCTGGGCTCAGCTTTGCTTCCAATGTATCTCTGTGGCGCAGGGGTCAGGGAGTGGGGGCTGTGGTCAGTCCTGCCGCTTCTTCCACCTCGGGGGAGGGGAACTCCTGGCATTCCTGCCCTGTTCCAGCGCAGCCCCCCTCTCACAGGAGACAGTCCCCCACAAACCAGCTCCGACACGAGTCACTCCCACGGGCGTGTGGGTCACCCCCACGTGTGGCAATCCTCCCGGCGCTGAACTGCAACAGCGGGGGCTTCTTCCCACAGGGTCCCGGCCTTCTTCTGGTGCAGTCACCTGTCCCGGCGTGGGGCCCCCCACAGCTGCGAATCAGCATCTGCTCCACCGTAGACCCCCATGGGTGGCAGGAGGCGGCCCTGCCATCTCACCAGGGGATACAGGGGAGCCTCTGCTCTGGCACACACACACACCTCCCCCCTTCTACACTGTTCTTCCAGTGACCTCGGTGTGCACACAGGTGTTCTCCTCAAACTCCTCCCAGGTTCCCTTTCTTAAATACGTTATCACAGAGGCGCAGCCACTATCACTAATTGGCCTGGCCTTGGTGCAAAGATTGGTCTGACTTGGAGCCGGAGGAAGCTCTGAGAAGCTTCTCACAAGGGGCCACTGCTTTAGCCCCCTCCCCTGCTACCAAACCCTGCCACTCACTCAAACCAGGACAGTCACACAGGTGACTTACCTTATGGTGAATGCACAATGACCTAAACATTCTGCCTGTTGGTATTCTGAGTGTTGACCATTTCTCTTGTTCCTGGATTTGGAAATTTGGTAACCTGTGTCACTCAGATTTCTACATCTTCAGATATTAAAGCAGAACCAGCCCCAAATCTGTTATTTATGGGCCCCATCTGCAGATATGCTTTAGGCATGCATGCTTTGGCAAAATGAAATTTATAATGCTGTAGATGTACTGATTTTGTCATAAATTATAATGTTAGTTGTCTGGGAAAGTGTCAGAGAGAAGTAGTACCTCTAAGCGTGAAAAATTGTGATGATGTACGTTATAGTCTAGTGAGGGAGTATGCATACTATCAAATGTATGGACTCCTTAGCCAGCTGCCTCAAGGTACATGGGTGCATTTTCCTTTGACAGTTTTGTATTTATTACTTGTTTAAATAATTACTGCCACTATGACTGAAAGACAACATTTTTTTCCTCCTTTTTTTAGTTTATTTCTTCATGCATTTCGGAGAACAGCAGAGTATAACAGCCACACTTCTTAATTTAATTTCCATTTGTCCAAGAGTGTCTGCTCTAAAAGGCAGAAGTCAAGACACTGCAGGCGCTGATGTGTACTGCGAGGAAGAAAAGGGGGAAAAGCATGCAGCTGCTTTATGCTGCACACTTAAAATTCTTGTAGTCAGGGATAACCGAAGCATTATGAATGTGTCCAACCTTAGCCTTACCCAGTATGTTTATCCATAAGCAATTCTATTAGAAGTACACTCTAAGACAGCAGTTTTCAAAACGACTCATTTACAGCAACCAAGGTCTGTGGATTTTAGTATGTTAGAGCAGATAAGCAGTACAACGTGATTGACTTTTAAGTTTTGACTGAGTGGCTTGGTCAGTATTTACAGCATAGACAAAGTAAGACTTGGAATTTAATCACGAATTTCAGTGCAAAGAATTTCTCTTCACCCATTCCTTGAAGATGCATTGTAGTGGAAATTATGAAAAACTCTTTCCTGGGGATATCTCTAGATAAACAGAAACAGTTGGCTGGACTTCAGATCCCAAGGAATCAATTATCTCAGCACAATATGAAACCCTTTTGTCCCTTCTTGCTTAATCTCAGTGGATTTTTTTAAATTGAAACTTTGAGTATTGTTTTTGGCCCTTTTTGTGCGTTACTTGTCACTTGCTCCATTTGCAGAGCACATCAATACCCTTACTGTCAAAGAAATCTATTCCCTCGATTTTAGAATTAGTCTGCAGTCAAAGCTAGAGCATGACACCTAACTTCAGTTAAAGCTTTAGCTAAAATAAAGAGGAATTTTAATTAAGTCTTTAGATTAGAGCATATATGTAGTGCAAAACCTGTTTAATATACAGCCATCAGATGAGTGATATTGTTTTTTATGATATGACAGATTATTAATGTGCTGCAAGATTTGTACTAAGATGTGTAAGAGATGCTTATTGGCTAGAACCTTGTTTCTCATTAGTAAATATTTTCATTATCAGTTGAATTTAAATAATGTGTTATTACAGTTCTGGTTTTATATCCTTGAACATTGCGTGCAGACACTTGCTATGCATCTATTTCCTTTCTGATTAAAACATAATTGTGTGTTATGCAGCGAATATCTAGAGCATAAGAAAAGCATGACAAATGGCTTAGTAGTTTGTATTCCATCTTTTTATATATTCCCAGAAAACAATTGCAGAAGACATCTTAAAGACATCATATTAAAATTTCAGGTGGAACCTAGTCAATGGTCTGAATACTTACCATATCAGGAGAGAAATGGCATGGGGTACTTGACCCTAATCAAGCTCTTCATCTATATTTGCACTTTGAGGGGGGAAATGCAGCATTCCATTCTCCACAGAATGTGTTTCCAGTTATTAGACATCTGTCAACAAATGTCACTTCAGTGTAATAGATGTTTCTGCTTAACAAGAACAACTTTTTATTATGGTACAGACAGAAGAGTTTTCAGTTTTCTCTTTCACAGATCTAAAGGTAATAGTGTTTTCTAGAAGGATCATAGAATATTGCATAATCACTGACATCTGTCTGCTTTTTTTCTCCTAAATGTGGACTTAGAGTTGCTGATTTGCATAAACACCGTGGAGTAATTAGAATCATAGAATTACAGAATGGTTTGGGTTGGAAGAGACCTTAAAGATCATCTAGTTCCACCCCCCTGCCATGGGCAGGGACACCTTCCACTAGCCCAGGTTGCTCAAAGCCCCATCCAGCCTGGCCTTGAACACTGCCAGGGAGGGGGCAGCCACAGCTTCTCTGGGCAACCTGTGCCAGTGTCTGACTGCCCTCATCATGGAAAAGGTCTTCCTTATGTCCAGTCTAATTCTATCCTGCTTCAGTTTAAAGCCGCTGCCCCTTGTCTTGTCACTACAGGCCTTGGTAAATGTCTTTCTTTTAAGCACACTTTATGTACTGAAAGGCCACATTAAGATCTCCCCAGAGCTTTCTTTTCTCCAGGCTGAACAACCCCAGCTCTTTTGTCATGGGAGAGGTGTGATAGCTCTCTGATGAGTTTCATGGCCCTCCTCTGGACCCATTCTAAGGGGTCCATGTCCTCCTCAGTTCTGTGAAACTCTTGTTTTTGTAACAGTGGACCCATTGTGTCCTCTGAGCAAGCAGTACTTTTATACTTTAATGGTGGTTTCAAATGGACATTGTATGTGAACTGTGTGGTGATTTTACTGCCTTTGAGGACACTGTCTCTGTTCTGCTGTGTCATCCCTGCCAGAGGTGAATCAACCTCAAGCTAAGTCTTAAACATCTAATTTTATTTAAGAAAATATTCCCGTAAGTTTTGGGGGGATGGGGTGTTATTTTGTTAACAACACTGATATGCTTTAAAAGGTTCTTATTTGTTATGCACTAAATTTTATCTTGCATTGCTCTCTGGACATGATCATTTGGTAGTGTCGTACTAAACAAAACCATTAAGATTGGAAAGACTGGTCCTGTTGTGAAGGCTTTGGGGTTATTTTTGGTTTGTGCAGTCTTAAATAAAGATAATCATTAGCAGACTTTTATTCTGTTTTAAACACTTTTTTTCCTCTAATAGTGAAAATCTTTTTTTGTTGTATTTGTACAGTTTATCATTTAATATCATGCTAGTAACAAGAAGTATTACTAGTGATGGACAAATTCAGAGCATAGATAAGTACTGGTCATTTGTTAGCAAACCAGTACTCTGAATTACTCACTAGTGCACTAGAATAATTACCTTGAATTGACTAGTCAGACATGAGCATTAAGTGGTGATCAATTTAAGAAATATTCCCCTAATTATTATTAGAACAAAACTTTCAGAACCAAAAGAAATAATCCACTTCTACAGTGTTGCCTACTAGATGTACATGAGCTCACTTTATTATCTGGTTCTCAAAATAAAATCTGAGTACATTATAGTAAAATTCAGTTCATTGGTAATATGCTATTCTTTTCAGCCAGTACAAACCTGTATTTAACTGAAGACCAAAATATTTCCAAGAGGTGTTAAAATTTTATCATGATTTTTTTTTGTTTATTGTGTAACTTTAGTAGTTTACATAATTGTGTGTTGCTTCTTCAGTAATGATTACAAAAATGTACAGTGCCTGTTTTTCTGTTTCTTTTGGGGTTTTTTTTACTCAATTATTTATTTTTGTTATCTTTGCGAATACTGACAGATCTAAGAATCAATTCAGTAGTGAAATAATTTGGTTTGGAACTGGAAAACTTTTTGGTTATACTAAGAGATATTACAAGCCCTAAGATATAAGATCCAGGGTGAAAGAGAAGATGATTTTTTTTCCTTCCTCATGCTGTGTCAAAACGTAGCACCATTAAATGAGACAAATCCTGTTCAAAGCCCAGGGCAGAAAACAGAACATTGTAAAGTGGTTAGGGAGAATACTCTCAGTATCTGGTCTGTTAATTTTGGTTTTGTATTTAATGTTTCTGAAGTAAAATGACAGAGTTCTATGCTAAGGCACTGAAAATTCCTCAACATCTGAAATAAGAAGCTGTATCATGGACTGACATGATCTCAAGTCACCATGTTTAAGACCAATATGAAATACAGTTTTTTCATTGGTTTTGTCTAGTTCTATTCTTTAAAACTCAGCTGAAAACTAAAATAGAGAAAATAACTGCATTTTTCTTCACCACAAGAACAGCTTTTACAGCTATTTTAACTTCCAATTCCCTGCCAGAATTATTTGGGAAACCTGCCCCAAGTACTGAGTGAATTAGTAGAAGGCAATTTCAAGTCAGATTTTGGGTTTTGTTTCGTTTTGTTGTTTTTTAAGGGTTTGTTTGTTTGTTTGTTTTTTTAATTAAGATTTTAATTACATATTTCCCCTACTGTTACAGAAGTCCTCTTTTCAGCTTATGTTTTAAATTTGATTCTTTTATGGTAGCAGTTATATAAGACTTCTTTCTGTTGTCCACAAAAAGTTGGGTTTTCTTCCCTGAGAAAGTCCTCCTGAACTTTTGCAAATGACGCTTGTAAAAGACATTTACTTTTTCTAGAAAGAAATTGACAACAACAAATACTGCAACAAGGGAGGTTCAGACTGGACATTAGGAAAAACTTTTTCACAGAAAGAGTGGTCAGACAGTGGAATAGGCTGCCCAGGGAGGTGGTGGAGTCACCATCCCTGGATGTGTTTAAGGGTCGTTTAGATGAGATGTTGGGGGATATGGTGTAGGGGAGAACTTTGTAGAGTAGGGCTGATGGTTGGATTCGATGATCCCAAGGGTCTTTTCCAACCTGAATGATTCTGTGATTCTGTGAAAAAAAAACCCACAACAAAACAACAGAGTAATGAGAAGGCATTTTGTGTATATAGTAATTTCATACATCTAACAAGTCAAGTGTCCTGTTTAGCATAAATATCCTCTGTATGGGGATTGTAGAGCTATTTCTAACTTAATGTCATTCTTAGCAGCTCCTCCCATGCTTAATGCTTCACTGTTTAGACAGGAGGGTGACTGTTGTAGGTGATATGAATCTAACTGGTAATGCTTCTGTTTCTTATATTTTGGAACCACAAAATAATTTAGTCTGGGAATGATACAGTCCAAACTCCCATTCAAATTAGGGCCAACTTTCACAGTTGAATCAAAATACTCATAGCCATGGAGCTTACACTCAAGCAGCTTCATCTTCAAGCAAAATATTAATATACTTACATTAATGGAATTTTTAAATGGTGGTATTAGAGGAATCTGAGATATTACATAGCATTATGTGAGAATAATGATGTGAACATAAATAAATGTTTCATCTTAATGTAGTGTTATAGTAAGACTTGCATTATTGGATTTAATGAGGGTTACTACTGATATGGATGCTAAATGAGGGAAAAAGGCTCTGTAAACTGTGAAAGTTGCTGCTCATATGCAGTTCCTTTTTAAAGTTCTATAACTTTGTCTGCTTCAATTTTATGGCCTGGAGAGAAAACCTGCAGTTACACGTTTTGCAAATGCAATCTATCAGATTTATGACAGACCAATTGTATCAGGTGAGATTAAAGACTGATCTAGCCTTGAGAATTTTTGGAGAGAATATAAAGTCAAATTAACCCTATGAGGACCATTCCTCACTGTGCTTTGTAAACCGCAATTGTTTGCAGCTTAGTAATTTCTTTATATGTATAATACTTTAAGAGATTTATATGTAATATTTTTTAATTTTAGTGTTAAATGTGAGGTTTCTGTAGACATCTCTCTTAGGCTTAAACTTCCACTTGTATGTCCAACTTGACTGGGTTTGTGTTATTCTTGTGCTTCATATTTGCTATAATTTTTAATGGAGTTTTTTGAAGTGCGTGTTTAAATCTGTGTATCTTTTTTTTTTTTTTTTTAAAAAAAAAAAAAAAAAAAAAAAAAGCTCTTCTGAAAATGGCTCCTTACTTCCAGATTTTTTTTTTTTTTTTGAGGAGTCACTTCTAATCAGTTTTGGTAGGTATGTGTCAATCATTACTTTGGTGAGATGTTCAAAACCTCTCTTGATACAAGGAGAAAGGAGTAAATGCTGGGAGCTGTTCCATTCATGAGACTGTTCTTACTATCTTGAACTGCAAGGAATTTGCCTCTGTGTGTGAGGCAAGGTCTGCCTCTTTGAGTGTAGACTGACTGCTGAGTATCCCAAAATAGTGATAAATTAACCTGAAAGCTATTGTGTGTTCTGGGCTCTTGTTTTCATTTTTATGTTTGAAGTGGTAGTGTTCTTCAAGAAATTTACATGGTTTATGTGGAACACTCCTGTACACTGAAGAAATTCAACCTGTAAACTAAGATGCTTCAAAGACCAGTGAGTTTCCAGGAAGCCTGGACATTCAGTATTTTGATGTTGTCATAATGTCTGGAAAGTGCCCACTGGGGTGAGCAAAGTTTGAGACATGATTCTGTCATTTTCATTTGATTGACAGTTGCTAACTTTTTTGGTTATGTTATCCTTTAGCATAACTGGATACTGCACAACATTTCCCTTCTAAATGAAGGAATTAGATCTACACTGCCATCATATGTGCTAGCAAAACAATCCTTGTAGTTTGGGATGTTTGGGATGAATACAAGGCAGGGGGACAGGACAAGCTGCATTTGCTGAAGGCTTCCGTGATACTGCTTTCACTGTACCTGCCTTTAAAATGGTTGTTCTTGATGCTTTTCCCTTTCCAGCCATTTCTGTGCCCTCTGTGTTTTAGTAACTGCTTTCATGGAGTTTCTCTTCTCTGACTCCATATTGAACTCCCCTTTCTGTTCTGGTATTAATGACTATCCAATTTCCATTGCTATGCTCATCATCAAACCTCAAAATCAGCACGATTTGTCTGCTTGGGCTTCTAGCCATCTTCAGCTCAGGACGCCTTGTGCCTTGCCTGAAGAGTCTCCTGGCTTGGCTTCTACAGCTCAGACCCATCCTCTTTCACCTGATGACTCTCAAAACATTTTGCCTATAGGTCCTTTTGTCCCAGGGTTGCTACCATGGGTCCCCACTTCTGGTGCCTCTCTCAGAAACTGCGTTTGAAATCACAGTCAGTTCCTTTCCGTGCCTGCATTTTAGTGAATCTTTCCTCAAAGTTTAAAACTTTGACCACTAACACAGAAGTGTTTTCTTAAAAACAGAGCTGTAAATCACTCTATTGCATTTTCCTTCACAGTAGGCAAAATTTATTCTGTGATGTTCAGCTGTCCTTTTCTGAGCTCCCAAAATTTATTTCATCATTCAAGAGATCTTCCTTCCTGTACCTACCATGAAACTCACATCATCATTTGACCTCTAGAGATAGTTTAGGATTAAGTAATCCCATCTGCAGTGCAATTGTACCTTTTTCATGCCATGATGTGTTTGGGATGCAGTGTATTGAATTGAAACACTAGCACTAGCACTATGAAGTATCATTCATTTTTTTCCTTTATATGATGATTTAGACTCTTTCAGTGGTATTTCTGGATCCATTTTCTCATGTAAATATACCAACTGCTTTTTATTATTAATGTGATACCATGGAAAGGAACAGTTCCTAAAGAAAATGTTTGATTTTTAAAAATGTAAAAATTGTTTTTAAAGGCTGTATAAAACCAGTTGAGGAATCTGTTTCTTCATCTTTGCTGTGAAAAAGAGCTACAGAGTGTTGCGAGTCTCTTTTGCGGTTGAAATACTTCCTTGAGAAGTTGTCCGTCTTACAAAAAGTTATTCTTAATAATTTTAAGACATGCAGCACATACTTGTGCTAACTGTCTTACAGACAGCTAAGAATTATGCTGCACCCAGAAAATTTTAAATTTCCTTTTCTCTTTTTTTTAAAAAAACAGGATAGCGCCTTTCATATAGAACATTGGCTTTCTATTGGAGTCATAGCAAGAAAATTGTGGAATTCTGCTTTTCTGGCTGGAGCGTTTCCAAGCAGATTTTCAAATGTAGATCGTTTTGTTTGCAGGTTTTTTTGCCTTTATTATGAATGGAACTAGAGACATCTAGTGGTTCAACTGAAAAATTACAGGTAATTCTACAGAACAGAAACTTGAATTTAGCAGTTCTCAAAATAGCACTGCAAATAGCATATGCAAAATATCATAATAGCAAAGGTAGCAGTGAAAAAGTAACTAGAATTTTTACTCTCGTTGTGAATGAATGGATTTAGTCTATTCACTTAGTTATTTTCAGCACAGCAAAAAGTTGCAGATTTTTTTGACGCACCTTGCAAAAATAACTGGAAGTGCAAACAGACATTACCGACAGACATGTTAGTTTCTTCATTTTTATTCTAGCAATACAATAGAAATCACTTCACAGAAGAAAAAAAAAAAATCATGTATTAGTATCTTACCAGGATGTGTCAGCTGCGTACACACATTCATGTTGCAAGTCAGTGTAACCTGCTTTTGCCTTAGCACTGCTCATGTTCAGGGTCCTCTCATGGCCACTTCAGGGCAGACTGTGTAATAAAACTGCACACATCTTCATTTTCTCCCTGTGACTGAATATCTGTAAAGACAGGTTTTGTAATGTGCAAGAATGAAGCCATTTATTTCCTGAAATGCTTGGAACTGCTTTATCCTGTCGTTATCAGTCATAAAGCTGCAAGGAAAACTGTATTCCCAGTCATTTTGCAAAGTGATCATCTCCTCTTTGGTTTTACTGTATATGTCAACTCTTAAGAGTAATAAAGTGATTCCTGTAGTGTGTATAATCTATAGTGTATATATAATTGTGGGACAGAATTACTCAAAAATTATTTCAATTATTTTGACTAGCCAAATATGTAGTTTTCTATACCTTCAGAGACTTTATCTGTCTAAGACAGTTGCAGACAAGATGCATGCACTGTCTTCACCGGGACAGTGGCTGGACAGTGCACAACAGGCACAAATTGTTTAAGGCAAAATTCTTTTTGGATATTAATAAAAGATCTTTGCCATGAAAACAGACACTGGAATAGGTTTCTCTCACCTTGGACAACCGTCCATGTGCCAGGGAGACAGTGAAATCTATCTTTATTTGTAAGGTAGTTCCAGCTACTAAAAATACTCAGTTGAGTGCTTCGTTTTTGTGTGCCTGTTAGCAGTACTGATTTGTTTCTAAAGTATTTTAGCACATAATGAGCTGCTTTGTGAGATTAACAGTAGGTCTTTTTCCAGGTTTTGCAAATGAGGAAATTTGAATCACGGCCTTCAGGCACTGGCTTGTAGTTCTGTGATTGTGGTTAACCTTAACTGTCATCCAGAAACTTTCTGTTTTCCACCAGTATAAAACAAAAACAAAAAACAAGGAAGCTGGACTTCTGATGGAGTGCTGACACAGTTCTTCCTGTTGCTGGAGGTTCTTTGTTTTGCTAGGAGGAAAATTGGCCAATTAAATCCTGCTCTGCTCATTGTCTTTCTCCCAATTGTTTGGCCCAAGATGATGCTACTTGCCCTTTAACTCTTTAGCACTCTGACTTTTTTAAAAAAAAAAAACAAAACAAACCACACCAAAATTAAGGCTCCTTTGTGAATTTAAAGATACTGTCAGCTCATTTTCTTGTATCTACTACATGGACATGCTAAATGAAATGTAAGAGACACAGTTTCTCTTTTGCAGTTCAGACGTTCGTTACCTCATAGCCTTCCACTGTGAGATTTCCTTCTGCTAACAGGGAATATTCTAGACACAAATAGTAATTTTCCTGCTGCTTACATTAATTTCTTAATCATAAACTTAACCAGCTCTGTTCAGCATCAGTCCTTCATTAGCAATCTTACACTATTGCTGAAGATTCTTGTGACTTCATCACTACCAACAGTGTTTTGCCATTTCTTTAGAACAGGTGGCTGATAGCTTATGGATTCCCAACAAAAAAGGAGGTCTGATATAAAGACTGCTGACAAGATAGGATGGTGAATCTGGATTGAGTAATGCATTTGCGTTTATAACCAGACAGAGAAGCCACAAAGAATGAAAAATACTACTTAGTGGCTCTTCCTCAGTAGGCTTACTTCTTATGTGATTTAGTATGACCATTTCAGTAGATGGGAAGCAAGGCATAAAACTTGATTTTTTGGTGGGGTTTTTTTGTGGTTTTTTTTTTTTTAAGAGCAGAAAAAAGACATGGTTTTATCTGAAATTTGATGGTGGATATGGCAACACAGTGGTTTGCACATTTTGAATGATCTGTTGCCGCCTGCTTTGTTTTCTAGCTGAACAATTTAATACTTATCCAGTTATAAACTGGACCATGGGACTGACAGGCACTTAATGATCAGGAGTTCTTCTGATATTCAATTTCATAACCAAAACTTTACCTGTTCTCTTGCAGGTCTATCATCAGCTGCAGAAATTCCATATTAAGATAGAGATGTTTGTTAGTTTTTAATGATCAGTTTAGCAATGTTGTCTATTTCACAGAATCAAAGAATCATCAAGGTTGGAAAAGACCTTGAGGATCATCCAGTCCAACCATCAACCCAACGTTAACATTTCCCAACTACACCATATCCCTCAGCACTATGTCAACCCAACTCTTAAACACCTCCAGGGATGGGGACTCCACCACCGCCCTGGGCAGCCCATTCCAACACCCAACAGCCCGTTCTGGAAAGAAATGCTTCCTAATATCCAGTCTAAACCTTCCCTGGTGCAACTTGAGGCCATTCCCTCTTGTCCTATCGCTTGTTACTTCATTAAAGAGACTCATCCCCAGCTCTCTGCACCCTCCTTTCAGGGAGCTGTAGAGGGCGATGAGGTCTCCCCTCAGCCTCCTCTTCTCCAGACTAAACAACCCCAGTTCCCTCAGCCGCTCCCCGTACGACCTGTGCTCCAGACCCTGCATCAGCTTCGTTGCCCTTCTCTGGACACGCTCGAGTCATTCAATGTCCTTTTTGTAGTGAGGGGCCCAAAACTGAACACAGGAATCGAGGGGCGGCCTCCCCAGTGCCGAGTACAGGGGTAAGATCCCTTCCCTGTCCCTGCTGGCCACGCTATTGCTGACACAAGCCAGGATGCCATTGGCCTTCTTCGCCACCTGAGCACACTGCTGCTCATATTCAGCCAGCTGTCAGTCAACACCCCCAGGTCCCTCTCTGAGTGGCAGCTCTCCAGCCACTCCTCCCCAAGCCTGTAGCGCTGCTGGGGGTTGTTGTGGCCCAAGGGCAGCCCCCGGCATTTGGTCTTATTGAAACTCCTCCAGTTGGCCTCAGCCCATGGCTCCAGCCTGTCCAGGTCTCTCTGCAGAGCCTCCCTACCCTCGAGCACATCAACACTCCCACCCAACTTGGGGTCATCTGCAAACTGACTGAGGGTGCACTCGATCCCCTCGTCTAGATCATCAATAAAGATGTTAAACAGGAGTGGCCCCAAAACCAAGCCCTGGGGGACACCACTCGTGACTGACCACCAACTGGATTTAACTCCGTTCACCACAACTCTCTGGGCCCGGCCATACAGACAGTTTTTTACCCAGCAAAGCGTGTGCCCATCCAAGCCACGAGCAGCCAGTTTTGCCAGGAGAATGCTGTGGGAAATGGTGTCAAAAGCCTTGCTAAAGTCAAGGTAAACAACATCCACAGCCTTTCCCTCATCCAATAAGCAGGTCACCCTGTCGTAGAAGGAGATCAGGTTTGTCAGGCAGGACCTGCCTTTCATAACCCCATGCTGACTGGGCCTGAGCATCTGGTTGTCCTGCACGTGTTGTGTGATGTTACTCAGGATGAGCTGCTCCATCAGCTTCCCGGGCACCGACATCAAGCTGACAGGCCTGTAATTTCCTGGCTTATCCTTCCGACCCTTCTTATATAGGGGTCATCACATTGGCCAATTCCCAATCTGTCGGGTTACCTCCCCGGTCAGCCAGGACTGCTGGTAAATGATGGAAAGCGGCTTGGCGAGCACCCCAGCCAGCTCCTTCAGCACCCTCGGGTGTATCCCATCTGGTCCCATAGACTGGTGTGTGTCTGTGTGATGCAGCAGGTCACTGACTGTCTCCTCCTGGATTGCAGGGGGGTCATTCTCCCAGTCTCTGTCTTCTGGCTGAGGAGGCTGGATTCCCTCAGTACAACTAGTCTTGCTATTAAAGACTGAGGCATAGAAAGTATTAAGCACCTCAGCCTTTCCCTCATCACTTGTTACCATATTTCCTTATGTTGGATGTTTATTTGTTTGTTTGTTTGTTTTCTGAGTTCCCTGGAAAGTTGCTCTGTGCCTAGAATAGTGTAATATTCTCTCTCTTGCAACTGTAATAAATAGTTGCTCATAACTAGTGAGAAATTGAAAGACTTTGTTACCTCTCTCAACCTTCTAGACGTCTTTGGGTATATGCCATTTGAAATAGTGTATCAATACATCAGTTTGTCTGGACAATTCTCCTCTTCATTGATGAACCAGATGTATTTCCCTCTCTTAGCTTCTCAGTAACCTTTCTTGACTGATGATATAAACCTTTTTGAAGACATTGATATTACAAATCTTCTTGTGTCCAGCATTTTTTGTAAAATACTTTATTTCTTTCAGCACAACATTTATTTGAATTCCAACTTTTGCTCTTCTAATTTTGTTCACCTTTGGGGCTGCTATTTTCTGGAGTTTGAGGACTTGACTTCCTCCTGATACTTTAAAAATGTCTACAGGGAGGCTGCAAATGAAAATCCAGAAAGAAAATCCACACCCTAGGGTAGTGCTGTAATCCACTTGTTCTTTGTTTTATTTCTGCTTCTAGCTTTTATTTGTGGTTTATCTTTGATAGAACTATTGTCAGAAAATGTTCTCAAATCAATACAACTCTACTCTGATCCAACTCCCTCTTCACTGTTTCATTAAAATATGATTTTAACAATTGGGTTAAAATTATATTCTTCTATGGTGAACTATAATTAACACTAAATAAGATTTAAGTGATTTACAAGGCTTAAAACAAAAAGAAAAAAAAAGGCTGCTCTGCTCCAAAAGGGTGGGTTTATTTTTTCAGTTTTTGTGCAGATGGTACAACAGATGTCTCCTGTCGATAATGTCTAAACTTGTAATTCTGCTTTAAAATTTTCTACATATGTAGATAAATATGCAAACAGCTTTGCAATTTTTTGGCACAATTTGTATTAGGGAAAGACACTAATTTATACAGGAAAGGTGAAAGCTGCTTTATGTTTCTAAATTATTTTTCTGCTACTTTACATCTCACTCACTAATTTAGCAGAAATAGAGTCAGCTTGCCTGAAACATCACTGGAAGGTGGAATGCCATGGCAAAATATTCCAGGAACATTTTAAAAACAGTCTGTCAAAGCTTTCTTCAGAAATGAACAGACTGTTTTCTATTCACTGAACAGGTTCCCCGTGGTGTGATTTTTGCCGTGTTATATGGTGATACAGCTTAGACTGGAACTCCAGATTCCAAATATATTTCAATTTGTTCATTTTCATAAATGACTAGTTCTTGTAAATACAGTTAAATAATTTTGCACATCATGTAGGTTGAATAAAACTTCTTTAGTAAAACAAGATGGTTCCCTGTAGGCGTTACAGTACCTGTGTTGACAGGTGGGACTTCCCACGTGTCTCCTTTGTGTTGGAGGAGGCGGGCACCTGTCAGCAGCCTGGTAGATATCCATCTGCTGTCTGTACCCTAGCCTTGTCAGCCTCATGTGACCCTCCAACCAGGGAAATAGAATAATCTCAAAACATATACACAGATACTATCACTTTAAAAATATTTTATTTAGTTAAAATCACAATTGTTCATCTTTTTTCTAGGCCTGGATTCTCAAAGAATAGTTGTGCATGAGCTTGTCCAAACACAACTGAACTTGAAAATTACTTACATGTTTAAAGCTAAGTGCTTGCATTTGTAGATTTTTTTTGTAAATTCAGAACTAGCCCTTTTTTGTTAAACTGTTTTCTTTTTTGGTATTTCATTAGTGATTTTTATAGCAAGAATGTGATGCTTGCCTCCCGAATTTACTCTCTCTGTCTAGAACAAACTCAGCAAGCAAGTGTAGGAAAAAAAGTCTACAGGTTGGTACAGAAGGCTTCAAAATCCTGTGAGAGCATCACTGGGTAGGGTAGCAGGGTGCTCCCTTCACTCTGTAAGAGAAAGCAGTGATGGAAATCACAGGAGACAACAGTACAAAGGACACAGTAGTGAAGGAATAGGTGATGAAGGACAATGAAAAGGAACGAGTATTTAGCAAATAGGAGCAAAGAGAGTAGTTGTAAGGTCAAAGCTGTATGCTAAAAAAAAAGAATACCTGAACAACATTTCAAATATAAACAATACAAGAAGCCAGTCACTAAATAAATCTTTCTTTTGGTGAAGCTTTGGTAAATTGTCTGTTGTTAGTTGTCCTTAAACGAGAAATGTAAGACATATGGAAATTTGAATTACTACCAGGTCACTTCTTATTTGACAATAAACTAGAGCTGTGCAGAGGACAGCAATTTTAGTCGATGAAATGTTACCATTTTTCTTCAAGTAAGAAACTCCAAAGTATGAAATGGTTCTTCTTAGGTTACATTTGTAGAATTTGTTTCAATCATTGTCATTATGTATAGGTAAAGAAATAATATTTTCCAGAAAAGAGATTAAAATATTTTCCTGATTTTACCTCTTTTCTTTTTTCTTTTCTTTTCTTTTCTTTTCTTTTCTTTTCTTTTCTTTTCTTTTCTTTTCTTTTCTTTTCTTTTCTTTTCTTTTCTTTTCTTTTCTTTTCTTTTCTTTTCTTTTCTTTTCTTTTCTTTTCTTTTCTTTTCTTTTCTTTTCTTTTCTTTTCTTTTCTTTTCTTTTCTCTTCTCTTCTCTTCTCTTCTCTTCTCTTTTTTAATTTTTAACAAATTTTCTGTGCTTTGGCAATGTGGCAGCTTTGTAGAAAAGATCTCAGCTTTGAAAATTAAGCTATCCCTTAAAAAAAAAAAAAAAAAAAAAAAAAAAAAAAAGTCTTTGTAACTCTGCAGTAAATACAAGCTTTAGAAATGGATATATATGTTTCAGAAGTTGGCACAAGTTTGCACATGAAATTATGTGATTTGAATGACTAGGAAGAGCATCGGTCTAATGGTATTAGGCATTTAAATGTTGTATGCAACCATTCAGGCACCTAGCTTGCTTTTAAAACCAGTGAACTAACTTGCTTTTCTCTTTGTCAGATATTTGAAGAATTATGCAGAAAAATGCTTTGGTGTTGTGCTAAAGATTAAAATAAGAAAAATTCAATTACAATTTAAGCATCTAAACTTGTCAGAAAAGACATTCTCTTTCTTTTAAATTTACACTTACAAAGAGAACGATGCCCTGCATTGTCATAAAATTATTTGCTGAAAGAAGACATTTCTTCACATTTTTCCATTAAAAATTTTGAAGGACATTGGAAAGATGCAGAATTTCCTATGCTATGTCAGCATTACCTTTTTAGGTTATGGTAATGTGTGTACTCATTGTCTCTACAACTAACCTTTGAAATTTTTTCTTGGAATATTTCTCCTGAAAAAATATGCACCTGACTATTATGGGTAATAAATAGAGACAATTTCATTCTTTATAAAGGTAACAATGCCTAGACCATAATACCTTTAGTGTCAGCATTGTTAGTTAAGAGTATTTTATATTAGAGATGCTATCCAAACACAGAGTTGTTCTATGGCATCTATATATCTATCTAAAAATATGAATCCTAGTTGGACTTGTGACACTGCTGCCCAGGCACATAACTTGTTCTTAATATTTCAAAGGTCTTCCCCTTCTTGCCTGGTCACATTCTAAGTGTAGTTATTAATAAAAAGAGTTTTCTTGAAGTACACCTTACTATCTGTCAGTAATTGTTGAATTTTTTGAAAACTGTATACTTGCAAGTGATTTTCAAGTCAAAACAACTCACAGTACATTATTTTATTTATTGATATTCTGTCATTAACCTTACTCAGTAAATATGTCAGCTCTTTATGTGGAGTAATACTTTTATTGATTTCAGCAGATTTTTACCAACTTATCCTACATCATAAACTCATAAACTGTTTCAGTGTGTATAATGGAGAACATTTGTCACATTAACTTTTGTATGTGATTTTTTTTTTTTGTGTTAGCAAAGCATTTCTGTATGCTTTTCCCAGCATGATTCCTCTCCATCTCTTTTTTTTTTTTTTTTTCCAAAGAGAAGGTTCAGTCAGGTATTCTTCCGTTTCCAATAAATCTTTTAAAGCTGGAGTGTCCTTCTTCTTAGATAAGCAGAGTTACAAAGGGAAATAAATTACCCTAAAATGGAAGAAGAACTTTTTTGCATAGTGATATGTAATGCTTGGAAAATTTAAACTTAATATCTGCAGAAGACCGCAATTTTACATACTAAATACTGTAATGTCTTTCATAATCCATAAACAGGATTATACAACCAGAGATACTCACCCTTTCCTCATCAGGTGGATTCTCTTAAATGGATACAACTGTAGCAGCTCCTGGGGTGCTCCTGTGGCTGAGCCTTCCTGGTAGAAACTTACAGGTGGATTGATACTAGACTCCCAAAAATTAATTTCTAAAGGACTAAGAGACATGGCAAAGGGAGATTTAATTTGCAGGTCTCTGACAACCTTGGTAAATCTAGGCCATTAAAAAAAAAAGGAAAAATGTTGAAGTGAGACGTTTCAGGTAAACTTATAAATAAGAAGTAGGGAAAGAAGGAAAAAAAAAACCAGGAGCACTTGGAGGAGTTGTTTACTATATACTCAACCCTTCACTGCTCCATTAGTGGGCCCACAGCTAGTCAAGAGATTGAACTTTTAGTCTCATAATGTGCATGAGTCCTCTCAATATTCATTTTTTTTCTAATAGCATAGACGTACAAGCAGTTATGCTCAAAGTTATTAATCCAAGTCACATGCTAAAATAAGTTTGAGAGAGGATTTGTCAGTCAGCAGGAGACCTCCTGTGTTAAGCTGTGTAAATCATACTTTCTCTGGTGGACTCTGCAGATGCAGTATGTTAATGAACTCAGGGTGCAGCTCCCAGGAAGGCTCTTCCAGAAATTAGATCCACACCCCACCCCCCCACCCCCTGCCCAGATGGCTCAGAATGTTTCTGCACTTTAAGAGCAAACTTTTAATTTAGCGTCAGTATTTCTATGACATACCGCAACAGCCTCATAACCTGCCCGTGCAAAACCTGAAATGTAAGAAATTGCAGTATTCTGTCCTTATCAAACATGATGGCAGATAGACTTTTTCTGAAACTTCTTCACGTACCATCATGCTACCTATTTGCAGACATGAGGTGTCCATGTTGTTTATTTTTAGGGAGGAGAATGATATTCAGGAGTAATCGGAACTGATTTTTCCATAGTTTGCTGCTGGTCTCAGGGACCCTGGACAAATGCTTCAGAACTGCTTGTGCTGACTTGCACTATATTTCAATAAGTTGCAATTTTTCTTTTTCTTCAGCATATATTTATGTTGGTTTTGGATCATTAGCGGTAACTTTTGTGAAGCAGATATACTTTTTAAAAATCAGTTACTATGACTAGTTTAATGGCATGCAAGCTGTATTGTATAAAGAAATATTGAGAAATTTTCTGACCCAAGCTCTGTCAAAAGCTGCTGATTTTGTGAGTGAAATGTTTTTGTAACCATTAATTTTGATATGCTGCTACTGAAGTATAATCTGTTTTCTAAGAGAAAGTCACTTGGTGGTATGTGTGTCTAGTTGTCTCATGGACAGAAATATTTGAGCAACAGTCTTGACATAGTCACACCTCACTGAATGTTCTGGAGTTGGTGGCTCCACCATTTTCATATTTTTGACCTGTGACCTGTCCCAGATGCACAACCAAACCCTGAAGTCTTTGAAGCTCCAGGAGAACTGCAAAATCTTGAGGAGAATTGCTTCTCAGCCACTTAATCTTTAGGCTAAGAGATACCTTCCTAGTGTGTTTGCAGTCATGGCTTTGAGCATAGTTGTTGAAATGCTTTGTGATGCCTGAAGCAGCCGACAGGGAAACTTGCTGTTGTCCTGTTGGCCTCTCCCACTCTCCAATTTGGAAATTCCCCCTGCCCACAACAGTGCTGTGGGTAAGAATACAAAAGAAGGCTTCTGACAGTGATGTTTTCAGCCCCTTCTAAAACCTTCTCAGAGCTATGGCTAAGAAAGAAAAGACCTCCCCTCAGTCCTACACTGAAGATGCTGGTTCCTGGTTCTCATTCTTCCTACAGTAACTATTTAACACTGATCTCATCTGTTTTATCTGCGTAATTCCCACTGGTTATGTGTCAGTATACTCATCGACAGTTACTGTATATTAAAAATATGTAAAATTCCACATAAGGCCCAAATATAATGAGTGCATTCAGGGACGACTTGTTAAGAAAGTAGTATACAGATATACTGCATAAAGCAAAGAGGAGGAGCCTTTCCCACAGAAGTGTCAATAGAGGAATGGATGGGAGGGATCTCTTTCCAAGATAGGCTTTGGGTACTTGTTGTTGAGGTTTTAGAGATGTTGAGCTGGCAATGCAGTGGGAACTGTCCCAAAATGTGCCCATATGTACACAAGTGAACTATTGTACCATGTCACTTGAGGAGGATATCAAGTTCCCAGCAAAGAAGTAAGCATCATGACATTACTATTTCTAGTTATTAATGCACATGTATTTGTAGGCTTATCTTCATTTTAGATATAGAAATTGTTATGATTTTCTCCAGCACAAATAGGTTTAAAATTGAGATTTGTTCCCATACAGAAAACCAATCTGATGTTAGGGTGATAGACTTTTCCTGGGCACCTGTTAGCAGAATATGTTAAATGAAAAGTTTCAAGTTTTGTTTTTATTTCCTATTACACTGAAATCAGGGTGTAAAGAAGGTGGAAGAAGGAACCACTTTAAATAAAACAAAGCACTGAAATGTGGGGGGTTTTGTGTCTGAATGGAATGAATGGTTAGAATAAATATACGTAAATTTAAAACCTGCTTTTTTTTCACAAATACTAGTAGCTACTTGAATCTCAAGAAGAAGTTGTAACAAGTTTTTTCAATGAACAAGCAAAATGTACTGTTTCATACCTATATATATTTTAGTTTGCACTGAATTAATCAAAGTAAACCTAAATTCATTTTAAGTGCGTATATAATTACTTACAATGGGAGATTAACAATAAGTGGCACAGTATTGGACAATTCAGGTAACTACAATAAAAAGCTACAGTATGAAATGAATCTTGCAGAGAATATATTTAGGTTTACAATAAAGATGCAACCTAAACTTCTGACAGCAGAATGCAACAGTAATACAGCTGACCAAAAATTTCAAAGAATAATGTTAAAAATGAAAAACACATTGGAGTAGATATAATACTGTATCACCAGTTCTTAAAGTGGACTTTTAAAAAAGTGTAGTACTTGAGATGCTCTGACTTTAAAAATATCACTTTAGTTAATTTAATTTCAATTATAAAAATATAATTAATTTTCCTGTCAGAGAATTAATAATCTTTGACTTTGTAAGAGTGCAAGATAATTCATCTTTTTGCACTGTACATAATCCCACTGAAATCATGAACAGAAAGTATTTTATTTATTGCACTGTACAGAGCAATTTATAGTAGTTGAATATAGTAAAGTACACAAAATATGTAGGCTTCGTGCAGGGTAACAGTCATAAAAATAAAAGATCATATGCTTCTACTAAGAATGCCAGTATCATTCCACCTACCTACCCACTTTACTAAATCTTAGGAGGAGGTAGTCACAGATTATAACAGCAGCGACTGTTTTCATCCATTTAAAATTACAGTAATACTTGAGACACAAACACTCAGGGAAAGTATATTTTATGGCTAGGAAGGTTTGCTACAGAGAATAAGCTTTATTTCTGACCAACACTATTTATTTTATTTTATCACTGAGGAAAAAAACTTTATGCCAAGAGAAGAAGAAATTAAAGAGACTTTTGCTTAGTGCTAAAAATGAGTAGCACGAGAGCAACCTAATCATTACACAACCACCTTATTATGAAGTTTTAAGATCCCAAAACCATGACTTTAATTTTTTTTTTCTATAAGCACTTATTGTAAGAGAAATATGAACAGAGAAGCACCAAGACTTTATAGATAATCATCCAACAAATATATGTTTGTTGGATCATAGGATAATGGACAGTGACTTCAGGATGTTCTCTCCTCCAACTGCCTGTTCAAACCATATGAGGCAAACCTGTTTTACGGAGAATAAGCTAAGGCTTGGAAACATTTCTTTGTCTCCTTTTCCAGAAGAAGAAAACTCTTTCATTAGGTTTAGAAAATGTTTCAGAATAATAATCAGTACATGGCTTTTAATAGTTATTTTGAATAATATTCATAATTCTTACCTGTGGATAGCAAGAAATATAATCAGTGCTTAAGAATGAAATGTATGTTACTGAATGGCTTTATCAAAGATTTCATTTGCTATTACTGTTTTAATGGTTGAGCATATTCTAAAATGATAGTATTCCTCTAAATCTACAAGATTAAAAAAATACATTGGTGAATCCGCCTTCTCATAAAATGTTTGCATTGTTTTCTCTATGTCTTATTAATCTTTTTATGTCACATAAGAAAGATATTACCAAACACAGAATAAGCACTTGGTAGAAATTAAAAAAAGAAAAAGTTGTTAACTGCCTTGTATACAGATTTCTTTCTTTGTAGACAGAGAAAATTTTCAAAGAATTTCCTAGGAGTTGAAATACAAGGAACAACAATATGTTTTTCCCTTCAGGAAAAAAATATCCATGTTACTAAGTGACTCTTTTCCTTTTGCAGTCTGCATCGTTTATTGTTTTTAGTACTACCCCTCCAAGCAGTATTAATTGAATCACAAGACCATATCCTGTTAAAAATGAATAATTGTATTTATTAGAAGTACATTAATTAATTCCATTCTGTATTAAATTCAGTAACTATATTTGCAGAGATATTTCTGCATGTCTAAGGATCATGGAAATTTTTGAAAATAACCCTTCTGCCTTAATCATTGATCTTTTTCTGTCCCTGGATTATTCCCACTATATTTTCAACAACTTTTTTTTCTCCTTTCTCCAATTCCTACTGCCTTCTACAAAGATACTTTCCTTTGTGCAATGTCCCCTGTTAGATCCTGAGAATCTGTTGATAAGTAAGCAGCTAAGTTATTATGAAAGACCTATGGTAAAACCAAGCAAGCAACAAACATCTGATGGCTGAACATACTGGATTTCTGATTTTAGGGAAGTGAAAAATGGGAAGGACTGTGTCAGTTTGTTGTTTGTTTGTTTGTTTGTTTGTTTGTTTGTTTTCCACAAAAGCCTTATTCTAGATGCCTATTATTCCCCCCTTATTTCCTGTTCCCCCACCCAACTGCAGCCATGGACTGAAAACAGGTCCCTGATGATTTCTATTTTTGTTCTGTCTGGGAAACAGCCTGTAAGCCACTAGCAAAGTGTGTCACCTTTATGCTTTTCCATTTTTTCTTATCTTTTTGTATCTCATTCAGTATAAATGTAGACATAATGCAATTAATTTCTGTTGTCCTAAATTTTTACAGTGAGGTTGAGCCACTGGTTAGCTTGAAGAATTAGCATCAGAAAATGCACATAGGTTTCCTCCAAGATTTGACATATACAAAACTCTGACTCTCTGATTTATATGCCTAATCTATAAATAATATTTGCCTGGATACAATATAACCTTTTGTTGCACCAGCAACTTCTAAGGTGGTATTTCTAAGTATTAATCTCTTCTATGTGCTTGTGTCACATATGGCTCCCTGTTGCTCTTGGGCTGAGGTTGAAGGATACTTTAGACTGCTTAAGAACTGCTAACTTTTTTTAATGGTCAGCAGTAGTCATGCTCAGAGAAATAGGTGTATTGAGATGAGAGAACTCAATATAGAAGACTTTTTAGTTTTTCTGAATAACTGACAGAATAGTGATGAGAGTGGGGAAAATGAAAACACTGAAAAAATACCCAAATCATTAACACAATCGCGATTCACTTAACACGGTATGATGTTGATTCAGTAACCAGTATTGCATTAAGATATATGGTTTTAGACTCTGCTTTTTTGTAAGTGCTAGTTCTGTTGACTCCTATTAACTTCTGCAGCTGCTTTTATTTGAGTATTTCAGGATATTGACATTAACAATTGGATTTCCTGTAAAATTAAAAGACTGTGTAAGGATCACTTCAGTAGCAACTAAAACATTACCAGGGAAGTAACTAAACAATTCACAGCAGTTTAGGAAATGTAGAAGATTTGACTAAGGCTGTTCAAAATACCTACTCTTCCTTTAAAAGGGGAAGTCGGTAGTTGCAGTTGCATGGATTACTGTACTGCGTGCAACAGAGGTATATTAACTGTATTGCATGGAAATCTATACCATTTTGTCAAACATCCACTGGTGTTTTAGTCATAAAATTGAACATTTGTATTTTCACTCAATTAGTAGCTCTGTTCAAAATCTTATGATCATACAAGAAAAATCATCTGTCAGTGGATCCTGAAAAACATTGGTGTTAAGGGTCATTTTTCAAAATTCATCCATGTAATGCCAATGCTCTTATTCTGATTTGTAAACATTTGTAACACTGTCTCTTAATAACTGGTGAAGTAGCATTAATCTTCATAAAGGTATTATTCAGTGCAAAGAATTTCTTTCTCATTTCTGGTCCCCATATGAAAACCGAAGCCCTATTTGACACTATGTCTTTCTGTTCTGTTAAAAAGCTGAAGTTCTAATTAGAAGATGGATCCCTCAGGCTACTTTCCTAGGTTACTCACGCATTAGAACATATTTTTTGTGTCTTAAAATTTTTTTTATTCTGCTGTTACTTTTAGAACAACATTTCAGCACCATCATTATAATTCTTTTCAATACCCAAGATACTCTTTCTGAAGAAATCACAAGATAAATGATTAATGTGAATAATATTTTGTGGAAAAAACAGCAATACTGAATGAAAAGTAGAATTGGGGCATAATCCTCTCCAGTTTCTGCACAAAAATTCCAAGTCAGCTTTTTGTTAATTCATACTGAGGTAATATACGGACTCTATTTGCATATGAGAGACTTGGGTGGGTGTTGCATTTTAGGCAGAAAGAACAACTTGTTCTGTTATAATGCAAATTGAATTTTGCTTTTTGTCAAAATGCTTCACAGCCAGATTTTATCTGCCTATTCTAAGCCTTGGTAAGAAAAAAATACACCCACTCTCTGCTAAACTTTTCCCAAGAGTTTTATGATATTTACCCCCTCACATGCTCCCACCTTTCTAGTCCATTGTCTGTGTGTTGTACTTTGTGGCAAAAATACCTTTACCTGGTAATGAATTGTAGATAGCTGCATAGCACTAAGTAGTGGAAGATTTTAAGAAGGCACCTAATATTTATTTAAGGAAAATTATACAGGTATTACAGTTTATTGTACTGAAATATATTTAGAACTATCAGTAGTACTAAATGATTCTTACTATATCAATTTTCTTGCTATTTTAACTTCCAAATTCACAACTACAGAAATTAAATTAAGCCTTTTCATTTGGTAAATACATTTAATGCACTTTGACTCTCACACTGGTGTGCTCTCTGGGCTGAATTAGAGAATGGACTTGAGTACAGAGAAATGTTTATAGTTCTTTGGAAAAAATAATTCACCTTTGTGTTGATTTAAATCCCAAACAAACTGACAGACCCAAATGTGACAACATTAATTTGGTATGTTACGACAGCTTTAACTTCTAAGAAAAATGTCTTTAAATTAATCCTACTTAGACTTGAACATTGTTGTAAATAAGAAGAAAAATAGTTTAATACGGGGAACAGTTAACTTTGCTGACTTTACAGCATGTCTCAATACAGTCAGGAAACCATATGGCACAGCTGATGTTCAGATAACTATCTTGTTTTTATATAGTTTGACCTTTTACTAATAAATGTTGCTCTGACAGATTGGAACAACTTCAGCACTCAAAAACTGGCCCACAGAAGTGCATCTAGGTGGTGGATGGGGTCTGGCAGCAAGTTCCTTTAGCAAACATTTTACACATTTAATCTGTTTAATATAGCTAAGGATTTCTTATCTGTGAGATTATGCTTCAGGGTGCACTTCCAATTAGATACACAGATCTCAAGT
This sequence comes from Athene noctua, assembly GCF_965140245.1. Taxonomy (NCBI): domain Eukaryota; kingdom Metazoa; phylum Chordata; class Aves; order Strigiformes; family Strigidae; genus Athene; species Athene noctua. The sequence continues at coordinate 59,109,498 of NC_134077.1, read as the reverse complement.
CCTGTAATTAAGCATTTATATTAAAGTTGATCCCCTTATAAGAGAACTGCTTTTTGTATGGGATTGTTTTTCTACAATAGTGATTGATTTATCTGAACAATACAGGTTCAAAATTCCTATAATATTAGCTGTATAGAACTCTGTGTGTGTAAAATAACTGAAGTTTAGCTTAACAAAGAACTGTTACTATAATGGAGCCATTGTCAGATACCAGGTAGTTAGGGTGGCCAAACTGTAAGACACGCTGTGTTTGTGTTAAAAACTATATCCCTTTTAAAAAAAAAAATCCTCCCACCCCTGCTACCTCTTCATTCTTACTCTAATCTTTTTCTCCTTTTTTTTTTTTTTCCCTGCATTTTCTGCATTTATTATATATTGAGTTTATCCTAGACTAAATAAAAAGATATGTACATGTGTATGAGTATGGTCTTTTAGAGTGAACATCAATGACCAATTAGTTACCTGTTATTCTCCAGTCTGTTTATCTTACTATTATTTTTTTAGCAAGATAATGTTCTTACTCCCATGTTTTTACAAGCTTTACACCTAAGGTTGAAACTGCATGACTCCTCCAGGACTTGGTTCATAAATCAGCTTCTGTTCTTTCCATCTCCCATATTTCAAAATGAGATCCACTGCACCCGCAGAGCTGAAGTCTGGGTCTTTTCAGCATTGGGTCACTGGGGACTGCTGCCAGTGATGCCACATCTCTCAGCAGGAAAGCATAGCCTTCCTCGTTACAATTTAGTTCTTTATTTGCGCAGCACTTCAGCCCTGAAATGTGTTGAACCAACACTGTAACACATGTTCAGTCAGAGACCTATAGTGGTTGATACAACATGTACATAATTTGTACAAAACATATAAACCCTGTAAGTGAACACAGAAGTTACCAACCACTTCAGTTAATATTTATCTTAATTGAATAAAGCTTTTCAGAGTACCTTGGTACTAAGGCTAAAAGACTTTTCAAAATATGAGCCCTCGTTCTTTGTTTCTCTAGGATCATTATCTGTCAGGTCCTTTTTGTACTGACATACAGTGTAATTGATACTGATAATCTGTCACACGAAGTAACTAAGATCTATTAGCTCCTGTCTTGTGATGGAGCTTTTTAAAAGTTTTGGTTTTTTCCCCTTTCCCTCCTTCTCATCTGGTGAGCTTTCACTGAGCAAGGTATTCTTGGAATGTGCAATACCTGCATTGCATCAACTCAGCCTGATCTCTCTTTTAAGACTTTTATCAGAAAACTAAAATCAAAGGTATGCAACAGAAGAAATAATATGAAAGAAATAACATGAAAATGCAAGAAATAATATGAAAAAGCTGCACCCAGTTACTGAATTAATATTTTAATATAATTGATTGCAAGTAATGTACAATGGCTGTTTCAAACTTCATTTATGAGAGTAGTCACTCTTAGTAGTACAACAAAATTACTAATACAAGAGAACCCATAGGATTCATGAACCAAGTAAGTTACCTTTAAATATCTTGTCTGACACTTAGCTTTACAAGCAATACTAATTTAAAAGCCACTGGGGTGACAGAAGTGTATTAATAATTTCTTTATTACTTTTACTTCAAAATAATTTTTCTGAGAAATAGATATTCAGAATTACTAAAAATACTGGGTGATACACTATGCCATGTTTTTATATGAAAATTAAATTATACAACAGAGTTACCAAGGTTATTTTAAATCGTACGATGGGTTAACTTGTATTTGAGTTAAATTTAAAGATAGCATTATTAAAACATCCTTTTTTAGTTCTTTGATATTTTCTTTGATATGTTACACCACTAGATGTCATTGCAGTTGAATACTACCGCGTTTTATATTGACTCTGTTCTGCCTTCGGCCACTAGGTGACATCTTTCAGTTGTTTTCAGGTACAAGGCTTTTTAATAAATTGATTTACAGAAAGCAGATTATTTTAATGCTTCATTTAATGCTATACGACTATGTCCCGTTTGCAGACAACAATTAATATGGATGTCTGAATTTTAGATTTTTGATGAAGTATGGAAGAACAACACCCGAAAGAGAACTGAGAAGATGTACATTTCAGTAGCTATACAGTGGTTTTGCTTGAGGGAAGGTTTTTGGTGGTGCAGTTTCTGTGAGGGTTCAGGACACTGCGATCTGAAGAATCCTTTGAGCCTCATCAGAGAAATTTAAGGTTTATTGAAAAGAGCATGCGGTGTACTGTACTTAGTATGGTGCTGAAAAGCATCTGTGTACTTGCTTATTTGGCATTTACCTAGCACAGTAAGTGTAATAAAACTTCTTTTAGCACTGGAACAGGCAAGAAGGCATAGGCTCTTATGCAGGTATAACCTTTCAGCAACACAAGTGTTTGCTAAAGCATTGAGAGTTTGGTTTTGTTGAAGGTTCTAGGGCTTTTCCAGAGTGGATCTCTTTGCATTTTTTTCCTTCACTCCTCCTCACTCCCTTTACTTTCCTGATCTCCTGCAAGCTCACCTCTTGCACAGCACCAGCAAGCCAACCAGGGGACCAAGACTCCAAAGCTTTCCTCCTACAGCCCTGGCTGCCCAGAGAGATCTCCTGCCCCCAGCTCTGTTTGGGACATTTTGGATTAGCTGTGTGGGCAGGAGTCCTGGTGGTGCCAAATGTGAGTCACCTGCAGGGAGAGATGGTTGGCATCCTTCGCATCTGCAAGCAAAGCCCATCTGTGCTGAGGGTGGGAAGAACGGCTATGCCAGCTCCTTCCTCCCTCAGGAGCCAGCAAGGCATTTTCTTCCCCTGCCCTGGTTTCCCTGAGAATCTATGCTGCCAGTTTATATGTTTGACCATAAATAAAGCCTATGCATATCTGGGTGGAGATTTGTCACATTGCACAAGGGATCTTTCTTGGGCATCTTGCACTGCAGTGGCAGCTTTGCAAGTGCTTTTGCTTCTGCAAAATCAGAGGCAGATGGCTACTGGGGCTCCTCTTGAAGACCCATGAAAGCAGGCCATTATGTTGATGAGTTGTGACTCCCAGCAAAGGTGCACAAGCGGGGTGTGCACTGCTTTTATCTAAAAGCTCATCTCTGCTTGTGGAGTTATTTTTGTAATTCTCTTGCTAAAAAATAATTTTATTTGTTGTTTAATATTACATCAGAACAATTTCAAAGCCCATTGAGATAGGGGAAGATGGTGCTTAGGTCTTCACACAGACTTTAACAAGTCCCATGGGCTGCATTGCTAAATTCAGTCTAGCTTTTTAAAATTAAAATTCAAAGAATCTATTGGTTATACATCTGTATTTACTTCATTTACCTGCAGGGGAATGTTAACTCCTTCCTCCAAAGAAAGAAATTCAACTTTTCACTAGCTTTCACATATACATTGCTTTAAGTGAATTTAAAAAATTACTCTAAAATGTCAGAAATTTCATTTCCAGTGTGAAATTAATCTTCTTGTGAAGTTAACGATGATACCTACTAAAGGTGTGTGTTTGTTCTAATTAAATAGAAGTGTAAAAAGTGTCATGCAGTCTGGTTTTGGAGACTTTTCTTACAAAAGGAATTAATAGAAGCAGAGCTAAAGCTTACAGACTGCTTGTAAATTGGCATAGGTCTGTATTCTGTTAGCTTTTTTACATTTGAATAAGCCCAAAGCACTGAATGGTTTTTTGCATACATTGCTGTGTCAAGTGTTTTCAGGTCCACGTGTGTGTATGGTGCATTAAACCAGCCAGGGTTCCAGAATTCAAAAACAGTCGGAAAACCCCCCACCCTGTTTTTGTGGGCTGGAAGACTAGTGTAAGACCTTGATGGCTGATCACCTGCCTTTAGAAAACAAAACAAAGCAAACTCCTTTTGGCCACTGAATAAGATATACTTTAATCCATGATCACATCCCTGGTTCTGGAAACCAGGTATTTTTTCCACAGAGTAATCACCACCTTGACTTCCTTTGCGTAAGACTTAAAGTGTGGCCTATTCTGCAATGATTTCCACGTTACATGTAAAATCAGAGGAATACAGTTAGTCTTAATTATTGACAAGAACACATCAGCATACTTAATGGGAGAGGTATGAATCTGTCAAGTGCATCTCTTCCTTCTGAACAGCAAACATAATTGGGAATACCTGAGGAAACAAGAGGAATATTCTGAAGCCTCAGTGGAATGCTTTCAGCAAAAACATTTCAATGAATTGAGTGGATTAATTAATGAAAGGTTAAACGAGCAGACTGAATCAGTAGTTCAGTCACTGATCATTTTAGTCATAATGATAAAATTGCAGTGACTTAATCTACTAGTTTATAAAGTATAGTATCTACACCACTTCCAGTTTATCAGCAATTGAACAACACTTTGCTAATCCAATCTCCTATTAAATCTAAAGGTATTTATTTTAGTCTGTTTGCTGTCTTCATTGTGAAATATTTTGTACCATGACCTGGCAATTTCCTCTGTGGAGGGAATTACTTCTTAAATTCTCTTTCTGTGTTCCATTTTAACATGGCCACTACCTGCCCCTCCATCCACACCTGTGGATTCTATCCCTCCGTGCAGCCTTCTCTGCAATAACAGTCACAGGAAGTGTTGCACTGGGCAATCACCAAGAATTACACTGCTGAATCTTCAGTTCTCATTCTTTTGCTCCTCCTAGCTGCGTTGCTGTAGCACACCCAAGGACACCATTCCCATTGCTCTGAGGGCCAAGTTCTTCCTATTTGTTTCTTTGACATGATCAAGGTGTATTTGGAATGTTGTGGCCTATCAATACCAAACTCTTTTTTTACTGCTGATGACTCTCCAGAACAGGTAATTTCAGCCTGCTGTTTTTTCTGTTCCCATATTCCTAAAATGCTTGTTTGTACCCAATAAAATTGTCTATATTCATTTCACTGACAATTTAGGTGGTAGGTTGTGGGGTTTTTTTGAGATTGATTTCAGGAGGAAATTATGAGTGTCCAAATAAACTCAGAAGGGGCCAGAATTTTACCTGTTCCGCTTTATTTTTACTAGCTAGTAAACAAACTGTTAAGCACAATAGAAAATAACAGTTTTGTTGAGACAGAGCTTTCAGTCAGTGATTTGAACTTACTCCATATTCGAGTTGTCTGTGAAAGTATATTCCTTGCGGTACAAAATATTTTTTTGGCAGCTATTCTGCAACTGCTCTACTACTCTGACATAAAGAAAAATACAGAAGTACTATGTAAGGGAAAAAAACAACTGTATTTAAAATCGGGGATTTTAAAAGATGGACTTAACCCTCCTGAACTCTCCTGCTTTCTAAGAGTTTTCAGGATATTTTAAGGATGTAAATCATACTTTTACTCCTGCAGGGAACCTTTAGGTAAACCGAATTCCCACCCACTGTGCAGGATCAGGAAGCATAAGGATTTTTAATACAATCTGACAATGGAAAGGTTGAATCATAGGAAATTTATAAATAAAAATGAACACTTCCATTTTCATTCAGAGAAATCAATTAAGAGCTCCCTATGAAAAAGGGAAAAAGAAGATAAATCTGGATCAACCCATTATATAAGACATGTAGTTTAAAAGTCATAAAAATTGCTTTATTGTAGTAACTTCTTTATGTGTAGGCCTTGCTTTCATTTATTATCATGCTATTTGATGTGCCTCCCACAGGACTGCAGCAAATCAGTGTCTTTATGAACCCAGTGTGTTGCCATACTGAATTATACTCTAGAAAGCAGCAGAGGTAAGGAGCTTTCAAGCAGACTTTACTGTTCTGCCGTGTTCTTATGCACTAATTCATAACAAGACACCCTGAATGTATTCCATCAAATTTGATTTTATCATGTTCAAACATGTTTGCTGTTATAACCTTGAAACGATTCTTCATGTTGGTTGTAAAGGCACTTGTGGGTGTTGTAACTGACAGGTGCTGCCATATTAAAACAGAACCAAAAATGCTTTTGCTAAACAAGTAAGACTTACAAATACAGTTCTACTGTTTTTTTAATAGTATCTCTGATTTACAGAATTCCAACTATTGCTGCCATAGAAATTATGTGAGAATGATTACTTACTGTTTTCTGGTGCCTTTCAGAAGAAAAAAATCCATGATCTTTAGCTGTTAACTAATAAGAAACTAGGGAATTAAGTTTCTCTTTAAAATATGCAGAGAGGAAAGTGTATAATTTGCATTAGTCTTTCATGTTTAGTATGACTTAAGTAGTAAGTGACAGCATGATAGTAAAAAACCCAAAACAAGCCAAACTCAGAAACTCAAAAAGTTTATTTATTCAACTAGGTTGTATTGCATATATCAGAAGTTCTTTTTAAAGCGAAGGACGTTGAAGCATTTTTGTCTGACAAGTATCTTGCTAGGTAAGTCTCTTACTACATTTGTAGAGTTCCTCTGTTTAATTACTTTCTCCGCTTTAAATTTACTGAAAGTATCTTTACACAAAATCTTCCTAAGTAAGGCTATAGGAGACTTACACTTGCTGGCTGTTAAGAGAGTGCCTGTTTTCAAAAGGATGCTTTCTTTCTGAAATCTAAAGGCTTTCTTAGGTGCATACATTGTCTGGCTTCTTTTATCTTTTTAGGACCAGGGCCTAAGAGTGTAAATTAAGCAGCCTGGGTCAGTGTTGTTACTTCATAGGGACTGTCACTTATGGAAGGACTTTGTGTGACAGTGCTTAGGGTCAGAAAAGCACAATCCTTCTTCCAGAGAGCTTTTAGTTTAACATATAAGACCTGGCTTTAGTGCAGCTTATAGTTCTGCAGTGAACCTTATAGGTGCCTTGAGCTTCTTGGTTTTTAACATGATTCTTTTGCAAGTATTGACTGCCTCCTTTTTAGGAATTTCATGTATTTGATGCATTCCTGACATGTAAAGATTTTTTTGCCACATAAATACATTTTGTTGCAAAAGGCAATGTTGTATGATGCTCCAAAGATGTGTGCTGAAGCTTTGCTTCAGTATTGGCAACTGTCAGGATTTGTGGGTAAATGCTTTCAAAACCCGTGACAGAATATACTTCGTACAGACTGTTTTGAATAGTTGCTCTCATGAGGTTGGGGAAATGTCTGTTTCAACTGAGCACTTAGCTTTCTGATTCCTTAATTTAACTGCAGTGCAGGTTTTATGCATTTATAATGCGGTTAAAAATAGAGGAGCAAGAACTAATGTTGTAAGAGTGATATATGCATGCAAACACTGTACCAACTCAACTAAGAACTAAAATAACATGTCAAAAATAGGTATTGTTTCTTGTGGAGGATATTTTTCCCCTATGCTAGAATACAGAGTGACATTAAAGACCAGGGAGACACTATACCACGCAGTCATCTCAGAAAGCTCAATCCAGCAGCTCCTCAAAGAGAGTTAGGAGGTGCTTTGATCAGTGTCAGCACTCACCTGGTGAGATGACATTATATTCTAATAGACAGAATCATGGATGGAGGATGGCAAATTTTAATCTAAAAAAAGCACATGCTTGCAACAACCACAGCACTGTCCATTTCAAAAGATAAGTCTTTCCAGAAGCTACTGTTTGCTGTCAATTTGAAATCAGAATTAGACGTTATTTGTCATATATGCTTTTGCATTCAGCAGTGACCCATTCAAGAAAGTGCTGCTGTTTATCCACAAAGGAGATTGAACTAAACAACCATTTCTGACATTTATAGATCCAATATGAGTCTATCTGTACACCAAGGTATTTGTGTGATGCTGGTTGATTTAATTTAGCTGCACTTAAATTTACTATTGTTGCCCACTTTTATCTCTCCTGATGCGATTCAATTTTTCTTAGCCAAGACATTTATTTACTGGCATGGCTTGTTTACTCCTCATGTTTTTATGGGATTTGGTTCATAAGCAATAGAGTTTTTTTGAGGAAAGCCACTGTACCCATGATGCAGTAGCACTAGGCCTCTCTGTGTACTGAGGGAGGCTGTTCAGTACTTCTGCTATGAGTATCACATTCACACTCAACACTGGGAAGATAATCTGAAGTCGAGTGCCTTGTGTTGGGTTTCATGTCTTGTGTTGGATGAATCCATTCCATTGGGCAGAGAAGTGATGAAGGAGTTTGTAGAGGAAAAGTCAAGCACCTATAGACATGCTTTTAGGTGAAACAACTTTACAGGTATTGTTACTCAATACATATGCCTTCATGGATAGAAAATGTAATTTTACAAGGCAATAAAAATAATCCTTTTTTTAGAATACCATCTTGAATGCATTTTTAAAAATATGTGGATGGAAGGAAATTTTAAGCTAAACAGAAGGATAATCCTCAGCAGTTTCAGCACCATTTGTTTAGAAGAAATAATATGGATAATGTAAGAATTTGAGTTTGAATGGATACTATTGTAATGCAAGACATTTTTAAGCTGCTCAGAAATTCCCTTCTGTATTAGTTTTCTGGATTTCTATTGTTAGGATTGTACAGGACATTTATTTTAATAATGCATATTTTGTGCACAGTTGTCATGTTGTTTATAAATATTTATGAACAAGTTTTTGCTGTAGTACAGATCAAAAATTGTTCAAACTTGCAGGTGTCAAATTTTGGGAGATGGGCCAACATGTAAAGGGATTCTAAGCTTTGCTGTTCAATTAAGGGTAGAAAGACACTTACAGTTCTGATTTTATTTTCAGAAAGGTTCTGATTTTATTTTCATTTTTATTTTTTGAACCTTAGAGAAGATCAAGGGTGAAGAAAAATGCAATAGGTTACTTATGGGAAATGTAAGATTGTAATGGATGTGTCCAGGTTGCATGTAACTATTTAGCATAGTTGTTAAATATGTGACTGCATTTGCTGAGAAAACTGCATTTTCCTGGCCCTTTTCAGTGGCTAATCTACTGGCATTATTTATTTATGCACAAGGATGACAGAATCATCCTGTTAGCAATTACAAACTACAGGAAAGCATTTTTAAAAAAATAAACTCATGCTATTCCTCAAGTTTCATAAATATTTAAGGTATGTGGCTAGTTTAATGTGCTCATTATCTGTTTTGGCTCATGCTTTCACTTTTTCAGTTTTTAAAGAATATTTACTGAAGCTTTTCACTTTAAAGGTACTGGAAAAAATTATATTTAAAAAAAACCCACCAAAATATGTATTCCACCCTTCCCCAGATATTTTGCATGTTGAAATTTTTTTTCCTTGTGCATAATGCATAGTTTCTGGTTACTTAAAGGCGAGATAAGAAGGATTTTTCCTAAATTTTCTAAAAGCATAAACTCAATGCAGACCTCCAACATCTTGCAATAAACTGGGTTTATTTAAGCACCTATATTCTAGTCAGCAGTTTTGTGTTTTCTTTAGCTACTGAGATATTTGCTAATTCTTTTTCAGTTGCCACTAAGATTTTATTTTTAGAATACAAACATGATTCAACCCTAAGAAACTGACACATTGTGAAATTTTAGAATTGAAATTACTGATGCAAATTATTGGTGACTGAAATGCTAAATGAACACTGTTTCTGTGTAGTATGTATGTTTAATACATATTGATTGTTCTCAACTTGAAAATCATTAGTGTACACCAAATTATTGTCGAGGTTATTCCAAATACAATATGATATCAGGATTTATCTGTTGCTGGTAATCAGGAAAATGGAAATGGTTTGGAAGATTTTGGGATTCAAGCTCGCTTATGAAATACTGAATTTATTATCTTTCCTATTGCTACACTTCCTACAAGCATGAACTGCTGTATGGCTATCATAAAACACTTTGTTGAAGAAACATACAATTTTTATTAACATCATGTTTCTCACATTTGGAAAAACAGGCATGTGTTACTAGGGGCTAGGTGAACAGAAGAATGTTTCTCAAAGTATTTTAAGATTCTTCATGACTGTGTCTGACAGTGCATGATGATTTGTCTTTTTTTTTTTTCTTTTTGCAGTAGCATATTTGATGCCTGCATCTTTTGTGGGAATAAGATGATGCTGAGTAGGCTGTTAATGTTTTATAAATTACTGTTAAAAAAATGACACTCGTGTTTTTCTAACACACTCTGGATTCGTCTGATGGCATACTCTTTTGAACTTTTATTGGAGATTAAAGTTCTGGTGGTTTAGGAGAGAAAAAGGCTGTGGAGTCAAAAAAGAAAAACAAACAGAGCATCCCTTTTACATCACATAAATTAATTTTAGTCTAACTTCTTACAGCTAGAATACTAGGGCTGCATTAGTTACCTAGGGGAAAATTGAGAAAATATGGGAAGTGCTGTACAGAATCTCTTTTACAGTTGAATTAATTTAATCTCAGACTACTGATTTCCCCAGTATGACTTAAATACACTTCTTTCTCAACTCTTAAAATAACATAGTACTAGTGTGATACAGTGACACTGTCCACTGAACATATTTAGGGGTAATAAGGTTCTGATTTAATGGTACTTTACTGACTTAACAGTGCTATACGAAATGTGCATCTTTTTCAGTGGAAGAGGAGAAATGGTACAACGCAGAGATGAATCCCATCTATCCTCTCCACAGAAACATAGTACACTCTGAACTTTGCTTTACAGGGTTTGTCTTGTGAATCAAGAAACTCTGTCAGAATCTTAGTGTGTGGATACATACTCCTTTAGTATGCATTCAGCTGAATGACAGATGTACCCCCTATTTTGTGATCAGCTTTTGAAATCAATTACTGAACCTTTTCAACAGAATTACTGGAGACAAAGATTGCATTCACAGCCAACCATGAGTTTCCACTCAGTTGGTGTTTCCTTTTGTACCAGCAGGATGTCTGCGGCACACTACAGATAAATTTTGAATGGCAATCCACTGAAGGTTCCAGTGAAGGAACTTGGCAGTCTCAAAATAAAGTGATGCTTGTCTCAGGAAAAGCTGGGGCATGTGATGAATATGGTGTGAACATCTGTATGTATTACCCCAGTATCACTGTTACCAGGATACTCACAATGTTTCAGGTCACTTTTGTATGCTGTTTGCAAATTGAGTAATAGGTGAAATAAATAAAAGTTATCCTTTTGATCCACATACCAGTGAGTCTCTCCCACAAGTGGTTACAGTTTAATGTTTTGAGTAAATAAGAAAATACAGCACTGAAAGCTGCAGTTGTGCAATTAGAACTGTTGTTATCCATCCTCTCATCTTAAATGAAGCAGTGCAAATCTCATTATTGACCTTTATGCTGAAAAAAACCCCCTCTTTTGTTTCTCTGAGTATATTTTTTTCCCACTTTCATTTATCTATGAACTTGAGTTTCAAAGTTTAGTGACTCTGTCATGCCTCATTATGAATTGATTTTGCTAGCGATCTCAAACTTATTTGGATTATAGATAACTGGCTTTTTCCATATCCAATGAATCTAATTTCAATCTCTAAAATGGGGGCTATGAGCATTCCTGTCTGCAATGACCTCTGAGAGCATAAAGAATTATTGTGCCCTGTCTTCTGGACCACAATGAGACTTAGTCTTCCTGGTGGGCAAGGCGACTTGATAGAAGAATTAAAAATATATGGGAATAGGGGCTTCAGTGTTATGCCTTGTTTTGCTTCTTTCTTCAACATTTCCTGACTTGCCTCCCCACTTTCTTTGGTTTTCTTTCTTTTTTTGATGACTTATTTTAGTATGACCTTGCTGCTCTTTTGTTTGTTGTATTTGTATTAAGTTACTGTCTTAAATCTCCAGCCACAGATTTTGATATTAGCCATTCAAATTAGCGGGGGATAGAGGTTGTTCTATCCCCCGCTCCCCCACCCAAAACCCCAGAAATTGAGGTGATATGTAATGAAGTTATAATGAATGAAAATATGAAGTGGATGAGAGAAATAATTAAGTGAAATTGAAGAAAATATTTCTTAAAAAAAAAGAAAAAGGGAGACAGAGTATTAATGGAACAACTGAAGTCAGATCAGGAGCTACCTGGAAGAGGAGAGCTGTGAGGAATTATTTAACAAATGCAATAAAGAAGCTTTAGAGTTGTTATTGAGAAGGTGCATCCATGTTTGCAAGCAGCAAAGAATTAAAAAAAGAAAAATTATTAAATGGGGAATGAGATCTAGTGTCTTGATGGACACAGATCAACAGATCAAAGTGTGGTAAGTTTATGCATTAGGCAGTGATTGCCTTGGAGTGGACCAGCACACAAGAAGCAGAAATGTTTAATATGGTAGAGATAATCCAGCCTCCCACCAGATATTCACAGTACTAGTACCAACTCTTTAATTTCTTACAATACTCAGAAACACAATTCTGTGGCATTTTACTTGTTTTTATAAATTGAGAGTTTCTCTGATGAGTTTAATAGTAACATTAAGATCTGTTTTTACTAAATATATTTTGCTGTATCTATTGAAAATTTATATTATGTAGATCTATATTTTTGCTGTAGGTAAAAATCTTTTATCATTGCTGAGCATGAAGCTGATACATAGGTTGTAAAAAGGGATGTATGTTGCATTCATATTGTAACTTTTCAGGTCAGGTGCAGCAAAAAGGTAAATAAATATTATAGATTTCTTTTTGTTTCACCCAATTTTGTATAAAATATCAGCTCCCAAACAAGTTGTGATGTGAGCTAAACAGCAATATCTTGAGTATAAAAGGTCAGGAAAAAATCATTACTTTAAAAGACCGAGTTAGTGGGCTCTTTAAAAAAAAGAAAAAGAAAAAAAGAAGCTAGTAAGAAGTAAAACACTGGCAGACTTATTTCTTCTAACAAGATCATTCTGAAGCAAAACTGAGCAGATTGAGACTTTTGAGCCTTAGCTCTTCGGGCATGGATGCAAGTCGTTAACCCCCTAACTATGGAAGAGGTGGTGCTGTCATCAGCATAGCAATGTTATGCTGTTTTTAAGGTACTACTAAGGGAGGGGAAGGTGGCAAGGTCTGAAAGGCTTATTGGTGTGCGAAAGGCAAAGCTAGTCTTCAGCTGGAGGTGGTTGAAGCAAATGGTCCAAGCTCCCGGGTTCCAGACTGACACGCAATGAACAGTGAGTATGGTGATGTCTTTGTCTAAGGATGTGTTGGCTAGAAATTGCCATGGATTCAAGGAGAGACCAGAGAGCATAGTGAAATAAGACATTTCAAGAGGGTATGTTAAATATTCTCCAGCCTGGAAGACTGCTGAACTTGACAGCAGATACAGGATGGAAAGATACTGATAGGAAATCCCCTGAATGCTAACTCTTCCCAGGGTCTCTATATCTCCTAATGGGCCAAATAGTATGAGTCAATATGTCTATTTTTGGGGAGGGGTATAGGTTTAGGGGGGCAGAAGTCTGAAACTCTCAACCCCATTGCTGCATAAGGTTGCCTGTCATGTTATATGCTAGAGACTTTCCAGTCCCAAACTCTTTATCCTTTATTAAAGGCTATATCCAATGTTATATTTCATGATTATTGATGTTTGCTGTTGAAAGCTCCCTCAAAAAGCTATGAAGCTTCTCGTGTCTCTTCCACTCCATGCCAAGACTTATATCTTATTCCTTGTTTTCTGATTTAAAATCTGCAACCTATACTGGTATGATTGGAAAATTTGACTGAAGGTGTTTGAAGTGTTTTGAGACCAGTGAAGGATCCGAAGGAGAGGGAGAAAGTGAGCTGTAATGACAGAGGAGCAAAGAGATTAGAGGACACTGTGGTGGAAACAGCAAGGAAGACAGGAAATTATACTGAAGCATGCTTGAAATTGTTTGCCTAAAGTGCTAGTTGGACTTTGAAAAGCCTACAAATTGGTTAGACTTTCCAAATGAAAAGTTGTTAAAAAAGAAGAAAATAACAAGGAATAAAGGTGCTGAAAGTCTGAAATTGCCCATTCACTTAGGGCTTATTGTTCTGCATTGTAGAGTTGTTCTTAAATATTTTTTTAATTCAAGGAACTTCTTCAGGTAAGACATCTCTGCCAGTAATTATGAAGGATGCCTGCCCTTCAATAGTATAAAATGTGAAATTCGTCAGTTTGCTTTCTCTTTATTTTCAGGTTTGGTTTTCTTATCTGTGTTCAGCTGTGTTTTCTCTAAGAAAGGGAAAGGGGAAACTGCTCTGATGAAGGATTATGTAAGGCTAAAATACTGGGCACAGTAAGAATGGGCTCAACTTTTAAATTCAGTTGCTCATGATGTAGCTTTACTGGTAACTGTATTATAAGGAAGGCATTTTGTAAAAGACGTGTCTGATGCAGATTCAAGTCAGTTATCCTTCTTTGTGGGTTATGGATGATGTAGGAAGTGGCAGACATTTTTACTGTCTTGACAAGTTTTTTGTACACTGAAAGCTTTTCTTTGCTGATGAAACCCCTCTCTATTTTAGTCTTCTGTTATTTCTGACCAGTATGTCTCCCTTTTCCTTTCTTATTGTGAGTAATAGTCTCTGCATTATAGCAAAGTGGCCCTGCATTTACAGTCCTCCTGGGACAACCTTTGGAATTCCCTCGTTTAATGTTTAAAAAATATATAGTAGCATCTGAGTATTGTCATTTTCATTATAACTCATGGGAGACAGACAGCTGTGTTGACACATTCAAATTGCAGTTTAAAGTCTGAGATTTATGGTAATCCTTCTCATCTAATCAGATACTTATTCCAGCAAGAATTAAAACTGTAGAACTGTTTAGTCATTATCATTATTATTTCATTAGATATCTATACAGCAATAAATTAGGTTAGGAATTTTTTAATGAAATGTCTTTTGGGCAGACTGAAAAGTTTCAGTTACTTTAAGCAAAGACTGACTTTGTTTTGCCTGCACTGGGTTCAGGAAAACATTTTTCATAAATGGTTGCTTTAGTTAAAGGAAAAGTAGGGACCTGAAACTGCAGAGCTGTCAAGGGTCAGGTAATCACTGTAGATGTAGGAGCTCAAGATGATGTTTCTGTTTTACCTGATTTACAGCAGGATCTTGAAATTGCATTTTCAGCATTGCAGATTGCTGTTCTGGTCAAGAGAGTATAATGATACTCTACTATCAACCTTACTGGCTTGAGGAATATTTCACAATTAAACAAAGAGGAAACACTCCAAATAGGGATAATGGCAGGAGTTACGTGAAGAAGAAATTCACAATAACTATATTGAGAAGAGACAATCAGCTGGTCTGTGGAAGACCCAAGTAATTATCTTCTAAATTAATTTAAAGAAAATGCAAAAATTTTTTGATCTTGTCTTGACATGGAATGCAAATAGGCTTTTCTTTGTATTGCATTTTTAGCGTGGGGGTTGGGGGTTTGTTGTTTTGGTTTTTTTTTTGTCTGGCTTCTGGTAGCCCATAGTCCAACTTCTACTTTAGCTACACATTGAAATACAGTATTAATGGATATACTTAATGGGATACATTAACAGATATAAGATATTCCTCAGTGTTCATGTTGAATGAAGGATGCATTTATGATGAATGATTGTTACTTTCAGCTTCTTAAAATACATCTCAGTGTTGGTGCATAACTTCATTGGATAGACTGTAGTTACTCTAATATAGAGCTATAGTATTTTGAATAGTAAATCCCTTGTCCTGTGACTCAAGTAGATTCATAAATAGAGTGTTAATGAGTAATAAGAGATTAAAGGATAAATACAGAATTTTGAATTAATTTTATGCTGTGCACTATTCACCTTCCTTTGCATCCTTCCATATAAAATGTGTGAATTAGAAAATAAAGTGGAAACAATGTGTCTTAACATGCAAAAACATTTTGTTTAACATGTCCACTTTCCTAACCTGCTTTTTTCAAATAATAGAAAAATTAAATGCATCAATTTTTGTAGAGAATTTTCACTACCAAGAAGCCACTAGTCAGCAGATATTTGAGAAGTGAGCAAAATCTAGGATATGCTTAAAAAAAAAAAAAAAAAAAAGAAAGTATTTTTAAAGTATCTCTCTCGCTCGTCCTTTTGTTATTGCCCTCCCATGAAATTTTAATTCAGGCTGCTCCTACATCTGTTACCCAGTCCACTCCACCTCACCCCTAGAGGAGTTAACAAATAGGTAATGTTTTCTGCTTCAGAAAAGTTTAGCTGGCTATGTTTTGCCATAAAAACAACATTCAGAGCAAATACTGATAAATGTTGAAAAAAAAATGCTCGATGGTTTGCCCTCAGGACATTTTTTTTAACTATGTGATATTTTCTGAATAATATCATTTGAAATGGATTCACTCTGATGTTATTTCAGCCTAAACTAAAAACCTTAAACAGGAAAAAGCAGTTAAACCATGCACTGGTTAGGATTTTGAGAGACCTTTCCAATAGTTTAGTATCAAAATTGCTCCTAGGCTCAAATACTAATTTTATCTAAGAAATATATATTTAATGTATTCCTACAGGTTTGTCCTTAAAGTGCACTTGTTCAAAAGCAGTGGCAGCAGGCCTGCATTTCAGAGCAAATAAACAGAGCACGAGGAAGCTGCTTGCAGCCCTATATTCAAATATGCTGAATATACAGCTGCAACTCCCAGTGTTGTCCGAAAAGCAGATTCGTCACCCAGTGTGCAAAAGGTCACACACTGAGGAGAGACATTGCTTATTTATTTTAGGGTTGCACAAGCCTAGGTGCTCAGTGGTTTCCCACCAATCCAGTACACCAACAGGACTTTTTCTGGTATATTTATACCCAAAACTTGCAGAGTTATTAATTTTCCAAGTCCAGCCTCTCTATGATGATTGGTTAGTAATTTACATACAATTGTAATACTGCTGACACAATACTTCTACTACTATGAATGCTCAGGTGAAGGGTCTTCACCTGAGCAAGGGTATTCTTGACCTACAGGCATCATTTTTGCATTATAATGAGGATAGTTCAGCCAAGGATACACGGACCTTGAGTTTACTTGCCAAGTTGGTGATGTACCCTCTTCAAGGTCGAATTGCTCTGGGATGTCCTTGCTCAGAGAAGGCTATCTACTTGTTCTTCTGATTAGGGATGCCTTTGGCTTTAACATATAAAAAATTATCTTTCTTGACCTAAGCATAATGTTGCTACATTGTTCTAAAAGTTTATCCTTCAACACCAGTGCTTTAGAGCCTGGATGTGAGGTTGCAGCTGAAAATCAGGCTGTAAATGAACTCCAGAAACAAAAGGGGAAGTAGTGTTCACAAACTCTTGTTTTCTGTTTTAGTAGGCGTTGATATTGTGCCACTAATTTTTAACATGCTGCTTTAATTAACAGTTTCCTGAGGCCTCCTGTTCAAGTACTTATTTTTGCTACATTTACATAGACAGAAGGTAATGTTTTTCTCAAGCTGAAGTAGAAAAGACTACTGTGCATAAGTAGCAAATGTCTTCCTCAAGTGTCAAAAACAAACCCCCAAGGCTAGGGATGTGTGAAAGATGTTTCTTTTTAACAGCTCAGACTAAGAACGTCACTAGTTTCACAGCGAATCAGAGCAATGTGGAAAAGGATGCACTTCTAGTAGATGTGAGGTCAGTCAGAAGCTTTCAGTAATTGCAAATGGTATTTTTTCATTTTGAGCTTAACACAACAAAGCTTGGGGATACAGCTGATGCATACAAGTTAAGTGGACATGTTAAATGAATATTATTACTCATATTCCAGGAAAACACATTTTATCTGAGGTTATACTAGTATCAGTCAGATTCAAGTGTTTTCAAAATATTTTATATCAACAGCATCCTATGACCCAGAAGGAATTATTTGATAAGGACCCAGCTAAGAGAAGTCTTGAAGATAGTTATTAAAAAAATAAAAATAAAAAAAAAAAAGTAACTTAATTTTCAGTTAAGATACACTCTTACGTTAAACACAAAGAACCAAATCCTAAGCCCTCGGAGCATCTTTGGTAAAAGCCTGTTTGGAATTGGAATCTCTTCTTCACCTAATAATTTATTATTCAAAGAGGTGGTGCAAAAAATCTGGCTTTTGAAGTACTTTTTGCCCAGATTTCTCAAACACAGTACTAGGATGGAAGCATTATTAAGATACTGTTTAGAGTTTGGCAACAAGAAACATATTTCAAGTGAACACATGTATTTTCAGGTTAAGGTGATATGAATGAAGAGCATGGGGAACTAATTCACACATAGAGAAGTCTGGATGTGATGGTGCCTCATACTGAAAAGCTAATGCAGGAATCAGATTTTTGTGCAATGATGTTGAGGAACTGAAAGCACTGATGGGTGTTCATAAGCATATCTTGAGTGCAATGAAGTTAGCATCATGCTTCTGAAATAGTACATGCAGACGTCATGGGACTGGTAGAGAACCACTGAGACTTCCTTAATCCAGAGTAGTGATGGAAAGGATAAAATTGTCCAGTATGACCCAAGACAGACAAGTTCATTGGCAGCTAAACCACAGCAGAGTTTAGCTTGCACTGGATGGGCTTCTGCAGTTAGAAAGCACTGCCAGCATCCATAATGCAATTCCTTTTTGATTTATATGGTAGAAAGAATGATTTCAGATTTGCATAGTATAGAACGAAGCAGAAGCAGCAAAAACTTGTTAGCATTAAATAAACTGATTTAATTTCATGCTAAATTGCAATGGAATTTGAGTAGCACTCCAAGACTATGTGTTTGTGATTTATCAAGGAGTTACAGGTACATAGTGCTCTGTAGTTACTTGGAAGCTCCTGGTTTTCAGTGACATTGATGGGTCATATGATTCATGCTGCTTTCAAAAGGATTGGCAAGAATGCCGTTTTTCTGACATTTCCTTTTCTGAGTTATCACTGGAGTTGTATTCCAATCTGGCAGATCTTTTGAACTTTTTGTAACTTCACATATGTTGCTAATAAAATGACGGCTGTGAGTGTAACTGTTTTCTGACCAAAATAATTCTCAGCTCCCCTTAGTTCTGCAGAGTTTATGGGGTAGTGGAAGAAAGGCCTCAACCAATTTGCAAGGTAACTCAGACTTGGGAAAAACTGTGGTTGTGAGAGGCCAAATAAGAGAAAAAAGTTCCTGGATTTCTTTTAAGTTACTGCCTAGGTTTTTAGAAAAACAATATTTTTATTTACAAACAAGACGGTTTAATATGAGAGTCTGTAAAGGAACATACATTTGAAACAATGGTACTTTTTCATTAGCATTTCACACTGTAACTGTGTCCTCAAAGCTCTGTGACTGTGATAGTAAAGATGATGGGAAAACTGCACAGGTTGATAAAGTAACATGTCAAAAGTATTTCTAGAGGGACCTGAGAAAAGTGTAATCTAAACTGAGAAAAGCATGGATTAGTTTTAGATAACGGCACCAGTTAAGACCATATAGATGTAGAAAATAGTGAATTAATTATAGGGATTTTAAATCTAAAATTTCATTGGGTGCCTTGATTTGCGTGCCAGTCATTAATTAATGGGTTACAATCTCTGAAGTCATTTGGGGTTCAGAAATGAATATAGATTTCTGCAAATTTGTTGATTAAATCAGGAAAGTGGGACCTGCTAACTGTGCAGCAAACACCAAAACTCACCTCTGTTCACCGTGGAGCCTCTAAAGGAAAAAGGCATGCTCATAGATGTATCATATGCAAAGCCAGTCATTAAACCAACAAGAAAGCATGTGGAAGATACCTGGATTTTTTTTGAGGACTGCACAGGATTCATTTTTGGCATCACCCATGTCAGTGGTGGTGTTGCAGCAAACAATTGAGACAGACTATGAGATCCATGAAGTTTCACAAATCTCTCATAGGAGAAAAGCTCAGCCTACCATCACAGACTTTAGAAGCAGGAGAAAAAGTATGGCACTAGGTCACCTACGCTAACCATGTTTCTATTAACTTTCTTGTGAGACCACTCCTATTTTGGTGTAATTCGCTGTCCAAGAGGGTCCACTTGATAATTGGTGAGTTTTTACACTTTTAAACCTCATCACTTTTCTCCTGATTAATTTGATTTCATTTCTAAAAAAAGTCTTGCTTATGTTTTGTGCCCTTTTCACCAAAAAGACCCACAACAACCCAGCAACAAAATAGTGTTTCTCAGGCAAATATATCTATTGAAGTTTTAATCTGTTATCATTGAATAAGGGGAGATTAAGCAAGCTTATCAGGAGAGATTAAAGGACTTCATATAAGAACAGTGTGTGGATTTGCATTATCGCATTGGATCTCAAACTCCTCAAAGTTACTGCATGTTCTTATGTGAAATACAAGACGAAAATAAAGCAGCAATATCATAGCTTTCTCAGTAATGGACAAGACATTGAAAGCAGTAATCATGCAGGCACACAAGAACTTTGACTAGTGGAGATACTGGTTTTCCCTTAAGCTCCATGAATGTTTGATCACATGACTAGAACTCATTTTCCTGTCAAACCTGAATGACGTCTGCTCATGGTTGTCATCTGGCTGGTTTCCACACTGCTGCAGCATCTCTGAGCTGCCAATCTGTTTCCAAACTAGCGAGGGAGAAATGGTTCTGCAGGAAAAAACTCCATAGAGCTGGAGGCTCCTGGCACACTGCATGTAATCCAGGACAGACGGGTCAAGCTTTGAATTAGAGCACAAACACGGGAAATCTACCCACAGGAAATTATTATTCATTCATGTAGTAGTAGTAGTAGTACCAAGGGAAGCTCATTAGGAATCTGGGTCGGTTGTCGTAGGAACAGTATGCATAATGATTTTTAAAAGACAGAAAACACTTTAAATCATATCAGAAGCAGAAGCGCTTAGTGATGTGAGGACTACTTATTAGTTGCATGTCTGTTTTCCAGGGTGTTTTCAAGAAGAAAATAGGAACTATCCTTTCCTCTACTCTGCCAGAGAAAGCCAGGGTAAAAAGTGAAGGGATAAAGAAGGGAAGTACAGAGAAGTACAGGGAAGACTTCTGTGTGGGAGCCACACTTCTCAGTAAAGGTGCCTAGCACACAGGTGGAATGGAAAAAAGACTGACGTTTTTTAGAGGCACTGGGTCTACTTCAGCACATATTTAGCATAGTTCCATGTTTTTCCTACTTGCTGGTCCACCTGTTTGATTTAGAGATCCATCTGGCTGGTTTTCAAAGGTCTGAATAACACATGCTGCCAAGTCCAAAATGAAATGGAAAAATACTCTGAGTAAGAGATGGGTGTATAGTTTAAAATCTTCATTTAATTTGGAAGTCTCCCCAAAATGTCAGGGCACTGGATGCTGGAATCATTTACTCTACAGGAAAATGGCACTACCAACAGTAGTCAACAGCTGGTTCTGATACTATTGGTGCTTAGGTGTGTTTTCAGTTCAAACTAAGAAGGGTAAGTGAAACTGCATTATAAATACTTCAGGAATTTATCTCTAATAAAGCACATTTGTATAAAAATATGAATAAGCTTTTGAATGTATGTGAGGTTAAAAAATGGAGACAGAGTGGATCAAAGTACTCATGTCTAAGAGGGCAGTCAAAAATTTCTGAAGGCTAAGCTGAATGTCTGATGAGAGACTAACTCTGGTTCAGACTGTTGGATAAAACATTCAGTGAGAGAGGCCTTTGTGGAAAAAAATAAACCAAACAACCCACAGTATTTCACCAAGCAGGTCCTTTGACATTTTTCAAAACACAGGCTGATCAATTCTGCTTGAGACTGTATGTACTATAGAGAAATCGAAATCTGAACAAAAACTATCTTGGACACCACAATACCGGTACATGAATACAGACAATCTATGGCCTTTGGGCATGGCAAGTCCATTTGGAAGTAGATGCAAGAACCTACATCAATTCTGGGATCTGGCAAAACCAGCAGGATCTGCACAGCATATAGAAAGAGCACAGTATGGCTAAAGGCATCTCTGCCATCTCTCTGGTGTAGGGAAAGACCAGAGACAACACTGAACAATGAACTGTGCCAGAAGACTTGCACCAAAATCAATCACCACCTGAGACTCCTGCTCTAAAAAACACTGTGGGAGGTGGTCCTGATGAATGGGATTTGAGAATCAGAAAAAAACATCATCAGGCAAACTTTGTCAAAAGGGATTAAAATTTTAAAAGTGTGTTAATATACCAAATTAGACAATGAGGTTTTCAGGTTGTTTTTTTTTTTTTTTTTCCATTATTTAAGGGTGGACCAGTGTTTAGGAGAAAGTGACCATAAAGCATGTATACACAGCAAGCTGCTAATGTGAATGTTATTAGCAACTTCTGTTATATTTTAGGGTTAGTTTTATGGAAAGAAGGAACACAGGGAAATATAAAAATACTCTTTACAGCCTGTGGAGAAGTTTTTGGAAGATAACGGCCACCTGGTCCTTGATACCGACATGAGTAACTCTCTGCTAGCTGCCCCTGTGTAAAGAAGTTACTGTTCAATGTTCTTCTCTGTCTTGCCACTGCATAGAGAGCTATTGTTTAGCAAATTCCTTAACTAGAGATATGGAGTGAAGTTGAAACTTTGAGTAGGAGGTCCATAGGCTCGTGCTTCTTGCATGTGCTTCTCGCGTTGTACCAATGAAATATGAGTTATATTGTGTGGACAGTAGCTTAGAACCAATCACAGCTTGTTTAGCTGTATGCGATCACGCCTTAATAGTATATAAGATGCTCTGTACTTAATAAAATTGAATCAAGCTGGCAAACCATATTGGTGTTATTCTTGATACCCGGGCTTTATCCGTCGACAACAGCCCTTTTGTATGAAATTATTTTCCCTTTGCTAATTGTCTGCTATATTTGACTTGAACATTGCAATTTCCCTACCTAATGTGCCTGCTTGTTGCTGTCTTTAAACAGTCAGATTTCCCATTGGTTCTTATCCCAGCCAGCTTCAGAAATGCAGAATCAAAGTGTACTTATAAGCTCATTGGGTCAAAAGTTAGCAGATGTCATATGACAATAAGGCAAGTGCTCATAGACAGGCTAAATTACACTCTTTCCTGATAAATTACATTCTTTTCTTGCAAAGTATGATAAGGAAAAGAATTGTATCTAAAAGTTGCTTTATTTCATATGGTCCTCTTTCTCCTCAGACTTCTGACCCTTTGAATAACAATGAATGCTGCACAGAGCACAAATCCGTGGAAACTAATCAAGTCTATGCTCTGGGTAGTCAAAGGAACAGATGAGAAAGCCTTTGGAAAATTGCTAGTGTTTCTACACTTCTAAAGTTGAGGCTAAAGGTGATTTGAACTAGAAATGTATATTATCTATAGGACAGATTTTCGTGGTGCCTTTATGATTAATTGGAATAGACTACTGCAGCCTTTCTGCTCTGCTCGTGCTAAACTGAAAGCTAGAAGTACTTAATACTATATTTATGTTACATATAAAAGCTGTATCATTACTAAATATAATTTTGTAGCATATGAACTATCTTTTTCTAAAGTATAACTTGCAATTCTTCTGAACACTGTAACCCAGGTGAATTACACTGTTGGGTAAAAAGTCTCAATGCATCTATTAAAATTTTCTTGTCAAAATGTAATATATCTTAACACGGTCTCTGAAAACTTTCAGTCTCAGGATTTTTTTTGTTTCTAATGATCATTATACCCAGAAGAACCGTCTTCCACAATGAACATATTACAGTATGATAGGTAGATACAGAAAGCTGTGGATTTTAAAATGTACATAAGCATTATCAGTACTATATATGGGGCAGGGGTCTACATGACTTGCCCACTGTTGGCTAGTTGGCAAGCATCTAATATATGTGTAGAGAAATCCCCCAATAAACTATTTTTCCCATGCTAGAGAACACACTTCTCTTTCCTCATTGACTGTAGAAAGAGCCAAGGTAACTACTCCCTGAGATGTGGAGCCTAGCTAATATTATTGTTACTATCCCATTCTTACTTCCTGCCTTATTTTTTGTATAAGTTGCTACTTAGTTGCTTTGTTATCTATCCTTCAAATGAAAACTGTCAAAGACAGCATTAGGGAGAAATACAGTATACTTTGGGCTGTTGTTACTTCCACTGCTGCTACTTCTGCTGCTAACAGAAAGAAGACACTGGATTGCATGGAACAATATATGAACTACTATGGCCATTCATAAAGAGGTGGTCTTACCTACTGAGTTGGTTTTGTCCTATTTTTCACCTTTCTTTTTTTACCCTGGGCATTCTGTAATCATCTATTTCTTAAATATTTTCCAGAGGTGAATTTTCTAATAGTGAAAAATGTTTGGCAGTCATTTATTTATGTGGTGCAACCTTGGTAATGGGAACACTTAAAATGAAGTATTTTTAGTGACATATTTCTGACACAACATCAATATCATTTCTTCATCACAAAGTTTTAATCTTAATTGCTCTTAATATAAGCACTTTGCTATAATCACTTTTTTAGTCAGTGCCACCATGCTTGTGTGCGCAAAATTTATACATTTTGATAAAATTTATTAGAAAAATAGTAACAAGTAGCTTTAAACCCCATCCTGCCTTTATTTTCTGACCTGTGAAATTTTCAAGACCTTCCAGATTAATTCTCTACCTGGGTCAGAGAGATGTGCATTTGCTAAACAATAATACTGTCATGCCTGTGGTAAAGTTTCTCACTAGACCCTGCTTTAGTGCCATGTTTACCATATGGGATTAATCTAAGATGATCTGGGATGTTATTTCTCTCTGTCAGTATGTGTAACCAATATTAAGGGTTCTCCAATATCTTGGTTAAGATCTTTAAAGGATATTAACTCCATTTGCTTTTTGTTTACTTGTACAGTTCTGCTTGGTAGGATATTGTGGGTGTTTTTTTTATTTTTTTTTGTATTATTCATGTCCTACTTACTGCACTGTGACAATTTTTACAGCAAAAACTAAGAGAAAAATATTTGTAAAGTATAGGAAGTATAACTTAATCTAGAAGAAGAAGAGGTTCACAGGCATCTGCAGTATCTGAGATGTGTACACAGAGGAACTGAGAATTTTGAGTAACCAGCTTTAACCAGACCTGAAACTTGTTGCTGAAATTAATGTTTCCCTGAAACTCTTATCTTACAGATTTTTCAGTGGGCAGCTAGACTAGGTTGAGTCGAGAAGAGGAGAAAAACATGTAAGTTGTAGAGACCCAGGTCTGATTCACTGTTTTTCATGATCCAAGACTGAGCCTCCTACTCATTCCACATCACAGTTAAATTTCCTAATTGGACATTTCTGTTCCTAAATGAGACATATTGGTTGTAATTTGTTTACGATAAAAGGGAACTTGGTAGCTTTCCCAAATCTGTGTTTTGATTTGTGATGTGTATTTGTCTGTGACAACCCTTAGTAGGCTTTAGTGTCTGCTGACTACTGCTGTTAATGCCCTTTCTTTGACATTCTCTGAATGTAATTTCCTTGTCCTTTGCTACTTGCATACATGATCTGAATAATTTTGGTGTGAATCATGACTGCACCTTGTCTTGGCCATGTGATTGGCCTTTTGATCTCTTCTAAAGTTTGTCAGTCTAGCTCTCACTGTTCATCTGAAAAACACTCCAGCATGCCAGAAAACACAACACAAACTTTGAAAGGCAGTGTCATGTCCTGCTCAGTTGAGGGAGACAAGTGTCTCAGATTCACAAATCCCCAATGGAGCGGACAATGGTGAGACACATCTCAAAGTCCAAACATTTATTAACTACCAACAATGTACTAATTGGACACATGATAATTGGCTAAGTATATAACGAGTTGTGACAAGTAATAGAGTATGGCTGGCATTTCTTAATGGTAGTGAAGGAAAAAGGGGAAAAAGGAAAAGGGGGGATAGAGGGAATAGAGGAACAGAGATCACTGGTCTGATCTCTGCCAATCTGGCCAGTGAGGGTTCCAGGAGGCAGCTGTCTTCTTAGCTTCACTGCACTCCCCCCCCCTTCCTTTCTTCCCCCTTGATTTATACCTACTTTCCTTGGGTCCATCCCCTGGATTGACCCACATACCCACATATCACATGTATGGGGAGGGGTAAGGTGTTTCATGGGATGATGTAGATAGCATGATCATGTTACTCTTCATTAATGTATTGAGGGGTGTTAACTTTAATATGTATTTAATGGGTAATGAAGCAAAGGTCACTCACCAGACAGATGGCCCTTGAAATTTGCCCAGGTGCACCAGAGCAGAGCTGTCCTGTCTCCACAGGGCTCCCTCCTCCAGCCGCATCCTGTGTTTTTCAGGCAGCCTTATCAGCTTCGACCTCCAAACCATCTACTCCATGACTAGAGTTTCATGTTGCAAGTGTCTGAGGCATTCCTTAGCTCAGAGGGCCTCAACTTTTATCTCTTTCTCAGGCTGGTTTTCTCAGTCTGTTTCTTGCAGGTCTGGTCTTTTGTCTCTCACACAGAGTTAAAAAGCAGCCCTGCAGATATGTGCTCTGGTGAAATACCAGTTCAGGACAAGTCTGTCTGGTTTTCAAAGGAAAATCTCTTGCAAGAGGCAGCTACATCTTATGAGAACAACAACTATGCTGGGAAAAAGTGGTCAGTCCTTTAGGCACATTTTGTATACCTGTGACCTCACCTGTGTTATTTTTGACATGCTATTGGTCTCAGGCATCTCCTAAAGGATATTCATTTAGGATAGGTGGATATACTGTACACAGAAGACAATGCCTATCCTACTGTCACTTTGCTCCATCTTGTTTTGGGCCACGACAGTCTGGCAAACTGAAGACAAGGGCAATAGCGGAGTTTAGCGCCAACAGTTCTGCTAGGGTTGCAATATTGTTAGTCTCTGTTCTGAAGGCTGATGATAAGTACCTAAGTCTTTATAAAATCCCCACATATTGAGTGATATATACCAGCTTGCAGCAAACCTAAGTTTGCAGCCTGTTATCCCACTAATAAGCCAGGGGTTGTGATGTGTTTGTGTTACACAGGAGGAAGTGTACAGTCATTGTGTAAGTGATTTTTAAGTTGCTGTTAGAAGCAGGCCAACCTTCTAATTTATTTATGAATACATAGGATGTGTTAGGAAAAATACGTTCTCTTCCATCTTATGTTAATACTGCTATCCTCAGTTGATTGTAGCTTGTTACATGCAGATATAAAGTGAGTATGCTTAGGAAATTCAATGCTCAGGCACTCACATTTTTCTCACTCTGCAGTTTTCCAGCATTTTGTATGAATAGTGAAACTTATTTGTAAAAGGTGAGTGGAAGAAGTTGTCAATTTTAGTTTTTTACTAAAACCAAAATTGTGCTGGAAGCTGGGAATAGCTTAAAATTGGATAATTTCTAATGGAAGATGGAAATTTAATGTGTAATTCAAAATGTTTCCTGTAAGTTTGTTGTTGACTGATGCTATGTTACAATACAGCAATACTAAATTATGGTAGAAAATAATTACATTTTATGGAGTATAGAAACAGTTTAGATCCCTCTAAATTATATGACTGGAGTTATTTTAATGGAACTGCATATTCTAGCCTCCATTTCCAACTATCACTTGCTCTCAGAAGAAGCAGCTAATAAATACCTGAAGTACATAAAGCATAAGGAAATGCCAATATTTCTACTTAGGATCAAATTCAGCTGTTACTGTTCCTAAGACTTCAGTATATGGTGTTCATAGTGGGCTTAGCTATACATGATAGATTTTCCACTGGATTTATTTTCCTCCATTAGGAACTATCCTTTTCTGCCCTAGAGAAGAATTCATGCACAGCTGCTTGCTGATAAAATTTTCTCAGTTAGAAGCTATTTTCCTGGTATAGATCCTTTCTCATGTTCCCCAAGTCTCCACTCCTAGTGTTAAAGCATTAAAGAACTTAACAAAGTGGGATATGAAAAGTCATTGCCAAACAGTCAAGGCAAACAACCTTCAGTCTAACCTGCAAAGTCACGAGAATGAATTTCTAAGCCAATGAAAGTCTGGCTACTCCTCTCTCTAAAGGGTTGCAGCACAGAATGTGTACCAGAAACCTAACTTCATTCCCTTCATCCAGGGGTGCTTGCTCTTCAGTCCTTGCATTTTTAGGTGCACACCTTTACTTTTACACCACAAGTTGTTAAGCCAAAATGGGTATGTAAAATTGGAATGCATGAAGAAAGGAGGGAAATTTCAAGTGGCAGGTTCTGAGGAAGACTCTGGCATAAGGCAGATGTGGTAAAATGCCTCCCACAGTGCAGGATGATAATAAGGGTATATCATTGGTGACTTCTTTGTTTTTTCACTTTCAATGCCTTGCACCAAGGTATATGTAGAGACTTGTCCGTTCCTAAAGTAGCATATCATATATCAATACTTGCATTGTATATCAAATTATATTACACACTACCCCAGTCACTAACAACTCCTCTGGTACGTGTTTCTGGTGGCGAATGCTTCTGTAGCTGCACCAGAAGGAACAGAGTCACTGTGTTTTCATGTTTTCTTGTTATTTTAGCTGCCTATAAAAACCAAACTTTTTGGAAGAGGCCTTGCAAGAAATGGGAAAAATTTTTATCTCAGGCAGTTACAGTATAACTTCACGAGATAAAGCTATTACTGTAGCCTTGGATGGTATCCTTCCTATATTTAAAAGACTTGTCTTAGATGATGGAGATCTTAAAAAAAATTATAGTAATTTTGTTGCCTGGAAAGTTAGAGGACACCTAAACACAGTCACTGTTTATTGTAGAGTTGTGTGTATGGAAAAAAGGGGTTTGTTATATTGACCAAGAAGCTTTGTAATTAAAAAATGTTCTTGGGGACTTGCTTCTGCTTTAAGCAATATCACATGAAACATGGGCTTCAGATGCATCATTTATCATTGTTCTTTTCTAAGCAAACAGACAGGATGAAACAATACTTCAGACGACTTAAATTTTGCTACCTCAGTATAATGAATGCAGCTGAAGTAATAGATGTAACATTGGCAGAACAGCCTGGATATTCTGTGAGAGAATTCTTCCAAGAGTTTTTTAACTGCGTGCTAAAATACCTCTTATTAAAGGAGAGGAAAACCCATCAGCATAAATGGCTTATGTCACAGTATTGTGTAGATATAGTGTAATTTGTTCATCTTTTTCATAGCTCTCTGAATGGTTTTACTTGGAGAGCTAATTTGGCATGGTCAGGGCCTGTGACCATTGCTGTTCAAACCACACCACACAGCATCAGTGCGTTGACATGGGCAGATGCTCCCCCTGTGCAGCCTAATGGGACTACTCATATGCCCTGCACTACTCATGCACAAGTATTTGCAGAATGTAGGCTTTTATCTCCCCCTTGGCATACTTAAGCATTCAGAGCACTCTGATTTCAATTTAATGAATGCTTCCATTCCCATTTGAATGCTGAAGAGAAACGTGTGCAGATAAAAATTAATTTTTACTACCTAGACATGAATACTCTAGACAGCACACTGTTCCTCACACAGAAAACATTGAGGGTTTGTTTCTTTCTTTTTTGTTTACCTTAACAATAAGTGAAGATAAAATATTTTTTTATTGTTCCAAGTATTATTTTAATTTTATTTTTACAGTCCTCTCATGACCTCTACAGTGTTCATTTGCCATTTGTTCAGTGATTAAAAAATTATCTTTGAACTGTATGAAATTCAGCAGTACTCCAGAGTTCAATATTCATGGACATTTCTGCATATCCTTTCCATATGACATGCTAAGCTAATGTAATCCTCCTAC
This sequence comes from Athene noctua, assembly GCF_965140245.1. Taxonomy (NCBI): domain Eukaryota; kingdom Metazoa; phylum Chordata; class Aves; order Strigiformes; family Strigidae; genus Athene; species Athene noctua. The sequence continues at coordinate 59,080,068 of NC_134077.1, read as the reverse complement.
AATATTCAAGAAATTGTCAAATAAGCATTTCATTAAATAGATCAGTAAGTCATCTTGATTAAAACCATAGACTTAGGCCTAAATCCTTCTCATGAAGTGAGATTCTGCATGGAGTGACAGGATGGTTTGATTATAGCAGAAACTCACTATTCTTGAACCACAGGAAAGTCCAAGATATTTATTACTCAAAATTAGAATAATAGTTTCTTTAGTTTTCTTTGAAAAAGAAATAGTAAAATTTTGATTCTTCCACAAATCTTTATAATGTCTTTTATTTTTTCATTTTAATGGTTGTTTTTAATTTTTTTAAATTGTTCTAATTCATAATTATTTTGGTCTAGGTTTACAATCCATCAGTGAAAGTAGCATATTTTATCACAAGTATTACATTCTGACTTTATATAAGGCATATTAAAACTCAGAAATACTGCTTTATTCATGATCTTAATATGTACCATGATATATTAAAAAATGAAAACTATTTAATGATTTTTTATGTATTTAGTATGAAACAATACCTTAAAATTTTGTTGATGTTGAATTCTAAGCAACAATGTTTCCACTTTTTTTTTTTTTTTTCCCCGAAAAAACCATGAGTGAAATAATACAATACAGAAAAAACAGCTTAATGGCAGACAAAGTTCTGAGGTGGATTTGTGATTTAAATCATGTGATTTGGTTTATAATAAATGCTACAAGAAGGGAAAACTTTAACTAAGCAGCATAATGAAAGTCTAGGGTTGTATAAGGGTCTCATACTTAACAGAAGTAGTTACTATCTTGACATGTAGGGTTCCCTTTCTGCCATTTTTTGTTTAGAAACAATTTAGGTTGTCAATATAGCGTATGGTTTAGCATGCTTATTAATATGATCCTTGCTATGCACAGTTTTATTTTATAGTTCCTTGATGGATTTTTTAAATGAAACTAAGCTCTATAACCCACTACCTGTTCCTGTCTCATATGTGCATTCTTAAAATGTCTGCTTCACCATGGAATAATATTGGTGTTTGTGCAGCCTTTTTACAGTATGAGCTCTTGAAGTATCGTGTAAGTATTGATTACTTAACCTTCCTTTTTGTACAAAAGGGCATCACACTGGGAAGTTCTATCCTGGAAGTGTTGAAGAACCACAGAGATGACAAACGCTTTCAATGTCACAGAGCTGATTGCAGCAGCTGTCTTTATTCCTGCTGCTAAATGCAGGATATTTGGCTTCTGAATGCTGCAAGTGTGCTGTGAAGTGCTTTGTTACAATGAGTGGCTTTTAAATGGTTACAATTGAACAACTGTTCTTTTAATTTGTCTTCATCTTCCTTCCTTCAATTTAGGAGGTGGGGGGAGCTATCAGGGATGTAGTTCCATGCCTCTATTAGGAGAAATTCCAGAAAAATTAGTGTGATGAGGCTTGTAGTACAGAGACATAGACATTGGCAACAGGACTGGATGCCAAGCTGTAACCTCCTTGACTCTGTCCTCTGTCCCTTAAACTGGCTTGTGTTTCAATACCCACATCCAGTTTGTTGCTTTTGTCTGCCTCCCTGTGCCTCTTGTTTACTACTTCAGCTTCCACCACCTTCTAAATCTGCTAATGAACTCCATGCATTTCATTCTTGAAAAAACTTAGCAATAAAGAGTTTAAGCATTTGCATGGTCTGTTTTCTTTCTTTCCTATTTCTTGTCTTTCTCATAAACACACAACTCTGCAGTCATATCTGAAAGAACTGATGGTGGGGCAAGATGAAAGAGAACTGCTTGCACATGAGGAAAAATGTTTGGAAAATTGGGTAAATCTCTGTTGGTTGTGGCTGGTCAGAAGATGTTGGTCACCAGGAATTTGAAAAACCGGGCCAGAGGCAAGGAATTCCTTCAAAGTGCAAAGAATGACAGTAGTAGAGAAGGTTGAAGTAGTGCCATGATTTTTAGCAAGGTTTGCCCTGATGATATTTGATGAAGATTTACCCTGAGGAAACTAAAGAGATTTTATTAAAGAAGAAAAAAATTAATCTGCAGAAGTTTGCTGGTGTTTAATTTGTATTGCATTAGTAGTCTAAATTATATTAAGATTAAAAAGAAGCCGAATTGACCCAATGTAGTCATGAGATGAGAAAAGTGTTTTGGAGAACAATGTGTTTTTCAAAAAATATCAAGAAATTATTTTAATATTTCCCAAAGTCTTTGTATTCTCTTTCTGTGTTCTACTTCATCTTTTCAATCTGTTCTAGATATAACATCTAATTTTATAATTTGTTTTCTAAATACGTTGGGTAAGCTTTCTATAATATTAATCATTTAAAATAGGACTCCCTGACATATTTGTTGCTGGGTGTTCTTGCCCGGTAACACCCTCTTGAAACATTTAGCATCAGTGAGGCATTCATTCTTATTTTTATTTTTAAAATAAAACTGTTCATGGTGTACTTCTATCTATTTGTTTTGTCCTGTAGGACAGTAAACTCAGCTTTAGGCATAATCCAATTTAACAGTACCCATGATAAGCCTAACGGAGTTGAAGGTCAAAATAGGTACTTTTCCATTACTTTGTTCAGTTCTTGGTCAGAATAAATCTCTGGAAGGAGTTAAAAAACACAGGCAATTCGAAGTCATTCATCTTATATGCATTACTGCTTAAGCTGGAAGGAAAGAACACAATGTGTTTGCAATTATTAAAAAAGCTAAGGAAATTATTTTGGTTCAGTTTCCTGTGTGCTAGAGATGCTACAGTCATGATGGTCTAAGAAATGAAGCTCTGTAGGAACAAAGAAATAGATTTTATTAGATGACTATTTTTTTTTCCTTTGGAGGAACAAAGTTCCCTGATAGGATGAGAAGATTCTATGTTTGAAGACTTATCATCTAATTTTTCTGAAACAGTTAAAAAAATAGCACCTTTCCCTATATTCTTTATTAGTTTAACATTAGTCTGATTTTTTCATTTGTCAATCTGGTTTGTCTATAGCTAATACACACCCACTTCTTTTAGAGATAATCATTGATAACATTCAGAATTCATGCATTCAAGCATGATCAACTGATTTTTTTTAGGAAATGACAAAATAACAATATTGTGGGGGCAGGCTGGAGGGGGCTAGTTCAGATTGTCAGTCTGTATTGATTGTCAATCAATGAAACAATACCTCATGTTGAATGTCTGATCTAAAAATTGATGTTAAAAAATACCTACTTACACATCTGAATTCAACAAGCAAGTGAACAGAAGTTTGGCTACAGGAACCAAAGTAAAAAAAAATATATTTCTTTGATTTACAGTCACCCTGATTAAAAGTCTCTGTCTGAAGGGTGATGTTAACCTGTTAGTGAAGAGATGTCTGTGGATGACTGAGGGAACTACAGGCCAATCAGTCTCACCTCTGTGCCCAACAAGATCATGGAGCAGATCCTCCTGGAAACTATGCTAGGACACATAGAAAATAAGGATGTGACTGGTGACAGCCAACATGGCTTCAATAAGGGCAAATCATGTTTGATGAATTTTATGGCCTTCTATGATGGGGTCACAGTGTGGGTGGATGAGGGAAGAGCAACTGACATCATCTGCCTGGACTGGTGCAAAGCATTTGACACCGTCTCACAAAACATCTTTGTCTCTAAATTGGAGAGACATAGATTTGACAGATGGACACTGGGTGGATAAGGAATAGGCTGGATGGTAGCACTCAAAGAGCTGTGGTCAACAGCCTGATGTCCAAGTGGGGATCGGTGACAAGTGTTGTTCCTCAGGGGTCAGTATTGGGACTGGTGCCATTTAGCATCTTTATTGGCAACATGGACAGTGGGGTTGAGAGCACCCTCAGCAAGTTTGCCAACAATAACACAGAATCTCAGAGTTGTCTAGGTGGAAAATACCTTGAAGATCACCTAGTCCAACCATCAACCCAATACTAACAGTTCCCAACTACACCATATCCCTCAGCATTATGTCAACCTGACTCTTAAACACCTCCAGGGATGGGGACCCTGGGCAGCTCATTCCAATGCTTAGCAATCTGTTCTGTAAAGAAATGCTTCCTAATATATAGTGTAAACCTTCCTAGGTGCAACTTGAGGCCATTACCTCTTGTCCTATTACTTGTTACTTGGTTAAAGAGGCTCATCCCCAGCTCTCTGCAGCCTCCTTTCAGGGAGCTGTAGAGGGCGATGAGGTCTCCCCTCAGCCTCCTCTTCTCCAGACTAAACACCCCCAGTTCCCTCAGCCGCTCCCCGTGCGACCTGTGCTCCAGACCCTGCATCAGCTTCGTTGCCCTTCTCTGGACACGCTCGAGTCATTCAAAGTCCTTTTTGTAGTGAGGGGCCCAAAACTGAACACAGGAATCGAGGGGTGACCTCACCAGTGCCGAGTACAGGGGTAAGATCCCTTCCCTGTCCCTGCTGGCCACGCTATTGCTGACACAAGCCAGGATGCCATTGGCCTTCTTGGCCACTTGGGCACACTGCTGGCTTCTGCTCAGCCATCTGTCAATCACCCCTCCAGGTCCCTCTCTGAGTGGCAGCTCTCCAGCCACTCCTCCCCAAGCCTGTAGCGCTGCTGGGGGTTGTTGTGGCCCAAGGGCAGCCCCCAGCATTTGGCCTTATGGAGACTCCTCCAGTTGGCCTCAGCCCATGGCTCCAGCCTGTCCAGGTCTCTCTGCAGAGCCTCCCTACCCTCGAGCACATCAACACTCCCACCCAACTTGGGGTCACCTGCAAACTCACTGAGGGTGCACTCGATCCCCTCGTCTAGATCATCAATAAAGATGTTAAACAGGAGTGGCCCCAGAACCGAGCCCTGGGGGACACCACTCGTGACCGGCCACCAACTGGATTTAACTCCGTTCACCACAACTCTCTGGGCCCGGCCATCCAGACAGTTTTTTACCCAGCAAAGCGTGTGCCCATCCAAGCCACGAGCAGCCAGTTTTGCCAGGAGAATGCTGTGGGAAACGGTGTCAAAGGCCTTACTGAAGTCAAGGTAGACAACATCCACAGCCTTTCCCTCATCCAATAAGCAGGTCGCTCTGTCATAGTAGAAGATCAGGTTTGTCAGGCAGGACCTGCCTTTCATAACCCCATGCTGACTGGGCCTGAGCATCTGGTTGTCCTGCACGTGTTGTGTGATGTTACTCAGGATGAGCTGCTCCATCAGCTTCCCGGGCACCAAAGTCAAACTGACAGGCCTGTAATTTCCCGGATCATCCTTCCGACCCTTCTTATAGATGGGTGTCACATAGGCCAATTTCCAATCAGTCGGGACCTCCCCGGTCAGCCAGGACTGCTGGTAAATGATGGAAAGCGGCTTGGCGAGCACCCCAGCCAGCTCCTTCAGCACCCTCGGGTGTATCCCATCCTGTCCCATAGACTGGTGTGTGTCTGTGTGATGCAGCAGGTCACTGACTGTCTCCTTCTGGATTGCAGGGCGGTCATTCTCCCAGTCTCTGTCTTCTGGCGGAAGAGGCTGGATTCCCTCAGTACAACTAGTCTTGTTATTAAAGACTGAGGCAAAGAAGGCATTAAGCACCTCAGCCTTTTCCTCATCACTGTTACCATGTTTCCTCCTGCATCTAGCAGGAGGGAAATACCAAGCTGTGTGGGGCAGTCAAGAGGCTGAAGGGAAGGTATGTGCCATCCAGAGGGACCTTGACAGGCTTGAGAGGTGGGCCCAGGCAAATCTCATGAAGTTCAACAAGGTCAAGTGCTAGGTCCTGCACAGAGTCAAGGCAATCCTAAGCACAGATACAGGCTGGGCAGAAAATTACTTGAGAGCAGCCCTAAGGAGAAGGACTTGGGAGTGGTGGTTGACAAGAAGATCAGCATGCTCCAGGAATGTGTGTTTGCAGCCCAGAAAGCCAATTGTATCCTTGGGCTGCATCAAGAGAAGTGTGACTAGCAGGTCAAGAGAGGTGTTTCTCTCCCTCTACTCTTGTGAGATCCCACCTGGAGTATTGTGTCCAGATCTGGAGCCCCCAGTATAAGAAAGACATGGACCTGCTCGAGTAGGACCAGAAGAGGGCCACAAAAATGATCAGAAGGCTGGAGCACCTCTCCTATGAAGACAGGATGAGAGGGTTGTTTAGCCTAGAGAAGAGAAGGCTGTGGGAGAGCTTTTAACAGCCTTCCAGTACCTATAGGAGGCCTACAAGAAAGCTAGAGAGAGACTTTTTACAAGGGCATGTGGTGATAGGACAAGGGATGATGGCTTTAAACAGAAAGAGGGTAGATTTAGATTAGGTGTAAAGAAGAAATTCTTTACTGTGAGGGTGGTGAGACACTGGAACAGGTTGCCCAGAGGAGTTGTGGATGCCCCCTCCCTGGCAGTGTTCAAGGCTGGGTTGGACGGGGCTTTGAGCAACCTCACCTAGCGGAAAGAGTCCCTGCCCATGGCAGGGTTTTGGAACTAAATAATCTTTAAGTTTTATTCCAACCCAGAGCATTTTATGATTCCGTAATTCTATGATTCTATGAATATCAATATTTTAAGCCTAGTTTAGTACTGAAATATTTTCAATTGGTTCATAGGTGTAACCTTTACTTTTACAGAAACATTTGAGAAGGAAAAGGTAGTGGCCTAATATCTGAGATACATTTGATCCATTTGATGCTTGTAATTTGATGAACAATAGTTTCTGTGGTGAATATTTACTTTCACTTCTCAGTGGCTCTTTCTCAGATAGGCAGTCAGTTTGTCTGATACAATATTAGCCATGGGGATTTACTGAGAGTGGATAACACCGTCATTGCATTGACAGTAATCCTCCTTAATTTCAGCATTCAGAGGGAAAATACTACTACATTAAAGCTGTTAGTAACCATAGATAATTATAGATTCATATCTAATTATGCAATTAAAACTGAAAACATCTGATAAACTGTTTAACATCAGACACATACTATAATCTGCAAAATAAAGGTAAAATATAATGTTTAAATCCCCAAATCCAATATCCTCTTCTGTTCATAAATAAAAGATGTCAGAACAATAATTTCAATCAATACTGAATTCTAACACAATTGGTAAATGCTATGGGACTTTATTCTGAAAAATAATATGTAAAGCTGCTTAGCTCTTTGCCTTAGAATTTTAAGTGTTTCCCTCTGCAAGGATTCCAGTTTGCTCTCCCCAGATGAGGAGGGGTTTCTTGCAGGTATCTGCAGTACCAGAATGGAGAAGCGAACAGAAAATTTCACTGAGATTATGGTATTCTTACAGGAACACAAACAATGGCAAAATGTATTTTTAGCTCTTCAAAATATCACTCATAAGCTTCATTGGGGAATAATAACAGGAGTCTGTGTTTATCCTAGGTAAATCTTGCATAATCCCCAAGGTATTGTGCATGTTGCAAACAATGGAAATGTCATTGAACGTTTCCTGGTGTCTGGTTCTAATCTATCTCCACAGAAAGAAGGGTAGGACAACCTCAGGCATTTAAGTTAGGAACTGAGCAAAACAGGGAGGCAAAAAGAGGCTTAGAGAAAGCAAGAAGATCACATGGTGTGGATAAGAATTCATTATGGATGGATGAATGCTCTAAATAATTTCAGCTGTGAACAGATTTCAGTGCCATTGAAGACCAATGGTAATAGTTCTCCCTCTAAATAAAAAATGTGGAAGTGCATTACTTCTAGCTCCAGCAGGTGAAATCACTTCAGCTAGACTGATACTGCATTGCTCACAATGATTTTTTTCTTTCCAACCTAGCATGTTTATTTAGCTTTAAAACCCAAGTTTTTCCCCTGCAGAACAGACCTCCAGCATGATGCAGCTTCGTGCTTTAAAAATAAATGCATCAGGTTTTATTTATAACAGAAGACTGGGGGCATTTTTTAGGTTATTAGTATTTGTTCAGTGTATGCTCTCAGCATAGAAGTATGTACATCTGTGTTTCAAGTAAATGTGGCACATGACACTCCATCATAATCCCATTACTTCATACAAAAATCAGAAGGAAAAAATTAATTCTCTTTGTTAATGAAATGATGAGATGACTTATAAAAGCCTGTACAAAGTGTACCATCTGAGTTACTTTGTTGTTCTGCTTTTGCATTTAAATCTATTAAAATTATAAACCACTTGTTACAACATGAGTGTAACTACTTTCAAAATATTGATACAAGTAATTTCATTTTGAGAAGAATAATGTCAAATATGAAATATAAACCGATAAAAATATTTTTCCTCCACACAAGGAGTGATTTCCACATAGCTGAAATAATGCATGCAAACAACAGTTTTCATGAAGCTAAAAAAAAAAAAAAAAAAAGATAAAAAAGCCTGAGAAAGCTTATGTAGGATCACGGTTAGCTTAATCAGTATTTAGACCTAAGAGATTATTAGACAGCCATAGAAAGAAGTGTATTGCTCAAGTGCATTCTTCACAGCCTACCACCAGTATAACATGGCTGGTATTGGCTGGGAGGAAGCCCTGTACCTGAGATTGCTGTACAGTGCAACCTTTCATTTTGTAATTGTACCATAATTCTGTGGAGCCTACTTACATTGCTTCCTCTCTTATTCTTTTTCTTACCTTTATATTACTGTATTCTTTAATCTTTGTTTGTTTGTCTGATAGTGGTGGGGAGATGTTAGGCTTTCAGTGTTCATTTTTATTGAGGGAAGTAGAGAGTTGGCCTTCTTTACAGCTGTCTTCACATAAGAAGATATTCCACTGTAATTTGGGCATTAAGTCCTATAGCTTCATAGAAGGAAAATAGAACAAAATAAGTGTGCAGAGAGAACAGAAAATATAACAACAGAGAACTGACATGGATATCAGAGCGCTGTATGTGCCTTTAATTTACAACTTTGTCATAGGTTAGATAGTTATAAGTAGTACCTAAGTTCTTCACTGAGCAGAGCTTGGAAACCACAAAGAGACATGATATGAAGATTTTCAGAACAGACAGTAATAGCTGTAATAAAACAGAATTATTACAGTTGCAGAAATAAACTTGTTTTGCACTATTAGATCAATATTCATCTTTCACTTTTTTACTCTTGCAAATTCAGATTCAACTTATGATGGCAGTACAAGAGAGAAGATATCTTTAAAAATCTAATTATCGGTATGGCATCTATTATAGAAATGACAAGATTGTCACATTATTAAAAGGAAATGCATTTATAATGTTCAAGTATAAGCAGTTTATTGCAGAAGTTATGTTCACAACACATAATGGAAAAACATGAACAGCTAAAGATACGCAGCCTTAGAGAAGCATGGATTTCTCTAGGATGCTCTTACCATTCTCCCAGTCTGCTTTGTCTTCCAGACATCAGTTTGGTTTTCTGACTCACTTTGCAGCACTATTCCTGATGCTTGAGATGCATTGGAGCTGCCTTACTAAGGTTGGCAGAGAGCTGTGGAGTTGGAAGTTATCAAAATACTGCAAGGTGTCCTGAGGAAAAGCACTCATCCACAGCCTTTCTTTTCAAACACACTCTTGTGTGTTGTCCTCATGTGTGACACATGCACCTCAATAATTATGGTGACTCTAATGTCTGCCCACTGTACTATTAAAATCTGAAACAGTGACCTGTACTTTTCCTAGTGGTAAGCACAGAGTCTCAGCAAAACAGGGATAGCTCATAAAATTATCCAGTTGTCACTGAAAACCAGGATAAAAACTTATCGACACCAATATGATGAAGATAAGCAGACACTTCTTTATTAATGGCCGAACATGTAGGGGAGTGCTCTCACCAACATGTACCAGACACCAGAATCATACACCTTATATAGAACTTACTCATACATATTCATTAAGTACTCATACATAAACATACAAATTCTAAGATATCATTAATATATTCTCCTCCTACTTCCGATTCTGTGCAGTAGAGGTTAGAAATGTCTAGAAATGGGTCTGGGGGGTAATGTGAGTAGGTGGTCCATGAGTCGGTGGTTGCGATCTCCCCCTGCCGGAATTACCTTCTGCTTAAGGACACAGTTTTCTTGGCAGGTACTTGCAAGCTGTTATGGTGACTTCCCTCAGTTCCCATTAATCCTGGACCTTGACAACTACTTGCATTCTTCTAGTCCTATACATGTATTATAAATCAGTTTACAAATCATCTTGTGTTTTGTTATCTAGGTTCTAACCATTCCTACTAAACAATTATGACCAATCCCTTCGGCCTTGGTACAGGGCTGAACAGGGGATTTTAGAGTAGCAGTTGGTTGCTAGATTTAAAGTACAATAAATGTAGAATGATTTTTACTAAAATATCTCTTAATTCTATACTTATATTAAAATCAAACACAATTTCAATTGATAATAAAATCAGTAACACAGTGACTACCTTCCATTCACTGCTGTCAACTTGTAAATCTTCCATTGCCTAAAGAGGTGTCTTTTTCCTTTATGCAGATTCCAGCAGCGGAATGTGTGGGCAGTGCAATGTTCCCTGATTTCAGAACTTAGTATCTGGGTTCTAGTTTGAGCCACTAGCAGTAAGAGGTTGCTAATTAAAATGAAAAGCTTCTCAAAGGCTGTGAGAGAAATCATGACTTCTGATTCAGCCTTATTTCACTTATATACCTTGTTCATGTCTAACGAAAGTTCTTACTCCTTCAGGAATATTCCTTCCCACATGTTATCTGGGGACGAAAGTAGCAGTAAACTACCTTTCACTGATTTTGCTTTAAACAATAAACCTAATGAGGTCCTAATATTCTGTGGGCACAAATGCCAGAAGTCATTACAGTGGGACTCTGCAGTCATTCTTACTACCATACTAGTAGCCACTTCCTACTCTTTCAAGATGCAGATGCAAATTTACCATGGCATGCTTCTTTGGGGGAAGGGAGTTGATCCTTTTTCTCTAGCAAGGGTTTTGTCACAGATAGTCTGTACGACCGCATTCAAGAATGGCCAAGAAATGTTTCCCACAGTCCTACCTTGGAGTCAGTTGTCCAGGCTTTGGGACAGTCCAGAATCCTCTGTGAGTCCTTTGGCTTCAAAAATTAGCATCTGCTCTGAATGGCACCAGCAGAAGACTGCTTTTGTGTCAGCTCCTCCATTTCCTGAGTAACCAACCAATGACTAGTGTTTGTCTTGAGGATTTTATTCTTAAAATAATGAAATAATCCTTTATAAAATCGATCTTGTGCCAAAATACTCTTCTATCCATCCTTTTAATCATCCATGTATTCTACCAAACTCATGAGCTGTTTTTGCAATCAAGGAAATAAAATTCACATTCCACAGGGCTCAACATCCGAAGGACCTTAAGTAAATACCCGGCTATACCCTGAAATCTGAATGTTCTTGTTTGCATTGATATTTGCAAAGAGTTTGTACTTATCTTCTGTTTTTCAGAGTAAGTCAGGTGTTTCAAGAGCTTTAAGGGTGATACTGCTTAAGTCAGCCTGTTAGCCATGGCTGTCTGTCTCCAAAGGAAAAAGAAAGTTAAACATATCAATTATTAAATGCTTTCAAATAGCTTCTTCTTAAAAAATTTAAAGGAAATGTAGGCAGTCTAGACCTGACAAAATAAGAAATGGACATTTAACAAAATGCTATCTGAACTAGAAACAGACTAGAAATAGAGATAAAATTTTCTTTATATGAAGGAAGTTCAAAGGAGAATGTTGATATCTTCACACCTTACTAGAAAAAATTGTATTTCTATATAGCTGTAATCTATATGGACAAATTCTATATAGATGTCTATCAAAGACATCTGTTAAACTAAGTGAATCATTCTTGTGGAATAAAACTATGTTTGAAGCTACCTTCTGATGTCTTCTTAGCCTCCTTTATCAATGTGAAAATTGAGGTCATAAAATCAATCAATGCAGTGTTTTTCCCCTCTAATTTTGTGTTTGTGTGACATTTCTCTGGCAGCGTTTACTAGCTATTCTGCAGGCTTCCTGAGCCCCAGAGATCAGAAGAGAAAGACTACAGAAATACTCTGAGATTTCAGTCTCATGTTAGTGTTCCTAAATTATTTTATTCCCTTCTATTTATGATACACACACAAAAAAACCAAACCAAAACAAACAAAAAAAAACAAAAAACAAAAAACAGAGTAGACTTCAAACAGAATTCTATTAAATTATGAAACAAATTCATTTTCTGTTACTAAGCACAAATGAAAATAAGACTGAACCTACTAGCATTTCTTTGTTCTTTATTTGCGTGCAATGTGACAGAAGTAGGCTAGTTTTTTAACAAAGAATAAGAAAACATTCCTATTATATCTTTCAGATTGCCAACACAAAGGAAATGATGAAGTGGTGAGGCTTATATCTAACTTGCTGTTTTCCCTTTTAAAAAATTTCTTTTGATCCACTGATTTTGACAACACTTGCTTGAGAGCAAGGATATAAATGCACAAAAGACAGAGAAAATGGCTTGCTAATTACACATTTGGAGCTGAAACGGAGAATGATACAGTGTGGATTCAAGACAGAGGAGATTCTAAGTGGTAGATTCCCAGTGATCCAATTTCCTCGAATACAATTTCTGTTGTAGACATTTTCATTGCACAATGTCAGACACCTTTCAGATGTCAGTCGATTACGCACTTAAATTTCCCTCTTACCTGTACTGTATTTATATTAGTCAATTTCCTGGCCACTGATTTGTAGGACAAGAATTTTTTTCTAGAAAAAACCCCAAGTGAATAGATGAATCCAATGAAGCTTTTCTCATTCTTGCATATGCAGATGTTAATTAATACTTTGTAAGTCATATCCAATGAATGCTGACATCTCCAGGCGGTTGGAAAATACTGCCACTCAATTTCTGAGTTTGGGAGGTGAGTTTTCTAATAGAGAAAATCTTATTTAGCAAGTTTACACATTCAGTGTGCAACTGCGCCTTCAAGAATCAAAGGGAACAAAGTGCCTGTGGACTTCTTATGAAGATGTTAAATGCCAGAGAATTTGCACACCAGTTTTTCACTCTTTGAAAAACCCAGCCTACATAATTAGTACTATCCCTGCTTTTCAAAGAACTGTTAGCGCATGCTCTATTATCTTTCATTAATTTTATTTGCATGCCTATTTGCAAATGTTTGCTAGACAGGAAATTCAGTCTTTTATGTGAATATAAGAATGCTGAAAATACTATTAGTTGGATCCTGCAGTGTTTAAAACATTTAAGTTTTTCTGCAGTCCTTGCACTTGTCCATAATATTAACTAGCATGAATTAGTGAAACATGATCAGCATGAGTGCATGTATCTAAAACTTGAACTTCCTACATGCATTTCTGCTTTGTTTTAATGGATATAAAGCATTATATCATATTATATTCCTTCCTTCCTTCCTTCCTTCCTTCCTTCCTTCCTTCCTTCCTTCCTTCCTTCCTTCCTTCCTTCCTTCCTTCCTTCCTCCCTTCCTCCCTTCCTCCCTTCCTCCCTCCCTTCCTTCCTTCCTTCCTTCCTTCCTTCCTTCCTTCCTTCCTTCCTTCCTTCCTTCCTTCCTTCCTTCCTTCCTTCCTCCCTCCCTCCCTCCCTCCCTCCCTCCCTCCCTCTGTGAAGGCTTACAGGGCTATAGATATGAATACAGCTAGAGTTTTGTGCTAGTGCAACTCCAGTCTTGATGTTATAACTACCAATCTAATGGAAACAGCAAATAACCAATGTCTAGACACTGCTCTTAGTCATATGATTTGATTTTAGGTAGTCCTCCAAGGAGCTGGGAGTTGGACTCAATGATCCTTATGGGTCTCTTCTGACGAGATATTCTGTGATTCTATGAATATAGCAATGTGAGGTACACAATTATGTGAGAGAAGAGAACATTTATCTTGGTTCAGGCATGCTTACTAGTTCCTGCAAGTAACTTCTGTGTCTCTGTTTCTCTTCACCTTGATAATGCTGAGCTTGGAGGAAGAAGCTAAGAAGCAGCTGTGGCACAGTGCAGCACTTTGGGCTATGGCATCCCATTCACACAGTGCAGTGTGATATACTTATTGTCATGTAGCTATGCAGTTTAAACACACACATACATGCGTGCATAAGTACCATTAACATCAGCTGAGATACCATGAAGTCTTAAGGTTTGCCTTGGTAAAGTAGCAGTGCTTCCATCATACCGCAGGTCAGGTAATCATTAGTGTTGAGACTTAAAAAGCTTTCAGATTCTGTAAAAGTCTCACAAGGCATCTTCAGCTGCTTTGTCTGACAGTGTCAACGCAACTGTAGTACGTTTGGACAGCCAAATGATTCAGATACTGAGGAAGGCAAAATACTCCATTAAATGAAAGAGTTACAGAGCTCTGATAGCAGAGGAAGAGACTCAGTGACCCAAAAGGTCCCCTCTGAGTTGGTGCAATGTGCTTTTACTGTCAAGGCAAAGATCCCTTTCCATAGCACATCCTGCCTGCAGCTCTCTTTGTGAAGTTGGAAAGAAATACAAAAGTTTCTGCAGATGGTAGCTGCAGTAATACGGCATGGAGAAGGAAACATTCTCTTAAGTAGTGAAGTATAAAGCTATTTTACGTTTTATGGGTTACAGTCTTAGAATCCACCCAGGTAGCAGCAGGAGACTCCTGGAGAGCACAGAACAAAGTTGGTATATGCTGTCTCTCAGAGGTCTACTGCCAGCAAGAAGTATTCCCATATTCTGCACTGGTTTAAGTTCCTGAGTAGATGAAGTCTATTGCCTCCTCTGATCTGAAAAGGCTTTTGAAAACCACAGTTTTACTATCAAGTTTGGATGTGAATATTCATATGTTACTGTGCTTCTTTCAGACTAATATACAAATTATTTTAGTTCTAATTTGTATTCTGTTAATAATGACAGATTTTACAGTATGTTTATTTTTAACAAGTCAGTGCTATGATAATTGTCAAGGTGTTTGACCAAGGAGAGCGAGATCCTATAGGACACCACATAGGAATGGTGTTATGTTGTGCAACATGATGTCTGTAAATTGTAACTCCCCAATGAAATGAAGTATAGTGCACAAACATTAGAAGCTTGATTATTACCATGTTGACTCATGAAATTAAGACAGATTCCACAATCTGCTGAAGGGGATCTGGGCAAACTGAAAATGAGCTTTCCTTCCAAACTGCAAATATAGAGGGATATGTAATTATAGATGCTCTGAACTGTGTTGCTCCTTCTAAGTCTTTTCTAATGCCTATTGAAATCAAAGGGAGTACTCCCCCAGCTTCAGTAAGATTTAGGTTTGGCCTTTGGTTATCTTTTTTTGGTTGTGTTCTGAAACCATGTAATCAGCTGTGGGATGTAGGGTAATCTGCTGTAAATTCTTCTTAATTGCATTTTTAAAAACAATAGTTTCTTCTGCAGAACTTCCTTTTCACTAGGTATCTCAGAATGAGTAACAAATTATATTTGCTTTTGCAGTGTTTTATGTAGATTCCATTTTTAGTTGAAATTTACCTTTTCAAATGTTTGTGACGCTGACAGTTAAGATAACATACATATACGGCACAATATGTAATATTAAGATGTATCTGTGTATTTTTCTTCGCAGATTTTTTCCCAATTTTTTTACAAATTTCAGGCTTTTCTGTGTTATTTGTTCAAAGTTATTAAACTTCACAGTAAGGTTTTTTTAGGTATCTCCACAACTGATCCCTTGGCCTAGTTACTGGGATTGTGTAAGTATTTTCAGAACTCTGTTCTGGAGGGTGCTGCTGATACAGAAAGGCTAAATGAGTTCCATAGAAGACTGGACAATGCTCACAGAACAGAAGCCACCTTCAGGGTTGCTAAGGTCTTAGAAACTGTCTCAAATCAAGGAAGCTGTAAATTTATGGATGCTATGACACCATCATCCTTGTATGTGTGCATTTCTTACATTTCTTCTGTTCTTACACTCTTCCATAGGCACTGTCTTTAGCAAATGTTGGGAGACAGGACACTCTCGCCTGATTCTTTCTGTTCTGATGGTTGCCTGTCTGGTCGATGTTAGTCTCTACAGAATCTGTAATGACAATCTGTTGTTTTGTAGAAAAATCCCACATTTCAGTTGTCATCCTGTAAATTTGACATGCTCTGTATCACAGTAATCTCAGAATGTTGTAGAGTTTGTAGAGCACATGTTAACACTGGTGTTATTTAAAGAGGCCTGCTCAAGATATGGAATACGAAGAGTGCATAATCAAGCTGATTATTTAGCACAGTAATATTATTTTGATACTTTAAATAGTTTCTATCAATGAGAATATTGCAACATTAATTAATTGGACAATTTGTCTTTGATATTTGACAGCAGGGAGGAGTTAGGAGAAAAAGAAGTTATGTCAGAAAAATTGAGAAAAGAAAAAAAAATATATACCTAAGAGAGACATTTCTCTGAATTATACTGGGTTGTCAGAAAGTTATAACATAGGGCTGTGATGACATACAATTTGTACTGAGTACAAATGCAAAGAATGTGTGTAAACATTTATACAAATATCATACAATTTTCATAAAAGCTAGCAAAAGTTATCCTGTACATTCATGTATTATAGTTCATTTTTCTTAGTGCTCTGATAATCAGACACCACTTACTTCCTTCCACAGCAATTTCATACGTGTTGCGCATTCTTCTATTTCAAATCTGTTGGTTAATCACAAATATTCTTGTGATAAGTAGAGAATAAAAGGGAGAACACCAAGCAGCAATTGTGCGTAAACGTAGAAGGCGGCTGAGAAAGTTTCTCAGCAAGTACAGCATCACCCTTATTTTGAACCGATTTCTCTGAAAAAGGTAGTCCTAAAAAGGTGCGACCTTATTTTCTTGGCTATCAAGGTGATGATCAGAACTTTTTCTCAAACTAAGATCTTCTCAAACTTGGTTATTGAACAACACTTTAGGCAAAAAACTCCACCAGTTGTCTGCTAGATATAATTCTTTCTTAGTGAGAAATTGCTTTTACACTTATTTTAATAAATTGCTAATCAGAAGAAGGCAGTTAAAGAAAAAGTTAGAGTATATAAATGATGTAACAGAGATGCATTATGATTCAGCAAGGAAAAACCCACTTTTCAAGAAGTAACCATCTTCCTAAGGTTGTCTGACTGTGGTAGCTGTCACGCTCATAGCAGAAATTTCCTAAGCTTGCTGTTATGCAACTTTCAAATAAATTTTAATGGCACTGGCCACTGCAAATCTCAGAGCTTTACTCTAACACTGACATTCGAAATGGTTCTACTACTACACAGTGTTGTTTAATGTGCCCGTATGGGTGCCATGTTTCTCATTGTTTGTGGTTCGTAATGTGACTGTAACCTACAGTTCCATCAATTAGTGGAAGAGATGGATTGGGGAAATATTTCATTCCCTATGTAGGCAAAAAAGCTTCAACATTCCTTCATTTTGGTTATTTTAAATCAGCATACTGTTTGGTGGGGTTTTTTTCTTAAATATTGATAAGGCTAGAAATTTCTAGACCTTTTAAAGGCAAGTTTCTACAGCAATAAAGGTTGTGTATCCTCAAATGTTTTTTTATGAAGGTTAGCATATCATGGCTAAGAACAGTTTCTTCTATGTCAGTCCCAAGGTCCACCCACACCATTTGTCTGTCTCTGACATTGGCCATTAGGGAACACTGAGAACAGGACAACCATACAATAAGACTTATTAAGGACACTCTCCAGCCTCCAGCATCTTGACACAAAGCTATTCAGACCTAGATGTGTTCTCTCTATATTTAACAGAAGTGGATGGACTTTTTCTTTCCCTATGAATTTGTTAAATTTCTTCGGATAACCTAGTGCCTTCTGTGTATCTGTGATGTCCTGGGATGAAGCATTCAACACTGAGTACAGGCTGTGCAGAGGAGCAGGTTTTTTGTTTATTTTATACCAGCTAGTTTTCTTTAATATCTGTTAGTTCTTGTAAAGAAAAAAAAAGCCTGAATAATTGTTTTTTCACTTTTGCTATTACATTTGCAATTTTATGTCTTTGTCATACCTGTTGTGCTTGTCTTTCCCAGGGCAGTAACTCCTTGTTAGCTTACTTATTACCATTTATACTTACAATTATCAATGTCACCTTCCTCAGAACTTTTCCAGTCTATATACTCTTTTAAGATGAAGAATCAAATCCTACACAAGGGTGAAGATGG
Organism: Athene noctua; assembly: GCF_965140245.1. Taxonomy (NCBI): domain Eukaryota; kingdom Metazoa; phylum Chordata; class Aves; order Strigiformes; family Strigidae; genus Athene; species Athene noctua. The sequence continues at coordinate 59,062,032 of NC_134077.1, read as the reverse complement.
AATGTAGTATGGATTTATGTAGTAGAAGATATCATTATGCTGTTAAACTTTTTCTTCTCCAAATAAATCCTAGCATCTGATTTGCTTTTTTAATCTCTGCTGAGCTTTTAGATGACATTTTCATGGAAATATCTGTTATAGTCCTGAAATCTCATTTTTAAGTAGTAAAAGCAACCTATAATTAAGTGTATAAAGTTAGGATTGGGGTTTATTTGTATGAATTACTTTGTCTGCATGAAAGCTCGTAATTTTATCAGTAAATTCAGTCTTGAAAGGTCTTTCTGCCTTTCTTCATGTGAGGGCATCATCCTTAATTTTGTTGCCTAAGAGCAAAAGAGCAAAGTAAACTTTGTTGCTCATTATTTTCTACTTTTCTAGGGCATTCTTAAGTCTGATGAATAGCATGAGACCAAAGTGCACTGTGGAATATTGCTGACATTTCTCTGATGCAAAAACTTGTTCTTCAGCTCAGTTCTTTGTTTCCAGCAGTGTTTCGCTGCTAGTTTTCCATTTAAGCTTTCCTGGTTTAGTTTCTTTAAGGATTTGTAATATGAAATCTCTCTCAAGAGCGTTTTGAAAACTCAGATAAGCTGTAGCAACCCCACGGTCTTCATCCATGTGCATATCAAATAATACCAAAGAACTCATGTGTTGCCATGTTGATGGCTTTACTGTATCTGTGTTTCCACTGATTCTGTTCTAGAGTAATTTGTCTCACAACTGTGAGGCTTTCTGGCCTTTTCTTCCCTGAATCTTTTCCTGAATAATGTAAAAATTTTACTATCAGATTTGATGTCTTCTGTTTTTTCTGATGTCATGCAGTTTCAAACCAGATTCATTTAAACTGAGTGTAATCTGTCCCTAGAGTTATATTATTGTTCATTTTGTCAATGATTTTTCTATTTCATTTGAAAAATCATCATTAAAGCAGAGGGAATTCCTAAGAAGGGATTCCAACATGAGAAACCTTCTTCTGCTGTCCATGGTGAACACAGATGTGAAAAATTTGTTTGCTTTCTGTTATAGCCTTATATTCTCTGGGAGATCTTTAATGTTCTGTCCGTCATCTGCTGCCTTTACAAACTCTCTGGCAGACTTCCTGCTCCTTAATGTGCTTAACTACATATACATACGTGTATATACATGTACATATATATATATATATATATATATATATATATATCCTCTGCAGTGCTTCTCAAATTCTCTTTTTGCTGACGTGTTTTTAACCTGCCAGAGTTTATAAACTTTTTTATTACCCTTCCTTAAAAATGACTTTGCCTTTTTAAAGATGCCCTCTTGTTTCTAACATCCTCTTTTATCCTGTAGTGCCATGAAGACTTTATTTTGTTCTTCCTTAAATCTTCTCAGATGGGTGCTGTGCATTTGACCCAAGATGCTAATACTTTCTGTGCTGTCTTCAAACATTTTTCTCTTTCACTTGTTCTTCACTGTTTCCTTCTAAAGTTTTCTCTCTAAAACACTATGATCATGAAGTTATACAGTGAGGCTGTTTTCCCTCGTGCAAAGAAGCTCAGTCAAAGTATACTTTTGACACCTCGGGAAAGCTTTTCACCAGAAACATTTTTTAATAATGTCCTGTGTGCTACTCAGGATAGCTTTTTTTCCCTAGGTTTCCGGTATAATTCTACCTCAGCATTAGGGTTTGGTTTTGTATGGATTGAATTTAACTGGAGGTAGTCACAGTCTTCTGTTACCATGTTTCTTGCCTTCTCAGACACACTCATCTCCCTAAACAAATCACAGCCTCTGTTGCTATCTTGGTAAGATGATGATAAGATTGTATATGCAAAAAAGTTACTTTGCTTATCTTAATTTTACAGAGATAGGGTTAATGTTACCATCAGAATTTATCTCACTCCCAATAATTTAAAATTAAATCTAAAAAATTTTATTTCAAGACACAATTGGTTCCATCTGTTTGGATATCAGTGATCTACTAAGATAAAATAGGCAGTAGATTGGGAAATGTAAGTAGAAACAAAATTCTCTGTTTAGCACTTTTATTCCTATTTGTGAAATATTGAATACGCATTGCTATTTAAGCATGTCTTCGGTAGTATTTTATTACCAGTTAATAACTCAAATGCTGAAGTATATACCTGCTGGTCATTTATTTTATGGATAAACAACACAGAGAAATGCTTGTACAAGCCATGGTATTCAATTGGTGGCAGACCATGGCATTCATTCTGCTGGTTCTGGTTTTTTTGCAAACAGCTGGAGTTCACACTGGAGTCTGACTTTGCTCCACATGTTCTCATCCTTGTGCGCAGCAATACTGCAAAACTGGCTCAGCCGTTGCCCTGATTTACCATATACAGGTCTGTGTGCTGCTGCTGGTGATCACTTGTGGTATAATACTCCTCCTCACATCCATTAGTTTCTCAGCTGTTAAGTCCTTACCTGTAGAATACAACTGAGAGTTAAAACAGAGGTGTGAATCTAGCTTGCAGGATTATTATGGGTGAAAGCCCCTTGTGAGTGGGCACATACTAATTCACATAACTGGATTACAAAGTCACTTGACAGTACATGCTCTGGTAGCCATGACAGACATGGGCTATACTAATATGGTGAGTGGTGTGTGGGAATGAGTTTTGTTTACAAGAGGTACAGCTTGTGTACTGGGAGTCGTCTGTAACTCCCAAGGAGCTGCAGAGCCAAACGATAATCATTCCAAAACTGGGTAGTTCTTAGGTATTTCAGTAGGAATACCTTTTCCTTGTTTGAAAACATGAAACACCATACATAAGGCAAAACCCCACTTTTTACAAAACACCCTCGGTGACTATTTGAGATTAGCAAACAGAATAACCTTTACGATGACAGTCTGTTAGGGCTCAGACATTAATAAAATAATAAATATGATTTTTCACTTTATACATTTTTAATAAACTAGTGCTTAATTGTAATAGCAATTTTATAGGCTCCCACTTAGACTTATTTAGCCTAATTCTTCTCCTCAGAAAAGTCAAAGTGCATACAATCCTTACAGGTCTGAGGATCGCCACTTAATAAACCACAGCAATCTCTGATTTGGAAATTTCTGAAAGGTCTTAGTGTGGCTGTACTGATCCTTTTTTAATCCAGGTCTGCCAGGAGAGTGGTTTGTAGACCTAGCATGTAAGGCATAAGCAGAAGTTCTACTGTGTGGTTATTTATACATTTCACAGCAGTCTCTTAAGAGTGTCACTACCTTCACCATTCCTATCTTGGGTAAGTATTTGCATGCTGTTTATCTCCTATTTATAATGCACTATGGAAGAGAGTTTATTTACTGGGTTCATTTCCTTTCCTTATCTGTTGCATACAGTTGCTGTGCAAAGCTAACCAGTCATTCATATCCTATGGATGAGTCTGCATTTCAGTGAAAGGGGATGTGAGATGATTAAATAGGGCTTTTAAAAAGTTTAAAATTGAAATTGCTCAATTTTTTAATTTTTAAGGATGAAAAACATTGTATGAACATATATTTACAGCTAGTGCCACTGTCAATTAAAAATTCTACCATTCTTCTTTTTCTAAAAAGAAACTGCTGTAAACCAAATTAAACCCCAGAATGTTCTTATGTAAAACACTCACTTCATGAATTGAAATGGACTTTGTGTAAACTCTTATACAGATACAAAACATGGTTTTAGTCTGTAAAATAAGAACACCAGGGTTTTGGTGGTATGAATGTCCTTGACTGTATCTCATCTTAGAACTTACAGTCCAGCAACAGAAAGAGTGAAACTAGTCCAGGACTCAGCTACCAATACTGTGAGCCAAGGAGTATTTGTTTGTCTTCAAATGTTCGTCCACAGACCAAAGGTGTGAAAAGACTTAGCTCCTCTCCGTAAAAACTGTCAGCTTCATAAACAGGAACAGATTTGTTCTCCTAGACTGGGGCATGTACCTCTCTCTTCCTGATCGGAAGGAGTAGTTGGGGCCTCCTTCAAAAATGGGAAAAAACATCACATTCACAGGCCTTGGTCCTCATGAGAGATTTGTATCACACTGATATCTGCTGGAAGGACAGCACAGCAAGAATGAGCAATCCAGGAGGTTTCTGGATGCTTTGGTGACAACTTGATGACAGAACTAATCAAGGAGTAAAAGAACTCCCCTCTTTGCAAAGAGCTCCGGTCTGCTGAACCTCATACTTACAAACAAGGAAGGACTGGTTGAGGATGTGATGGTCAGGGTCAGCCATGGCTGCAGTGACCATAGGATGATGAAGTTCAGTGTCCTGAGAGGAGGGAAAAAAGGAAAAAGCAGGATCACAACCCTGGACTTCAGGAGCACAAAGTCTGGCCTGTTCAGGGACCTGCCTGGAAGAATCCTAGGGGAAATGATCTTGGAGAGAAGAAGCGTCCAGAAGAGCTTTCTGAAAATCCAGAGATTTTCAAGGTGATGCACCCCCAAGATCAAGAATGGTCTGATTCTGACAAGCTGGAAATCAAGCAGGAGGCCTACATGGATAAACAAGTTGCTCCTGACAAAATTCAGACATAAAAAAACCCAGCTGGACAAGAGGTAGAAACAGGGTCAAATGACCCTGGAGGAATTTGGAGACACACCCTGAGCATGCAGGAATGGGATTAGGAAAGCCAAAATCCATTTGGAGTTGAATCTGGTGAAGAAATGGAAAGGTAACAAGAAAGGCTTTTATGGGTGTATCAGCAAAAAAAGGAAGAATAGGAAAAGGGGGCCCATTGGTGAATGGGGCAGGGATCATGGTGACAGAGGAGACAGGAAGAACAATGTACCCAGTGCTTTCTTTGCCTTAGTTTTTACTTGACCAGTTGATCAAGTAGACGTATGAAATTTTTTTTTAAATATTGTTGTACTTTAACCCCAGCCAGTAACTAAGCACCACGCAGCCACTCGCTCACTCTTCCGAGTGGGATGGGGAGGAAAATCAGAAACAAAAGTAGAACTCATAAATTGAGATAAAACAGGTTCATAACTAAAATAAAATAATTACAATAATAAAATATAATAATTATAATAATTGTAGTGAAAAGGAATATAATTTTTAAAGGATAAATATACCCCAGGAAAACACAGGTGATGCACAATGCAACTGCCTGTCACACAATGACAGATGCACAAGCAGCAATCTGCCCCCCCAGACAACTCCCCCAGTTTCCCATGCATTACTGAGCATGCTGTTCTATGGTATGGAATATCCCTGTGGCTAGTTCAAGTCAGCTGTCCTGGCCATGCTCCCTCCCAGCTTCTTGTGTACCTGCTCACTGGCAGAACATGTGAAACTGAAACCTTTGGGTAAGCGCTACATAGCCACAATAAAACATCAGTGTGTTATCACCATTATTCTCACACTGAATCCAAAACACAGCACTGTACCAACTACTAGGAAGATAATTAATTTTAGCCCAGACAAAACCAGGACGAGTATTAATCAACCCTTTTAAATTTTGCTTTTTGTCAATTCTAATTTTATATATATATATATATATATATATATATATATGTTAGTTTCATATTGTTCCTGAAATGTGTTCTTACTGATATTCCAAAAGCAGCTGTATGATTTAGCAATATTTTATTTGGTTTCATGAAATGTATCCTAAATGCTTAAAAATGCAAGCTAATGTGTGCAATGATATGCTTGAAAAGGGTCTTTTTCCTTCTCTAATTAGGGTTGCTTAGGCATTTCAGGTAGAGCCAGATGTAACTTCACTGAGTTGTTTTTTCTAACTCAGATGAACGTGGAAAAACAGCATCAAGGCAGAAGACTGTGCTCTGAAATTTGTACTAATAACACTTCATTTCCATTTTGCATTTCATTGTGGCCAGCCCTTGTCATGTGACAATGTATAAGCTTGCTTCATAAGAACTGTTAGACGGAAACCATATTTTAAAGTGGTCTTTGAAAAATTGTTACTTTCAAGGTCATTTTTTCTTCTTATTGAAACAGTGCAAAAGAAAATCTTATTTTTAACTGTGTAGAGTATAACTACAGACAAGATATAGCCATAACTTCGTGGTATCTAAATGTTGGTACAAAACTGATTTTCTACTGCTCCATGTACAATTGCTTGACAGTCTCTTTAATCAACACCAGACGAAACCCATCAAATAAGATTGCTTAATAGTTTCAATTACTGAATTTAAATTGTACAAATTTTTATATAGCATCACACTTGCATTGTATGGCACCTGTTCCAGGTTTTAACCCTCGTAAATATTCATACATGACGGCCTTCATCCATTGCTATTTGCGCAAAACCAGTATGCATCAATTGTGCTGGTTATGGGCATATGTTAGGTAATGTGTTTAATGGGCCACAAATTAATTTCTGTGGTAGACCACTGGAGGAATAGATTGTTTAACCAGTTATACTAAACCTACCATCTAAAATATGAAGAATAAAAGTTGCATGAACATGTTCTGAAATTTTCCTTTAATAGGTTGCTTACCAGACCTCTAGCAATGTGTAACCTTTTTACCACTGTGAAGTTTATTTACCATTTATTATTATATCCAACTAATAACACGACTTCAAATATAGTTACTTTGTTTTTGTGATGCCTTTCTATATGTTTTTTGATACAGGCTTTTTGGGAAGGTTGGCCTTTTCATTATAGGTACAGGTGTCTAGTCAAGTTGGGGCAGGACAGGACATAGGACTCTTGAAATTGTGTTGTTACACATGTATGAAGTAGTAGCATTCTCAAGACTTCTAGTTACATTATCAAGAATTTTAGTTAAAATATCATTCTCTGGTAAACCAGTCACTCAATTGCCTTCTCTTATACATCATGGGAGCTACTATATATTTGCACATTTTTGTCACAAAATTTCAGGAGAGATTACTAATGCTGATGGCTCTTGATTAAGGGATTTCATTTCTCCTGCACATTTTCTGCTCTTTCATGGAGAAATGAAAGAAGCTGAAGGCAGTCTCAAGTTTGTACTATATTAGCTATGATGGAAAGTGTTGAGTAGTGTCTATAAATGGCATTTCATTAAATGTGGTACTGGGCTGTAGAAACTAATGTACTTTAATATGCCAAGTAAAAGAAATTCAGTGAGTGCTTGACAAGTTTATAATGATATTTTGGTACAGAATCCTTACCATAGAAGCTTTTAGTATCTTTGCCTACTTAAGACTCTTAGAGTACTACTGAATTGCATGAACTGTGACAAAAACTATGTTCGGTTTATACAGAAAATTAGTCCTCAGGTTGCTCTAACACAGCTGCCAAGACCCCCTCAGTTCTTATGTTGCACTTCCAGGCCATTGTTCCAGATAAAAAGGGGGAATCATGAAGTTACTATTTCTCATCCTTTGGGAAATGAGGGAAGGGACAGTAGGTCACAAAAGGCCACAGTGGACCAGCTGCGGACACATGCAGGATAAATGTCCCTCTTATCTGCTGATTCTGCTTCGGGAGCATGGGCTGCAAAGCTCGTGCCACCCCAGTATCAGCCTAACCTCTGTTGTTTTTCTGTGGTCATAAGAGAAGTTTGCAAAGCACAGCTCCCTGCTGGTCCTTGAAGCCTCTGTATGGGGCTTACAGACGAACTTTCTGTTGCTGCATTTGATGGAGGTATTGAATTTCACTTTAATCTTCTTGGGTAGACCTCTGCTAGGTATCTCTCTTGGGACCACCCCATGAATAGACACCCCGAGGCCCCAGTGTGGGTCTAGAAATAATGAATCTGACCAGTGCCAGGCTGCCTGTCAGTGTGTCACCCAGGCATTGTATTGCTGATGTCAAGAACTTTTTCTCTTAACAGAAAGTTCAAGGGAAGACTGTTATGAGCTTGTCTGGTTTTTTGCTTTCCTGGCTCACAGTCTTCTCAGAACAATTTCATAGAGGCTGTAGCTGTTAACAGCACTTGAATTCTTAGCAGCGTATGAAACTGTTATTGAAATAATTGTATGTCTCTTCCCTCAGATTCTCTTTCCCAGGTAGATAATACATTTATTTGACAACAAAATGCTAGGGAAGTCACTCATACTCGTTTTGGAAAATTTCATGAACTATCTTCTCACTGTTTCCATTTTGTAGTTGGAAATTGCCTACTGTGTTAATCTATGATATAAATAATACACTATGCCTCTCAAGTCAAATGCAAAAAGAAAGTATGTATAACAGAAATGCAATTTTAGTAATGCTCAGTATAGTGAAACCAGACCCTTTTCCCTAGGTAAAAGAGAAAAAAAATATCTTGCCTATGCCCAAAGCAGTCCAGATGGAATCCCAGTAGGCAGCATACTAGTGTAAATGAAAGGAGTTTTATTTATTTCAGGCAACGTATGCTTCATATTTCTGTTATGTTTCTTTGCTTTTGCAACTATGGCATGCTAATATTCAATTACTAAGTCTTTAGGGATTTTTTAATTTCCAATGTGCATTGTCAAAAAAAGCTTCTCCATTTTCCTTATATTAAAAGTATGTTTACTTTATGACAAGACTGGTTTCAAACCACTGCACAATGCTTTTGTTTTCCTGTATGCTTCAATATAGTTGAAATATTACATATTGTGTCAAATAAAATACCTCAGGTAGCAAACCATTTTATCTTGTTACATTCTTTAAAGTAATTTATGTAAGCTGTGCTGTAACAACTTTCTGGAGCTCAAAATATAAATCTAGGTTGTCATGGATACACGCATGAGAAGGCTTTCTTTATAAATATGTTATGAGTCTGACAATTTATTTTTAGTACATAAAAGTAGATTTTTCCCAAAAAAAGATATAGTATATAACAAAGGTCATTATTGGTTACTCTGATTGCACTTAAATACAATTTGTTTTATTTCCTGTTAATTAAAATATTTTTAAACATTGAGGTTTATGTGGACATCAAAATGGCTGATGAGAGCCCTGGGCTTTTCTCTCACCTGTTCGACCTCGCTTTGTACCAAGAATGCCTGAACTGGAATTTGTATATTGCTCACCAACAGTTAAGAAGTTAGGCTTTTTTACCTAGCACAGGGTCCAGCAATGCTTTCAGGTCTGAAGATATTTCAGCTGGTGTTTTTGTCTCCCAGTAGTTAAACTGGATACAGTAGTTTTAACATGTAGCTGGATAAAATAAATAATTCATGGAACTTTTAAGTCAGTAGATACCTTCTGGTATTATATGTTATATTTTGCTCCCCCTTCTCTGCTACATCAGTAGTGCATGAGGGAACACCCTAATATGTGATTTTAAGTTACTGGTGCTCATAAAACAGAAAGTTATAAGGCTGTGATAAAAGATGTTAAGCTTGTGATGAAAAAATTAAGAAAATAGATTGCTGATAATAATTCACAGTAACAAAATAAAAGTATACTAAACGAATAATGCTTTTAACACTTTTGACCTGTAGATTTTTACAGAACACGAGATGCTAGTTCAGTCCTCTCAAACTAGGTGTGTCTTGCTATAAAGTAAAACTAATAAATAAGACAAAACAAACCCTTAAAGAGGATAAATGGAGGATTTCCACAGGATAAGCAAATATATTAGAAAATTGTTAATTTTTCCAGGGTACATAACTATTAATCTCCTGCTTGTTGCATGAACTGTGGTGGAAAACCAGATTGTATTTAGAATTTCTGCGGTTCTTTTAACGGAAACATTATGTTAACTAAAAAATTTATTAAAAATTCCACATATGAAAATATGCTCCCAAGAGCTGACTTGGATAGCAGCATCAAATATCAAACTGTTGATATCAGCACCAAACATCAAATACTTTCTAAGACAGATATGAAAGATGTTGATGCAAATACTTGTACGGATGTTCATTGTTATTTTCCAGAAGGCTTTTCTCCCAAGAATTTTTAACTTGCTTATGTTTGTCCAGTTTCAACAGTCAGCTTTCATTTTTTTCTCCTCTGAATTAGCTTAACAGCTATAGTAAAATGATATATAAATCATATCCGTACATGCTCTGTTCCATCAAGAATCAGAAGAGCATTTTTATGCATCTGAAAAATAATTCATGGTGTCCTAAATATAGCAGATACTTTATACATTGCACAATAGAGGTATGAAGTCTAGTGCCAACAAATCAGGAATAATCTGTTTGTTTGCCTTCTGGGACTAAGGCATAAATCACAAAGCCAAAATTTCTGACCTAGTGTATTAAGAAAGTGCTAAAAGCATGAAAGAGAGAGTGAAATCACACAGTCCGGGAGAGAATCTGTCATTTGTTAAGGCTGCCAGCATCGCTATTGTTTGATAAAATAGAACATGGTATTACTATGTTAGGAAATTGCTGTCTCTCAAATTTATTTTCAGGTTCTGTGGTAGAGAAACGGCCTAAAATACAATATACATGTACTGTCATTGCTTGTGATTTGAAAATCTTGCAAATACAGATTTGTAAGTAGGAGTAAAATTAGTAGAATTGTATAAATCATGGGACTCAAATAACAGAGTGTTTTAAAAATAACTGATATACTATGCCTGTTGGATGTTACTGGACAGTCTACAATGAGGACATTAACCTGATAAAGACTTGCTAGGTATGCCAAAAAAAGCTCCTCTAGAAAAGCCTTCCAGCAGCTCTATATTGCCAGTGGGATCTGTCCATTTGGTGTTGGTATGAGTGGCTAGAATTTCACAGTAGTGATAGGGGAGCTGTGACCACAGTGCAGTGTTAGAAAATGCATGCTTAAAGGCTATTGCAGAGACCAATTGCATAACTGAGTGTCAGTTTTAAGAAAAATAATCCTCTTTACTTTTGCTCTTTTATCCTGCTCCTGTGGATTCTGCTCTTGCTATGTCTGAATAGTTATGTGTATTCTCTTTGGAGATGTGGAAAAGCATGGGCAGCTTGTCTCCTTAAATAAATGAGTAGTTAGTCTGTCATGAGTAGTACTACAGTTGTGCTCTACTATAGAAAATATAGATTCTTTTGCAGTGCAGTTTTCTCTTTCAGTTCCATTCTGCTATCTGGTTTTAGTGTTCAGAACTGCATGAATAGGAGACTATTGTTGCTACTCACTTATTATAGGGGTTCACAAACAAATATTTTAAAATCCCCCCCTGCCCCCCCCAAAAAATACAGTTTGGGTAGGCATTTTTGGAGTATGAGTGACGACTTTTCAAACAGACTGATTTAATTAATTTGTAAATTGTGAAACAGATGCGATGCAGTGTAAAAATAACAATGAGGATTAAGTTTTGGAATTCCTAATTTCTGTGGTTTCTTTTGAGCAAGGAACTAAACTCTGCTTTAGATCTGAGAGGGAAGAGGGTTTAGATTCTATAACAACAACAACAAAAGGAATTTAGAAAAGACAAGCGGAGTTTTCTCTGTCTTTTCAAGAAAAAAAATACTCAAAAATGTTTCCTCCTAAATGAGCATATTTTTTTTCAGTAATTTCCCAGGTATCTACAGTCACAGGACTTCAGAAATATATAATTTATATGCAGTATCAGACTCCAGTAATAAAAGTGCCTGTAATATAAGACACTATGAGAGAATGTCATGTTTATTGGTGGTATATGTGCTTGATAGGTTTAAGTCTTCTGTAAGAGCTAGAAGGATTTTTAGGAGCCAGTGCAGATCATTTGTCTAGTTGTCACAGGCATCTGCCTTGGTGCCTTCAAATAGCATCCCCAGGAAGTCGTTAGGCAAGTGTAAACTGAGACTACAGCTTATTTGAAACAATTGATGCTTTTTTTAATTGTTGCCCTCATCTGGCACTTTTTGTGTCACCCGTCTGTTGTGTCTGAGTAGGAAACTCGATTACTGTCTCTGGAGGGCACTACTTTTCCTACAGCTTTGATCAGGGATCAGTCTAAAAGGCCCCAAATTTGATTTTGTCCCTAGTGTGACACTGAATGCAAATACATAAGAAATGCAAGAGACACTAAACACCCATATCTGAGTTTGTCACTGTACAGATGTGCTTATAATTTTCCCAGTGAAAATGTAGGTGTAAAATTGCAGGTATGTGTGAGCACAAGATATAACATGGGCTTCATTTGTGACTTTAAAAATACATCAAACCAAAACCTGTAAAGCACTAAAAATAGACTGATTAATGTGGTCAGTTTGAAAGTGTATTTTAAAGTAGACCACAAGAGTCATTTATGTGTATTTCAAAAGAAAAGTGTGGGTTTGAATAATATTTCTTGTTACACAACTTGGCCCAGCTTTTGCCATTCCCCTTTAATTTAATGAAGAAGCCAGTCTTAACAATTTCCTTGAGTTATTCTTTAAAAGAAAAACACAAATTGCTCAGGGCATGCGGAGGATCAGCAGCTCTGCAAGTCATCTTCCCATTGCCTAGTAGAATATATTGCTGCTCAAAATGTGTGAGGAAAAGATACAACTCTTGTGCAAGCTTTTTCCAGTAAGTGTGAAACTTCTGTGAAAGATTTCCTAATCAGAGTTCAAGTATACAGTTAGTTAATTCATAGCACCTCTGTAAAAAGCATAGTTTTAGCTCTTTTTTCTGGTAGTTGCTAGCCCTACACCTGTTTGTGTTAAATTGATTTGACGGTCTTCCTGCAACTGCCTCTGTGGTGCTGCCTGCTGTGTCTTATCTGTTCTGGGCCATCAGTCACTGAGGTGTTTCCTTGCGAGTGTAAGGGTGACCCATGATGGTCTTTTCCCTTTAGTTCTGGTGACTGAACCATTCATCAGCAGACACCCTTCACCATAAGCACTTGGTGGCTGTATTATTTCCTCAAACCATTATGAATACTGGTACACAACTAACTGAGCAGCTGGGGAAAGTACTAAAGGCAGTGCAGGATTAGCTGTCTGCACTGATGCCTGCTGAAGATGATAAACACTTGGTGGAAGGGAATTCTCAGGAAAGCAGATGGATCAGTAATGAAACACCAGATGTGCTCAACCCTGTAAGTCTGAGCCAAGTGATTGCAGTAGGCTTAAACATCAGAGATGGTGTCTGCTCTAGGGTAAGGTCTTTGCCTTTGGGATGAGGGTAAAGCTGGTGTTGAGGATGCATGGAGATACACAGCACATGTGAAAAATATAATTTAGTTATCTTGGTTAGTTGGTTAGTTGGTTAGTTATCCCCCACAGCAGAAGGCATTAGAGATTTTTGTAATTCTTTGCCACTTTCAACAGATACTTTTGAGTTCTGGAGGACTATGATGCTGCACATACTGCATCTGTCTGCAGCAAATTAATTGCCCTATTGCAAGATAGTTGCTGTGCAGGGTCTTTGTTGAAATGCTTAACAGTCAGGGTGAATTTCTTTCTTTCATGAAGCTCCATATTTTTTCTGCATTTTATTTACCAGGACAATCAAGACTAGATAATATTTCCCATTTATCTGTAGGAAAGTATTGTACGAACATGACTCAGTAAAGTTGATATCTGAGCTGGAAATGATAGAGAAAAGGAGGTTACAGGTCAAAACTGGGAAAGCATTAACACAAAGCTCAATGGTGTCGATAAGATCATGATGGCTAAGATGGAGAGAAACTTTTAGCATAAACAGAAACCTGAATGTCTGAGCAGCCTAAGTTCTGTCGTATGCTGTAGAGGTTACAGAACTAACAGCTTGCCTACACTTGAAAGTCAGTTTAAATTAAGATAGATTGTAATTTAAAATGCAGTATTTGTTTCTAAGTAACAATCAACCACGGACATTTTTTGTCCCAAAATAAAAGTGTTATATGCCTGAGTTTTTTAATCCCTTTCAAAGATAAACTCTGAAAGGCTGCAAAGTGCAATTAAAGAGGAATGTGTGGTGAAATACACCATTCAAGCATACAGCTTCAATAATTATGGGTAGGAAGAGTTACAAATACCTGGAAAGCAGCTGAAGGTAAAAATGGTGCAAATTATCAGGACTTTCTGCTAGTAGCTGCAGAAGTGAAACCACAAATAATGAAGGCTGCTTGTGCAATATCTGCTCAAACTTCCATTTTGTGTTTATAGTCTGACACCCTGCACTTCCACTCGGTTATTTTGGAACTGGGAGCAATCTAACAGGTTCTCTAGGAAAATACCTCTGGCAAGGGAGCACTGTGTGTGTTTGCACTGCCCAGATCACCTGCTGTCTTACAAGTCCACTTCCCTTGGTTCTCAGCCATGGCTGTGTGCTGTGGTACCCCTGACATCTCTTGTGGTAGCCTAGCTAGGTGCTTTCCCAGGCAAAAGCCATGTGCAGATCAGTTAAAGGTGACCTCAAGGTGGTAGTGAGTAGGTGTATAAAATAATCATATTTGATATTCATCACACACCTATAAAACTTAAGATAACAGAAAGAATACTCTTTATTCTGGCTTTTCAGTCAATTGCCAAAAGCCATAATTTATAGTTACGTACAGTACTGGTTTTGTATGTGCTTGAAATCATCTACAGAATTGTCTGCATCTAGGACAAGTTATTTAACATTTAATAAGTATATAGACATTACATTAATATGTGTCTGTGTCTGGGGGAGAGGGCATAATGGATATGAGCATGTGGCAGAAGAACTGTGAAATACCTTAGCAAAGATAACAGCAGAAAAAGCCACCTCAGACATGCTGTGAATAGAAAAAATGCAAGAGCAGTGCAGAAATTTTATAAATTAATTATCAGTTGAGCTTAGCTTCAAGAAAATCTGGGTCCACTAAAATGCTATGGCAAGCATAAAATTAAGCATAGTATTTTTCTATTCTCTGATTTTTGCAAGAAATCACACAAAATAAAGGTAAATTGAACTATGGGTGTATTGAAAAAAACACTATTGCTATTATAAAGATAGGCTTCTGTTCACTGCTATACTCTACAATATTGTTTAGCTTATAGACCTGCAAAGTGACTGGGTAGTAAGATGACTGATACTTCTTGACTATACCTGTGAAATGCTTTGTTAGCTCTGACTTTTAAACAAGAGCTTCTGAATTACTATTTTATTGCCATCCTGCCATTTCCTCCACAAATTCAGATGGCCAAAGTGTGTTATGAAGAGCTACCACCTCAGCTTCAGCATGTCTCCATAGTATTCCCGTGATGAGCAGTGCAAGCAAAGGGGCACAAGTTTAGCTCTGTTCTTTCTGCTATTTTCTACCCCACTGGGCAGTGCAAGCCCTTGGAGAAGCAGGAAAGGTGCTCCAAGAGCAAGGAAGCCTTGGCAAAGTGGCTCTATAGCTGCACTATGAAGAAGATATATATTTCTTCTCACATCTGTTGATGTACACAGGAAAAACAGGTGTGATATGGGATAACTCTCCTGCCTCCACATGACATTTGTCCCCAGTTCAGCAGTGGGCACACAGAGGAGCTTGCTTTCTACCATGCTAACGCATCTTTCTGGTTTCATTGTCCTGCCCCTTTCTGCTTTTCATTTACACAGCATCTCTTATTTCATAAATAAGTCGTTAACTGAGCAGGACAAGAGAGCAGTGGCTGTGCTTGTAGTCCATAATACCTTTTTGCTAAATATTTGCTTTCAGTTTGGAAATGTTGGACATTACTGGTGTGCTAGGAGTGGCCTGGATGTTAATGGGCTTCTCAGCAATTTTTAATTCTGCAACATTCCCAGAAGTGTTAAATTTTACTGTATCAGCGCTTTCTAAGTGTAGGATTATTATCATGTTAGATGGCAGGAATCTACCAAGAGGCACTCTTAAAAATGTTTTCCATGAACAATAGGTTTAAGAAGAATAGAAATTTATCTGTATTGCAGGAATAAATGGAATTTGCCTTCCATTTGCTGTGCTTTCCTGTGGTACCAAAGGTGCTCCTTGGCAAGAGATGAAGAACTAGATGTGAATACTGACGGTGCAGTGAGAAGGCTTCAGGGGCAAAGTGTTTTAATATGAAAATGGCAGCTCTGTCTTTTAGCTTTAGCAAAGTAGGAACTTAAATCCTAGTGGGGTTGCTACATCTTTGCATCTCCTAATGGCTCTCAGATTGTAGAAGAGCTAAACTGATCACTTCCTTTTTCCAAGAGAAATAGGAGATTCAAACCCTGCCTTTTTCACTGAAATGATAAAAAGCCCCACAAAACAAACAAAACCCAACATCTTCCTAATCTTTTACTGTATTATTAACCACCGTTGTCAACATCTCTGAAAAAAAGCTTTTCAGAATTTGATTATTTGCTTCCTAACCTTTCACCACTTACACTTACCAAAAATTGGTGGAGGCTGCTGCCAAGGCTAAGAAATCTCCTTCCTTGACTTTTCTGAAATTTACACTCAAGAGCCCCAAATCACCACAGTATTTCTAATTGGTAAGAGACATACATTAAAGTTAAAATTAATTAAAATAAGGCCAACCAGGGATTAAATGATCTATTCAAATGCACCCAAGGACTTTGTGGTGGAACTGAAGCTCCCGTGTCATTTCAATGTCCTGTCTGTCAAAGCTTCCTTGCTGCCCCTGTCAGAAGTGAGTATTCTTGCACTCACTTTCTGCAAATATAAATGGCTACACAAGGCACAAAGCCATGGAAAACAGGCCTGTGAAAGAAGGTTGGTGTGTATTAAACACTGCAACACATAACAGCTTTTGTCCCTAAGGTACTGTTTGCAGAAGAAGGCAATGATAGAGTTCATCTCAAAGATGGGAAGCTCTGTGGAAGCTAGAAGATACATTAGACTCACTATTTTTAGTTTATTAAAGCTATCTGTTATGTTTCTTTATTGTCTTCAGCTCTCAAGCCTCCTCAGAGATTTGTTACTCTACTCATTGTAAAGAAGGGCAGCATGGTATGATTCCTCTAGCACATAGGCTGAACATTTTGGTTTATGGTAGATGCCCAATGCAAAACAGATGTGAAAGGGTCAAGGTAATGATGAAGTTGCTACCTTCCCAAGAAACCCTTTCCTGATCTTAAAGGATAAAGAAAAGTTATTATCATGGCTTGGGGGGTGGGGGACAGGGGAAAGGCATGGTCTTGGGAATGTTGGGAGTCCTTGTTTCTGATTTGTTTGAATCTCTTACTTTCTTTATAATGGGAACCCCTAAAGCTTAATCACTGGATATTATTACCTTACCAGAGCTAAGTTAACATGCTGCACACATTCTAAGTTATATGCTATTTAAAATCAGGATTATTTTTTTCTACCTACTTAGTTTTTGCCTCTTTAAAAATCAAGCCTTAGAAAAGTAGTTTCAGAAAATCTTATTTACTTACTCATGTTCTGTTTCACTATCAACATGAAGGCTTTTGTCCTTCTTTTATGAAACAGATACAGTCAGAGCTCAAGCCAGAAGACATTTCAATATGTGTAATTTAAATTAGCTGCCCAGTCATAACCAGAAATTCATCCACACAATGTTTGTCACAAGGGAATGGCTCCCGGTGTTCTACACATTCCATTCCACAGACAACCCATGGTCTGGTCTCTGCACCTTTTAAGTTTTACAATTATGCCATGTACAGTGGGATGGAACAGGTCAGAGTGCTCTTCTGGTGCATAGTAAGCCTTGCACTATGTACTCTAACATTATATTCTGGGCAGAAGAATTTTTTATCCAACACTGAGATTGAATAAGAACATTCATACAATTCTGGAGAGGGTACAGTGAGGAGGAGCTGGCTGGTATGCATATGTTCAACAGAAGCTTAAAGGCACATGGGCTACTTTCACATGGGCCCCAATATATAGGCTTTGGAGAATATCAATCGTTGTGCAAGGTCAAGGGTTCCTTTGGAGAGGAAGACTGGGGTGTAAACACCAATCCTTATCCTGCTCTACTGGCATGACTTCAGTGGTTTTAGGATCCTCCATTTCCCTTGGAGGATCTGATGGTATTCACCGAGGTACAGAGTTTCCCAGTTCTCCCCAGAGTTGTCTGTCCTTAAACAAATAAGCAAACCAGCAGTATTGTTTCATGTTAGAGGGTTTTAGATTTGTAACCCTACTGCAAACCATTATAGTCAGTCATTTTCTCATGGAAACAATATTCTTCATCTCTTTCCCCTTATTTGAAGAATTATTCAGCTTTTGCTGATGAATGTAGACAAAATAATAAGAATAAATGACAAACAGAGGAGAAAAATATGTACACTACAGGTATTAAAAGGAAAAATGAAAATGGCAGATCAATGAACTCTAGCCAAGTAAGTTGAATGTGTATCTTCTAACATGAGTTATGACAGATTTAAAGTTTACTGGGAAGTGGCTGTTTTCCTCCATTATCTGAGTAAAGACTGGTCATTACTAGCAAAACAAAAAATTCCCATTGATTTTATAGGAGGTTTGCTAACTCACTTTCTAATTCTCCCCTCGTGTAATCTTCATTCCCTAAAAAAAAAAAAAAAAAAAAAAAAAAAAAAGTGGGGAAAAGATATTTCTTATTTAGCTGGAGAGCTGGCATTAAGACTATCTTCATTAGCTGGGAAAGCCAGTTCCTGCCCCAAATGGGAACATGCTTTGCTATACTTGAATCGACCAGCACTATTACCACATGTGTTTGCGTGTCTTTTTATTCTGCATATAGGTTTAATCTTAAAATGACCTGAATTCTGAACCTGTGGGGTTTTGTGTTGGGTTCGTTTTTTGGGTTTTTTTTGCCAGAATGTACGTGTGTACAGAATGTGTTTATAGTACAGCTTCTGACGGCTGCCGCTTGCCGCTGACAGACCAATACTATGCCAGATCAATGAGACTATGCTTTCCAGGTCCATTATATCAGTAAATCAAGAGTGAATTAATTTTTTCCCCTCTCAATCTTTGCTGTCTGAGCGTTGGCCCCTCCCCTCATGCCGGTTTTCCTCTCTTCGCAATGCTTTGGGAAAGAAAGTGCAAGTACCCCTCCGCTTGCTTTGTTTAAATTATCTCCTTTCTGCCCTGCTTGTCGCCCAGGGAAGCGGAGGAGCGAGGCAGATGGCTCAGCTTGCCTGGGAGAGACTAACCTGGCCGCTCTCTGAGGAGGGCAGGAGGGAGAGAGCAGGAGCAGCAGCTCTCACTGCAGCCTGTTTTTTTATGCGGGCTGGCCCTTTCCGCTCAACCAGTGCCGCCTGCCCTGAGACGCGGGCTGGTCGCCTCCATCCCGCCGCATTTGGTATGCATGAGCTCTGCTGTTCCCACGCAGGAGGCTGCTTTCTTAAGGAGGCTCGGTGGCCGCAGACGCGCCGCTCACTCGCCCAGCCCAGCCCAGCGCGGCCCGGCCCGGCCCGGCCCAGCCCAGCCCAGCCCTCTGCCTGTGCCGGGCCAGCCCTGCCCTGCGGCTCCGCGGGCGCGGCCGGGAGGGATGCGCCCGGGACGCCCGCGCCCCGGCGGGCCGGCTCCGCGGTAGGCGCGCACGGGTCTGCGGCTGATCGCCCGGTGGGATTTACGGAGGGTCATGAATCAGACCGATGCTCCCCGACCACTCAACTGGACCATCCGGAAGCTGTGCCATGCCGCCTTCCTCCCCTCCGTCAGGCTCCTTAAGGTAGGGTGGCAGCCTGCTTTGAGAACCGGTGTCGCCGCTCAGCATCCCCCGGAGGGTTGCAGACGCCGTTGCTGGAAAGTTAATACAGAAATAGTCCCAACTTTACTGTTAATTAGCTTCTCTGCTGCCTTTGAAGCGCCTTGCGAGTATCTGAAGGTACCAAAATTGTCTATCCGTATTCCAGTTCGGCGTGTTTATCTGTCAAGAAAGGTCTGTGAGAGGGGTGAAAAGGGAGTGAGGGATGGCTGGGTATCACCTGTGCTTCTATTTGCCTTGTCATAAAAAACATCAAGCCGTGAACTTCTAGGGATGGAGGAATCCGTTTCTAAGGTGCCTTCCTTTGTGAACCATCCTCTGCTCTCTGTTCTTTGGCGTTACTTGGTCGCTAGGAAATACCCGAGGGTCCAGTACCACTCAGACCAACTTGTAAGTGGAATGGTACGTGAGTGGATAAAAATCACTGTGGTTTGTTGAAAGATGTACATAGGAACAGGGTCAATTAAAGACTGGCAGGGCAGGCAGCATCAGTGAAACTTCCAGATGATGAATTTTTGTTTGCTTGTTTAAACCAAGTGACACAGTTTTGAAGGTATTTTTAAATGTGCTTTCCTAGGAGATAATTATGAATGTTTTGTAAAAATTATTTGGGATTATAGACAGCGGAGGGCTCTTAATCTCAGCACACAAGGTACCACTACTGCTGATGTCCCACTGAAGCTGTTTTAGAGGCATTTGTAACTGGAAAGGAAAATATATCAAACCAACTTTTTGATGATAAATAGGTTACATTAAACTGAAAAGTGTTATTTGCTCTTGGAACTTCTTAATTATTTGGATTATACAACGAAAATTTAAATGATACAGTCAGGTCCCTTTAGGCTTCTGCAACTGTAATATGTTTTATAAAATGTTGAATTCATGACACTAATCGCAATCATCTTAGTACTTCATAGTCTGACTCTGAAATATGCAGCCAGGTAAAACATTGCTACTCTAACAGTGTATTAGAAGGTAATGTTTGATATAACCATTTGATTTTGTGTGGGTGGCTTTGAAATTAGGTCAGTTCTTACTAATGCAACATATTTGAGCAGTAGTGTAGTGTATGATAGTGCTCTTAGCAGACACAAATTGCACATATAGTTATTGTATATATGATGCACAAGTGACCATACTATGTATCATAACAGGTATTTGTCACAGGAAAGGGCTACTGCAGAAAAACATTTCTGTTTCCAAACCAGATGTATGGCTGCTGGGAGGTACATTGAGAATAGAAAGAAGATAAAATCTAGATTGGTGAAAAATCAAAATATAATTAAATACAGATAAGTCAAAAAGTGGTGTTGATTCTCTTGCAAAGGCTTCCCGCCCCAGAAGCACACATTAGAATATCCATATTCTACAAGTCAGATACATTTAGAAGAATATAATTTTTCCTGAGGTGTGAGAGCTCAGATGTGGGGAACGTTATTATCACTCTCAGTATCAGGAAAAGAAAAAGTCTGCAATGTTTCTTTTTTGTCAGACAAATGTTGCCCCCTGTGTATGGTTTCTCTTCATTGCATGTTTCAAGGGTGAACTTTGCAATTAATTATTAAAAGAGCTGACTAAAAATTATTTTCTGAAGGTACAGCTATAACCTGTTAGGGCCATATAGGGAGTGGACTCTTCAGAGTTAACAAGAACAGGGCAAATAATCAGAGATAAGCAGTCTGCACAGAGAGGGTGTGTGAGGTGTGGGAGAGACCACAGCAAAGGAGTGGGACTGGCACCTTACTGAGCTGATGAGCAGAGCTCGTTGATTGGAGAAGGAAATGCATATATCAGCATTTTAATCAGCTTAAAATTTTGCTTTCAGTATATACTTAATATCTTTGTCTTTTATTATTTAACATGTTCAAAGCAAGTGAGTCATGTAAGAGCAGGACCCTATTGTCCTACTTCCCCAAAAGATACAATAGCCAACCTGAAGGAATTTGCTTGTCATGAAATGCTGTTAAGGAAAGAGTGTGATAAAAGCAGCATTAAATTACTAGATGAGCAGCGTGAATATTTTCCTGTTTTCCCTCAGAAAATTAGAAAATTTTTATGTATACAAATTTCCTCATCAGAAGGGCGTTTGTATTTTTTATCTTTTGTATCTTTCTTGAAAAAATAAAGAAACCCTTCTTTTTTCCTAAATGAAAGGTACTCCTGTAAATCCAAAAACATTGGAAAGACAAGTGACATAATCTAAACTCATTAACTGCCCAGTTTCCAAATGGATTAAGGAGTCTTAAGGGCTAATGCAATGTTTTGTCAGTAGATATCCAGAAGACCCTTTTTTTTATACAGCCCTTCTCTGCTGAGAATGCCCTCAATAACAGAATAAACTTTGCCAAAGCTGATATATAGTGGCACATTTTTATTATTATCTACTTTATCTATGGCTGACAAACTCTTAAAAAATTTACAGTGTACATTGAAATAAAGAGAATATTTCCATGCTTTATTTTAGTCTACCAGAACAAAATAACTAAATGACATTAGTAAGTTCAAGGATACACCTTTGCCTGAACTTCCAAGAATGAGAGATAGCAGAGATTTCCTGTTTTACACGTGAAAAAAATCACTGTAGCATCACCTGGACCTTTGTAATAAACAGCACAAACTTTTCAACAAACTATTCATTGAGAAGACATGGAATTAAAAGTCCTTATCCTATGGATATACTTTTAAGTGTAACATCAGTGCTTTCACAATGATGGATCTAAATAAACACTGGAATCTAGGACTTGCATGGAGGCCTCTCACGTATTACTCACAAATCTATAGGATTGTCTTGAAATGACTGTTTTAAAATAAATAATAAAATGTGTTATTCAGCAGGTGGGCTATGCCCTCATTCTGTTCTGTTGAAATGGTGTTCAATGCTCAGTTGCCTGAACTGACATTTGATATGTCTCTGGCCACCAGTGAATTCATTTGATTTAAGATAAATTGAGATCATTTGCAGATGCTGTCCAGCTTTGCTCCCTGTGCTTTTCTTCCAGGTGTATGCTCATGTTCTAGATGTTCTAACCCACTTCACTAAAACCCTCATGTTTAGGTAAGGTTTTATAACCCTGTTTTCTCAGTTCTCCATTTTCTAACAGGCACACAGAGTACTAGGAGCTGTATTTGAAGTACAGATCGAAACAAATTACTGGATAACATTTTTACAACTTGTGTCATTGGCTCATCCTTCACTGCTCCCATTTTTTCCTGTACTAAATATTTCCTGTAGCACGTTCCATGCTGGTACTTTTTGTAGGTGTTTCAGTATGTTTAAACACACACGTACCGTCTAATGCCTTCCCATCAGAAATAAGAAGATTAAAGAGTACCTTGAACACATAAGCAGAGAGCATGGCTTTGTGCAGAGAGGGGAACTGTCATTCTCCTGAAATGGTCAGGTTACTTTCCAGAGGTGGCTTTCCAGCCGTGACTTGTTCAGCTTTTGTTTCTCTACCCAAGTTCTGAAGCTTGTTTCTTTGTGTGTTTGGCCAAGGTCTTGCTACCTTAATACTTTTTAATTTCATTCAGGAAAGCATTAATGTTAGTGGCAAGCAGTCATGATCCACTTTGTGCCACTGTATATGTAAGAGCTATTGTTCCAGTTGCAGAAAGCTCTGGTAGTCACATCAATGTTTGTTTTATGGTGCAAGAGAGTTTCTGAGCCTTCACATGCCCAAAGAAGAGATTTCCTCTCAAGAAAGGAAGCCAAGTCCAAATAGCTGTGCGACGGGTGGAGGAAGCAAGCAGCCGATTCAATGTGAATGATAGAGCAAGCTTCAACTTTATTGAAGGAAATCACACCTTATATAAGCACTCTACAATAATCATGCATACTACTCACAAATCTATTGGATACATGTAACAGGCTACATTATAATACCCCAGTCCCTTGTGGCATTTCAGATATGTCACAACATCTTCCCTCTTCTGAACCTGTTTTTTCTCCCAGGGCCGTTCCTTTATCATATACAAGGTCATAATGTACCTCAGTTTCTCTCTTTGTTAACATAACAGTCCTTTGTTAGCATAACTGTACCCTGGGTTTTTGCCTTTGTTTACCTCAGATGGCTGCAATCAGCTTCTGCAAGAGATCCATGGCCTTGCTCTCTGCAAGCCATTCTCCAACATAGCAGGATTTAGAGAAGACAGTTTAGAACAACGTGTACTCTGACAAAATTAATCATCTTACTAAAAACTTCACTCAGAGGACCTTGTGACCTAGGAGAGACTGAACATGTTGCACTTCTGCTTGGAACAGATATGATACATGATATGGGAGCAAGAAATGATTAATACACTAAAAACCCCCCTAAACTGAGAGTAGACAGAGGACTGAAAAATAAAAGGTCTGTAACGTGCAATAAGCTTAACACCACAGATTGAGACACATGCATATGTAGAGTACTGTACTAACATTTGGAAAGCAACAAGTTACCCAGTCTTTCTTAATAAGACTACTAACATTTTTTATCATGTGTTTGAATTGTGTGTCAGTAAGTAGACTGGGAAGGCAGAAACTTTGAAATGGCCAGAGGAGATGAAACAGGGTGAATCAGAAGAAACACTGGAGAAAAAGTTTTGGCTAATTTTTCCCAGCATATAGCTCAATAAAAATGCCTTCTCAGCATTGCCAAATAAATACAGAGAACATTTTACCTAACCTGGGCAGCAGCCTAATCTAGTTCCAGGAACTGCTGGAAGCTTAAAGAGATTAGACACTAAATTTCTTATGAAATGAGAAACTAGATCTTATTTTTTTAAATTATTTTTATTTGCCCGATGAAGAAAGCATAAGGTAACACAAGAAAAAACCAAAAAGCTAAAAAATGGTTCATTAGAATGAGACACGGTGTCTTTTACATGTGACTATATGTATATGAAATTCTGTCTGGGCTGAAAGTGAAATAGAAGTTGGACAATATTTCTTCTACTACAGAAAGTTTGGTTATGACTATAAATAAGGTATCTGCAGGAATAAAGACTGGGGAAAATGTGGCAGGCTTTATTAAGGTGCATTGTGAAATACCACACTGTTCACCAGCTTAAGTCAGCTAAAATCTCGTTACTTCATTACCAAATACAAATTTATTTCAGGATACTTTAAAAAAAATCTGATTTGGTAAAGAATGAAAAGTTTGCTTCTGCAGAATGGTTGAAGAATGAAATGTGTTCTTTATAAAACAGTAAATATTTATGCTTCTGTACCCCATACTGTGAGAAAAAGTGACTGTAAGAGAGGAGAAAGCAGTATCTTTTACAGCTGATTTTATTCTTCAGATAGAGTACTCCTGTAACTCAGGGAAGATAGTTTTGATAAATAATTTTTAAAATTGTAAGTGGATTTGTGTACCATAATAATGAGACAATAATGTTAGATTGTGTTACGGTCTTCAGAAACAGAACTGTAAGTTTTTTATGTTGTTTTATTAACTATCAATGAGAAAATGAGTAGAAGTCTAGACACAAAGGCAGTCAAAATACAATCTTTTTCTCTTAGCTAGTCTTTGATGTCCAGCTGGCAGTGGGGTCTTCTAGCTTATCAGTGCTTAATAGTTAAGAATTGATTCTGATTATTATTTGAGTTAATTTACCATACCGACCTTTCAAACTGCAACAAAATGAGAGGATAGGTTTACTAACTGGCAACTGAAAAACTGAGATACTTGGAACAAATCCCAATCCATACTGTTACCATTAGTGAGATGGCACACTAAATGCATCTGCAAGTATTATGCACATTACCGACAGTAAAATGAGGGTAGTAATTCACCTGTGCCTGCACTCAGCTGCTTACTGACTTAAACTGTAATAAGGAATGAGCCACCACTATGCTTCCTTCAGGAGGATTTGATGCATTCTGGGAAGTAATGACAGTTCAGCTCTTAGGATCAGACTACTTAAAACACAGGCATGTAGAAAATACCAGCCAATGTAACAAATGTTCTTTTCAACTCTGATAGAAAAACAAGTCACACCTCTCAGTATGGTGGGATGCTTTATACAATATGAATGACAGATGAGTTTTAAGAGTGCATATAAATTTTGTTCGTAAAGAAATTATTTGATAAACAAACTTCTGTTTTCCTGCCAGAAAGATCATGGTTATATATTACAGTTGCAGTAGATGTTGCAT
This sequence comes from Athene noctua, assembly GCF_965140245.1. NCBI lineage: Eukaryota > Metazoa > Chordata > Aves > Strigiformes > Strigidae > Athene > Athene noctua. The sequence continues at coordinate 59,036,517 of NC_134077.1, read as the reverse complement.
GGTTTTGACTCTAATTCACAGATTTTCTAAAGTACATTTTTTAAGAATCCCAGAAGTCATATTATCGGCAAAGAGAAAGATCCTGCTTTCTGTGTTTTGCTCCTGTGCTCTAAGTTTCATCATATAAGGATGGCAAGAAAGAGACCTGACTAGGGCATTGCTGCATCTTTGCAGTTTCCTGCTTTATCACCAAGAAATTCATTTAATACCCCAGCTCAGGGGAGCAATGAGTGTTGGAGTGTAGCTTCATAGCACCTTTGCACAGGTATCCTTGCTTTACTGCTGCTCAACTGTTACCCGTGCCTCTACTATTTCACATCTTAAGTAAATAAAGGCAGTATTGTGAACACATTTTACAGCTGGGGTTGAAGAACTGATAATATGCCTTTTGGGGATTGCACACTCCCAAAAGCTGCTTATTTCTCGAAGGTATGCATCACACCATAAAGCTGATCCCTCTCATGTGGCAGCTGGGCACGTTCATGTGTGAGGAGTTTCTGACAGATTATGTCAGTTCATTTCTTCTGAAAGGGAAGGAAATATAGAAGATGATAATGATTTTTCCTTTTTTATATACAGAAACAGTCACTCTGTGTGGTTAATTCTTTGGTCCAGTGTACATTTTTTATGTGATCTAAGGTGAATCAGAGCTTGTTAGCAGTTTGCCTTGTTGACTGAATCTTTTCTGTGAATATGACTCAGGTTGGTGACCACTGCCTTGGAAGTGATACAGCAGCAAATCAGTTTCCACAACAAGAAATATTATCCCAATTAAGAAAAAAGAAAAGGAGGGATCAAAACAAAAAGCCTAGCAGTAGAAGTCATGTTTCCATGGGATAGCCTACATGTAAAAGAGGTAGACACATCAGTGTGATTTTGCAGGACAGAGGGAAAAATAGTTTTGACTTTCAGGTTGGAAAAGGTTGTGTGAACATCTTCTTCTTTTAAACTAGAGAATTTTAGAAAAAAATGGCTTTTCTTTCTAGGTATGTCAATGCTGTGTGAGTGCTTCTCAAAAAGAAGTGATAGGAAAGGTAATATTAGATTTTCAGTCTTAATGCAACAGCTAAGGTACAAAAATGTCTGGCTGTTTTAAAGTAAGGATCCTGCAACGGCTACAGGTTTTATCCATTTGCATGTCAGTATTATTTTGCAGAGCTTTTCCTAAATCCAGCTGTTGCATTAGTGTCTTTACCATCATCTTAGAAAATACAGTAGGATTTTGCCACCTTCTGTGCCGTATGGCCAGTGGGCTACAGTGCCAAAGGTGAGGTATCACAAGGAGTCATCCAAAGTTGTCCATGTTTCCTGCACACAGAAGGACTTGGGTTATAAATGATCTCTGCTTCCCTTTTCAAATTTGAATACTTCCAGGAGGTTGCAACTGGCCTCAATTCCTACTGGCCTTAGTAAGAATTGTTAATATATGAAGCACAGCAATAAACTTGCCTATCAGAAGGTAACTGCAAGTTTTGTAATTTGTGAACTGCTTGAGAGAAGATTTATGGTCTTGTTTCCAGAGAAACTAAAAAAAAAAAAAAAAAAAAGCGCATTTTTTATGTATATTAACATGTCATGGTTTGACCCCAGAGGACAACTGAGCACCACGCAGCCATTCACTCACCCCTTCCCCCCAGCACTGAGAAGGAGAAAATGAAGCAAAAGGCACACGAATTGAGATAAGGATAGGGAGGGATGACTCACCTAATATGGTCATGAGCAAAAGACAGCCTCATTAGGGTAAGAAAAAGAACATCACTTTAATTCTAAACACTAACAACAATACCACTTAACAGCCAGAGGAGGACCATGAGAAGCATTACCACATCTTAAAAACACCTCCCTCCACCCCTCCCTTCTTTGCAGGCTGAGTTTTGTTCCATTATCTCTACCTCCTCAGCAGCACAAGGGCAGGGGATGGAGGGTACAGACAGTTCACTGCTTCTTCCTCCAAGTGTGGGGGAAGCACTCTTCTGCATTCTTCCCCCCTGCTCTACATGGTTCCCTGCTAATGAGAGACAGTCTTCCATGATCTTTCTCCAGTGTAAGTTCTTCCCATGGGCCACAGCCATTCTGGGGCTGCTTCTGCGTGAGTCACCTCCGCGTGTGGCAGTTCTCCCAGTGCCAAACTACAACAGCCCGGCCTTCTTCCCATAGAGACCCAGGGGTCTTCCACAAGCTGCAGGTGAATCTCTGCTCCAGTGGTACCCCCGTGGGTAGCAGGGAGGTGGCCCTGCGATCTCACCACGGGTTACAGGGGAGTCTCTGCTCCAGCACACCTCCCCCACCTTCCTCCTCCTTCCTTCCGCCGACCTTGGTGTTTGCATAGGTGCCCTCCTTGTAACTCGTCCTCACAAGTCTTCACACCCTCCCAGGTTCCCCTTCTTAAATACGTTATCACAGAGGTGCAGCCACTGTCACCCATTGGCCTGGCCTTGGTGCAAACACAGGTCTGAATTGGAGCTGGGGGGGCTCAGAGAAGCTTCTCACAGGGGCCACTGCTGCAGCCTCCTCCCCTGTTACCAAAAAATCCACCACAGAAGCCCAACAGAATAGATAACAATTAAGGCTGGTTCTGAACAGACACTATTGCTTAAAAAATTATTGTAAAATGCTACTAAGTACAGAAGTCTTACAAGCAAGGGGCTGCAAATACAATACTGTTTAATGTGTTAGTGGAATCCTGTATTAACACCATAAGATTTTAATGTTGTTCTACAATACTGTTCCTTATGTTTGAAAGGGTGCCGTGTGAAAAAATGAGGGCACAAGATCATAAAGTGAAGCTGAGTTGTTTTATTCCACCTGAATTGCTACAAGACTATGCTGCAGTGTAAAAAGAAATGCCCTCGGGGCTCTCTGGAAATTTATGTCAAAGTCAGTAATAAAGCATGAAATAAAATCACTTCATCGAAAATATCTTTCAGCTTCTAAATAATATGATGACATGAAACAGTCTGACAAAGTGCTTTTAGCAGCTTCAAGAAAGTTACTGAAGAAAATATAAGAATTCTTATAATGTAATTAAAACAATCATCAGACTGATTTTACATTAGTGAGAAGGTGACTGAGTGAAAATACTGTCTTTCAGTTGACTTACTTTTCACCTGCTGTTGGTAGATGCAGAGGGCAGATGTAGTAACTTACTGAGCCATCATAATTAAGAATTTAAGGAGGATGCATCGCATTGTTTTGTTACAGAAGGATGCCATTTTTTGAACTCTGTGGTTTACTGAATTGGGATGGCATGTTGCTGCCGGGTCTTTTGTAATGCAGTATCACACCTGTTTCCCAGTGCAATGACTTGACGTTCATCTTTGCATACAGCCAGAAAGACAGATCAAAACTACAGCTGGATGAACTAAATACAGGATATCCTGAGGACCTTCCAGACTGACTTTTCTATGATAGTATATAGATTTTTCTGTTTTCTGAATCACAGAAGGCATTTTTCCAAATACATTCTTGTTCAGATTTTTGGTTCAGAACTTCAAATCACTAGGTGGTGTCTTATGCAGAAGGCCGTATTTGATGAACAGTGTTTTTTTCTGGATGCAGATTCTGTGTTACCACATTAAAACTACGAAGATCTGCATAACCTAGCCATAATACTTCTGCTTTTCTCAGCTTTTTTTCCTATATTTCTCCCCACCTACCTGCTGGCCCTTTTCCTGAGCTGTATCACTCAAAGCAGTTTTCTGACATTTGGCTGCTTAGCCTGTACTCACAAAAGCAATAAGGTGCCAGGTTACGATGGCAATAATACTAACAAATAATTTGCTATGCGTAGTCCAATGACTGAGCCATCTATGAAAGAGGTCAATTCCCTCTTTCTGAAGGATGAAGGATCAGGCATCAAGACTGCCCAAAATGCAATACATCATGAAAATGGGATACATCATGGAAAGACTCCCAGAAGTTGCTTACTGTATCCTGCCACTTGCAGGACTACTCCAATATACATAGTTTCTTACATGTGTTTGTCTAAGTTCCTAAAGCCATGACTCTCATAGGCAATCTTTTACAGTTGCCCTATCTGCCATCAGAAATACTTTTCTGTGGTGTCTGCCTGGATCATACTTGCTGCACTTAAAGTCTGTGATTTCTTGTTTTGTCCACTATGAGCAGAGGGGACAGATGTAGCAATCTTTTGTGCTTTAAAAGTCTTGTGTTGTATATGGAGATTGGCTATGAGATCCACTCATGACGCATGTCTCTTTGTCATCTTCGCACGTAGATTATTTATTCCACTGTTTGCTCCATGGAAGTTAGACTGAGATTCCCCTGCTGCTTGCTTTTTTCTCTCTTTCTCTAGTCTTCAGGTGTCTTTCTGGAGAGGCCAGCACCTGCTCAATCTTCCATGCTAATCCTAATGCTATAAACTGGAGAATGGTTGATAAGGAAACAAGGTTTCACAACCCTCCTTCATTTGTGTCTACTGAAGAGACTAAGTAACATCTCTCTTAAATTGCCTACAGAGTCTTTTTGATTTAACTGACTGTCTAAGAACGTGAGGTGACTAACAAGTAAGTCTTCAGAGAGAGCTTTGGGGGGTACAATCACTTTATGTTTACATGATAGAAATATTCTTTTTGTCTCTTTGCATAGTAGTAAAATCAGTGGGTTCTAATGGTTGTGTTAGCAAAGAAATTTTGAAACTCAGTGTGGGGGACAATCAACAGCAGAGTGCTTATTAAGACACTGACCTTCCAGCATACATGGCTACCTTTATGACATACAAATGAGGAAATTTAATGTTTATGTGCATTATTCTGGAATAAAAAGGTGATTTTGATCCTTCTAACACAAGTTGGGGGGGTGGACACAAAAAAGATTTTCAGACATAGCCTAGTGGGAAGTTAAATGTGATCAGGTTATTTTATCTTGATACATGTGAATATTTAAGAATAATTAAAAGATACAGATCTGATCTGTCAAGCTGAAAATACCCTATGCAGTTTCTTATTAATGGTAACTGTGGGAACTTTAGCTTATTCAACATGGGAATAGTAAATTTTTCAGAGGATTGCTTCCCCTTAGAAGCTACTGACTCTTATTACTATCATCCAAGGATAAGTTTTTTTCTTTTGCTTACTTTTATTTCTTAAGTAGTGCAAGTTTCCAGTTTTATTTAGTGTTCAAAAATTCTTAAGCATTATGAAAACATCCCGTGATAAAATGAATGTCTGTAGAATTAGAACAAATGAGAATTACTTGTTCATCCAATATTGCAATCTGCTAGGGGTGTGACTACAATAGGAAGTCTTTAAGTAAGTACTGAAACTGAGCAAATTATTTCCACCAAATTATTTGACAAATTTAGCATCTCAGCACATTAAATGTGTTAGCACAGATAGTTTCCATTAATTTATTTAGGACTCATCTGAAATGCAATTGAATCAATGGAGACACTTTCACCAGTTTTTAGGGGGCGTGATCCTTATTTGCCAGATAACAGAGCTTGAAGCTTGAAGCAGAAACAATAGTCCAGGATATGTGTAATGTACATTACATTGCTTTGATTCCAGACTGAGTACGTGCTCAGGTATCTCTGCTGCAAATAGTTGTGTGCGTAACTAACACAGCAAATTTGTTTCATATCAAATCCCAAGTCTACTCTCTCCCTGAATTAAACAAGGTTGGCAAAAAGCTGAAGCAAAATACTTATTACAACTAAATAAATATGAATAGCTGCAGAGAAATGTGTGGAACATTTATTAATTAAATTGATAAGCAGCATAGCATAGGAAAAAAAAGCTTTTCCTTTTCTTTGAAGAATGAGGACATGCTCACTTTCCATGGCAGTTCTAGCCCTTGTTTGCATTAGTGCAGTCACAAAATGACATTTTATCACAGTTAAACCACAGTAATGGTGGAGTGTTTTCTCCTAGTGCTATGGAATTGCATAGCGAAGTATTCTACTTTAGCTTGTTTTATGGAATACGCTTTATTTCAGTATCAGTGTGATCACTTAATATGACATTGCTTCAAGCCTTGGTAACTAGATTCCTTGTAAGAGTCATCCCAACCCTAATTCTGCTCTTAGCTCTTGTTAGCAATTATTTGAATGGTAGAGGTCATTTCATGTCAGGAAGGATTTCTTCCCAGTGGTGGTTTAAGTTTGGCTGATGTGGCAGTTGGACTGCAGTTCTGGAACACACTCTCTTCCTTGGAGTTAGCCAAAGCCAGGTTGATACTGCAACAGCATCTGAACTAAGCTGGCCTTTGTCTCTCCTCCTATAGCATTTCCTTCTCATGGCAAAATGCTATTGCATGCACTAGATGTGTATGTATAGTCTAGAAAAATGTCTCTTGCAGATGAAAAGTTCCTATTTGGAAGCACCTGTTAAGTATCATCATGAGTAAAACGAGCATTGACATTCTCAGAGTTGCTTTTTAATGCCTTGTTCTTGTGTGCTCAGAATGAATATCCCTTGACTCTAGATTGATTTTTCAGAAACTGCTGAGGCAACATTCTCTGGAAATAACAGTCCCAGTACAACCATAACATCCCATTACCTTGTTTCCTGAAGCTGGAGAACCCACATGCTAAAATGAGGAATTACAATATATCTGTATCAAAACTGGTCCATCAACACTTTAGCTCTTTCTGAATTTACTGTTCTGTGCTTCCATGATGCAATAGACTATGACTGAATTTCACATTTGAGGTCTTCCACAGATATTCAAATTAGCTGTCATTTAAACACTTGCTTCCTGCTGTGGGGGCTTTCAACTCTTCACTGGGAGGCCACAGGCAGCATAACATAATGCACTTGTTTCAGTGCAAAAAAAGAAAGACTCACTGAGGAATGAGATACCCATAATTAATTCAGGTAGTTGATATGTGATCTGAATACTCTGTGAATACATAAATGGTAAAACACATTATGCTTAAAGCAGGAATTATTATTATATCTCACTTGTTTGGATTACGTACATATTAGTAGATCTCTGCTTGTACTTGATTTTTTTCAAATTCTATTAATGAAAATGAGTTATTTAAAAATGAAATCTTGAAGTAGGCTAGCAACAGAAATATCAACAAGATGTTATAATTAAAATAAAGCAGATGAAAATAGAAAAGTTAACATTAACACAATACCTTTGAACTTCATGCACAGGAAAAAATACAAATACATTTTAGAATGTTGTATTACTAATAACAGTCTGTGGCAGAAAGTTTATCTAACCAAGTTAATTCATTCACTAGCTAGTGTTTGCTGTCTGCTTCCTGATCTCCTTCTGGAGATAGCAGATTACTAGTCCCAGATGTGAACTAAAATGAGTTCATTTATCCATGTATACTTAGAATCATAGAATTACAGAATATCTAGAGTAGGAAGGGAGCCATAAGGATCGCTGAGTCCAACTCCCTTCTCCTCTCAGGACTACCTAAAACTAAATCATATGACTCAGAGCATCACCCAGATGGTCCTTGAACTCTGGCAGGCTTGGAGCTGTGACCGCTTTGCTGGGGTGTCTGTGTCAGTGACTGACCACTCTCTTGGTGAAGAACCTTTTCCTTATGTCCAGTCTGAACTTCCCCTGACGCAGCTTCATTCCATTTCCTCGTGTCCTATCGCTGGTCACCAGAGAGAGTAGATCAGCACCTCTCCTTCTGCTGCCCACCTTGAGGAAACTGTAGACTGTGATAAGGTGCCCCCTCAGCCTTCTCCAAGCTGAGCAAGCCAAGTGACCTAGCTGCTCCTCGTAAGTCTTGCCCTTGAGGCCTTTCCTTTGATGTGCTTCTTATATTGAAGCAACCAAAACTGCACACAGTACTTGAGGGTGGGGCCACACCAGTACAGTGCAGAGTGGGACATTCACCTCCCTTGACTGACTGGCTATGCTGTGCTTGCTGCACCCCAGGACATGGTTGGCCCTTTTGGCTGCCAGGTACACTTGACTCATATTCAACTTGCCATCAACCCAAACCTCTAGATCTCTTTCTGTAGGATGTTCTCCAGCCTCTCATCCCACAATTTGTACATATAACCAGGACTACCCTGTCCCAGGTGCAGAATCCAACACTTGCTCTTGTTAAATTTCATATGGTTGGCGATTGCCCAAGCTCTATAGTCTATCTCAGATATCTCTCTAAGGTCTCTCTACCCTTGAGGGGGTCCACAGCTCTTCATAGTTTAGTATCATTGGCAGACATTCAACTCCTGCATCCAGATCATTTATAAAAACATTACATTACTTGACTTCCCATTTGCTATATTAATCTAAATACTAGAAATAGTGGTGGAAACTGGAGTTCATGGTGGACAGCAGGGTTGAACATGAGGCAGCAGCATGCTCTTTCAGCAAAGAGGGCCATCTGCATCCTGCATTGCATTAGGACTGTAGCCAACAGGGGTCAAGAGAAGTGATCCTTCCCCTCTATTTGTGAGACCACATCTGAGTGCTGTGTCCAGTTCTGGGCTTCCCAGAAAAAGAAGCATATGGACATGTTGGAGTGAGTGTGGTGGAGGCCACTAGACAAGTCAGGGAGTGTTTCCAACTCTCTCTTGCATGTCCTATTTCTGGCTTTCTATACCTAAAAACAGGGTACAGAGGAGATGAAGTTAGAGGTTTTTCAGAGATGCAGGGAGTCTGGAAAAGAGTAATGGAAAGAAGTCATCATAAGGGTGTTTAAGCACTGAAACAGGTTGTCTGGAGATGCTGTAGATATTCTATCCTTGGAGATGCTCAAAACTGAGCTGTATGGGGCCTGAGAAGCCTGGAGCTGCCGGGCAGATTGTATTTTCCTGAGTTGATGTAGTTTGCAAAATGGAGTAAAGACTGTTAATCTTCAGAGAAAATGTCCTTGGTTTTGCAGGCGTCTCTTCTGTTTTAAATGTGGGCAGAGATATATTTTTAACCACTTTCTTAAGCAGTGCAGAACAGCACTGCAACTGCTAAGCTGTTATCACAGGAGCTTCTTGAATTCAGTTGTCAGAAGAGTCTTCTGAATTTACTCTCAGTACTTGGTGGCATCAGAAATATCAAGAGTGAAAGGTGACAAACTTTGTATGTATTCTGTGGATGTGGAGCAGGGTGGTTTCTAGGTACACATTACATTGCAGTTACATTCTGGAGTTGGTTTTCCTGTAGCAGCTTTGCAGCTGAGTGTCTCACAAATTTGTTTGGATGGCTGATTTTATCATGATTGTAGAAACTGATTTACAGCAACAGGCAGCTTTCAGAAAGTTCAGACAGCCATTGTGTCTCTGACTCTTTAGCATGCTAGCAGTTGAGCTAGCAATTTAGATCTGCTACGTGCTGTCAAGCTGTTTGTTATCTGTGACCTACTTTGTTTCAAATTGAATCTTCACTTGTTTATGCACAGTTATTCACAGTGGGGCTATCAGTCATTTATTTGGCAGGACTTGTTTTGATAAGCCTTTATGAATAGGACTAGACACCACTGGGAGCTATGGCGGAGGAAGCATCCCAAAAGTTCTTGAGGCAGGGTTTTGTCTTGAGGCTCTGGCTATCTCCTTCCCAGACAGAAGCACAAGGGTCTTGACTGTCAATGAAGTTTTGCTGCTGCAGTCATGCCCACATGGATGATAGGAAATGGTGTGCAGGGTGATGAAGGATGAAGTATCTGGGCTCTCATGTGTTACAGGTCCTCTTTGGATGATCCTGCTATCTACAGCAGAGGCAGTGGTTGATATGGCACACAACTGGGTAGATGAGGCCTCCTGGGTAAAGTGAGAGGCCACAAAACTATGGGACCGGGTCTGACAGAGGCCCCAGGCTCTGGGGCAGGTTATCCCTGGTCATCTCAATGGAAGTGGCCTCAGTCAGCCCTAAGCTGTAGTGGAATCATGGCACCAGACTCAGTTTCCACAGAAAACTTAGTGATTTATATGGTGGACCATGGCCATGGACACAAGGTCATGGTCCCCAGAGAGCTGCTCCAGGGCACTGCATGAGGAAGAGCAGACAGGGATTATGGTGGGGACAGGAGGTGTTACAGAAGCTTGCAGAGCTGTGACCTGCCTCTGTCAGAGCTGGCCTTGGGTATGGGCAGCCAAACTTCTAGGAGCTAGAGGAGAGAGTTTTACAGAGGAAGATTTCATAGAAAGGTGGTTTCAGGCTGGTCAGGGAATCAAAGCTCAAGGCCTTACACAAACTCTTGCATGGGGATGCAGTAGTGATCAAAATTAATCTTGGTTTTGTTTTGTTTTTTGGGGGGGGGTGGAGGAGGAGGAAGGAAGAACAGAGCACTGACAGGTCTGTGGAAGATTTCTAGTCTCGTTTGAATCAATTTGTCATTATGAGTGTTTACTTCGTAAAAAAAATTAAAGCAATCTAGTAAACTGAATGTTTCATTAATTCCCTGTTATCTTTCTCATTTTCTTTAGATAGGCAATTTAAACACCGTTATTTGTACAGGTTTATTGTACATGTACACTTAGCTGAAGCATATTCTGGAAAAAAAATATTTTGAAAATCTGAATTGTATTTTACAAAGAATTTTCACTTAAGATAAATATATTTTTAATGAGTAAACATTCCCCCTTGTAGAGTATACTGATATGACCAAATTTTCAGTGTAAACCACTAAGCACTCATTAGACTATGGCTTTTTCTCAAGAAGCTGCACTGTATTTGAAGCATTGATCAAGGTATTAATAAGGAAAATACAAGTTTTTCTACCTTAATGAAAATAGAAATTCAGTATTTTTCCTGCACTCACAACCTCATTGTTCCTTTTTCAAGAAATACCTTTCTTGAAAGTTTAAGAATTGTTCCTTCAGTACTGGTATTGGGGCTCATACCCATCAGCTGCTGTTTGTTTGTAGGGCAGGCCTTTTTTTTTTTCCTGATTGTTACACATTCCGTTGCCTGAAGCAGTTTTCTCTTAAGCCTACTGTATGTTAATAAACCAGTGTTTATTAACACTGTGGAGGAATCACTCAACTTTAGCTGAGCTGGATATATTCACATACATGCTCATACATCTCGTAGTCACAGTGTTATCTAGGAAATGGCATTTTACAATCAATGATGGTGGGTACAGTTTGAAGAAGACTGTATGATATAAGGGATTGCAAGTATAGCAATTAGTCTTCTATTAGAAGGATAAGGAAAATAAAATCTGTATCCGCTGAAGGTATGTTTGCACAGCAGAGGGAAACAAGAAGTCTTAATAAGTCTCCACCCTGATTATAGCTCTGTATTGAGATACTGAAAGTCAAACCTTCTGACCCTCCTCTTCCCTCCCTCTTGCCAGGAACTGTTCAGAGGCTGTTTTCCTTTTCTTCTCTTCTCCTTGAAAGATGAGCTGGTGACTGTACCTGGAAGCAAAGTATCAACTCACAGTCAGTTCTTCTGAAGGATCCTGGAGGATCCTTTCTGAAGTACTGTAGTAGCAACACCTGCCTTTTATTTTCCAAAGCTAGAAGATCTAATGAGATAATTCCACTTCTGAAGCATGGAAGATTAATCACCTGTTAAGGTTATGCAGCTGTATCCAGGCAGATGACATACAAGTTATTCACCATTTATTGGGCCTTGGGCACTGATGATGCTTTGAACTCTGCTGTTTCTTCCCTTTGACATATGACAGAGGGTTTTGTGAGGATTGAAACAGTTTTAATTAGAACTAATTCAGCTAGAGACCTTTGTTTTCCAAGTGGCTTTGAATTCTTTAAAAATATTAAAAATGGGTCTCATTTCTCTTTTTAAAATATTTTCTCAATGGGAGGAGGAAACAAAAACTCAATGAAGTGAATTAGAAGGATGGTTTCCTCTGTATATGAAGGAAAAGATAAATATTATTTTTCTTAGTAAGTATATGGTCTGGTTTATGACAAAATATAGCAGTTCTGGTACAATTCAGATAAAAAAATCAATTATTGGATTCTTAATAAGTTACTGTTTGGATCACTCAGTGTGTTTAAAAATGATGTGCTCTATCAGCAGTCATTATTCACATTGACAATTAGATGCATAAGAAACATTGTATTCACCTCTCAATACTTTACAAACCCATGTTTGAATTTGTTCCCAGGAAAATTAGTGGACTCCAGATCAGTACCTTCTCAGTTTGTGATGCTTTCATGTTGTATGAACCAACAAATTTAAGACGGATAAATTTACCAGGAAATCTTAAAAGGAAACTCAAAGGAATAAAGAAGAATCATTACTAATTCAATGTGTCATTCAACGAGTTGGTTCAGTAAGTTTACTGAGCCAGTGAGCTGAACCAATACTTCAGTATAGTGTTAGGTGGACTGTGTAGCTTTTTGTGATGGAATGTAAAAAGTAAGGTTCAGCTCATTCATGTAATCACTAAGAACCCACAGTTATGTCTTGGGCAAATTTACTGGTTTTTGTAATTTGGGGTGGGTTTGTTGAATGACCTGTATTTCATTGGTGAGAAAGTTTGCCTAATCATCTGCATATTCCAGCCAAGACCTAATGCTTTTTTTTTTTTTTTTTGTGACAGAATACACAGTTTGCACAGCTAATTTGTACTTTGCTCAGGGTTTTTTAAATTTTTTTTTTCCAAACCTGCCAGTGAAGTATAATAAATGTAAGTTACTGTTTCCAAGCCTCACAGAATGAAGATATAAATCACAGAATCACAGAATTGTCTAGGTTGGAAAAGACCTTGCAGATCATCCAGTCCAACCATTAACCTCACATTAACAGTTCCCAACTACACCATATCCCTCAGCGCTATGTCAAACTGACTCTTAAACACCTCCAGGTATGGGGACTACATCACTGCCCTGGGCAGCACATTCCAACGCCTAGCAACCCCTTCTGGAAAGAAATACTTCCTGACATCTAGTCTAAACCTTCCCTGGTGCAACTTGAGGCCATTCCCTCTTGTCCTGTTGCTTGTTACTTGGTTAAAGAGGCTCATCTCCAGCTCTCTGCACCCTCCTTTCAGGGAGCTGTAGAGGGCGATGAGGTCTCCCCTCAGCCTCCTCTTCTCCAGACTAAACACCCCCAGTTCCCTCAGCCGCTCCTCATACGACCTGTGCTCCAGACCCTGCACCAGCTTCGTTGCCCTTCTCTGGACACTCTCGAGTCATTCAATGTCCTTTTTGTAGTGAGGGGCCCAAAACTGAACACAGGAATCGAGGGGTGACCTCACCAGTGCCGAGTACAGGGGTCAGATCCCTTCCCTGTCCCTGCTGGCCACGCTATTGCTGACACAAACCAGGATGCCATTGGCCTTCTTGTCCCCCTGGGCACACTGCTGGCTCCTGTTCAGACATCTGTCAATCACCCCTCCAGGTCCCTCTCTGACTGGCAGCTCTCCAGCCACTCCTCCCCAAGCCTGTAGCGCTGCTGGGGGTTGTTGTGGCCCAAGGGCAGCCCCCGGCATTTGGCCTTATGGAGACTCCTCCAGTTGGCCTCAGCCCATGGCTCCAGCCTGTCCAGGTCTCTCTGCAGAGCCTCCCTACCCTCGAGTACATCAACACTCCCACCCAACTTGGGGTCATCTGCAAATTGACTGAGGGTGCACTCGATCCCCTCGTCTAGATCATCAATAAAGATGTTAAACAGGAGTGGCCCCAACACCGAGCCCTGGGGGACACCACTCGTGACCGGCCACCAACTGGATTTAACTCCGTTCACCACAACTCTCTGGGCCCGGCCATCCAGACAGTTTTTTACCCAGCAAAGCCTGTGCCCATCCAAGCCACGAGCAGCCAGTTTCACCAGGAGAATGCTGTGGGAAACGGTGTCAAAGGCCTTACTGAAGTCAAGGTAGATAACATCCACAGCCTTTCCTTCATCCAGTAAGCAGGTCGCCCTGTCATAGAAGATCAGGTTTGTCAGGCAGGACCTGCCTTTCATACCCCCATGCTGACTGGGCCTGATCCCCTGGTTGTCCATTATATGACTTGTAATGGCGCTCGAGATGACCTGCTCCATGACCTTCCCTGGCACCGAGGTCAGACTGACAGGTCTGTAGTTCCCTGGATCCTCCTTTCTGCCTCTCTTGTAGATGGGTGTCACATTTGCCACCCTCCAGTCCAGTGGGACCTCCCCAGTCAGCCATGACTTCAGGTAAATCATGGACAGCAGCATGGCAAGCACATCTGCCAACTCTTTCAGCACCCTTGGGTGTCACCCATATAAATACATAAATAAACTATTAAAAAATATTAAAAATATTTATAAATATATAAATAAACTATTTATGAGGTATGAATCTCTAGCCAAGAAAATTAGTTGCTAGTACAACTACCTTAGATTTTTTAAATATGAAAATTATACATGCTCATGAAACCTTAATTAAATTAAAATTTTCAGCAGAATGTAAAACCATTAATAATAATAATCTGCCCATTAATCTTTGCAGTATGATATATGTAACTGAGCTGAATAAAACAAGATGCAGTGTTTACCATACCCAGTATCTGTTCACAAACAAGTAGAAAGCAGTCTAAATGAAATAAAATTAATCTCTAATTTTGTTCTAATCACGTAATTACTGCAAACATTTACCTATTAAAGGAAAAATTAAGAGAAAATCTTGTTACTCTATTCAGAATGACTTTTTGTTTGGAAATGGTTATGCTATCCCAATAAATATGTTAATAGCCAGATGCTGAATGCTTGCCCCTTTTTCTCACCCCGAAGTCCTGAGAGACTTCGCTGAGGTGCATACACAGAAAGCATGGAGACTTACTGTATCAGAGAACTTGCACTGTTTTAAATTGCAACCTTGGCTGCTTTTGGCTCAGGTGGTAGCATGTCATCAGTTTCTATTTTATGGTCCTTGCAGTGTTCCTTACTGGAACCACATAATTGCAAAACAAATTAGGGGAAATTAGGCCCAGAATTCTGCCTCTCTTCTGTAGTCTATGGGTTACCTCTTCCTACGACACAAACATTTTGTTGTGATGCTGGGATGTGAAGTTATAAAATGAATTCTGTTGTAAAAAAATGTACAGTGATTTGAAGATAAAGTCCAAGAACAACTTCAGTGAAAACACCAAAGTAGGTAGTTTTTTTAAAAAATAGAGAATACAGTGCATTGCAGTAATCAACAATATATTGATTGCTTTTCTTTGTGCTAGTATACCTAACAGAAATGACAGTATTTACTCAAAAATATAAAACAACAATTAATTTTTTAAAAAGCAGATAGTGATAACAACAGACAAAGAAAAAAAAAAACAACAAACAAACAAACAAACAATGAAAAGAAACAAACCAGAACATCTGATAGTACAGAAATTTGGCACATATTTGAATTCATTTCTATAATGCATGCACTTTAAAAGATTGTTCTCCAAGGTAAAAATATCCCATCATTTGCTGTGAAAGATAATGTCTGCTTCAGGAAGCTGAATATAAGGATTGCAGACTAAAATTAAGGTAAAGTAGTAAACCTGCAAGAGAAAAGATTAGAAGGGTGTTGCTGAATTAAATACGATACCTCTATAAACACCATTGCATACATTCTTCATATAGTAAATCTACACCACACATTCAAATTTACACTATTCATATGGTGATCTGTCATATCCAGATTTTCAGCTGCGGAATAGGAAATGTTTCCCAAGCTGCAAGACCAATTTTTACAAAGTTGATTCAGTTTTCATTTCTTATTGTGAGATTGGTTATTTGGCTTGCTGTAGGTCATTTGTATAAGTATGTACAGTGTTTTTGTTACTTTTTCAGTTGTCTGAATTTTCATACATTAATAATATACCAACAAAAATCATGAAGATGTACTTTTTATTCCTTTGTGGTATTAGTCTACAAATTTAATTTGTTCCTGATATATTGCTGTGGGGATGAGGAGTCTGTCTTTATTCAGAATAATACCATTAGTCTGATGTGTTTGTGTGGTATCTTCAAACATGGCTTGATCTGGCCATATTTCAACACAAAAATGTAAATTCTACAGAGATGATCAGAGAAGGTGCTTGTACAGGGTATGCTAAGGCCACACTCAGATGGCACTAATTTTTCTGTCCCTGTACCTGGATTATACATAATTCTGCTAAGATGTAGTGTCTTATTTTGTAGAATTAATGTGATCTGGTTTTGTGCATTTATATGCAAATAATTTACGACCAACTGAAAACTCTCACTTTGAGCTACTAGCGAAAAATGTGTCTCTCACGAGTCTGCTATGCATTATTTCACAGGAAATGTGGTATCATATTTTCTTAGTGGACTTCCAACATTCTTATCCATTTGTTGCATTAAAGTATATGCAATATTGAATTCACCTCAGTTACGATTATTTCTTGGGTGTTGAAACTAACAAAGACAAGAAGGCTTCCGTGATTATTTTATGATATGAAACTCAGGTTTTGAGAGTGATGCAATTTTTTTCTCTTTTGAATAAGTCTAGTCCAAATATAGTGTTACTGATCTCAACTGGCAAGTTTTGTAGGTCTTAGGTTATTCATGCACTTAATTTGTAAGATACGTGCTTCTGCTCAAATCAGTTGGCAGCCCCAGCTGTGCTAATTGCACACTGTTCTGGAGGCTGGCAGTGATTCCAGTTCATTGGGTTGCATATAGCATATGAAGATACAGTTGACTTCTTTATTATTACGTTATGGACCATCATGAGACATCCCTTGAAGAAACTCGTATTTGTTTGATTGTCTTACTACCCCACAATGTGAAGATTTACGACATCTGTTGACAGTTGATTTCTGCCTTTATTATAACAATGCAAATCTCCGCAAATCCACAGATTTCTATTGTACAGGACATTTGCTTTTGTGTAGAATGGTTTACTTTTACAGAGCATCTTTTCCATCTGGATGACTTGTCTTTTCCTGTTACATGCACTTTGTTGCACATTCACAGTTTGCATTTATTTTCTTTAAGGCCTGTAAGTCTGGCATTCCTGGTTGTCTACTGTGTAACATGAGATCTATAAGGCAGAGTCTTGTCTTTGGCATGATATCATGGTTTATAGGCATGATATCATGGTTTATATGCAATAGAAATGTAGTTATTTTTTCAGATCATCATTTTGTCTGTGAGGCTTACCTCTTTTGGCCTTGATTTCCAATATTCAACTAGTAAACCAGCATTAGGTTGCTTTGTGGATATATGTTGGCTATGATGAGCTGCCTTTGAGTATAAAATGTCTGGCTGCTTCTTCTATGCATACAGTGTATGATCTGCTTGTATTTTCTGGTGCTGCTTCTTTTCTTCTGTTATTTTTCTATCATGCAGCTCCTTATTGTTATAGTCCTCAGTAGAACTGAACAGAAAATAATTTCCTTATCTTGCCAGAAGCATTTTGATTTCATAAATTCTTTCCTACTCCAGAACAAACCTGATATCGCTACCCCTTCCCTTGATGACTCCTGAGACATATAGGAAACCTTAGTTCAAAAGGTCCTCTAGTCAATATTAAATTATTATATCATCTTTCTTTATTGTGCATTCCAATAAGTGACTACTGGTAAATTCGTGCGGATTATCTAGGTGGGGTTTTAGTAATTTGCCTGTCATTTAATTAAATAAAATTTTCTTCATTGTAATTAAAACATGAATAATTTTTAGGACTAATTTTCTTATTATTTAAAAATATAAGATTCTTATATAATTCAGCAAGCAGTTTAAACATCAGTTAGTTAAAAAATATATATATTTTATATAAAATATATATAAAATATAAAATATCAAATACTTTAAATCCTTTTTTTTTCCCTGTTTGAGGTGAACCTATATTTCAAGAACTACTTTCCTTTTAGGGGATCTTTACCAATTTCCAAAACCTAAATTAAACTCATTTATTAAATGCAAATTAAGAATTAATAAATTATATTAAGCCAGTACTTTTGGGCCTATTTCAGTTTAGGCAGAGCAGAGACAAGGCCAAAGGAATTTGTGGGCATATTACACAAGTCTTGTACTTGACATAGGCTGCTTATTTTTTCTATCACCCAAATTCTGTGCCCACTCTCATCTTGATGAGTGTTTGTTTCCTCTTCAGCAAAGAGCAAAGGAGCAAAACATTCCACATCACTTAAAATCATTTTAGTTGATTCTTTCAGATCAGACAACTGTTTTTCAGCCTCTGTGGCAAAACCACTTTTTAAAAAGTAGGGCCTATCTCATTGGTTTTTTGTTGTTTTTTTTAAGGAGTACCCTCATGAGTGCTTCACATCTACCCCTTCCTGCACTTCTGTTTTGAAATTAGTGCCTGTCTCCCAGATGCCCATGACACCTTCTTTTGTAGTACTGAGCCAGAAGCTTCTCTTAGTCTTTTAAAAATGACAGTGCATTTTGTTTATGTGTCTCTACAACAGATCAACAGGATGTGTTCTGCAAGACTAAAAAGGAAAATAATGGAAATAAATTTTGGAAAACAGCAGGATTTGGTTCAAAGTGATTTGTGTTTGAAAAAATACATAATATAGCTCATGGTCCTTTCCCAGCTTTCTTTTATACATCTGATTTTAAGCTGTCAAAAGCTAATGGATGTTGAAAGGGGAGAACCTTTCCTGCTTCTTCAATTTGGGGCTTTTGCACTCCTTAGCTTTCTTCTTGAGCAGCAGCGATCAGAAGTGATGCTGATGGGATGAGCAGACACATTGCTGTGGTTGCCCTTACTTGTTCATTGTATCAGTACAATTCATCAAGTCTGTTTTTTAAAATTTTGACCTGACTTCTAAATGCTTCTGAAAACATAGCCCTTAACAGGCCAGACTTCACTGTCTCACATCGGTCTTAGACAGCTAGCAAGTCAAAACCACTTGATGTTGGTATTTGTATACAGTGCAGCTTCATGACAAAGAAATCTAATCAATTTTAAACCAGCAGACTTTTACACAATATGTTTTTGATGTTTCTTCCTTAATCTATTTTTATTTATTCTTAGTACAAAAGGTGGGTGCACGCATATACATATATATATATTGTGCAGTTTACCTGTATGTAAGTTCAATATGTAAATGCAATTCATTCTCTATGTGTTTTATCAGTAGTGAAAATGTTAACAGGAAGACAGACTGGGTAAGTAATGATAAACAAATGCTTTTCTCTCTCTTTAAATCATCTTAAATTGTGACCTGCAGGAGGATCAACAGTGGTTCTGGTTGTAAAGTAAGCATGTGGCAGATGTTACCATGATTTTGTTAGAGCAGTTAATACTAAGACATCCCTGTCTTAAAAGATCCTGGAGATAAGTAATTATTTCAAAGGGAGAGACGTAGAAAGGCAGGTGTATCTACAATAATGACTTTATTTCCATATGGCTTGCAGTGAATTTTGTTTTCTTTCAGATATGAGTTTTTACCTTTGACACTATTCCTCTCACTTCCATCCTCAGTAAATCTTGTTTAAAAAACAAAAAGATCCTTCAATAAAATCTAAGTGACTTTGTACAAGCCATTTACAAGTACAGATAAAAATTTCTTCACTATGCTGCTTCAATATGTGCCATTTTTATCTTCCTGTGCCCTTCTTGAAAAAGTATAACCTAAGGACCTGAGGCTCCTAAACAAACCTGAAGATGATCAGTGTGTTTTTCTATCTTCTCATAGGAGTTGAAAAGAGTAGCCCAGTGTTAGAAAGTACAGACAAGGAGACAGATTCCTTGTCTGCATCCAGG
The DNA here is from genome assembly GCF_965140245.1 of Athene noctua. Lineage (NCBI taxonomy): Eukaryota > Metazoa > Chordata > Aves > Strigiformes > Strigidae > Athene > Athene noctua. The sequence goes on along the minus strand of NC_134077.1, from coordinate 59,016,953 downwards.
AATGAGCTACTTAGGGGGAAGTATGAGCATGCAGGTACGGTTTTTCTGTGTGGTGCTAGAAAAATGCGAATTCTGTAAATCCTAAATTCTTGGTAGGAGAGACGCTAGCCACTGGAAAATGCTGTTTTTCCCCTGAGAAAGAAGCATTTGGAGCCTTCCTTATTCCATTTCTGGCACTGAAGAATGAAGGGACATTTCTCTGAAAATTCTGAAGGTCCTGGGGCAAAGAGGGAGTGACTAAGGGCAGTCCTGCAGTGCTACAAAGCTGAATACTTTGAGAATTTTGTAAGTTTTGAAGGCTAGGGTTTGCAGGCAGGCGTTCAGATGTAGTTCTGCATGATACCTGTTTTTTTAAACACTGATACTGTAAAAATGCGTAAAGACTACAACTCAGCAGGATGTTGTGATAGGCATTGGTGCAAACATTATATACTAATGGGTCTAAAATTATTGCACTGAAAGTAGCAAGAAAATACCCAGAGAGATCAATGCATAAATTGTATGTTTGTATAACCTATACCACAAGCTGTGTCACAGGGAAGCACAGACGAATACTGCTGCTTTCCCTACTTGTTTGAAAAGTTGGTGATTTCTGGCTCTGGGGGAGCAGTACTTGGTTACTAGGAAACTTGGAACTGGCTTCAGGACTGATTCACTTAAAAGTACCATAGCAAAGGTTTGTCTCAAAATAAGGACATTATACATTGAATTTAGAAGAATGCCTAAACTGTATTTTAATGCTCACTGTATTAGTACTGGTCCAGTTTTAACAGTTGTTACTATTACTGTGCTGTTACATGTCATTAAAATATTTATTAAAATATTTTGATTAGTATCTGTTGTGTCCAGTTATGCTTGCTCTCTGTATTTTAAGTCCTATGAGAAACGGATTCTTTTTAAGTTCATAATCTTGATGGCCTTAAGTGAATTGGTCTTGAGTTACCTACAAAGAGGTTTTCTCTTCCACAGGATAAGGATCTCTGCTGAGTTATCTGACTTCTGTTGTAACTGTGGTGTATCTACAGACTGTAGAAAAAAAGACAAATGTTCTCAGAACATTCTGGTCTTTGAACTTGTGAGTCTCTGCTCCTGCAATCTTTCCTGGTGAAGGTTATTTCTTTAAATCCTCTCAAACTTCCTTTAATGTTGATTTTTACAGAAGTTTGACATCTCATGTTAGCCACTCTCATGAGAATAATCTTTTTTGATAGGGAAGTGTAAGATCTTTTCTATTACCATCTTTCACAAGTAGCTACTCTTATAGCAAGTGGATGAATGAGTTGCAGAAGTGCTAGATGGCAGAAGAAAGACTCATGCCTCAGGGAGGGTATAATTTGGAAGTAAATGAAACAGTGGTGAGTTTCACCTACTGGAATATAGAAAAATAGTTGTGCATCTTTTCTGAGGAGAAAAAAAAATGTTGATTTAGTATTTAATATGTTCAAGTCTCTATGACTTTGTAGCACTGACTTTGAAAAGTAAATACAGTGGTAGAGTATCCAGGTGTTATCACTGAGTTTCATTGTAGTACCTGATGAGAACGGCCCATGTATTTTGAATATCTAGGTATCAGCTTATCAAACAACTAGAAACCAAGATCTGAAGATCTCTTGTTTTGCATGTGTGGAATACATAGAACAGGATTTAAAATATGGTTTAAATTAATTATACTGAAAGAAGTCTACCCAGATCATGGGGGTTTTTTTGAATAGGTAGTTACTGGCTCCAATTCCAATTAAGCAAAAATCACCTCTTGTCTCTCCAAAATTTGACAGTACTTCTTTATATCTATTGAGTTGCTCAGATCTCACATATGTTTATTAGAAATCAGAGATTAAACAGTTATCCTTCAAGTATATGTACTATGTACAAACAATATAAAGGAACATAAACCAGTCATAATCTACTCATGTTAAATTCAAACATACCGAGCAGCAAAATCCTCAAAATATCAGCATTGTCCCTCAAAAATATTACCAGTGAGTTAAAAGCACTGGGAATCTGTGCAACAACCTGTAGAGGTTTATCAGGTTGGCTGAAAGCAAATTTTTGTTCTCCTCCATTGAAACATTATTGGCTCCAGGAGATATAAGAAACAAGGTGAAGCAAACACAGAGCACTTTTCCTTCTTCTGAGGATTTTCTCTCCACTGTCATTGCTCAAGTTAAATAAAAAAGATAGTACTATAGTCTCAGAGCGGCAAAGTCTGGGTTATCTAGACACCTTGCTACTATTAGTATTTACTGCCATTCCACATCTTTCTTATATATGTGGGGATTTTATCATTGTTGCGGATAACAGGAGCTCTATTTGCATGTTTGGTGAGGCAGCATCCTTTTTAACATGGGTCTTCTAAGAACTGAACTGTGACTTCCTCTAGGGAGATGTCATCTAAGAGTACCTGTAAATTTATCATAGAGGAAGTCCTTGCTTTCTAGTTTCATGGTCTAAATGAAGGTTTCTCAGTACTACATACAATTCTGAAAGTGATGAAATGGATAAAAAATATACTACTCTTGTTAGAAAATAGCATATTGTGACATCTTTTCGACACCTACAACTTACCTATGATAATGCATTAGTTCTTTGGCAACGCTAGTGCTATGTCAAGAATTTGATGCAAATTTCCTACAAATATAGGGATGGTTTTTATTCTAGGAGTCAGTTAAGTATTTTACTGTTCATATACTTACAGGTCCATGAAGTAGTGATATTTTAATATTTGCTCTTTAATTATAATTTTTAGCAGCACAGGGTTTTCAGCAATATGGAATTTGTTATTAGCATTTTTTAAGATAGTCTTTCTAGTAATACTTTGGCTTGAAGCCAGAGCAAAAGGGCGTCCTTAGAACTGAGGTTGTATTACTTACGTTGCTCTATTTCGTCAGTGATGAAGCTGGTTATTTGTGTTAAGGGAAGAGATGCACATGGCTACCTTTTGAGTTACATTATAAATGCAACATTTGATTTGAAAGGCAAATTTCAGTTTATGTGTATGAACATGGAAACAGACTCTCTACCAGAACACCTATTTTTGTGGAAATGAAGAAAGTTATTAAAAAACCCTACAAATTAACAGCACATAACTAGATTTTAGAGGAGGAGGGATTGTTTCTCATTTTCTACTGCAAGGGAACTGTAATTTTTAGATAGGTCATAAATCTTCTGATTATTTTTTTAAATTTATTTTTCAAATTACTGTGTGCTGGAAAGGAGGAAAAGGAAAGAGAGTCATTGATAAGAAACCAAATAGCTGAACAAAAACTTGACATGGGATTTAGTTAATAGGAAGCTGTTTCTGGTTAAAGCAAATGCTAGTCTCATGATTATTTAAAGGTCTCTCTCAAATATTCTTGCTGGATCTGTTCCACACTGCATAGATTAAGTCATTATTGAACCAGGACTTAAACCTCTTTCTTGTAAAGGTGTTACTGCCATATCCACCTATGGATATGTCAGGACCAGAGATGGTAGCAGAGAAAGGCAGGCAGCTTCCAGAAAAGTCATGTGCAGTCTAGTAGTTATACAGTGGCAATGAAAATTTTGCATAAACAAAAAATCCTCTATTCAGTATTGGTCTTCTTTCCTAACCTATCCATTTTTTCTCATGTATGAACCACTTCTGCTGTAGTAAAGAATGCTGATTGCTGAGGAAAGATGCTATTTAAGTAGAAAATAAATGAAAACTCTTATATGCCATGAATTATTCCTTCTGTATGCACAAATCTTTCTGTTTCCATCTATAAAAAGAAACGCTATTTTTATTCAATTGACTTCTATCTTGTATTATAAATCTGTCTGCTCATTACACTCAAGCAGAATTACAGTGGAATTTAATACAGCAGTAGCTATCAATAATCCTCAGAATTTAGTGCTTAGTATTATCCCAACTAATGCCTACTAGACAGAATAATGATATTTTTACAATATTAACAAGTTGTAAAACATTATCTCAGTGTTAATCATGTTAAGAACCTAATTTGGGAAATATCCAGTCTGTTCACTCCTGCTCTGTTCAAATGTGTGTTCACATCTTCCACAAAAATGTGAAGAAGGATAGGATTTTGCAAACATAGACAGACACAGTGTGCTGTACTGTGAGCAGCTCTACTAAATCTAGGAGGTCTAGGGTTTTAGTGGAGCCAGAAGCCAGACAACAGCTGTTAAAACCATAAATGATCAAACTTCTCATTGGGCCTGTTTGACTTTGCACAAATATTCATCTGCAAGTGAACAGGGTGCCAGGAACAGTTTTTAAGTCAGGACGCCAAAATACAGACCCTGACATCTCTTTCTGACCTAGGTGGGAGGTACCTTTGCTCTTCTGAAAAAGTCTTGAGGGAGAAAAAAAGAATGGGAGTATGAAATCTGGGACCATCAAAAGAAGTCAGCATGCAAGAGGTGCAGAAAAAAAAAAAAAAAAAAAGTCAGAGATTATTTTTAAAAGGAAGAGTTAAGGGAGAAGTGCAGGAAAGACAAAGCAGTAGAATCCAAGTGAAAGACATGAGCAGCTTTTTTGTCTCTATCATGGGTACAGGGAAGAAAAATTAGATGTGCAAGTCAGTATTGTGAGGAGCACATATTGAACATTATCTCCCCTCCAGCTGTAAAAGAGGTTCTAATGAAAGCTAGTCTAAAAATTGCTTTTAAGGTCAGTTTTTCCAAGCTTCCTTGGTCTTTTATTATAGAAATTCTTCCTTCCCCTCCTGCCTACCTTTCCTTCACTCAAAACCTAATGAAGATTTCATTTTTCACATAAATGAATAAAGGTAGTGTCTGTTATAAATATGTTCTTTAGAGAAAGTCAGTATACTTTTTAGAAATTACAAGCACAGGAATCTTGGTGATTTTTTTCCCAATTGAAACAAAAAAAGTAATAAATATTTCAAAGACATGTAGAAACAGGAAAGATATTTTAAATGTTTGTTTCATGACTGAAAATTAAATCCAGAGCCAATGTACAAAAAAACAGGTGGAATTAGAAATTAAGACAGCACTGCATTCTGCAGAAATGACCTTCATATAAGTGTATGCATCTTTCATGATTTCTCATAGCATGAAATGCATATAGCAGCTGGCAATATTGGAACATACCCATTAGTCAGCCCACCTCATTTCTACTGATCTCACCCATATCATCTTCTTTTTGGGGGAGGGGAGTGGTGAGAATCACAGAATCATTCAGGTTGGAAAAGACCCTTGGGATCATCGATTCCAACCATCAGCCCTACTCTACAAAGTTCTCCCCTACACCATATCCCCCAACATCTCATCTAAACGGCCCTTAAACACATCCAGGGATGGTGACTCCACCACCTCCCTGGGCAGCCTATTCCACTGTCTGAACACTCTTTCTGTGAAAAATTTTTTCCTAATGTCCAGTCTGAACGTCCCTTGTTGCAGTTTAAAGCCATTCCCTCTTGTTCTGTCACTAATCACCTGTGAGAAGAAACCAGCACCAACCTGAAGAAGACTAGCTGTGTTGTGTAAATGTTTTACAGTGTTTCATTCTCATTCTTTCATGGCCTTCTGAATAACACAAAGATTCTGTGAGTGAGTTGATCACAGAGATATGTGAATGAGATGGCCTGATAGCATATTGCTACCTGGTGTCCTTGGTGGACTCTCCAGTAGTATTCTTGCCCTCACACCAAACGTACATTCACTGGGGTAACATCTCCATCTCAGCCACTGAAGGGATGCTGCCTTCTGCAAGACCAGCTTCCCAGGGAGGGAAAGGACATTGCCCTAACTTTTCACTTTTTTCACTCTTTTTTTTTTCACTTTTGGAGAAACTGGTGCCTTATCCACTAGGATGCCAGCATTGGTTATAACTTAGAGCATTTATTCAGCCAGCAGGACAGGCTGAATACCCCATGCACCAGATTTGAAGGGAGTGAAATGACTGTGTATATCATCTCCTTTTAAGCATGCACAAGAGCCAGGCTCAAGTGGATTACAGTATCTCTGCTGTGTAGAGTACCCCGAGGATCCCTAGTGCTGCAGGTAGCTGCTCATCGACAATTTTTGTACACATTTCTAGGAATGACTGTTTAGCATATAAATATCTTGAGGGATTGTTCATAAACGTCGTGCATTTTTCTTCCTTTCTTCACTGTTTGCCAAGTGGATCATGCTGGAAGTTTGGAGCAGGGAGTGAAAGTACAGTACAGATGTCCTAAACAGACTTGGGCATAAAGAGGCTTAAGTTTCTGAGATCTCTTAACCTCATGATGTTAATCCTATGCCTTTGGTAAAGCTAATATATAGCTTCTTTTGTTGTGAGCACAGCTTGTGTTTGTGAAATTTTCTTAAATACTGAAATGTATTGTGAGTCTGTACAGAGACAGAGAGGTCCAAGTTTTTGCACTTCAAGGTAATATAAAGTATCGTAAATCAAAACCATGTTCCAAACAGCATCCTATCTCTGACAATGGCTAGTGTTTCCTCTACACAAATGCTCAAAGTATCTTACAGAAGGTATTTATGGAAAAGTTTCAGCTTTACCTTGAGCAGTAAATACCTGGCATATTTGCAGAAACAGTAAGTGTGTGTGTATATAGCATCCCATCTAATGGAACTGTCAATGGTAGCAATATTTTGAATTATATCTAACCCTAAATTAGTTCTTGTTTTCTGTATTTTGTGGAAATAAATGCTTTTGGCTAATTATTCCCCAAGTTAGTTTCCTTTTACTGGATTTAAATTTCACTGAATATCCCTGTGTTTTTCCAGTTTTCACTTACAATTCATGGTCTTCCTAAGCAGTTATCTTCATCTCCTCCTCAAAACAAATAATTCTATGTTCAGTCCTCTGTATATGCAGTATGTCCTTTCCATGCTTGGTTCATCAGGTATACATACCATAGTCAGTTTTTTAGCATACAGTACGATCCTTAAATGAAACTGAAACAGTGAGCCACCTGTGTTGAAACTGCATCTCACTATACAGCCACACAACTACTTTTCTGTATAGAATTAACTAACCTTCTAATGCATGTTTATCTAGGATTTCTTATTAAGCTAGTTAGGGTATTTTTTTGAGGGGTGGCCTTTTTATTTATAAGTTTGCTCCAGGTACTGTCTAGCTGAAGGTAGGACTCAAGTCATCCCTTACTGAGGTGTGTAGGTTGATTCTCAGTAATTATTGTGTATGAAAGTTATCTCTGTGACCACTGTTGCTACCACAAGAGGGGTTTTAAAGCCAGATCCATGAAGTTCTTGTAACAGGGCTGCAAAAAGCAGTGGAATGGCTCATGAAATGTCATTTCTCTGTCCTGTATGTACACTTACATGAGTGAAATGAGTATTTCTGTATACTTGTAAAACGGGGACTCCTCTTATCTTTCCCCTAGTGTTCAGCGTCATCAGAAGTAGTGGGGAGGTCCTTTCTGACTCAGAAACACAGGAGACAAGTGTCTCCCTTCCTCCCTTGCCTGCCAGGGCAACACATTTGCATGATTTCCCAGAGCTTCCTACCAGCAGCTCCTACTCCAGTTTCATTGTGCAGTCAACATCTTTCTGCTCCTCAGGGAATATAGCCCCGGCAGTGGAGGCTGCTCAGAGGAGATACACGTGTCTCTGTCCTGTCCCCACATGGCCCTGGGGACCCTGCTGCTGGATCCCAGGCTGCTGCCAGCACAAAATGCAGCAGTAGCTGCCAGCACAGCTGCCCTCCGCTCCCAGTAGACCCCCTTGTAATGAGACTCTCAAGTGAGTGTCTTGCCAACACTGTTAAATCAGGACCCACTTTTTTCATAACACTCTCTTCCCTTGCTTTTTAAAATAAGTAATAATAATTAAAAAATCCAACTCTGTGTGTGGAACATTGTGGATGTAGCTGTTTGAGCTGGATGTTCAGATAACATCTGCCCCCTCAATTCAGTGTTTCTGTTTTGTTTATCTTCTGCCAGGGTAGCCCATGAGGACATTAGCAAAGACACAGCTTTCAAGCCTGTCACTTTCTGTGTCAGTGGAAGCTACACTGAAGGGACTTGTCAGAGAAGAGGTAGCTCTGCGAATTAGTTTGTAACAGTTGGCTGCTTCAGAAAAAGGGAATTTTCTTCATTGCCAGATCCCACCTCATCAATATTGTATTGCTTTCACTCTCCCTGGGTAGTCAGAGCAAGCATAGCACATCTCTACCCATTTGCACAGTACATCAGAGTGTTCTAATGTCATTATACTGCCTAGAATGGAGGTGGCATTAAAAAGGCTTTAGAAGGTGATTCTCCTATATCTTTTTAATGTTCTTGTGCTGGAAGGAATGACTGCAATTATTAGTAGATAACATTAAACAGAAAGTAACAACTAATTTGCTTCTTTCCCCTGAAATAAATTAAAGGAGTTTTGTGTCTGAAAGAGGAACCATATGCAATCAAAATAACTGCAAAAGCCTACAAAATTTAACTACTTTTCAATTATATTCGAATACTTTGGGAGTTGCTCAAGTATGCTTAGTATATTAATAAAATAATAATGTTTTGCCTATAGTTTACATATATATTTTGCTTGCTGCATGTGGCGGTGTCTTTTTTTGTGGAGATAAAGCACATATTTAATATCTCATTTCATGTCTGTAGACCAGCTGTTTTAGACCAGGAGAAGAGCAGACCCTGTGTCTCCTTGGATTACTAGTTTCTATGACAGCAGAAATGGAGATAAGAATTTGGAAGATCTGGGCTTCTTCTATAATTTGCTGCTGCAGTCCCTTCCAAAACTGCTGTGCTTCACTTCAAGGGGTAGGAGGCAATGACCTCTGTAGAATTACCTTTAAGGAAATAAAGATCAAAGCTGATGATTCCCCTACAAGATTATTCAGATTCTCTGTCTTTACTAACTAACCAGTAGTTCATGTAATCTATCTGAAATATTTCTATACATTTTCAGCACCTGAATTATCTTAAATGGTATTTTAGGGATTGGAAAAGGTGATGCTGATTAGATATTATTCTTTAATTCTACCCCAGACTAAGGGCACAGAGAAAAAAAAAATAAAAAAAATCACTCTTTGTCAACCCACTTATGCTTTTCTGGTTTGTTTTTGGCTTTGTTTTGTTTTGGTTTGGTTTGGTTTTTTTTTAGGGGGGGGTGGTGTTGAGCTACAATGTATTTTCTTATGATTAAATATCGGGGAATGTTGCTGTTGTGGCAAACATGGAAGTTGTGTCTGATTCAGCTTGCATTTCCCTTGTGCTTGCTTCAAAGCATGCTTTTCCCTCTTTAAACAGGCTACCATATAGTGCTCTTGGCTGCTTCTTGCTTCTTTACAAAATTTAGTGCTTGTACCAGGGCAAGGGATGTAACCGTTAATCTTTAGAAATAATATGAAAGAAAGCAAACAACCCAGTAAATACAGTTACAACTCTTAAAAAGTGCAGCAAAGTACAACTGGGAAATATAGTTAACCACTCAAACCAAATTGGTATTTGTAATGTCTTGCATAAGGAAACATTTTTGTGATTACAGGTTATGTTTAGTTTGATATGTGTATCATCCTATGGCTGATCACTTTCGAGCCATTCACCTTTAAAAGGGGGCAAAATACTGAACAGAAATAATGTTAGCACTTCAAAGTCCTCCTGATAAGCAAGACAAATTTCAAAATTAGGTCAAATTGCTCAGCTCAGTTGTGAAAATCTTCAAAGACGGATTACAACAACCTGCCTGGGCAACCTGTCCCAGTGTTGACTACCCCAACAGGATTTTTTACCTATGTGCATTTGGAATTGTGGTTATTGCAACTTGAGATCACTGCCTCTTGTTTTTTTACTGTGCCTCTGAGCAACCTCTGACACTGTCTTTTCCACAAGTCCCTCTATATAGTAGAATTCAGCAATCATCTCCCACCCTAAACCTTCTAGAGGCTGAATAAACCAGTTCCCTTATCTGCTCCTCATATGTCTTACGTTTCTGTAATGAGCTTTTTGTGTTCTTTCTTACACTGGAATTACCTCAGATTAATGTAGATGTTGCGTATCAGGATCCCTTGTTACTACTACCTTTTTTGCTAGCAAAAGCAAAACTGTCATAAGGAGACTTCCCTTACATAACTAGTAATAACTCAGATTCTGAAAAGAAAAAAACTTTTTTGTTTGTTTTATTTTCCTCACACAGTTTTCAGGTTGCATCCTCTTCATTATGCCTCTATGTAGTTGCTCTCTCTGAGCACCCAGCTTCATCTATGACCATACCATTCGGCCTTGTTCTACCTATGATACTTGTGTCACCTAAAATCCCCCCAGAATCAGGGTGAATGGCTGGTCCAGACAAAAGACTTTAGCTTCTGTGGACCAGCATCCTCTAAGGCTGCTTCTCTTGAGCATGGGAGTCTGAGTAATGGCAGAGCTTTCTGGACCAGTTTATTGACAAACTACCATTACGTCACTGTATTCTTTACAGTTTTCATAATGATCCAGTGGCAAATCTGCTTAAGGCAATGATCTGGCTCACCTCTGGATTGTGAATATCTTACACATGCAGTTACTCAGGGAAGTGTGTTAACAGTAATTAATAAGGCACCCGTACTGAAGTGGACCATACAGAAGTCTACAAAAGACCTTACATCCAACTTCATTTAATTGAATTTGAATTTGGACAAAGGAAATCAAGCCAAGAACAACCAGTTGCTCCTTATGATATACGTGTAAGTACTATCCTGGGTTTTAAACTTTTTATCAGTTTAGAGCATATGGAAGGAAAAGTGGTGTTTCTGTGGACTTCATGATTTTCCAGGGTCATAGACACTCTTATAAGGTGAATACCAGTGAAGCTATAGCTATGAGAAGAACAAAAAAGTGAAATACCAGAAATAGCAGCTTCTGTCTCAGATTCAGTTCGGAGCAGTACACAACTTTCCCCAATAGCCAAGTTCTGGCCAAATTCTTCCTATCTGATTTCCTCTCACACTGTACTTATAAATCAGTTTTAAAAAAAATTAATATCCTTTGAATGTGGGGTGGGTGTATGCAAGTTCTGTGATATTTCTGTTTGCATGTGTAAATATAAACATACATACATTAAAAAAACATTGCAGCAAGCAGACTGTGTTAGTGTATAGCAAAATACCAAACACAATTTTCTTGCTTGCTTTATCTTTCCCTTACCTCCCATGACCCACAAAGCTGACGAAGTCGCTTAGAACTGAATGTACAAACACAAGACACCGTGGTTTGGCAACTTGTCTAATTTGTCCTAAAGTAGCATTGAATAAAATGTCTTCATCCCAAAGCTACAGTCAATCTCTTCGTCACATGTTTGTGCATACACAGATTTGTAGATCACTTTGGTCATAATCACAGTCCCAACAGGAACTACTGAATTCATTATTCTACCCATAAAGACAAAAAACCCAAGCTTTTGGAATTTGGAGGTTTCTCCCGCTTGATTCAATTCTCCATGATGACTTAGCCACCTATACAAAATTTATGACAGCAGAAATTCAGTTCCATATCTGTGCCTAGCAGGGATGCTGTTTGTTCTTGTATTTGCAAAAAGTGGCAGAAAAAAAGGAGGATTTCTTTTCGCATTGGCTGACCACATGACATGTCTGATTTTTTAAACTCTGAGAGAAGGTCCTCTTATGGCAAAAAAAAATGAAGCATAAAGATTTGAATTGTGTCTAAGTTAATGTTTTATGAGCTTTTCAGAGGAATTGATCTAGCTCAGTAGATAATGTAGTTGAAAATGAACCGTTTCCCTAAACAAGACCTGAAATATGAACTGGAAGTATCATCATAAAGAACTGAAAATTGTTGTTCTCCTAGTAAACAGTGGAATTTTATTTTCTTCTATAATGCTGTTTAAAACCAGAGAGGGAAAAAAAATTACTTTAATAGATGATAACTATTTTCCGGTGATGAATCAGAACATACATTGTTTCTTTGCTAAGCATGAACAATGTAGTCAATGTTGCATAAGGCATAAAAGCAGTCAGTGCGTTGAAGAACATTATAATCTAACAACACAGATGTTGAGTAGGCAAAATATGCCAGAGTCCCCATCAGTAGATAGTTGGTATTTTTAGTCAAATTTGTAGTTAATATAATTTATTCACTGTTTCTGGGCATGGTTGAAAAGGTCTTGACTAAACACTCACTGAGACAAGAATCCATTTAGTAAATGTAGGAAAACATACTTAATAGAAGAAGAGGTTGTGTAATTTCAGCTGGCATCAAGCAGATCAATGAGTGACTGAACTACTGCTTTAAAATTTTTTGCTTTAATCAAAACATAAGATAATTCTTTGTACGTGAAGAGGGAAACAGCAATTGATAGTAAATGTGAACTCTTGCTGTTACAAATTTCAACAGTACCTTCTTGCTATTACTTTCTCTTTCATACCTGCACTACATGGGACTAGCAATATTGAGTATTTGAAGTCAAGGGGACTACTTGTTGGCTTTCTGTGGGTACAGATGTTGGGGATACCAATCTGGAGCAGAAGAGTTGAGCTGCATTCTTCATGGGCAACAAACAGCAGCTCTCTCTCTACCTGCCTTGAAAATCTAGGCTCTGTCAGGCAGAGATGCAGAGCCCTTGCAGCTGCAGTCAAGGGAAAGGAATGTTTTAAATAGCAAAGCTCTCTCTCTGATGTGAAGTGTTCTAAAAAAACCCCAGAATGTTTGCTCATTTGAGTGCCCGAAATTAGAATGTATGTTGGCATGAATCTGTCTCTGGCAGTCAGATAATGCAACTGCTGATTTCACAAGTCTTGTGAAAATTAGTATTTGTGAAGCTCTCAGACATCAGCAAATATGAATGCAAAAAATCATTAGCGTAGCCTGTTTCTCCATTTATAGTCTTATGCAAGAGAGGAGAAAACGTGTATCTACTGATTTTTGTAAACAGTTCTTGTGCATTCAACTCAAAAATGGCTGTTTGCTAAAAGGCTGAATTTTTCTGTAACTGGAATTTGCTGAGGATTAGAAACCTCTGGAACTCTAAGGATTAGGAGTGAGAGAAGTAGCTTCAAAAATGAGACTGAAAACCAGCAGCAAGTTGTGACTGGCAGTGCTGAGGCAGAGCCTCTCCCAAGCAATAGCAAGGTTCTCCCAGTGCAGCTTCTCAGGGCTTGTGCTGAGAGAACAGAGTGGTGGAGGGGGACCTAGATTACCACTTCAGTTAAAAAAAAATCAGAAATAATAGGAGTACCAGGAAGCTGAACTAGGTTACATACACCCCACCAAGACTAAGAAAATATTTTTTCACGTATATGTGAGCGCTGTTCGGGGTTCTCATCTTGTTCTCCTAGCCAGGATTCATGCCACAGTGATACTGCTGTGGTGGTGAGAGAGCTTAAGTTTCACACAGCATGAAAGAGGCCGCACTGTGGTAATACAAACATGTGAGTGGTTGGTATTGAGTGGGATGATAACCATGTACATAAGTCTTGTCCTGAATGCCCGACACTTGATGGATGCAGTATCAGCCACTGGATTTTGTAATATAATAGAGGAGTTCGTCTTCAGGACAAAGAAATTCTTCTGTTCCAGTAGTGGAAATGCAGCTTCCTTTGGCCATGTCAGAATCTTTGCATTCTCAGTGCGGGAAAGGGGATGTGCTTAATATGCTAATGATGTTTAATTTGTTTCTAATTTTATTGGTTTTCTGCCTTCTTATGATGAAGATGATTTCCATGATCAATTTTTCCTTTGAGGGAAATTTTACTCTTGGTGGGTATTTATTTAATATTTTTAAATGATTGATATTCTTTGAGGTAAAAGAAAACAGGACAAGTAGAGAGAGACGTTTAATGGCATCTAGAGAAAAATCCAATTTTTCCCCCTGAAAATAAGAGATGCTACAAATTATCCTTCAGCAACAACAAAAATATCTTTTAAAAGGGACTTTAAAAATAATATATTTTGTTTAAACATTGTGCAGTTTACCTGAAGTAAGTTAGAAGTACTTTGCTTCATGTAAAGCCATTCTTTATTACATCCTTGACAGGATTAAAATGAGCTGTAAGCAACAGCATTATTTAATTAATTAGATTTTATTGTAAGAACTGAACTAACATGGTATTAGTTGGAAAGCCAACACTTGTGAATCAAAATCTTTATACATCCTCTGATCCTGCTTCTTTTCCAATTGTTTTCATGCCTATTAGTAGTATCGAATAAATAAACACAAACGTAAAATCATTTAGAAAATGACAGTGAAAAATACATAATTTGCTAAATACAAGTGTAGTCTTGTATAGAACCAGCAAATGTATTTTAAATCTCCTCCAATAGCCATTACAGTAATTTCTGAATGCAGTTTAGCAGTTCAGTTCATGTCACATCTCATTTTATTGCTTGCATTTTAACATACTGAAGAGCTTTCTGAGCATCTGTTTATGACTTTTTAATTTCAATTGGTAGATGTGTAGTATTTATTTAAAATGAAATTTCATGGTGCCAACCACAACCATTAAATTTTTGAAGTGCAACATATAGCAAATTCCAGATTCTTCTCAGTCAGAAAGAGATGGGAGATAGAGTGAACATTAGCAAACAGAAGATGGCACATAGGCAGATATTTTTATTTATGATAGTTATCAAACACAAACTTTGGTTTCAGTTAGAAGGACATAGCTAGTATTTAGCACTTGGATTCCCTTTATTTCAATAAAGTGCTGTATTTATACAGAACACATATGGTGTCTTCAGAGCTGACACACAAGTTTAATGGAAAGCTGTGGTGCGTTCAGCACAGAAGCCACACATAAATTTTGGGGTTGATGCTTCTCTGAATCATCCTTGTGTCTGAGTGATCTGCTTGACACTGCAGCCCAGGCATAAACCAACAAGTTTTACAGCCAGTTTGGAATAATCCTGATGGTTTCTGCAGCTATAACTGTGACAGGGTACCTCATGCTCTATGAGGAAAGGGAAACAGGATGTGTGCTTTGGGATGCTTGATTTGACTGTTGGCAGTGGCTCTGGAAATTAGAACTAGAGGCAGATAATTAATCTTAGGGTTGAGGACTGAACCCTGAGCATTACATCGCAAATCAGGCTGATCAGCAACCTTAGTCCCTCTGCAGGCAATCAGAAGAGACAAATGTTTTTCCAGCTACTTTGGTTTTCCCTTTCTGTTCTCCAAGTGGGTTTGCTCCGTCTCTGTTCAAAAAGCAATTTACCTCTGTGTAGGTATTACTCATCATGTTATGAAGACTTTTCTTGTTTGTGCCTTGTTTGGCAACGTTTTTAGTGTTCTCCACTTGTTGGAATCCTGTAGGAGCTAGGACACACAGAACAAAGCAGTAAATTCACCATCTGTGGCAGTAACTTGCAACCTGTTTCTTCCTTTGTAGATTATAAGGAGTTTATCCTATTTTTCCTTGGTTTGCTTGTTTTGTTATTGTTGCTTCCCTTGTTGAAATAGTGAGCAGATCTCATTGCTCAGGAGTTTGAATCTCACTGCCAGAATTAACATGTGTTCTCAATGGAAACATGCCATTATAGGAAACCTCTGTTCAATAAGAAAAAACATCAATCCTTTGGCTACTTTTAGGAAAAGAGATTTGGTCAAACTGTTAGTGATAAACAGACCATTCAAACACTTGGCACTTTTGTGTATATATATTTTTATAGGTAAGATCCTTATTTACATGTAACAAGTGAAATGAAGGTACTAGGTAAAGCAGTGTCAGCCAGTAGACTGCTTAGTAGTGTTCCATAGGAAATGTTCAATAAGCAATCAGTTTAGATACATAATAGGATTTCTGTTCTTTGAGAGAAGAGAAAGTGAATAAAGAGGAAATGGAGAAGTTCAAATTACTGAGTCTAATGTTTTCATTTGAGGTCCAGCTTTGAGACATTGCTGTCAGAAAAATAGGGCTGGTAGCATTTTGGAAACAAATTTAAATAGAATTTTATCTTGCAATGAGAAATACAAGGCAACATGCTGTTATATGATGTATTTGTTATTTCTATATATTGGATTAGCCACAAAAGGACTATCAGTTCCACCTGTTTCACTTAACCTCTGGCTTCCTGCTCATTTTTCATTGTTCTGGTTGCAATGAGTTTGGTCACTTACCCTACACAAGATTACTGATGTACTGAGGTGTTTAACCCAACCATCATCATCATCATCAAATAATACTTGCAGCATGTTTGCTAGGAAAGGTTTGGTCATATTTTAGGTCATTGCTACAGTTAATGGAACATTGTTCAGTCTGTTTGCTATAAGCGGGAAGCAGAAGATAGCAAACGTCCAAGGAAAATACTGACTCTTTGGGAAGCAAGATACTACCAGCATTAGAGTTTTGTCTTTATATCTGGTACATCTGTTAATGTTCCTAAATGACCAGTGAGCTTTTGACGCAAATAACAACTTCTAGGCAGTTGTGGTTTCATGTCCATTCTTTCTGAGTACTGATAATAAGTCTTTTCTTGCACTCAGGAAGCAAGAAGTAGGAAGCGCTGTGATTTTAACAGACTAATACTGATGCAGTGAATTTTCCCATAAATGTCTGTAGTACCTTCAAAATCTTTTTCCATTTTACAATATTAAAGCTAAGGCTGAGAGAAAGTCAGAGGAGAAAGTTGTCTTCATCACACTTTAGTGTCAGATCTGGTCCTATGATGAGTGGTTCCCATGGCAGTTGCTGACACACAGATTGCCATAAACACACATGCACACAGAATAGGGTCCCTTCCTTGTACAAGAAAATGGGGTTTAGTGAGAAGCCAAGGGAGACTCTATAGATGAGGCAGAGTACATGTCTGATAAGTGTACTGACCAGCCCTGTTTGCACATGGATAGCCCTTTTTATCCCTCTTTTTGACTGTGCCTATTCCTCTTCCATTCTCCTTCCTCCTCAAACCACCATGGTCCCCCCTAATTCTTCCCCTGAACATCCCATAATAAGTTTTGTACAAGCCCAAAAGGCTTTTCCTGGCACAGTGAGTCCCATGGCTCTGTTGGCCATAGCCCCACAGTGTGTGTGATGATGAAGGGTCAGTGGGCCCCAGGATTTCTAGTGGGACTGGTTGGTCTCCTGCTTTTACATGGGAAGCCCAGCCAGGGGCTCCTGGAGGAGTGACCAGGGATCCCCAGCTGCCGTTCCATTGCCCTCTTTGTCTTTGTGGAAACCAGACTTTAAAAGCATAGCCCGACAGCAAAAAGAAAAGGAAATTTGGATTCCTTAGAAAAAATTAGTTCCATGCAACACCCAGATAAATAATGGACTACTAGCATGCAAGGTGCTCTAAAAATGTTGTGAGAACTAGGACTTGAAGTAGCAGGAAGGAGAGAGGGATGTAGATACTGCAAGGCAGCAGGGGACTGGGTCCTGATTAAGACCCATCCGCTGCTGGTTAGCAATCCCTGGCTCTCCTGAAACAAAGGTCTCCTTCCTCGTGTTACCTCATGTCACTCTAGAAAATTTCTTAGAGAAGTTCTCAAATATTTCATAAGTAGACCTTGGTAAATCTTAAAACATTCTATATTGGCATTGTAGCAATTATGTTTTCAACACAATCCAGTGAAGTGACTGAAATGAAGTGAGAAAATTGAATATGATGGAGATTTTGATTTTCAATAGTATTTTCCATCAGATCTAAAACCATTAGAATAATTCCATTAATATTTTACTTCTAACTGTAAATATTTGCACTTCTTAAAACTGGGAATCTCTTCTGCCCAAAACTGTATGCTATTTATAACATAGTACAGAATAATATAATAACATATTCTACCGTAGTATTATAAAAATTATATTTATTCACTTGATTATATGCATTGGTCAAAGTATTTTAACAATGCTTCTCAGTGTCAGATCTGTTTTATTAGTCCTTACCATCTACTAACAATAAAAAGAGTGGTTTCATTTTACTGGTGTTTTTGCAGGGTGGGAAACTGAGGCAAGGTCCAGAAACAATTTAAGTAGGAGTACTCAGGAATTTACTGTCAAAGCAGCAGTTTCAACCTTCTGTCGTCTCTCTTGAAGGTCCAACGATGCCGCATCTTGGATACAGTGATAGGAACCCTCAAAATTTCCTTTTGCCAGAAACACACTGTTAATGTAACTATGTAACATCCAGTGGTTAGATCCATTTTAATTCCAAGACTGTGTTCCTCCGATTAAACACCAGTAGTCTAAGTATACAAACTAGATTAATTTAGCCCCTCTTTTTTCTGAGCTTCTTTTGTGGAAAGACAGATTTTGAAAAATGTGTGCTGCTCAAAATACTGCTCAATGAATTATGTCCATTTTGACATCAGGACCGCTTTGAAATTCCTTGGTTGCAATTACTGATTTATGTCTCTGATAATCATAAATTATAGACTGTATTTTTGGATTGATGATCAAAGCCTCACAGTGCTAAGATCCTTTTGCTGGATGTCTCAGACCTGCTGAAAGCTTGCAGAATCAGATTAGTAAGTTTGTGTCTGTGTGTATCTTTATGTGCATACTCCAGTACTCCCACCGATCTCTGTCTGTGATACTTCACTTTTTCCATCTTATTATACACTCGGGAGCAAAAATTCATCTAGGGAAGAATGAAACATGTGACTAGAAGTGACCGCATATGTCATTAAATCCACTCTGCTATGGACAAGACTTTCAAGAAAGTCTCACAGAATGGGCATCCACAAGGAAAGGACAGAAATATAGTTCTATCAGATAAGCATTTTTCACCTCTAAATATCATTAAATATATCTTCTGCTTTTGGTGTTTTGTTTTTTTTTTTTTTACTCAGATCCAGTCATTGCTATACATATCTCCTAAGATCTCAGTGTTTTTTCCCTTATCAGAAAATCTCCACAGAGCACATACATAGGAAACCATGCTCCTCAAATAATGCTAAAATCAGGCAGATGACAGGGGAGGGGATGGAATTTACAATAAATAGTGTATTTCACATTGATAATCATCTTTGATCTCTGGGGAGCAAACTGATGACTGAAAATGCATATGGTAAGAGAGGAAAGTGTTACAGAACTGAAGTGAAAAATAGAAATTCTGATGTTTTTAGAGCAAGAAAAAAGCTGACATTAATTCTCCCAGTGAAATATCACCAACCTATGTATTTAAAGACCAATTTTCTGTTTTTTTCTTTCATGCTACATAGGAGAGTTACATTTCATGATTTTTTATTTTTTATCTCACGGCTGCTAATTAGTGTGCAAATTATTGCCTGTTACCAGGCTGATGCCACAAACTCAACTGATACATATACCTGTTACAAAAAGTATTTGGCAAGTTAACAATTCATTTAGTTTCTAATCCATTAACATGTGGTCAGTCAATGAACCATATTTTGACTAAAGATCACGGAGTCACATGATGTAAACGTGCTATTTTATTTTAGCAATTAAGTATCTGGGCTGAAATGAAATTACATTTCAGAGAGGGGAGATCGGTGTTCATTTAGTCCACACTGCGTTTTGTTGAGCTATACCTTAATATTATATTCTATCTCACAGTGAATTGCAAACCAGAATCTTCTTTCTTAGGAAAAAAATCCCAAAACATTGGTACTGAAGTAATAAGGTATTTCATTTGCAACAACATTATTTTGAATATTTTTATTACTATTATTGGAAAAGAGCTCTTCTAATGGAATTGCCTTATCAATTTGTATTAATATAGAGGTATCTCTGTTTAAGACATCACTTTATTAAAAAAACCTGCTGTTTCAATTAGGTATATAGAAAGGCATTCTGCTAGCTAAGACTAGCAAATAAATATAAAATTTAATTTTGACTGTAGTAGTGAAGTCAAACTATTCATAAAAACAGAGGCCTAAGCTTGGATATCCAAGTTACTTATGTACCTAAATTCATATTCAGGGGGTGTAGTTAAGGGATTTGTTTAGTTTATTTTTGATTCTTATATTGGGGGGGGGGGGGGGGGGCAGGGCATTGTCACACATTTTAAGAATTTGTTTCAATGTAATTCAAAGTAATTTATTTTTGTTGATCTTCAGAACAACTGGAGGGGCAATTTCCTTTCCCTGCTTTGGGTGAGTTGCCTTTTTAGAGAGCCAAACACTGGCTAGGATAAATTAGTTTTGAATTTTATATTTGTGTATCTATTGGTGGTATTAATTTTTTGACTGGCTTCTACTGGGTCACCATGATAATAACAGAAATTACTGCCTTGTGTATGGGTGCATTAAAACATTTGATCCATTTTTCTAGGCTTGCTTTAGCAGTTATTTCAGTTTATATGTATGCCTAGAAAAATCAGTGCTCTTGTTTTTGGAGGGGACTAAGGCCCTCAGGGAAGTACAAAAACCAATTTTAGTCTGCTGTTTTTGTCATAAAGAAAGTTAGAAAACATCACATGGTAAGCACCGATTATTATTTCTGCCTGCAAGCCCAATCTAGGCTTTAAGACTAAAATTTTTTGCTCGTTGCATTTTGGGGCAAAATAGTCATGTTTCATGTAAGGTAGTAACAATGTAACCCTCATAATTACAGTGACAGAAATGTAGTGTTGCATGCAGTATTCTGTGTTCATAGACCTTTTATCCCCAAAATGTCAGTGCGTTTCACAAACTAGGTATGCACTAAGGCTATATTCATCACTTAAGTGGGAAGATACACATAGTATGTCACTACTAGCACATATCAAAAGCCAGTTTACCAAAACCAGGCAAAACACATAGGCCTTTACCACTGAGAGTGATGGCAGAAAGTTACCTTGAGTGGCATGTTGCAATGTGTTGTAAAGAGAGGAAGAAGGTGGCAACATTTGACTTAGGGCTGCTAAGTAAATTCTCCTTTATAGTAAAATTATAATACAGATTTTTAATATTTGAGATGAGTAGACATAGGATCTCATGTGAAAATTTTTTATCTGGTGAGACTGCAGAACTTCTTATGGTTAATAACAGTAAAGCAATTAATTATGTACAGTGTGAACTTAGAATTCCACAGACTGAATGTCATGCATTGAGGATCACTGGGATATATTCAAAACCTTCCTTTACAGACCTGACATTACCTTTCATCATTGATCAGAGAGGCTTAAAATTCAGACTGAAACACAGATAAATAATTGCACTCACCTCCTTGAACAAGTTGTTCTTATTTTTGGTGTCATATGCAGCAATCCAGGCAAAGCTTATATTTTAAGGTACCCCTCCCTTGACTTGGTAAGTGCAAAATCAAGGACAGAAGGCAAAGTGTAACTGTGTGGACATGCAGTGTTTCAATTCCTACTGCTGGAAGTCCTCGTGTACTTTCAACACTCCCCTTTTTCCTTTAAGCTCAGACAGGATAAAACATCTCCTGCCCTGTTAGCTTTTTCACTCTCTCAATAGTTTCATCTTTGCCCGGAGTCCTCATGCAACTATTTCTCCAACACATTTCTAGTAAAAGTTAACTTTACAGATAATTTAACTTCTGCAGTGAAATCCTAGTCTCCCTTCTGCTTCCCAAAACATACTGCAGTGACTTAACAGTGATACTTGTGATATACTATTTGCTTTTCTTTATTATATGCCTGAAAGTGCTTTGGGTTGTGTTTGTGGGAGGAACTGCTCTCACTAGTGTAGATGTGCTGGTTTCGTAAGGCTCAAATCATGAGCTTGTATAAAAGTGAAGGAGGGGGAAAGGGATGACGGCATGTTGGGTCACCATACATTGTACAACTATCTGCCTCCTGTGTAATGTATAGAAACTGTCAGGACAGGGTCCTTCAAGGGACTCTGAGGCAACTGAGACTCTGCATTATGCATTCATATTTGCATACATTGCATGTTACAATAGGGGTTTAGAAAGAAGAGATAAAATAATCACCCATTTATAATCTAGCTATATTGGGTTTGCATGTCAAGGTTTTGGTAGTTGGGTGGCTAATGGAGTGGCTTCAGTGAGAAGATGCCAGATGCTTCCCCCATGTCCAACAGCACCAGTGCTAGCCAGCTCCAGGACAGACCTGCTGACAGGGTAGCACCTGTGATAACATATTTAGGAAGGGGAAAAAAACTGCTGTACAACAGCAGCTGGAAGAGAGGAGTAAGAATATGTGAGGGAAAAAACTCTGCAGACACCAAGGACAGTGGAGAAGGAGGGGAAGGAAGTGCTTCAGGTGCCAGAGCAGATTCCCCCTGTAGCCTGTGGTGAAGACCATGGTGAGGTAGGCTGTGCCCCTGCAGCCCTTGGAGCAAATAACTAACTGCACCCATGGAGGACCCCACGCCACAGCAGGTGGATCCACCTGAAGGAGGCTGTGACTCCGTGGGAAGCCCTTGCTGGAGCAGGCTCCTGTCAGGACCTGTGGGCCCATGGAGAGAGGAGCCCATGCTGGAGCAGGTTTGCTGACAGGACTTGTGACCCTGTGGGGACCCACCCTGGAGCAGTCTGCTCCTGAAGGACTGCACCCCATGAGAGGGGCCCACACTGGAGCAGTTCATGAAGGACTGCAGCCTGTGAAAAGGGCCTACGTTGGAGAACTTAGTGGAGGACTGGCTCCCGTGGGTGGGACCCTATGCTGGAGCAGGGGACGAGTGTGAGGAGTCCTCCCACTAAGGATGATGGAGTGGCAGAGACAACATGTGATGGACTAACCAAAGTCCCCATTCCCCATACCCCTTCACAACTTGCAGCAAGGAGGCAGAGAAATTGGAAGTGAAGTTGAGCCTGGGAGGAAGGGAGGGATGGAGGAAAGTGTTTTTAAGGTTTGGTTTTATTTCTCATTACTCTACCCTGATTTGATTGGCAATAAATTAAATTAATTTCCCCAAGTTCAGTCTGTTTTGCCTGTTACAGTAATTAATTAGTGATCTTTCCCTGTCCTTATCTCAACCCGCAAGCCTGTTGCTCTATTTTCCCTCCCCTGTCCAGCTGAGGAAGGGCAATGAAAGAGCAGATTTAGTCATCCAACCAAGGTCAACCCACCACACTAGCAAAAAAGAAAAACAGTGCAAATGTTCCTGACATATACCTGGTATAATGTTGCTGAAGGCCTTGGATAGTTGCCTACTCTTCAGCCAAGCAGAAGCTAATTTTTTAAGTCTGAGGTTATGTTACATAACTGAAGAAAGCAAATCACTGTATTTGCTAATGACTTTGTCCATAAAAATAAAGGAGAATCAAATATTAAGAGTTGTGTTAGTTGTTAAATAAATACAGTTCCATTCTTAAATAGTTAATAAAGGTTAATATTAGCTTTCAGAAAATCAGAGGTGTGGTAGCTTGAGGCCTCTTAGTTACCTTATCCCTCAAATATACATTAGTCACAAGAAACCTTAAATTTTATTATTGTCATTTTATGTAGACAGATATAATCAAAGGCATAATCAAAGGCTGTAGTTCTTGTGACCTAGAGAACTGATGAGAGATGGTGCATAGGTTTTGTCCCACTCTTACTACTCTGATGTAATCAGTTACAGCAAATAAAAGAAAACTCACTACAATAGCATCTTCCATCTAAAATTATTTATTCAGTGTGGTGAGTGTGCAGCCACCTTTCAGAAAAATGATCAGTTTTCAAGGAAAGTCTTATCACAGTTATCAAAAGACTTCCAACGCTTCTGTTGTAAAATTATTTCCTTTCATAAATAGTATTTCCACTGTAAATTGCTGAGTAACATCAAGAGGGTAAGCAGTGCTTAGTCAAATTGAAAATTAAGAGATGTGATTTGCACTGAAAAGATTGGTCTGGTGGTATTGCAGATGTTTGAAGTATTCTATATCATATACAGATAATTAAATGACCTCTCTTGCTTCTGGTTTAATCAACATTAAAAAGGAAGTGGTCAGAGACCTGCTGCACCACTTGGATGCACACAAGTCTGTGGGACTGGATGGGTGACACCCAAGGGTGCTGAAAGGGTTGGCAGATGTGCTCGCCAAGCCGCTGTCCATGATTTACCTGAAGTCATGGCTGACTGGGGAGGTGCCATTGGACTGGAGGGTGGCAAATGTGACACCCATCTACAAGAGAGGCAGAAAGGAGGATCAAGGGAACTATAGACCTGTCAGTCTGACCTCGGTGCCAGGGAAGGTCATGGAGCAGGTCATCTCGGGTGCCATTACAAGTCATATAATGGACAACCAGGGGATCAGGCCCAGTCTGCATGGGGTTATGAAAGGCAGGTCCTGCTTGACAAACCTGATCTCCTTCTATGACAAGATGACCTGACTGTTGGACGAGGGAAAGTTGTGGATATTGTCTACCTGGATTTTTTGAAAAGCATTCGACACAGTCGCCCATAGACTTCTCATAGAAAAACTGGCTGCCCATGGCCTGGATGAGCACACGGTCTGCTGGGTGGTGGTCAGTGGAGCTAAATCCAGCGGGTGGCCACTCACAAGTGGTGTTCCTCAGGGCTCGGTGTTGGGACCATTTCTGTTCAACATCTTTACTGAGGATCTTGATAAGGACACAGGGTGTATCACCAGTAGGTTCACAGATGGCACCAAGTTAAGTGGGAATGTTGATCTGCATGAGGATAGGGAGGCTCTACAAAGAGACTTGGATAGATTGGATCCATGGGCCAACGTTAGTGGGATTTCAACAAGGCCAAGTGCCAGATCCTGCACTTGGGCCACAGCAACCCCCTGCATGGCTGCAGGCTTGGGGAGGAGTGGCTGGAGCTGTCTGGGAGAGAAGGATCTGGGGGTTCTCATTGACAAGCAGCTGAACATGAGCCAGCAGTGTGCCCGGGTGGCCAAGAAAGCCAACGGCATCCTGGCTTGTATCAGAAATAGTGTGACCAGCAGAAGCAGGGAGGTGACAGTCCCCCTGTGCTCTGCACTGGTGAGGCCACACCTGGAGTATTGTGTCCAGTTTTGGGCACCTCAATACGAGAGAGATCTTGAGGTGCTGGAGCGAGTGCAGAGGAGGGTAATGAAGCTGATGAAGGACTTGGAGAATAAATCCTATGAGAGCAAATGAAGGAGCTGGGACTGTTTAGTTTGAGGAGGAGAAGGCTGAGGGGAGACCTCATCACTCTCTACAGCTACCTGAAAGGACATTGTAGAGAGGTTGGTGCTGGTCTCTTCTCACAGGTGATTAGTGACAGAACAAGAGGGAATGGCTTTAAACTGCAACAGGGGATGTTCAGACTGGACATTAGGAAAAGCTTTTTCACAGAAAGAGTGGTCAGACAGTGGAATAGGCTGCCCAGGGAGATGGTGGAGTCACCATCCCTGGATGTGTTTAAGGGCTGTTTAGATGAGATGTTGGGGGATATGGTGTAGGGGAGAACTTTGTAGAGTAGGGCTGAGGGTTGGAGTTGATGATCCCAAGGGTCTTTTCCAACCTGAATGATTCTGTGATTGCGTGGTTTTAGTTCCATCTGAAATAACAGTATGTTAATATCCTTTGGTGGTATTACACTGACCTCATTGTGCCTCCTATTATTTACGAGTTTTGTTTTAGCTGTGGAGGAAGTCCTCCTGTGGACAGCAGCATATAAGATGGTTTATCTGGACCTAGGTAGTTCATTGTGGAGGACTGAACTCAGCCAACAGCCAGATGCCATGTGGCCAGTCCTTCACTTTCCCCCCTCCCCAGTGAAACAGGGGAGGGACAAAAATCAGAGAATTCGTAGGTTGAATAAAAAAGGAAGAATTTACCAAATATAACAAGAGAATAACCGTAACAATAATGAGTCCAAAAGAAACGGGTAAAATGCAGCAGTGGCTTACCAAGTGCAGCAACTGCCCCCGCCCCCAGCAACCATACTACCAGATGAGCAAACTGTGGGAGCCCAAACGAGAGCAAAGCCCCTCTGAGAGAGACCGTCCACCTAAAGCACTGGGCATGACATCACATGGTATGAAATACTCCAATGAAAATTAACTGAATAGTTAACATCCGAGTCAAAACCAGGACACTCATCAATTAATGTAAAATCAGTGTGACGCACTTGAAGGCAGTGTGATCCTGCTTTACTCTTTTCAGAATCAGTTTTACACTGGTGATCTTAGCGTTTTGTCACAAGCAGTAGGCAGTCTTGCGAGGTCCTGTAATGCAATGAACTCTCTGATATCACAGTATCAAAGCAAGAACACTCCGTGCAGTGATGACACCATTACTGGCTATTGTTTCACCCTTCTCTCCATTGTGGTCAGACTTATCATTTCATGCAAGCACAAGGCCTCTTTGATATCTCTTCCATATTTGTAACCCATCAGTGCACAAATGTGCAACTACTGAAGCTATATGCAAATGAATACTGAGATGCTGCTTAAAGCAGGAGTAAAAGGCAAAGGTAGAGAATGCACAATGAAGGTAAATAGATCAGTTCAGGCAAAGAGCAGCACTTATTGTATATCAAAGCCAGCTTTTTGCCTTTCTCTTTTAAAATTATTATATCTTTATAGCAATTTTGAGTAAAATAATTTGGAAATTTTAATATTTCAATTTTAACACATTTTGCTTGAGCTTACAGATAAAATGATAATGTTTTAATGGGGAAACTATTTAATGTTTCCTTTGTCCCAGTTTCTTTTAATTTCTTTCAAAACATTCCTCAACAAAATTTCTTCTACAGAATATAAAGATAAGAGTAATAAATACATTCTAAATTAATGTGAGCAAGAAAAAAAGCTCAACTTTTATCTGTATACATATCAGAGTATGAATGTGAGACTTTTCTAAATTGCATTTCTGTGACTGTTTTTTTTTTTCCCGTCATTAAGTATGTACAGCTGTGTGAGCAGAGATATATATTAATATTTCTTTACACATTTAGGAAAAATTCAGAAAGTATGTGACTTACCACCTATCTTGCCTCAACCTTCAAAATTTAGATAATTAACCAATTAACATTAATTTTACTCGTCCCCTCATAAAGATTAATCATTCCTAACATTTGAAACTGATTAATGTTTAACTAAAAATTATGCTTTCTGATCTTGCCATTTTATTCAGATTATCAATTAATTAAATACTTTGCTTGATGCTTGAGAAAATACAAAATTTTAGTAATAAATAAAGTACTGTTGCTCAGTTTATGCAGATATATTATTCTAGTGAGAGCTATTTGAAAAAAAATGCTTTTAGGTTTTTGTGTGTATAGGTTTACATACAGAATCTATTTTTGTTCTAACACCTGAAGGATGTGCTAGCTCTTTTTGAGGCTTTTTCAACATCGCAGGTGAGATGTTGGTGAGATATTTGATTCTTACTCTGATCCCCTTAAAATAAATCATAAGATCAGACCCAGTGGGATGAGGGAAGTTGTCCTTCATGTCCACGGGTGACCACCAGCACCAGCTGGCAGTGACAGCAATGAGGATCAACTCCCAGCCTGTCTGGCTTTCAAATTGGAGAAAGAAATCAGCCAGCCTTGGCTTTATGACCCTGAAGGCTTTATTTGAGGGTGCTATGACAGTGTTAAAGCTGCTAATAATTTGAATGAGGGACTAATTAGCACCAAATACAAACACTGATCCAGGGCTAATAAAAGGTATGTTATACTTGTAATGGTACATCTTCTGGTAGCCTTGAAGCAGAATTCACAGCACATCAGTGATGCTGTTGAAGCTGTTTCCCCTCAAACTTAAAGTGTTTTCAGATTCTTTGGGCTATTTTATGTATAGATTCTTGTAGTAGGGTTATTCACCTGCTGCATCAGAACTCACTGATAGTGCTGAATTCCTGGTGCATTTTGTTGCTAAAAGCTCTAAAGTTATTTCTCACAGAAGCAATAGATTTATATTTTATGCCTTCAAGAGTGTTGGCTGTCCTTAACCACCTCACTGATGAGTTCTATGACATGACTGAGAAGCTTTGAAGCCATGAGAAGTTTTGAACCAAGAACACAGTTGTTGATTTAGAGAAGTATTGGTACAGCTTCTGCTTTACAGATTGTTAGAGTGCCTTCATGGAAATTAACAGGAGACTCGTCTGCTGAAGAACCCCCCTTCCTTCCTTCCTTCCTTCCTTCCTTCCTTCCTTCCTTCCTTCCTTCCTTCCTTCCTTCCTTCCTTCCTTCCTCCCTTCCTTCCCTTCCTTCCTTCCTTCCTTCCTTCCTTCCTTCCTTCCTTCCTTCCTTCCTTCCTTCCTTCCTTCCTTCCTTCCTTCCTTCCTTCCTTCCTTCCTTCCTTCCTTCCTTCCTTCCTTCCTTCCTTCCTTTCCTTCCTTCTTCTGGTTTACAGAAATATTTTGAGTATGTGTGAATGGATCTTTAGAAGTCTGTGTTGCCATTTTCATTATTTTGTGAGGTGTCAAGGGAACTTAATCCTCTCTGGAAAAAATTTTTGTGATGCAGTCTGAAGATATCTTAATCCTGTTGGTACATTCTGTTCAGCGCATACCATGTTGGCTAAGATATGTATCCCATACCTTTCTTAACATCGAGAAAAGAAGATGTTCTCCAAAAAGTAGATTGCTAGACAGGAAGCAGCACTTGCTGAAACAAATGAAAATGAGAACATGAGGCTCTTCACCCGTCTCACAAACAATTCACTTCCTCTGGTTTTTCTTCTGTCATCTGCCTCTTAATGTTTTCTGAACTCCTCTTTTATTCAAGAGGGGTATGTTAGAAATCAGTGACCTTCCTTCAAACAAGCCCTCTAGATATTTCTTAGCTATTCTTAGTTTATTCTTATCTGTTTTGGACCTCAGAACTAATTATTGCCAGGTAGAAAGGCTTTGGGGAGCAGTTCAAGTCCAAACCTCTCTTGGACTTCAATAGATACTTCAACCTGAGGACATAATCCTTAAGGGACTGGGTGCTATCCCACAGTTTACCATGTGTTGTAGCCACTTCTCCAGATGAAATAGACAAAAAACCTCTAAGCAATGACATGCAAAACTGACTTAGAACTAGAAAACTGTGTTTGCACATCACAGGCCATGAATCCCAGTAAGTTGAAGAAGAAAATGAGGCCTTTATGACATGTGGAAACAAACTCTACAACTTGGAGAGAGTTATAAAGCAGAGCAGATATGTTTATTCCAACCGGGGTACAAGGAGATTTCTCCACAAAGCTTGCACACCATCTCAGCAAGTAGCCAGATATTTATTATACTAAAACATACATATTCATAGGGTTACACAATACAAAGATGCATATGCATAAGTCAGGTGGGGTTAGTTCAAAAGGCTGGTGTCAGCAGTTTATGTTATCTTTGCACCTGTGCATTGCCTTCTGGTGGTCATCTTTGGGGGTCTTCTGGAGGAAGACCCGCAGTCTTCCCTGTTACGTAATTTCACCTTTTGAATGGAATGCTGAGCTGGCAGGGCCCCAACTCACAATGCCAGTCTCCACCAGATAGTTGTTCTTCCAAAGATAATTGAGTCTCCGAGATGTTTGTGTTATCTCTTTGCTTTGTAACTCAAGGTTAGCTGTTACCTTCTTATCATACTAGCTAGTTCCCTAACTGTCTGCTAGGCTACACTGAATCCACAGAACAGTCTGAGCAAGCAGGATTCTTAAGCAACATTCAGAAATCTTCATATGTTGCTATAAGTAAATAATTTGCAAGGAAAGTGGTCATTTCTCTGTATCAATTCCCCCCTTTTCTTTCACCTATGCAAATTTTTTTTTCCTATTTTATGATTATATGCCATTCTCTTGAAGAGTTCTGGTGAAATATTTGCCACTCTCCATGTTTTGTCTGAGTTTGTTTTTTCCACTCCTCATATGTATCTCCAGTGTGTCTACACATCCATAAAAAACATTGCAACATACAGCATATTATCAGTCCCAACACAATGAGTGCGATTACACCCGCAAAGAGTTGTCTGAGCCGTGTAAAGTTAGGTAACCAGGAGGTTAGTTTATGCCAAATTTCTTCAAAGCCCCAAGAGGTATCATCTTAGGTAATTTGGTGCAAGACTTGAGTCTGCTTCCATATTTCTTTTAAATCTGTAACAACTCTCTTCCTTTGATCTACATACAGCAGCTAGTGTTTATATTGTACATACTCCACCTTGAGTGGCTAATAAAAGATACAGTGCCATTCTGTTTTGCAGTACATGCCTGACAGACTAGACACTTTGGTTTGAATTGCCTGGATAGCATCTAAAGTTCTGTTCTCAATATCTTCTATCGTGGCTGAAATGTTTACTACTGCTTTTTCTAATTCACTCACCCGTAACCAAGGGAGAAACCACTGAACAAAGCTATGAACCGCGGTTGGTTTTTCTATTAATGGATTCTTCCTTTGAATCCATTTGAGGGGTGATCTAACCCATCTGCCTTGAGAGGGGAGGGGTATCGTTATATTGGGGACTACTGTGCCTAAGGTCCCTTTCCAATCTTCAGGTAATATTTTATATGTTATATCATTACACAACCAATACAATCCACACCCTTCCGGTACTGGCCAGGCAGTAGTAATGTTAGGATTTAGGGAGGTTCCAATATTTAAAGTTTGATTACAAGTAGTGTGATTTTCTACATATATGTTCCCAATGCAGTCTACTTTGCCTTTACCCTTTGAAAGATTACATCTTTGAACACAGGGTACAAAAGTGGACCTTAGTTTAAGGACTAGTAATTTTTAACTTTTGGGGTTTACCAGTAGTTCTAGTCCAAGTCATGTTCATCCACAAATCTGCCTTAAATTTCTCTTCAGGTATTGGTATGGCAATTAAAAGAGACTCCTCTCCCTCCGTGCTCAGGTATTTGAGTACATATCCAACAATTGGTCTTGTCTAGAATCAAGGAGATATTCTATGTTAATACATAATGTGTGTTAGAGTCCCATGCACTTACGATCACTCCCGATAGTCCAATCATGTTGATAATTAATGTCCATCCTTTTGATGGATTTGGAGCCTCAGGTGTCCGGTCCATTTTGATTCCCATTGTTGTTTTGGGGCTCCTTTAATTTTAGTATGATGTATCCACGATGATCATTCTATAATCTTGATAGCTGTGTGTGAGGTTAGCAGCACCTGAAATGGACCCTCCCACTTTGGTTCTATAGGTGAATCTGCAAAAGATCTGATACATACATAAACACCAGGTTTAATGTTGTGTACCAACCCATTCAGACCTTGAGTCATGGTCCCTAGGACCAATTTTTCTATTTCTTGCAGCTGCTTTCGTAGACTTACAGTGTAGTCTGTTAGTGTTTCATCTCCAACCTGAGTTGATGTTCCTGCCTGTATCATATATGGTCTCCCATATACTACTTCAAAAGGGCTTAATACCACGCCCCCCACACTCCCCACCCACCCCTACCCACCCCGCTTAGTTCTGGGTTTAGTTCTGATCCTCAGAAGTGCTAAGGGCAATGATTTGGGCCAGGACAATCCAGCTTCCTGGCCTAGTTTTACTATTTGTAATTTAATTAAATGATTAATTTTCTCTACTTGACCACTCATTTGAGGACTATATGGGGTATGTAATTGCCAGTCTATCCCTAAAAGTCTACTAACCTGCTGGACAATTTTTGCCACAAAATGGGATCCCCAATCTGATGACACTGTTGCTGGAACCCCAACCTTTGGTATTATTTCTTGTAACAATACTTCAGTTGCTTCCTTAACATTATTGGTTCAGCAAGGGAATGCTTCTGGCCACCTGGAAAAGGTATCTGTCAGGACCAAAAGATACTGAAACCCCCCTTTTCTTGGGAGTTCTGAAAGATCAATTTGCCATTGTTGTCCTGGGTAATTTCCTTTCCCTATCCACCCGGGTTGAGTCTTCAGTCCTGTTTTAGGATTATTTTGTAAACAGATTTCACACGGCTGCATCACCTGCTTGATAGTAATATACAGATTTCAGGCAACTATACGTTGATTTAGATACTTATATAAGGCCTCTATCCCAATGGGATCTTCTGTGTTCAGCCATAACTACATTATGTTACCATTATTTTACCTTGAGGAGTCTTTACCCATCTGCCCTTTTCTCTCCCCCCACCTAAATCTTCATTAAGTTTTTGATCCTCCCTAGAATATTGAGGTTCACCACCAATTTGTATTTTACCATCTGGGACCAAAGACTGCACTTCTACCTCACCTTCTTCAGCCACTCTTTTAGCCTCACGATCTGCTGTAGCGTTGCCAAGTTCGTGGGTGGAGTTTTCTTTTGAGTGAGCCTTACAATGCATTATGGCTACTTTTTCAGGTAGTTGCACTGCTTCCAAAAGTTTGAGGATTTCTTTAGTGTGCTTTTTATGTTTTCCTTGTGCGGACAAGAGTCCTTTCTCTTTCCACACTGCCCCATGGGCATGGACCACTCCGAAAGCATATTTAGAGTCTGTCCAGATATTGATTTTCATGTCCTTGGCCATTTCCACTGCCTGAGTTAAAGCTATTATTTCAACCTTTTTGGGCTGAGGTGTTTGGAGGAAGGGCCTTTGACTCCATTGCCTGATCTTTGGTGGCTATCGTGTATCCTGCCTTGTGCATACCTTATCAGACAAAATTACTCCCATCTGTATACCAGGATTCATCATCTTCCTCTAATGATTCTTCTTTGAGGTCTGGGCGGCTGGAATAGACTGCTCTTCAATCTTTCCAGACAGTCATGCGTCACTAGTTCTCCTGTTGTTCCACTGAGGAAAGAAGCTGGGTTGATAATATTAGTAACTTTTATTTTTATATCAACCTGTTCCACTAGGAGGGCTTGGTATGTCAGGTACCTTTGGAGTGAAAGCCAGTGTCCTCCTTTCATATCTGGTACTGCAGATACCGTGTGGGATACTAATACCGTGATTTTCTGTGATTTTCCTAGTGCAAATTTCTGTGCTTTCTGGATATTTAAAACTACTGCTGCTGCCACTCTTAGGCGACTAGGCCATCCTTTGCTTACTTGATCAACTTGTTTAGACAAGTATGTCACTGCCCTTCTATCTGGTCCCAAATTTTAGGGCAGGACCCATAGGCCTATTCCCTGTTTCTCATGAGAGAATAACCAGAAAGGCTTAATGATGTCTCGTAAACCCAAAGCAGGGACATCCATCAGCTTCCTCTTCAGCTGATGAAATGCTCTGTCTCCATTCCAAGTGAGGGTTTTCTGATTTGATTTTAATAGTTCACAAAGGGGTTTTACCAGGAGTCCATAGTTATATATCCATAGGTGACACCATCTGGTCATTCCTAGGAACGTGCGGGGCTCCTTAGCTGTCTGTGTCGAAGGGTCTGACAGATGGCCTCCTTCCTTCCAGTTCTAGTCTGTTGACCAGCCATGACCTCATATCCAATGTAAGTTACTTGCTGCTGAGTGACCTGGGCTTTCTGTGGAGAGACTCAGTAGCCATTGTCCTAAAAAATTCAGTAAACTAATCATACACACTATGCACAGTTCTTTAGTCTCTATGGCTATTAATAAATTGTCCACATACTGCAGAACTTCCCAGTTTCCATGTGGCCATTCTCATTGTTCCAGGTCTTTGGTTAGTTGATTTCCAGAGAGTGGGGCTGCTTTTAAATTCCTGGGGCAGTACAGTCCATGTTAATTGCATCTTTCTTCCAGATTCTGGGTTTTCCCTTTCAAATGCAAACAATAATTGACTTTCTGAGCTTAGAGGCAAGCAAAAGAGGCATCTTTTCGGTCCAGCTAGGTAAACCAGGCTGATTCAGGTACTAATTTGGCCAATAGTGTATATGGCTTTACTACAACAGGATGCAGATCTTCAACAATTTTGTTGATGGCCCTGAGATCTTGTACTATTCGATAATCACCATCTAATTTTTTGACTGGTAAAACAGGAGTGTTATATTCTGATTCACACTCCTTTGGTGAAAAAGATTTCATAAATCAGTCAATTATTAGTTGAAGGGCTTTATTTATGAGGGCTAAGCTCAGAATTTCAACCATTTACCCCTTACTCTACTTTCCATTTTTCCTTTTTCAAATTTAATTTCTGCCTCTAATTGCTCTAACAAGTCTCACCCCAGTAAAGGTTTTGGTGAGTTTGGTATGTATAAAAATTTTGTATTCCTAATTGTTTTCCTAATTTAAATTTTATACATTTCAGAAAATATGCCTTTTCACTTTGGCCAGTAGCAACCCTTACCATTACAAAATCATTGTCTAAAGGTGTAAAGCTTCGTTTAAAACTGAAAATGTTGCTCCAGTATCAACTAAGAACTCCATATTGTGCTGTTCTTTTCCTATCTTTATTACAATCAGTGGATCTGCTAGGGGAGGCTCCCCAGGTCCCTGTCAGTCATCCTTGATGTGGGCCTGTACCTTCCCTTTTCCTTTCCACTTCTCTGGACACTCATTTTGCCAGTGTCCCCTCTGCTTACAGCATGCACACTGGTCCCTTCCTAAAGGCCGCTTGGGTCCCACATTCTTGAATCCTCTACTCTCCTGTAGTGCTGCTACTAATGCCCGCTTTTCTTTCCTTTGGTCCTCCTCCTCCCTATCGCTATATACTCTCCATGCTTCATCTAACAACGTCTCCAAATTCCTACTCTCTGGTGCTCTCAGCTTTTGCAGCTTCTTTTGAATATCACATGCTGATTGCCCTATAAATAATGACACTAGCTGTTGTATTCCCACCTCTGATCCCAGATCTAAGGGTGTGTGCTACCTCATAGTATTCCATAGCTTATCCAGTAATTCTGATGGAGTATATTTGGGTTGCTACCAAATGACATATAGGGTTGACCAATTAATTACTTTCAGTATAGCCCGCTCCATGCCCCTTACAATCCAATCTCTATATGCTTTTAGCAATAGGCTCCCTTGTTAGCATCCCTGTGTGGGTCCTGTAAGGGGAAGTGATCTCTTATATCTTCTCCTGTACTTTTGAGGCAATCAGTGGCCAGATCCTGGGCTGGTTTTAATATTAATTGTTTTTCAGTTTCTGTCATGTGATCCAATAATAATGGTATGATATATAGTTATAACTGGACCTGTTAGAAATAAGCTCAAGGGAAGCGTATCAAGGATTGAAGGATAGTGGACTAATGAGAGGTCTCCCTCTGCCATTTCATTTGAGAGAAGGGATAGATGTTTAGAAATCATGGAAGCACCTGAGAAGGGTCTGGTAGGAAATGGGGCCCACACTCACAAAAAGTTGTTAGATTCATTAGCTCATCTCAAGTCCGTCTATAGCAATGCACACAATATGAGCAACAAACAGGTAGAGCTTGAGGCCATGATGCAACACGAGAACTATGGCATAGTAGCTGTGACAGAAATGTGGTGGGATGCCTCACATGACTGGAGTGCTGCAATCGATGGCTACAAGCTCTTCAGAAGGGACAGACAGGGAAGGAGAGGCGGTGGAGTGGCCCTGTGTGTTAGAGAATGCTGTGAGAGCTCAGAAATCAAGTACAGTGATGACGGGGTTGAGAGTGTTTGGGTTAGGTTAAGGGCCAATAAAGCAGATCTTGCTGTTGGAGTCTGCTATAGACCCCCCAGCCAAAGCAGTGAGGTGGATGAAGCTTTCTGTAAACAGTTGGGAGAAATCTTGCGGTCACTTGCCGTTGTTCTTGTGGGGACTTTAACCTCCTGGGTGTCTGCTGGGATCACAGCACAGCAGAGGGAACAGTCCAGGAGGTTCCTGGAGTGTGTGGAGGATAACTTCCTCACACAGCTGGTGAGTGAGCCGAGCAGGGAAGGTGCCTCCTGGACCTGCTGCTTGTGAACAGGGAAGAGCTGGTGGGGGAGGTAAAGGTTGGAGGCCGTCTAGGGTGCAGTGATCGTGAGATGGTTGAGTTTTCCATCCTTGGAGAAACAAAGAGAGGGGTTAGTAAAACTGCCACCTTGGACTTCTGGAGGGCAAACTCTGACCTCTTCAAAAGACCAATTGACAAAATCCCTTGTGAGGCTGCCCTGAAGGATATGGGAGCCCAGGAAGGCTGGACATACTTCAGGAGAGAAGTCTTAAAGGCACAGGAGCAGGCTGTGCCCGTGTGCTGGAGAACAAGCAGGTGGGGAAGGAGACGGCCTGGCTAAACAGGGACCTTTGGCTGGATCTCAAGAACAAAAGGAGAATCTATTGCCTTTGGAAGAGGGGGAAGGTCTCTCATGAAGATTGTAAAGATGTAGTGAAGTTATGCAGGGAAAACATCAGGAGAGCCAAAGCACAGCTAGAGCTCAGCCTGGCTACAGCTGTTAAAGATAATGAAAAATGTTTCTATAAATTCATCAACAACAAAAGGAGCTTTAGGGAAAATCTCCCTCCTTTACTGGATGCAGAGGGAAACGTGGTAACTAAGGATGAGGAAAAGTCTGAGGTGCTCAATGCCTACTTTGCCTCAGTCTTTGGCAGTGGAACTGGCTGTTCCCTGCACACCCAGCCTCATGAGCTGGGAGATGGGGAGGGGAAGCAGACTGAGGTCAGCACAGTTGAAGAGGAGGTGGTCAGAGACCTGCTGCACCACTTGGATGCACACAAGTCTGTGGGACCGGATGGGTGACACCCAAGGGCGCTGAAAGAGTTGGCAGATGTGCTCGCCAAGCTGCTGTTCATGATTTACCTGAAGTCATGGCTGACTGGGGAGGCCCCATTGGACTTGAGGGTGGCAAACCCAACTAATGGACAAGGGAAAAGCTGTGGATATTGTCTACCTGGATTTTTTGAAAAGCATTTGACACAGTTGCCCATAAAATTCTCATAGAAAAACTGGCTGCCCATGGCCTGGATGAGCACACGGTCTGCTGGGTCAAGCACTGGCTGGAAGGACGGTCCCAGAGAGTGGTGGTCAGTGGAGTTAAATCCAGCCAGTGGCCACTCACAAGTGGTGTTCCTCAGGGCTCAGTGCTGGGACCATTTCTGTTTAACATCTTTACTGAGGATCTTGGTAAGGACACAGAGTGTGTCATAAGCGAGTTTGCAGACGACACCAAGGTAAGCAGGAGTGTGGATCTGCATGAGGATAGGGAGTATCTACAGAGAGACTTGGATAGATTGGATCAGTGGGCCAACGTTAACGGTATGATCTTCAACAAGGCCAAGTGCCAGGTCCTGCACTTGGGCCACAACAGCCCCCTGCATGGCTACAGGCCTGGGGAGGTGTGGCTGGAGCTGTCTGGGAGAGAAGGATCTGGGGGTTCTCATTGACAAGCAGCTGAACATGAGCCAGCAGTGTGCCTGCGTGGCCAAGAAAGCCAACGGCATCCTGGCTTGTGTCAGAAATAGTGTGACCAGCAGAAGCAGGGAGGTGACAGTCCCCCTGTGCTCTGCACTGGTGAGGCCACACCTGGAGTACTGTGTCCAGTTTTGGGCACCTCAATACAAGAGAGATCTCGAGGTGCTGCAGCGAGTGTAGAGGAGGGCAATGAAGCTGATGAAGGACTTGGAGAATAAATCCTGTGAGAGCAAATGAAGGAGCTGGGACTGTTTAGTTTGAGGAGGAGAAGGCTGAGGGGAGACCTCATCACTCTCTACAACTCCCTGTGGACATTGTAGAGAGGTTGGTGCTGATCTCTTCTCACAGGTAATTAGCGACAGAACAAGAGGGAATGGCTTTTAACTGCAACAGGGGGGGTGGTTTAGACTGGTCATTAGGAAAAGCTTTTTCACAGAAAGAGTGGTCCAAGAGTGGAATAGGCTGCCCAGGGAGGTGGTGGAGTCCTGATCCCTGGATGTGTTTAAGGGCTGTTTAGATGAGATGTTGGGGGATATGGTGTAGGGGAGAACTTTATAGAGTAAGTGATGGTTGGACTCGATGATCCCAGGATTCTTTTCCTACCTGAATGATTCTGTGATTCTATATATCACTCCAATCTTGGTCATGTTGTTTTATTGGAAACTGAAAATACTTGGTCACCCCAACAGGGTCATTTTGATACGCCTTCACTACACTTTTCAAATGTTTCAAAATCAAAGGAAGTGAAGGGGAATTTTATTTGGACAGGGCCCCCATCTGGCCCTACAACCTCTCTCAAAGGAGCTGGCATCACTGCTTGTTTCAGAGTGTGAGAGGATATGGGGCTACGAGGTGGGGAGCCTGGGTCCTCTGAATTTTCACTCTCCTCCTGCTGGCTTCCTACTGGTGGTTTATAATACTCTGGTAAATTCTTTGTCTCGGCCCCTGTCTCTTTCCCCAGTTTTGTGCATGTCTGTCCTATACTGCATGATGAGCAACATCTTTTCAACTTCTTTTCCTTTTTATTTTCTTTTTCCAGTGCCAACCCTAGTGTGTCTTGTGGGGGTGCCATGCCACAGTCTATTTGATATTCAGGATGGTCTTGGAGGGTGAAAAACATGTCTGCATAGGAAACTATCCCACTTCCCTTCCCTCTGTAAAAACAGCATCAGTTGTAGTAGGTTGTTATAATTCAAGGTCCCATTAAGGGGCCATTTCTCCCCCTCATCCAATTTATATAGGGGCCACCACTGATTGCAATATTTTATCAGGGTCTTTTTGTTCACACTCCCACCTGAGGGTTCCCCTATCTTTTTCCATTGCCTTAGAATATAGCCTAGGGGACTCTTTTTGTTTATTCCTCGACCTTGACTGCTTCCCATCTTGTCTATCTTACAAAAAAAATTAAATAAACTCTCGCTCAGGCACATGGTACAAATGCACTCTTACCACAATGTATGCACCCTCACTCCAAACAACAGTTAACATAGAATTATTGCCTCCTTGTTAAAGGAGATACTGAGCAAATGAACAAGCAATCAGCACCGATGACAAAGCGGGGGCGCCCTAGGACGCGCTCTGTACTAAGGAACATTAAGTTGTCTTGCCCATACAGTCTCAGACCTCCATTAATGGATTCTTTTACTGATTCCTTACACTATCTAAATTTCCACAGATCACTTGTATGAGCTCTCCCAGGCGCTCTATTCTGTCCCAATCTTATCAATTCTTACAATCCAAACACCAAAAATCATCCCTAAACCTAACCTAAACGTAAGTCTTACAAGTAAAATAATAACAAAGATTGGGTTACATGAAAAATCCCAACACCCACATATAGGACACCAGCACTTGACAATAGGTTCAGGTAACACTGTTACAGAGTCTGCCTGCCATGTGCTTCATTCATCTCTGACCGCTTCCCTCGCGGCATAACGGAACTGCAGATCAGAGAACCCCTGCAGCTGGGCTGCGTCTCACACATGCAAAACAATCACACAATCACACAAAGAGGCCCTTTACACTTCTTATTCACACAACATAAAATAACGAATACTCCAAGCATCAAAACACCAATTATAACAATTGCCAAGCTCACATTTCCCAGCATAAATTATAAACTGTGAGCTGTTTGCTGTTTATGATTCACCACAGATCCACACCAAATTGATATCGATTAATTATTATAAGTGGTACCAGATTTCACATTTGATGGTAATAATGACAATGCCACACCACTCCCATACTTCCATACCAGGAGATCTAAGATTCTAGTGTGGTCAGAGCGTCAAAACCACTCTGCCACCCATGGGCCCCGCTACCACTTAGGGACTCAAATCCCAACCCCAGGAGGAAACACCAAGGCTCTTTACCTCACGTAGGACATCTCTTCACAATTTACAGGTTCTCCACTTTCTCCAACATACCTGGTGCGCTGAAGGATGGTTCTTGTCTGCCTCTTGTGGGCAGAGACAGAACCTGCATCAAGATATCTTGATTTCTACTTCAGTTTGATAATTAGCAGAGCTGTAAAACCTTTGAATGTCTGTGACAAGAGTGTTTTGTGTGAAAGTGATAAGAAGCAGTAGATGGAAGAGGAAAGTATGTTAAAATTAGGGCAGGTGGAAATGCCTTGTCCCTTTAGTACTACAGAAGTATTTCATGCCTATATCACCTTTGTTGTCATTCCCTATTTTTTCATAATTATCCTATATCTTTCTTAAAATCAACAAACTAGAGCTATGTAACTTCTTATGTTTTGTTCTCAAATCCGTTGCCAATAATCTGTAAGGTTCTCTGACTTTCTAATGATGCTCGGTGCTGAAATGTTTTCCAGGAATTATCCACAACAGCTTCAAGATCTTTTGGAAGAGGGAATGTCTGAGTCAAAAGTTATACTTATGATTTTCCCCTTGGTTTTACTGTGTACTTTTTATATTACATTTACCAATTTATTGGCAGGTTATCCAGGTGGTTTACTGATTAGGGATAGCAATTAAACTCAAACACCAGAGTGAAAAGAGCAGGCATATTTTACTTAAAACAACTAAATAATGTAACAGAGTAATACAGAAAACCCACAGGAAGAAAAGACAGAACAGTGCACTTAAACAAATGGGAAAATACAAGGTAATGCATCAAATCATTACTACCTGACGAAGAGAATAGTGATTAAGAAAGATCCATCCCCACTTGCACACGTTCCCATCACCCAGCCCCGCAGTGGCTGGGCAGCCCCGGTTACAGCGAGGGTTTGCAGAGCCTGTCCCAGCAAGGGGGAAATCCTACGCGGTGCATCCACCCATAGGTGAGGCTGCCAAAGTCGCTGTGAGCGGGTCCAGCCTTATATACCCCAAAATCAGCAAGCCAGAAGAGATGGCACCTTTGTTTTAAGTGGAAATATCTGGTTCTGTTCTCACGTTAGATTCTCCCAGAGCCGGGCCAAGACTCAAGGAAGAAACTAAGGTAGTTTCCCAGCTTATCTAATTGATTTATGAGCAATGTCTCATGCCAGGTTGCATGGCCAAACAGCTGTCTCTGTGACCCTGCTATCTTCCTATACACATATATTTAGCATAAACATGTTTAGTACAATACCTACTAATACAATAGTTGTTAGCTATAAAATATACAAGATTGATTTATAGATTGGCTCTGTCTTGGGCCCATTGTCCAAGCCTTAGCACTTTGATCTGTTATCTTGCCTATACTTAAGAAAAAAATAAGGATATATATATAGATATATATATATAGATATATATATATATACACACTCAGGATAAACACATTTAGTACAATAGTTACTAGTACAATGGTTGTCCGCTATAAAATATACAGGATTCATCTATAGGTCAACTCTGGCTTGGACCAGTTGTCCAAGCCTTAGTACTTCACCAGTGTTATGAGAAGACTTTATTTCCTAGTTGTCTTTAGGAATTGTGTGTTCTGAATAATTCTGTGTCGTATAGCATACCCTTTTCAGGTAATTTTCCAGTATGCTAAACTGTTCACAGTGCCTGTAACCTTTCCCACGTTGTGATGTCTGCTTCATACCTCAACACTTGTGAATGTGGAGACTCCCTTCCACTGCACAGCGGCTTTGTTTCTTTAAGAGGCTTTGCGACAGACATGTTACAACTTCCCACAATATTCCTAGACACTACCAGCTCACCCACCTGCTCATTGAATCTGTTACAGAACCCTACCATATTTTTGAGACATTTTTATCTACAAAGCTGTATTGATTTCTCTCCAATACAGTTTCTTTATCCTTTTGCTTTCTGTATTTCATCATTATAGTTTCTACTAGTTGCCTTGGTACAGATCACACCAGTCTGACTTTTTCCAGACATGATTTTGCAACCTTCTGATGTTAAAACCTTGCTGATTGCACCAGGCC
Organism: Athene noctua; assembly: GCF_965140245.1. Taxonomy (NCBI): domain Eukaryota; kingdom Metazoa; phylum Chordata; class Aves; order Strigiformes; family Strigidae; genus Athene; species Athene noctua. The sequence goes on along the minus strand of NC_134077.1, from coordinate 58,975,636 downwards.
AGGATTTTACTCAGTGGTCATTATGTCAGAGAGGCTGAAGATACCAAATAATAACGTTTCAAAAATAGATTCAGATATGAAATGTGTGAGATGTCTGTTTCAGTAGACTAATGCTTGATTTATTTCCTTTGGCTGTCTTAGCTGTCAGTTCTGTTTCATGATTTATTGTTAAACCAAATGCCACAGTATCCAGCAACTGAGACTCTGCACCTGCTTCTCAATCTGACACATGGATGTTTGATATTAAAAAAAAAAAAAAAAGAACAAATTAAAATTAGAATGTTCCCTGGTTTTTTATTATCAGCAATATTTTGCATTGAAATGTTTGGCTTATGAACAGACCGGAGATAGCATAAAGATAAGAGCATTCCCAGGAGGTTAGAATGCAACATGTTAATGAAGGAAGCAGCAGCATGCATGTTATGTGGGATTATCTTTAAATATTGCCATAACAAAGTTCAAAGGCTTTGCAGAGCTTCAGTTAAAATCTTCCTTAAATAACTTTGCAGTTCTAGGTGTTTGATAATAACACCTACAGCATGCCAAATGCTTACTGTAAATGCACAACCAACTTTTCAGCTGTAGATACTGGAGATTTTATTTGCAGTTAGGCAAGTTCTTGAATACATTTCAAAACTATGAATAATATTTTATTTTCATGGCATTTGTCTACCTTTGTGTATTTGGCACTTACTAGTAGCACATATATGAAATGAGTGGCTGTATCTGCTTCAGTTAATTTTAGCAGGAACAAAGCCAGGTCCTGAAATTGCAGTACATCATCCTTGATTTTACGTAACATTTGAAAATTCTGTTCCTCGTGGTTTTGGGGAGAAGGCTCGAAGAATGCTTGTTGAGTCTATAATCTTTTCAGTATCAGGACCTAGGCTTTACTCAGAGAAGGATTATTATCTTTGCAACATGCTGCAGTCAACACTTGCAAATTATACGGTGGCCTCTCTCAATTTGACTAATTAACAGGGAATTTTTAATTGTGTCCATAATGTCTGACAACTAATTCTAGAGAATGGGGTTTTATTTAAATAATAAGAGGACCTACAGAAGACAAAAAGGGAGTGTACACATCATAGTAGAAGGCTATTTGTGGTTGTCCTCTTTCTTTGGAAGTAAGTCCTGTTATGACATCTTGCATAATCAGCATAGATTTCTACATAGAAAATAGCATTTTACAAAAATCCAGACTAATTTTAATTCTTATAAAGATAGAAGCTAATTATGTATCTGTTAATTTTATTCAGGTTTATCTTGTAGAAGCTTGTTTTATATTTTTATAAAGATTTTTAAGAGACCTTGTTCTTAGATCTGTCTCCATTTAAGATATAGTACTCCTTTTTTTCTTTGCACTCTTCCTCTCAAGAATCACCTACTGTGGTATAGTTTACATGAACTCTGTTGCTACATGAAGCCAAAATTCAAGATGTGTAGGACTGTCTGGTACAGTTTATGGGGCCACTGTGATACAATGGTGTGCTGGGAAAAATGGTCTGGGTTAGTCCCACGCCAGGCAAAGGCAAACCCATCCAGGGGATTGCTTTTGTTCAAGGACCTGGGTGTACCTGGTGGGTGATGCAGGACAATGGAGAGGTCCGATGCGTACCACAAAGGGACTTGATTTTGGGTGAGAACATACCGTGAATTTTGTTAACTGGGGTGGGTTTTTTGGTTATTGTTAATTGCTAAGTGGCAGCTGGGCATGATGCAGATGGTATAGAATAAAGGGGTGGATTATGTCCTGGTTCAGCTGGATAGGGTTAAGTTTCCCCAGCAGTGGGGAGGGAGCTCTAGCCGGGTTATTCATATACCATGCTGATGTCAGGTCTGGGCGCTCAAGCACGGGAAGAGCGAGGGACGGCTTTTGTCCGAGTCAGTACCCTCACTGCTGTATCCGTGCGGTGTATCTCTTGTTCTGTTCATTGTTATTACTGTTACTGTTATCGTTGTTGCTCGGTTTGTTGTTGTTGCACTGTTGTATTAAATTTCTCCTTATCTCAACCCCAGGGTTTGTATCTCACTCGCTGCCCCCTCCAGTCCAAGGGTGGAGGAGGGCCAGTGGCAGGGCCTAAACCACCACAGGTGGTGCTTCTGTTTTTGTACTGGCTTCTAAATGCTTTAATGATAGAGCTTAAATGTAGAAAGCCCTAACTGGTTTTGAGCCCTGTGTCCTAGGAAACAAGGAAACATTGGTGACACCAATGCAATTTCAGACAGTATAGAGATTGAGCAATTTTCACTTTTCATTTGAAAGAAAACTATAAAAGGTCAGTCCCTCTGAGGTCTCTGAGTTTACACAGCTTCCAGGAGAATTCAGCTATAGAAACTGTCAAGACACTTCAACAAAAGTTATCCTTTCTCCCTTACTGGCAAGAATAATTTGAGGTGTCTAAATTGCATCTGCTGACTAATCGATACAGCTTTATCCTGTTCTTAACTAACGCTTTTAACACTGCATCTGACAGTAGTTATCAAGCCTAGCTCAGCATTCTTTACGTCGGGCCAAATCATCTATGGGAAGATTCTTTGTATCTGGTGAGTGGGATTTTGTGCTCTGGCCTGATGTGTGGGTGTGTGGCTGTCCCTTTGGACATGCATGAGGTAATCTATTGTAGATTAGGTAGAGCCGGGAAACTGAGCATATGTCTAGAATGTTGCAAGCTCTTCTGGTGCAGGAGTCTAAACTGTGTAACAGAAAGCATTACTAAAATTTAGTAACTGACAAGTCAGTTAAGCCAGTCAATGTCAGTTTGAAGGCTTTGTTTTGTTTTCTTTTTTTTTGAGGGGACAGCAGAACAATGTGGGTGGATTTGTTTTTTTTAAATTGGGACATAGACTCACATGACTGTTCCTAAATAAAAAAGCTTTGATTTTCTGAGGCAATACATGTTTGCAATAGCTACTGATTGACTCTTAGAAATGTAAGATGATTTTTAAAAACTAACTTTGGGTTTTCAAGTTTGAAACTGTGGTCTTTCTTTAACTTCAGAAGACTCTAGCATGCTTATACAGTATTAATGCATGAAAAGAACCATTTTACCTGTCTCAGAACTGCAAAATACAAAACCAGCAATAGCTTCAGTTTCTTGACTTTTGTATCCTATTTCCCTTTTTTGATTTTTTTCCTTCCTTACCCCCATCCCCAGTACCATTCCAGAATCTTCATCCTGATACATTTTTTCTCACAGCTGTATCTCTCTTCACTGCATGTATTTATCTCCCTTTCTCTCTTTTTTTTTTTTTTTTTTGTAAGCAAAGTAATTTGTCTCCTTGACCGCAACCCCACATACTTATGTAGCTCACTCTTTTGAGTTCTCCCTGTGAGGCATATGGGGCAACCATTTCCATCAGTAGAGGGTAGTTTCTGTTTGATTTTTCTATTCTCATCAACCCATACAGTTGCAGCTCAGTAGGAGTCCTTGGATCTTCTAGCCCATTGAGATGCACAACTTTCCCTTGAAGTATGCAAATGAGTAGTTATATAAAGAAAATTCATTTAGGCATTTCACAATGATTTATTAACATCCAGACTGAAAAATTCATGCTTTCAAAGCTATAGTTCATACAGTCTTTCCCAGCAAAACTTTTAGTTAACCAGATTGAAGGTATTTTTCTAGGTGGAAGTAATAATAGCCCCTTACCTTTTAGCAAATATATTTTTAATAGAAGCACAGCACATAGTGACACAGTGTGTTAGTGCATCCATATTTTATCTGAGAAGATTAGAGTTTCTAGTTCAGACCATTAAACAAAATTAATTTAGGGAGTGTTCCCATTATCTTAAAAATCAGCTGCAAGATTTGAGTACTTCATAGTATTTCAAGGGTCTTTCAAGAGCTTATTCAAAGATGGGTGCTCAGTGCAGCTTTAGTTGCTTAAATAATTAGCTTACTTCTTACAAGGAATGAGGATGCAAGGTGGAAGACTTTGCCCTTTCAACACTCATTTAGGTCACAAAGCCAAAAGAGAGCAGTAAGTAAATATGAAGTTCTAGCAATGTTTGCCAAAGGAAAACCTTAAGATTGGTACCAGAAATTGCAATTCATGTCACTTGTCAACCTTCCGGTATAAACTTACATAGCACCCACCTGCACATTCAGTGTCAGAAAACACTGACTTTCCCTCACTTACATGAACAATGAATTCTCTTACAGAACACAACTGAATTTCAAATTTCTGTCCAAATACATTTATATAATATGTACTAGAATATTTATGACCAATTTTGCAAAATATAAAACTAGTAACTCCATTTATTTAGAAACAGAGGCTTCAGATGTAAAACTAATTCTATTTTCAAGGCATCATGTAAAGGGTCACGTCTTGACTAATGTTATGCATGTAGAGATAGTATTTTAATGGTTTTATGCACCCTTTAATATATTTATGTGAATAAGAATTGAACTAATCAGAGGTATAATCTGTGTTGTTACACAAAAAAATTAAAACAAAAAAAAGGCATCCCTATTGACGTACCTCATATACCTGTGCTTTTAAAAAAGCATATTGAAATATAGAGCTGTGCCAAATACTATCAATTTTATTAGACATTAAATTTTATTAGAAGCTGTTGATCTGCATACATTTTTACTTGTACTTCTCTAAATTATTTTTGTGATTATTATTTTTTAAAATTTTCTCCAGACCTAGGATGAAAGTTTTGAAGTTCACGTTTGATACAGAATGAGTCATCTCCATATTTCTTTAATTCTCTCTGTCTTTAGTGTCTGACATGGAAAGCAGCTTATATATATTGGAGTTAATATACGTTTCTTTCTATTGATAGAAGATAATTTTACCTAACCATATTTTTTATTATGAAAGTACATAAGTTTTTATTGTTTGATCTCCAGCTGTAACAGACAAGACTGTTTAAATACAATTCAAATCCAAAGCCAAGGTTTCAGTGCAGCTACAATGCTACTGCTGAACATTTTTCCGTCATTAATAATTCTCTTTTATTTTGAACTCATTTGTTTAAGAAAATATGGTAATAACCTCACCTTGCTGGTGAACAGTCTGGTGATAAATTAACAGAACAGATACATTTTATTTTCAGAAACAGTGAATCTGTTATCTAAGAATGAAGTGAAAGGTGGAAAAACAAAGAGAAGAGGAAGGGATCCCCAAAAGTTCATGCTATGGCATAGAGCTTGGCTGTTCTTATCACTGTGCTGACAAAAAATATCATGCTTTGAACTGTAAATAGGATAACTGTATCTTAAGATTTGATACAGTATGTGGACTCACTGCTCTAGTTTACAATACTTAAAACTTTATAAACCATACAGATACAAGCTTCAGAAAATCTCATCTGACTTCTTGTTTTACTCTTTGCCATGAACACATTGGAAGAGAATACACTTAACAATTCTGCTTTATGAAGTCCATGTGCTGTGTATAAGTGAGATCAGAAGATGGCAGAAAATGTAACAGTGAAGTTTTTTGAAAAACTGTAAATTTGACAGCCATGGAGCATTTAAAGAAAATTAAAAAATACAGCCAAAACCTGGTTAGTTCTTTGTAGACCTGTAAAAGAGCAAGTGCTGATTTGCTTGATTTGTTCTAGATACTTTCAAAGCACTTTTTATAATGTTTCCTTGGTGAGAGAAGAGTGGAGGCCCAGATAATAAAGGCTTGTGTAAAGGCAGAGAGACACTGCTACAGTATTTCTCTGGGAATTAACAGAGCATAAAAATGGACAAAGATTAATCTGATAACAATGTCCTTAGGATCTATGTAAATTTAATATATAATCAAAGTAAATTTTTTCTACTTTTGAAGTACAAAAAGTTAGATTTATTTTTTTTTTTAAGCAAATTGAACAGAGGTAAAGATAGGAAAAATACTCTGTAGAAAATATAATCAGAGGAAGCAGCATGAGTGATATACTTTCTGGGTAAACCAGAGAACATCTTCTTACATTTTCTAAGGGCTTAAAACTTTATAGATCTATGCCATCAGAATTTAGTGCTCTTAGCTTCACTTATACCAGAAGTTCCATTAAAATCTATGTGAACAAGTATTGTGATAGATATCCATCAAAAAATGCTAATTCTTTTTTTAAAAGGTAGATCTTATGGTGGGTGTTCTGATAAAGTGCAATTAGGCAAAAAAAGTCAGTAAATGTGTATATCATGGTTGTATCAGTATAGTGACTTGAGGTTCTACAAAAATATGATACCTAAATTTGTAATCTTTTATGTGAATGTGTGTTCATGGAACTAAATGACATTTAGTTGCATAAATAACATTACTCATCTACATATCTTTCTAAATAGAAAACCAAGAGTATTGTCATGCTGAAAGATTTAATATAACACTTCTGACCACTTTCTGAGTAGAAAGATCTTCTCTTCTTCAGCCATCTGGAAGACTTTCACACTTTATTACAGCAAATTGCTTTTAGTAATGAAAATTGCTGACTCCCCAAAAGGAATTTATATTCTTAAATTAGTTACACTCTAAAATTTCATAAAACATTAGATGTTTCTTACTTTCTCATCATCTCTGTTTGAATCCACAATACATACTGAGGTTTCTCTGAGTATTGCCACCTTCTTGCTAGCTAGAACTGAAATAACTGTGACATAAAGCTGTGACATTACTTTTACAACAAATTGTTTAATGTGTTGAATTCAGTTACAAGGTATACTGGAATTTGAAATTTTCTAGACGATACGAGTCATGTTCAGAGATTATATAAAAGTCATGTGAACATAATACTTTTCATCCAAAATACTTTGACTGTGGAAGAAAACCCCAAACATATTTTTAGACATACCTATTCTCTGTTCTTTCTTCCATTCTCAGTCCTTTTCCTCACTTTTCTTGCAGCAGGCTTTCCACTTGTGTGAAGACTATTTATACAAATATTGCCGTGTGCTAACTGTGATTCAGTTATGGTTTTTCACTGTTGTTGAACTTGAAAATCAAAGAAACCATTAGATCGGAGTTTTTGGAAATACATTTTTGCTGGAGTGTATGTAATGGCTTGTAACTGGCTTGTTCAGGTTTCTCCTAAAGTCAGCACTGATAACATATAAACCATTACTTTAGATTTTCATGTCCCATAAATTGACTTGAAAATATTTTGAAAAATTGACAGAGTTACTTAGAAAGAACTTGTTTTGTTTCTCTTTCACATTCAGTGCATTTTTTTCCTGGGTCAGTGTTAATGAAGTCTGCTGTGCTAACATGAAATACTGACAGAAAGCCCAGCAAATGTCTTTCCAAATTGTCACCAGGATCTGTCCAAACAGTACGATAAATGTCATTTCAATCAAAAAATAAATGGTTCTGTCCTGTAGAAGCAGATACTGAGCAGATGAGACTCATGTTATTTTATATGCCATATACAGGGCAGGCTAAGGGAGTAAGTAGCTATTGTGGATAATTAAAATGGCCAGAAATTCTGGCTAATTGTTCTTCCTGTTTTAATCTAAGAATGCCTACCTGGCACATTCAGTTTTAAGGATGGTAGATTAGAATTTCAAATTCTATATCTAATTTTTACATACCTAAGTGTTTTCTTGAAAGAGCACTGAAGATCTTTAGTCCTGCTATTGAATCATACCCTTTTAGATGTCTTTGCAGGTTTAGGTTTGCCCATTCTCTTCTCTTGCAAGATTCATTTTTTGCCCACTTGGAGTAAACTCCAGTATCAGTCTCACTTACTTCTACCATAAAACATGTCTGACAACTAAATTGACACCTCCAAACATATTTCACACATTGTAGGTAGAGATTGCTGGCCTTGTGTGACCTGTAGTTTAGGAGACAGATTTTGGTGGTGCTCTGTCTGCACAGAGTAGGACTGAGAAATTGAAAAATCAGGTTTCTTTCAATATTTATAACTTTTCTGCCTAGCAGCAGTGATGAATAAAGGTCCTTTGCAGATCCAATTTTTGGTTAGATGGGTTATCTTATGAACTGAAGTCTTGTCTTCTAGAACTTACTCTTTTTTCCAGTAATTCCGCCTGCAAGATGTTCATACTGAACTAACTGAAGTTGCAGGGAGGCTGTATGTTCCTTATATAGGGCCCACAGAATCATAGAATGGTTTGGGTTGGAAAGGACCATCGAAGATCATCTAATCCAATCCCCCCCTGTACATATACAGGGTCATCTTTCACTAGATCAGGTGAAAGATATGAAAAATAACTCTTTTTCTCTTTTTCTCTGCCCATGATAAAGGCTAAATTCCTGTACGCTCTGGTTATTAAAAAAAAAAAAAAAAAAAAAAAAAAAAGACTATGATAAAGAGTTTGCCTTACCAAATATTAATGATTACAAATATAATTTAAATCCAAACAAATTCAGTGATGCCTCGAGAACTTGAATCCACAGAAATCTTTTCCAGCCACTACTGTACCAATCCATCCCTACAGTATCATACCCAGGGCAGTGTTTGTCCAAGTGTGGAGCTAAATATCTCCAGAACCACTGTTGCATCTGTTTTTCTGTGCAGCTTTTAGGATGTTCACTGAAAATCTTCCCTTTTGTTGCTAAGTTTATTATGAATAGTCTGAAAAAAAACCCCTGTGCTTTGAGCTTGCTCCAGCATGTTAGCATATCTGCATGTGCTCTGACTCACTCCAAACTGTGATGCTGACAGATTATCATTTTAGGTTTTCAGGTACCAGTCATGTCAATATACTTTTTCATTATGAAAATCTGAACCGTTTGACTTTCATAGTTAAAAAAAAAAAAAATGTACTTCAATAATGATAAACCATTTTAGATTGCACTTTACTTTTCATGTTTGTTTGCTCTTTGGGATTGAGTATATTTTACTTGGACAGACTGGAAACAAGTCTAGGAACAAAACAGCTGCCATGTTGAGCACACATAGAAAGAAATGTAATATTTTTATGTTCAGAAAATAAATAGCATCAGACTTTTCAAGCTACATGTGCAAAAGTACTCTGAAAACAATACAGGAATGTGAGAAGAGCAAGGGGAATGTAACCTACCCTATCTTCACATGAAAAGAAATCACGTCATTCACGAAAGAAATCAAAAGAGTTACGTAATTTTACTAATGCTGTTCTTAAATGTGTGTATGTGTCAAAAATGTGTTGAATCTTTCAATATAGAAGGTAGATGCAAGATTTAACAGAACAATCAAGCTCACAGAAGGTTGTTGTGGGTTGGATATGTCCAATCTCATATTAATAAACACCTTTCTGAAACAGAGATTTTGAGGTAACCAGGTTAACCTTTTGGAGTTGTTAAGATAACTTCCAGTGCTTATTTTCTTCTGTTCTGACTGTGGGGAAAAACTGGAGATGGTTAATGTGGTACTCCAAAACTCTTTATGGGAGATCAGGTAGATATTAATAACCAAGAGGCTTTTTCAAAAAGGAGGACAAGAACAGAGACGGATTGCTTTTGTTCCATGCATGGAAGCAATGCAGACTTCTGGATACATTGAGATTGGTAGGAAGAATGGGACATTTTCAGTTCTGCCACAAAAGCCCGTGCAGCCTAGCTGACTATAATTGAAAGTCATTAAAGTCTAAAGGTCTTGACGCAGCAAGCATTAAAACTAGTAACTTTGCCATATTCTAAAAATTACAGAATTTATTTTCCTTTTTTTTTTTTTTTTAAAGATGAAGCCCAGTATACTCTGCAGTCACCTTCCAAGGAAAGTACAGGTGCATGCCACTTCTGAAAATCAGGTATTAAGTGTACATCTGATGTCAAGAATCCTGCCCCATCATCTTATATTGCATCTGTTCTGCAGAACTCAAGACCTGACTGACAAGGGGTTTGATAAATCACCCTGCTGTCCCCATAGGGCAGTATAGTTGCTTATGCTTGCATTGTCTCTGTTACACTTCTGACAACTGGGGTTAGAGATCACTCTTAAAAGTTGTCATGCTCTTTTTTCCCATGAAGAAGAAACTTACTCAAGCTCTGTCTCCTTTTTTCCATTGTTTGTTGTAGTAGATGGCGTCAGTCTATTTTTAACATTATCCACTTAACTCTGGCCCTTGAGACGTCTCGTTGAAAAGAGAATGACAATGTGAAGATAGCTACTGATGACAAAAAGTAAACGGATCATTTTGCCGTTCCATCACTGATTTTCAAATCTCTAATACTTTGAAGCCTTTTGGGATCCCCTCTGGAACACTTCCCACCACAATGCATCTCCTGAGGGAGGGGAGTGGAATACTTCTGCTAAAAGAGCTGTCAGTTTGATAGAGAGGAAACAGGCATTGTGTTTGTAATGATGGCACAAACTTATTTTGGCAGAAAATCGTAGCACTTTCAGAGTATTCTATATTTTGTACAGTCATAAGCCTCTAAGAAGTGCTTTTAAATGTTGTCGTTAGATAGCTTTGAATTGTTTTGAAATAGGGATATCTGTATTTTGAGGTAACCCCATTTAGTTTTCTATTTTTCTCACCCTGTGGACATTTGTTCCATTATTGGGACACCATCATTTAAACAAGTGTTTCTGCAAGCATTAAAACCAGTTTCCCAAATTTGCCTTTCTTTGATGGCTGACTTAGGTGTTTCAAACGAGGTAAAATTTAATTCAAACTTTCCCTGTTTTGAGGGCGTTTCTCTCTTTGTCTTTTTTCCTTCTCCCACATGGACCCACTGTGCCAAATAATGCATATGCTGCTTCTGCATTTTTCTTACTGTTGCCAACACCTATGGGGTCACTTCCTTTTTGTCTACAGGCTATTTTAGGACCTTGCTTCTCTGTGACCTCTTTTATCCTGAGTCTGGATAAACTCAGTCACTTGGGTCAAAAGTCTTGGATGTAGAGAACAGAAAACATGACTGCATGAGTCTGAGAAGCCAAGCTAAAAATAGGAAGAACACTTTCTTGTCTTACTTCTGGCAGACCTAAGTCTGAAACTAATGGAAATTTTATAATGGGATAATTCAGGAGTTTTTAATAAAATCCACTCGGTAATAAGTGACATACCAGTTCCAGGTCTATTGAGATGCTTTCTGCTACGTTTCTACTAGGAACATCCTCGTATTTTTGCATTTGAGGCTCTGGAGACAAAAAAAGATCCTGAGAAATACTGTAATTTCCACAGGAATGTGGAACATCTTACATCTGAGATGGTAAGCAGGTTTAGACAAAATTTATTTTGGCTTCTTATCCATACTGGAGACCATTGTACAATTAATGGTCATTGACTTAACAATTCTGTACCTGAATTTTACTGAGATTATGATATTGAACCCTGTACCTTGTGCTGAGTTTAGAAACTGGTTTCAGGGTCAACAGGATCTGAGGATTTGGCAAGAAATAAAGAGGAGGGGAAGTCACTACAGTGACAGATTCTGGGACTGATAGTCCTGTGACATAAGAGTTAGATCAAAAGGTTAGATACACAGTCAAATGAAATTGTTGCCTCAAAGATATATGTATAGATAGATAGATCTAAATATATGCTTTGAGGACAAATAAAAATAAAATTGAAAATTAAGACACAGTTTCTAAGGCTGTGGAAAAGAGGAAGCAGTAATGCTGGAGTTTTGGGTGAATGGCTGAGGTCACCGTAGGCAACACCCTAGTAGCTGAAAAACTCTCTTAAAATAAACTCAAGTACTCAATCAAGGTATCTGTCAGCCTCCTGAAAGAGAGCAATTTGAGTTTGCAGGATGGAAGGATGAAAGACACCAGATCACATTTTTTCTTTGGCAATGGGTATGAATGAAGTTTTCCTACCACCTTGGGTCTGAGTGTCTTCTTCAGGTGGCATTAAGGCATTCAGGGATGCTCTTTGCTTCCTTCATTATCTCTGCCAGCACTTACCCTGTTTGCAAGTATTTTTGTATGCATTTGACCAAAGAGTGAGAGAGACCAAATTCAGTGGTTACAGTGCATCCACCTAGGAGATGAGTGTCTGACTGCAGTGAACGCCTATGTGTCTGAGAATATAAGGTTAACAAGAGTGTAGAATACCTGATCCCATACTATCCAGAGTCAATAAACAACAAATTTAGATTCCAATTTCCTTAGGCTGATGAGGTAACTGAAGTTGAGTTGTTCATTTAGAGAGGTGAAGTCCCTTTATCACCATAGTTCTGTGTGGATATTTTTTCCATCTGACTATATTTGACAAAATCTGGCCAAATTCATTAACAGCTTTTGAAGAGCTGGGGCTTGTTTGTCTGTCTGTCTGTTTGTCTGTCTGTCTGTTTGTTTGTTTGTTTGTTTTAATGCCTAAAACTGCTACCGTATTATAAGACAGATAATTAATGACTGATGTATTTCAGTTCTCCCATTACCTAAGTTAATGGACTACCCTCCTTGAAAGCACATATGTAATTTTAATTTGGAAGTAAAGGTGTCTTTAATGAGGGTGGTTTTTACTTGAGGGTTGAGCTTCTTCATGTTTTCAGATCTTCTGAGCCAATATCAGAGCATGAAAGAAAGTTTGTGCCAAACTCCACAATCAAATGTTGAACATTTGTGTAGATGCGCCTGTAATCAAAGACCTGTAGAATCTGATTACTTCGTATTTCCATCTTAAGTCCAGAAAGGCTAATGGAAAGGAAGAGTTTGGAGCAGGGAAGAAATGTGACAAATGAGAAAAGGAAATACTAATATAAAAAGCTAGATGAAAGAAACAATGTGATGAAGGGCAATTCTACAGAGAGCTATTAAAAAGTCTTGTAAACAAGAAAAGCTGCAAAAATGAAGATTTCCCAACTAATTTTTTTTTTTAATTGAAAAGTTTTGTCAAAATGTAAGTAAAAAGAGAAACAGTCAAGTAGCAAACCAATGGCAGTCATAATGCACTTTAACAGTTCCTTACTTTTTTTAAGTAGGTTAATCAAGTTAGTAAGGCTCAAGCAAAAGGATTGTGTAGAGCCATGTACAAATGTTCATGAAAAAGATGAAAGACAAAAGGGAAAATAAATTATGTAAATTGTTTTCAGATGGCTTTTTGTTGTTTTGTTTATTTTTAATTTTTAAGATAACATGGTTCCAGATCAATTTTTTTCTTTTTAGAAAAGACCTTCATAATTATTAACTCTTCCTGGGATTCATCATCACTAGCTGAATCAGCTGCTTACTCTTACATCTGTCATCTTCTCTTTTACAATTTGAATTAAAGACTTGATGTAGACTTTGATAAAAGAGAGCAAGGGAACAAAATTTACCAGTTTTCTTGCTAACTCCATGGATGCTCTCAAGATTCATTGCCTTCAGAGCAGCAGCTGGATGTTCATTGTGCTGAATCAAGTATAATGAAAATAGAAACTGTATGTACTGCTCTAGCAATTGCTCTGGGAACACCCTTGAGACATTCTCAGCCCAGTAATCTCTTACAAAAGGAAAGAAATTGAATCCATCAGTTCTGCTTACATACTTATGAGAAGAGGCTTTAATTGTTTCTTGATTAGATTAGCATTTTACTTACAGTACTTACATGCACAGAATTTCAGTTTATCTGTACTCTTAGAGAAAAATTCTCACTTAATGGTGGAATGGGTTAATACCTCCCTGACATTTACTTTCCCCTACTCCCTTTGTAGTCTTTTACGAGTCATTTAGTGTACATTATCTGGTGAATTATTTTCAAAGAACAATACCTTGTGAAGGGCTACATTTATTTGGTTCACAGGTTATACTATTGAATGATGATAATTTCCTGAAATGTTCTGTAATATTTGGTGTTAGTACACTGAAATAATGTTTCTGGTAAAATTGATGGTGTAAAACGATGTCAGTTAAATTGAAACCAAGTCTGTTCTGCTCACAGTGTAGTAGTTAGTTACAGAGTTTCATACACCACAAATAACTCTGCCATCAGAAAAACTTTCTTTCAAATCAATTTTTGTGAACCCATTTAAATTTAATTTCTAGAGAAATTGTAACAGTAGGTGAATGCTTAAGGAAATAGTAGAAGCCAGATTTTTTTTTCTTCTAATGCATGTACTGTGTTGTTTTAGAAACTTGCCAGTTGCAGTATTAGTTTTATTTTTAAGGGATTTTATTTTTTATAATTCTTTTATAAAAACGTGCTTGGGGTTGAAGATGGGATAAACCAGTTCTACTACTGAGAACATTCTTTATGAAACTGAAATAAGGTAATTCATTATGTGCCTTAAATAAAGAAACAATATTGCAAATTCAGTGAAACACAACAAATCTTCACCATACAGAACAGTCCCATACTGGAATTTTAACAGATATCTGCTACTTGATTGAAATAATACCTGAAGAGAGACACTTTTCCCCAGTCCTACCTTGAAAAGTTTATGTCCTGTGCTTATATTTTTAGTTCTAGAAGATGAACAATAGAAAAGCACTAAAAGGGAAGGAACAGGTCACTACGAGAAAGTAAGTCATTTAACTCCAGGCAAAAAGCATTTCAACTGAAGGGTTTTTAAGTAAACGTTATATTTAATTCATACTTTGGTTGTGCTGATGAGTTTCGCTGGCAAGAGTGTAAGTTAAGAATTACTTGATTGAAATGCATTGACTTTCACAGACACAAATAAAAGAAGAATCTGACTGGATAATGATTATTCATCATAAATAATTTTAATACATGGACTATTAAAGCTGATTAAAAGTGGAAGCCCTAAAAAGCCATTTTTGCAAATAATTACTGGATTTTGAATTGAAAAAGAAGAAATTAAATAGCCTGAGTTTTGTTTTCTTCTCCTTATTTTCTCATTGAAGGAATAAAAGCAAGGAAGAAATAAGGGGTAGCAAAAGAGTCAGAATTCAGAAGAATTCCTTTCTTCTGCAGACTGAGAAAGAAATCTTGCTTTCTGATACAGTTGTTTTTTTTCTGTGTTCAGTGAAAAGCTGTTGATGTTTGTATTGCAATAAGGGCTACTATTCATGATGGAGGAACTCTTTTCACTTCATCTATGCTGGCCCGTCTTTCTGTTCTTCCATACCAGGTAGTTTCTCAAGGTATCCACTTGTGAGTTTATAAGACACATTGGCATATGGATGTTATTGTTTACAAACTGTCTGTGAAATGTATATACTAATCCACATATTAGAAATTTAGACTTGAATGCAAATAGTTTGTTTTTAGTATACGTGTAGCCTCTAAGAAAAACATTAGTGGGCATTATTGTACATTAACATTCTGATCTACCTAATGTAGAACAAAATTGTTCCCAGATTTGCATTGTGGATTTACAAGTCAGAAGAAGTATTTGTAAATTTCTGTGAACGTGAGTGAATAGATTCAAAGAATTAGCCATCATATAATCTTGGTCTGAATATGTCTTTTTGCAATTGGAAGGATGTGTTTAAAGCAGTTCGGGAGAACAGGGAAATGGGAAGAAATTTTGTTTTAAGTAGCATGAGGAAAAAATTATGAAACTTCAAAATTAAAATAACTGCATACTACTTAGCTAAGTGGTTAAAAGTTTTGTGTGATAGGAAGGAAACATGATTAAGACTGTATGTAGGAGAATCATCAAGAAAGATCAATACGAGTGTTGGACATTGTCCCTGACTTCTCTGTTACCATCTTTTGCAACAGTGCTTGTGGGACAATACTCATGGAATTTTATTTGTTCTTGTCTTGACTGACATCTCTTCATTGGAGTACAAAAGTGGAAACAAAAACTTTAGAAAATCAGATCACCAGCATGTTGTACTAGCTTTCCATTTGCAAAAAAATAAATACATGAAATGTTAGACAACTGATTAATTCCCTCTTTATTTCTGAAAGGATATGCTGCTAGTCTGGCAAGACAAGACAGGGAGGAGAAGAGGGAAGAAGAGTTGTGTGTTTTGGACAAAGACCCTTCCCAGAAGTCCAACATGTATTATTTAAGTGCAGAATCTAGAAAAAAGTCATTAACCTTTCTCATTTCTAGAGTATTTATTTTCTTTTGATTAAGTCTTTTGCAGTGGGCTAGAGAGAAAAGAAAGCTCAAAGTGTCTTCGCTGGTGGGATTCATTAGCAGGATGACTTTTCCAAGTTTGGCAGGTGATAGGAACATTATGACATTTGTGTCTTAACACTGGAAGAAAAGTCCTGTGTTCCTCTTCATGTGTGGGAAGCGGCTGTATTACTATCAGCATATATTTGACAAACTAACAAGAAAAATTGCTGTTTCTTAGAGGGAAAGGAGCACAATGTGATGTACTGTGTCACACTTCTGTGCCACGTTTTTCCTCCACGCCCCAAAGGACTCCTATAACTGCCCTGCCTTGCTAGCATGACAAGAGATTCTCTTTATTTAAGGATGCTGTGGGCAGGAATGAAAGCAAGACCTCCTTACATGCTTACATCTTTATAATACTCTTCAGGAAGTATATTTTTGAAAAATAGGAAGCCAGGAAGGATGGAAGCAGTCCCCTAAGTTTTCTTTAACTGATGAACTGAAAGGACATTGGAAGTTTAGTAGTCATTCTGAAAACTAACTCTCCTGCCTTTCTGTTTGAGATACGATTTCAATTCTGTTAGAAGAGCTTTATCTTTAGATTGCAGATTAGATTGCAGAGCCAAAACTTCCCAGAGTAATATTACATGCACACATACAAAGGAAATGAAAAAATGTTGAATTTAAGATGTTTGTTTTAATAAATACTGCAGTGCAAGACAGAAGAGTGATTATTTTTTACTCTATGAAGGTGTAGAATAATATTTTTTGAACTTTGATTAACAAATCTATCAGTTTTCTCTTTGTAGGTAAGGGACAGTGAATTTCTGTAATTACTGACACTCACTACATGAAAGGTCTTTGTTTTCCCTGACTGTACTAATCTGACAACTGCAAAATGTCGCAACCACTAGTGTCTTGAAGTCTCAGCTATCCAAATTCAAAACAGTATAAACCCAAACCAGTACCTAGCTGAGATAATACAAACCCCAAGTAAAGGTTTTAACGCACTTTTTAAGGGGGTAGTGATGTTGTCTGAAAAATATTTTCTAAACTCTAGGCCTGATACATGCAAGTTCTGCACATATGCCTGTGGTTGTATATGAACACATAACTAAAGATGCTTCAAACAACTTGAAGTTCAACACATCTATTTCAGATGCTTTAGCATCAAAGTTGTGCAGAAAGTTCTGCTATACAAATCCAGTTAGTGAAATGTTACAAAAACAAAATATGTAATGTACATTTTGAAGAATTCTTAAGTTTTGAGAGAGTGTCTTCATGTATTTCTTATACATTTCTGCTGGTACGTTTATACACAAATGAGTGTATATAAACATGATTTTTTTACAAAAAACATTTTGAATCCTATTTTAATTTTGGAAAAATGTCTGCATATATGTATCATTAAAAAATGGCACGATTTTATATAATGGCATATATTTATACATAATACATGCTCTTCTTGAAAAAATGGTTCAGAGAGAAAAAAAAAAAAAAAAGATTAAAATCTGATAGCTCACAAAGCACTGAATTTGCACAGCAGCCAAGACATAATGTAGTCTCAAATTTGCCCCAGTAGTATCACAGAATCACAGAATGGTTGAGGTTGGAAGGGACTTCTGGAGATCATCTGGTCCAACCCCCTTGCTCAGTGAGGGCCGCCTAGAGCCAGTTGCCCAGGACCATGTCCAGCTAGCTTTTTAATATCTGTAAAGAGATTGCACAACTTTCCCTTCTCTAGTGCTCAGTCACTGTCACAGTAAAAAAGTGGTTTCTGTCATTTGGAGGGAAGCTCATGTGTTTCAGTTTATGCTCATTGCCTGTTGTCACTGGGGACCACGTGGCTCCATCTTCTTTGCACCCTCCCTTCAGGTATTTTATATACAATAATAAGATCCCCCCTGAGCCTTCTCTTCTCCGGACTAAACAGTCCCAGCTCCCTCAGCCTTTCCTCATAGGAGAGATGCTTCAGTCCCTTCACCATCTTAATGATCCTTCACTGAACTCTGTCCAGTATGTCCATGTCTCTTTTTGACTAGGGAGACCAGACCAGACACAGGACTCCAGGTGTGGCCTCACCAGTGCTAAGTAGAGAGAAAAGATCACTTCTCTCGACCTGCTGGCAGCAGCCTCCAAATGCAGCCCAAGATATCATTAGTCTTCTTTGTGGCAAGGGCACACTGTAGGCTCATGGTCAACTTGGTTTTCACCAGCACCCTCAGAGCCTTTTCTATAAAGCTCCTTCCCAGCATATACGGGTGCATGGTGTAGTGTGCAGGCCTTGCCACTTCTCTTTGCTGAACTTCCTGTTTCCTGTCAGCCCATTTCTCCAGCCTGTCAAAGTCCATCTGGATGGCATTATGACCCTCTGGTGTATCAGTCACTCCTCCCAGTTTTGTGTCATCATCAAACTGGCTGAGGGTACACTCAGCCCCATCATCCAGATAAGGATGTTGAGCAGGACTGGGCCCAGTACTGATCCTGGGGTACACTGCTAGTTACTGACCTGCAACTAGATTTTGTGCCACTGATCACCACCCTACAGGCCCAGCCATTCAGTCAGTTTTCAGTCCACCTCACTGGCTCCTCCTCCAGTTCACACTTCATCAGCTTCTCTGTGAGGATCTTATGGGGGACAGCGTCAAAAGCCTTACTGAAATCTAGGTAGACAGTAACCACAGCTCTCCCCTCAGCTGCCAGACCAGTCATTTAACGAAGAAATGAGAAGTTTATTAAGCTGGTCAAGGATAGCTTTCCCTTGGTGAACCATGTTGACTACTACTGCTCATCTTAATGTCCTTCATGTACTTGGAAATGGTTTCCAGGATTAGCTGCTTCATCACCTCCCCAGGGACTGAGGTGAGGCTGACCAGCCTGTTGTTCCTTTGACAGTTCTCCTTCTTGCCCTTCTTGGAGATGGGAGTGTCATTTGCTTTTCTCAGGTCCTCGGGTACTTCTCCCAATGAACAAGACTGATCAAAGATTATTGAGAGAGCCTTGAAATGCCATCAGCCAGCTCCCTCAGCATTTGTGAGTTCATCCTATCAGTGCCCATGGACTCATGTGTAACCAATTTGCTTAAGCGTTTATTTGCTGACCTGATCCTCTTCCACCAAGAGCAAGTCTTCATTTCTCCAGAATTTCACCCTGGTCTCTGGCACCTGGGATTCCTGAAAGCCAGTCTTGCTACTAAAGAATGAGATGCAGGAGGTGCTCAGTCTCTTCCATGTCCTGTGTCACCAGGGCCCCTACCTCACTCAGCAATGGGCCCACATTTTCCCTAGCCTTCCTAGTCACCTATCTACTTATAGGACCCTTGCTTATTGCCTTTGACATGACGTGCTGGATACAGTTACAGCTGGGTTT
The DNA here is from genome assembly GCF_965140245.1 of Athene noctua. NCBI lineage: Eukaryota > Metazoa > Chordata > Aves > Strigiformes > Strigidae > Athene > Athene noctua. Next base: position 58,956,412 of record NC_134077.1, on the reverse strand, counting down.
TGGCTTTCCTAATGTCAACTCTGGATGCTCAGCTGATGTCTCTGCATTCCTCCCAGAAGGTCTCCATACACTTTAAATAGCTGCTTCCCCATGCCTATTCTTTATTTGTCCATATGGAGACTATCAAGAGTAACGGAAACCTGACTAAAACAATCTCTCTGTATGCTGAATACTGACTCTGTAGTGAGTGGAACACCCACTCCTTCATGTTGTAAAATTTCTGCCATAGATAGCACTTCAAATGTATTTACATATTCTTGCAGAATACAGTAACCCTCAAAAATATGTTATTAGGTTTACATATTTAAAGGGTGTTTAAGTGGTTGCTCTTAATTTCCTTATTATGGTACATTTCATATAGATATCAAAGAGAACAGAAAGTGATTTTAGTATGGATTTGAGCTTATTTCACATAGGTGAAAGACTATAGCACTGTGTTGTACCATCAGGACGATATATGACATGACCTACTCGTCACTCCTGGGTTTCTCTCTCAGAAATAACTGATGTTGCTTTCTTGAGGGGGAGCATATGCTGCTCTGCATCAATATTTTTGTATGTCTTGATCTACTTATTTCAAGTGGCAGTCTGTTCACCACTCATCTGGTGGTAAGTCACATGTTTACTCTGAGATTACAGATAGTTCATTTGTGTCTGGCTTTCTAATTGTTTTAATACAGTCTGGTTAACTGGTTTTGTCGTCCATGTCACTGTCAGCAGTGTAGACTGTTTTATTATTTGATACTCTAGCCCAAAACATGCAGGAGGTGCTGGAATCATATTAGGAACTGATTTGTAAAGAAATTAATTATGGTGCAGGAAAGTATACTGAGTTCATGATACAGAAATATATCAGAGGGCTTAATCCTGAAGGGGCAAAATGGTAGCCATAAAATGTTCTTTAAGTAACAAATTATGCTCTTATGTATATTGTAGTACTTTTTAAGTAAAGGCTGTCACTCTCACAGTGGTTGTGCTCAGTTTGTTCAATGATTTTAAAAACACATGCTTGGAGCACGTGTCTCAGTCACTTCAGGGATCTGTTCATAATTACTTAGGAAATGTTTTACAGAAAGACAGAAGTTTATCTAGATTATTTAACAAGCAGGTTTCATATGTAACGCACTGTGTGTTGTCACAGTTCTGGAGAGCCATTCACGGCCAACTGTAAAGTGCTTTACAGCTCCTGTTATGTGCAGTCATAGTCATAGCAGAGGAGTGCATGGTGTTTAGACCACATCTGTGATTTACTCATCATGACAGGGGATATGCTTACGTGCAAGGTTAGAACATGTATTAGGCAGCCTCTCTACTGATTCCCTCCATGTGCTGCTCTTCTTCGCTCACTTATTAGGAAGTACTTCTGGGCTGCAACAGACATCATTCCTTTTGTACTGACTCTTTACAAGGCGGCCTTTTCAAAGCGGAAGAGGAGGCTTCACTAGTGTGGAAACTGCAGAAAGCAAGTGTGTGTATTTTCATAGGCTTAGGAATGGGTTTTTTTCTCATCAGTCTGTAAGAGGATGACTGGGACTTCTCTGATCTGGTAGGCATAAGTAAGACCTTTGGTTTAAATGCTCGCTGGTTCGTGTTTCACCCTGAATCCATTGTCTCTTGTTCTGATTCCTTTATTTGAGATTACATTGTATTTATCATATTCTAATTTGGTTTCCAGTAAAGTATCAAATGTAAAGATATGGGAAATAGGACTGAAGCTTGTCCTTTTTTGTGGCACCTGAATTGTGGTAGAACTCAACCTGCTATTTCTGCTGCCTGGGCTTTTCCGCTCTCTTGTCTAAGATAAGCCAGTGTCATTTTCGTGGAGGTAGCAGTACTGTGAGTATGCATATTGTTGACTCTGAGCAAGAAATGGTGATGTTAAATATTGATTTGTGGCAGGCTGGTATCTTGAAAAAGAAAAGCACGCTCCCAGAATTCAAAGAAAAATCTCATCATCATCGAACGTTCAGGCTGTAGATCTCAGGATCTGTCAGGGAAAAGTGTTTGTATTCAAGGATTGATGTAGACAGATATACCTGTTACTAAAGAACTGTGATGCCATGAAATGAAGTCTGTCTCTATGTACTTTTGGCTGCAGGTCTGCCTGGAAAAAAACAGTTACAAGGAGTAGCTAATGACTAACTTTTCTACAAAGATTAGTGAGCAAATATAGCTGACAGTAAACAGGTAATTTCAGACTGTGATATGTATGCTTGGGTATTTTCAGTGGTGGAGTGTGCTACTAACTGCTTCTTTAGTTGTCCTTTTCTATACATGACTGTGGTTGATGTACACTTTCACCTGTGGTAGCATCTCCTCCTGCTCTTTTGGGGAAAACGAGAGATAATCTGGCATCACACTACTACCAATTTCTAGATTGAAAGGACTGAATAAACTTGCTGAAATCTCAGCTATGGTAATCTGCTTCCTCAGGAAGACTGGACACATAATTGTCCCTTTTATAATTTCACAAAAATCTCTGCAGATAGCTCTCTGGGCACTGTTGCAGTCTGATTATCTCAGAGCTGTCTGAAATTTCCATCTGTCTGCTTAACTTTATGATGCATTGAATTCTTGATCTAAACCAAAGGTTGTTTTTGAGGTCTGTTTGCTTTATTTCATTACGAACTGTTGAAACATCTTTAGCCTTTGTGTACATTTGGGAATGACTCTCTTTTCTGTCCTGCTTCTGTAATATCTGTAGCCATACCAAATGTGAGATGTGCTTTTAGAGGAACTGTATGAAAGAAGCTTCTGCTTCTGCAATGCTCAGAGCATGCATGGCCTGCTGGACTCATTGACCCTCACATCTGTGCTGTTGGTGTCATCAGCATATTGCATATATTATGTTCCAAGGAGCAGTAACCAGCGAAATAAAACATTGTATGTGATGAACTTTAAATGTTATGCCTTAATTTCTCTCTGATGGGTTATCTTGGTTTTCTAGCATTGGATGAGAGAGTGGAACTAGTCTCTGGAACTGAAACAGCACATGTTTTGAAGTACTCACAATCCTTTTACATCATGTTTATTTTTTTGTCTATTTTAAGTTCCTAGTGGCCTTTACTGTCCAACCCCCACTCATGTTTCACATGTGCTTAAATGTGGCGGTAAATCTCCTACCAAGTGGCATGTCTTCATGAGATCTTCACAAATCAGCAAAGAAATTATGGAACAGAGAGAATACCATATAAAAAAGAAGTTTATTATTTTTGTTGCATCTGGTTTTCTGGTGATGAGTTGGGAGCAATTACGTGAGAGATCAGAATGTCCCACGGTGCAAAAAACCTCCTGAGATTAGTATGATTTTACTGAACCTTTTCAGGTAAAAAATTTCATTTTTCTTCCTTAAACATCTTTTAATCAATACACACTTAATTTTTCTTTATAAAGAAAATGAGAGTTGTAGATGTGAAAGACTCTGTTCCTCTAAGGACACATCCCATTCTACAGTAAGGGGATTACGTGATACAATGTCTCTGTGTACACAGAGCCTAGGAACAACTGGATGCTTCAGTCACCCAAGTCCTATTCCCTGTCATGTCAGCAAACAGATGCATTACTGTGTTACTGGTTTATCTTATTCACTGGTTTATTCTCAAATGGCCAGTAAAGGATCAGATGGGGTTTTGGATTATGTTATTAAAAATGCAGGAAATTATGCTGGCAAGTTTGCTTAAAGATGGCTGCTGAGGCTTTTCCAAGCATTAATCCTTGTGAAAATCAGTGCTAACCAGATGTGCAGGTTTGAAGGGGCTCCACTAATTGTGCTGTGACTCCTTCAGTCACCAGCTGGTCTGCAAAGCCAGCCAGCAGTTTTCTAAGTCATTATTTCCCAAGGTAGTCGGGAAAGTGTTACTTCTTGGAGTAGCTGTTGTCAGCTTTTTACGGGGGAGTGTATTTGCTTTATTGTTTTTACTTTGTGATCAATGAGTTTGTGTAGAAATAGTCATTCAGAAATCTTAAATAGTTTTGTCTGAATGGCTTTGGATTGGTGCTCTGCGATCCCTTGGGAACAATTTTGTTTAATTGGATTGATGACACCAAATGCCTGCAGTTTCTTCCGTGCTGTAGTCAGGAGTCCTTATTACTCAATTACATGCTTTTACATTCATTTTATGTTAATTCTCCTTCTTCCATCCAACACACATCTGCCTCCACTTATTTCTGTTGGTTTTGTTTTCAGGCATTTCAGATATTCTGCTTGGAATTTCTCCTGTAGATTTGTAGTCTTAAAATCCCTTTCTTTTATAGTTGACTTATGTGTTTATGGTAGGTCAGCATTTTAACTGTACAAACTAAAACAGACTGTTTAATCATATTTCAGTCTTAAAAACTGAGGCATCTACAATCATGAATATAATACTTATTCTATTGACAGGTTTCATGAATGTCTCCCTCTACAGGCTCTGCTGACAGAGCAAGTTGAAGCCTGCTAATTACTAACTTCTGTGGCTTGAAGCTTTGGGGCTTAGCTTAGTTCCAACTGTTGGATGCAATGTCTGTGTGCTTAGTGACAGTTCATCACACGGTTTTTTTCCTCCTTTAAGGTATAAGTATTTCTCATTGACAAATGAATAAATTTGTACTGAAAATAGTAAGAATATTGTCTTTTATTTGCCATGCAAATCTATAAAAATCTCGTGTTGTAGGCAGGCATCTTCCTTTTTTTTTATAACACTCTGGACAAAAAAACCTATCATAACATGTGCATAGGTTTGATAAAGGATCTTTGCTTCTCAGCATTACCCTTTTCATTGACTCTTTGTCCTCCAATTTTTGCATTTATACCAAAATAAGAGATCCTTTAAGTCCCTCACAACACACATGAATATTCTTTGAGGTTTTAATTTTTTTAAACCTTTTTCTTAAAACTGCATCTTTTCTAAGGCTTTTTCTGCACCATTCTTCATTTAGCAAATGTCATCAGACTAGAAAGTTGGAAATCTGAATAATCTGTGACATTACTGAGATACTACACAATCCTATTTAGCTTTCCTCCTGTTGTTATTTTCCATTCCTGTCCTCCTCTTCTTCTTGTATATGTGCATGGACTATTTAAACTACATTCTTAGAGTGGGAAATCTCTTCTTTATAACTATTCATAACACTGCCTGTGTTTTGCTGGTGCTACATAAACTTCACATAGGACCAATATCAAGCCATAATAAAAATTTGCTGGAGTGAATACGAAAAATAACTTTAGAAAGAACAATTTCAACTTTTTTTTTTTTTTTTTCCTTACAGTGTGTTCTGCGTTTATTCCACTTTAGCCATTTACCAAAGAGGAGATTGTTCTGTTATACCACAAGAAATACCTAATGGAATTGTCTAAGGCTTTGTATAAGCAAGTGTACATCTTTAAAAGACTTGTTTACAATAATTCATGACCATAAGCATACACTAAAGTTCATTCTTTGAATAAATTCAGAGAAGTTATCAGTTATGTGGACTCTAAAATTTAATTAAAAGTGATCCAAACAGAGTGGTAAGAAACAGTGTTTGTATTTCATGAGGTCTAGCCAGAATGTTTTCAAGAAGGCATGCTATCTCACATACAGAAAAAACACAAATTACTTTTTGGCTTTTTATGGAAATTTCTTTTTGTGCTTCTAGTTGTGATCTGTAGATAATCTTGTTCCTTACTACTATCCTTACTTCTTGATATGTAATTTTTTTCTTTCTTTTCTTAGCAAAACCATGTTTTGAAGACCAGTTCAACAGGTGCCAGCTTACCTGACTTTTTCTGAGCTTACGTCTATAAACTGCTTTATATTTACCTTCAAATCCTCTCCATTCCCATAAATACTCTGTCCTTAAACAACAGACTTAATCAGAGGAAACTCTGTCAAACTTCCTCACACATCTTTCCAGTGATCTTATCTAATTTATCTGTGAGCATCCAATAGCCTCCGCAAAATCTCCCCCTTTGACTGACCTCATGTGATACACCCCTGTTCCTCCTAATGTAAACATAACATTTCCATTTGAAATCTACCCATAGTCGTAAAAGGTCCATGTCAGGCATGTCTTCGTATTCCCTGAGAACTGACTTCAGGTGATCCCCTTTCTAAAGCACACCCAGTTTTGCACTTTGCTTTGTGCAATCTCAATTAGGGAATGAGATACTGTACTTTTGAACAGTATTCAAAAGATCTTTTGCAGCCTCTTTGCTTTAGCTGTATGTCTCACTGGTTGTCCTTGTTTTACTGCTGAAAGCACACTGATGTGCCATTAGAAGAAGCTGAATAGTTTACATGCACTAATAATGTCTAAGCCATGCAGCCATTTTAAGGACAACTGAAACAGGAGAGAGATGGAGTACACAACAAAATATAGTTTTTTCAGGGGCAAACTAGCCAAAAACAACCAAACACCACCACCACAACAACAAAACAAACTCCGGAATTTTGCACATCTGTAGAACAATGAGCTGCATATTCCCGCTGCAGACCATTACAGATTACATGGATAGCCTCAAACTGGATGTTCTCTCCCTGCCCTTACAGCCATACTCTTCCAAAAATAAAACATAGATTTGCATGTCTAATTAGAATACAGCTTTTAAGAGTGTGATATTATTTTAAAAAATGCTCCCTGTGATGACAGTTCATACCAATAAAACAAGTTTCAAGAAAAAAAATAGGTACATTGGTGTCCTGTCAGATGATTAAGTGAATATATTTGTTTAAATATTGCACAGTTGGCTACTTTCTGGTCCTATATAATAAAATGATCCATTGCCTCCTAGAAATTCTTATATCAAAAATAGGAAGAAATTTTGCAGTTTAGATTATTTGGAAGGACAGACTTCCACTGTGTGGAATTTAATATCAAAAACCTTAATTTTTTTTGAATGAATTTTCACAGAAGGCATTACATGATGAGATTCTGTTTTGGTTTCTCCACTTTATTTCTATGGCAATACTGATAATTAATTAGACACAGTTGAAAGACTGACGGGGAAGAAATTAAGTGATTTATGCAGTTTCATTTTCAACTGTGTAACCTATTACTGAGCTAGTAAAACTGCAATTAAATGTAATTTGAAGGGTTCACCACATTATAAATTTTCACCAAGGCCTCTATCAGTTTTATTTGTGACAAATTATTCCTTTGTTCAAATTATTCTATTTTCAACGAAACATTCTTCTGTTAACATGTTTGTTCTACTCTGTTAGCATATGAAAGAGCAATGTATAGTTGAAAAATGTTATGAGATAAGGTAATTTCCTTCTTTTTTTCTAACCAGTCTAAGTATGGGTATTTCATTTTATTAAAAGAGATACCTTCCCCATACCAGCCACTGCATATTGTACAGGTTTGTGGCTAAATACCAGGGTGAGCTCATAGAGTGTAGTCCTCACAGACAGCTCACACCTGAATGGCATTTTGACCTTGCTGAAGCAAGAATCCCAACTAGGCACCAGCTTGTTGGAAGCTGAGACATCACTGGAGATCTGCATGTGGAGTTCACGTGGGGTTTCAAGGCAGCAGCAAAGTTAGAGAGGGGATATTTTGAAAATCAGCTGGTTCTTGGCATCCCCTTGCAGTCACAGGAAGCCTACAGGAAGAAACATATGTGCACAGCCTGCAGGAGAGCCATGTTGTTTGGACTGTCCTTGGTGAGCTTGGGAGCTCTTGTGTCTACAGGCAGCTGGCACATCACCAAAGGAAATTAGCTGCGGCTGGTATTACATAAGCAAATCCTTAAATAGGAAGCCACTGCTGCAATGGTTCCTGCAGTCTTCTGCCTGGTCACATTGTTCACAGGGGAAAGGAGGTGTTGCCAGAGCATCTCTGGATCATGTTAGAGATGAATTCAGAGGCAAGAGGATCTAGAGAGCAGCTGTATATCCGAGGGAGCAGAGTGGTCCCCTACCTCCTCTCCTGACAGCTGCATTGAATGTTCTTCCTAAAAATCAAGCCAGCGCTGCTTATTTAAGATGAGAAGACATTATGTGCAAGACGAAGCATACATCTGTTAACTACTCCCAAAAGTATTTGTCAAGAATCCTCAAATTTCCATATTTTACAAATGCTGTTTTTCTTACCACCCTTAAACATCTAGTGATATGAAGCCTTTAAGTATAAAGAATAAAATGCTGGGGAATTTTTTACAGACTTTTTACACCATTACTTAGAAAATCCTGCGTTCGGTTTCTTTTCTGGCTTACAGGATTTTTGATGTAAAATACACAGACTTCATGTATCACTTTGGTCTCTGTTCTTGAATACTTTGTAAGAGTTCTCTATTCCTGTTAAATGTTATGTTGAAAATTGTTTTCTGAATTTCTCCTGCATTCCTGAGTCATTTAGAATTCCAGTTATATGTGTCACTTTATATGCATCAGGATAACGAGCCATTTCATGTTCATGTTTTCACGTTTTCTGTTAGTTTAAGTCCTTGGGATGCTAATTAGTGGGCCCAGCTAAGACACACAAGCAAAGGTTTTGTGGCTTTTCTTTACTGTGCCATCTGAGAGGGGACATGAGATGGAAAATTAAGAGAGCAGGGAGACTGAAAACTTGTAAAATAATGTGAAAGAATGGGAACCTCTGTTTGGAATATAGCCTTTTATAACATGCACAAAATCAGTGGCGTTCATCCAAGTTAAAATATTCACTCTGGATGCTTGTGTACATGAAAGACAATCCATAAAGCCTCAAGATGTTTCAAAGAGGAAGACAGAAGAAACTGACAAAGCCAAATCTAGAAGTTGGTTGAGGAGAGAGGAGAGCAGGAAATAGTATTCCAGTTCTTCAGCAGAGTTTTCATTGCTTCTAGTATTTTGAGATCACTGTTACTCTGAGTAATCAGGTTCTTCTGTGGCCCAGTGAGTGATGGACACATGCACACCATATACAGACCACTCTGAATCCTCTCTTGCTATAGTTTGCAAGCTTTGCACTTACACCCCAACCTGCTCAGGTTAGCATATTATTATACAGCATATATCCTTTTTTCTTTCTATTTTCTAGAAAATAACATATCTACACTTCTCATTAACTTCAGCTGTTAAAACTACTGATAAATCAGCACACAAAACTGCAGTATGTTGTCTTTAACAATGCTGTTATCAAAAGTGAGGAAGTTTTGATTATTTTTTTTTTCCTGAAAGGAACTGCCCCAAATACTCGAAACTGATAGATATGGATCTAAGTAGGGACTTTAAAAGAAATTTGCCAGGATAGTTACTGCACAAGAGCACTTCGGAAAACTGTAATTGATGTAATAAAAAATCTTTTCAATTATTAATTTTGAGTACTGTGTGAACTATAAATTGTTAAAGACTCTCAAACTCCAAAGCACTGACAAATAAGTCAATATTAACAAATATTTAGTATACATCAGTCATTTAGAATTTGGGGATTATTCATGAACACATTTAACAATGCTATTGACAATATACCCAGAAGAAATCAATGCAGCAGAGCTTTAAGAGAGCTGCTATCACAGGCATTTATTGATGTAGTACAGATGTTAAGTAGGCTGCACTTAGAAACAAATGGAATAGACCATACCTCACTGAAGATAAGTAATTGTTAGCGCTTTTAATGCAAGGCTCTAATCTTAATTCAAAAGACATTTATTTAGAGCATCTGAAGCATCTGGTAATTAAGTATATTTAATATTTAATTGTAAATAAAATCTTGTGTGTATAGGAATTAAACATATTTTATCACATCCCCAAGCAGTATGCGAAGGACATAGTATGTGTAATATTTAGCTTTCCTGGTGATAAATGTACTTTTAAGAAAAACTGGGGGAAGTGAAATTGATTTCAGCAAAATAGACTGCCTTCTATAGAAGGCAATAGGAAAATTATGAACAAAAAAACAATTATGAAGACAAATAAAAGCAAATCAGAAAGAGCATTTTGAAGGAAATCTTTATCAAAAGCAGCAACTTTCCTCAAAAATTACTGTTTTCCCAAGATTTAGAGATACAGTTAGTTGTCTAAGGGCTTTTCAATAATTTCATATTTCAGGGTTTTTTTCACGATAAACACTTAATAGTGTAAGATCTTGTACTGAATAAACAAGTGTTAAAAAGTCAGTATTTAAAATCATATTGCATAGTATTTGCTTTGTATATTACATTGTATTGTAGCTGAGATTTCATTAACTGAAATGAAAGCATCGTCAATGTCATCAAAATTATTCTAAAAAGATGTTTACATTGAACATCACTTTTTCTTTCTTTTTTCTGAGTAGAATATAAGAAAAAAAATGGCTTTGTCTTGAGGAAATTATTCCATTAGACTCAAGGTGAAATGTATTATTGCTGGCAATAGAAAGCCAAATAAAAGTAAAGGCTGGGACCACTCCTTTTGCCTGTCTGCTGGTTAGATTATTTATTAAGGACATGGAAAACAGAAGTCAACATTGGCTTAGTTTGTCTAAATAATTAAGTGCTTCTTGGAGTGAAAACTGTAATTCTGGTGTCCCATTACTGTCACCCTTGAAAACTGTCCAGAGTTTCAGAAATCCATTCTGATTATCTGTTTCAGCACATCAGATTTTATACCAGAGAAATACACGCGTTTGCTCTTCAGCGTATTTTATTTGACGGATAGAGGTGAGGGAACTTTTTCCCAAAATCTGACTCTCACTTTACATCCATGACTAACAGAGTACTAAATGTACTCTGGAGGAAGAATACTTGGACCGCTGGTGAAAGCACTCTCTGGGCATTAGCAGCACTGCATTTCTATTCTCTACATCAGCAAATGTTTGCATATGCAGAGAGGAGTCGTGTCAGCCGGACGAGGTGGGAAAACCCTGCTCCTAAAGACGCTGTTGGTTAGCAGTCCTTCTCTGGAAGGTGGGAAACGCGATTCAAATTTCCCTTTTTGAGTAAATATAATGATCAGGCTCAAAAGTTGCTGAAAAACACTTCCACTATCGATAGTATTCATAAATCCTCAATATCTATTTTTCTCTGTATTTATCACCACCTTTTGCTTTTTTGTTGTTTTTGAGGACGTTTTCTTTTAAGCATTGTGTCCCTTTATTCCACGGAGAACATGTCAATCATATTAATTATTTTATGGTCTGTTTTTATTTTACCAGGGTCTTTAATATATTAATATGTATTTTTCTTGACATCTACAAAATCACCAGAGGACACATACAGTGAATTGAAAATTTTCTGAATTACAGAAATCCTTTATAATATGCTAATTCAGAATTATTGTAGCCCTAAACTACGGTTTAGGCCAAGGTTAATTCCTAGGCCAAGGAATTAGCTAAACCATTAATTATTGACTAAGTAACACTGAAAATCATAGATAACTAGTGGATCAATACACAATAATGCTATGTGAGGTTTCCTTAGGTGTAATCCCCCTTACACCAAAAGACTAAGCAGATTTGAGTGTGCTATACCAGAATATACCCTGTTTATTCCAAGTTCACTTCAGTGAAAATTCAAAAAATGAAAATTCAAAAGTGAATTTATTATTCTTTGGATATTGTCTTTTACATATAAGTATTTTTACACTGTATTACACAGAAGTCTGTGGATCTGTTTACTGCAATTGGTTTTGCAATCTTGCCTCAGACTCATTATCAGCATAGCAGGGTTTTATATTCCAAGGTCTGTATTTCTGCCATTCAGTCACAATAGCAATGATGTCATGTGCATATCTGCAAAATGCAAGAGCAGTTGGTGAGGTAATACTGACTCACTTGTAACTCTTTTATTACAAAATGTTCCTTTATAGTGTAATTCTGTCTTGTAAGAAGAGTTTCCACTTTGTCTTGTTGAACTCTTTATTTAAGAAGTTAATCTTGTCTTGAAATTATTTGGAAAATGTAGTAACTAAAGTGCATGCTTTAGATAATTTTACTTCTGTTATCTTGTTTTTCCAGAAAAAAAAAAAAATCAGTTTTTTCAATGTTTCCACACACACCGCACACTTTCTGACAAACCAGTGTTACAACATCCTATGCTTCTCTATCAGAAATACTGATTTACTTATTTCTCCTACACTATAGGTTCACACAGAGAGGATTCCATAGTACAGGTTTCACATGTATGTTCATTTCTCAATGAGACATTTCATATGCACTTTTGTGTTTCTGTGTAACTCCATCTGTGCTACGTGCAGAGGAAGTTGTAATGTGGTGTGCAAAGGAAGAACTGCTTTTTTTTACTCTTTTCATGAAAGTGTCTTCCATTACCCCTACTTCTGGAAAAACTGCTGGTTCACTTCCCTAATGTAGAAAAGTTTGAGCTCCTTAAAATTCAAATCCACACATCTGGAACTAGTGTGATATCAATGTCCCTCATTCTTAACTGGTTAGTTGGATGGAGTGCTGTGGGCAACTATTCTCTGTCAGTGTGTGTGCAGATCAAGTAGTGCATTCTGGTAAAGAAGGGTTCCTGCTGGGGTGTAAGAAACCTTCCTTACTATTTCCATGCAAAGATTTTTATCCCTATCCTAACATCTTCATATTATAATTCCATGAGAGTTTAAGTAAATTCTGAAATACTTTTTCATTAAAAGAAAAAATGTATTTGCATTAGCATTACAAGTGGTTTGTACTTGGCTGGATACCAAGTGGTGGGTTGACCTTGGCTGGATGCCAGGTGCTCACCAAAGCTTCTCTATCACTCCCCCTCCTCAGCTGAACAGGGGGAGAAAAATGCAATGAAAGTCTCATGGGTCAAGGTAAGGACAGGGAGAGATCACTCAGCAATTGCTATCATAAGCAAAACAGACTTAATTTGGGGAAATTAATTTACTACCAATAAAATCTGAGTAGGGTAATAAGAAATAAAACCAAATCTTAAAAAATCTTTCCTTCCACCTGTCCCTTCTTCCGGACCCAACTTCACTCACAACTTCTCTACTTTCTCCCCCAAAGTGGTGCAGGAGGACGGGGAATGGGGGTTGTGATCAGTCTATCAGACGTTTCTGCTGCTCCTTCGTCCTCACTTTCTTCTCCTGCTCCAGTGTGGGGTCCCTCCCATGGGAGACAGTCCTCCATGAAACTCTCCAACGTGAGTCCTTCCCATGGGCTACAGTCCTTCATGAACTGCTCCATCATGAGTCCCTTTCATGGGGTGCAGTCCTTCAGAAACAGACTGCTACAGTGTGTGTCCCCCGTGGGATCACAAGTCCTGTCAGCAAACCTGCTCCAGCGTGGGCTCCTCTATCCATGGGGCCACAGGTCCTGACAGGAGCCTGCTCCATTGTGGACTTCCTATAGAGTCACAACTTCTTGCAGACACATCCCCCTGCTCCTGTGTGGGGTCCTCCATGGGCTGCAGGTGGCTCGCTGCTCCACCATGGACCTCCACAAGCTGCAGGGGCACAGCTGGCTCACCATGGGCTGCACCACGGGCTTCAGGGGAATCTCTGCTCCAGCACCTGGAGCACCTCCTCCCCTTCCTTCTTTAATGACCTTGGTGTCTATAGGGTTGGTTCTCTCACATATTCTCACTTCTCTCTTCAGCTGCAGTTGCCCTCGCACAGATTTTTTTTCCCCTCTTCTTAGATATGTAATCACAGAGGTGTCACCACTATCACAGCTGGGCTCAGCCTTGCTGCTGGAAGGTCTGTCTTGGAGCTGTCTGGCACTGGCTCTATTGGACATGGGAGAAGCTTCTGGCATCTTCTCATGTTAGATCATCCTGCTACCAAAACACTGCCACACAAATCCAATACAGTACTCTTGAATTATTTTTTCCCAAATGCATTTTTGAGTTCCTCAGTAGCACAGTTTATCAAAATGCATTTTGAATTGATAATATTTATATTAAGTTTTGGTATTGCAGCTGACCTAGGAGTCAGTTTCTTGGATGCAGTTGGAACTTCTCTGTGTATAGTCAGTTTGGAAAAGCTCAGAATCAGGTGTTAATGTATAAGTGTGAAAGCCTTCGTAAAATTTTCATGCAGCAATATTTCTCTGCAAATTTTGAAAATCAGTGATAAATATGGTTCTGTAGAATACTGAAGTCAACAAATATATCATTTCAGCAGAGAAACTGGTCATAGCTGAGTGGTGGTTTTATAGAAAGGTTTGAAGAAAGAGTAGACACCTTTTGTGTTGGTTAGATTGCAAAGGAAGAACACTGAGAGCAAAGGAAGAGCTGTATTGGTTGTCAGGAGGTAGACACTGAATTTTTTTTCCAGAACAAATTTACATCATACTCTAACAGTCTTCAAGTGCTAAGAGTCTTCCCCAGTAACAGACCAGCTTTGTAAAATGTTAAATCTGAGATAGCAAGGGACATAAGTTGAAAATGATGCATCACTGAAAAAAATAACCAACTTGTTGCATAGAACTGTCTTAGAAACAAGTTTAGTATATTAAATAGATAAAGCATGAAAGAGTCTAGTTCAACTACCGTAAACAGGGTCATACCACACCCCTCAATGCTGTAAAAATGTGTTTTGACTTACCATCATAGCCTCATAGTATAGCAGTTTTGACACTTTCTGAGAAAAATCCAGTCTGTTGTCTGCGATGAAGCATCGAGGGAGAGAGTGCAAAAAAATAAGTACTGGGTGAATGCACTTGGGTGTCTCTCATACGTGGCTGGCTGGAATGTTACTCTTTTGGGAGCCAAGAATGGTGGAATGGCTGTTGTTTTGTCTCAAAAGTTCTGTCAAGAGATGACTATGATTAGTTAGCAAATTAATGTTTTCCTGTTGTGAGTATGCAGAAAAATGTCTATCATTACAGCTCATGCTTGAATTAGAGTAAACAGTCCAACCCTGTCATTATTTTACTGTAGCATAGCCAAACTACAGGTCCTTATCAGAAGTAATTGTTAGTAATAAGCAAGCTCATTTCTACTTATCAAGTATGTTGCTCTATTTCACTGTTTAAAATCTCTATTTTTTCTGGCATACTGCTTTAATTACCAGATAGCAACCATAAATGTATTATCATAAATATATAAACAAGTCTCTGAATGCCTGTGAATGTGCCACACAGTTTCAGTGGCTTTCTATGTCTTGTTCTGCCATATATTTTATTTGCAAATTTTGTAACTTATTACTCTGCAGAAAAATATTTCTAGCTTAAAAAATAAGCAAGGCAAATAAGTATTTCTGCAGGAAAAAAAATATAACCATGTGTTATATTCTGGCTGTACCACCTGGCCTACAGACTAGTGGTAAATGTTAGAAGGTTAATACCTTGATCAATGATCACTCCCCCTTAAATAGGGTATTCACTTTTTGGCCTGACTAGATTTTGTGCTGGAATCTCTGCTGCTATTGCAATCAGTACTGGCAGCTTGATTTAACTGGAAGCAGTCTTTTGATTATTTAGGAGAATGTACTGGGAGCAAGGCAGATACAGAAGAAATGCAGCACATTAAAAAAAAAAAAAAAATTACATAATTCTCCAGGTACTTCACAAAACAGACACAGCCAAGCTTATGTAACTCAAAGACTATCTTTTGTTGGAAAATGTTGCACAGCTGTTTAAAATTCACCAACTTGTGAACAAGCATTTCCCTTTGTATACTATTTTGTGGCAATTCCCTTTCTATTTTTAGCATTTGAAAGCTGGTTTTGAAAGTACATTTTGTAATAGCTGTGTTTGGTTAAGGTAAACGTGAATTTGCTTTTAGGTCAAATAGTGCCTAAAACTAGAACATGTTTATCAGAAGGTTCCTACAGAAAATATACTAAGTGTCATCAATATGAATAGCACGTATTTTGATGTGCAGTAGCATATCAAAAAGCTACAATTTCTTGTCTTGGTACTGAGTTTCAGCTCCATATATGTCACTGAGGTGAGAGCTGAGTGCACTAAGTGCTTTACAGGACTAAACCCTTTCATTGCTTGCTATACAATTGTGAGTAGTGATTCAGTTAGTAAAAAGCTGTTTTCTTAGGCCATGTGCAACAAAAATACCTGTCTGAGTTGTGGTACAAATGGATATAAATGAATAAATGCTGTTACTTCCAGGATGACAGGCAAAAAAACTACTAAAACTTTTAAAAAGCAGGGGGGAAAAATGTTGTATACGAGTGGACAGGAAGTAAGTATAGTAGATAGTGTGAATTGCGTATTTCAACATGACAACTCACTAGGCAAATCATAGCATTAAATAGTCTCAGCTTTCCTTTTAGCTAGCACTGAGTGAATAAAACTCGTATTGATCTAGCTGTGTGTTGAAAAACAGACAAAGAGGATGACCATACTGAAAGGAAGATAGAATTTTAAAGTAATTCAGGTAAGATGGCTCTGTATGAAAAAGAAGATAATTCCTTTATCTGGCTTTATCTTCTGCTGTGCTAACTCAATAAGGAAAAACAATGTCCAAACTGAAGTTTAAGAAATACAAACTACTGTACATATTTGCTGTGCTCTAAGTAAGAGTTTGCCTGAGCAAAGGAAATGTTTTCAAAAATATTTTACAAACTCCAAACTGGTTCTTCTCCTCATGCCTTATGTGAAGTCTATTGAAATCCTAAAAAGAATCACTTTGAAAGCTTGAATTGCTTTAATTCCTGACTTTACTATACAGATGGCCTGGTACTTACAGAAAATCAGCAGCACTAGCCTGGATTCTGAGTAGTCTCTCCATAGAAAGTTAACCACAGAAATCCTGCTGTGATGATAGAGAAGTTTTAGAAACAAAGCTGGCTTTAAAATAAGAGAGGATGCTGGACCATCAAATGCGGTAAAGAACAAGGAAGCATCTTAACACGGTGCTGTGCCATCTCATACGGTTCAGTCATGGCCTTGTAATAAATGCTTGGTAAAATCTGTAAAACTGTTTAAAAATTAAATAAATGCACTCGAAAAATTCACCTGTCCTGCTCTCTGCAAAAGCAGAAACACCTCTGCTCTGAGTTTAACCTGTTTATTAGGCATCTCTGAATAACATCTGCTGTTTTAGTCATGTGAAGACACTAAGGCTTCTTTTACCAGAGTTTACAATAATAGGCTTAGATGTAGGGCGTATTGTATGCTGCTATTATTAAGACTTTCAATGGATTCTGACATACACTGTCATAATACATTTTCTTTGCTCATCTACAGCATTTGGGAAGATGTTCCAGTGTACCACTTTTTTTTTATTTTTTTTTAAACTTCCCTCTAGCAATTTTCCTTTCCTCATCTAGGCAAAATTTCTCTACTTAAAACCATCACTGGAGTTGGAAGAAAATTTGGAATTTTCATTCCATAAAAGCTTCAATACTTCAACATTTTAGAGAGTCTGTGGTCTCCATGACGATGAAAATCTCAGAAGGAAAATGGGGTGAAAAGTTTGGTTTAGAATTCATGTGAAATGTAAAGAAACTGAAGCAGTTGTGGTTTTTTAAATTGTTACATTCTTACTTTCTTGAAGCCAGCTCAAGTAGAGGATTTTGTGTCTTCCAAGTGACAATTTTGATATACCTAAAGTCTATATTGCAGTTTAGACATTCAGTGTAATCCTAAATAGCTGAAGAATTAAACTGAGGGTGAAAACAAACTACTGTGAATCACAGATTAACTTTTTTTTTAATAGTAACATTCTCTTGGATAGGTGATATTCAAAACTATTACTTTCAGCTGTGCTGAACTCCCGAAAGTTGTTTTTGAAGACTTGGCAAGAAGCTTTTTTTTTTTTTTTTTGTAAATGAAAATGTATTTATGATTTGCTGGGAGAGCTTGCCTCTTGCAATAAAAGGAATTGCTTGAAATTTGTTTTCCTCACTGTTGAAAGGTGTAGTATGTCTGTGCCCTAGCTAAAGGTGATTTTTTTTTCCTTCTGTTGTAATTTATATTGTTCCCAGCAGGAAAAAAAAATGCTTCCTTGCATTTTCTCATTGCTCAGTGAGACTAGGTTATTTTTTTAAAAGTGTGTCTTACTTGTAATACCCTGATAGAATCTATGCAATTTTCATCTGCTTTTTAGTCTTGATAGGTGTTTGTGCAGAAAAAAAAAAAAAGTAGTCTTTCTCCCATGCTTCTTTTAGTGTTTGACAGCTCACAGACAGTGTTTTAGTAAATGCCTAGTGATATCTGACACTGCCGTTTTCGCAATGTATTTCTTAAATATAGCACAGTCAGCAAAATATTTGGTAATTTGTTTATGAATGTAAACATCTGCTGACTTTTACAATTGAAAAACAATTGGCATTCACAGAGGGTGTTCTGCCTGGCCACCTTGAGCCATTTTTTCTCAGACTAAAAAGTGTGAAAACCCTTCCTGAAACCATGCACATGAAGAAGGAGGCAGTCATATTGTGGAAGTCCAAATGACTTCTACACAGTTTTGGTATAAAGACCAATAATAGCACTGTAGTGCCATCTGCTGAAAAGTAGTGAGGACCCACTAGTGTGTGAGCAGAGTTTTCTAAATGGCCTTTTCTATCTTGGATGGCAGATTCTCACTTCCCTCAAACTTCTCTGCCTGTTTACAATTATCACTATCTTCACTTTTTTTCTTCTTATAGTGAATCTCATTAGAGTTCTCAATCCTAAAACCGTTTCTGCTGCAGTGTTCTCACTTCAGTGGTGCAAACCCAGGAAACTTAAGACACAGGCTAAAAATATTTCATATTAATCAGCCAGAAAGTTTTTCTGTAACTTCATTGTGTTCTGAGATCCCAAACAGATTTAGAAGCAAATGAAGAATGTAAATCAAGAGACGGTCTCTGTTTTCAGGGCCCCTGGTTTTGTTGTCTCATACCACCAGTTTCTTGCTTGAGTTGGTTTGGTTTTGGGGTTTTGTCTCCACTAGATGAAAGCAGTATCTACCTCAAATAAAAGGTCTGCATCCATTTTTTTTTTATAGCCCTTGCACTTATGTCTTGCTCCCCTTTTCTTTACAGCTGGGCTCAGCTACCTCTCCTCCAAACAATATAGCTACAGCCTGAAAGGAGAGCATGCAGTGCAACATCAGGAATGGCAGAGCAAGTCTGGGTATAGTAACTGCCCTTCTGACAGAGCAGGGGCTGCTGTCCTCCCTTTAAATAGCCTCTTTGTCAGGAAGGTGACAACAACCATCACCAGTGGATGGTGGATGGCCTAGCTCTAAAGGTGTCTCTAAGTTGTGATTTTTAGTGGATTGCCAAAACCTAAAGACAATGATAGCTTTAGTGCTGTGCAAGCAGCTTCAGGTTTCATTTATTCAGAGCTTCAAAAGTTTTAGCAAAGGGATTCCTAGGCATTATTCTCACTTGTCATGATACCTGTCATGATATTCTTTTCAACAAGATAACTTTCTCTTAATCAGTAGCTAGAAAAGTGCTGAAAGTGGACTTAGGTTGCTAATGGCCACAAGGAAACAGAATGGAGAGAAGTATGTGCTTATAACAAAATGCTGGGTGATATATTTAAATGCTAATGAGGGAAAATGAAGGTCTTAAAAAATATTAAAAGTCAGTGCTTTTGCTACTCATGATGTGACAATCTGTTAGTCATAATGGTTTGCTTCTCTCTATTAGTTCACATGAATATATATGTAAGGAAAACAGCATTGCAAATCACTGTCAAAGAGGAACACAAGGCTAGAAGTTTCACTTTACTGCAAAATATATCTTTATACCTCTTTGATAACAGAAATTAAACTAATAAGTTTTGAAGACTTTTACATCTGTAAACTTTTTTGATTAAATGTAATAGTGTTAAAGCAGACGATAAATCATAGCAAGAACATTAGTACAGAAAACAATGTAATGTAAAAAGCAACCAAAAGGACAGTAGAGGTTACAAGTCTGATGGCCAAATACATATATTTTAGGACCAGAAAACAATGTTCCATCTATTTGTCTGTAATAATAATAATAAGATTGATTTGAAGTTTGAGATTCTCCTTCAGTATATGGGTGAAGAGCAAGATCATTGATAAAATATACTAGTGTCTTATAAGGGTCTGAATGAAGACTAGAGGCACGGTGGTGCGGAAAGTCACAAAGTATCAGTAGAGATGGATCAGTAACCATAGTGGAGATGGATCCCTTGGGGTACTCCCTATACATGCTGATGCCTTATTGAAAGGCTCATTTCATGTGAAACAGACTCAGCCTTTCTGTCAAAGGTTCCTTTATGACTCAGTCCGACTGGAGAATCGTGCTCTGGTTTCATAGTAGTTTGCAAGTTCCAGATCTCATTTTTAATCAGGTTTAGACTGAGAGAAATATATTTTGTTTCCATAAACATAGTAAGTGTATGCTGGTATCGACCCTAGTCGTGAAGGTCCTGGTTCATGTGCTCAGCAGTGTGTGTTCACATCCTTTCCCTATCTGATTTAAGAGCCAGGAGGCGATGAAGGCAGAGAAAGATGTGGGCCTTCCTCTTGCCCGTTCCTTGGTGAATTCACATCAGATCAGCCAGATATCAGGTCACCTTTTTGTACTGTCACCTGCAGAACTGAAGAATTCTTCTCACACTTTGCCAGCAGAAGTTACCAAAATGTATCCATGAACTGTTATAGCATTGTCTCAATTTTGTCAGAATGACATGGCTAATTTTGATGGCTATGTCAGCAGATGGTCACTGTCAATTATTTGGTTTTCAGAGCCTGGTATTTTTGTGGTGCTGCTTAAAATGGCTTGCCTGCTGTTCAGTTGTTTGCACTGGAATAATACTTCATTTTGCTACCCAGGGACCGGTAAAAATGGATCACTGGAAAGAATTTCTGTCACATCAATAGGCTCCTTATTTAAACTCCCAAAGTCTTTCTAACTCAGACTTCTCAAGTGAAGTAGTAAGCCCAGCTTAGTAGCTTTGTCATCAGCAACTTAATAAACAACTAAGAAAAGAACAGTCTCAAAATCCAGACTTGATATGCTATATATCCCATTCAGCTGGTATCAATTAAACAATCAATTTAACCTAATTAAATTACCGTCTAATTAATAAAGGAAAAATAGCTCCATAAGAGACAAGACTGTCCATTTTAACTTCAGGCCCTAATATTAGGGTGGCCAACTAAGTTTAGAAAATTCCCTCTCACTAATCAAAAGCTGTAGTTTTAACAGCAGTTAAAAAGGCCTTAAGTGAGAGTGGTAGTACTTGATGGGTCAAAGTGCTTGTTTGTATGAAGATGTCACTTGGTCAGTTTTGATAAAATACATTTAGAAACTTTCCTAGCTAACTACTAATCTTTTATCCTTGATCACTTTATATGCAGATACATATACTTTGCTTAGTGAACTTACTGAGTAATTTTTCTGAACATTCAGCTAGTGGAGAATTTTTTGTGATGACATTTTCTTAATGAGAAAAGTGCTTGCTTATAACTGATAAATGATGTGACTGCTTTCCAGAAGCAAGGCATCTACAGAGTTGTTCTTTCTGTACTTTTTCAGTTGCCATCCTTATGTGCCTTTACTTTTCAGGCACATTATGATACTGACTTTAAAATCCATATTGTGCTACATGGTCAGTAATAGACCTCTGCGTCCTGATGTGTTTAAGGATAACTTCAAAATAAAGGGAAGCAAGGGTTGTTCACTTCAGTTTCATAGGTGTTTACCGATTTTGTCTTTTGGTTTCTATTCAGGTTTTAAATTTTATTTTGCTGTGACCTGTGATTTTCTTATATCAGTTCCATTTTGTTTTCATCTCCTTTTAGTCAGCCATTTCTGATATCTGTAAGAATGGGTGTTTTGCTCAGGAAAGCACAGTGCTGCCGAGTATTTGCAGCACAACATATACCATAAAAATTACTACTGGTACTGTTAGCTGTGGAAATACAACAGTTGAGATTTAAAATATGTTCAATAATTATTTTGCTTACAAAGTGGTTCAAGTATTTTCTTCTGGCCATTACAATTCAGGAGCAAAATACTTGGTTATGTTCTGAAATACATTTCATATTTGAGATGTTTGTGTATATTTATGTGTTTGTGTATATTTATGAGAAGCATTTGGGTTGATTTTCTTCTAAAAACATGTGATTCCTTATGAAAACAGACAGCTGTAAGCCTCTAGGAACCTTGTGTACTTCTGCTACAGCAAATTATTTAGTCCTCAGTAGTAATATAGGTAACTTGAGATGTCTGTTCTGAAGGGGAGGTGTTTAATCTAGGTAAGTAATTTTTCTGGAACTAAAAATAAAATTTATATGTGCATCTCAAATTTGAAATGTGGTAACAAGTGAGATGTACCTATCCAAACTGAATAAAAATAGCTATGATACAGTGAGAATGCATTGTTAATTATGAAATTGTATTCATTTACTGTATGTTGCTGTATCATCAGTTCAATAGCTTAATTTAAAAGAGTAATAAAACTAGAATTGACTTAAACTTTTTAAGATGGTCAAGGAAACAATTTACATAAATAAATATGCATACATACTCTTCTACACATTGTGATAAAAATACTATACACAGAATTATATTTAGGAGGCTGAGTAGGACAAGGCAAAAGTTTTAAAATTATTGTTGTATTTGGCAATTTGAAATAACTAAAGAAAATGTTGCCTCATCATGGGACTACTGAGCAGAGAGATCTTCCTGAGATATGTCTCTACTAGAGCTATGTCTACATTAGGAAGAACTGTGGTGCACTATTGCAATTGGTGCTGAGATCCTGCATTAATGTGACATGCACGTTAACATTTTACTTCAGCCAAACTTTAGACCAGTCCCCTACATCCAGTGTATTTCTTGTGAATTGGGTTGAAACTGAGCAAACAAAAATTTTTCTCTTGACTATGAACCCTAAGTAGTCCAACATGTGCCATACTGCCCTTTCTTCTGTCTCCTGCAGTTGGTGTACATGTTACTGCAACCATGGTAACATGACATTTATTTTTGTTTCTGCTTAGTTTCTCCCATTGTTTCTGTTTGTACCTGCTTGTTTCCAGGTGGCACCACTCAGTGGCCTGAGTCTCCTGCTGACTCTGAGGAGGCCAAAGAAGAACAGTAAAGAAAAAGGGGAGCAAGGCAGGCAATATCCTAACACACAGGTACTACTTTGGCCCCAGGACGTTGAATAATCAATGATGGGTTCAAAGCTTTCAGATGTAGAGCAACACAGATTAAACCTTTTGCCACCTGTTTGTTGTGGCAGTGGAAGCTTTAAAGACAGTCTGTTGGAACAGACACTGTGTATTATGTCCTGGAGGACCATGCTGGTACAGCCCACTCATCAGTCCTGTGTTGCCACTTGAGGCTGACATACATTTGAAAACCACAGAGAAGAGATCTTCCCATATAGTGTTTTCCAAAATGAATCTAAATCATACACACTGAAACTGGGTCATGAACCAAACTAGTGAGGGAAGTAATACGGGGATTCACTTCGGGAGTTCACTACTAATATTGATGCTAATGTTGTCATGATGTGTGTCTCAAAATAAGGAAACTTTTGCTGTCTTTTGTGTTTGATTAGCCCTTTTTGAGAAGAAGAGAATGTTACATTGGTGTTGTTTTTAAAGCTATCTATGAACAGTGCAAATTTATAGAGAAATCAATAATGCGTTTTTAAATTTAGTAAACAGACGGTGTTTTATCACCATTCTCCACACTAAAAAGGACTAGAGGCTTGCTGTTTGTTAGTGAAACTAAAACAAAATGTGGCATTGGTAGGATTTCAAATGAATTGAGGAAGGTACTGTTCCATTGGTATCATAAAGTCCCAAAGGCTGTCTCTGTTGAAATTGTAACAGCACTGGAGGAAAGTTATTTTTTTCAGCTGTCATTTCTTGCTTGAACTCAAAGATCCAATATTGTTATTCATCCATCAGTAATGTACTGAAATCATGTTACTTAATGTTTGTATTTCACTTTTCATCTCCAGAAAGAGGCTATGTTTTGCAGCCTTAACGAGGAAGTAGAAGAGCTACTGTGAAGGAGAAGTTGCACTTCCCCTCTTGTCTGTCCTGGCAGATATTGCTTTTTTAATACTCAGACAAAGGAAAAACAGGGATGCTATGATTCGGAATTGACCCATACTTCAATTCATCAGGGTAAACTTATGTGAAAATGTGTGGTACTTAGCATAGTGGATCTCCACCACTCATTCATGGTTAGTTTTTATAATAATTGTAATATAGTCGTTTAGTGGTGTAGAGGGTGCTTAATAAAATAAACACATTCAGAAATTCAGAAATGCTTTAGCAGAATTTTTCCCTCTTTACTTAAAAATATGTAAGTATTACTTATATTTCTTCAAAACCAAGTATTACAAATTCCTAGTACATCTTTTTCTCAGTGAAGTAAAAGCTTACAACGATTAACATAAAATCTACAGCTGAACTTCTTTATGCTTTCTGCAGAATGTTTGATGGGTTTTTACTTTTGCCTGATGTAGTCTCTAAATTATTCTTATACTTTGGAAAAGTGGAGGCAAACAGTTCCATTCATGGCGCTCTTGTGAAAGTTCAGGGCTCATTATTTTAAATAACCAAGGGTAAAATAAGATTCTGTAATTTTAGAGAAAAGGGAAAGACTATCACTGAGCAGAGTAGTGATCAGAACCCAGCTGTCATTTAGACTCTGGATACCTTTCCCCACCCCACTCTCATTTGTTGGTTGTTGTTTTTATTTTTTTTTAATGGTGCTGATTTGTCTCATACATATAATGTCTATAATCCCCACAGCCAAACTTGTCAGTCATTCTATACCATAATAATGTGCTGAGATTTTGAAAATGCTGGTGATGAGTAGGATCTCATTTAAGCAACAAAGAAAACTCAGATAATTGTTTCAAGTGAAGAGCCCTGCTACACTGCAGACTATATCCAAGTCCTCCACATTGTCCAGGTTCAGTGACCTAAAAACAAGAACTCTAGTACTAACAGAGAGACTTGAAATGTCAGGAGTTTCAGTGTGGAGAAAGCAAGCTAGTAATGGCATAGAGCTTTTCACATGTAGCTGGACATTTACATTTGCCTTCCTTTAAACAATCTCCAGGAAAATTTTTTTTTTTTTTTGTTCCCTCTAAGGAATCATCTAGTAAGGAGCAGATTTATAAGGGCAAACTGAAAGAAAGTATTAAACTACAGTAAATGGGCAGTTTTGATGTTTCTTATGATATGCATTTCTCTGTTTTAAAGCCGAAGGCTTAGAGCTGGCCTTTATTCCTGGTAAGCATTGGAAGAGAAAGTTCGTGAAAATTGCTGACCTGTAGTTCAGATGCCTTGAGTCTCATATTTGCATGCTGTAATAAAAATGCAGAATCAGCACGTATTGATGCATCCAAACTTGCTTTTTGCTAAGTAATATGAGTGCTGAATTTGAATCAGCACAGAGGTTAGCATGGATTAGTGCTTGAGTGTTTGGTCAGGCTCAGTTTTTCATCTGTACAGCTCATGCTTTACTTTGGTTTCATGATTATGGGACTATAATATCTGTGTTTGCAAACTTGAATTTTACTTTGTACTTCTGCCTGCTGTCAGGCACTTGGCTGTGGTAACAACATACTCCTAAACTGATTCAGGGTGGAGTAAGCTTGCACTCCTGAAGACCACTGCCTGTACCTCAGTCAAAACATTGGCCCTGTATTGCTCCTTTCACCTCAGTCCACCAGTGAGCATTTCTTCCTTGCAAAGACCTACCATGGATAAATTTTTGATAGAGTGCCTCAGCCTTACAGACTTCTCTTTATTCCAAGATATTTGGTCTTTCAGAGCTTTATCCATCATGTCAGGATGATTTCATGCTTTATCCAGAGAGGTGATGACATACAATCAGTGACCTCTGGAGAAGGACAGAGTGAGATGTATTGTGCCTACTCAGCAAGCCCCCCATAAAATAGTTGTGGGCTCAAAGAAAAGGTAGAAGAAGGAAAAGAAAGAAAATTAGCTACATGGCCTGAAGTCTTCTTTAAATTGTAACTGTTTTTACTGTGCTACAGAGTTTTCTTCACATTGACAGATGAGAAGCTCTGTTTACGAGAGAAACAATTCCCTGTGATGGCATAGAAGAGCTCTTATCACCCTGAAAACTATATCACACCCTTATCACATCACCAGTTATATCTATGCAGATCTGTGACAGTCACTCCATAGCCTGCATGTTCCACACACCCTGTGCAACTGAGCCAGGTGGATGAAATGGACACACTTTGCAGAGTAAGCGCCAATGTACAGAAGTTAAGGAAAAACATTTGCTTTTTATGGAATCACAGAATAGGAAAGCTTGGGAGGCACCTCTGGACATCATCTAGCCAAACCCTCCTGCTCAAGCAGCCTGAGCTACAGCAGTTGCTTAGGTCCATGTCTAGCCAGCATTTTTGTATCTCCAAGGATGGACACTCCACAACTTCTCTGAAAAACCTGTTACGCTGTTCAAACACAGTAATGTTTTGTCTTATGTTTAAATGGCATATACTGTATTTCAGTAGGTACCCATTTCTTCTGGTCTTGTCAGTAGGCACCACTGAAAAGAGCCTGGATGCATCTTCTTTGCACACTCCCTTCAGGTGTATACATACATTGATAAGATCACCCTGATCCTTCTCTTCTTGAGGCTAAACAGTCCCAGCTCCATCAGCCTTTCTTCATAGGAGAGATGCTCCAGCCCCTTCATCATCTTAGTGGCCCTTCACTGAACTCTCTCAAGTATGGCCATGTCTCTCTTTGTACTGGGGAGACCAGAACCAACACAGGAATCCACGTGTGGCCTCACGTGCAGAAGAGAAGGATCACTTGCCTCAACCTGCTGACAACACTCCTCCTAATGCAGCCCAGGATACCATTAGCCTTTGTTGCTGCATTGGCACATTGCTAGCTGATGTTCAACTTGATGTCCACCAAGACCCCTGGGATATCTTCCTCAAAGCTTCTTTCCAGCTGGTTGAGACCCAGCCTGTGCTGGTCCCTGGGGTTATTCTTCCCCAGGTGAAGGACTTGGCACTTCCCTTTCCTAAACTTCAAAAGGTTCCTGTCAGCCCATTTCTCCAGCTTGTTGAGGTCCCTCTGGATGGCAGCACAGCCATCTGGTGTACCAACCTCTTCTATTTTTTAATTGTCTACAAATCTGCTGAGGATGCACCTGGTCCCATCATCCAGACCTTTCATCAGTTTGTTAAACAGTATTGGTCACAATATTTACCCAGCTGGACTTTAAACCACCCCTTTCCTCCTTCATTCTAACTTTAAGTTTCTGCTTCAAAGTGGTACACTCTACAAAGATTTTCAGATGAGTAATTAGCAATATTTTTTCCATGGACAAGATTTGTTGAAAGATTTTAGTTCAATCTTCAGAAAAGTCTTTCCATCATGTTTGGGTTCTGAAAATACTAGGTTTTTGGAAGCTGCTGATTTTTTCTGGTCATATTTCATAGCATTATCGATAGAGGCCTTATCTCCCTAAATTTATTAAAGATCATATATAAGATGATATCTATAACCATAAAGCATTTCCTTTTCACTTTTTCTGAAGAAAATTTTTGACCCTTCCCTCCTTTTTGCCAATTTATTGTCCTTCTGTTGCATTTGTTTTTGTGTTACACTGATGCTACAGAAAAAGTGATTCACCAGATAAGCAGCAATGAATACAACAGCAATTTAAAACTCCTTGCCTCCACCTTTTCAGCTCATTTGCTGAGGAGGCTCCAAGGAGGAGGGTAGTGGTGCGGGACCCTTCTGAAAGCATCAAAAACCCTCAGCAAAACTGCAAGACAAGAAGGCAGAAGCCCAGGGAAGAGGGAGAGCCTCAAGTCGCCTCCCCCCTGAGCGGGAAGAGCGAGCTGTGACCGAGGGCAGCGGGGACTCAGGGCGAGAGGAGACGGGAGTGACGACGCCCAAGGCCATCACGTACAAGAGCAGCCCCCAGGGCCGCGGCGAACAGGGCGGCGAACAGGGCCTGGCGCGGCAGTTGGCGCAGGCAGGGCGAGCGGGCAGGGCACAGCCCCTCTCCTGGCTCCAGAGCTCATCTGAACGAGTTGTCATCTTACTGTCCTCCACGAGTGGACCGAACCATGGTCTCCACTCGCGTCAAAACCACCACCAGAAAGAACGTGGCGACCCAGACGGAGCTGCCAGGCAAACACGCAGGGTCCGGGCCCCCGGCTGCGGGGAGTGCCTGAGCCCGTCCATCCTGCCGGAGGGCAGCAGGGACAGCACCTGTGTGCGCTGCCATCAGCGGGGTGACCTGCTCAGCCTGGTGGCTGGACTCGGAGAAGAGGCTGAAAGATTAAGAAGTATTAGGGAGTGTGAAAGGGAAATTGATTGGTGGAGTAGCACCTTAACACCCCTGAAGCAACAGGAGCCAATGGAGGCTCCAGAAGAAGCAGGTGATCCCTCACCCTCTTGCCTCCAGGCAGAAGGAGGGGACCTGAGAGATGGGGGAGGCTGGAAACAGCTCCCTGCTCAGGGAGGCAGGAAAATCCTCTCTCGACCTCCCTCACCCTCCATGGTGCCCCTTTGCAATAGATTTGGGGCCCTGGAACTTTTGAATGAAGAAGAGAAGGAGGAAGAAAATGAGACAAACAAGGAGGAAGACCAAGGTCCACCAAGGCCAGGTCATTCTGGACCCGGTATTAAAATCAGATCTAAAAAGAACCCCTAAAGAGTCACTGTAGTGGGTGACTCCATTCTGAGGGGTGTCGAAGGCCCCATATGCAGACCAGACCTGCTTCATTAGAGAAGTTCGCTGCCTCCCTGGGGCCTGGGTCAAGGACCTCATGGCAAAATTCCCCACTCTAGTGAGACCCAAGGACTACTACCCTCTCTTGGTTTTTCAGGCAGGTAGCGACATTACCAGCAGAAGTCCTAAATCAATGAAGAGAGATTTTAAGTCCTTGGGGAAACTGGTTAATGGGTCAGAGGCACAAAATGTGTTCTCCTCCATCCTTTCAGTTGCAGGGGTGGATGAAGAAGAACACAGGAGAGCTCAACAGATGAACTTGTGACTCCAAGACTGGTGTTATTGTCGGCTTCAGATTTTTCAGTCATGGGTTAGTATACAGGGCACCAGTCCTTTTGGCATTATATAGGATGCACCTGTCCCAGAGGAGAAAAAAGGATCTTGGGGCAGGACTTATCTGGGCTTACTGACAGAGCTTTAAACTAGATTTGAAGGGGGAAGGGGACAAAACATCAGCCCATCTGAAGTGCATGTATACCAATGCACACAGCATGGCTAACAAAGAGCAGGAGCTTGAAGCCATGATGCAGCAGGAAAATTATGATGTAGTGGCTATTACAGAAACATGGTGGGATGTCTCCCATGACTGGAGTGTGCCAGTTGATGGCTACAAGATCTTTAGGCAGGTTAGACAGGGAATGAGAGGTGATGGGGTGGCACTGTATGTTAGGGTCTGTTATGATTGCCTTGAGCACAACTGTGGTGAAGACAGGGTGGAGTGTCTTTGTGTTAGAATCAGGGGCAAGGCCAATAGGGCAGATGTTGTAGTAGGAGTCTACTATAGGCCACCCAACCAGGACAGAGAGGTGGATGAAATATTCTATAGGAATTTAGGAGAAATCTCACTTGTTCTTGTGGGAGATTTTAACTTCCCAGACAACACAGCAGAGCGGGACCAGTCCTGGAGATTCCGTGAATGTGTGGGAGATCTTTCTGACACAGCTGGTGAGTGAACCGACCAGAGAAGGTGCCCTGCTGGATCTCCTCGTTGTGAACAGAGAAGGGCTGGTGGAGGATGTGGTGGTTGGAGGCTGACTAGGGCACAGCGATCATGAAATAAGAGTTCTCTATTCTTAGAGAGACCAGGAGAGGGGGGGATCAGAATTGACATCCTGGAATTCCAAAGGGCTGACCTTGTCTTGTTTAAGCACCTGCTTGAAAGGATCACTTGGAGGATGATCCCAAAGGGTATAGGGGTCCAGGAAGGAGGGGCACTCTTTAAGAAGAAAGTCTTAATGTCTCAGGAGCAGGCTGTCCCCAGGTGCTGTTAAGAGAAGCCGACAACAGAGAAGACCACCCTGGCTGAACAGGGAGCTTTGGCTGCAACTCAGGGAGAAAAGGAGAGTTTACATCTTTTGAAAGAAGGGGCTAGACACTCACAATGATTACAAAGAGGCTGTGAGGGTATGCAGGGTGGAAATCAGGAGGTCTAAAGCCCAGCTGGAAATTAATCTGGCTTCGGCAATCAAGGACAACAAGAAATGTTTCTATAAGTATGTCAGCAGCAAAAGAAAGACCAGGGAGAGCTTCCATCCCCTGCTAGATGTGGGAAGAAACATGGTAACAAGTGATGAGGAAAAGGCTGAGGTGCTTAATGCCTTCTTTGCCTGTCTTTAATAATAAAACTAGTTGTACTGAAGGAATCCAGCCTCCCCCGCCAGAAGACAGAGACTGGGAGAGTGACACCCCCGCAATCCAGGAGGAGACAGTCAGTGACCTGCTGCATCACACAGACACACACCAGTCTATGGGACCAGATGGGATACACCCGAGGGTGCTGAAGGAGCTGGCTGGGGTGCTCACCAAGACGCTTTCCATCATTTACCAGCAGTCCTGGCTGACCAGGAGGTCGACACAGCACTGAGGGATATGGTGTAGTTGGGAACTGTTAATGTGAGGTTAATGGTTGGACTGGATGGTCTTCAAGGTCTTTTCCAACCTTGATGATTCTGTGATTTCACTTTGCGTTACACAAGTTAGACACAATTCAATGCATATAAGCAAGAGCCTTTATGCCCTGTATACCAGATGGGAAGGGACATGTCTGAGATCAATAAAAAATAGATGTGTTAGCCAAAAATAAATGTCCTTGTGTGTGTAGTAGCTGGTGGTACTGTTCTATGTATATGATGTCTGTAAACTTTTTCTGTCTAAACTGTGGGTGTTGATTCAGTATTACATAAAAATGGTACATGAATGGAGATTAATTTCTGGCCATTGAGATAAAATGCCCAATATACTCTGTACTTGTTCTGGTATGAAGGATGACTGAAGAAAACATTGAATAGAAGTATCCAGCTAGCTGAAGTTTTACAGACTCTACATTTAAGTGGCAGTCTGCTGCAGCATAAATTTTTTAGAGCAGCAGAGTTCTACTTATCAAGAGACGCTAACAGGTGAAAAAACAAGGTGTTTTTAGCTAGAAGCATAAAAAATAACTAGACGCTTAATCAGTCAGTGAGAAATATCCACTCCTAGCACAGCATGTGAGCAGATTTCTATCAGACCAACTTTCTTAGTATTGACGAAAAATTTTTTAAACTATCAAACTGTAAACAAGCCATACTTACCAGTGCATATGTCTGATATTTCACATGGACATGTTTCATGATGTGGGTCCTATGGTGTGGAACCTGAAGTATCCATGTGAAACAATTCCTGCTACCAGTGAGATTCCCATTGTAGACTGAGCTCTTGCTATGCAGAGCTCTGTTAAAAGAGCAAATGAAAAAGAGTGTATTAGTAATGTGTATGTGTGCCCAGGAAATAAATAATAAAGATCATACTAGAGGTCTCTGAAAACTGGCCGTAACCCCAGGCCTTTGTCTAACTTAAAATATTTTATAGCCTAAGAGAGCTGAGCTGATAGGCATCCAAAACCAAACCATGGGATAAATGAAGGTCAGTTAGAAATAAACTGTGTGGATGGGTGTGTCTGAGTGTTTGTTAAGGGGGTGAATGTCTGTAACAACAACTGTCAGATATACAGGGACTAGCAAGAAGAAAGTAAGGTTCGATCAGAAGAAATTGAGAGCTAAGATATATCCAACAGGCTTCAAGAGATATATTTGTGGCTATGGCTGTTAGCAAAGAAATCAGATTACAAGATACTATTTTTGTAATAGAGCATCTGCGGAAATATATGGAAACCAAGTTCTAACGTTCATTTCGGTGATGCCAGTTCAACCTTGTGTTCCCACTCTCCACCTCTGCTTGTGTTTCCACTTACTGTCTAGACTAGTCTGAGTTCTCTGTATTTCTGTGTGAAGTGCCCGCAACAATGAGATTCTGATTTCAAATGGTGGCCCTATGAGTTAGTGCAGTATCAATTATTAATAATCCAATTAATATTGCATAACTAAATTCATACACTTCAGACTCTATGTTTCCTATCTATAAGGCTTTCAAGTAGTAGTATCCCCAGTTTACTGAAAAACAAATGGAAGCAGGGAGACAAACTGGTTTGCTCAGTGTAGCATAAGAAATCAGTCAGCAAGACTGGTTCTCAGCACTATTATGTGAGTGGCAAGTGGCACAGATGTGCTTTTCAGAAGGTATTGCTTCTTGTATGTTCCTCACTTGACAAGATATTCCAGGTGATGATGAGGACTAGAGTGTTATGTATTTTAAAGTATTATTTGAAAAGTTTGCAATTTTTTTTAAATCATCTGAGAAAATTGATGGTATGAGGTACACAGGTACAAGAAAATAAAACAGCTGAGTTTTTTCCTTTCAGATTCTCTCATATTTTGGATTTCAATTTCAGAATGAAAGTAAAATTATTTTTATCACCCCAAATTTCAAGTGCTATTTGCAAATTGTTATGTCTATTTGGTAAGGAAGGAAAGAACTGAATAGTTTCAAACCATGAGGGTTTACTAGATGCTTTCTTAAACTATTATTTATGGTGCATGTATGTTTTGCTGTCATCTATTGATGTGTATATAAATGGAATCTGCAAATGGAAGTGCAAAGGAAGAAAGGTGAAGCATTCTCAACTCACTAAGCACACTGCCAGGGAAGAAGAGAAGAAGGTCCACTATATATGAAATTCTCATATACGGTTTTCAGTTTGGTTTTGTTAGGGTTTTTTTATTAAAGTATTCTGTCGATTAGCATCAAAGGCACTACTATTTTATATATAATGAGAAGAACATGATCTTATTTTTTCCAGTGCTGTGGCCATGGTCCTTAAAATGCTGCTAATTCTCCAGGCAGGAATTACTCATTACTTTCAACTACAAAAACAAGAAACTATGGTTTTACTCAATATAAGAGTGCCGGTGTTTCAATATCAACTAATGATAGATTTTGTTCAATTAGAAAATTCAAGAAATGAAATATGTGTCAAGTGAACAATTTCCTGATTTTTCCATGAGAAAGGATTTATAAACAAGTAAGGTAGACATACAGTAGAAGATGGGGAATGCCACACAACCTGACTTCAGGTAGTGAAAATGTCATAAAACCAGCTACAGCTTGATGATATTTCCCTCATCTGCAGTTTAAATAATGGCTATTATAATTTTAGGGTTTTTTCAGAAAATTAGTCTTGACAAAGATTCCAGTCTCTATATGAAAATGGTACAGAAAACTTGAAGACTGAATGGGGCGAAATCTTCCTTAGTTTCCAGTTCCTCCTACTTTTATACACTTTTGGTTGATCGAAGCCCTTCAGTTTCCACTTTCTTCAGCTTCTGATGTGACAGGAGGACACTTTGCTGGTAGTGAAGTAAGGGAGGTTTTTTGTAAGGGTGAAGTGTTTGCAGAACTGACAGTTTGTCAACTGTCAAATCAGGAATGATCTGCGAAAGTGTCAGTGATACACTACTATTGGAAAGTAAACTTCCTATGAATAAAAAGGTCTGGAAGCAGATAGTGAAATTGTCACTGAACAAGCAAGAAAATTCTTCCAGAAAGCTGCTGGATTTTTTTGTTGGGTTTTATTTTCATATATCCTATAAAGAAATCTTGAGTGTTGTTTCAATAGCATCAGTTCTGAGTTCTCTCTCTCTTTGCCAACAGAAATCCAAAAGAAAAACTTTTATTTGAAGACAGTCCACTAAACCACTATTATCATCTTATGTCAAATATGCCCTCCAGATACATTTTGATACCTTACAGGAATTACTTGAGGTTGGAGAAATAGTTTACAGTAATTGATACTATTTGTAAAAGTGACATTTATATTGTAGTTCTTGCTGCATGTGTGTTTATCTCATGATAGGTCATGGTAAAGAAATCCAAACTACTGTTAACCACAGAGATATATGTGCAGTGGGACTTACCAAAATAATGGAAACAATCCTATTCAGTATTTGTTATTGAGGCCACTAAATCCCATGTTTCAAGCTAAGAGTGAGTTAGCAGTTACAGTGTTTGTGTCAGCAAGCTGCTGAACTTGCAGAAGACTTAAACCTCTAGGCCTTTCAGTAGTCCAGACTGCTGGAAATGCAAAGATTTTTGCCTTTGATAAGGATGAAGTGTCTTAAGTGGTTCTTAGTAACTAAGAAATTACTTTTGCAGTTAAAGAAACATGCAGTCTTTTATATTCTTTGGATCAGGAAACCACTACAAAGCATAAACTGATAATGAAGACATGGTCTAGTCAGTCTAAAGAGTAGGCCTAACCCTTTCCTGGTGAGACTCCTGACTGCAGGTAAAAGTCCTGGTGATACTTCTGAATGCAGTTCTGGCAGACCAGTATTGACCAAGTCTGGAAGCTGAGGGCAAGATAATCCCTGTCTGGGGGAAGCAGGTAAGCAGCCACAGAAGCCAGTTGCTTTGGGGTACCAGTCCAAGTAGGAAGGGGAGCTGATGCTGAGCTGAGCTGAGCTGAGCTGAGCTGAGCTGAGCTGAGAGGAGGGGGGCAGTTTAGCTTCCCAGATGACAGACAGCAGCAGAGTTATCTAGTGGTTGTTTTCATCATCTAATTTTGCCAAATGGAACTAACTTGCCTCAAGCACAGCAGGATAGAAGCCTAATTGTATCAAGACTATAAACACATAGGAACTGAGTGGGGTATTCTAAATTTTGAGTGATGGTTGTAGTCTAATAATCAGAGTATGTTCGTAATGCAACACAACATGATATGGATGGTGATGCCACAGTTTGTGTTTACTAAATGTCTTCAAACTACTTTAAAGTTACCCTATTAGTTTTATTTCTTCAAGTAATGAGTTCTACAAGATACTCTCAAAAGTAAGATGCCTTTATAAGTCTATATCTTTTTTATGCAGTATGTGTACTTCATGATGTAGTGTCTTTGCTGCATTACATCAAATCCAATAGCTACCTTTGTGCAAAATCCTTTAAGAAGTCAAGGACTAGTTGTCCGTGGAAATTCTGCTTAACAAACAAGTGACAGTTACCTTCTGAATTTGAAGATTTTTTTTTTAATTGGTCATCTTTGTTAATGCAGTATTCCTCTCCTGTGGTGTAATAGAAGCCCTCATGCACATAGTGCTGCTCTATGCCTAGTTGAGATTCTGCATCCCCAGTTATGTTAGGTAGGCATGAAGATTCTGAATGCATCTGCACTACCATAGAAAGGTTGGAGAAAAAATCAACAGCAGTAGATTGCCAGCTATCCTCAGCATATGAAAAAGCACCAATAGTTGTTGTTCTAGCAAAATGTTAGCTGTGTATTGCCAGACTTCTGTCTACTGTGTTCACTTAGTAGGAGAGTATATTGGAATCCATGAAGTACAACAGCAGAGCCATGATAATCCATATTGACTGTTGTTCATATAAAACTTATCTAATTGTTATTAATCCCTCCCCTTTGCTTGTCTTCATGTTTGTCAGTGAACCTAAGTATAACAAGGCTTAAAATCCCCGATTTGCTTGGAGGTTGTTTGTTTTGCACTCTGATCAGTTGATTGGTTGAACTACCAAATGGTCACTGTCTATCCTCAAATGTATGGCTAGCTCCCACAGATACACCCGTGGATGCTTTGTGTAAAGTAGTGATATGTATGCTTTGAAGACTGAATTCAGTTCACTTGCATAATGCTGGATCACTGTAAGCCTTACTTGAGTACTGATCTTGGATCCTGTTACTGTTCATTGTTAAAGGTTGTAATTATGTTGATGTGGTGGTGCAATTCCTACCCCTCCCTGCTGTCCTTGTTGGGCTGCTTGGTGCCAGGTGTGATTCCATCCACATTTCCCCAAGCCATACACCAGTCTGTAGAGATAAGGACTGAATAACCTTGAGGAGTCTGTCTCCTGCCCCTCCCAATTGCTTGGAAAAGGTTATAATGGCCCATCATCTCCTGATGGCCTGACACACCTGTGCCTGGGATGTGATCAGATGGAACAATAACAGGGTTGCATGTTATTCAAATTCTTGTGCAACTGCCAGAAGGCACCAGATAGCATTTGACAAAAGTCAATTATCTTTGATCCTATAAACTGCGACCACCAGAGAGGCCCTTTGAGCTCTCCTGGATCACAGCGGGCCTGTGACCAGCATCTCCCCTGAGCTGGGACGCCTCTCAGGTACCAAAAGCCTTAAGGTGTTGCCTGCTCCAGACGGAAGGCCAGGGCGAAGTCCCCCCGCTCGAGTCTCAATTATCACCCGTTGAGGAGTGCCAAGGCATTGTGAGTATTTGCTCTAAACTCGAGAGGGAAATTTTCTTTGAGCTAGCTTCTATTTCACCTATTTATTGGTGGGTGTGCGTGTGTGTGGGTACGTACCCTTACCCTTGTTCCTGTGTGCTTGTCCCTTTTGTGTTCATTTTACCGAACCCAAACCCCTTTGTTTCTGTATGTATATGTCTGGTTTGTGTATGCGCATGTACATATGTGTATAAATTAAGGTACCGTTAAGTAAGTTAGAGTGAATATTGTCATTTTAGAACCTGAATAAGTCGCTTTTCTTTCTGAGTTATTTTGTATTGACAAATAGTTGTTAGTTATTAATAAATCTAGATTATTTTTCTAAATCTTTACCCGCGACAGTTGACTAAAGCAAAAGATTTTTCCTGAAGGGGATTAATCTAGCTGAACCCCTCCAACTCTATCTGAAACACCATCCCTGGTGAAAACTAGTAGAACAATTGCATCACAGTAATTTTCCCATGGAAATACACTGTTCAGTTTCTATTTGAACGATGGAATAGTCAAGTACTGCAGATGGAAAGGGTTACCTTGCCTGGAAAAGCAGAGCAAACCTACAGTCTGTCAGATCGTAAGCCTGGAAACAATTAAAAGCAAAATGGGATGGATAAGGAGTATTACACAATTGCATCAAATAAATCTGACTACCAAAATAGTTTTCGGCTCTTCCTCTTCCCAAGTAAACAGGGAGCCTGAAACAGTATCTCAGGGAAACTAATCAGAGCATCCAGTTTTATTAAAATACAGACAAATTATGGGGAATAGCAAAGAATAAATGTAAATATCCAATGCAAATATCTAATTTGGAATTCAAAACATTTTTGTTATACACTTCAATGGCAGACAGCACATTATGTCTGATCTATTTTAAATTTTATAGGACTGAAAAAGGAAAGAGACAGAATAAGTACTGAAAAAAACAGTATGTAAAACTAACAGAAAAATATCAGCTGATTAGTACTAGGGTACTTTAAAAGTTTTCCTTTGCTTAAAGATTAAGATAGAAAATAGTTTTCAAAACAACTGAAACTTTAGTCATAAAGAGCACAGACATATTCTTCAGGGAGTGATTTATCCAATTTAAAATTTCTCTCACCTAAAAGATTGTCCTTTCATGCAGGAGAGATAGATTGACTTAATAAGAGTCTTTAAAGATTGTTCATGAATCTTGGCTTCTGACTGAAACACTGAGCACAAGCTCTTATGCACCAAGCTACTCCAGCCATGGATTTTAAATTTATTTGACA
Source organism: Athene noctua (assembly GCF_965140245.1). NCBI lineage: Eukaryota > Metazoa > Chordata > Aves > Strigiformes > Strigidae > Athene > Athene noctua. The sequence goes on along the minus strand of NC_134077.1, from coordinate 58,919,028 downwards.
TACGCTCCCTTACCAACAGGATGTCAAAGAGAAACAAACAGAGCACAAGCTGCATTCAGTCCTTCATCTCGTTGTTGAGAAAAACAGACCCTTGGTTTGCTATTTATTTTCATGTGTGCAAAGTTAAAATCTGCAGTGTCGCCAATGGAGGCCAAGAAAGGCAGTTGGAAGACTGTTGGCTAAAGAAGCTCTGATAATGCAGTGTACTTACTTCTTTTTCACATGTTATAGGAGAAACACTGCCCTTCCTTCATATGCTTCAAATAGTTAATTCTGTTTGCTGCCTAATCCCAAAACCCTGGTTCATGTTTAAATACACAGTCACTGGTAAGAGTCTTGCCTGTGTCAGGACTAAAGGTTAAACCTACCAAGGTCTATATTTATCACATTAGGTAATATCTACTGTTAAAAATGAGTAGTTGTTAGCCTTACAGTATAATCAGTCTGCTTTAAGGAAGGCGTATTCTCCACAAAAATACATGCAAGGAGGGAGACAAGTTTGTAGGTAGATACCCTGCTTTCCAGAGTAAAACTCTGTTACTGTCTTACATGAACACTGATCTTTATGTTGGTTTGGCTGTCCTGTCATTGCATACCACCAGTGTTGGTCTGATATCATTATGGACTTCCAACCCAGGCCTGACTATGCTTGTTCTCCAAGGCTTATGTTGGAAGCTGTTGATGAGGCAGCATCTCTGGCAGATGATGTTCGTCCTTTATAGCCCCTCCCACGTGATAGAATCACAGCATGTTTAAATACCTCTGGCCTAATGATTTCAATATGAAAGAGCAAAGAGGTTGAGGTTAATGAAAGTTGAGAATCCTGGAAGAAAACCTGTGCATTAGGGATGAAATAGAGCTGGGTTGCTGCTCAAGTTGTAGTCTTACTCAGTGCTCATGGTGTACTGCCATCCTCCATGCTGGTCATTAGCTAAAGCTTTGTTTTCTGGCCTATTAGGTATTCGGTGAAGCCTCCTAACCCACAAGCAGGTGATGCAAAGTATGACCAGAGGCCACTGACTAGAGGTAGTGCTCAGCCAGGCATGGGCTGCCCATGTTGCCAACTTCAAGGCTGACAGAGCAGGTTAGAAAGGAGCAGAACAGTTGCAGTGTGAGAAGAGTTAAAAGAAAAGGTAGGTAGAGCTACCTAATAAAAGCAAATAAAAGGAAAGCAAAAGAGATGCTGAAAATTATCCAAGTAAAGATGAAGTATGATTTGTTAGAGGGAGGACAATGAATGAAAACCAGGATGAGGGAAAAATGTTAATAAGAAATTCATTAAAGAGAAGGCTAGCTTGGGATTGTTAATTTATTATAGAGTATGTCATGCAGTATCCCACTCCAGCTTCTCTAAACCTCAGAAACGTGGTCAATGGGGAAATCACCAAAGCGCTAGTATTTTTCAAGCTTGTTGCTAGGCAAGTTGGTGTTGGGTCAGATTTAGATTTTGCAGCAATACTTTGCCAGATTTTGTCTGGAAAAGCTAAAGATCCAAGTAAAGATGCTTATTTGTTTCTCTGTGTGTCTTTTCACTTTTTATTACAGTTTAATTGTTCAGCATAAATAATAATTTTCCTACGTCATTAATTATTCTGCTCTCTAGGAAAATTAGTTGTTTCCCTCCTTTCAAATGATGTATTTGTCTCCTGTTAAAACTAATTAGTGCATTTTAAAAGCTGAAAGAATTTATAAAATCAAAGACTGCATTTATAGCATTGCTTAATGAATCTGTCAGACTGAGGCCTTAATTCAGCAGAGCATCCCTATTTGGAAAAGTATTTAGGTAAAAATAATTATATTGTTGAGGCTTATATTTAAGAAGACATGACTGTTGAATGTCTACAAATGCTCTGACAAATAAAGGCCTAAGAAACAGACTTTGAGAACTACTCTTTGACTCAACAGAAAATTTTTTGCTCTCAAAGGAAAAACTGCAAGCCCATTTGTTCTGACAAAGATGAGACGCAAATGTAATCTATACATCTGGTGTGTGGAAGAGCAGTCCCCCGTCCCCCCCCCCCATGTCTTTTGTCTTTTCACTGGAGATGCAACTTGTCTCAGTGGTGAGACTCCAACCCAATGTTTATGTGATGGCTTAGCTGTGTCACACTGGGAGAAGTCAGAGCTGAAAACCCCGTCCCATAGGGCACAGAGTGGCTACAACACCCATGTATTTCAGTGGGAACTGAGATCATTCAGCATGTTCCAGACCAGGATCTGTAGGATAATAAAAGCAGTGACCCTTCAACTAAATTCCAGTATTATTTAGTGTTTATATCAACATTACATACTACATAAAGTTGACTCTTATATTTTATGAGCATCATAATTACTGCTACTGGATGAGAGCAAAATTCAGTTAACATTCTCACTTCTGGCTGCACAGAGCTTTCTGAAGTCTGTGCCAGAGAAAATTAAAGAATGATTCAAATGGCAGTCTCTAAAGCTTTGACAATATCTGTGACAAAAGCTGTTCAGATGTCCTTTACCGCCATAATGTATTGGAAGTGACATTACTAAAAACGGTCTCATCTTTCTGGTCCAGTAGACCAATTGAGGCATTCACATTTTGCAGCCCATGATTGCACAATTGTTGGCATCAGTTCCCCCCTTACAGGGACTTTGCAGAAAGCTCTATGATATTAAGTGAAAACTTTTAATATCTGTGTTTCACAAGGAAAATACCTGTGAAGATGTTGAGAATGAATGAGAAAGATAAATTAAGGGATGTGTTTTGACCATGTGTTTGAGACCTACAAAAGAAGTAATTTTCACATACTGCTTACTGTAACCAACTTAAAGGAAAATTTGCAGTAAAATCAGCAGTAAAAATAAAACCACTGACTTCTAGTGGTCTTGATTTAAGTTTGGCTTAATGATTGTTACATGTCTAAAACTAGCCTTCTGGAGTGACAATTTATGTTTTGCTGCATAACATCTTTTATTAGCTATAGTTCTGAAGTCATTCATTTAGAAAAAAGAGATCCCTGATTAACGAAGATGCTTAAGCATTTAAAATAGCCCCATGTTCAAATATTCTCCATGTTCCTTTTTGCCTATCATAGTTTTGGTTTAAAAAAAAGGCTCCTGGCATCCTACACCTGCATGCCCCAATACTTCAAGGCTAGTTATACATCTGTTTGATCAATATCTATCTCTTATAATCCAATTAGGTTTTCTAGAAGTGCTCTCCATAGTCTCCATTAATTATAATATGCAGCTTTTAAAAAGAAAATCTAGTATCTTTATAAGAGTCTTTCAGCTGCTGGCTGATTTTTTTCCCCCCATTTCCTCTTAGTTTTTCTTCAACTCTAACAGATTTTTAATGTCTTCCAATAATTTGCTTCACTTATGTTAGAGTTCATTTTAAATAATCTTTTTATATAGGGAGAGAGAGAAGAGTGTGAAAGACGAAAATGATTAAACATAATCACTATTTGCTTAACTTACCTAGTACTTGTTTTTGATGAAGTTCAAGATGGAGGTTCCTCTTTCATGTTGAGCAGTAGTATTAGTCAGTGGTAAACTGTAACTCAGATCTCCACTGAAGATGAAAAGCCACAAACATGTCTTTTTGCACTCACAACAATTTATTTCACAAGCCTGAAGTTTGTCTATATATATTAAAGCATCCTGCTATTAGTGAATTTTAAGTGAAATCTATAATATTATTCCTCAGCTTAAATTTTAACTGCTTCTTTTTCTCAAAAGGCTGGTGCTACACCCTACAATAAGTTTTTAAGTTTAGTGAAGAAAATTTCAACTATCAGCAGAACAGTCTGAAAAGTAACAGAATTTTTTTCAGTGTGTGAGTGAGACTGTTAAAATAAATAGAAGGGCTGTCTTATACAACCTGCAGTGAGGCCATGAGGCACTGGTGATTAAATGCAGGTGACTTAATTGTGATACATTACTGAAATTGTTCCATACATAATTTTGTAAAAACACTGCTAAAACAGGCTTTTCCTGTAAGAGATTCCTTTGTTATGTTTTCAGATGAGATCTTAAAGGACCAGAACATGTTGCAGTAATTACATTAGTGTCAGTATTTTCAGAAAATTATTTGCAGTACAATTCATTCTTAGTAAAAGAAAATGAGACCCGTGGCTTATTTCGTAAATTATTATAGGATGGAGGAGACTGGTGGAGGGAAACAGGGGGAAGCAGAAGGGACTTGATATCTGTTAAAGTCTCATGTTCTACATAATTAATCTTAATGCACAGTACAAGACAACTGTATCCATTTATCTAAATTTGCATAGCTGGGCAGAAATATCAGATATGGACAAAGCATAATGATTTCACCAAATTTGCTAGACAAATTTAGACCGTGAGGTCAGATTATATTACTCCATTTTCACAAAGATATCAGGTTCCTTTCCAATGCATGAGGTCACCTCCTCAGCTTGGCTCCTGTGACCAGCAGATCCCTGCTGGGTGACAGCTTTCCCTCCCTCTCACTTGGTGTGCTGGGGCAAGAGAGAGCTCCAAGCCCTGTGAATGGTCCCTGCTGGGCATGGCACAACAGGGCACAAGAGTATGAGGCTCTGCCATGCACCTACATGTTGCATGGAATTCAGAAGTAAGAAACGGGGCAAGAAACCACCCTGCACAACTGGAAAAACCCTCTTCCTTCTTCTTCCTTAACCCTAGCAGTGTCCTGAATTAGCTATATCGGTTGCAGAATCTCTTCTACAACTTACTGATTCTCCAGAGATTTTCTGTGTGAAGTCAGTGGCTTTCTAAAGGACCACCGTAGAAGGAAGACTTTGCACAACATCTTTTTTTAACTTTTTTTTGTTATTGCTGGCTACTTTCTAAATGCCGTTTTAAAAACGTTAGGGTAAAGAAAGTTAATTTTAAAAGTACTGACGTGATTTACAGAAAACATTTAGAATGTGTTGGTTGTGGCAGAAACATGTACCTAAAATAAGCTGAACTAAAACCAGAGCTAAAACATCCGAAATATTTTGGTGTTTGAAATACTGAACCAGGATCAATAGAGGAGTTGTGTTTATTTTTCATCATTCTAAACCAACAGAGTTTATTTCTACACCAGAAATGGTTACAGACACATGGTGTTCAAGTTTCCCTCTTGCAAGGTTTTCCACTGCTCCCTTTGGATCTTTGCAGCAATGCGTTGAAAGTGTACTAATGCGTTTAGTGCACATCCTGGAAGTGAGATCCCAGCAATTATAGAACACAGGGCCAGACCTTACACACCTTGACTCCCAGTGGAAAAAGATATTTACCCCATCGTTAAATAAGCAATGAAGGATTAAAAATAACCTTCAGTTTTCTCCCTTGACACAAACACAAAGAGATCATTAATTTCTGACTGCAGTTACAATGAATGCATACAGCCTTTTTTTTCTTTTTTCCAAGCAGATTACCTGAAAGGCCCTGCACAAAGGCTGTATGAATCATTCATGTTGTAACTAGGGCCTGAAAGATTTAATACAGCAGGAAGAACATTGTAGATTTGGTTGCAAAGAAAATTAATTTTGCAAGATATTAAGCCTCTATGGGCAAACAGTTTTGCCTTGTGTATTTTGTATCAAATTCACCTTTGATGTAACCACACATTTCACCTCAGTCAACAGAGACTGAAACTGAATTTGACTCACTATATTTAGATCCATATGCCAGTCATTAATACATTTAGTCACAAAAGATAACCTCCAATTGAAGACTGAGGATAGCTTTACAGTCTTTTGATTGATGCTGATTACAAAGCTGTGTTTCTTTTGGAAACTGGAGTTAGCCGTAACAAACCTCTCCATTTTTTCTAATTACCAATGAATTGATATCTGGTTTTTAAATTTTCCATATCGCACTTAGATTCAAATCATTATATTAAATTTTTTTAAAATGTGGTGAAATAAATAACTAGTACAACAGAACAAATATTAGCTGTTTAACATAGTTGAAGCTATAGCCTGAAGCTGTTACGACTAAATACCAATTATGAATTTCATATTTAGTTTCAAGCTTAAAGAAACTGAAATACATCTGAAAGCAAGAAATTGTAGACTCTTGCCTTCCTTGTGCATTGAAATGTATGACAACTAGTGTTTTGGGAATACAAATTTGGACCACCTCTGTTTAAATATGTATGCAATAAGTATGCAAAACCCACAAAATTTCATGACATTCACAAGCATACTCTGTGCTGACATATAGTTAATGCTCCGGCATAGATGGTCAGTGATAGATTTTTCTACATTTGGAGATGCTACATGTATTGAAGACTTTATACTATATATACTCACCTTCCTGAAAAAGGATGAAAGAGCAAAAATTTAGCATAAGACAAAAAACAATGTTTCTCATGCAGTGTGCAGCTCAGAATCTAAGTTTTGTTTTGTAACAAGGATCACTATCGCTATAAACAAATTTATGGTCGCTTAGTTCTAGGATAAACCAATTTTATCAAGCAGAAGCACAACTAGAGCTCAACCGGGCTACAGCTATTAAAGATAATAAAAAATGTTTCTATAAATTCATTAACAACAAAAGGAGGATTAGGGAAAATCTCCCTCCTTTACTGGATGCAGAGGGAAACATGGTAACTAAGGATGAGGATAAGGCTGAGGAGCTCAATGCCTACTTTGCCTCAGTCTTTGGCAGTGGAACTGGCTGTTCCCTGCACACCCAGCCTCATGAGCTGGGAGATGGGGAGGGGAAGCAGACTGAGGTCAGCACAGTTGAAGAGGAGGTGGTCGGAGACCTGCTGCACCACTTGGATGCACACAAGTCTGTGGGACTGGATGGGTGACACCCAAGGGTGCTGAAAGAGTTGGCAGATGTGCTCGCCAAGCCGCTGTCCATGATTTACCTGAAGTCATGGCTGACTGGGGAGGTCCCACTGGACTGGAGGGTGGCAAATGTGACACCCATCTACAAGAGAGGCAGAAAGGAGGATCCAGGGAACTATAGACCTGTCAGTCTGACCTCGGTGCCAGGGAAGGTCATGGAGCAGGTCATCTCGAGTGCCATTACAAGTCATATAATGGACAACCAGGGGATCAGGCCCAGTCAGCATGGGGTTATGAAAGGCAGGTCCTGCCTGACAAACCTGATCTCCTTCTATGACATGATGACTCAACTACTGGATGAGGGAAAAGCTGTGGATATCGTCTACCTGGATTTTCGAAAAGCATACGATGCAGTTGACCATAGAATTCCCGTAGAAAAACTGGCTGCCCATGGCCTGGATGAGCACACGGTCTGCTGGGTCAAGCACTGACTGGATGGACGCTCCCAGAGAGTGGTGGTCAGTGGAGCTTAATCCAGCTGGTGGCCACTCACATGTGGTGTTCCTCAGGGCTTGGTGTTGGGACCATTTCTGTTCAACATCTTTACTGAGGATCTTGAAAAGGACACCGAGTGTATCATCAGTAAATTCACAGATGACACCAAGTTAAGTGGGAATGTGGATCTGCGTGAGGATAGGGAGGCTCTACAGAGAGACTTGGATGGATTGGATCCATGGGCCAACGTTAATGGGATGAGCTTCAACAAGGCCAAGTGCCAGGTCCTGCACTTGGGCCACAACAGCCCCCTGCATGGCTACAGGCTTGGGGAGGTGTGGCTGGAGCTGTCTGGGAGAGAAGGATCTGGGGGTTCTCATTGACAAGCAGCTGAACATGAGCCAGCAGTGTGCCCGGGTGGCCAAGAAAGCCAACGGCATCCTGGCTTGTATCAGAAATAGTGTGACCAGCAGAAGTAGGGAGGTGACAGTCCCCCTGTGCTCTGCACTGGTGAGGTCACACCTGGAATGTTGTGTCCAGTTTTGGGCACCTCAATACGAGAGAGATCTCGAGGTGCTGGAGCGAGTGCAGAGGAGGGCAACGAAGCTGGTGAAGGGCCTGGAGAATAAATCCTATGAGAAGAGATTGAAGGAGCTGGGACTGTTTAGTTTGAGGAGGAGAAGGCTGAGGGGAGACCTCATCACTCTCTACAGCTACCTGAAAGGACATTGTAGAGAGGGTGGTGCTGGTCTCCTCTCACAGGTGATTAGTGATAGAACAAGAGGGAATGACTTTAAAGTTACATGTTACATTACAGAATAATAAGTCTGTTGGGCATATCTCTGTAAAAGATCATCTTTTCCTCTTTGTTTCTCTGTATTTTTCTATATTTGAATTACTTTTAGAGTTGAAGTCTGAGACACTAATGAGGAAGCTGTGGGGGAAATGGAGGAATAACAATCTGAATGAAATATTCAGAAATTTAGATATATTGTGATAATTTTCAAATCCTGTGTCATCCTTTCATTTTTTATTCTGTGTTGTGGTTATTTAACTCTTGCAATTTGTTTCCCCTGTAAAAAAATTATCTTTTATCTAGCTAGCTGTCTGCATATGAATGTAATGCAAGAAGCTGGGTGACCTGGATCCTATTAGCATTGCCATACAGAAGGCAATAGTCACATTCTTCTGTAAGTTGAGAGAGAGACATTTAGAGCAAAGAGCAGTTCCACTCTGAGCCTGTAGCTTCCAGGTTTTAAACTTACTGAAGTCCTATGACCATGGAGTTCTTACAGGTATCTTAACTTATTCATTTGTATGATAAGAAACACAATTTTACATCATAGAATCCAGCTATCTGTGCAGAAAATAAAGTCTAAAATGAAGAATACTGTGAACTATTCTTCCAAAGCATAGCTGCTATTTTATATACATTTTGACAAGCAAATGGTCCAGCAGCATTCAGACTTAAAAACTGCAAAGTAGTGAAAAGAGGCACATAAAATTTCAGAGTCTTGATTAGGTGACTTCACAAGAGGGTAACCTGGAGATGAGCTTTTTTCATAAGCAGAGCTTGTGCTTCTGAGGCTTACGGTGTGATTTTCATAGATGTAAGTTTCTGATTCCTCCTTCCCTTGAACCTTTTGCAGAATTGGACAGACATAAAATACTGACATTTGGAACAATCAATGGGGAACTCTTGTGGCAAGGCATTTAGACTTCTTCCTTTTGTTGAAGGATGTAGCTTTCAGAGGTTGATCTGAAATGTTTGCTTTAAAAAAATACTTCAGTTGGAGCTATGGTGCAGAATTAGCCACATCTTCTTGGTAGAATGATTGGTGTCTGAATTCTGTTCTCTCTTTGAGAAAGCTAGTCCACTGGGGGCTGATGGGGTCCATCTGTCAGAGGAGGGGAAGAGCATCTTCGGCCATAGGCTTGTCAAGCTGGTGAAGACCGTTTTAAACTAAAGTTGCAAGGGGAAGGGAACTTCAATCCACCCCACTCCTACCAGCTTGATGCCAATGCCAGCAATGGATGTCTAGAGCCTAGAGAGGGATCACAGGTCACCAGGATAGCATGTGAAGAGCATCACAAAGGAACGCCAGCCAGTAAGTCAGCTTCAACTGGGGGCTCAACTTAAAGGCCTCTATGCAATTGTACATAACATGGGGAATAAACAAAAGGAGTTAGAGACATGAGCGTGCGTGCAGGGCTATTATCTTTTTGACATCACAGAGATGGGGTGAGATGACTCCTATGACTGGAGTGTTGGAATGGAAGGATACAGGCTCTTTACAAAGGACAGGCAGGAGAGACAAGGAGGGGTCACCCTCTATGTCAGTGACCAGCTGGAGTGCATGGAGCACTCTCTGGGGTGGATGAGGAGCCAACTGAGAGTTTATGGGTCAGGATTAAAGGGAGCGCAGGGACAAGAGATATTATAGTGGGGATCTGCTACAGAGCCACCCAACCTGGATGATCAGGATCAGGTACTCTGTAAACAGTCAGAGAGGGACCTAGGGGTGTTGATTGACAGCTGGCTGAACAGGAGCCAGCAGTGTGCCCAGGGGGACAAGAAGGCCAATGGCATCCTGGCTTGTGTCAGCAATAGTGTGGCCAGCAGGGACAGGGAAGGGATCTGACCCCTGTACTCGGCACTGGTGAGGCCGCCCCTCGATTCCTGTGTTCAGTTTTGGGTCCCTCACTACAAAAAGGACATTGAATGACTCGAGCGTGTCCAGAGAAGGGCAATGAAGCTGGTGCAGGGTCTGGAGCACAGGTCGTAAGAGGAGTGGCTGAGGGAACTGGGGGTGTTTAGTCTGGAGAAGAGGAGGCTGAGGGGAGACCTCATCGCCCCCTACAGCTACCTGAAAGAAGGTTGCAGAGAGCTGGAGATGAGCCTCTTGAACCAAGTAGTAAGCAACAGGACAAGAGGGAATGGCCTCAAATTGCGCCAGGGAAGGTTTAGACTGGTTATTAGGAAGCATTTCTTTCCAGAAGGGGTTGTTAGGTGTTGGAATGGGCTGCCCAGGGCAGTGGTGGAGTCCCCATCCCTGGAGGTGTTTAAGAGTCGGATTGACATAGCGCTGAGGGATCTGGTGTAGTTGGGAACTGTCAATGTTAGGCAAATGGTTGGACTGGATGATCTTCAAAGTCTTTTCCAACCTAGATGATTCTGTGATTCTGTGATAGATACAGCCTCATGTTCAACCACCCTCATATCTGTTGGAGGGACAAAACAGCAGGGCACAAGCAATCCAGGACGTTGCTGGAATGTGTTGATGATAACTTCCTTCGGATAGAGGAGCCAGTGAGGAAAGGTGCTATTATGAACCTCACCAACAAGTAGGGGCTGGTGAGGAGTGTGAAGCTCAAGGGCAGCCTTGGCTGCAGTGACCATGAAATGGTGGAGTTCAAGATCCTTAGGGCAGCAAGGAGGGGAGGGTGCACAGCAAGCTCACTAACCTGGACTTTAGGAGAGCAGAGTTCAGCCTCTTCAGGGATCTGTTTGGCAGAGTGCCCTGGAATAAAGCCCTGGAGGGAAGAAGGGCCAAAGAAAGCTGGTTAGTATTCAAGGACCTCCTCCAAGCTCAGGAGCAATGCATCCTGACAAACAGGAAGGCAAGTAAGAATGCCAGAAGGCCTGCATGGATGAACAAGGAGCTCCAGGATAAACTCAAACATAAAAAAGAAGCCTATAGAGTAGAGAGTGGAAGCAAGGACAAGTAGCCTGGGAGTAATACAGAGAAACTGTCCAAGCAGCCAGGAATCAGATTAGGAAAGCCAGAGCTCTGATAGAATTAAATCTGGCAAGAGACATCAAGGGCAACAAGAAAAGCTTCTATAGGTACATCAGTGATGAAAGGAAGAGTAAGGAAAGTGTGGGCCCTCTCCAGAAGGAAATGGGAAACCTGGTTACCTGGGATATGGAGAAGGCTAAGGTACTCAACAAATTTTTTGCCTCATCACCAGCAAGGACTCCAGCCACGCCACCGAAGTCACAGAAGGCAAAGGCAGGGACTGGGAGAATGAAGAATCACCCACTGTAGGGAAAGATCAGGTTCGATACCATCTAAGGAACCTGAAGGTGCAGAATTCCATGGGGCCTGATGAGATGCATCCACAGGTCCTGAGGGAACTGGCAGATTAACTGACTAAACCACTATCCATCATATCTGAGTAGTTGTGGCAGTCTGTTGAAGTTCCCACTGACTGGAAAAGAGGAAACATTTTTAAAAGGGGAGAAAAGGAAGACCCAGGGAACTACAGGCCAATCAGTCTCACCTCTGTGCCCAGCAAGATCATGAAGTGGATCTTCTGGGAAACTATGCTAGGGCACATAGAAAATAAGGAGATGATTGATGACAGCCAACCTGAATCCACTAAGGGCAAATCGGACCTGACAAATTTGGTGGCCTTCTATAACAGGGTTACAGTGCTGGTGGATGAGGGAAGAGCAACTGATGTCATCTACCTGGACTTGTGCAAAGCTTTTGACACTGTCCAGCATGATATCTTTGTCTTTAAATTGAGAAGACATGGATTTGACAGATGGATCACTCAGTGGATAAAGAACTGGCTGGGTCGTTACACTCAAAGACTTGCAGTCAACAACTCAATGTTCAAGCAGTGACAAATGGCATTCCTCATGGGTCAGTATCGGGACTAGTGCTGTTTAACGTCTTTGTTGGCAACATGGACAGTGAGACTGAGTGCACCCTCAGCAAGTTTGTTGACAACACCAAGCTGTGTGGTGCATTCAACACACTAGAGAGAAGGTAATGAACATCTTTCACCCTAACCACAATCCCGCTGTGCTGTAGTCGGTGTTGTATAGACTGTATCTGTTGTGTGCAGCCACTACAGCAATCTTATTCCACTCTTACCAGTTTTCAAAGCTACCTAGAGCTCTGTGTTAAAATCAGAGGTATCTCTGCATGTTCTGAACTGAGCCTTTCCTCACTGCCCCTTTTAGTTTAGCAGGAATTGTGCTGGGCAAAAACAGGAGCCATTTTGTTATCACATCTCTCTCATAGAAGCAGAGGAGTTTTTCCAGGTGTTTTAGATACAGTTGGTTTTGGTGAGTTATTTTCTTTCCTTTAATCACCTTTTCCCAAGTCTTACTAAGAATTAGGGTTTTTTTGTTTAAACAATTTCCAGTGTAAATCAGTCACGGACTAAAGTAGACAGTATATTAAAATTCAAATGACCTATTATTTTTAATTTAATCTTAAATTATCATTCCCTAAAAAGTCAACACTGAAAAATAATAGAGCACATCTTCACTTAGAATATAAAGTTTTCTAAATAATTTTTTAATAAATTATCTTCAGTGAGTCAGTGACACTCTTTATTGTGTATATTCCTTAATTTTTTATAATCTTTCTTAATATTGCTGTTCAATTTAGAATAAAGTTGTCAGATCAAAAACTGTTTACAGAAACCCTTAGGAAAACAACTAAAATTAAAATAAGAATTAAAAGTGTTCCAGCAATTATTTATTTTCTGTTTTTTCTGATCAGAGGAAACAGTGCCAGAGTTTAGTCATAGATTTGGTAAGGCATTCTTGATGGTGGCCTTAATTTATTCTTTTTTAAAATTAAACCAAGAGAGTGCTATTGGGTCAACTTAGTTTCTAATTTTGCTGAACCATAGGCATCTCTGTAAGTTAGAAAACTGCCAGTTTAAAATATGTAAGCTAAAAGCCTATAGTAACGTCACCCTCAGCAGCCCAGTGGAAAAGCTAATTATTTCATTATTATTTTTTCATGTGAGAGAGCAACAAATTAAAACAACTAATCCACTTCACTGAACAATATTGAGCAGAGCCCGGAGGCTTCAATTAACCACAGTTTAATAAAGGTACTAATCTGCATTAAATTAAATCCTTCAAGGGCTCACATTGAACCAATGCATAAGTAGTAATCAGCAAGTCCTGATAGAGTGGTCTGCTGGGGCAGATAGCTGGAATGTGCTGTGTAATCAAATTCCAAGAGGTTTAAACCCATCAAAAAAAGAGAAATTGCTCAAGCCTTTTTAAGCAAAAGGTGTTTGGGTTTGGGTTTTTTTTCCCCCATCACTAGATTTTAATATCTAGCATATTCAAAACTGGATATTCTAAAAAAAATTACGTTAAAATACTTATTTTAAAGTCAAGTCAAAACAAGTAAGTTAAAGCTGCTTACATGCCTGCGCTGTGAATGACCCCGTTATACAACTATGCAAATAGTAAGACTAAGCTCCTCAACTGTTTTTTTTCTTCTCTGTGCTATAAGTATTCACTAAACTCAGAAGCTCTAATTAGCTGCAATTTGTGTGCTTAAATACTTCCAGAATCCTCTAGAACATTGCAAGCTGCACTCAACATACAGTGTTGTAGAGCAGCAGTGATTTTTATTCTCAGTCATATGTACAGTTCTACATTGTATGTAGAATTGAATAACCTTGTAGGTTGATCATAAATTTGGTCTCAAAAGAATGTCCTAAGACTTAGTTTGAAGTTTTAGAAGGCAGGAATTCTTTATTGCAGTGCTGGATGCACAGGGGATCATTCCACCCAATGTGCATGCCGAAAGACAAAGGCACACCCATTATATACAATAAAATAAATGAATATTCATGTAATTTCCAAGAAGCACACACCTATTTTTCAGAGGATCTCATGCATATGTTAATACATTGCACAAGCATACTAATATTTGGGGAAGGGTCTCTGAGGGGCTTCCATTGGGGGTTTTTGGTGGTCTGTGGTGGTCCCTAGTGGTTGTTGAAGAAGTGTCTCTTAGTGTTCTTTCCAAGAACTCTGAGGTTTTTTCCATATAAGGCCGCATATTGGCTCATTGCTCTGTCTGTAAAGTTTCTCGGCTTTCTTATCATTGACTACCAAGGTGTCTGTTGGCTTTTCTGACCTCTCTGGGATGTACCCATCACAGTTGCAAAAATTACGTTCTTGGGTGCATTCTTGTCTGAGGCCCCTTACAGCAGTTAGCATCAACTGCTTGCAGGCATCAGCTGGCAGACATCAGTAGAGCTCACGATGGCTAATATTAGCAGCGTATTGTCTTTTAACAGACAGTATTTGTTCTGTATTAATCTAATGAAAGGCCTATATCACCTTGCTTTCCAAAGTAGTTTCAGCACAAGGAATAAAGGTCTTCAGACATGGTTGTGTTCTGATTTCTGACACTGCAGATCTTAGTGCAAGGCTCATAGCAAGCAAAAGTGAAAAAAACACATAAATAAAACAAAAGCCCCAAACCAATTGAATTGCCTATTAGATATGTTCATGTCAATCACTTTGTGTCTAGGGACTCAAATTCCAGCTTTGTGATCAGTGGATGAACAAACTGCCAATTTTGCCAGTCCTGTCTGACGCCTCAACAACACTGAATTCCACTGTAGTCTTTGTGGACTGACAGGGTGGAAATTGCACTTTCCATACCAGCAGTATTAATGTTTTACACTACATAGTCTAAGCTATGTCGTACATTGCAACTCCACTTTCTCTCACACACCTTTTCAAGTAAAAAGAGTCAGCTGTGACTACCTGGACCGACCAGCTGATAGGACAAGTTGTAGCAACATTATTTCCTTGAGCCTATAGCCTGCAACTGAGGTCAGGATTGATTTAAGAAAGTCATTTCACCTTTATGAGGGAGAAAATATTTCAATACGTCATAGAAAGTGGTTCCACAAAATGTGTCTATTCACATGAAAATATTTTACTAGGTACTGGAGGCAAAAACAGAGGATAAGATCTACCAAAAAGAACACAGCTCTCTTATGCCCATCTTCATGTTTAAATGCCTTCACAGTGGCTTGCCAGGCTGTTTCCATGGTGCAAAAGTTATAAGCTAAGTCCTCTGCTGGTGGATATCATCCATCAACATTTCAAATATGGTGGGAGAAAAATAATGGGGCTCAATCCCAGAGAATGGGGTTACTGGTGATGAAGGTTTACAACATTTTGCCCATGAGTCAGAGCCTCTTTCCAAGGCTTCACCTAGTGTATTCATGCTTGCTCTTTTATTTCTAGATTGGTGTAGTAGAGACACCCCACCCCAATCGTGGTTTATGTTTAGACAGGTATATATACAGTTGCAAGAATTATTGCATGTAAGGAACCATGCAATGGCACTATCATTTTCTCATTGAGACTATTTCTGGCAACTGGTACATGAAACTAGTACACAGAATCAGCTGACTGTTGTAGCTAAAAGCACAAGGAAGTATGATAGCAGGTGAAGGCATGGGGCTTGTTTTCCTCATTGCTAAGCTCCAGTCCTCCAAATTTTCCAAAGTCACGACACTGTGGGTTGCCCACATAGAATAATGTGCAGGATTTAAGATTTAATGAGGCCCACCCAAGTTCTCTATAAAAGTTCAATCCTAATATTAATTCAAGGCTTAGAAACAAAATTGTAGGATTGGCTTAATAGTCTTAAGTCAAAGACAGAAAAGGATGAAAGAAGGCCTTTCAGTAAAGCTTTCAAGCATCAAGCAAAGCTAAATCCATAAATAAAACAGAATGGAAAATCCTGAGAAATATTTTCTATTATATAAATAGATGGTCATAACTATGTGTTGATACACCTCATGATTAAATTCTGATATAGATCATCTTTAAAGTTACTTATTACACAAGAATTTAAAATTTAAATCCTGCTTGAGTTTTTATATCATGTCTTTTGCTTGAGAAATTCAGCAGATTCAACCAAGTTTCAAACCTCCTGAGACTAAGATACTAGCTGATTTTTTTAACAGTCCTTTTAAAGTAAGACCCTCTGTTCAGATCAAACAAGAAACACTCGAAGTACCTGCTTAATTTATATTTCCTGTGATTTTCTTCTTCTCTTAGTCTGTGATTTATTAAGAAATTCTGTCTCAAAGCTATTCTTTTCCTTCTGCTTTGACCCTGAAGAAAAGTCATGAAACTTTATAAAATCATATTTAGTGGTTGTTTCTTTGTTATTGAAGAATATGTTTACTTCTGTTTAAACCATATGAATAGGACTAAACTTCAGGGAGAAAATAGGAATAATGGATTCATGTGCGCATAAAGAAAAAAAGTGCCAAGACTTTTATTACACTCATCTTGGAAAAATGTTTGTGCTTTTACAGCCATACTTGAGTCACAGAAGAGTTGGAATAATAATTGCATTGATTATATTCAACTTCTTTGCCAGTTAAGTAAGTACATGCCAAGGAACAACCTGTAAAATTTCACACTCCATAAGGAAAAAGACAAATAGTTATTGTGCACATGGAACTATATTACAAAAAATACCTTGCATAATGCACTTATCTACAATTGGGCTCAAAATTTAAGTGGCAGAATTACGCACTTTTTAATTTTATGTGTGTGAGATTTTTCCCTTTGTCAGAATGTTGTAGGGGTCTTGAATTAGGTAGTCTGACTGCTTTCATCTGATAGGGAGCAAGAGTCAATAGCAGTAGTCACAGTGATGTTTATTTTTTAGTTGAAGTTGACGGAAAGAAGGAAAAAGCAATGTTTCAAGAGTCAGTGGTCAACACTAGAGCACACAACCCGCATGAAAATTATTGTAGAGTGACAAAGGTCTTCAAGTTCTCAAGTGTAGTTATGATTCTGAGTCAGAAATAATAGAAAGATAATGAAAATTCCTTGACATAAAACAAATAATGCATTGTCTCTTGACTGACAGATATGTGCATGACATTAAATTATTATGAGCTAAATAAGATCAGAAAACTATAAATATGCTGCAAGTTTTTCTCTGATTTTTGCATTGATGCAGAAATATATGTCACAAAATAATACTTGATCTTAACATTTTTTTTAAAAAACCAATATTGAATTACATAATGCTATAAACATTCAGTGAAGAAATATACCTAAAAACAATGGTATGGAATCTTTGTAGTTCTACAAGGGACTGTCTTAACTATTTCAGATTTGCTGTACTGTGACACTTTAAGTGTGCTGCTTGAATCATTAGAGAATTACACATGCTTCCTCCATGACAGCATCATATATGGAAAGCATAAGCAAAGTGCGTAAAAACAGTTTCTTGCACTGTTCTCAATATCCTAATCAGGGTTTACCTGACAGTGTTTCAGATTGATCATTCGCTCCCATAGCTTCATAAATGCTCTTGTTCTCTAGATGTTTTCAGCATCTTCACTCACAGTTATGCAAATATGCTGTAGGTATTACAAGAAAACCATATTTTTATAAGGAGAAAATATAAGGTATTACTGTACTCCTGATTAATTCAGGAATTTAATCTTTAGGTTATATTTTAGTTGTGTTTTTCTTACTTGTTTATTCCTGAAGTGAAACACTACCTGAGGTGGACAACTGAAATTTGGATATTATTTTTCAGGAAAATCAAATGTCAGCAATCTTCGGGTACTTAACAGAGGGAAAAAAAAAAAAAGCAAGCTAACTATTCAGCTAAGCTTAGATTATAATAATGCCAAAATATTATAATGCCAAAATCCCTCAGAAATAAAATACTATAATGCCAAACTTCATAGAAGTTTTTTTAAAAGAAATGTAACTCCTAGTGCAGGGAGCAAGTTTCCTTTCTCTGAAACAGGTTTGTAAGAGCCCCACTTTGGATTTGCTGTGTTTGCTAAAGCAACTGGACTCAAGATATTTTAATGAATAAAAGATTTTTCTGCCTCGTGCCATCCACTCCCCAACAACGAAAGCCAGTAAGTATTGCACGGGCGATCTATCAGGCAGAACAGGACTTTCTCTAATGTTTTCCACTGCTTTGTGTCAGGCAAGGTAGAGGTCTGCATTGGGAGAAGAGGAATACTGTTCATGCAGTGGTATGGAAGGATCAAAGCCTTTAACAGTGGGGTGTTGAGGGAAAGAGCTGCCATACTCCTGGCTGCAGGAGTCTCTACAGAATCTGGAGGGCTGCTCTCTCTTCCCCTGCCCACCTGCATGGTGCTTCCAGCTTCTTCCTTGAAGTGCATCTTCTCTCTTCGTTCTGACCAGACATTGTCAGGTACAAGCAACACAACTGAAAAGAAAGCATTTACCTCATATGTCATTTACTTTCAAATGTGGTGGAAGGCAACTGTGAGTCAAAGTCAGAATTTCCATTTTGACCTAATCTGCTGAGAAATGTTTTCATTAGCTCTTTTTGACATTGGTGTCAACACCTGCTAGCATTTTAGTCAGTTTGGTTTCAAGTGGTATGTCACTGGCATCATTTATTAAACTCTTTTTTTAAGAGTTAGCTAGAGTAGTACCTTTGGTTTCAGTTGAATATATCACTGAAATCAAAGCTCACAGCAGATCACATAATAATGACATCTGAAACAATATTGGAACTGTTGTTCATAATGCCATTTGAATGGCAAGAGAGAGTAATATTGTAATCGTTCAGAATATCGCCACCATCTGTTCACAAGAACATTTATAAACAAGCTAATGTTGAAAGCACTGTTGTCAATGTCACAATTTGACTATTAGACACCAAATCATACATAGGGCTTGATACATGCCTAAAATGTATCTGTTACTTGATGTTTACTAGGATAGAAGTCAGTAAAATCTGGTGCATAAAGTACTGGGAGAAGAAAAATAAGAAATGAAGGTTATAGGACAGAAAATGAAATACCTACATATGTATAGAATCTGTGTGCTTTAGTACTCATGTTCTGTATAATAAAGTTGTCAAGAGTGGTCCAGGAAGGCACCCCTCCTACCTTCCAGCATAGTCTGCACATGCTGATGAATCTGACATGAAGATAGTTACAAGAATAGCTTAGAGATCCTGGCTGAAGGTTACCAAAACCTGGCGACCAAGTTCTCCAGATGACATGGTGTGTTTACAGCCTGGAACCCATGTTTTACTCCCATGTTTAGGTGTGATTAGTGCTCTAAATGGTTTCCCATACCAGTGCTGATTGTGGATTTCCGTGCATGGAGGGTGCACTGGTCATCGGTTCACAGTCTGTACAAGATTATGTGGGGTATGCAGGAAAATATTTTTAAAAGTGAATAACCCCTGTTGGTAATACCTCATCACAGCGGAGTACATGCCTTACAACTGTGCTGTAGAGATAAATTCCATAGGTTCTGCCATATTCTTCTCCAGACTAGAGCAGGATTAAGTTAGTGCCAGAGTTCAGTGAATTAGAGTAAACCACCACTTGTTGGTGACTGCTGTCCCACGATACTGTTTTTTCTGAAAATCTCTGCTGAGTGTTATAGTCATTTCAGCTCTTTGGGGATTTCTGCTGTGCACAAGAGCTTTGGAGTCTTAACGTGATTCAAGCAGTGTGTTTTCAGTCTCTTTCCCATGCCTGGTTCTGGTGTCTGTTCATATAATAAAGACTTTACTTTTTCTTTTTTTTTCAACCAAGGCTGGATATAAAAAGTGAAGAAACTACAAGATTACTTTCATATTGACAGGTTCATCATGCCAGATTTCCCGTAAAATGAAGCCATGTTAATAAGTTTTGTGGCTCTTGAAAGTTTTGGCCCTTTTTTCTTTCATAGTTAAAGTGAATGGTGCAAGTCCTCTGAGCTGCCTTTGGAGTGGTGCTATGCCCTGTCTTGTGAACCAGTCATCAATAATTAGTGCTCCCACATTCTTCTGTCCCTCTTCACCCCAATAGTGATCACTTGATTTGGCAGCAGTTTGCAATTTTATATGGTGAATTAAGAAAATCTTCACAAATGGTCTCTTTATGAAGCTGTTAACATTGGAAGAAATAGGCATGAAACTCGCATTATTAGTGAAAAAAAAAAAAAGGAAAAGATGAGAAGAGATGTGTCTGGGGGAATCATCTACTATAAGCAAGTTTCTTTCAACCTATGCCTTGCAATTCTAATGTACTTTTGTATCTCATCAGTTTTTAACTACTTCTTAATACATTAAATATTTAGCCATTTGATTTGCCTTTGCATTTTCTGAAATGTTTCTTCTGTAGTTTCTTTCCCTGCAGAATCCTCTGTCCTGCTACTTCTGCAGTGAAAGTCCACTACTCTACAGAGGTTCTTTAAGATAAAAATGAGAAACATGGACAGTCGCAGTTTATGTCTTAACCACCTTGAATATCTCAAAAAATTTCACATTAGTTCAGCATATCTCATAGCAAAATTACATTGCTGGCTTTGCTTTCTCTTTAAAATGCAGATCATATAAATAAATTTCCATTGCATAATGAAAAAACATGAGTATCAACCTGAATTTTTGTAATATTGGTATTATATTTCAGTAATATTTTATCCCTCCTTCATATGACATGGTGGTATATCAGATTAGGCTATGTACGAAGAAGAGGTACGTTTACAGTTTTGTCTGTGTCTGTAAAAAGCTACAGCTATGAAGACTTGACAGAAAGAATACCTGCTTCTAGATCTCTCTTGGTTGCAGTTAAAGTCCACTTAAAATTATTAGTCCAAAGAGATAATAGGATTTAGACTCTATTGTTAAATCCTTCTATGTGATTTGAAACTGGTACAATTTTTTCGAACTTAATGCAATTTCCAGTTGACCCTATCTGCTTAATGATGTGACATAATCAGAAAGTATAACATGTCTCATTCCAATATATGCAATTTGGGTAGTATGATTATCAGCAGAAGAAAACACAGTGCTGGTTAGTTTATTCCATATCAGACAACTGATATTATCAGGTCTGAATAATGTTTCATATAATTCAAAATCACATAGTTCCAAAATGTTGACAAAAAACAGAATTAAGATTTTTCCTTTATGGCATAGAAGACCTAAGAAGCATCAGAGCTACACCAGACTCTGCTGCCAGGGTGAGAGATGCTTCTCCTTGGACTTTTTTGTCCTGGGTCTTTTCAGTGACAGTGTTTGTGCAGGGAGCTGGGGTGGCTGTTCCTCCTGCCCAGAGCCTAGATTTTACTCCCTCATGCTGTACCAAGCAAAATGTAAGAGGAGAGCTATCAGCAGGACAATGCAGAGAAGGCAGCATCATGCTTGCCCTTGGTTTGGTGAATGAGGGTGTTTTCACACAGGATGACCCATAGGAGGTGCCTAGATGCAAGGAGTGTCCAGGAGAAGATGAGGGAGGAGATGGTGAAAAAGCACAGAGGGATGTAGAGAGGGAAAAGGGTGTTTCTCTGCCCAAAAGAAACATCCTCTGATGTGTTGCCTTTTGGGTGTTTCAGTGGGCTTCTTCAGCTAAAGGAAACTTCCCTTGCTTTGCATCTGAGAAAATTAGTTTGGCTCAGCAGAAGAGGAGGGAGACAAAACAGCTGATGACAGAATGTTGTGTCATCTCTTATAACTGGCTCTTCTTATAACTGGCTCTTCTCTTGTTCCATTTCTCCAAAACGGTGTCTGGAGGAAGGCTAAAAGGTGGTGGAACCAGGACCTCAACCAAGGCATTCTAGCAAAGGATGCCTGGGGGCTGCATCACGCAGGAGGCTAAAGAGGGACTTGTAAATAACTGCAGGGCTGGAAGATGAGATGAAATGTGAAGAGTGGTGTATAATTGGTCCATTTGAATGTTTAGGCTTGGGAAACATGTGGAATCCCCATTCCTTCAGGCTCTTTCATACAATTATGTACAATTTGATTTTAATTGCTTCATCAACTCAGCACCCACACAGTGGGTAGCAAAACCACCTCACTCTAATGAAAAAGCAGACAATGTTATAGCTGTCACACATTTGTGGGGTAGAATAAGCAATTTAGAATTAAAGGGGTTCAGACCAAAATTATATTCCGTGCAAAACTCCTATGTGTGCATTTTAACTTCACAATTTTTTTATTAGAGAGCAGTAAGATCTGTCTTTAATGTGAAGGTAATTTTCTTTCCTTATTTTGAGGAGTTAGAAACAATGTTACACTTTTTTAGAAGCCAAAACCTGGTTTAAAAGATAAATAGTCTGCCATCACTGAGTGGCAGAAAAATATTTCCTGTATATTCTACTTGATAGTTATGTATATGCACCTATAGACTTCTGTGATATCATGTTTCATTATGATTTGCTAAGCTGCATTTGAAATAAATTAGAGCTTCATAGAGGTGTATAGCTGTTCTGTCAGATCTTTATTAAAACAGCTTGATTTTTCTAAGAGTTCTTTACAATTAATATTATAAATTATTTACTGCAGTGGAGTGAAATATTAGGGTTATGCTGGATATTTCTGTAAGAGAATTACCACAGTGCTCAGCAGTGGTGACTGAGAAAACAACAAAAAAAAATTTATAGGAACTTTTGGGAAAGCAAAAGATACCAAAACAGTGAATGTCTGCTTGTCACAATACCAATCTGTAGTTCACCTTTGGTGCGCAGTTCTGATTCCTCCCAGAAGGAAGGATAAAATTCATTGGAAATGTTTGGAGAAGGGCAGCAAGGATAATAAAAGGTAACAAATTGTTTCTGTGTGAGGAAATACTTGGTAAATGGTTAATCTGGGTCAAAAAAAAAATTAAGAATGTATCCTGAAACCATGATGGGTATGAAGAGGATGCATGGGAATTGACTGTTCACTGCCTCTCTGTTATAAACATCATGGGAAAGCATGAGAAGTCACATTCAAAAGAAACAAGGAAATCATTCCCCCTGTAGCAGGGAGAAGGATGTTAAGGATGCTGAAAGTTTGCATGAAATCAGCAGACCCATTTATGGAGGAAAGCCCGTGAAGGGTTACAGGATGTGTAGAAGTCACAACAACAGAGAAAGTCTATGAGCAGAAAATAGTTGTTAGCTAAGAAACTATTAGGAAGAAGCATTATATACATTTGCTATATTTTTCCTTTTTTCTAGCACCTATTTATGGCACTTGTAGAGACAGGATAGTGGGCTAGATGAACCCATCATCTGATCAAGTAGGGCTTTCTTGATAGAAAAGGTTAATATTTAAACAACTTTAGCCTCATAGCAGATTTGGTGAAATCATAAATATTTCTCTAAAGAAGCATCATGAATGAAGTCAGTAGGCTTAATTCTTCCGCTAATGTGTCAGTATCCGTAAGAAGGAAATAGGAGAGCTTTTTGAAAATATTATTTACAATACAACCTTCATTTTAATAAGCGTTTCTTTAAAATTTCGCCCTCGCACTTCTACTGATCTTGAGGAAGTCTGTAGGAACCTGGAAGTCTACATCAATTCTTGGATCTAATAATTCTCCCTGGTTCTTTTCAAAATATCTGTTAATCTTTCCAGTTAATTTATCAATAACATGGATAATAATGACTGGTCACATATGTTTGGTCTATATAATGTTTTGAAAATACATAAAGCATAAACACAAATTTGCATAGCAGCATTAACAGAGACATTCTTTTCATTTCTGTTACCTTAAAGTAAGAAAAAAAAATCAGGTTTAATGGTTAAAATCATAAACTATTGAGTGAAAAGTACCCAATTATTTTTCAATTACTCTTATTTCTTCTAAGTACAGTATAAAAACTGCATCCAGTAAACAATGCTAACAGATAAATTCTGTAATGTGCTGTAGTAATAAATGACTGCATTCTATGCCCTCCTACTCCGTACTGAATACAGCTTGGCTTTCAAGACAATTCAGCATTGTTCTTGGAAGAACTCTGATGATAAAGTGTTTGGGAAATCAGTTAAAAGAACAAAACATACAGAAGTACAGCCTCTTTAAAGGGTAAAGCTTCTAATGGCCAGTCTCTATGATGCTACTAGTAATAAACATCTGTTAGAAAATGGAACATTTGGGCACAGTCTAATGATCTTAATGTCCGGAGAGGTCAAATCCTAATGCTTCAAGCAAGACACAAAAGTGCTTATAATGCTTATAGCTGGGCGACGCTGAGAGGAGGGGTAGAAACTTGTCTTGAGCACACTTAGTAATAAGGTTATATTGAAGCATTGCCATCCTTTGTACTAACCTAGCTATAGAAGGTTACAGATACAGGGTCTTTACTCAGAGACAGTGGGATTCACAAAAGTGCTCATTTGGTTAAGGAACACTAATCGCATCACCTTGCAATGGCACTGATGCAGTTCAGTCACCAGATGCTCCTGCAAATACTGTCTGTAATTTGCTTCAGTAATACTTCACTGCCTGTCCAGTTACTCTGCCCCTCTACAAGGTAGAGAATTTTAACACCACCTCTCTTGCCCCAGTGAAACCTGTTTTATAATCTGATCACCTGTTGGAGATAAACAAAGTTGGGAAGCAGAGGATTAGAACTGCCTCCAGTTTGGCTCTGCCACTGAAAATGCAGGTTTCTAAAATTGTCACTCTTGGCACTCTTTTTAAAATAATGTTAATTCAGAGGTCAGCAGTTAACCATCCCAGCTACATAACATGTTAAAATCTGCCAGAATTTATCTTCCTGAAAAATTTCTGTTCTTGATTAATTTTTAATATTTGCTCTCCTCTTTTATGAGGAGTCAGTACTGAGCTCATTGCTACCTGCTGTTTGAGAGTTCATTTCATTAACAGTGAGCTGAGTTGAAAATGTAAATAATGTGTATGTTTTTAGCATTAAATGTGCATCATCCACCTCTTTGATAGCACTGTTGTGCAGTTGCACCATATTGAAAAAACCAACTATCTCTGCTTATTGGCTGTTTCTTTACTTCTGAAAATACAGGAGTGTCTATGGCACTGGTAGTTTCATTGCAAGAGTGTCATAACTGTAATGCATCTGTGAATGAACCATGGCAAAGGCAGTTGTAATTTTCTGTAGCATCGATGGCATATGCCAACTCTAAGTCCCTATCTAAAAAACATCCTTCACATTGCCACTGCGTGACATATGCGAGTATAACCATTGGGCTTGTGTTGATTTCTTAAGACAAAAGATGTTGTTTCTGAGCCAGGTTACTTTGCAAGCTGAAACTGAATCTGGGAACAATCTCCAAAATCTCATCAAGTCTTAAGTACTGAATTTTCACTTCAAAGTCAGATTGGGATTTTTACTGAGTTATCTCAGTCATGTGAAATCTTCCCTCTCCTCCCCCTTCATGCTTTCTCCACCATGTCAGCCAAATCAAATTCCCTTGTGTTAAAATGCAAGTAGTCTTTTCCTGCAGACTCTTGACCTCACTGAGCTGTTTACTAGCTGCTGTCTTGATACTGCAACTTCCTCTACCTTTGCTGTTCTTCACAGATCATCTTTGACCTGATCCTGTAAAGAGATCTCACAAGATGTGCACATGATCTCTGTTGCTCTGAACTGTGTGGTAGAGAAATCGCACAGGTTGTAGCTTTGCTGGAACAGAGTGTGTATATATGTGCATACAGAGTGTGTATATGGACATACTTCATATATACATTACATAAAAAATACATGTATGTTACACAAAAAACTCAGGGAACCAAGTGAGTAAAAAATCTCATGGATTAGCCAGCCTAGCAGAAGCTTCTCAACATACGTGATGGTATAAGAAGTTTAGCAGTTGATGCATATGCTCAGCCTTGCCCATCCTGGGCCCATCAGAGCCAATGTACATGCAGAATGGTTTAGTGCTTGTGTATTCATCAGTGCCAAGGATGGACAGAATGTTTTCCATGCATTAGGTGCAGGTTTATTGGCAAAGGAAAAGAGGGTATGTTATGCATATGTAGGAGTAGAGAGGAATTCATCCAAACTTGGGTGGCTGCAGGGGGGAGAGTAAAAATATTTTATATTTGCAAAACTCTTGAAATAAGTAATTCAACACATATAATTGCTGTCTATTAAAAAAAACTAAGTGTTGTTCTTATGAAAAATTGTTGTTCAGTATTGATATCAAAGTGGCACAGTAAAGAAGCAGTCTCCAAATTTGTAAACATTTAAGTTGTGGTTTAAGTTACTAACTTTTAATTAAGCTGAAAACAATGCAGTTGCTTGTCCTTGAAAGACAAAGGTTTATGTTTATGACTTTCTGAAAAGTTACATTCACTACAGTAGAGCAACTGTGGTGAGAAACAGCGACAAACCCCAGCTGCTTTGGAAAAATGACGTTGCTGATTGATTGCAATATATTTCAACTGTGTATAGATTTCTCACAGTTACCAAATAAACACACTGGTTCCATTCTTTGGAGAGTAACAGTCTCTCTTGTGTGCTCAGGTTCCTTCCAGTTTAGTACAGTGTTTCTTTTGAAGGATTTGTTTTCCTGGGTTGAACTGAAGAATTCAGAGCACCTTATCACACAAGCTCAGTCTCTAAGGCGGAAGAAGAGGAAAGAAAAAAGCCCATCAAGGCTTGTGCAAGTCAAATCAAACCTGTCAGGGGATTTGTTTTTCTTTTGGCGTCAGATTAGATGTTCAAACCGAGCAGTGTTGTGGGCTGCGGGTGAGCGTCCCCCGAAGCCTTAACGAGGCTAATCCCACAGCAAGCACATTCCAAGCTGATAATGGATGCGAGGGTTTCGCCTGCTCTCACATCTCTGCCCTACGGATTAATTGAGGAGTTGTTCAGGGGGCGGTCAGAAATGCACACATTAGCAATGACCAGCAGCAGGGAAACGTGAACAGCAGTTTGCTCTGGGACAAACTTAAATGCTAAATTTGATGCTCAGGTAAAAAAAAAAGGGGGGGGGGGGGGGGGGGAATGTTCTTGGTGGGGTTTTGCAGCTAGGTTAATGAAGAAAGCCTTAACACAGAGATCTAAGGTATCAGTAAACTAAATCGACATATAAGTACAGCATATACTTTAGGAATTCACTGTGCACTTTAAATTGTCTTGTGAACTAATATTGAAGGAGTGTTCATGAAATGAGAGAAAGATTATAAGCTTATTCTACTATTCTTGCAACTTTTCTAAACTTTTTACTACTTTATTAATTCACATTATAAACAAGAGTTTAATGCAGACTGTTTTGTTATGAATTAGTTGATTTCCTCAAGTTGTTCTAATTTTGTTATGAAGACTCTATGGCAAGTTATAATCTATTATACCTCTGAACCTTGTATTTCATTGCAAATGGTCTCTGTCACAGAAAGATAACAGGCACGGGGCAGTGAAACCAGATGCTTTGTTTTTAGTTTGCAAGGACAAGAAATTATGAAATGAGTAAATTGTGTATTTTGGCATTGTGACTCTGTTGGGTACAATAATATATAGTTTGAGGTCTAAAATCTGAGAAGTCTTTTTCTCCTGATGTGAATAAAGGACTTTTTAAATTCTTTAATTTTTTTTTTGCAGTATTACGGTTGAAGATCTATAACGAATATTCAAATGCAAATTATTATGAGATTTAACATAACTGGGTTTCTTTTTATGTGAAAAAACAGTATGAAAAGAGGAGGAAAACAAACTTTAAGTGTCAGTTTCTTGGTTTTTGAAAGCCTGTTTGTATACCTAAAGTAAAAAGTTTTCAGTGAGGTACCTGCTATGGCACCTTTTGTATTGGATCTTGAGGCTTAGAGAAGTTGAATGAGTGACCATCTTTACAAAAGATACATTGGGTCTATGTAGTAAGTAACTTCACCAAGGTAAATTGTTTGCGGAGGAGTATGCAAAATTTATGAAATTTATTAAAGGATATTTTTAGGGACTCTTGGCAACATGAATGATAATCATACACTGTGTAATCTCTGTGGTAGGATCTGATTTTGGATGCCAGGAAGAAAAGTTGTCTTACAAAAGATTTTCATGTTTTCTAGAGAAGATAAAGGATATTTCAGGCACATATTTAGTGTTAAAACAAACAAGCATGAAGATAAAACTGGCATTATTCTGCAAGTGTCCTTTTTTGTCATAAAAGTTACTTTATATATACATATATAACAAAGCTTATTCATAAATCTGCAGCTTCTTATCAGTGTGTGCCTTCTTAAGACAATATAGAAAGCTTTTGTACTCTTGGAGCTCAAAGGGAGAAATTTCAAGAATATGAACTTTACACAGTAAAGTACATAATTTCAAATGTTAGCATTGCAATACTTGAATAATAGTTGTAACTTACTTCCTTTCTCTACAAC
Source organism: Athene noctua (assembly GCF_965140245.1). Taxonomy (NCBI): domain Eukaryota; kingdom Metazoa; phylum Chordata; class Aves; order Strigiformes; family Strigidae; genus Athene; species Athene noctua. The sequence continues at coordinate 58,890,892 of NC_134077.1, read as the reverse complement.
ACTCAACAAAAAGAAAAACCCTAATTTTCTGTTGTAGTTTAGCTTCAAAAGTTCTGCAGTAAAAGAGACAATGAAGTTCATAAAGTTCACTGCGGATGCCTTGACATTTCTAGAAAGCTAGTTTATAAAAAGCCTTTCTTTGCCTGAAAAGACTACTAAAGTGAGAAATTACTTAATGATGCACTAGACTTCTAAACTAATTTGACTAAAATATAAAATATTTTGATGATGACAATGATTCTTGCCTGCATCATAGTCTTGTAAGCATTTAGAATTGGTAAAATAGAACTTCAAGGTAATCTCTCCTCTATAAAGTAAAACTCCTAGATTTTCAGAATTTCCATTGTACTGTCATTTGCTTAAACATGAAACAAACATTGCCTCACATTCTATAATGTATTAACTTTCTGTTTGCTACAGTAAGGAAGATGAAAGTTCTATTTAATGTTTTTAATGGACTTTTCTTCTTATTGACAGTAAAAGTCATGTTAGAGCGTCTACCATTCCTATAAAATATGAAGTCTAGCAGATTTTTCAAATAAAAATGCAAGTATAGCAAAGATGAAATATTGTTACATAACATGAGTCACCACTAGATCTAGTAAGGAGTTATCTTCCATGAAAAAGGCAAAATAATTACTTTTTAAGTACTGAGAGTGATAAGTAATGGATGTAGCTATAAATTCTTATTATGGTACATTATACTAGTGACATTCTTTGACTCCAAGAAATTTGCACACTTCAAAATGATTTCCAAAAGTCCCAGAAACACAGGTTTCTGGATTTAAACATGAAAAACGGCATGCAGACAGAGTTGACAAAAAGGTAACATTAGATAGTTAGCAAGGTAATATCAGTTAAGGTAATATTTAGGTAGATTACTATCTAACCTTACATAGTATGTGAGGTAAAATTGTAATGTTATAAAGGCAATTTCATATTTTCTCTTTTTGTAGAGTCAGGATGCTCAGACTTCCTTTGAATTCATTTCACATTACTGAACTCTCAGATACCTTCATCATAGTTCATAAGTTATAGTTTTATTTATGCTGTGCAATTAAATAGCTCATTTTATTATTTAAATACATTTTATAAAAGCTATTTGAAATGAATTTTTTTAAGAAATTAAATTAAATCATTGAATTTTGTGTGGGAGAATGTTTTAGAGAGCTTGCTGGGATTCCTGTTATAAGGAGCGAGGATTGTCTAGATGATTAAAAAGATTTCAGAACTCTGAAAGTCTCTGATTTGCTTGTATGTTTGGTTGTTTGGTTTTGGTTTGCCTTTTTTTTTTCTTTCCTACCGATCTACCTTTCTTTTTAAAAAGATCTCGTGTGTATCTGAAAATTAAAGACTATTTGCTTTCCTGCAAATACTCGGGGGAAGATCTTGAGTGTTATGAACAGGCATAGCTTCTCTGAACGCAGTTTCAGAGGCTACATCAGCTGGTCATCTGACTGTTACGTATCAAAGTTTTTTGTGTCTCCTTTCAGAAAAAAACCTTCCATTTTTTTTTCTTGCCATTAAGATGTCCACCTATGAACTGTATTTTCTGGCTCCATGTTAAACAGCACTCTAAGTGCTTGTATAAAAAAAACTGCATTGGAATCATAGTGTTATAAGTTTTATTGTGAGATATTTATTTTCTAGTTTCTGAGTTTGTTTGGTTGGTTTTTGTTGTTTTTTTTTTAATTAGAGCTGACTTAGTTGTATCACTAAAATGGAAATAGTTTTTTTAAAGTATTTTTAATGAAAATGTGTGGTGTTTCTCTATTGTGCAGAAAGCTTTACAGTTTGAATTATTTCTTCTCCAGTGATTCCTGCTATGAGAACATAGATGACAGCATCAAAGTCATCTGACTAGTGAATATGAAAACACCCTAAAGAGCTTGTGTTGTGTGCTTAGTTCTAGAAGGCAATCCTAGTTCTCATGGAAAATGTTTTCTCTGTGCAAAACGCACACTGTGTATGTGCAAAGACAGTTAAGCTTTCTTTTATGCTTGAAGTCGTTCTTCAGTTGTACTGTATGTTGTGTTTGATAAGCAAACCGAGCTCATGGCATTTCCTTTCTCTTTTTTAGGCACAGAAATCATGGATAGAAAGAGCATTTTACAAGAGAGAATGTGTTCATATCATACCCAGCACCAAAGACCCCCATAGGTAATTGCATGCTACTCATGAAAAATGAGTCAATTACAAGAAAATATCTATGTATTTTAGTGTACATATGTAGGTACATGGATATAAATAGTTTGTAAGGATTTATTTGATCAGAAGGTGGTGGAAATACATCTGGAGTAATAGATTCCTGTGGGCACTATTTGTTTACATTTCAAAACATTTCATAAAAAAAAAAGATACATCAATGGTGGATCAGCATCTATGTTTCATTTCCTTATCTTTCCAGTTCAATATTCAGTGCCTTGAATGTATACCTCAACTGGATGCATGACACATAATACTGTCAAAAGAAAATAATTACAGTGAACTACCAATTTAAACTATGTGCTAGTCCATGCAGAAGCTGAATATTTGGTCTGATGTCATCTGAAGACCGTAGAAAATGTTCTTTAACTTAATTTTGTACATATTTAGAACAAAGCATGATTTTATTGAAATATAGGAGAGTCCAAATTAAACAAGATCACAGAAAGAGAAGGTTATATCTGTACTATGTTGCTTCCACAAGTAGAGGCTTCAGATAGCAGTGGTCAGCAGAGTTTAAGAGGGGGTTTTTTTGAAGACTTTTAGGCTGTTTAAGATAGGTTTTTTTTCCCTGTTCAGTTTATACATACATGTGACTCAAGTTTTCTATCTGTTTAATGTCACAGGTGTTGCTGTGGGCGTCTAATAGGTCAACATGTTGGACTGACTCCAAGCATCTCCATTATTCAGAATGAGAAAAATGAAAGCAGGCTTACTCGCAATGACATCCAGTCGGAGAAATGGTCCATCAGCAAGCACACACAGCTCAGCCCGACTGACGCTTTTGGAACCATTGAGTTCCAAGGAGGAGGCCACTCCAATAAAGCCATGGTAACCATGTTTTTCTCTTAGATAAATAACGCTGCTACCTCAAAAAAGGATTCACAAAGAATGAACAGCACTCTTTCTTAACTCAGTTTTAAAGTACTATTTAGGGTAAGACTGTACCGTATGTTTTTGTGTATCATGTGTCAGAGAATTGGTGAACAAAATTAACTGTAACAGCTGGAGTGCAGAATAAGAGGGGCTACCTTTATGAAGACTGAAGACAGGCTAACATTCTGCTATCACAATTTTCTTCCAGTGGCTAGCCATCCCTCTTTTTCTGAATACTTTAGAATTCAGCTATGGTTTCCCATTGCTGGGTGTGACTGCAAGGCTGAAAAATCTGAAATATACCAAATTTCTTTTAATATTCCTCCAGACATATATCAGAGCGTAGACCAGTTAGATTTACTGGTTCATCTTTCAATGAAACAAGAGTCCCAGTAGGCGTCTAAGCTAGGAACTCAGAAATCCCTATTCTGCCACAGATTTTCTTGAGCAAGTCACTTAATTGTAAATGGAGCAATACTGAAATATATTAATATGAAGGCATTGCTCCACTAAGTTGGAGAGATGCTTCCAGCACCTGCACTAACCCATGCATGTATTTCTTCCATGTGGCATTACATGAAAGGAAGAATCTCTCTGGCTATATCTAAACTGCATAACCTGGAAATCTGGGAATGAAAGATGAGTGTGTAACTTGCACATCATGGCCAAGACACTGCTTTGGGCAGCAGTGAGGGCAGAAGCAGAACCCCTGGCCATTCTGCGGAACAACCTGCCCAGCAACTCTGTACCATCTTCTTTGCTTGAATTATTCCCAGCAGGTCTCACAAATCTGTCATGGTACAGAATGGATTAGAGACAACGCAGAGCTCAGGTGCTATACTGGCAAGACCCAGATATTTTCCTCAAATATATATGTGCTGGAGATGGAATGAGTACTTGACTGGATGGTTCTGTTTGCCCAGATGGATGGCTTCCTTTGATAGAAACCAGAAAACAGTTGCACGAAGAAACAGATAGAAAATTAGGTCATTTCTCTGAGAGTATCATGCACACATAATGTTTGGTTGATAACCAATCACCTAAAAGTCTACAAGGCCATTGCTAGAGAAAGACGGATTCGGTAAATAACATTTGTTTAGTGTGAATAAATTGATGCCTCCCTCAGCACGGAAATGAACCAAACCATGTTGCTGGTATCTTCACAAGGAGTGAGAACAAAACAGAATGCTTTTCACCAAAACTGAGAAAGAATCAGAGATGTAATATCCATCATGTTATTCACCGCATATGGATACTTTGCATTAAATCTGTCTTTATGAGAAGGGGCAATTACTAGAGCTTTTTGAGTGATGTCCTTGAACATCAGTATAAAGCAATAAACTGCTCTGCCCAGACAAAAGTAGTCTTGGGCAGCCAAGAAATGAAGTGTTTGGGGAGGTTGTTGATACTAGTTTCTCTAGAGGGTTCTTTGTTGGGATTCTGATGTATTGCCACAGTGCTGTAAGAGAACAGGAGATGCTCCAAGGTATATGCTGTGTGCTCAAAGAAATATTCTTGAAGTGGAAGAGTGAAGGTAAAATTGGAAGTCAACATGAAGGAAAGAAAAATCTTGTCACAGAATGCAGTCAGGAATGAAAACATAAAGAATTTAAGAAAAAGAAAAAAAAAGACAAAAAAGAGTTAAAAATCTGAGAGATCTAAATGACAAGTTAAAACTTAGGGATGAATACAGACAAAACATTTATTGCTGGAAAAGCTTTGGATTTATTTTGACAGTACTAGAATTGGCAAGACAGTTGCATCTGCCTTCTATTCATGGTCATTAAACCCTACGCAAAACATGGGTACAACCAAATTCTTCATGAATTAAATAAGTCTATAAAAGCTCCAGATATTCAATCATCCCACTAGTGCGAAAAGTGCTTCAAATTAAACAATTCACTAAATATCTCTTTAATGGGTGTCCTACTTGGTTACCACCTATGAGAAAAACATCTTTCATATGACCAAAATAAGTAGATTTGCATAGTCAGTAATTATGCATTTTTAAAAATGGAAACAAAATTAAGAGCTTTGTTATACTGTGGTATGTTTGTCACTGCAAATAGTATGAAGGTGTCCTTATGGTCATATTTCCACTCCTTGACATTATTTTAGGATAGATTATAGTCAAAGAACTGCCTAAGTAGTTGTTGCAGTTTTATTAATAGAAAGAATGAAACTCCTCTCTGAATTTACAGGGTACAAGGTCTTTTCTATAATAAATAAAACTTACCAAATCAAAAGCTTTCTGTGAAAGCTAAGACTTTGCTCAGTCATGACAACCAACCAATTTTGCCAGCAGAGGAGAGGGAAAAAGAGCATTTAAATTATCTTGAAAAATAAGATTTGGATAAAGGAACAAGTACATAATCCTTGGAAACATTCTTGTTGAGACAATACATTTTCAAACCCAAAAGCAGAGAGTCTGGCATATCAACAGTGGCAGGGGGAGAGAGAGAGAAAAGAGAGAAAACGTGATAAATGGACATTTGTTCTTTTCTAAAAATATGCTGCTTGATTTCCAGCTACTGGATATTAAATACCACTAGTATTTGCTGACAATCATGGTAGGTTAATATTGTGCCTATTGGCATAACCCTACAAAGCAGCAACCAACATCAAGGAAAACCTCATGCAAAGAATTTGGCATAAAGTTCACCACCTGTTCTTTACTTTATTTCATAGAAAGGATACCCACACATGAAAATCATTAAGCAAGAGAAACACAGATGGGTAGTATTATCTTGCTCTGTGCTAACAGCAAAATTGGTGATTTTTTGTGAATCAGGCTGCAAGGAATGAGATAGGATTTATTAATGGAAACAGTAACCTCAGATTTATAATTGTGAAACTGATAATTAATGGAACAGATTACTGCATGTAAGACTGACAGACAATTATTTCCACCACTGGAAGTAGCAGAATTAGATTTTAATATTATACATACAAATTTGATAGTAAATATATGTAAATTTGCAAACTACAAATGCAGTGGTATAATATTATATCAGTTACCACCAGACAATTAACTGCGGCAGCTTTAGCTGTGAAAATGAAAATTACACTGAAATTCTAATAGAACATGTGGATTTGGAACAAAACAGAAAAGGTGATGTAGGTTTACATATTGCCAATAAAACCATTACATTAATTTCATTCCCACAGCCACATAGAACAAAAATTCTCAAATGGCATGAGTTTTGCTAATACCATTGAGTTCTTAAAGTATCTTCAGTGGGGCTGCGCTAAGCTACTTAAATTAATTATGTGAATAGCTGAGGGTGCAGCAGATTGTATAGAAATATATAGCCAAGATTAGATAACAGGATCACTAAAGAGACCTTTCTTTCAGTGTTCATGTAAACACAGATGATCTTGCAACACCACTGTGGTTTTTAGATCTCTATGCTCATCCTGTTAATGTTTAAGAAACAGATTTAACAGTTTTACTGTTCACATTTACATTGTTTCTGCGGCTGATTTTTACTTCTAACAACTGTAAAAAGGTCTGAGAGCAATGTGGAGATATGTAAGCTTTATTAAGAGCTTTTGCAATAAATCAGTGGTTTAAAAAAAGAAAGAAAATTAATAAAATGTGTTCTGATTATATCAGTGGGCTCTTAATAGTCCAAGAAACAACTTGGCTGTATTCATCTAATTATATACTGGCAATTTATTATCCTAACTCTGAGAGCAATTATCAGACTAATGAGAGTGATTCCATTCTAATTATGAGCAATATTCTGAACAATTTCAAAACAGGTTCTGGTCATTAGTTAAGACAATCTTGCTGTGGTGCATTTTGCACTGAACTTGTGACCAAGCTAAACCAATTTTTTTTATTTATTATCTGCCTTTCCACACACAAAAAAACATCTTGACATTCTTTCATTAATTGGCATGCCTGGATTCCATATCAAACTTTTTAAAAAGACTGCCCTTTACAGAACTGAAATTTCTTTGATCATGGTTTTTCAAGATAAGGTGGAAGATGGCTATTTGAAAAGCTTTAGTGAGTTTAATACATTCCTCCTAATTTAATGCATTCCAGTGATACATTTAATATACACAATAAATAGCTAATCTATGTTTGTAGCTGTAGAAGAAATAAAGTTTACTTCAGTTTATAAGCTTAACATTTTTTATGGCGCATGGAAACATGAAAGAACATCAGTAGAATTCCAGTGTACATACCATTTCTTAGACAGACTTTCTAATATTCAGATCCTCAAAACATTATACGTTATTAAGGATATTTGGAAATCAGCCAATTGAAAGTTACATTCCTGCTTTTAAAATATTTTATCAAAACTGTGTAAAAAGGATCTTAAAAGCCATTAGTGCTTTTGAGAGGAAAAAAAGGCAGCAAGCCTTGGTTTTTTTATAGTACATTAATATTTAAAGAATTTGAAAGATGGTGTCCTACATGGAGAAAAGGGGGAAATAACAGAAAAACATCTATTCAAAGCCTATTTAAATCAATGAGGGTCCTTCCACTGACTATTTAGTGGAACTTGGATGAGGCCTTAAGATGTTTAAGTGTATTAACTTATAAGGAACCAGTCTGGTTTCAGTATGAGTGAAAGCTTTTCTGTTGAATTCAGTGAGAATTACATTAGGCCTATTTTTTATGTGAAGGTCACACTTTGAAGGAATCAGTCTTTAGCCTGAAGTGTCTTCAGTGATGGAATCTTATTTAAGGTAGGTGAAATAGCCACACAGTACCTGCATGCATCAAAGAGAAACAAAGGAGCAACCTTAGACTACAAATCATAAAATGTTCTCTGAACAGATTTTCTTTGAAGAAATACAACAGAATTCTGAGTCTTTCTATTTTATTCACTGATATTCTCACCTGCAGTCATTCACATGTACTTTAATAAAACAGTTGTGCTTGAGTAATAGAGTAGTAGAACTTGACTTTTGCCCCAGGCCATTGGAGCCCAACATGCAAGCATATGGCTGTTTGACTGATGATGGGCACAGTTGTTTTCTAGGAAACCTTTGATAAAACAGTGAAACAACTATTGGCATCATACAGCACCCTTTCTGATTACTTCTGCACCAGCTTAGAGATCAAATGTGCATGACAGCTTGAACTTGATGATTTATCATTTCACAGTATTATGCTGATGTGAGTTAGATCAGTCCTTAGGTTCTGTGGTTCAAAACTCTACTTCTGCTTCCGATCTTGCACTGCTCTGCTGATATATAACAGCTGAAGTCTTGCATCCTATCTATAAACCACTCCCATAAAGAAGGGTTTAAATAATTTGACATTAGAACTGAATCATTTCTACAGCTGACAGATAAAACAAACATGGAATTTCAGGGTAATAGAGCAGTAGTTTAGCTTAGATTTACATTTACATTTCAATTTTAAATTTATTTCAGGAGGCTATAGCAAAGGAATTTAGGAACAGCAGATATACTCATTAAGATTCTAAACAAAAAATGAAAAGGCTGAATATTCCACTACAAGACTGAAAGAACTGAATTTTTAATATGGACAAAAATGGCCTTAAAAGCATTTATTCATAATTTAATGCATACTTTGAAATTGATGACAAAAGAATTCTCTTGTACTTACTAGTTAACATGTTAAGTAATGGCAAAAGGGTAATCCCAAGCATACCAAACTGAAAATAGCCTCTGTAAGAGCAAAAACGAGTCAGACAATCATAAAAATTGATGTCTATGCACAAAAGAAAAATCATTACATTTAGCACCATTGCCCTTCTCAAAAAACTTCTAAACCAGTAAAGCTTATCCATGATGATTTCAATTTTAATTTACAGGAAAAAACCTTCAGATTTATTTTTGCTTAAATTTCCTCTTTATAAAGTAAAATGAATTCTTAAGTATAGAGGGGCCTTGCCTGCTCTATAAAGAACAAGCAGTTTTTTGTAATAAAAGATGTCTACATTTCAAATAAATGTAAGAAAATGTTTCTTCTAACTTTGTGATTCCCTATATAGGTTTATGTTTATGGAAATTCAGAGGTCTTAATGGATAAGAAAGATACTTTTGCCAATTAATACATAGGCTTAAGAAGGTAAGGTCAGAGAAGTCATACATTCTGGGCTATAAAAAAATGCTAAAGAGTCAAAAAACCAGTCACTGGCTGGATTACGTAATAGACATCTGATGCCATTTGTACCTTCACCTTAACAACATCTCAGATGATGCAGTGGCCTGTTTTCAGCAAATTTTTATGGCCATTACTAATATGAATTCACTTTAATTATCTTCTTAAAACTCCCAGTCTGTCTTCACCAAAAATCAGAGTAAGGTACCAGAGCTTCCAAAGCATAACCTCTGTAGTTTGACCAGTAGAGGTTTCGTGTAGGCCCCCTGAAGGGTATTGTGTTGTCTGTCTGTTAATGCCTGCAGTGTTAACTGCATTGCACTTTGCAACCTCAGCTTTCCCTAAGGGCAGAGCAAAGGAAATAAGGATCAGTGTCCTTACAACTCCTCTGGTGTGTTAAAATTTTGACAGCCCTCGAATCCTAATCAAAATTTTTAGCTTTACCATCTGATCAGATGCCATGCAAGATTTTCTCAACTCCCACACAGAAAATTAAATGGGTAGCTACTGAGAATGCAGTTCATGTATATATAAGCTCAAGGATACATTATGCTCTTGCCAGACATGAATATTGTATGTTCTTTGTCCATTAGCTGTTATGAATCTGCCTGGCTGCTGCAGAGAGCATTACTGATGCAGTGGGGTAAATGCACATTCCCAAGTTCTTGATTAGCTTTCAGTTTGGCTGTGCTTTGTCCAAACAGGCTTCTGCATCAAAAAATGTTAAGAATGGCTGTTCACTGTGCAACAACTAATTCTTGCAAAGAAACCTGTCTGTTAGTGATTCCTTCTGGAAAAAGTCAAGTCCTTACTTCTTATTCAACTAGAAAGAAGTCCAGTATACTGTCATACAATTTACTAAGAAAGAACAATCTTTTGGCAAGAAATACTGATTAGACATGTTAAAAGGTGAAAAAATGATTGCATAATATATGTCGATATTATACTACCTGAGATGTTAAAATAAATAAGAACTAGGCATTCCTCTAGCTGAGAGCAAAGGTGCCTGTGTTGATGGCCGTGCTGACAACCTGTCAAGGGAAAGACTACTGAAGTAACCTTATATGGATTGGTTCAATCAGAAGTTTGATAGATGAGTGGCTTTCTATACCCTAGTTTATTCAGTTAAGAGGGTGTTTCCAGGTCTTACCAACTATAGAAAGAATTTTAACCTCTTAGAATGTGTTTCTGCTATACAATTAGAATTTTTAAAAAATATCTGTCCTGTCATGGGCTTTGTGGAACCCTTCATACATCAGCAACAGAAAGAGCAGGAGAAAGATCCCAGAGCGAAAGGCTTGTCGGGAAGAAACAGGTATGTGCAACATGGTAGTGCTGCAGATAATTTGAAGACAGCTGTTATCTTTGAGCACACACAGATGGGCATGATCTCCTTTGGGGCAAAATGATGCAGATGTAGCACGGAAGAGTCAAGAACTGGAAATGTGTAAATGTCTTTCAAACCACTTTTACAGTCCTGTGCCTTTTTAAGCAAATTCATGAATCTATCTAAATCAGTCTGTAAGTCATAAGTTAGCATTTATTCATCTGAAAAGTACCTGGTTAGTAGTCTTGCTCAGTTTAAACTTATGTGTGCTTGAACAACTTAGGTTGTCTGTTAGTAGCTACCCTTTGGGAGTTTGAATTTGTTAATTTGAAAATAAGATACAAGTGAACACACAGTTGTGAGTCTGACTACCTAGGTCTTCTTTGGCAGACTACTTAAATTTTTACTCTAACTTTTGCGTCCATAAGTTGAAGACATTTATCTTTCAAGAACTGCTAAACATACTGAAATAGTTAATTATTTAATTCCCTAAATAAAGGAAATTTGTCCAGCCTGTGAACTGCAAGTGTTCCATTATTCCTAGTTTTCTGACTTATGAAAAATCATCAAGTGAGCAATTAATTAGTTCTTTTGTCATAAGCGTTGCCTTTTTTCAGTGATCTATTGGGCATAGATCATACGTATTAGGAACCAGTGAGTATAACCAATCTTTTTTTCTCTACTGCTGCCCCTATTTCTGCAGTATGTACGTGTGACTTTTGACACAAAGCCTGACCTTCTTCTGCATCTGATGACCAAAGAGTGGCAGCTTGAGCTCCCTAAACTTCTCATCTCTGTGCATGGGGGCCTTCAGAATTTTGAACTTCAGCCAAAACTCAAGCAAGTCTTTGGAAAAGGCCTCATTAAGGCTGCTATGACAACTGGAGCATGGATATTCACTGGAGGAGTAAACACAGGTAACAGCAACACTGAAATGAAAGCACAGTGGCATCTAGAAGGTTTCATCACTGAAAAAAATCACAACTGATGAGATTAAGAAGCCATTCCATGTTTTATTTTATTAGTGTGGCTTTACTGTGTGCAAATAAGAAAATGCTAACTTTATACCAGCCTGGCAGCTACCAGGGAATAAAAAATTTGCTAAAGCATAAAAAACACACTGGAGAGCTGAAAATAAAGCCTCTTCTGTGGCAATTATATTAGTATATTGCCAGTGAAGATTTTGTAAGATCAACAGTAAACTACAGGGAGGGACTACTAACCAGAAACAGCGAAAGTCAAATTCTTATTACATAAAATGGAAAATATTTTCATCCAGAAAAGACCTTTATTTTATCTTATAAAATGACTGAAGTATGAAAGGAAAAATGGTTCTGCTTTGTGGCTGTGGTGGAAGGCTTTATTGTGAATAAATATCACTTTTTCCTTTCTTGTAGACGGTTTGACCTAATTTTTGTCTATTACCCCTGCAACAAGAGCAATAATCTTGCATTTCTATTCAAAGTTAAGAACATCTGTAACATACCACATATGGGTGTCCTAATGACCCAAGATAGCAGCTGGCCCAGCTCTGCTGGAAGACAGCCTCTAAGTTTTGGGAATAAACTACAAAACATAGTTCTCCAGACAAAAAAGGTTGGACAGTGGCTTCCCAATTACCCTTCCTGAAACAGGTAGAAGGGAGGAAAGTCACGGGAAAGTAAAAGCATTCTGCTAGAGATAAATGCAAAACATTTTGAGCTAGGACATGTAGTTCCTTTGTCATTCTCATTTACTGCAGTAACAAAGCTATAATTTATTACTTTAGTAATCCCACAAAATGTATCGTCTTTCTGTCTATGGAAAACTTTGTAATTCCTCTATCATGCATTAATTATAGTGCATTGTGGATCACAGAATCACAGAAAGGTTTGAGTTGGAAGGAACCATAAAGATCATCTAGTTCCAATCCCCCTGCCATGGGCAGGGACACTTTCCACTAGATCAGGTTGCTCAAAGCCCATCCAACTTCTTGAACTCTTCCAGGGAGGGGGCATCAACTCCTACATATTTGAATAAGAATGATTAATAGCTGTCTTGGGCCTTTTAGTTTCCAGAGCATATCAGATTTAAAACAATATTCAGTTTTATCACAGCAGCAATACAAATAGAAAAGAAGCAGCATAGCTTCTGCAGTGTTAAACAGGTAAATAGACACACATATATGTAATATCCCCCACATCTCCAGAACAAGGAAGAAGATCAGGTTAAATGTTGACCTGTGTACTGTGGTGATAATAATTATGTTAGTTGCCAGATACTCTTGTAGTGACAATGGGAAAGACAGATACTAATTTTAAGTTAAAAGCACATTAGAAAACTGTAGATACTGTACAGTCATTGCAGTGGATTACCACGGCAATTGCAGAAATCGAACTACAGAAATTCTGTAAACAAGGACTGACTGTAACATTTGCATTTGGTAAATGCACAACTGCTCAACTGCTTCATACCATTTTTAAATCATTAGTTGCAAATGACAAAATAATAAAAATTAACCAGGAAAATCAACATAATTACTACTGGAACAGATTCTTTTTCCTGTAATCAAAAGTTACCTAGACAAAACAATGAAGTTCAAGTTGCTCTGTGTTCTTTTAAAAACATATAATTCTAGAAGCAGTTCTGCATTATAAGTTACTTCTCATTGCTGTTTTTGATTTCTGGAGAAAAGTACTTGATTATTCCAGGGCTAGGTTTTCACACTGTGTAGGTGAAGATTCAGTTTTTTATCTCTATGTGAAATTGTACAAATTGAGAATTTCTGAGTACAGCCTGTTTTGTTGATGATGACTTTTTAAATCAGGTTTCTCTTAAGGAAAATTATAATTGAAGAATCCTGAAATAGTGCTATTGAACTGAGAATCAGTGATATGACAAGGATGGTGCATACATGGCTATAACCATGATTTTTAAATAAGTTAAACAAGCTGTTCTGAATATTCATATCATGCTGAGAGTTGATTATTCTAAATAGCAGAAGTTTTTGCAGTCTGGACAGATGTTCTACTTTGAATCCTTTGAGATGCTGGATCATACCTGATTGCAGGTACAGTTTTTCCCTCTTCCACCACATGAAGGAAATTAGACTCCAGGACATAGAGGATTTCTTAGGTTGTGAGCTTTTTTCTTACTTAGTTCATTTACAGTGCAGAAAAACTACAGCTAAAATCACATCTATTGTGTGACTGTTGTACTTCCAATCCAGTCATCTTGAAATTGTGGAATTTGAACAAGAAGCAAACTCAGAAACTGAGCAACGCATAACACCTGCAGCAAATCTGCAGGACTGCTTCAGTGCGGTCACATCACAAAATTAGTTATTGATAAAGAGGTTAAAAAAATATTTTATGAAAAGGAAGGAGTAATGGCACTTGTCCTCTGCACAGATATACCACTGAAACACTGACACAGGTGGCCTAAAGAATACAAGGACTGTTATCAGAGAGCACTTGGAAGAGAGCTGGGGAGCACTCATTCTCTATGTACTAATTTCTGTTTTCTCACTGATCCCCAGGGAGTTTTCTAATAGTCTGCTGGAAGATATCTCAGGTGACTGAGTTTGGAAGGAATGGTAGAATACCTCACCACAGAGTAGTGTAATGATGTTTTCACATTTCTGTCCTTTTTTCAGACAGAAAGGAGCATTTGTATGTGAGCTACACTTTTATGGGGGTAGGGTGTGGTAATTCCTGTGCTTCTTTATATGTTTGGGAATTCTTGCATGTATATATGTTTGTGAACACAAGTGCAGATGAACAGGTTACAGTCAGACGCCAACATTTCCATTCTTATTTCTAGATCTGTGTATTTTTTTTATTGCTATTTCATGTAATAATTTTTAGATTAGATAAAACAGACTTACAGTATTACTGTAATAATAATCAATAGGGATATATTCATAGATTTACTTAATTGTAAAGATATGCATAGATGTTCCCTAAAAAATAATTCTGTACTAAATCCATACCATAATGACCAAAAAGGGTAATTTGTAATTTTTAATTTCTGTTTTATGCTGTTTCTCTCTCAGGAGTCATTCGGCATGTTGGAGATGCACTGAAAGATCATGCCTCAAAATCTCGAGGGAAGATCTGCACCATTGGTATAGCTCCCTGGGGGATTGTGGAAAATCAAGAGGATCTGATCGGCAAAGATGTAAGCCCCATAGATTACCTCCAATATATATAAATCTTCGGTTATTTTTCCTTTACTCTCCATACCTCACTTAGCAGTTCCTTACAGAATTAATGTCTGCAGCAAAACATCAACACAAACAAAGGTTTTCCGTTATGGTTGATGCCAGCCTTGACATGGCAACAATAAAAATTCCTGCACTGTACATTTGTTAAAAATAAATTATGAAGAAATTTATTTAAATACTATACTAAAGTTTTATCCCTAGAACACCATGAACCCTGAAAAGTGCCTAAGGAAACACTGATTGCAAAGTTTGAAGTCTGATTTATTTTGAAGCAATACTATGATACCTTGGTTAAATTCAGATTTGCAGACTGCCCCTCCTTTTAATATACTCAGTCCTATACATTTTTATTACTGCAGTTGTGAACAGTATTATAAATGTTTTGGACGTGAAATTAGACCTCAAAGATCGTTACTTCAGTCACCTTCTGAAGGGCAGGGTAGGTGTTTCTTGTACTCTTCCATATCATTCTCTTTTAAACCTATACTGCCACTCAGAAATATTACCCCTCTGATTTTAAATACATGGATAGTTTACTTACACTGATTATATGTTACCTGAAGCTTTTCTGAGCCCTTTTTTTAAACTCACCTCTAGTTCATTCCGAAGCAATCTGCCTGAGAACCAGTGGCTAACTTTGAGTGGAGAAGAGATAGAGTCTTCATTCTCCATAATGAATGTTTCTCTTCTCTACATTAAACCATTCTTCTCTGTATGTTCATCCATTAGCAAATTGAGGAAGGGAAGAAGGTTCAATTATTGGTTAGGTCAGAAGGAATTGCAGTGAGTACGAAGAAATCGATACAACTGGAATTCATTACAATTCACTATTAAAGTATAGCCATTAGGCAGAATTGTATTACCATGGGTTTTTGTACTCTTAATACCATCAGTGCTTGTGTGATAGGGTCACCAAGATATTCCAACAAGCAGGAAGGAACTCTGAAGCATTAATTCTGAGTCACCAATGAACTCTTCTGAGATGCAGCATGAAAGATGGCTAGAAGAAATAATCACAAAGATAAGGTGCATCTTGTTAAAGAAGTGTAATGTACACAACAATTTCAAACTGACTATGCATGAAGTTCTGGAAGCATAGTAAGAAGAAAGAAGGCAAGAAAGGACATCAAATTAATAATGAATTTTGGGACATTATTCCTCCATTGATTACTTCCACATGTTGGAAAGCTACCGACCTCTGTAATCAGCTAGTCACCACCTGTGAAAGGGGCTCTGGAGTCTTCTTGTACAGAAAGAGCTGAAGCAGTTGATTCCCATTTGTTCTAGCCAACTGGAATAGCCCCCCTGATTTCTGATTTCTCTAAGACACATTTTCCTCTAAATATCCTTCCAATTTGACAGGAAACAAAGAAGTTGTATGTTATCTTTTTTTTTTTTTAAAAAAAAAAAAAGCTTTCTGGTAAATCAAAAAAGGTTAATACTTAGTCCGATCATCAAACAGAAAGTGACAAAAGTTTAAAAAACAGTAAACAAATTTATGTAAAGTCTTCCATTAATGCAGCCACAATTATATGAGTAGGATTACAATTACAGGATCATTGCTAAGTATAAAAATAGTTCTGAAATGTATCTGTGATAGACAAAACTTTTCTTCCAAACCTCCTGGCCCCTAATATTTTCATAAAATGGCATGATGCAATGCTGAAGCACTTGTGGTTTTATCCATCTCTAATGCACATGTAATGATATTGCTTTATGCTTACCAATATTGAATTTCATCTTCCATTTTATTGCCTAATCAGGCTGCTTTATGAAGACTTTTTTTAACTCCTCAAAATCCACTGAAATACCTGTAAGTTTTTCACACTCTTATTAACCCCAAATCCCTTACAACTGTATTGAACAGAGCATGACCCAGCTGGAGGTAAGCCACTTATGTCATTGAATCTTCCTAGTAACACTCAGTCTTCACAAAAATTAACTTTCCCTTCTTACTGTTTTCCTGCCCTTCCCCTCAGCTTTTCCTTACTAATCCCTCAAAGGACTTTCCCTGTTATCCAGTTTGTGCAGTTTCTTTAGAAGCATTTGGTGAGGAACCTTTCTGAAAGCTTTGTGAAAATCAAAGTGTACTATATTGACTGGCTCGTTAGTGGTGAATGCTGTGAAATGAACCAAGAAGGGGAAATGTAAATAGTACCATAAGCATGTAAAATGAATCATCATTAAGTAAAGAACAAAGACCACAAAGGATTATGAGGGGGGTGGGGAAAGTCAACCAATAGTAAAAGGTCTGTCAAACTCCGGCATCAATGTGGCTTTATGCCTACATGCACTATGTCTAGTTAAATTATGATCAGAACTGGAGTTGTCAAAACATACCCTTCCAGCATCAGATAGGTAGAGAAAATTTTCTTAGCCGTGGGATTTGGTGAGTGGGAGGAGGGGGTGAGAGAGTTACTGCCATTGCACATGTCCCAGTGCACACTGTCTCCTGTGCCTTGTGGCAAGTCAGGTATGCTCACCAGAACTGCACCCCTGCTAATGCTCTAGCTGTTGCCTGGTCTGCATGAATCTTGGTAGTCATAGATGAGGAGTATTATTACATTTACCAGTACAACCAAATCAGACAGCTCTTGGGAATCCCAATGGCTTCGCTGAGAGCCATAGAGAGAACTGGCCAAGTTAAGCATAATATTACTGTTGTTTGCTATTTGTTATATTGTGATGGTTAAAGATCCCTAAAGAGACTTGTCTTACTCCAGTATCGTAAGAGCAACATAGCAGAAGACAGTGCCCCTCTTAACACACTTCTAAACTATTCTAATTTAGAAACAAGGGAAACGTAGTTGCCTTATTTTCAATTTCCTGATAGAAGAACTGAGAATGTAATGTAGCTTGCTCAGTCTTGTCAAAAACTTGGATTATGAACAAGTTTCTCTCTACATACAGAGCCATGCTTCCTTTTAAAAGTGTGCTTTATGAGTCTTTGTGGCATACACATCTTTCCTTCCAGAGTCTGTTCAGTCCTCATTTGGGTTTAATTCCTAGTCACCTCAGTAGAAACAGTGCCTGAATTACAGAGAGAACACTGATTTTAGTACTTCCCTTTTGCTAAATTAAATCATTCAAATAAGTTTCATTTTTAGTCCAAAGAAGCTAGTATTTGAGACTTAAATCAACATAGGTCTTTATTGTGTGATTCAGTGAAAATGACATTTCCAGCACACTGTTTTATGTCACTCATGATTCAAGATGCTGTAATATATAACCTACTAACCTAAATAGAATGCATACTATTAGTAATTAAAATTTTGAGGAAAAAAAGGAAAGTTTTTCTTACTGAACTAGTTGAAACTAAAATTGAGCTTCTGTGCTGCTATGCAGAATGCCTACAAAATCCAGGACACCCACTCTTCCATGCCTGCTATAAATGTCCTTCCATACTTGGATCCAGCAGGCTGACATAAGAGGAAATTGCTAACTTGTCTCCAAATTTCTTGGGTTTTATTTGTCTCCCTAAGAGTACTGTTATAGGTGTAGATTATATAGTGTATTTCTCTCCCTGTATTACTTCACTGATCTTTTGGTTACTTACACTCAGCAACTAGAATATGTCAAATCTGAAGCTCAGCAGAAATTCTAGAGAAAATGAAATGTGTATTATTTTTAACAAAGGCTTTAGCTGGTGAAAAAGGAAGCAATCGTGGTCAGCTTTTATCATTTAATGCTGCAGAATGCACAACCCCAAATATAAGCCCACTTTGTAGAATTGTGCATAAAGATATAAAAGTGTTATCAGAAAGAAAACTACTTTCTCACAGCAAATTTATATTGAAATTAGAGTTACATATTTATTATACAAATATATATTATATATAACATATATACTATAATATCTATTTTCTGTGTGTCTTATATATGCTGTATATTATATACATTATATATATCTATCTCAACACCTTTCATATACTCTCTGTTCCAGAATAAATTATATTTTTTATTTCTTAGAACTCAGATGTTGGAAGTATGATCACTGCCAGTTGTAGATGTTCTTTGTAGACTTCCCTAATAACAGATGCCTGTTCTTTTGTACTGCTCAGACTATTCAGGAAAAAAATAATCAATAAAACTCAAGCAATTAATATACTGGTGCTTGCAACCTACTCTCCTATACAGCTGAAATAATAAAAATAGTCCCTTTTTATATAGAAGCTAAATTTATATTAGACTAAATATAAGTTGAATGAACTAGTTGATTTGACACAGTTCCCCATAGAATCCTCATAGAAAAACTGGCTGCCCATGGCCTGGATGAGCACACGGTCTGCTGGGTCAAGCACTGGCTGGATGGATGGTCCCAGAGACTGGTGGTCAGTGGAGTTAAATCCAGCGGGTGGCCACTCACAAGTGGTGTTCCTCAGGGCTCGCTGTTGGGACCATTTCTGTTTAACATCTTTACTGAGGATCTTGATAAGGACACAGAGTGTATCATCAGTAAATTCACAGATGACACCAAGTGGGAGTGTGGATCTGCATGAGGATAGGGAGGCTCTACAGAGAGACTTGGATAGATTGGATCCATGGGCCAACGTTAACGGGATGAGCTTCAACAAGGCCAAGTGCCAGGTCCTGCACTTGGGCCACAACAGCCCCCTGCATGGCTACAGGTTTGGGGAGGTGTGGCTGGAGCTGTCTGGGAGAGAAGGATCTGGGGGTTCTCATTGACAAGCAGCTGAACATGAGCCAGCAGTGTGCCTGCGTGGCCAAGAAAGCCAACGGCATCCTGGCTTGTGTCAGAAATAGTGTGACCAGCAGAGGTAGGGAGGTGACAGTCCCCCTGTGCTCTGCACTGGTGAGGCCACACCTGGAGTGTTGTGTCCAGTTTTGGGCACCTCAATACGAGAGAGATCTCGAGGTGCTGGAGCGAGTGCAGAGGAGGAAAACAAAGCTGGTGAAGGGCCTGGAGAATAAATCCTATGAGGAGAGACTGAGGGAGCTGGGACTATTTGTTTTGAGGAAGAGAATGCTGAGAGGACACCTCATCACTCTCTACAACTCCCTGAAAGGACATTGTAGAGAGGCTGGTGCTGGTCTCTTCTCACAGGTGATTAGTGACAGAACAAGAGGGAATGGCTTTAAACTGCAACAGGGGAGGTTCAGACTGGACTTAGGAAAAAAATTTTCACAGAAAGAGTGGTCAGACAGTGGAATAGGCTGCCCAGGGAGGTGGTGGTGTCACCATCCCTGGATGTGTTTAAGGGTTATTTAGATGAGATGTTGGGGGATATGGTGTAGGGGAGAACTTTGTAGAGTCGGGCTGATGGTTGGACTTGATGATCCCAAGGGTCTTTTCAAACCTGAATGTTTCTGTGATTCTGTGACTAAACATACTTTATTTCTTTTGTTAAAAAATAAAGCCTGGCTTTCTCAGTCTGTTTCTAGATAATGTTCCTGCTTTATTAAAGACTGCAGTTTCAGAGTAACCAATTTATATGTTAGTGCAGTTGCTAAATTTTATAACAGGAGGTGAGAATATGTCATCAGCAGAGTTTTCTCTCAGGTGCTCAATCGGTACAGCAGAAATCTCCAGTCTTTTTCTACTAGTTCAGTTATATCTTCAGCTTTTTTCAGTATCGATTTGGATGGTGGAATGAGGAGGAATTTAAAAAGCTGGAAGATTTTATGCACTTTGAAGGGCAGGGTCACAACAGAGAAGTTAGAATTCAGCCTGTCATGGAGCAGGTGCTGGCATGAACTTCTCAAAATCCCTGGACAGTAACAGGCTAGATAACTTCTTCAGGAGAGGTGAGGACCTTTCATGTTGTAGTGGATCACCAGGTAGTTATTAATAGTTAACAACTCGACTACATCACAACTCAATCGTGTTTCAGAAGGATGAGTATTATGCTGGAATTTAGTAACAGGGCTGATATACAGCCTTGGGAATCATTCAGTTTTGCAGCACTGGGCACAGGTGAGGACAATGTCTAATTATAAGACAAGTCAAGCAAATAAGAGCAAGCAGAAAGTGTAGAAAATATAACCAATGAGGAGAGCTTAAAGCTTAAAAAACTGGAATTGCTTACTATATATTACAGCTAAACTAACTAAGAAAGGCTTATTTTCATCAGCGCACCAGGTCCTACCGACTCCTTTCTCCCTGGTCCCTTCAGTAAATGCTTCATTATAAAGGACTTCACTCAGCCAGTACCAATTCCCTTCATTTTCAGAATACCACCTACCTCACTGGGATTACCAAAGGTTATCCAAACCGTAAAAAATGGGCATTCAAGAATTAACATCATCTTAGAATTAGTGTCTCCTTACCATTCATGTATATGAAAAAAAATCATATAGCTGTCAAGCTTGATAGATATGTAGCCAGAACTCACCCCTTTAAATGCAGTCTTTAAAGCATATTCCAGTGAGTCTTGTCAGGAAGAAAAGCATTCATATTACCTGCTCTGTATATGTGTACCAGACAAAACATACATCAGACTGTCAAGATATGCTACACATTTTCTTTTATTTCCTTCATAGTAATCTGAATAAGAGTATTAGCTTATATCATGAGACTGCTTCCTTCTGTCTCTCATAATTCTTTATTTTTACAGTGTCAGAAAGATTATGTTTTGCTTTAATTATTTTCTGCAGGTTTCAAAATAACGATAAAATTACAAATCTCAGACAACTTAATAGTAAGTGTATATTACTTTGTTGTTATTGGGTTGGTTGTTTCCAATTTTGACTTGGTTTTGGTAGGTACTTTGCAGTTATCCTTCCAGAAAGATGTTCTTCTTTGAGAATAAATTGCTGGAGAAGAAAGAGATCACAAACAACCATAAATAGTTCACAAGCTTGTTTCACTGTAGCTTTTACCCAGTGTCAAAGTATCAGAGCTCCCATTGCAGGCCAGGTTGGGAAATAATTACTCTAAGGACAGGTGTAAGGGAAAGAGATTCAGTTCCTTCATTGCAAACTACAAGGTGAGAAGCATACCTGGGGTGAAGCTGAGGACTGGCATATCTGTAGCATGTACAGAGAGTTTGGACCATGATGCTTCCAGGCTCCTCTAAATAAAACCAGGAACTACTCTATTGCCTGGCATACCCCAGAACAGTGAGGCTGCAGAGAAAGCTTAATTTGAACAACAGCTGCTACTTTTTAAGAAGCAAAGCACGCATCTCTTTCTTTTTCCACCACTACTCTGAATACACTAAGTTTGTTGTAAGTTCTTTGCCTTCCCTTAGACTGCTTAGATGCATGCGTTGGATCACATGACACACGCATGCTTATTGTCCATGCTGAATTACACTGAGAGATTTTTCAGGTGCTGTCCCTATGTTGAGTGTCCCACAGGGACATGTAAACAGGGTATAACAGTGCTTTTAATTCAAGTTTGCTGCCACCTCAGGGTGCAAAGGCAACTGCTGGGGTTAACTGAACTCCTCATATACTGAGAGACTGCCCTCAGCCCATGCAGCCCAAGTACTGCTTCACAGCATGGCTGCAGTCACATTCATTAACCTATATTTAGAGAGGTTGTCTTGAGTATAAATGCTTCCCTTCAGCTCTGCAGAGGAAGATGCCAGGGGACATTATTCTCTCCTCTCCATGCACAAAGAGGATGAGAAGACATTAAAGTCAAAGTTTTTCCAACCTTTTAACTTGCCTGTAAAATGTAAGGGATTGAAAAGAACAAAGAAATGGAAACTGCAAGAGTGAGAAATTGAAAATCTGCTGAGTGTTGTGGAAAAGCAATTTACCTCAAGGAAATAACCTCAAAGCCTAGGATTTTCTTGCCTTCCTGAAGATTTGGCTTATCCTTTAATCAGGAAAAGGGTCTGACAGTGTGGTTTGTAAAATTTATTACTAAAAAAAGAGGTATTTCAGCCTTAATAGGCTGAAATAGTTGAACTGTGCTTGCTGTGAACACTTCAGCTGAAAATTGTTGTATTCTCATTCTTACAACTATAAAATTTGTTAACAATTAAGATTGACCTTGTAGCTAAACACTAGACACGGAACCAAAGTATAGCCTTATAATCTGCCCTGCAGCAGCATTGCTGAATCGATGTGTGGAGCCTTTGGTGCTGCATTAGAAGTGCAGATCAAGCTGTCACCATTAGAAAGTTTTGAGCTATGTCTCCTGGGGACAAACTATACGCTGTCGGTAGAATTGCGTGCACAGAGGCTTGCAATCATGCAATGAACAGGCAATTCAAGTCATTTTTCATATCAGATCTTGCTGGCCTGTGCCCTTTGTATATTGAGAGGTGGGACAGGGATCAGTTTTAAAAATCTGTAACTTTTATTTTATTTGATTCTTAGGTATGTGAGAAAGAACCTTCTTTTTCTTTCTGACTGTGGCATGGGACACATGGATTCAGTGTCTACAGAAGCTAGTTAATTAACATATTCCAGCAGCGTATTGATATTTGTTAAGCTATATGCACCTGTAGAATAAATGGGGCACCAAAAGAACCAGTATAAAAGATAACTGAGTCAAAAGTATCACCTGTTCTCATAGTGGAGTGCACTACCTTGCTGCTGGCCAACTACCCTCTTAGTCTTCTTACACCTATTTCCTCCCTTTTACAAGATGAACAGCTTACAGAGTATCTTCTGTGTGACAGTCTATAAAAGCAAAACAAGTCTGTGGGTTTCATCTTGACATGCAAGTGTTGACCAAAGTGCTGCAAGCATTTGCAAGTGAAAATAATAGAGAGATCTCTAGCGAAATAACTACGATCGTATATTATTTATAAAGAATTATGTCTCAGTTAGAGAGCTCTTTAGAATAATAAAAAAGGAGAGAAGCATAGGAAGAAACTAATATATTTCTGTGTGCAAGCATTTTTGTCAAGACTTGAGTGTATACTTTTGTGTATTAAGAAGCACAGAATTTTGTTAGATTTGCAAAATGAAAAATGCCAGAGCTGTAAAGAAAATTCCTTACAGATGAAGTATAGCCCAGCTGAGTTTTGTAACAAGTCACTTCAATATTTCTTCAGCTAGGACTTCATTTTACAAATTACCAGGCTTGTCTTTCTAGAAAGACAAGATGTATGCAGACAATGCATGGAACAATGTTTCTAGCAAATGTCTTTGAATGACCGGTCAGGATCCCTTGACACAACACCGATTCTTTTGCCACATCAGTGCAGTCTTGCTTATGTCTCTGGGGATTCACCAAAAGTAGCTGACAGCCAAATGTAGCCTAGTGCTATTATTTGGTCTGACTGGGGGCTATGAGTGGGATAATGCTGCAATAATATACTCTGTCTGCAGAAGAGTTTCTCCTGATGAAAACAAATCAAGGGAAGTGTAACAAACTCTCAATTGAATGGAAACTTTCTAAAGCTGTTGAGAACACAAACAACTGCCCTTGTACTATGCTAAGAACGGGCCAATAGTTTTTTTCAAGGAAATTGAAAATGTGGTGTAATATCATGTGTACACCTTTCCAAGAGTGGAGCTCACCTCTATTGGTGTGTCTGCAGAGGGCCTCCTGTGCTGATGGCTCTGAATGAGCTAGAACAAGGGGGCATGGTGCCGGTTGGGGTCCATGAAGGAAGAATCCAAGATTTTGATCAGATGAGGTGAAGGTTTACAGCAACCCTGTTGAAAAACAGCAGTAGACAGGGTGTATAGTGTGTGCATGTGGTCACACAGACCTTTGGAGGACAGACCACTTGTCTGGACTTAACACTGAAACAGTGGCCATCGGTGCTATTGAAACAGATTACCATGGCAAACCGTTTAAGCAGTGTCTCTGTCTAAAACATCAGTGTTCACAAGAGGTGGCCACGCTGTTTTAAGTGCTAAGGTTACTTTCTACTTTACACATTGAAGACAGAAGTACTCGAGCGCAATACTTAAAAATATTTTGATTTTTCTTTTGTATCATCTTGTCAGCTGGTGTCTTGCAATGTATTTAGTTCAGAAGATCTTTTCTGTTTAGTACTTTTTCTTTCCTCTGTGTCTAAAATGCAGGTGGTCCGACCTTACCAGACAATGTCCAATCCCATGAGTAAGTTGACAGTGCTCAACAGTATGCATTCTCATTTTATTTTGGCTGACAATGGCACTACTGGTAAATACGGAGCAGAGGTGAAACTTCGTAGACAACTGGAAAAGCACATTTCTCTTCAGAAGATAAATACAAGTAAGTAAAATGTTACTTGTATTGGTTTATAATTGCAATTATATCAAAGACACTTTGAGTTTAAATAGGCAATAAGATCTGTATATTTTGGGGAGTAGTTCTGTCTAAAATTGTAAGCATGAGCTAATAAAAGCAAATAATGGTGAACAAAGATGAGAAAATATGATTTTAGTGTACTGTGAGTAAGGGTGCAACACAAATAGCTGAATTTGTTTCAGACAATATTTCAAACAGTATTTGTCAAGGCTGTTCTGGTTCAACTTAGATCTTTGGTAGCACCATGTCCTTAAACTGTATACAGTTCTGTTCCTCATTTGTGAAGAATACAGTGGAATTAGTAGAGTAAATGGAGACAAAAAGTAAGAGAGCTTTTCTTGATAAAGACTACAGGTTGGAGGAGAGAGGACTGAGATGTATAGAGGTATATAAAATCCTGCATGGTTGGACAACTCAAGCAGTCTCAGAGCCATTGACATTTAGAGGCAGAGAGAGTATCCCATGGAAGTGTTACTGTATGTTTCCACTATGTTTATTAGTTTTTCCTAGGCAGCTGTCATTAGCCACAGCCAGAGGTTGGTCCTTTCACTTCATCTTTTGCAGTCATGATGATACATTGCACATCATGATCGTGAAGCTCAAAGTTAATTTTTTTTTCTCTTATATGTACCACTTTACTACATAAAATGAAAAGTAGTCACCTAAGTAAGCACTTCTGCTTGTGGATTTTTAAAAAAAAAAACCTCAATATTAGTATTGTTATTTCTCTAGTGTACAGATGCTTGATTTAGATGGGGAGTTAATTTTTTTCTAAATATTTTGGGGTTTTTTTCACTTCTGTTTACAATCATTTAGTTTCTAGAAACTTAGTGCTTAGTGCTTTTTTCAAAAGAAAAAAAATATCAGCTCTAGAAACTGAACCTAAGCTGTGTATAGGGAAGAAATATTCCTTTGGACCTTAACAGGCAGGAATTTTTTTAACTGCAGAAACAGACCTGTGTTGTACCTGTATAAGCTGCCTTTAAGAACGAAAATAGAACTCGTTTCTCGAAAGTGATCATCTGCACAACCTTTCTGCAGATGTCTTTCTGTAAACATGCAATTCTGAGGCCAGGAACAGTGACAGTTTTGTGATATAAGCACTTGAAACTGGAATGAGACTAGGAAACACATTTAGACTCTCAGACATCAAATGATAATGAATTACAAGGCAGACCCAGTGGGGTGAATGTAAACTAGCAAGTTGATCGTGCTTGACAAAGCTTTCTGCATGACAAGTATAGTCCGTGCTTAAATTAAAATGTTGTGCTACTTACACCTTTCAACACCACTCCATGAACTACACACACTACAGGCTTGTTGTTTTTATGGTATCAGAGTATATATTGCTTTTTCTCAGGGAATGGTGGGTAGGTATGCAAAACTGTGTGTGCATACTGAGTAATGTGTGCATACCTATACATTTCCTTAGGAGATGGAGATAGTATGATCTAGTCCTAGGTTGACCAGCAACAAAAATTCACATTTGAAAATGACATATATGATGTAATCAAACTGTAGAAAACTATGCTGTAAATAATTGTTTTGAGGGCATTTATAAGAAAAAGGTGAGCTTTTGCAGTTTACAGCATAACATTGTGTTGGGACATCTTTAGGTTAAAAACCAAATCTCCTTAGAGAGTTTTAATTTAATTCAGGTTTGGACGAGAGGTTTATCTGTTGAAAAGTGTTTGATGGATGAACCTCCAGACTTTGGTGGTTCAAGTCTGACCTCTTCAAACACGTACAAAATATGAGGGATTTATCTTCTCTGGTTTCTTCCTGCAGCAACACCCCCTTGCCCCGCAGGAGTATGTATCTGCCTTTTCTCTTCCCTTTTCTCTGTAATAGACTCTCTCTATCATTTAACCTCCACCTTCCAAGTCTCTCTTATGAACACAAAAACATTAGGGTGTCACAACCTCTGAAAAATAGAGAACTGCTAATAAGGAAAGTTGCTGGTAAGATTTGTATGTTTTCCTTTGTTTTAAAACAAGGTGACTGCGTCCTGACCAGCCTCGTGTTAATAAAAGGTGACCATATGGATGAGAGAAGGACCACCTGCCCTGTTGGGTCAGCCAAACAGATGGCCACTTTCTGGTGCCTTTCCTTACCTTCATTCCTAGCAGAGAAATGGAGATCCTTGGCCCTGTGCATACAGGGGTGCTGCTGCAAAGTGATCTTCTTCCAACTGGGAGTGTGTGCAGGCATGCATATGTGTCTTTACTTAACATTTTCCAGTAGTAAGCATGTGCAGTGGGGAAAAACACTGTCAGCATTATGCTGCTGTTTGCTGGAGAGTCAGAAAAGGGTACAACTTTTAGTTAATCCCCAAACAAAAGAGCAGAAGGCTAGAAAACAGAAGATATTTAGGAACTGATAAACAGTTGGTAGCTTATTTCACAGCCCGTCCCTGGACAATAGTGTTGAAAAAAGATTTATTCTTATTTTGAAGCCTGCCTGACTTTCACATGCTAGGCTTGTCACTTCTTCTTGTTTACTTTGCTTTTCTTCAGCTGTATCTTTCTCCAGTGCAGTGATAGCTCTCCTGGATGCTTGCTATTATACACTATACACAAAGGGAAGTTTCAAGCTGTGTTCACCCGTTCAAGACACAGAAAATGGTATTCCCTTCAGACAGATTAGGACAGTGGCAGTCTTTTTTATAAAATTTAAGATTAGATCAGGTCATTAAGTATGCCAGATAATTCTGAAAGATTCAGCTGGGTTTGTTCCTAATATGACATCACTCTCAGTGATTCAGTAATCTAATTTCCTGAATGAGTATACTATTAAATAATTAAAAGCTTGCCCCCTATGAACACTAGAAAAAAGATTTCATTGAATACTCTGTTTCCACTCTGCTTTCTTAGCTTTTACCACTTCCATAGCTCTTGTTTTGTCCACAGCAAATATTCATGAATTAAAAAATTATTTCCAGGCAAGCAGAGAGTACAGTTGCATTTGTGGATCAGTCTGAGTCTGCAGGTTCAGGACAGAGTCACTCCCCTGTGGATTTAACTAGAGGTCAATTTGATGCTTCAGTGCTCAGAGCAGGTCTTATTTTCACAAGTGAAGACTATTTTAACACAGCCGAGCAACAATATCTTGCAGCGAGCCACAAGTTGTCTCAAACACATGAAGTTTCAAAATGCATGACTTTGTAGGACAAAATGTGGAAAGTAAGATGAACTTTTCTAAAACTGTTTCAAGATCAAAAGGAAATACTTAAGGTGATCTGATCGGAAATGTTTCTGGTTTCCAATTCACACAAAGATTCGAGTCCTGAACTCTTTGCAGGCATTTAAAGGCAGGGAGATCACCTTAAGATATGCTCTGGAAGGAAGGAAAAATATCTTTGTGACCATCTCTGCCTTAATGTTTTGTTTCTACAGCTCATATAAAAATTTTTACACTGAAATGTGGAGTTGAAACTGTTTTAGTTCATCCTGTTTCAAAAATATTGCATTGATGAGCAGAATGTTGTCATGACAAATGCGCAGAGATTTTAAATGCAATAAAATATTCCAGCTCAAAAGGTGTGGTTTTTCAGAGATACAGTAAAATGGACTGCAGCTGTATTTCCAGCTATGATGCTGTGCTTATACTGTTTCTTTGCATGTAGGGATCTACAGCATGTCAGACATAATTCACTGATGCCAGTTTACTGATTTCTGATTCACTGCTGAATCAGAATCACAGAATCATCAAGGTTAGAAAAGACCTTAAAGGTCATCTAGCCCAACCATTAACCTAACACTGACTGTTCTCAACTACACCATATCCCTCAGTGCTATGTCAACCTGAAACTGCTTCTAGAAATGTTTGTAATACTAAACTCTCTCTCACTGCCTTGAACACAAGAGGATTCACAGCTATTTCTAGAATGATAGGTTTCTACGATGCGCTGGAACAGACTTCTGAAGGTCCCCAGTCTGAGTGCTCTCTCAAAGTAGGCTATTGTCAACGTTAGATAAGTTTGTCTGTAGCTTTGTTTAGCCAAGTCTGAAAACCTCAATAATAGATATTCAACCATCTGTATGGGCTCCAGCAAAATGTTTGGAAACTTTCCTCAACCCACTATCATTGCCTGATCTGAAGACCCCAAGTCACTATTTGTGGCCATTTTCCCTTCACAGGACTTGCCCTTAGCAAGAAGAGTATGGCTCTAACACCTTTTTAACAACCCTGCAGATAGTTGTAGGCAGGTATTAGATTAGATCTTAGGCTTCTTTTCAAAAGGTTAAACAAGCCCTGCTGTCTCAAACTCTCTTCTTCAGAGGTATGGTCTAGGCCACTATATACCTTAGCAGCTTTTCTCTGGATACTCACTGGTTTCTTCTCATCCTTCTTGAAGTGGACAGCCCAAAGCTGAATCCAGTACTTCAGATCCAGACCCACTAGTGATAAACAGAGTGGAAGTGGGAAAAAAGTCACAGTTGACACACACTTCTCTAACATAGCACAAGTGCATGATTTGCCTTATGTACACTGAGAGCATGGTGTTGGATCACATTCAAATTGACATCCACTGTAACCCCACATACATGACATAAGGATATAATTACTGATCAGAAAAAAAGCTGCAAGTTTCACTCTGAACAGTCAAGAAATTTACCTTGTCAGAATCCTTTTCCAGGAATGAACATAGAGAAATTGCAGTTTATGTAGGATTTTTCAAGTTTGGACTTCATTTTCCCATAAAAGTCCTTATTGCCTTTGTTCAAATAACTTTCAATTTAAAAAAAATGTGTTCTAATTGACTATCTTTATAACTAAAAGTCATTGGGCATTCATCCTCAAGAGATATTCTGCCATAATAATGCAGACATAGCATTTAATTAGTCTTTTTCTAAAATTCGTGTGAATCCCTCAAGCTCCTGTCATCTACAGTATTCCTTGATTAAAGTAATTCTAAAGTCTTATATTTCAACACTTTCTTATTCAGAAGGAATAGGGATCAATGCGTCCTCTAAAACACTGAGAATTTCTTTGCTAGAATCCTATACACAATACATTTCCTCTTCCCCCTGATGCCTGGAAAATCTTCTGCACACTGTAGATTTTTCATCCCCTTTTCAAATGCTTTTTCCCAAATACTATATCCTTATACCTTCTTTCCAATGTCACAGTGGTGCAAATAAATGTTTCAAAAGAAACTGTTTAAAATAAAAGAGGTAGAACAATTTTCACCAAAAACTAGTATTGATATTGGATTAGCAAACAGTTAATATCTTATGATCCCACAAGATGTGAAGGTGCAGCTAGTCCTTTTATTGCCATCCTGGGAAAATACTAGTGGCTGTACAGAAAGAGAACTTAATGTCTGACCAGATGATGTAATCTGTAAACAGAAAGGAAAGAAATTAAGCATCTAATTACTAGAGATGACCTATTGCAAATTCTCCAATTATGACATTCCTAGACAATAACAAAGCATTTCTGTGAAGTGTGCTAGAATGGCCTGGCCATTTGTAAGATGTACATCATTACTACTTCTGCAGAACGTTGCTGAGTAACAGAATAGGTATACCAGCGTTGCCTCCAACTGGAAACTTTTCCGTTCCAGAAATCTGTGTACAAAATGTGCACTGGAAGTTACAAGTCATAAAATATTCATTCCTGCCGCTCCACAGATGGGTGTAGCAACTCAGCTAACAGGTCTGATCTGAGGACTGTTAATCACTTTCAGGGAAAGTCACTCCAATAGGTTGACATGCCATGGCTTTTACCCATTTTATGATTAGCCAGAACAATGCTTCCTCATTAACAAACGTGGTCTAGAATTACTTCATATGACACAAAAAGACCCTTTACCAATACTTACAGAATATTCAAAAATCCTGCCTAAATTTTCCCCCTTTTGACTCTGCACTCATGTTTGCATTTTTATAATACGCAGTTCATTCCTCCTGTTTGCAGTAAAGCCTTCAGTTCATGTGGCACAGTTGTTGCTATTAACTAAATTGTTACTAGTAACTGATATCTTTTCAGATCCTTAAAGAGTTTACAGCATTATTGCTGAGCATTTTCATCACAAATGCCTAATTTCCTTCATGTGAATGATCTTACTAGAGCAGTGGAGAAAGACAAGGACACAAATTATACATAAGCTGATAACGTATAGACTATATAAAGTTTTAAATTTGAATGAAAGAGGTTGTGAATTAATAAGGAATATTGTAAGTTTTACTTTAGAAGAACATGCATAATTATCTGTCAGCAGAATCAGAATCTGGACATGATGTGACACACAGCATAGCATAGCACATCATAGCATAGCATAACAGCATAGCATGCACTTACAGCATGTTCTTGAGTATGCATAACTGTTTTGGGAAACATACAAACATTTTCTTTGTCTTGCATGTATCAGCACATATGTATCAGTAATAAAATTTGTGTTTGGCATGTGTTAGAAAGGAGTAGTATGCTTTCAGTAGCAGTTGTTAGAATAGCAGAATAAACTTTTGTGTGATATTTGCAGATCGGACAAACGGCCTTGAAAACATATTCATCATGTGCTAATGACATTTTTCTTTTAAATCCAGACATCTTTCTTATATTGAAAGTTTCACCTACCAAAAGATTTATATCTTGGTCAGGATACTGACAGAATTTTCAGTTCTCCATAAAAAAAAATCTGACAGGGATTTCACATCCTTAAAATATGCTTTGGAAATAGGTGAAGTCCAACTAGTGAGGCAATGGTATTCAAATTGGGTTTAACAGCTACCATAATGGATTAAAATGTAAAAAGATCTAATGTCTGCTGCAATGATTTAAAAGAGGCTCATTTGCTTGCCAGCTTGGACTAATTAGATTTCTGCCATTTTGTAGTATGAGACATAACCTCAGAGAAGGAAAGAGTAGTGATGAGGCAAAAGGACTTCACTGTCATGAGGTATGAAGATAACAAGGATATATAATGTCACCTAGACAGCAGGAGTCCAGCCTTTGCTGATGAGAGGGGAAGATATTTTTCACTATGAAAACTCTTTATTCTTCATAAAATTAGCTATGATCTTCTTCTTCAGGAACAGTTATGCAGAAAAAACAAATCCCTTTTTGAGATTTTTGACAAATCTATTTCCAGAAGACCCAAAAATAAGGTAAAAATGAGGATATGTAACTAAAGACATATTTGAAACCAGAATGTTAAGCCAGAAGCATAAAGACAAAGCATGCTTAATTGCAAGTAGATTCCTTAAAAAAAATCAGAATGTTTTGAGTAGTTTGGTTTATTTTGTATCTTTTATAAACTTCTTTAACAAACACATTCTTTTAGCCTTTTTGAAGCTTACAGATCCAGAAGATGAACAAAATTATTTGTTCTTCAAAGGCAGATGTGGGCTATAGATCAGAAGGGATTCATCTACATGCAGTTGGCCACCCTTCTGAAACAGGCTGACTGTGTCACAAGGCTTTTAAGAACAAGCTGTACATTTATGTAAAGCTAAATGTCTGTTTATGTTAGAGTTGCCACAACAGTCATATATAGTGAGCCTCAACACTGCTTTTCATCTCCCACTCTCCTGATGCAACACTAACACCCTAAATGTTATCTCCATTGTGCTTCATCTTCTCTGCAGCATGTGAAAACAGTACAAAAAAATACATATTCTGTACCACGGTTTTATTAAGGGCTGGTGTGCCTTACCCTCTTTCATAGAAACTCCAGAGATTTCAGTATTTCAGTTTTTATTTCCCTCAAAACCGGGAAAAAGCCCCAAACAAACTTGTGTATTTTGCCCAAGAATCACCCTGCAGTGCTCAATCATTTCCACATGCTGAAGAATGTTGGTATTTCTTAGAAAGATTACCAGATCAAATCCTTAGGTTGTGTAGGTTCACCTTGTGTTGTTCTTATTCTTCTTTTGATTATTACACTCCTGGAAGAATTGTCTCCTAGACCACATAGGGTTTCATGTGAAATATTACTATTCAATATCAATCTTCAATTGTTCTTATTTTATACATGCTGTTTTGTGCTGAAGGCTTGCTCTACCTCTACAGTATGCTGTTTGTAAACAGACAGACCACAAGCATTGGTACTTGTGTCCTTGGATTTAATCTTTCTTCTTTATAAAGTTGGTGAATGTAGTTCAGTTTTGGTAGGCCTATGAGAAAAAGTTACCTTTGAGTAAGGAATTGATGGGTGTTCTAATTGGGTAGAGAAAGCAATTTGGAGAGGGTAATATGTCGACAGTATCTGTTCATGTGACCCGTGGACTTCCCTTTGTCATCCTATGCCTGAGAATATATGAAGGGGGCTGGGAAGGCAAAGGGACGTTCAACTGTCATCACTGGCATCTTCTCTGACCATTGCACCATCATCAAATACATTGGAATACTCATTTGTTTCAGATTTTTTCCTTCATATTCTGTGCAGCCCTAGATGCATTTTCATAACTACATAGCTGGGAAGATGTGGGTACTGACTTCTCTCGAGGAGAGGAAGCCTGCTGCAAGTTTGACTTCTGTGAAATCTGAGTAAAACTCAGAACTGTTTGAAGCTTGAGTCATTTCAGAGTTTGTTAGAGATTGGAAACTTGATCTTTTTTCATCAAAAGCGTCATGATATTGGTGGATTAGGCACTGAAGACAAAAATATAATCTCAGACAGGGCTGAAAAGCACATGCAGTTTAAAAATTGTTCTTGAAGCACAGATAAATAAGCAATTGATTGAGTGTGAGTGGATCCATAAATTCCTCTCATGGACTTGACTTTCAGTTGATGAGTTTGTTGAAAACATAAGTGTTTTCATATGGTTGATATACAAGCAAAAGAACACGGGTCATTTCAGATCTATAATGGTCAGACATTTCAGATGTATTGAATTCACTATGAAAATCAGAACAAAGTCATAGAACTAAGAAACTGATTACTTCAGGCTGTACCCTTTTTTAAAAAAATTCTGCTGTTCTGTATCTCACCTGTTGTAGGTGTTTAGAATACGTGAGAAGGGAGGGATATTTTCTGAAATTATATAGTCTCCAATATGTTGACAAATGTGCAAATTATAACAGGGAGAAGCTCCTCAATATGTAATTTGAGGCAGTGAAAAAATTGGTTATGTTACTGTGATAAGTTTTTTAAGTGCTGTGGTAGTGCTCACATCCAAAAAAGAACCAGGGAAAATAACAAGGAAGGTCAGACAGAATGTGAAAATTACTGCAATTGTAGTTGTTCCTGAGTCTCTTAGGCCGTTACCTACAGCTGATGAGCTCCAAGAAGAGCGAAACCAGTTAGGTCCTGTAGTACTGGCCTAATAAACAATTGATTACTAGGATAGATAGGGTAAGTTATAACTGAAATCCATGAAGGTTCTTGTATGCATGTCTTTGAACTTTAAGTGCCGGCTTTTTTGTATTGCCATCCAATAGAAAGTAAGCAAGTAGGTTGTTACTGGCTTGTGATGCTCACAGATCCCAGCATTTAATCTTACATAAACTCTTTCCATGCCTTGCCTGTTCTGAGGACTCTCTAAACTTTGTCCTTTTGCAAAGACAGGTATGAAAATCAAAAGAAGATATCACAAATTTTTCATCATGTTTTCTTGTTACCAACCTTGGTGACCTTTGGAGAAGTTTTTAGGATCAGTCCAATATTAAATGAAGGTATGGTCCAAGCGTCAGGTCCAACAGTTCTGTCTGTCACTGCCACATCTTGTAGGATGGCAGATACATCATTATTTAGACGAATGAAGAAGGAACACCGAACAAATAAAAATGAAAGTACTGAGATGAGGCAGAAGAGAAAGGAGAACACGCTGGGACAAATTAAATGCAATCATACTCTTAGTAAAGAGGAGAATTAAAAATAGAGGAGATAAAAGAGGATTATGGATTAGACCCAAGAAGACAGAGGAGGTGAAAGTGTGATTAGGATACCAAAAAAGAAATTAGAAAGATGAGAATGCAGAATAGAAGTGACCATAACAAGGGAAACAAGGAGAATGAATGCAAACTGTGAAGGAAACAATAAAGCTGAACAAAATAAAATTTATAATAGCAATTTTAAACAGGTTGAGGACTGTGGGGGAAAAAAATGGAAATTATAGCAAATGGAATTCAATGAGCCTATAGCAGAAGAAAAGTCAAAAAATAAATTGGAAAGCAAAATAAGTCCAATGGTTGTGAGCGTTCATTTATTGGTAGTGGTTCAGTGTTATTCTGTCACACATAATCCTTTAGTTCTGTGAATCTGAGAAAGAAAGCAAATATTCTTAGAATTTATTGTATTGGCTTACCAGGTCACTTTGATTTCTCTAGACATAGGGCATGTAATAAGCCTCCAAACAGTGGAAGTTCCACTTAATTTATGAAAATATAAAAATGAGTTTGGGGTCTTCTTTTTTTTTTTTTTTTTAATCTGTAAATTTCACTGCTTTTACTACTGAACAGTGCTTTCAAGGACTAAAGGAAGTATCTGTCTCATCTTTGCCGTATCTGGAATAGGTAGTAACTGCTTCTGCTCTAGGGAAGATACTGGTAATAAGGGGTGAGGAAAAGAGAGAGCTGACTGCAAGTGCAACTATATGAAATTAAGTTTGAGCTGGTTGTGGAATCTGGGGGATCTTCCTGTCTCTTTGGGTAATGAGATCCAGCATCCCTCTCCATCATCCTGTGAAGGCAAGCCACATTCTCTTTTTTCCAGTCATGTTCACTTAGTAGTTAATAATGTAATTTTTCTGGTGGTAAGCATACCACAGCTGTGATTTGCAGATTTGGAGAAAGCAGATCTATTGTATATGCAGATGGTCTTATCTATTTGCTATTGATATTGATATCTTAGCCAAAATAGTTTCATACACATCAGGAGGTGTTTCCAAAAGGGCCTGAAGACTGAAAACAATAACCTGGGAAAAAAACCCTGTAATGTTATTTAAGTGTAGCCTAGGAGAAAGGATCTGGATGATTTCAGGATGTTCTCTTTTATCACTTAGCTCTCTGGGGCCACCGGGACCATAAGCAGTACCACATAGATGTCCGGAGGTGAAGCAGACACATTTGTGTGGGCAAACTTTTAAAAGACTGTTGCAAATCCAATACAATTTTAAATCTATTTAAGCAGCACTTACCCTGTAGTTAAACACACTATTACAACCAACGAGCAGTATCAGTTGACTCTGTATTACCGTAAAGCAAATATTACCTCAGAAATTAAAAACTACTTTCCTCAGGCTTTGAAGCTCATGCTGGGTAGACTTTTGCTTATTAAAATTCCAGAGCATATTTAATTGTTTACCCATTCTGTGTAAGTACCTCTCACTAGGATATCCAAGTGCTGCACCAACACTTAGACCAAAATACTTCTGAAAGCCACAGGCTTTATGTGCTGTGGTTTTTTTGGCCTTTGCTGATGCAACACACAGCTACATACACTGATAGCCCCATGAAAAATAGCAATGGCCTGGAAGTTGGGACTTTTAGGACAGACTTCTCGAGCTAAGGACTTACTTTGGTTTTCCCAGAACCTCCAAGTTTCCGCCTGAGTTTCAAGACACCATAAGCCTCAAACTGAAAAAAACTCAGAAATAAATGCTATTTTGCCCTGTTTAAAATATGAATGATTAATGGCTGATAGTTGATTTCCACTCAAAAATCATAGTTCATCTCACATATTTAGGTTAAAACTAAGATCAGATTTGATCAAAACGTACTTGAAAAACTGTCAGAGCTTGTAAGCACATAAACATTTTTGTTGAGCTTCACAACACTGTATCAATCTTTCATTGACAGTTAAATGAGATTTTCCACTAAATGCCACTGATACACAATCCTTGCATTAAAAAGTCCTGAATTGTAACCTCATCTGTTGAATAAATACCTGTACCTGTCATCTGTTTGATGCAATTAAGGATTTGTTACACTGACACTTGTTTCAGGATTAGAGGTCCACAGGTGCCAGGGTGGTTTTGGCGTTTCTATTCCTAGTTAGCAGAACCACATGCATAAATTTGTAATTTCATGAACTTTTTATTCATTTTCATTTCAATTCAGTAAATATTTATCCCCATGGCATTCAAGTGCAGTGTAGTTTTGTTTCAATTGTTAGACATCCAAAATATTTGTAACAATCAAAGAAAAACAGACCACAATGTACTGTTCAGGATTTAACAAATTAGAGTATCAAGACACCTATTGGTAATGGTAGTAGGTGTGTTCACATTGCATTTGTGTTAACATTAAATAAACCTCTGAACCCAAGTTTTACTTCAAGGCCAAGTTGCTAAAAACTTCTATTTATGAAGTTTCTTGTTTTGATCATCATATTATACAGTGCTGTGTGAATGTATATCATATCATGTCTGTAAAAGGAAGGATGATTACCTTCAGTATGCTAAAATAAAACTTATTCCTACTTGTTTTACCATGGTTTATGAAACAACCTTGGAGCTCAGCGAGTTTTTAACTCCAGAGGTACAGATAGCACAAAGTTCCTGAAGTAATATGTGCAAAGGAAGCTGGGATTCAGATCAGCGGGCACTTACATAAAAGAGCAGAGGTCAGACAGAATTTTTTTCTTAGTATCTTTAAGAAAGCCTGGTGATTCATTCGTTATAATAAAGAGGCATTTTCCATTTAGAAAAAAGCAACAACAACAAAAAACCCACAACAAAACAAAAACCACACACACACAAAAAAACCCAAAAAAACAA
Source organism: Athene noctua (assembly GCF_965140245.1). Classification (NCBI taxonomy): domain Eukaryota; kingdom Metazoa; phylum Chordata; class Aves; order Strigiformes; family Strigidae; genus Athene; species Athene noctua. The sequence goes on along the minus strand of NC_134077.1, from coordinate 58,853,359 downwards.
ACAACAAAACCACATTAATATTTTCTCCATAAAGCAGTCTAGGAAGGCAGGAAAATCTAGAAGAAACAGGTCTCTGGAAAATCTAGAAGAAACGGGTCTCTAGAACACTTGCAGGCACACTAATATGTATATATCTATTGATTTATATTTTTGGATTTCTATTTTATGGCTGTATTTGTCAGCCACTAAGAGAGCATTGAGTGTACCCCCTTACAAAAGCCATTGTCCTAAAAGAGTTTTTCAGGTAGAAGGGTAGCTGTTGCTCACAAATGGTAGACCTTTTGCAGGGCATCCATAAGTTGGAGGCCTGAAACAAATCTGAAGCCTGTCATAGAAACTTTCTGCTGCTAAGAATCCATTATCTCATTACCTAGGATAAGCACTTGACAACTTGTGACATGATGACCAGTGGAGAAACCTGCTAATTTATGTACCCCATTGTCCATAGTACATCTAGGTCCAGGAAAGTTTAGTAACCTGTAGACTTGGAAGGTGGTGCTGTGCAAAACTGTAGAGGCCCCTTGATCATGCAAATATACTTGCTTTCATGAAGAGAATGATAAGCCATTCCAGTTCAGTGTGGCCTTATACATACATCCCTGTACATGCCGGTGGTATGTTCTAGGAAGAGAGATAATCCTGTTTCCACACTGCATAGTGTGTGTCTCATTAAGAAAAGATTGAGTTGTCTGGCTGACTGCACATGCACTGTGTGGAGGCTTTTGAAGGCTTACTGTCCCTACCCTTTGGGGCAGTTTGGACTCACTAGGCATGTCCACAGCAACTCTGTCTTATATGCACTGTAAGCCTTAAGTTCCTCCATTACGTCCAGCTTCTGGAGAACTTGCTGTAGAGCTGCACCTTGTGTGGGAGATATGACATAGATTTCCAGCTGTATGCCACTTCTGTGCCAACTGCTGTGTAGTATCTCCCTCAGTGCAACAGCCAAGTGCCCCAGCATTCCAAACAATCCAAATAATTACCAAATTCTTCAGCCAAAATTTCCAGGTAGAAAAATAAAATGAATGACATTAAATGACCCACACCTACATGTCTGACCTAATGAAGGAGCAAAGGTGGCCAGCAGAAATTGAGCTCAGATGCACCTACCACCACCCAGTGATAAGATGCAGAAATTAAAGTAATTTCTGTCAGAGACAGTAAACTAGAGCCTCTTAGTTTTATTTTTGCCGATATCAGAGGTAAATTTAGAAATTGTACACAACATAGTGATATGTCCCAGTTACTCTTATAAGCATATGGAAAAATGAGTAATAAATGCATTTTATAGTAAATGAGGCATTTTATTCACTTTCTGGTTTATAAAAAAATGGGTATCTCATGTTTAGCTCTTCTTAAAAAACAATTAGTAATAATTTATGACAGTTATAGATTATTTATAAATATACTCACCGTATAAAATATTCATGTTTTTCCAAGAACTGAGGATACAAAGTAGGGCTTCTGCAAAGCATGGTAGATTTTTAAAAATCCTCTATCACACAGCATAGATGTTATGCAGTTTTTCTGCCATTTTTCTGCAGATTTTCTGCCATTTCCAAATTCACTCACTTATTCTAGTTTATTGTGTTAACTTACATGTTCATTCACTACCACTGTGTCGAGAGGAAAATGGGATTATTTGTCTGTATAATAACATAAAGGCCTACAAGTTCACTGGTATACATCAGGACAAATGTTCTGGTATGTACATACCTTCCTGGAAACACAATTGCCCGAAAGTCTCTCACTGGCTCTGTTGCTGGCCACAAAGGCAATTACACAGTAATGAAGCTTTAGGCTGTCTGTGTAAACCTTTCATACAATATTGCAGTACAATTTACACTATTGCACCAATATCCACAGTAGCTGACACTGTGAAACACTTAGCAATCTAGTCTGCCCTGCACAGATCTGTGCTTATTGAAATGCTCCAAATGCAAGTTACTGTTCTAGAAATTAAGATAATGATGAAGCTCAGAGAACTGATTTTAACTTCCAGGTCTTTGGTACTATTTCTTCTTCTTAGGATGAATCATATCAAATGAAAATAAAATCACTGTTTTGTCTGTATTCTATGATATTAATTAAGTGATGAGAGACTACCTGTCTTTTTGCATTTATGGGAATGCTAGGATTTCAGTATGTGAGATGGAGACCTTATTAAATGAGAAATAGTAATATACAAGTTTGTGTGAGATGTTACACACATAACTGCTCTTGAAAATCTGAGAAAAAAAATCTCCTCTCTGGTTTACAAACTATTTTTAGTACCACAGCATAAAATTTCTGAGACCATTCTTAAGTAGGAAGACCTTTGATTTTGGTATTAGACCTTTACCACCTTGAAACTTAAGCGTAGTTAATCAAGTAATAAACCTCACAGTGATAATCCAATAGTCAGAATTCCCAGCTGTTCTCAAGTCTGCAGATACACTGCTAGACAAGAAGGTTTCTCTGTCTTCCAAAAGGAAAAGGAAAAAGATTTAATTAAACCAAAACTCATCCTAGAAAATGCTGAAAAAAACAATAAACTGAGTAAATTTAAAAATAAATCCTCCATGTAATTATCAGATGGCTGGAAAACACCATAATTTTTAAGATATCTAAAGATGATTCACTTGAACTTAAAAGAGAATGATTCTTTCTCTACAAATGATATCAAAAATCCCTGAGTAATGTCATTTATCACCTTCTGAGAAACAGAAAAAAACATCTAGATCTGTGAAAATGAATTGGTCTTTTCCTATGTTTGGAAACCAACAGCAGTGATTGAGAGTCTTTCCTGATAATAACAATGCATTTTCCTATACTGATAAGGGTTATCTGCAATTTCAGAATGAACGGCATTTTAGTGGAGTGTATTTACTGCTGCTCTTTCCAGTTTATAAAATTTGAAACTCACTATTTCTAAAGTTGTGTACTTGTAGAGTACTTAGTGAAAACAGCAGTGTTGTTCAAGATAGCCCAGGAAGATGAGTGCTATCCTTAGTTTTGCTCAGACTAGGGCAAATTTGTGGTAAATTCCACAAAAAACATGAAGGGAAGACTTCTTGTTTGTTGATCTATTGGACTGTCCATTTTAATGCTTGGCACAAAGTTCCCACCTTCTGGATTTGTGCTAGGAGACATCAACGCTAGTACTGTAGTCCAGTTCTCATCAGCGTGGTTTTATTTCAGCAATGCCTCCTTTTCAACAATCTCAAGCAAGAAACTTTTTTTATCATGATTATGTCCTTGGCTTTGTAAGGAATGTATTACCTTCAGATTTAGCATCTTTCCTTCCAGCTTGACATTCACCTTCATGATGAAGTGGTTGAAACAAGAGGCTCCCTGTGGGTATATCGGGCACTTCCAGCCCCTTCTCTGCACACTATTGTATGATATCATGTGCTGACACAAACTGAAACAGTGCTCTTGCAGATAATTCCTGACTCTTGCATTTCTAAGGAGATACAGAGATCTAAAAGGAAAAATATTTTGATTACCAGTCCATCAGCTACCTTTTTCACAAAGTCAGAGGTTCTGTCTTATTAGCATCACATGCTGACTTTTTCACAGAATCACAGAATCATTCAGGTTGGAAAAGACCCTTGGGATCATCGAGTCCAACCATCAGCCCTACTCTGCAAGGTTCTCCCCTACACCATATCCCCCAGCATCTCATCTAAATAACCCTTAAACACATCCAGGGCTGGTGAAATCCACCACCTCCCTTTGGCATCAAACCACATAAAAGTTTAATTCAGATCTGCTCTGCATTTTGCCTGTGAGCTACTGAGATGCAGACTTCTTTCGTATAAGTAGCTAAGCTTTTATTCTGAAACAAATATAATGTCACAAATAATTTTAATGTGATTTGGAACATCATAGAAAACTGAGAATGTGATAATTCTCACTTACCCTCATTTTCAAATTTTAAGCTACTCAAGCAAACATGACTTTTTCCCATGTCTATGGATTTATTTTTGCACACTGTGAATACCATCAGTGATCAGAAATTAATCATCACAAATCTGGAAAAGCTCCTACCATTAGGATTCAGACAACTGTAATCTTGAGAGTTTTCCTGAAAACCAGAAGAGGTTATATGCTGAAGAAATATCAACAAAGTATTACTAACTGATTTTAAAACATTATATCTAATTCCAGAAATGTACTTTCTAATTTTCCCTCCAAACTAAAGAAAAAATTAATTTTTCCAAACCAAAATTATTTATGGAGAACAATGATAATTACAAAGAAAAAAATTCTATTTGCTGAAACTCAGGGAGGGTTTCCAAAAGGAAAATGAGGTGTAGAAATCAACTTTGTGTTTTAAATCTTTTCTGTTTCACAAAAAAATCTACCACAATAATTGAAAAAGTTGCGTATCAATCTGGAACTTAATTGTATATGATAAATTAAGGTTCACGTGACTTTTTTTTTTTTTAAACTCAAAGCTACAAAGTTTCATTGGAGAGTGGGTTTGGAGAGAAGTTTTTTTGTTTTACTAGCCTCAGATTAAGGATTGTTTCCATGCTGGATGTGTTTCTACATGATCAGGGAAGAGATAAAATGCCATCTGATTAACTGCAGTGAAACACAGCTGGAACTCTTGCAGAGAACTGTTATATGCCATGCAACTGTTGTGACTATGGTAGTAAATAATTAAATACAAAGGAGAAGGGAAAGGGGGAAAGGGGGAAAGAGGAAAAAAAGAGAAAAAGAGGAAAAAAAAAAAAAAGAGAGAATAAGAGAAGAGAGGAATTTTTAAAATGCTTTCAAATGACCAATTCATTGGCCCAAAAAGACAAAAATAGTTAAACTATATAGACTCACCATCATTATTTATATTATTAGACTTTCATAGCTGATCAATATCCAGCAGAATACACTAAGACTAAACAAACTTCTAGTAGACTGAAGGAACCTGCTTTAAGAATAGTTTGAGATACATAAAGTGACTGCTTTTATAATAATTATCACTCCAAACTCAGAAAGTTTTCCCCTTTTACTCTTACTAGAATCCTCTGATAGCCAGAAATCTTATGAACTCCATCTAAGACTATAAATGGCAAATATACTGTATGTCATGGTGATATTCAGCATACTGTCTTTCACCCTTCAATTTGCTAAGGAAGATAAGCCAAAATCATCGAATCTAGTTTCATAAGATGGGGTCTTGATTTCCCATATGTACTCCTTTTGACTTTTTCCTCCATTCATTCCAATTTGTTCCTTTTGAACATGGATGAGCATAGCTACAGACAGTATTTTGCATGGAACTTCTTGAATGGCTTACACAATAGCACTGATGTGCCCATATTTCCTACTGAAAATGCTTTAATGTATGTATTCCACAATCATACCTGCCTTCTTCATAGTCTTACTACACCAAAGGCTTAGTTCTCCTGTGATCAGCTGGGTCACACCCTGCTCTTTTCTAGTATTTCCTCCTAATGTGTTTCAAACTTACAGAATAATTTGTTAACAACTGAGTAAATTACTTTGCATCTTTCACTGTGAACTGTCTCCATTTCTATTACTCAATCCTTAATGTCATCCAGACCCAGTTTGACTCATTACTGAGAATACTTCTTAATAGTATCTTATCAGCAGATATCAGTACCAGTTTTACTTCTTGGAAGTCATTAATAGTAATGACAGGATCAGGGTAAGTTCTTCAAGAAACTCGATTAGTACTACAGTTCCACATACAGCTCTACCTGTTAGTTAATTATATACTTTCAAATCTGTGCACTTATCTTCAGGTTTGCTAACAACTTCATATATTTTGCAAAAGACCACCTTTGGTAAACGTTAGGATCAGGCTTTTAAACACATCACTGGGAGGTTTTTTGTTCATTACGAAATAAAATTGGCCCTACCAGCCAATTTCCAGAGGAAGATACTACACTGCTGAATAGGAATGCTAATGTAAGATTTCAGTGAGTTGTGGGCCTCCTAGTTAGAGGTCATGTTAGATCTCCTCTGTGATCAATCTTTGGAGCAAGGATGACTGAAACGAGAACAGTGAAGGAAATTCTTATTCAACTATGAAGACTCATGTCTTGAAAAAACTACCAGTAGAACTAAAAATGTTAGAATTATTTGCTATACAGTGGAGTATAAAGAAAAACTACACAAAAAGAAGCAAGTACTGATAGGATGTTCAGAAAATGTGGTAACGTTATATTAGCCCGACCACTAGAAATTAAATGATAAAAAATCTCCTTCCAATTCTGTATTAAAATTTTCACTGAAGAGTCTTTCATCAGCCACCATGTGATTATGTTGGGAAGTATCGTAAAGAAAAATATTCTGCAAAAGAATATTCAGTTTTATTCATCTTCTGATAGCAATTCTCTTACAAAAAAATATTCCTGTACTAGATGTGACTATAAACAATATTACTTCTGCCACCCAGTAGCAAAGGAAAAACTGGGCAGACTTCAGAGAATCACAGAGAATCACAGAATCGGCTAGGTTGGAAAAGACCTTGAAGATCATCCAGTCCAAACATTAACCTAACATTGACCGTACTCAACTACACCATATCCCTAAGTGCTATGTCAAGCCGACTCTTAAAAATCTCCAGGGATGGTGACCGGCCACCAACTGGATTTAACTCCGTTCACCACAACTCTTTGGGCCCGGCCATCCAGACAGTTTTTTACCCAGTAAAGCGTGTGCCCATCCAAGCCGCAAGCAGCCAGTTTTGCCAGGAGAATGCTGTGGGAAACTGTGTCAAAGGCCTTACTGAAGTCAAGGTAGACAACGTCCACAGACTTTCCCCCATCCAATAAGCAGGTCACCCTGTCGTAGAAGGAGATCAGGTTTGTCAGGCAGGACCTGCCTTTCATAACCCCATGCTGACTGGGCCTGATCCCCTGGTTGTCCATTATATGACTTGTAATGGCGCTCGAGATGACCTGCTCCATGACCTTCCCTGGCACCGAGGTCAGACTGACAGGTCTATAGTTCCCTGGATCCTCCTTTCTGCCTCTCTTGTAGATGGATGTCACATTTGCCACCCTCCAGTCCAATGGGACCTCCCCAGTCAGCCATGACTTCAGGTAAATCATGGACAGCGGCTTGGCGAGCACATCTGCCAACTCCTTCAGCGCCCTTGGGTGTCACCCATCCGGTCCCACAGACTTGTGTGCATACAAGTGGTGCAGCAGGTCTCTGACCACCTCCTCTTCAACTGTGCTGACCTCAGTCTGCTTCCCCTCCCCATCTCCCAGCTCATGGGGCTGGGTGTGCAGGGAACAGCCAGTTCCACTGCCAAAGACTGAGGCAAAGGAGACGTTGAGCACCTCAGCCTTTTCCTCATCCTTAGTTACCATGTTTCCCTCTGCATCCAGTAAATGAGGGAGATTTTCCTTAATTCTCCTTTTGCTGTTAATGAATTTATAGAAATGTTTTTATTATCTTTAAAAGATGTAGCCAGGCTGAGCTCTGGCTGTGCTTTGGCTCTCCTGATGTTTTCCCTGCATAACTTCACTACATATTTATAGTTTTCATGAGAGACCTGCACCCTCTTCCAAAGGCAATAGATTCTCCTTTTGTTCTTGAGATCCAGCCAAAGGTCCCTGTTTAGCCAGGCCGTCTCCTTCCCCACCTGCTTGTTTTCCGGCACACGGGCACAGCCTGCTCCTGTGCCTTTAAGACTTCTCTCCTGAAGTATGTCCAGCCTTCCTGGGCTCCCATATCCTTCAGGGCAGCCTCACAAGGGATTTTGTCAGTCTTTTAAGCAGGTCTAAGTTAGCCCTCCAGAAGTCTAAGGTGGCAGTTTTACTAACCCCATGACTTGTAACATGAGGTTCTCTGCTGCATGCTCAACTGTAACCAGACATATCATAGTACATGTACTGATATGGGAATAAAATCATATTATTTATAAGATTCTCAGAAAAAATAGGTTTTTATTTCTAACATGTGCTAATGCATTTTTAAGGGATTAATTTTGAGCATGATTAAAATGAATGTAGGTAAATAACACAAATTTGCCAAACAAAATTCATCCTTAGCTTAAATTCCTTAAAGTTAATGGAAGTACATGTGGGACAGGTTAACCCATTTGACTTATAATTCACTCTCTTAAGTTCTTAATCTTCTTTTATCATTTAACTCCGTTCCCCAAAACTTCTTTTCAACTAAGACCTTTGAAAAGAACTTAACCACCTAAAGAACTTAATGATTAATTAGAGCAGCAATTCAGGGAAGTCCTTAATATTAATTAAAAAATTAACCAGTGAGTTCTATGCAAATCATTCTGTTAATCACCTTCTTATATTCTACCCTTCTTACTGTCTTTCATTAGCCTGGAATTTATAACTCTATCTTTTTTTTTAACATAAATAAACACCATGCACTTGTATAATAAGAGCCACAAACTGACAGTAGATAGAGCCATAACAAAGCATGCTGAGAGCCTCTTCAGGAAATACAGTGTTTGCTTGTAAAGTGTTTCAGGAGGTTCTTACAATATTTTGCTGTTCTATATAAGAACTGAGTTTTTTTCTTTTTTAAAGAACAATTCATTTTTTGACAGTAATTCAGATCCTTAAAAATGTTCAACTAGTTCTACTGCCTATGTCCTTTTGAATGTTCCCAGTCCCAACTAGTCAAAAGCTTTTTCAGTCACATTAACACCGGCCTGGTGTCAGATTGCCTTTCTCTAATTCTGGCAAGGCCTGTGCTGCAACTTTTGCAGAGGGCTCCCATCTAATTATGTCACAAGTATTGAAAATAAAAATGCCTCTCTTCTGGTTCAGTACCAGTTCAGCTCTCTATGGATCAATGTCCCCAGTGCGGAAGCTACAAATCAAGGAATATGCTGCAAAAATTACTGAGAATTCAGAGAAAAACTGAGACCAACTAGAATTCAAAACCAAGTATTGCATTGACTTGTAACAGAATATGTTTAGTTTAGCAAAGAGAAGGTTAAAGGTCTATTCAGCTGCAACCTTAAAATGCAACTAATAAAGCAACAAAATTACCATAGAGGGAATTTTAAAACAGCAAGCAGAGCTACTGGAAGACCCAATGATTGGAAGATGACACCATGCAAAATCTAGGTTACAAGCAAGCAACAAAGTCATGGCTCTGAACATGTTAAGAAGAATGGTGGTAGCTTCTCTATGCTTTCAAACCAAGATTCAATCTTTTTAAAAAAATGTTGTTTATTCCAACCATAGCTATCTTATTTAAAACAGAAAATAATTCTAGAAAATCCTGGGTTTATGCAGTAGAACTGACAAGATGACCTCACTGGTCCCTTCTGTCCTTAAAAATCTATGATTTTCTGAATGCCATTTTGTCTAACATAAAACTGTGCAGTCACAATGCAGTAATTTCAGTCTGATTTTTTTTTTTCTGTCTTCTGTTATGTTTTGTTTTCTTTGCTGGCTTTGCAATTTTTGTTCTTTTTTCTTTTTCTTTTTCTTTTTTTTTTTGGTTGTTGTTGTTTGTTTTCTTCTTTTTTTTCCTCCAGGAATTGGTCAAGGGGTTCCAGTGGTGGCCCTTATTGTGGAAGGAGGTCCCAATGTTATCTCCATTGTTCTGGAGTACCTACGAGACACTCCTCCTGTTCCTGTTGTGATATGTGATGGCAGTGGCCGGGCATCTGACATCCTAGCCTTTGGTCACAAATACTCTGAAGAAGGAGGGTAAGTCATTCCCTAGTGTGTGTTATTTCTCCATCCACAAGTTCAATTTTGTGGTAAGGTAGAGCCCAATAAATTATTGGCAATACCATGCAAAAGCAATACCTTCCTCACATGACTGTTTCCATCATTAATATGGGTCAAATACTGAAGATATCCAGAACAGAAAAAAAAAAAAAAAAAAAAGGGGGCAGAGTTAAAGCAACAGTGAGGAAGGCAGACATAATAAAACAGAGGTGTAGAAATAGTATCATACAGTTAACTTGCCATAACATGTAACACATCAGCAAGCAAAATACGTGGTATCTTTCAGTTACAGGTCAAGGGATTAAAATCAACAGGCATGGGGAATTATTTCATTATAATATACTGTTGTATTGGGTCTGGCTGAACTGGAATCGGTTTTCCCCTATAGCAGCCCTCACGGTGCTGTGGTTTATGCTGGGAGCTGGCAGGGTGTTGGTAGCACCCTGGTGTTGTGGCTGCTGCTGAGCAGTGCTTACACAGCACCAAGGCTCTTTCTGATATTTTCCCCAGTGGGACGGGGTGGGCAAGATCTTGGGAGGGGACACAGCCAGGACAGCTGACCCAAACCGACCAAAGGGATATTCCAGACCATATGACGTCTGCTCAGGATAAAGCTGGGGGAAAGGAGGAAGGGGGTGGGGTCACCCTTGGTCCTCCGAGGCAACTACTACGCGTATTGGAGCCCTGCTCCTGAGAAGGCCCGACATCGCCTCTTCATGGGAAGTAGAGAATAAATCTGTTTGCTTTTGCTTCCGCGCGCGGACTTTTGCTTTGCTTTGCTTATATTAAAACTGCTTTTGTTTCACCCACAAGGGTTCGTTTATCTTCTTTCCCCTCTTTACCCTGTTGAGAAAACAAAGGGAAGGGGGGGGGGGGAAGTGATAGAGCGACTTGGTGGATACCTGGCATTTAGCCAGAGTCAAACCATCACAACTGTACTGCTGTCTTCAGATTTCATTTACCTCTGCATGTTCATATAAGCTAGTTTGTATCTGCCTTGCCTATTGGGCATGATTCTACACACTCACCTATGATCACACATGACTGCTTGTGCAGTGTTTGCACTGTCCCAAATTTCTTTGCAGACTCAAGGTGAGGGAAGGATAGTATTTAGCTTTTATTATAGAAGATTCAAGCTTGGGTTTGTTGAATCAGGCCCTAAGCATACTTCACAAGTTCCAAAGTACGTGTTATTACTGAATGCCCAAATCTTTAATAGTCTGTTTTCTCCTCTACCCCCAAAAATATGTGAACAACCATAGAATCACAGAACAGTTGAGGTTGGAAGGGACCACTGATGGTCACCTAGTCCAACACCCCTGCTCAAGCATGATCACCTAGAGCCAGTTGCCCAGGATCATGTCTGGACGGCTTTAGAATTTCTCTAAGGACAGAGACTTCACAACCTCTCAGGGCAACCTGTGCCAGTGCTCAGTTACCCACACAGTAAAAAAAGTGTTTTCTGATGTTCAGAGGGACCCTCCCATGTTTCAGCTTGTGTCCATTGCTTCTGGCCCTGTCACTGAACACCACTGAAAAGAGTCTGGGTCCATCTTCTTTATACCCTCCTTTTGGGTATTTATATACCTTGATGAGATCCTCTCTGAGCCTTCTCTTCTCCAGGCTGAACAGTCTCAGCTCCCTCAGCCTTTTCTCAGAGGAGTCCCTTCATCATCTTAGTGGCCCTTCACTGAGCTCTCTCCATCATGCCCATGTCTCTCTTGTACTGTGGAGTCCGGAACTGGACACAGGACTCCAGGTGTGTCCTCACCAGTGCTGAGTACAAAGGAAGGATCATCTGCCCTTATCTGCTGGCAACACTCCTCCTAATGCAGCCCAGGATACCATTAGCTATTGTTGCTGCAGTGGCACTTGGTGTCTACCAGGATCCCCAGGTCCTTTTCTGCCAAGCATCTTTCCTGCTGGGAGGCCCTCAGCATGTACTGGTACATGGAGTTGTTTCTCTCCAGGTGCATGATTTTTCCTTTTCCCAGCTGAACTACATGAGGTTACTCTCAGCCCATTTCTCCAGCCTGTCAAGGTCCATCTGCCAGAGGGCAGCACAGGCCTTGGGTATATCAGCCACTCTTCCCAGTTTTATATTGTCAGCAATTTGCAGAGGGTACACTCAGCCCCATCTTCGAGATCATTAATGAGGATGTTGAGCAGGATCAGACTCAGGATTTGTCCTTGGAACTATTTGATGGACTACAACTAGACTTTATACCACTGATCACAACACTCTGAGCCCAGCTATTCAGCCAGTTTTGAATTCACCTCACTGTCTGCTCCTCCAGCCCATACTTCAACAGCTTCTCTGTGCAGATCTTGTGGGAGTCAAACACCTTACTAAAGTCTACATAGAAAATATCCATTGTTTGTCCCTAATCTACAAAACCTGTCAGTTCATCACAGAAAGTGATCATGTTGTCAAGCATGATTTCCCTTCGGTGAATCCACGATGACTATTCCTGATCATCTTCATGTGCCTGGATATGGTTTCCTGGATTAGTTGCTACATCACCTCTGCAGTGATCAAGGGGAGACTGACCAGCCTGTAGTTCCGTGGGTCCTTCTTCTTGCTCTTCTTGAAGATAGGAGTGATCATTGCTTTTCTCTAGTCCTCAGACAATTTTTCAGTTGTCATTATTGTTCAAAGATTAGGGGGTGATCTTGCAATGACATCAGCCAGCTCCCTCAGTATTCATGAGTGCATCTCATCTGTCCTGATCCAATGTCAAGGGAGGTTTCAATATGATCCCAAGGGTGAGATTAAGACAGGAAGTCAAATGCTGTACCCCCAAAACAGTTTTTTATTATTAAAAATGAAGAGGGATAGCAATAGAACAGAATGAAAGGAAAAGACAGAAATCAAGCAAGCATCCAGAACAGGGTTGCAAGAATACCACCACCATGGATCGAGCAGTGTCCTGTTGGTCCTCAGTCTTCAGTTCTTTGGTGGTGGGTGAACACCGAGCAAAGCTCTCTGTTGTCTTTTAAGCTCGTTTTATCAGCTGATTATCCTATCTGCCCACCTTTAGTTTTTCCTCTCTTCATGCTTCTTGAATAATCAGCTGGCTTCTGGGACAGAAATGCTCACCTCTTTTCAGTTCAATGGCAAAGGGGCAAAGTCCTTAGCAATACAAAAGACCCACAAAGTATCAGGCTTACACAATGGCCAGTGATCAGCAGTCCTTGTGCTTGATGAGAAAAACCTGGTTTCACTTAGTCCCCCTCTTTGAGGCTTATCTAAGGAGTTTGTCAATACAACTGCAAGGGAGTGGGAGGGTGCATCCTTTGATACACTCCCACTTCCTTGGGTGACATTCCTTAGATTAATTACTAAGGGCACAGCTGGTCCTTGATGAATGATCGAGGCCTTACTGACACCACCCTGTGACTCAAAGCACACACACAAGAAAGCTTTGAGACAATCATTTGACATTTCAGTCTCTCACATCATCAGGGTCCATGAACTTACGTATGTCCAGTTTGTTTAAGCATTCCCTGACCTGATCCTGTTCAAAAAGGGTATGACTCTGGGTCCTAGGACTGAAGAAGGCACTCAGTATTTCAGCCTTTCGCATGTCCTATATCACCGGGTCCCCTGCCTCATTCATTGAGCTTGGAGGTGGTGATACTTGAATATTAACCAGCTGTCTTGGGCCCTTCTTCCCTCTCGGTCTTATCCCATAGGACTCTTCAAGCAGATCCCCAGAGGCCAAAGTCTGCTCTCCTCAGATCCAGGGTTGTTAACTGCTTTTTGCCCCCTCCCTCCTCTCAGAATCCTGAACTCCACCATCTCACAGTCACTGCAGTCAAGGCTGACTTTGACCCCATTGAGTCCCTCTTTGTTGGTGAGTATGAGGTCCAACAGAACAACTCTCCTCATTGGCTGCTGTGTCACTTGGGTCAGGAAGTTCTTTTCAATGCACTGCAAGGAACCTCCAGGATTGCTTATGCCCTGCTGTGTTATCCCTCCAGCAGATATTGCAGTGGTTAAAATTCTCCATAAGGATGAGGGCCTGTGAACATGTGGCTGCCCCTGGCTCGCTGCGGAGGGCCTTATCCACTTCCTCTTACTGGTCATGCAGCCTATAAACAGACATCCACTACAGTGTCACCTTTACCTGTCTCCTTTTTAATCCTAACACATAAATTCTAAGTTAGCTCATCATCTATCCCCAGTCAGAGCTCTATGCACTCCAGCTGTTCTCACATAAAGGGCAACTCCAACTCCTCATCTTTCCAGCCTGTCTTTCCTAAGAACTTGTATCCCTCCATTGCAACATCTCCAGTCACAGGAGCCATCCCACCATGTCCCTGTGATCCCAACAAGATCATAGCCCTGCAACTGCATACAGGTCTCATTCATGTTTATTCCCCATACTGTGCACATTAGTATACACACACTTTAGAGAGGCATCCCAGCATACTAATTTCCCAGGCAGGACTTAAGGCATTTCTCCATAATGGTGCCCTGTAGGCACTTCCTTGCTTACATAAAAAGGGAGGTGAGTCTGCTTAAGGCCTGTGGAACCCATCTCTCACAAGAAGATACTGGTCTGCAAGGAGGGTCCCATGGTCATAGAAGACAGAACCATCACCAACACCAGCTCTGCAGCCAGCTATTGACTTATATTATCAGTGTCTTCCTCCCAACATCCTTTTCTCTGACCAGCAATATTGAGGAGAACACCACGTGGGACCCCACGCCCTTGACTACTGCTCCCAGAGCTCTGTAGTCACCTTTGATACTCTCTAGATTTCCCCTTGCAGTATCATGGGTGACCACAGGGAAGAACAGCAGGGGCTAGTAGTCAGATGGTCATGAAGGGAAGCTGCTACAAGTATACTTGAAATTGCTAATGTACAGGGACCTGTAATATAAGACATATAGTTTTAACGTTGAACATCACTTGTACTTTACTACTTTTTTTTTTCCTGTATTTTACTGTAGTGTATATAATTTCATTTATACTTTTTCCTAACTACCCTCTGTAGTTGTTACCTCATTACTCACTTGTAAGATGTTTTGAAATCTTTAACTCCTTGCCTAGAAAGATAAGACAGATGGACAGACTTGGACAGTATGAAAAACTCCCTGAGTACATCCCTAATAGCAGGAACCTTAAAAAACTCAAGTGCCTAAGAAGATGCCAGTGTCAAGATAAGTGCTGAAAGCTGGAACAAACAGAAGCTGAAGGACAGATGAAGTAACTCTATGGACACTAGAAACCTAAACTTCAGTAACAGACAGTGTGAGAAAGGCTGCGAGGACCCCTAAGGAGGGGAGAAGACCCTCACTCTATTTTTACTAAGCACACTCAGACTATGTAAATAAATTCTAAGAATCCATTAGCATAAGACTGCCTTTTCTAAGAAACCTAATGCATATGTATGCTTTTTGTACATATTAGTCAGAGAATTTTGTTAGTAAGCATGGCACTTG
The DNA here is from genome assembly GCF_965140245.1 of Athene noctua. NCBI lineage: Eukaryota > Metazoa > Chordata > Aves > Strigiformes > Strigidae > Athene > Athene noctua. The sequence goes on along the minus strand of NC_134077.1, from coordinate 58,838,227 downwards.
TGGTGAAGCGATCCCCAGTGCTGCAAAAAAGAATACCTGCTTAACAGTTAGACTCAATTCTGACTGTTGAGTGAAGCTCTTTTTTTCAGTCAGACAAGCTTTAGGAGTCCCTCCACAATATCCCAGTTCTGGGCCCCAGCAGGCAGCAAACCTCTCTAGCTAATAGGTGAGGATGAATGCCTCTGTCCCCTGCAGCAGGGGGACATTATAATTGCTCACTGCTTCCTGGTGGTCTTACATGGGTTAGAGTCAGGTGGCACAGATCCTTTGCTTGTAGGCACATGTGTTTCCTCTTTAACTTTGAAAGCATTGAACCTGTTTCGTAGTTGTAAGCCATTAGGTGGGGCAGATGCCTTGGTCTTTGTGCCAGCAGTCACCAGCTTGCATCCTTTCCCTTCTCCAGAGGTTGCACTTATCTAAATATTAGGTGTGGACACTTCCTGCATCTATATTGCAGTGGGGGTCCAGGGTTCTTCAAGCTGTTGGAACTCTGAGAAGATCCTGACTATTTCCTTTTCATCTTTTCTGATGCTGAACAGCCTGTCCACTTCTTTCCATAACTTCTATGCTTGATGTCACAGCTCATCTAAGGCAGCAGGCTTACAAGTAAGAAAACCATCTCTCCTGAGATCAAAGATAGATCTCATAGCCTGGGACTTGCAGAGCTTCATCCACCACCCAAAGCACCATCTGCATCAAAGCCTCTTCTCCAGCAGGGACAGCTACTCCAGCACCTACCAGGAAAATTACCCTGTGGTATATCACCACTACACTTGAGACTATTTACACTAGGACAAATTCAGCTGAGATCTCCTTCTTTGGACCCTCTTGGCCTGGTTCTTATATAGGCCTCTCCTGAGCACCAGCTGTTTAATAGGTGCTTGATCCTCCCTAATAAGGTGTCAGTTGCTAATAAGACTACAGGCACCCTGAATTAAGGGCTCTCATCATGCTAATTAGAAAAAGCTGGCCCTTTCTCAGGCCCATACCTTTATGGCTGTTCTTACTTCATCCTTACCTGGCAGCAGCAGGCACCCTCAGAGGGTTTCCAGACCTTCTGCAGTGATAATGGACTGTGTGCCTAGAAGTTCCCAAAGCAGAACTCTGAGAATGCTGCTCAGAGTAAGAAAGAACAAATAAGAGAGGATCTAATAATTTGAGACCGAAACCCCCTTGAATTCTTACACCTAAGAGCTATTTCATGCTTTTTTTCCTAAGTAGCTGCAGTAATCTTCTGATTAGGATTCATGGGGAAGGGACTCATTTCTCTGTGTGTTAGAATATGTGAAGATACATATTCAGACCCACAGCAGACTCATGCAAATAATAAAACATAAATCTGTAAAAACTGAGCTCTAGACCAAGCGTTATTATATATTACTGTTTTTTAAGAAGAAGTGTGATCATTATTTACTCAGCCTAAAACTCCTACTAAGAATAAGATAGTTTTCCACAAATATTTAAATCAGTTTTATGTTCAGGTTCATGTGTAGTCCAGTGTTGCATCTGGGATAGACCTGAGTGCGCCAGGTTTAATCTGAATCTTTGAGAAGTTGTTTTTCTGTTTTCAGTGACCTCACTGTTAACACATTTAACATAACCTTACTTAAACATGTTTTATTCCTTTGCTTGTTATGTACCTATACAATTTCCATCTACCTTGTCTGTGTTCTGAGGTCATTATGAAAAAGAATATAGCAAGAAGAGAATGAATGCATTTTATTTCAATATATAAAGGTGGCTTATAAGAAAGAAAGAGAGAGACTTTTTACAAGGTCCTGTAGTGAGAGGACAAGGGACAATGTTTTTAAATTGAAAGAGGGTAGATTTAGACTGGACATTAAAGGAAGACATTCTTTATGTTGAGGGTGGTGAGACACTGGAGCAGGTTGCCCAGAAGAATTGTGGATGCCTCCTCCCTGGAAGTGTTCAAAGTCAAATTAAGTGGGGCTTTGAGCAACCTGACCTAGTGAAAGATGTCCCTTCCCAGTGCAGCAGGTTTGGAACTAGGTAATCCTTAAAGGTCCCTTCCAACCCAAACCATTCTATGATTCTGTGATTGTAATTAATCATCACAAACTGCTGCCTGTAAGAAAGGCAAGTGATAGAATCACTGTGAGGCAGAAGAAGCAAGTAATCTCTTACCTGAGATGCTCGTCTGGCTTTGTGAAAGCTATCGTTCTCCTTACTATGGGTCTTCTTTCTGTGGTGTTGCCATTCCAGGTGCTGACTGCAATATTATCAAATAGTTTATTTGTTTTTTTCTGTTCACCTTGCACTAAACTGAATGCACAAACTGTGAAATTTGTAAAGCTAACTAGTGGGAATTCCTGTGTGTTTGCCCAACTTCAGGAAAACATCAGTCTAAAATGGAATGATATTTTTAAGTATACCGCAAGTGAAACACCATTGTTTTTTACATTCATTAAACTATTTTACCCAAATGCATTAGACTCCAAATACAAATTGGGTGCTTTTCCCCCTTTGTAGCTTAGTTTTGAGTAGGGCTTAGCAATATGAGGAGAATACTGAATAATTGGCACAATAACTGAGTTCCACTACTAGCTTTTTCTTTTGAATGTAATCTAAGTACGTTATACAAAACTGTGTCTATTAGACTTTTCATCAATGTAGCACATTCAAATTTCATCCAGAATTTGACTCTGCAATCCCCTGTGCAATCAGACTATAAAGCCAAAAACCTATTTTTGTTGTGCCTGCTGTCTGCAAATCGGGGTCTTCTCTGAGACACATCATATCTTCCAACTGCTATGCACTGGATAGCTGATCTAAATCGTTCAAAAACCACATCATTCATGGCAGCCACAGACTCTGCATTTGCATTTCAGTGTCTTAAATTCTCACCTATTGCAGACCAATGTGGATTAATTTTCTACATCATAATAATGTGTGGATATGTGTACAAAGCACTGCTGTGAGTTTTTAAGTTTATTGGAAACTTTATTTCCTGAGGGAGAAGAACTAGTCTGGAGGTGAAAGAGGACAAAATATAGCTCTCTGCTTGAGTTTTGATCAGTGTGGTGCCTATCCGTCCTCTTAGAGAGATCCTTAAGAGTGTTGGACAATTGTGTATCTGCCCAACAGGTCTTTTTTTACTGGGTTTCACAGAATTGTGATGTGCTTTCCTTCCTTCCTCATTCTTTATCCTTCCTAACTGATTTCACATAGCAGAAAGCAGAGATTTTACTCACCTAGGGCAGTCTTTGGGTGGATATTGTAACCATAAGCAAGCTGAGCTGCAGTGGAATGAGGCTGCTGGCACAACACAGAGAGCTGTGTCTGCACTGCCTTGCAGGAGGTGTTGCCAGCAACTGTGCGGTGTACCAGGAACAGGTCAGAAGGAACTGTGAAGCATACCTTGAAGTAAATACTACTCTGGAGCTAAATCAGTTTTGAAGCCTCAGTATCTCATCCATCTCATTGAAGTTTCAGGGGGAAGGCAATGCAGATATGCAGTTTCCTACTGAGCTGAGGTTTCAGCACTATGAATATCAGATATGCAGAATCATCAGGTGGTTTTTTTTATGTTTGCCACAACTTCAATTTCAGGAACTACATATTGCCTTGGGGTATTAAGAATGTACAAATTGGCTACATTTTGCTACAAGCAAATAAAATTCTTGGTAGTAAACTGAGTAAGATCCCAATACCTTTTACATCTTAATGACAAAACTGCTATGTACACTGGATAACCTAAATGAGAGGGTGGCTTAAATGCAACCTTCCCCATGTGGTCAATCGGAAGAATTCTTTGGCGGCTCATCGCTATTGCCCCTAGTCTAAAGATCAGGTTCTCCAGGCTCTGAAGCACTTAATTTCTCATTTACTTAAAAGTTGAAAATGTGTTAAGGGGTAAGAACATAAGATTGATCATAAATACCCAAATTTAGTCCCCTACCAAGCCCTAAGTGAATATCCTAGTTGTTAATAGCTCTCGTCCAATAAAGCCAAAGTATTTTTGACTGTATAATCAAGGATGCCTTCTTGTTTCATTGTCTTGCATAAAAGCACAAGCTGAAAGTAAACCGTGAAGTGCAACTATTTATAGGATCATTCAGTAGTTTTTAATCCTCAGAGATTTTTTAATTAAATGCTGAATTTAAAGTGAGAAAAATGAAACACTCTGTTAAAACTATGTCACTTCTTAGGCAAATATTTCCTTACAGAATGGGAAATGACTTGTAATATTTGAATGCAGTCTCCAAGCTGAGTTTATAGCATATTAACTACTCCATCAGTTCTATTCCTGCAAGCATGAGAACCTTAAGGACTTCAATTCAATACTATAAAAGTGTACTTATTGCCTAATTCTCTGTGCTTTAAATGAGCATCCTCATATGAGAATCATTGTTTGCCTTTGAATTGGTCTGTCTTTGCATCCACTGTGGCATAGTTTTTAGAGTTCATAATTGAAGTATATTACTTAAATCTCTTTTTTTCTAATAGGGAAAATATAGGAATTTTATACTTCAGCCAAAAGAGATCATAATGTAGGTATGATGTGTATCTTCTGTATCCCCCATGCTGTCTACCACATCATGGGGGATCATGGGTACTATCACATCTGAATTATTTTGTAAGATTGTTTTCACATTGCATATTTTGTTATCTTTACTTTTCTGTCATAATGAAGTACTCTGCAAATCAAAAGCTGAATAGGAGCAGGTCATTTCTTGTTGAAATACAATCATCTCTCTTTTGGTGAAGGGACAACCATTTAATAAACACAGGGAAAAATGGAGTAGAACAACCACCAATGGAAAGCTGCAAGTTAAGCTGATTCCTCATAAAAGAACCCAGGAATCAGCCCTGTTTGAAGAGAATGAAAGAATAATTACATTTATTTTCTGTCTCTTCTCATAACAATACTATGCAAAATGTGTGGATTTAAAAAGTGTGAGAAATTCAGACAGTCCCACAAAGTTGCACAGCTCTGTTTTATTTGTATTCCCAATGGAAGAAAATATCAGCAGAGCCTCTGGTCATGTTTCTTAAATATAGTGTGATTGTCTGAAGTGCAAATCATAATTAAAACAGAAAATTCCCTAAGCTTCTTATAAAGAAGGGCACAGAATAGTTTTTCACATTACACTGATATTTTATGGATATATTTACTTTATCCTGAATAAAAAGAATAATTTTTTTAAAACAGAATTCACAGATGAAAAGTTAGAACAGATTATATGCAATTCATTGAATGAACTGTTTCATTTAGAGAATTTCAAAACATTTTTATAACAGTAAGTTTAAAAAAATCTGTAAAGAACTTGCATTTTTAAATTGCATTAGAGTGTTATCTTTATAAATAGCTAATACATTGTACGATTCCAATACTAAAAATCTATGGAGAAAAAATCCTAGATAATTTAGGGAGCTGGCTATGGACCAGATCTTTCAAATCCTCTCCAATGTTCACTACAAAATCATATGCCATGAGTTTGAAAGACTGTAATATTACTGAATGGAATGTCTATTATCTACTCAAATATTAGGCATGTCTTAAAGAACAATTTCTTTCTGAAGAGGGAAGATGCCAAAATGCTGTCATCTGTCTCTTCTGCGTAGCCAAAGCAATGAAGGGAGTTCTGCTTTGCTGTTTAATCTTCCAGTGTATCTTGGACAGAAATAGAATGTCATTTTATGTACTTTGTCAGTTCATGGTTTTAACTGTCCTCTCCTGATGGATCCAAGAGATCTCTCTCCCTTTTCTCCTGTGGTAAGGCCATACATGTCAGTTCTGGTAATGTGTTGCATCAAAACTAATGTTAGCATCTTCTAACAAAAAAAAAAAAAAAAAAAAAAAAAAAAAAAAAAATCACTCTTAGCAACAATTACAAGTAGGTTTTTTTTCTGAAATTAAATGTAGATGTATGTAGTTTTTGACAGTTGGTACCTAAATTTCTTCAGCAATCCAGATGCCCTGGAAAAAAAAAAAAATAGTTGGATATCTAGGCTGGTGGGAAAATGAGCTTATTTTAGGTGTTTGGGGAATGAAAGAACAGAGTTGAACTATGTGGGGAATGAGAGAAATGAACAGGTTAAATTGTCCTTTTGTAGAACATTTTGTTTAGGCAGGAGCAAGTTACCTGCAGTTTTGTTTCTGTGGCACATTAAGTGGAATTCAGGAAATCAGGAAATGGGCCATCAAAATGCCCCAAACAGGACTTTATTGGTATGTTGCAAAATATTTTCAAATTGAAGCCTGTCAGAAAGATGAAAAAAGTACTATCTTCATCTGACACTATCCAGTTTTCTTAGGGTGGGAGTATGCTGACTTGGAAGGAAGTCACAACCGTAGAGTTTCAATCTGGTGAACTGAGCAGTTTCATGCCTATGGAGCTTTATGCATATGAGGTTCATAATCCATGACAGAGGCTGCTGAATATGTAATGTTCCCAAGTCAGTGGACAAGAATCTCCTGTGTTCTAAGTTAGACCTAATCACAAGGCTCAAGGAGCCATCTCTTTTCCCCCCAACTCTAAAATTAAGAATCTGATTTTTTAAAATGTGTGCTAAAATTTTATGTATAACAGATGTGTCTGTGTTTGCATAGTGGATATATCATCACCCCACCTGCAAGTTCCAGTTATTTTGCTCACAGTTCCCTGTGAAGTTACTTGTTTTACATGCATTGGATTTGGTGAATGCATCATAGATTTATCCTTTAATAGCCTGGCACAGTTTGTATTTGTCCCAGATGGGTTACATAACTGGGAACTTTGATCTGATACCTTCTAACATTTATAGATTCCTAAGGAGTAAATGTGTTACAGTTTTGATATGATTGATTTTAATTAACACAAAGCTTAACTCATCTATGATTATCAGAAAGCTTGCCATTATTGTTGCTCTGATTACAATCACTTCAAGTTTTTCATCTCATAACAGACTTGTAGAATTGCAGACCAATGAGGCGTTTAAAAAAGTAGTAAGGCTGGAAAACCGAATAAATCAATAACAGGAAGTTTCTGAGCAGTGTTACATCAACAGATGTGTACCTCTGTAGTTAGGGAATTACTTTTTTTAAAAAAAACACCTCCATATCCTTCACATGGTGTTGCTTTACATGCTGTTTAAACTTATGATATAATACAATTAATGGTAGCTTTAATTCAGGAAGGAAAAGTATGGCTGCTTCTGAAGCTTCAAGACTTAATTTTGCTTTCAGACAATGCTTATGAAAACAAATTTATCTTCCTTTCTGTGTGTCTTAGCCTGAGAGCGAGCTCTGCTCTGCTCTCAGAGAGAGCATTTCTGAAATGAAATTTTAAGTTTGGATTCTACACTTTTTTAAAGGAAAATTAAGTTATGATGAAAAAACAGGATGGTTTTCACCCCAGGATGTTTAGAAATATCTTCTGAAGTTCTCTAATTTCAGATTCTTCCAATTTCATGTATTTTGAATATACTTCATATACTTTTCATACTTTTTCATGTACTTCACTTTCATATATCATTTTGAAAGGAAATTAGAGCTTTAATTAAATCTATTTTTAGATTGTTCAGTTGAAGTTTTTAGGAAACTTATTCTTAATGATTAACCCCTTTTTTCTTTCTTAGATTGAAGGATGGAAAATTGCTTCGTTCTGAAACACTTGTATTTACAGTGATAGCACCCTTTTGTTAAGAACAGCCTTCCTGATTAAAGCAAAGTGCCCACCAAATTTTTTTAAAGACCCTAAAAAAGGAACTTCATTATATCATATTAATTCGCAACTCAAAGTATGTTAGTACTTTTCAGGATGTCAGCCTTTCCAAGTTGATTCTCTTTAACATGGAGTGAATCTATATTTCTACATGTGCTCTGACATCTTGTTTCATGTTCCCATGTCCTTGCAACATTCTTGCAAGGATGCTTCTATACAGAAGGTCAAGTTACTTTTCTTATAACCTGAACACAGAAGGTATTCTGCTGTCAGCTCTCACTGCTGCCCACCAAGAGGGTTGGAGGTTTTAACTCATTGTATGCTGCCTTTTTGTGAGGGCAGCAGGTCATTCATGCAGGGAAGAAGTACTTAAGTAGTGAGTGAGCAGTAAATGCAGTGTTGTCACCCCTTCACTATCCCAGGAAAAAGCACAACGGGGTCCATACTGCTCCTCAGTGAAGAGAGGAAGTGCAGAGGTAGACTCTCCATCCAAGAGGAGTCTGTTATAAAGTAGAAGGAGCCAGGCATAGAAAGACAGTGATTCACAGCATGGTCTAAAACCCCATGTAAACTCATTTTAATTCAAACACATTGACATATGCCTTACAGGCTTCTTTGTGAAGTGGAAGTCCTACTCAACAGGGATATTTACAGCAAAAGTCAAATTTAGAGACCACAGAACATATGCACTCCCTATGCCAGGCCTCCTATATTCTCCTATGCACCTTTATACCTCTTCCCCATTCCCATTCATTGTCTCTTCTAACGACATGTTTGCTGGAGGTATAAACACTAGATAGTTAAATCATATTTGAAATTTAATTGTGTAATGAATATCCTGCAGTCTCATTTGGGCTTTCTTGCTGCAGAGAAGCACAGATAACTTTTACCAATAGTATGAAATCAACAGGGGTTTAGTCATTGTTCTCCCAAAGAAGCTGTCATAAGCTGACAATGACTTTTAGATACTGTGCTGCTACTGATAGTTATTTGCAGTTGCTGCAGGGCTAAATCTTTGTTTATCTTCTGTCATAAAATATGAATCATAAAGATTCTCTTAATTTTCATTCCCCCAGCTGATCAGCAATTACTTATCCTGTAAAACATCTGACTCAGCTGATTTGAAACATTCAGTTACAATTTTTAAGTGAGAAAACTGCTTGGTGTAGAAGCTTTCATTCATCAAAGGATACATGTTCTAAACTAGAGCCCACTATTTTGTAAGACATTAAGAACAGCAGTGTTTCACCCAGAACAGCCCTGAGGAATTGGCTTTTTGATATCAAGTGGTAGGGTTCAAGTACTAATATTCCATATAATATTACTATTTATTTCTGCTGTTAGCCCACTTTTAGAGCACTAACATTAGCACTGAGGAGGAATACAAAAATGATTACTCTTCAGACTCCTGGAAGATGAGCATGAGCAAAAGCAAAATGGTTTCTTTGAGTGCACTCAGGAACAGAGAAATTATTTTTGTTGCTTTCTTACCTGGTCCTGTGCAGCATCAATTAGGTTAGGTTGAAACTGTTAGGAAAATAAAAAAAACCTAACAACACAAATACTTGCAGTTTCATAAAATGAACCTTGAGTTGAATTCTGCTGACTCACTGATAGAAAGGGGTCTTCATTTTACCTTGAAGTGTTGGTGTCTGTCAAATCCAGACTGTCACTGTGGTTCTTGTCTTTATTAGGAAATCCCAAAGGCCTTATAGTTGGAACGATCTTCTCTCATGCAATATGTGGGAACTGAAATAAAAACTTCAGAGATGAAGGACTGCAGTATGATCAATGTGTTTTTCTAGAACAGTGTTTTCCAATTTGTTTTCCAATGGTTTCAGCAATTCCTGTCCTTGAAACCTGCCCAAAACAATGTGATTTGTTGTCTCTCTCTTGTTTGTTTGACCCTTAGATGAAGTTGCTATGTTCCCTCATGTCTGTTTTTCTACTTCATTTTTTTCTTTTTGAATTTCAGACTTATCAACGAGTCTTTGAGGGACCAGTTGCTAGTTACCATACAGAAGACTTTCACATACACCCGAACCCAGGCACAGCACCTTTTCATTGTCCTCATGGAGTGCATGAAAAAGAAGGAGCTGGTATGTTCAAGCTTTCTTTAGAGGCAAAGAGAGAGCTCTATGCATTGTTTTGATCAAGTCTTTCAGGTGCCTGTTGAAGGATTTCACAGATCTAATCGCTGTATCACAGACTTTAAAAGGATATTATATCATGCTGATTTGTGTTTACTTTAATCTATATTTTCTCATTTAAAGTGATTAATCCAACAAATCTGTTCCCTTTGTAGACTCCTCTACAGTTCCTTTGACAGGACAAAATCCAACTAGTAGAGTATGGATATTACTCCTTTCAGTCATTCTCAGGCATATTATGATTAAAATTCTACCTCATTCAACTACAGAAAACCTCACAAGGAAGCATAATTGTTTATTGGTTACTTGGATCATATTTTAAAGATGCTGTAGAGTTACACAAGTATCACTAGGGCTATTATTTAGTTATGGAGATGTATGACCAGAAAAGAAAACAGTTTGTCTCCAAGGCTCCTATTCTGCAGTGGCAAGGGTATCCCTTTAACAAATACTTACACTGTTTTGAGGAACGCAAGATCTTTCAACAGTTTCTGGAAGCTCCACGAGACTGCTTTTGCAGAAGCATTTCTGAAGCAAACTCACATTGTTAAAAACTTGGGGTTCAGTTCCAGGGATTTTTATTTCTTACAAACTGACTCAATTTTGTAACTTCATCTTTCTTCTAAGCTTTGTTTTCAGTTCATATCATAGCTTCCTGGAATTCCAGGCTGATGACAGTCTGCAACACTTTTTTGTAGAGTAACACTCAAGAGGAAAGACTGACTCAGTTGTTTTACAGAGGTTTCATTTTCTGTAACTGAGGATTTTTGTGACTTCATCCTCTGCCTTTTCATTTTGGTTGAAAATATGCCACAGAGTAATTGACACTGGAGGGAAACAGGGAAAAGCAATTAGGAAATGTTAATAAAAAAGGCTGTTCTTCTAGACAGAGCTTTGTAAAATAGAAATTTCTTTACATGGTTTAACTTGCCAAAGCACAGTATTCTGTTTGGTTTGTGTATCCATCAAAAAGTGGTCAGCATTTCTTATGCATAACATGTGCCACAATCATCTGGCACGTACTTGGACAATGACAGACAGGAGAAGATCCCAAGGACAAATTTTATTTGAAGACATAACAGCAACATGCAGTTCCATTATGCCATTGCAATATAAATGATTGATGAACTGGACATACAGCAGCCCCTGCTGCCTTCTTCCTCCCACAGACGGAATTGAAACTCTATAGCAGACTTTAAAACACCCTTTAGCTATTCACAAGCAGTCAGTGCTTCATACACAGTGCAGCCCATAAGGTATAGTCATCCTTTCCCTAGGTGAACTACATCAAGCCCAAAATCAGGTGTTCTGAGTTTGAATGTATACCACTACCCTAACCATATGTAAAGAGAATACATTAAAACAAGTGTTTCCCTCTGGTATTTCAGTTGTACTCAGTATTAATTTTAACAGTAGCATGCTAGAAAGATTTTATGTCTGAGATGTGGTTTCTAGGCTAACGGTGTCCTTTAAGACTCATAATCTTCTATGTGAATGTAAAAGATAGTTGATACTCATAGTGATGAAGACAGCATTATCAGAGGAGATGACTGACCTTGGAATTGTGATGTGTTCCCAGGAGCAAGTGGTTCTACAAGTGGAGCAAGTGGACCTTCATTGGTTCTACAAAGCCAGATGTTTCGTATTTCCACATCTCTCACAGCTCTTGTCCTTCATCAGGCTTGACCTCCTAATTTGGCTGTGCATAAGGCAAAATACTGCTTGATGAGCGGACTTCATAATTAGTCTGATCTCCTCCATAAAGAAACAAATAGAAGAACGATGCAAAAGATTGTCTCAGAGAGCTCAACAGCAGCCAGATTGATCATGGCTATTTCGCCTAGGTTCACGGTCAGTGTGCCTGACTGTTTGACTTTGTGGCTGGTGAATTCATAGGGAACAAAGTAGACAGTGCAGGAGAGGTTTGTCATATTACAGTGTGCTGCTAAACAATTAAGTATAAACAGTACAGGCAGGAAGATGCTCTTATAGTAAAGTACATAGATACAGATGAATCTCAGACATGGAGAGAGAAAATAAAATGCAAGTTAATCTCTGGAAAGGAACAAAAAGCTATCTTTGAAAATTTTCTTAGAATACTTACTTAGAATGTGTAAAAAGACAGGTATCTCTTTTTATAAATTTGACATAAGTGTGGAGGCTGGGGAAAAAACATAATCATAGCAAAAATCACCCCTTTAAAAGAACATCAGATTTTTCAAATTCTGACATTTTGGACTTAAGTTTTAAAGAATTGTCTCTGAACTGTATGCCCAGAGAGCATCATTATTATTGATGTGCAATGTTGCATTTATTTGATAAAGTGTGAGTTCGTTTGTTGTATAAAATCAGAGTACACAAGCTGAATGATAAGGTGAGGCCATATCAGAGGAGAGATCGAAGTCTGTTAGGTTTGCAAGACAGAGCAAATTCCACTTCTCAATTTAGTGAGTAGTTTTTATAGAATTGAAAACTTAGTGGTGTTGATACTGCAAGCATCAGCATTTATATTCAGAAATGTGTTTGGACCACGGTTGATGAGGTCTGTGGTATAAAAATCTATTTTAAATGAAGTAGACTGTACAGGTCTATATATATAACTGTAGATTACAAGGTCAGAAGAGTGTTTTGTATATAATTAATAGATTATCTACTGTCACATTTACATAGAATTCTTTAAAAAGTTTATGCCAATAAGTTTCTAAAATAGGAGCATGAAGGCTCATCAAAGCTAAGTGGGCAGGAGGCAGTATTGCAAACTCCAGTCCACATTTTTTTTCAAAAAGCACCATGAACATTTTTTCTACATGTTCCTGTCTCTTGCATGCGGCTCATGAGAAGCTAAAGCCACCCATTTGATGATACCTTGCCTGTCACTAAAAAAAAAAAAAAAAAAAGGAGGGGAGGTGGAATTTAAGAAAAGAAAGAAAAAATTTTTGCTTAGGACATTTGCATTCCATATCAATTAGTCCAAAGCTACCATAAAATGGAATTCCATAAATGGGGGGGGGGGGGGGGGAGATAAGTATGAGACAGTTTTTGATCTTTCCTTCTACTGCAGTTACCTTGCTCATCTCAGAATACAGAGAGCAGGTGAGGGCACTGCCTGCACTGCTCATCCTGGCAGGGACATCTCCTACTGGAGCCTCAGCTTGGCCCCAGAGTCAAGTGGCACCAAGGAAGTCAATCCCTCAAGACAGCAGATTTGGAGACTTCAGATAGTACCTGAAAACACACTGTGTTAGGTTATAGTTCAGAAGTCTGTTTCTAGCTGTGCAAAATTTACTTCTGTCTCAGTAAATAAATTAGCCTTATTATTCTCCCTTAAAGACTCTACTTCTGGTGTTTGAGTTTTCTGACAAATATAGGCTGCTCCGTTCTTTCAGTAGTACTTAATCATTTTGTTTAGACTGGCATGTTACTGGAGTGCTTTGTTGACAAATCACAATGTGAATTTTCTCAAAAGCCAGAATGTGCTTTCCAACAAGCTGCATGGATCCATCTGTGGAGCTTCTTTGGGCAGGAACTGGGAAAGGCCACTTTGTGGCAAGCCAGAAAGTTCCATGTCCCTGAAAATAAACATACTTGTTGAGGTGAGATACATTTTTCATAAAACTAATGCTTCCAAAATAGTGCTTTGAGAGTGAATAGACCTGATTATATATCAATTTAATAGAAAAGGCATTTGCCATGAATCAGGATAGATCCAATATTAGTACCTTAGTAATCAAAAAATGGCACATTAACACCAGCAGTAAAGACTGTGTACTGCCTGCTGGTTAAGTTTGTTTTCTTATTAATATCATGACCATTTTCTGCTAAATTTGCTTCCCTGAATATTCAAAGATTCAGTTACTACATTAAGCAAATAGTGTCATTGCCTACCACTGCACCACAAGAAAGGTTTGCAGAATGAAGAGCATATGGATGGTGGGCATGCGTTTGTGTGCATCCATTAATTCCAGGAACTCGTTTCCATGTAGAGGTGGCAGACACAATTTAATTAGGTTCTTGCTAAAAGAGAATCAAAAAGTCCCATCTCTTTCTCATGTCAGCTAGTAATGGCTATTTTTAACTTGTCTCTCTTTTTTGTTATTCCTGTACCTCAGTGTATGGTCACTGTGACAAACATAATGGTTACTTGGGGATAGTGTAAACCTTACTTCTACTTTGTGTTGCTGAGTGTATATATATGGTAACAGATCATGCCAGATGACTTTATGACTAACAACTCTGGTGATGTCAGGTTAAACAAAGCCAGTGTCATGCTGAAGTAGCTAGGTTCATTGAGCTATCAGGATAACCTGCATCATGAAGGTGCTTGCTATTTACTGTGTTCTTCTTTCAAAAAGAGATGGATTGAAATTGTCCAGAAATGCATAGTGCATGATCAGGCTGTGTTGCAAGGCTAACATTCATACCCTAATATTATCTTACTAATAAAAGGCTTTGACTCAGCTTATTGATTACTGACCCAAAGTACTGGGAAGCTGTTGAGTGATTTAGCAGTTTCTTTTCTATTTGAACTATGAATAAGATCTATTCATCTTCAGTGGTTTCAGTTTTGTCTGACTGAAAAGGCTGGAGCAAACCTGTCCATGTTTCTGGAAGAGTTTATACTGGGAATTGTACATCTAAAATTGTTTATTAGCATACACATAGATATGTTCTGAATTCAGTATTAGCTAAATCCGATGGACTTATAAGAAGTTGCCGACATATTGTCAGTTCATTCCTTTGGGCCTTCCCAAAAGTTGAAAAGTTCATTCAAATCCATTTTTTAAAATAAATGTGGCTTCAAAAAAAAAAATTATTTCAGCTAAGATTTTTTAATGCTGATGGAATCTTTTTTGTAGAGGGGTCAAAAGAGAACTTAGTGACTTCTCAAACAGAAAAATCAACTGTAGTTCCAGCAGTGATATAGTTGCTGTGAACAGCATGGAACTTGGCAGTAGACATATGGACCAGGAAAGCATCATGTAACTACCAGCCTGCTGGTTGCTGAAACAACTCTTGTGTCTTCTGTGGAAACACTAAGATTTCCTGTGTAAAGTGTACTGACCCTAATTCATCCTCTGTGTCCAAATGGAGATGCCAGTCCTCTTCAGCAGTGACTGTAGCAGCTATCCTAATTTTAATAAAGGTTAAATCTCCTGTCCAGTCAGTGCAAATCAGTAGGATTAGTCTAGTATGTGGACCCTACCTCTGTAAGTAAGTCAGATCAAGTAAGCTGGACTTTGCCATTGACTCCACAGAGAACGAAATCTAATCCTCAGACTGGATTTTTTTATTTCAGTAATTCAGCTAACAAGTTCCAATAGCAAAGCAGCTATATATATTAAAAAAAAAAAAAAAAAAAAAAAAAAAGGTTGCTGTTGTATTACTGTTGTATTACACTGAAATCTTGAAAAGCTTTTGATGGTACCAGCTGCTTTTCAGCTGCTGTCAGATGAGGTAGGGCTTCTGCTAACAGAAAGCACAAGAATGTCAGACCAACGGTTGAAGCAAAAGTGTACAATTTAGGCAGGTATTTAGTCACAGAATCACAGAATCATCAAGGTTGGAAAAGACCTACTCCAAACATTAATGTAACAATGACCATTCTCACTACACCATATCCCTAAGCACTATGTCAACCCAACAAACATCTGCAGCGATGGAGACTCCACCACCTCCCTGGGCAGCCCATGCCAACGCCTAACAACCCCTTCTGGAAAGAAATGCTTCCTAATATCCAGTCTAAACCTTCCCTGGCGCAACTTGAGGCCATTCCCTCTTTTACTGTCACTTGTTACTTGGTTCAAGAGACTCATCCCCAGCTCTCTGCACCCTCCTTTCAGGGATCTGTAGAGGGCGATGAGGTCTCCCCTCAGCCTCCTCTTCTCCAGACTAAACACCCCCAGTTCCCTCAGCCACTCCCCTTACGACCTGTGCTCCAGACCCTGCACCAGCTCCGTTGCCCTTCTCTGGACACGCTCGAGTCATTCAATGTCCTTTTTGTAGTGAGGGGCCCAAAACTGAACACAGGAATCGAGGGGCGGCCTCCCCAGTGCCGAGTACAGGGGTAAGATCCCTTCCCTGTCCCTGCTGGCCACGCTATTGCTGACACAAGCCAGGATGCCATTGGCCTTCTTGGCCCCCTGGGCACACTGCTGGCTCCTGTTTAGCCGGCTGTCAATCAACACCCCCAGGTCCCTCTCTGACTGGCAGCTCTCCAGCCACTCCTCCCCAAGCCTGTAGCGCTGCTGGGGGTTGTTGTGGCCCAAGGGCAGCCCCCGGCATTTGGCCTTATGGAAACTCCTCCAGTTGGCCTCAGCCCATGGCTCCAGCCTGTCCAGGTCTCTCTGCAGAGCCTCCCTACCCTCGAGCACATCAACACTCCCACCCAACTTGGGGTCACCTGCAAACTCACTGAGGGTGCACTCGATCCCCTCGTCTAGATCATCAATAAAGGTGTTAAACAGGAGTGGCCCCAAAACCGAGCCCTGGGGGACACCACTCGTGACCGGCCGCCAACTGGATTTAACTCCATTCACCACAACTCTCTGGGCCCGGCCATCCAGACAGTTTTTTACCCAGCAAAGCCTGTGCCCATCCAAGCCACGAGCAGCCAGTTTCACCAGGAGAATGCTGTGGGAAACGGTGTCAAAGGCCTTAATAAAGTCAAGGTAGACAACATCCACAGCCTTTCCCTCATCCAATAAGCAGGTCGTCCTGTCGTAGAAGGAGATCAGGTCTGTCAGGCAGGACCTGCCTTTCATAACCCCATGCTGACTGGGCCTGAGCATCTGGTTGTCCCACATGTCTTGTGTGATGTTACTCAGGATGAGCTGCTCCGTCAGCTTCCCGGGCACCTAAGTCAAGCTGACAGGCCTGTAATTTCCCGGTTCATCCTTCCAACCCTTCTTATATATGGGTGTCCCGTTGGCTAATTTACAATCAGTCGGGACCTCCCCGGTCAGCCAGGACTGCTGGTAAATGATGGAAAGCGGCTTGGCGAGCACCCCAGCCAGCTCCTTCAGCACCCTCGGGTGTATCCCATCCTGTCCCATAGACTGTGTGTGTCTGTGTGATGCAGCAGGTCACTGACTGTCTCCTCCTGGATTGCGGGGGGGTCATTCTCCCAGTCTCTGTCTTCTGGCGGGGGAGGCTGGATTCCCTCAGTACAACTAGTCTTGTTATTAAAGACTGAGGCAAAGAAGGCATTAAGCACCTCATCATTTTCCTCACTAGTTGCCATGTTTCCTCCTGTGTCTAGCAGGGGATGGAGGCTCTCCCTGGTCTTTCTTTTGCTGTTGAAGTACTTATAGAAACATTTCTTGTTACCTTTGATTGCTGAAGCCAGATTAATTTCTAGCTGGGCTTTAGACCTCCTGACTTCTGTCCTGCATATCCTCACAGCATCTTTGAAATCATTGTTAGTGGCTAGCACCTTCTTCCAAAGGCCATATTGTGGTCTTCTCTGCCACCAGCTTCTCTTAACAGCACCTGGGGACCGCCTGCTCCTCAGCCATTAAGACTTTCTTCTTAAAGAGTGCCCAGCCTTCCTGGGCCCCTATACCCTTCAGGAGAGTCTCCCAGGGGATCATTTCAAGCAGGTGCCTAAACAAGACAAAGTCAGCCCTTTGGAATTCCAGGATGTCAGTTCTGATCCCCCCTCTCCTGGCCTCTCTAAGAATAGAGAACTCTCCTACTTCATGCTCGCTGTGCCCTAGTCGGCCTCCAGCCACCACATCCTCCACCAGCCCTTCTCAAAGAGGAGATCCAGCAGGGCACCTTCTCTGGTCGGTTCACTCACCAGCTGTGTCAGGAAGTTATCTGCCACACATTCCAGGAATCTCCATCCTGGTCCATCCTGAACCTCTGCTGTGCTATCGTCAGCAGCAGTCTGTAAAGACCAATATTCCTTCCATTGCTTACATTCACTATGTGGACATTTTCTGGGTTTTTTGGCACATACTGCCTGCACAATTATCACACACAGAGTAACCTAGGAGATACTAATGCAACTTACTACAAATCTCTTCCCTTCCTACATATTCCATGTTTAAAATTGCAGCTACAGAAATTAAATGTACGGTGTTTCTTTTCCCTCTAAAAATATAAGCTTGTGAAAGTAGCCATTAACCTATTCACACTATTAGTAAGTAATTCTGGGAAATGCACATTAAATCATTATACAGCTCTGCCAATTGTCCCAGTAATGAAAGTGAAGGTAAAACAGTACTGTGTAACACAACAACTTCCACGTTAGATAATACAGACCAATTTTTGCAACAAGGGAATTACCCCCTGGTCCTGATGTGTCTGGGGAGTTGTAATTTCTTTCGCCTTCTAAAAAAAATATAATTACTCTTTCTGTGGCTTCAGGTGGGGCATGCAGACCCATTAATTACTGCTATAATATCTTAGTCATAGACAAGGAGTTCACTGTATAAGATGCAGGTTCTGTGTAGATACAGCAGTAATTGCAAATACACTGTCCTATAGGAGTATCTTACACTAAGTGAGCTGTCTTTTCCAAGTATTACCAAGGATTATTAGTCTCACCATCAAGCAAGCTAGGAAACTATTGATTTGTGGCTGGGTTTGCTGCTTGTTTTCTGTGTTACCATGACTTTGTTGTCAACCTAATATGGAATAGACCTAAGCCTGCGTCATCTATAACAAACCAACCTGGGCATCCATGTACTGTCAGACGATTTGAAAATATGTTGCAAAACAAAACTAGAAATTGAAGTTTAAGATGGAATGAATCCCAACTTTAGTACCCTTGCCACCCAATCAACTCGCCATACTTCCTTTTAAGGTCAACATTTCTAGTTCAGACTAGAAGACATATGTGTGCATGTAAGTCCCGCAGACAACATTTTTTAGGGCAATGACTTGCAAGGCATAATTTTTCAGTATACATAGCAGCGGAAATGATCAAACTGAAATTTTTTTCTCTTAAAGTAACAGAATATTAGGTCCATCCATCTCAGCAATCAGCTTTTTATATCACTTGTGGCTTTTTTATTAAACTTTGCCTTGAAAAACAATTCTGTTTTAGATTGCTTAGTATTTGTGAGCAAAAGATGGGTTACAGGTTACTAAAAGCCCAGAATGACATTAGCTTGCTTGGCTGTTTTTTAAAGAAATTGTCTTACCCAGGACTGTTAGTTTAGCAGGAGAGCAGAGACATTACAGATCCAAGGTTAGGTGTCAAATTGAGCCCATTTATTCAAGAGTAAAACTGTCTAAGGCTGTGATTTGCTACCAGTTCTTAGTTTCCCAGAATGAGCTAACAGGACTTGTGCAGGAATACCCACCCACATAAAGACCAGTGATAGGTGAGACTAAATGTAAAACAAAGCTCAAATCATATGCACAAGGGTCTTATTCAGAAGATCAGACATACATAGATAGAAGTTGACTCTAACCCCTCTAGTCCATGGCATGGATGCCTGCTTATCTGTTAGAAGAGTGCTTTATTGGTGAAACAGTCATGTGATGGGGTTACATGGCAGCTAACATCTCCTTTAAGAGCATTTTTTCAGGCTTCTCTGTATGTGCTGGAACACATTAATGATTCTTATATCATCACCACTGATGTTTGTGGATAATAGCTGCTTTGGGACCAGTGGGGTTAATAAACTCCTGTATACTAGGTTTCAATTGGTCTTGGCTCCTATTGCTTGGGATTCAGATGTCAAAGCCTTCTAGGTGATAAAGCTTCATTATTTTATACGTACTACTCATATCCCTTTTTATCTATTCAAGTCACTTCATGTTTTTAGAAGAAAATGTGTAAAGGTAGTATCTTGTCAATACCTCCAAGAACTCTCCCTACAGTAGAAGAGATGAAGAAAGTGAAGTACATCATATTTGCTTCACATTTCTTTCCTGAATCGGGGTAATGGAACAGGTTGGATTTCACCAATGTTTGAATGAAAATGTGTATCTCATCACCCAAACCCATTTCTCTCTTTGTGGCTGTTAACCAGTTCCAATGCTGCAGGTCTACATGGAAACACACCTGTGTTTATCATCGCAGTTGTTGATGTGCACAGCTGTCCCGATCAAATGTCAGGGGAAGTTTTGATACGATCCCAAGGGCGAGATTAAGACACAAACAATGTCAAATGCCGTACACCCAAACCAGGTTTTTATTATTAAAAAAATGAAGAGGGGTAGCGATAGGACAGAATGGAAGGAAAAGGCAGAAATTAAGCAAGGATGTGGGATAGGGCTGCAAGAAGTCACCACCATGGATCCAGCGGCATCCCGTTGGTCCTCAGTCTTCATTTCTTTGGTGGTGGGTGCACACAGATCTGGCTTCGATGGTGGATGCACAAGGAGCAAGATTTTCTGCTGCCTTTTTAAGTTCATCATACCCACTGATCAGCATATCTGCTTGCTTTTTGCTTGGTTGGTTGGGATTTTTTTTTCCTCTGGTCCAACAGGTTTTGTTGCATCAGGAACATTTGCCTCTTGTCAGTTCATTAGCAATGCAGGCACGGGGCCTGGCCTACACAATGGAGCCACAAACGGCTACAGGATGGGGCCAGCTCAGCACACCTCTGCCCCTTTGATGCTTATGTAAAGAGTCAGGGCAATGAAACCGCAAAGAAGTGGGGAGGGGTGCATCCTTCAATACACTCCCACTTCTCTGAGCAGCATCCACCAGACCAGCAGCTTCTCCTGGAGGTTTGCACAGACACAAGCAAGCTTTGAGACAGTCACAGGACATTTCAGTCTCTCACAACAGCCCAGGGATTTAAAGGACAATATCAAATTTCTATATCCCTGCTTATATGCTTTGTGACTTACAGTTTATATTTACTCATGTTTCTTCAACTTTAAAATCAGCGACTGGTATTTCACTGCCTGAATAGAGTCATAAATGGCCTAATGTAACAACAGTATGAAGCATGTTTTACAAAGGAAAATGATTGGTTTTACTGCCAAAACTTATTTTTGCTCATTTATTCCACTGGAAGATATGCGTATTCCATTCCAAAATGTTGACAGTGCTCTTAAGACTTAAAAAGAATGTGCACATTATAAAATATAAATTACATGGGATAGAGCTGTGAGATTTTCATAGACTTTTCAGTCATTAAGGGGGTGACACAGCTGTCTGAATCTGAAACAAAAGCTACCAATTATGGGAAAAGCCAACCATTTACAGTAATTTCTGCCAAATTATTTTCTGTGCAGCTAGATGGCTCCTCAATTTCAGAATTGCTGCCTTTCTTGTAATCACTGATTTTTTTCTTTGTTTTCTGCTTCTTACCAGACAATGAGTCTATGGCAAAGCATTGGATCAAAGAAAAATGTGAAGTGTTGCACTGTTGCCACAACACAAAAGGAGATGTAACATGTAAAAATTTTACAACCAACATTCAAACATCTCCCTTTGTATCATCTGCCTCTTAGTTCCTCATTTGGAATTCTTTCTTAGTCCTCAGAATAGCAGACCAATTAATTTAGGTTTTCCCTAAATGTAATTCTCTCTCATCTTTCTATTTCTGAATTTCCTCTCACTTGACCATCCCCTTTCTTCTGCAGTATTATCCATTGACTCACCTGCTCACTTTGATCTTTGTTATACCTCCACATCAAGCAGCTTTTCCTCTGAATTAAACAGGATTATTCACTGCAAGAAAAAAAGGAAATGCTTTCCCCCATTATCTGAATCATTTTGAGGCTTTGCATAACTGACCTCCTTTAATGTTTAGTTTTATCAAGCTCTTATTTTTCTCTTCAGGGTAATTTTCGTATGAAATATTCAAGTAGGCCTAGCTAAATTATGAATGTCAACATGTACTCTATGAGGAATTGCCTATTATGCTGAACCAACCCGTGCTCTCAAACAAGAGTTTCAGGTTGTATTTGCAACTGCATCTGCTTTTTTGTAGAAAAAGATGGGGTTTTCTGACTTACGTAACCAAGATGCATACAAACAGTTTGTGTTTGTGAGATGTGAGATTTAACGACATTCAAAAATATTCTGGAGTTGGAAAAAAACCTATCACTTTGAATGAATTTTAAATCGCCATATATTTTCTCTTGATGTCATAGTGAAGTGATGGTGAGAAATAGTTGTTTCTCTAAAAACATCTCTAAAAGCATGAATAATTTGCAGCATTCTTAAGATGCTATGAATACAGTATGTAAAGAGAGTGCTCTTGGCTGCTTTCTCTGCTCTTGTCACTGTTTTTTTTCCCCTTCAACTATCCATTGTCTAGTCAGCAGACATTGTCAATCTAAGGTGTAGAGAATGGGGGTTTTTTCTTCATCTCTTGTCTCCATGACAGAAGGTAAAATGCCTTTCTGTGCAGGTGTGCACTGCATTCTGCCCGCTGATTTGATGATGTTTCCTCTCTCTCCAAAGAAACACTATCTAAAAATCTGAATATGTTTTGGATCACTCTTTATACTCTGAAGTAGTTGAGGTTAACCCTACTGTAAAAAAATATATGTTCACTTATAGTATTTTGGAAATACTAAGTACAGCCTCATGCTGAATAGCT
This sequence comes from Athene noctua, assembly GCF_965140245.1. NCBI lineage: Eukaryota > Metazoa > Chordata > Aves > Strigiformes > Strigidae > Athene > Athene noctua. The sequence continues at coordinate 58,815,892 of NC_134077.1, read as the reverse complement.
ATTCAAATTCAGTCCTGGCCCCTTATACTGGCCTTGAACAGAAGAAGCTCTTCTACCTCAGTAGAGTTTCCACAATAAGTCCTAGAAAAAAAAAAAGAGGTGTGGTAGGAGGGAAGAACTCACTTTTTGGTTAGAAAAATTATTAAAATAAGAACTGCATATGCTGGTATTTGGGAGGAGTTTTTATGTCCTGTGATTTATTTCACCAAACACTGTTTTAAACTACTTCAAAACAGTTCATTACATTAATTCCCATCCTATGACCTGGCAAATCTGCAGTTAATGATGACTGTGGCTGCTGACTCTACCTATTGCTTTTTCTTCTCATCCCAGGAATAAAATCAACTTTATCCGTATATAGCACAAACATGTTTGCAGTGTAGCAGCTTAGGCCTGACTTAGAGAAGACTATCCAAAGCAAAACAAACAAATTCTTGTCTCAAGAAATTTCCTACAGGTCTATATGACTTGCTTATCAGGGCACTAGAACTGCTTCTGCCTGTCTTCTGCACAAATCCTGCCCTCTCCACACACAATAGGTCTGCTTCACCCAGATTAGTGAGAAAGAAAGTGTGAACAGTTATTGACAAATGAGGCAGGGGAATAATTTGTAAGAATTCGGAAATTTTATTATTAGAACCTGTTACAACCTATTACAACTGGCTCCTTGTCCTAATTATCTCAGTGCTCCTGCCACTTCAGGGGTTGTCTTACCTATGACTTCATTTGCTTTCTGTTTGGCCACATCTTCCCTCCTCAGCATCTATGTGACGTATCATCTTTTTAGCTGGTCCTTTAATTTGGCAGCTGCCATTAAGGAGGCCACATCATGTACACATCTATGAACAGCTGTGATTTGTATTTCTAAGGTTACCCTGCATTTATATGCATATAGAACTTGAGAAATCCTAACTGGGAGTGTAATACCTGTGTTTCTCAGTGTGTGAATAATTTCTCAAAATCTGTTTGGTATTCACTGCTCTCAGGTAAGACAGTATTACCTGACTTTGCCTATAGAAGTGCAATGCAGTATCTAGTGTGAAGGCAGAAAAGCAACATAATGCATCATATTAGGTTAAACTGACCCCTCTGAGCCAGAAACTACATAGAGGAAAGAGAAAGAAAAAATAATCTGCCAAACAAGAATGGAGCTGGTGCTAAACAGACAGCAGAGCTGTTTTAAAATGAAAGCTTCTGATAGAGTCTAAAGTCAGATAATCTCTTCCCCCTGCTCCTCCCAATCCCTGCTCCCCAGCTCTCCCCACCTTGCTTTCTATTCTGATGCTTTTTTTCCCCCATCTCTTCAGTTTTTTACCTGATTTCTGCCTACCTTGCCTGAAAATGAGGTTTCTACCTGCTGGACAGTAATTATTGCTGGCAAGTACCACAGTGTGCTGCAATCACTGTGCTTGCAGAGAATGTCTGTTTTGGTTCAGTGAATTCCTAGTACATTTTTCTAGGAAGAATTAGGACACAGCTAGGTTTTTTCCTGGAAGTTAATCCTGTTCACATTAACATACTTCAGTAAAATCTTCAATGAAGTAGAGGGAAGACCTTTCCAGTTTTGGTATGGGAGGGGTGTGTTTGTGTCTTTTCCTACTTTTAAGGGCAAACCTCATACATTTCATTCAGACAGGTTTTGTGGAGGCAAATGAGAGGTTGTCTTGTGACACAAGAGTTTGACTGTGGTCCCAACCACCTCCTCCTGAGAGGAGCCCAGCAGAGCTAGTGGTCCTTGTCCAGCTGCCCCCAGAATTGAAAAGTAGCTGCTATCTTCTACTGTACTCTGAAAGTAGATCACTATGGTCATATCAAAAGAAATGCAGATATTAGAGTTACACTTAGCAAAAATCTGGACGCCTATCAACACTGTTTTTGCAAGTTGATGCAACATTTATTGGTGACTCAGAGGCATTTTTCCTTGTCTGTCAGGTGTGTTTTCATCTGAAGATTTAAGTCTTTCTTCACTGTGGTGCAATACAGTTTTGTATTTGCAAGGCATCTTAACATCAGCTTCTGTTATATTTGTAAAGAAGAAAATGAGAAGAAAAATGTATTTTAAAAAAGCTTGACGTTGGAAGTCACAGTTGTTCACAGAGGTGCCTTAGGCAATTACCTGAAAAAGTCATTTTAAGTCATAAATAGTATGAACACCAAGGAAAAAAAGGAGAAAATCGAAAAAAGACCAAGCCCAAAATACCCACAGTGGTGGTGGAGGAACAGAAAAAACTGTTCTTTTAAAATAATTGAGTTTAACATCAACAGTTGAAACTACCAGCTACATGGAAGTAACAATGTGGCCCAAAAAGTATACTTGATTTTTGGATTTTTTTCTTCTTTGAACATAAATTGTTTTTCATCTCAAAAGAAATAACTAGGTAGGGTAAATGGTAGTTTTTCTGTCTAATGCAATTTCATTATGCTCAGAAAAATAGAAAACCATTTTATATATACAGTTTGAATCAGATCAGCATAAAGAAAATTTCACAGTTTAAACTAATCTTCCTTTTTTCACAGCAATGGAAAAGAATGGCTAGTGATAGTCTAATACTGCAACTCTTACCCCTTGTTTTCTTTTAACAGGGCACACATCTTAAGTATGTATTACTTTTTAACCCCAACCCCTTGGGGTTTATTTTTAAATAATTAAATGTCCTGGACTTCATATACACACCTTGCTATGTTATCTATTCTCTTATTTTTTCACTAAATTTGTACAGAGCTAGGACTCAATAATAGGCTTAAATGGGACTACCATAGGTCTTCTTAAAGGTGAATGGCTCTTAGACACTGTCTCTTCTTTTCCTTTAAAGAAAGGTTTTCTTTTTAATTGGTAATGAGTTATTAAGTGGGTTTACAAGTCTTTAATTTACTGGTAGTTTTCCATGTCAGTGGCAGACATTCATCCAGCAAGAGGTAGCTGGGAATAGATTTTACTGACCCAGATATTTTCCTTTAGCACAGCAGTTTTACATGGATTAGTGCAGTAGCATCTGTAGCCCATTCTAACAGGGCTCTGGTCAATGTCCTATTTTAAAAGCACCAATGTGTTGTTTCTGAGTTCTCTGCAGTGATTTACCCACCAGAGTACCTGTAAGTGGCAACTAGCAAGATGTCAGATACAATAATGACTCTTGAAACTAGATGAGTATATTGCAAAATTCTTACCTGTTAATTGGGAGAAATCACCAGAAGAGCAAGTCTCCAGCAAGACATACAGATAAGTTTTTTGAGACTGAGAGGTATTGAACATTTCTAAGTGTTAAGTCTGCATAAATACTTTAGAATGATTGTTGCTGCAAAATTTGTGTAGGAAATTTCAGAGCATTTTGAGGATGTTATGATCAGACTGTTATGTGGCAACACTGTATTCACTAACCTAATTGTCAGCACCTGCCGGAGCTGCCCGTAGGAAGGGAGATGTTTCTCTTTCCCACTGGGTAAGAGAGGAAGGCTTTTTCTTCCTTCTTTCTGCCTTCTGACCTGGCTGCCTGGCTGCTAACCATTGTGGCACAGTTCATCATCTGTAGCATGGAAAGTGCATCATAAGCATGTACAGTAGAGGGGCTGATCTCATCCACTCACATTTTAATTGTATTTTGAGGTGAAATGTACATAGAAATGTGTATTTCTTCCCACATTACCTGTGCTCTGCAGGTCAGAGGAGCAGACTGCCTGCACTGCAGGGAAAGCTTCCTTGCCAGTCATTGAGGACATATGAAAAACATTATGAAAAACATCAGGAAAAATATCAGGAAACACTTCTTTACCAAGAGTGTGGTCGAACTCTGGAACAGGCTTCCTAGACAGGTGGTCAATGCCCCATGCTTGTCAGTGTTTAAGAGGCATTTGGACAATACTGTCAATGATACACTTTAACTTTTGGTCAACCCTGAAGTGGTCAGGCAGGTGAGCTAGATTTGCATTGTAGGTTCCTTCCACTGGAACTATTTTATTCTACTCTGAAAGCTGTGGTATGGGAATAGACATCAAGTGGTTTGCCAGAAACATCTGTAGATTCCAGGGGGAGCAAGAAAACAGATCATTAAAGTATCATTTGCAATATTGGTGCTTTGTCTCAGGAACACTTTGAAGAGTCAAACTAAGTCTAATTTGAAAACGGTGTACTTCAGCTGAGGAGGACACCTAACATAAATACTTTCTTCATTAACTGTTTTAGGCATCATCTAAATCAACTGGCTGACTGAGCTAGCCAGTTTCCTATTCATCCAGTTTGCCATTTCAGTCTCTAGTGTGCTGTGCTACTGTCACTGATGCCAAAGTCTCTTACCTCACTTCAAAACTGCTAGAGGTCTAGTGTCAACTGAAGGTAGAATAGGTGCTACAGGAGGTCTACACTGGATTTCTTGGGATACACTTTGCAGGGCTATTTCAGCTGGCAAACTGAAGCTTATCACCCGTGTTGTCTTAGCCTTGACCACTTTATATATATACCTCTTTGCCTATCACAGTACACTGTTCTTTGTGCCCTGATGTTTGCTGACCTCTGTCCCAGATGCTGCTGAAATTCAGTGGTGTTGTATGAGTAAGAATCTATGAATATGGGGACAACATATGCTGCTGAATATGAGTATAAAACATGTTCACACAATTCCTAATCAAAAGTATTGCTTATTAAAAAAAAAAAAAAAAGCAGTCAATACTGGCAAAAAGAAAAAGAAAACCAGATAACAGGTATTCAGAGTATAATTATGAAATAGGTTTCATCATTAGTAAAGGAAAGGCACTAATAAAAAGCTGCAGATTCAATTGCTTCACAAGAAGCAGAGGCCCAAGAGCAGCTATTGCCATGGCAGCAAAAGGAGCAAGGGGATTTACACTTCTATATGTGTCAGTACAGTCTTAACCAAGAGTGAAGCTGTCTTGAAAGAACAACCCCACTACATCCATTCTTATTCTTTATGAATTATGTATCTCATCTCACTGACTCAAAGCTTATACCTTATAGTGATGGATCACTGACCACACATAGCTAAAGATGTTTCTGGACCTGTTAGAATCCTAATTCTGGGATTATTTATCTAACTTTCTGCTATATAAAATAATGAGTTTGAACAGGTTGCTCATTTCAGTTGAAAATATTCGATGCCATGTGCCATAAATTAGGTCCACAATCTATAATACACCTAATTCCTCCTAGTAATGCGTTGGTAAAATTAAATCCAATGTTACTTTAATACAGGAATATTCTTCATCTCTAATTTCACCCTGTAAGTATCACTGAAGACTTTTCTTCCATATGCTCATTAATACAATTTCTATCTTTAGCAAATTTTATCTCACAAAAAAATACTGTGTTAATCCTATCTGATAAGATTCTCATTAAAAATGTATAAATTAAGATCATCTTGCAGCAATCAGAACATTTTGAGATCCAAATGATACTACCCTGATTTAATTTCTTTTTTAAAAAATTACCCTGGTTTCAATAATGGTATTGTCTGTTAACATTTCAGATCACAGTATTTCGCATGGGATCAGAAGGACACCAGGATATTGATTTAGCTATCCTGACAGCATTACTAAAAGGTAATGGAGTTTCACTCCACAGTGACTCTGTATTGATCCAAATGGGTTAAGTCTGTGTCTCTGCTGTGCTGAAACCTGAATTCATTGACCATATCTATGGTATTGAGACGGTAAATTTATAACATGAGATTGAAGTATACTGTTTACTCTAACCGCTTTGTACAAATCCAACTCTTTCTTTACTGCTTAAATAGCTACTGTTTTTCATTTCTGAATTTTTATTCTCCACCCACAATTGCTAATGAATCACAAGAAATATCAGTGGTGACCCCCCACCAGTTATCTGAAAAGGTTAGTACTCAGAAGAAGATAGCCAAAGAACTTCTCAGACTTAGGTTGTCTTGGTGGCTAGTAGAACATCCAAAGGGGATGTTATCTCCCTTTAGATAAAACTGGCACTATTGTCAAAGTAAAATGTTACCAGTAGTCATCCTAGGAAAATCTGGGAACTGTGTGGGATTCCTTCCAGTTTCCACTGGTAGAGCTAAGAACTCAGCTATTGGGGTGGTAGGAGTTTTAATCTTAAACTTCATAGGTAGCTAAATCTTTCTAAGCCATTACATGTTACACCTATGCTCTTAAAAGATTGTATCACAATACATCTGCTGTTGCTACAGTTTATTATAAACCCTGGTCTTGCAGACACACTATTTAGCTCCATTTAAAATATATTATCAGGTAATTTGATATCTGCTTGCAAATACATAAACATTGGATTTTAAAGGCTCTGAAGCACATGTACTTACCTGATGAAGGGTCAAGGGCTGGAAGGGTCTAGCCCTCCATTTGTATGTTATTTCCCCAAATGGGATTTTCACAAATCACATATATCAATCACCATGGTCATCTTATTGCTGTCTGAACTGTTTTGTGCTATGGAGTACAGACCATACTGATTTTAAGAACAAAGAACAAGACATACCAAACAATTTTAAAGAGAAATCTGATAAATACTAGGGGATGGACTTCCAAAGGTGATGCGAAAGTTATACTTCATGGGGCTCATTAGCAGTTGTCATCATGCTATTGCCACCCCCACACATGAATAAGAACATACATAATGCCATGTAGCAGACCTGAATAAGAGTAATGACAAAAAAATAATAGTTTTAGTGGGTATTCAAAAGATAGTGGGAATTATTCTTGCTCAGCATTCTTCTCAGTTTCTTCCTGTGCAGGTTCACAAAAGCTGTATGAAAAGGGAGAAGGCCTGAGTAACTTTCACCTAACCAAGCAAAACAGTATTTTACCTTTTACACAATTATTAATCCCATTTCAAAAATGTTACTTTAAACATTTTAAACAAAAGTAGGAACAGGAGGACTAAACAAGCACTGGGCACTTCAAAAGTGTGATTGCAACCTGATAGCCACCAGCCAAGGAAATTAGCTGCAATTGTTTTGCTCCAGTAGCTTTTGTTTCTTTAGGCTTGTGTAGTATCGCTTTCTCCACCTTTCTGCTCATTTTATTCAAGGTACCAGTTGTTTGTCCTGCATGTAACATGACTACTTTGCTGCTACCTCTGCAAAATGAAATCTCAAGGCATTTTGGACATCTTCACTCAGAAACAATATAAATCAAGGTGAAGAAAGGAAAAATAAATTAATTCAGAGCAAGGAACAAGAACTGCATCCATCACTACATTCCTCTTTTCCGTCTTTTGGAAACATTTTAATTGCAGTTTTCATTTTTATCTTAAATATAACTGTATCCTTCATTATCTTCCATGTAAAGTGTATTGTCTTCACGTTTGCTCTTAAGACAATCACTGAAACTACTGCTCTTGATTTCTATTAATAAGATACAAATCGTTTTAAAAATGTGATTCCACTTTTTCTAGGTATTTTTTCAAGGTTTGAATCCCAACATAGATCCCTTGAGTCTTTTACCACCTTGAAAGCTACTTCTTGGAAGATGAAGAAAATAAATCATAGGCCTGGGAGGGATTGTTTTCTGTCTGAAAAGTTCTTCTGCAATATTTACATCAGCAACTGTACTATGGTTCCAGTCTGGGTATATGAGTAGTCCTGTCTAATCTGAAACATCCATTTTGCAAGTGCCTAATTGGTCCTGTCATTTTAGTAAAATAAATTTACCTTCCCCCTTCATAATAGTAGTCCAAGACATCATAGTGAACTTCTGTTAGCTCAGAAGGTGTCTGGATGTGTGTAAGTAATTTTGACATTTCCTTTCATGCTTGCCTGATTGATTACCATCAGCAGATTACCATCTTGATTTGGTAATCTGCTGATGGCAGCAGCACTTTTGTCTTGCTCAAGAGCCAGAGAAACTAAAATTTACACCTAATCTTCCCTGCTCCTCACCACCTTATGATTATGAAGGTACTCAATGAAGATTAGATTTATCAGATGCCTGAGCTTTCTGATCACAGAGAATGAAATTCCATGTAACTTTTTATGCACTGTGTGCAAAAATGAGATCTCTTGTCTCAGGCATGTCATACCTCATTCATACCGTGTCTTTGTATAAAGGTTCTGGCCCACCCTGAAAGAAATAATGCCTTTTTGTAAATATACTCATTCATGCTCATCAGTAGTTGGGGTTTTCATCAAATCAAGAAATCTAAGGTATTAATGCTGAACCACATATCTATTGATTTACTAGTAAGAAAATCTGAAGTCTGGGTCTGAATTATCCGAAATTCATAAATTTAGATTCAGGAATGAATCCCTTTAACCTCTTCAGCACTGTATGAAAAGAGGCAGAGAAAAGTATGAAACTGGTGGTGATTATTGGTTAGTTTTTCTCAGTCTCACTTATGAGGATTATGCAGTTCTTGCTAGCTGGTATTCAAGGTGCCTACCAGCTAATTACCAATCCCACCCTGGTGTAAGCGATTTTTTCTGGGAGCGGGAGGAGGGAAGGGACTGTGAGATGCAAAGTATCGTTTCCTGCTGGCTGTATAAACTGACTCTTTTTAAACCAGCATCAGGCACACTGCCAATGCAGGAACTCTCCTGGACAGGATATTCCACAACCCCCAAAGCCTGCACTGAATATGAGAGTTTATTTTCTTGTTTGTTTTTATGAGTCACTTGTTTAATCTTGTCAGCAGATCTATCTTTCTTGGAAGTGATCTCCAATGAATTAGGGAATGGCATCCAAACTGGTTATCAATTTACATTGCATGGATGTCACAACAGCATATGGCTTGTGAGTTGTCTTTTTTTTTAATTTCAAGAGACATGCAAATGTGGGAAGCAAATTTCCAATTTCGTGAATTTGTAGCAAGTAAGTTTATTGATACAGTTTAACTGCGGTCTCTTGAACAGTTGGAACTCAAACAGTAACGGATTTTGTCCTTTTGCAGCTGCTAATTGAGCAGACGGCATATGACAGGGAAGTTAAAGACAGCATATGGAGATGTTCTGAAATATAATTGTTTTGAAGCAGCATCAAAGATCCTAGTTCACAAAGCTGTTGCAATGTCTGGAGCCTACTAGCAGCACCAGCCATGTTTCAGCTGGTGCTCCAGAAACCTCCTTAGTACAATTGTTAGCACTGGGAAGGAGGTGCTGTGTAGTATCCGCATATTGTAATATTACTGCCATGTAACCGTCTGAGATAGGCCATGTTGTATTAATGTAGATCTGATATCTCTGCATGCTTTCCAGTCATGAGTGAGTCATGACTCATGCTCACTGAACAGCCATCATGTAGTATGAGGTGGTCCTGGAAGGCAGTGTCTTCCAACCATGAAATCACTAACACAGAATTATTTCAGAGTTAGGCCAGATATCTCGTTATTGCCCTTACAGTTGTTGCTATCAGCTCTCTTATTGTCAATTGATTTGCTAAACGCGAGGGAGATATTTATAGCAAATGCAGTGGAAACATAGCCTTTTCACCAAAGAGCTGCTGAAACAGAAGACAGCATGAGACCTGCTGAGATGCAGAGCAGAAAGTTAACTTGCATTGCTCTTTTCCCTAATCTAATTTTTTTCTTTAAATGGTGATTCAAAGAGGACACTGACATACTTAGAAGCAATGTGGAAACGAGTCTTCAACAACCATTTCTGTCTAGATAGATCAGTTCTGTGTCATTTCAGCTTTCCAGATTTCTGAGCACTACGTATCATAAACTATCCCAGGAGAATCCTTTAGAGGTTTACAATGATCACAGTAAACTTTAGCTAGTATAGAAAAGCCTGTGGTCTATCTCTTCAGTAATCTGGGATCCTGTGATGGCACAGGTCTGACGTGTACCCTGGATCTAGGATACAAAGCCAAGTTTATGGTTACAGAATTTATTATCAAGGAGTACTGCATTTTTGATCCAAGGCATTAGATAGATCATCTTATTTTTTACCAGAAGAATCTATGCAAAGGATACAAGCACTCCTGGGTGGACACCTCAGAGCATAAATTTAACACCTACAGGGACTAACAGCCATCCCCTTCTTGTTCATTCAACTTCACACCATCCTTGTATTGTCTATGTATATCCAGCAATATCTATAGTGAAATGAAATACTGCCCAATCAATGCATTGCATCCCAAACTTTTATTCTAGGAGCAAAGGGGAGGAAGAGTCCCACTGCAAGCATTAGTCATATTGTCTTAAAACATTCTTTTGAAGAACATACTTTATGGTCAGCCAGACACCAGGATACTGAGTAAATATTACATAGACATAGTTGTATTGCCTAAAACCCTATTTAAAGCAGTAAGCATACAATGATAATTAAAATAATACAAGACAACTAAGCAGAGAATCTTTCCATGAGATGGGATGAAACAGAAATGCAGCAAGAGGAAGTGCTGATTTCTCACTAGTGGCACTGCTAAGGGCCTAAGAGGTGATTCCCATGTGATCCTGGTATTGAGTTGATGAGAGCAATAGGCTGTTAATTCTACCTTATTTTTTTATTTCCCAGATATCCTTTGGCTTTGATTTGGGTACACTGCAGTGATGTTCACGAGTGAGAGGGGTTCTCAGAAAGGTTACATTTTGGATTCTTCTTACTGACTCAAATCCATTCTCTTTGGCACTGAGTGCAATCAAGGAAATTATTTAAATGGGACAGTATCTTAAGAAAGCCCACCTCACATTTGTTCTAGGGAGTTTTTCTTATATTAGTGGAATTATTTTTACTTCTTAATACTGGATAGACTTCCATCTGAAATAGTCTGACTACTTTCTTTTTCATTTGAGTCAAAAGTCATGAGTCCATCCTGGAATAAAATCAATTAATCAGCATCTGCAGCTCATATACTGCTTTGTACAAACTTTTATAGCTTTTATTTTTCTTCTTCTCTTATGTAGCACCAGTGTAATCCACATTCACCTGAAAACCACATAGGGACAACAGGAAACAGGAGAAGGGTTCAAGGGCTTTGCAGCAACAAACCTCACTCTGGGAGCAGCTATCCCACCATGTGCATCAGAGCTCCAGCATGCAGACATGTACTGCCCTGTCTATACCCTAGCTGGTGGACTGGTTTGGACCTGAAATACAAAAACGACCTTGAGAAACCATACATTTCCTTCAAATACCAAACTGCTCTGTGAGACAATGAAATGAAGCATTATAGTAAAAAGCACTGAGAAGAGCATCATCTCCAGGAGCGCACATGCACTCACAGGAAAACTTGCCCACTCCTGGCAGCCTTAAACACCATGGAGGAAGGTGGCTTGCTTTTCTCTCTGCTCAATATTTGGAGTAATAAGCATGCCTAAAGAAAACAATTCTGATGAACTGCTGGGCTTGGGGTCCTTTCTGGAGATGCAGCCACTGCCTCATGCACGTGCCATTTGCTCTTTCACATGATCAGATGCACCAGAAGGTCCTGTGTTCATTCAGCAGCTGGGTCCTTCCTAAAGCACAAAAAGGTCCATGAATGCTAGGTCATCTGACAGAAACTAGGGAAGTCTCCCTGCTAGGAGTTAGAAGATGTTCACCTGAAGCCTCTATGGTTTGGCCTGAGTTTTGGCTGAAGTGAGAACAGTGGAAGTAGCCTACTTCCTTTCCAAGTCCATCTGATCCACTCGATCCAAAATGGTTTCTAACCAGGCTGCACCCCTAGCTACCCAGACTGTAGGCTGCAGTCAGTTTAGGAAAATAAGGAGGTAGAGCTCCCCCATCACATGTGCAAAATAGGGCAAGGCTGCAGAATTCCCATCACTGCCCCTCGGTTTTGGAGTTCACCCATGTGCCTTCTCCACTGCTCACCAGAGAGCTTGCCCGAACACCTGTTAAAGCTCTCACTTCTGCAGGCACATGGATGGGAAGGAGGAGATCCAATGACATTGTGAGAAAAAATGTGCTTTTGAAAAAGGGAGAGCATTATTTGCTCTCTGTACTTAATTTATACTATGATAATCACTGAGGGTAGGTTTTTTTCTGTTTTTATAAACAAAATTAGAGACATTTTTGCCCTTCCCAAAGGTAAATATTTTCTGTTCTTGAATGTTACATATTGCTTGTGTAAGAAACTCAGAAAGGTTCAGATGTCATTGGCAACCCCCATGAGGTCACTTGTGAGGACTTTTGTCTGTGTCAGAGTATATAGCAATGAGAAGCTCCGTCTTATGTAAAGGGATTTCTTCTTATTCACAGAATGATCTTTTGCTGTTTTCACTGTTTTTTCATATTTTCTTCATTTCTTTCTGCTCCTGCATCACCTACCTTTTTATTAGAGTCATTTCTGTAATAAATTGAAAGTGATCTGAGTGATCAGATGGTCCACCATCTCCCGAATAATTGCTGTAGATATTGCCAAGCATTTGGCAAAGTTTCATGGCAGTGAACTGACTGAAAAGCTGAGTTATGAAATTAAACCGTAGGCTAAGCTTCCCAAAGGTCTGCTGAACTAATCCTTCACAAAGAATGTCATCAGCCAGAGTGTTACGCTGTTTTGTGTGCCTCCAATTTCAGAGTCCACTTTCAGTTGGAACAGTATATGATTTTGAATAGTACTGAAATGGGGACAGAAATGCTTTGATGTAATGAAAAGCTGCTGTCTGTCCTCACTCAGTGATAACCAGTATAAGAATTAATAAAGACAACAAAACAGTGGAGGTATCAGGCCTTTAAAAAATTAGCCTTTATACAATCACCTGATCACTGCAAGCAGCTTTGTAGTTAAAAGTCAAAGGGCCCTTTATTTATTTGGTTGATCAGTTCATTCAGGCCAATTCTTACTGTGACACTGAAGCGCAGATACAGTTTTATTATTGCAAATCAGCTAATAACCATGAAATCCTTAGTGAAATACTAAAAAAGCACAGCAGGGCAGGAATGTCCCACAGTGTCCCTTAAAACTACAGGGAAAAACATACCCTCCCTTCCAAAAAACAAGCAGCTCCTAACCCATCTTATCATCTGCATAGTTTCTTATTTAATTTGGATATATTATACCTTGACACCAGCTTTATAGCATGCTTTCTTACATTAATATTGCTTGTGTGAAGGGAAATCTGTCCCACCAAGATCCCTCAGTACAAGTAGAGAGAGGAGAAATTCCTATGCTTGTACATGATCCCCACCTTATCACGTGGGAATGCTTAAAAGATGTGCATCAAATATGCAGCCACTGAAATTGGGGTCTGCATGAGCTGAACCTGTTTGTAATTAGTAGATGCACATGTGTGTACATGTGTGCACTCGTGTGCATACATGTGTGTGCAGGTGGATCAGTATCCCTCCTGGCTTCTGCTCGCTCTTCCTGTCTGAGAGAAGGGAAATCATTTTGCTCCACTGCAAGTTATCATGCCAATATCATGTGTACCTACTGTATTTTTCAAGAGTGATGTGAGTAAATACTTTTATGAGACAATCTGAGAACCATAGATTCACATTTGAGAACCAGTATTTTATTACAGGGACAATGGAAGGTTTGGTTTTGTTTTAATATGAGATCAGCTGCAGAAATTACATGGGGATCTGTGAGGCTTCTGACAAAGAGGAATTACCGTGGTCTGTTGACTGAGTCTAAAGTATGTCTTGTTTCTTTTTTCTCCTCCTCTTCTCCCTGCACCCCTGTCTGTATACACAGGAGCTAATGCATCTGCTCCCGACCAGCTGAGCCTGGCCTTAGCCTGGAACAGAGTAGACATCGCCCGCAGTCAGATCTTTATTTATGGGCAACAGTGGCCGGTACAGTATATATACAGCATCTTCTACTGAAAACACTTTAAACCCTACACAACATTAAATCCATTCAATTGGCAGCAGTGGTTTTAACACAGTTTAAAATATTAAAAGTCATGCTCCGAGACAAACACAAAGTTCCCGTTCACAGCTACTGAAGGAGGGCACGGTTACAAAGATGTTACATGCTCTCTTCTTTAAGGAAATGGTGACATCTAGCGATGCCTGAACACTGAGAGACCACACCCTTAAAGAAGCAGCAAGCAACACATTTATTCTATCAAGCAATGATTCTGCAAGATGAGAAAAACAAGTATCTGTTTACAGCCATGTTACAATGTTAGGCTATAAATTAAAGGAAAGGCAAAACTTTTTTCCTCTTCCAGCAATAGGTTTTTATATACAAATACAGAATTTGATCATGACTGGATGTCAAAAATATGTTGCTGGACGTCATCAAGTGGACCACAGAGATGATCAGCAATGTTACCACAGAAGTGCTTGGCTCCAAACCTGAGCTGGTGTTAATTTCATGCCCAGTGGTGCTCTGCATCAGTCTGCCTGCTTCATGACCACCTCATCCTAGGCTTCAGCTGCCACCTGTGGGGACCAGCTCCCTGGCCAACACTGTTCCCTGGGGGGGCACCGTGGGCAGAGATTCTCTGCAGGAGTGGGAGGGCTGTAAGTACAGGGGTTAGTGGATGCTGTGTGGTGCAGAGGAGGAGTGGTCAACTCCCAACTTGTGCTGTACTTTTTACAGTGGTAGAAATCACCCAGAAAAAAAAACAGAAGGACTCTGTCTCTTCCTGTAGCTCCTTAAAACCCACCGTGACCTCATTCAGAAAGTTTAATTGGATCACAATATCCATTACTGTGACACTTGTTTTGTCACTGTCATGAGAATTTTATATGCTATAATTAAATAAGCATTTACAAATCCCCATGGAAAAATTATAACAAAAGGAAAAGCTTCTACTTTCATACCATTGCTTTAAATGTAATTTCTGGAGCTTGCTGCCCCTTAAAGCTAGTTTACCTTTCCTTTTCAGTTATGGAGTCAAGAGGACTACTTACCTTGGTTCAATATTGGGCACAAGAATGCATCAAAACATAGGAGCGATTTTAACTGTACTAAACTGTCTGTATTTTACCATTCCATCACCACATCATAGCAAGAAAAATTTGCATAAATGCTGCAAGCTGCATCATTTTGCAAGCTAAAAGCTGAAATTATGAGATAATTTCTCATACTTCTTACTCTCCTCAACCAGAAAGAGATAGAAAAGAAGAGGTTTTGCATAAGATGACCTCTTGGTTTTGGCTCTTCAAAGAAATGCCAATTGTGAAGCTATTTCTGCTCTTAGGTGTCAAAGTTTCCCTGAGTTTCCACCCCATGAACAGAGGAAAAAGCTAGTAAAGGCAGAATTAAAGTGAATGTGTGTGCACATAACAAATATCAGAGAATCACAGAATCATTTGTGGGTTGGAAAAGACCCTTGGGATCATCAAGTCCAACCATCAGCCCTACTCTTCAAAGTTCTCCCCTACACCATATCCCCCAGCATCTCATCTAAACAGCCCTTAAACACATCCAGGGATGGTGACTCCACCACCTCCCTGGGCAGCCTATTCCACTGTCTGACCACTCCTTCTGTGAATTTTTTTTTCCTAATGTCCAGCCTAAAACTCCCCTGTTGCAGTTTAAAGCCATTCCCTCTTGTTCTGTCACAACTACCTGTGAGAAGAGACCAGCACCAGCCTCTCTACAATGTCCTTTCAGGTAGCTGTAGAGAGTGATGAGGTCTCCCCTCAGCCTTCTCCTCCTCAAACTAAACAGTCCCAGCTCCTTCAATCGCTCCTTATAGGATTTATTCTCCAGGCCCTTCACCAGCTCCGTTGCCCTCCTCTGCACTCACTCCAGCTCCTTGAGATCTCTCTCGTATTGAGGTGCCCAAAACTGGACACAATACTCCAGGTGTGGCCTCACCAGTGCAGAGCACAGGGGGACTGTCACCTCCCTACTTCTGCTGGTCACACTGTTTCTGATACAAGCCAGGATGCCGTTGGCTTTCTTGGCCACCCGGGCACACTGCTGGCTCATGTTCAGCTGCTTGTCAATGAGAACCCCCAGATCCTTCTCTCCCAGACAGCTCCAGCCACACCTCCCCAAGCCTGTAGCCATGCAGGGGGCTGTTGTGGCCCAAGTGCAGGACCTGGCACTTGGCCTTGTTGAAGCTCACCCCGTTAACGTTGGCCCACAGATCCAATCTATCCAAGTCTCTCTGTAGAGCCTCCCTATCCTCATGTAGATGCACACTCCCGCTTACATGGGTGTCATCTGCAAATTTAGTGATGACACACTCTATGTCCTTATCAAGATCATCAATAAAGATATTAAACATAAATGGTCCCAACACCGAGCCCTGAGGAACACCACGTGACCACCCACCCGCTGGATTTAGCTCCATATACCCAATATAAATAAATATAAAATATTAAAATATATTTATACATTAATTCTATATACATTTATATTAAATATAAATATACCAAATATAAATAAAATATTTGTCAGGAAAGTGAGAAATAAAGATGTTCATGAGATGGTGAGTAGTGGAGGTATGGTCACCAGTTTCCCAGGTTCCATTTCCATGGTCCTAATCTGGATTTCCAGGAGTATGTTAATCTTAACATTCTGATACTCATTTTTGAAATGTTGCCCTGAATCAGAGAAACTGATATAGACTAAAACAGTGATTGTCCCTTGTTAAGCTTAGCAGAGCAACCCTCAGAATTCTGTCAGGATTTCCTGCTTGTGCCAGGGTGACCAGACCAGCCAGATAAAGCCTGCAATGCCCAGGAACAGCCTGAATTAATCACTTGCTTTGCAGGTGGGCTCCCTTGAGCAAGCAATGCTGGATGCACTGGTGTTGGACAGAGTGGATTTTGTGAAATTACTCATAGAAAATGGAGTAAGCATGCATCGTTTTCTCACCATCTCCCGGCTAGAGGAATTGTACAATACGGTAGGACCAACCTAAGGCAAATTTTCTCTCTCTGTATTCGTTGTTCTAGCTCCCACTCATATTACAATGACATGATGATGCACAAAGTAGCCAACACCTGCTGCAGAACTTGCCCATGTTAGAAGTGCACATTGTCTTTAAGTTTTGTCTCTCATATAATGGAACACGCTGTGTCTTACTCACCTAATCTGCTGTATGGATTTTGCAAAACATGGATTAAGCCCCACACAGTACCATCTGATTTCTGGTCATTGTAATTCCAATATGATAGACCTGAGATTTAGACAGGTGGCACTGTCTGGAAGACAATAACTGGCAAGTTAGGACCTGTAGGATGGTGATATATGATTCCTGACAGTATGAGCCCTTATGGTTTCAGAAAAATCCTGCAACTGTTAATGAAACTCAGCCACGAGAAAACAAATAGAAGCAAAGTTCTTTAGATAATATATTGAATTTGAAGGTGAAATCTGATGATTTCTGGAGGTCTATTTACAGTGAAGGACTTCCCCATGTCCTCATTGAATATTCCAAAAATTATAGTTTTGACTTTTTGCCTATTTGCAAGTTTTCTTATCTTTGCCCTTAAAATGAACCTAATACTACACAGGTTCAAATCACTTCTGAGCTCTCAACTGCTCTCAACACATTCCGGCATTCGCATCATTATTGCTTACCAAAAGAAATCAGTAAGTTCTAATTGGTTAGGTGGTATGAAAAAAAGTCTTAAAGCATTGTCTATCTTAGGATTGCCAGTTCTGTCTGTTGGAGAGAGGTTGTGATATAGTGCATAACCCTTTTCAAAAAGTTTTTTCTGCCAGTGCTTTTC
The DNA here is from genome assembly GCF_965140245.1 of Athene noctua. Taxonomy (NCBI): domain Eukaryota; kingdom Metazoa; phylum Chordata; class Aves; order Strigiformes; family Strigidae; genus Athene; species Athene noctua. Next base: position 58,798,373 of record NC_134077.1, on the reverse strand, counting down.
AAAGCCCTGCCATCATAAGTTGCCACCCTGGGATGTTATCCAGAGATTTTTCACACTGATGGTGACCAGAAGTCAGTCTTTCAAAAATATCAAACATGAAAAGTATTCATTAAATTTGTGCAAAATACAGAGGAACGGGTACCTGTGCCACCCTTGAGACAGATTCCCATATGATCTTTGATCAGCTTAAACTATGTCTATCAACTAGCATCTGTGTATTAAGAACAGAATGAGCTTTCTTGTTACAGAGATAGACATTTTAGTTCTTGTACCAAAGCAAATTTTTACAGGGAGTTAGTCTGAGGAAAGTCTTCAGTTCTGCAATTAAAAGAAGGCCTTTTTGAACAATTTTGTTGTGAGCTATAGAAATCACCATAAATTATTAATGCAAGAGTTCCAAAAGAGCCAGATTGTGAAATTCCTAAACTACCAGTTATGATATATGACCTAATGCAGCCATAATAGCCTTAGCAGAAAAAAATACAAGGCCATTTTAAAAATACCATATTTCAACATGAGCCCTGAGAGTGAGCTGGAAAACTACAAACCAGTGAATCTGACTTCTGCCATGGCAAATTTTTAAAAATGCAGTAAAGCATAGAATTAATAGACAAGGGGATCGATTTTATGTCAAGAAAGAGTTTACCCAGGTTCTGTAGGAAAATATTAAGCCTTAGAAATCTATTACCATTTCTGAAGTCAACATGCAGGAGAATAAGGACATTGCACTTGGTCCACCTGCTTTTGCAAAACCCGATTGACAATATTTGAAAACCTCTGAATTTATTAAAGAAATATAGCTGTCATGAAGGGACACTTCTGGTTTAAAAACTACTTGAAGGATGGAAAACAGAGAGTAGGAATATATGGTCTGTTTGCACAATGAAAGGACATCATGACTAGTGGTCCCTGTCCTGGGACCACTGCTGTTCAGCCTGGTTAGAGATGATCTGAAAAATAGGAACTACTGAAGGGACAATGTTTGCAGGTAATTTAGCATCACTCAGGGTAGGCAAATCTGAAGCAGCATATGAAGAATCACAGAAAGTCTCATCATGCTCAGTGATGGGGTTACATAAAATTAAGTGTTGGCAAGTGCAGAGCAATGTATATATGGAAACACTGACTGCACATCTGCAGTGGTCTCATCTATCATTAGTTACAACCAAGGAGACCCATAAAAGTCTCTTTAAAATATCAGCAATGGGAAAAAGCACAACAGAAAATAAATTACTTTTCCACATAATATTTAATTGAAATTGTGGGAGTCTGCTGTAGGATGTTTTGCTTGTCAGGTGGAGTCAAAAGAAGATTGGACAAATTCACAGACTATGCATGCTGTTAGTGGCATTCAGGTGAGACAGCCTAGATGATGCAATGTGGAGCTCAGGGCCTCTCTGAGTCACCAGTGGTGGAAATGGAGATCCTGAGTGCAGGAAGGGTGACACTTAAGCAGCTGTTTTCCTTTCCACTCTCTCCCAGAGTCTGTGCACGTTGTGCTGGGTTCCTGCTTTGCCTAAGACAGGAGCCTAATCTGGTATATAGGACCTTAGTTTTCATCCAGTCTGGCAGCTCTTCTGGTTTTCTTACTGGAGGGTTTTGTACAAAAGAGACCTCAGGTGAAATTAAGTTCTTGTAGTTGATTTTCTTTGTTTTTAACTGATAACACTGTACAGTTGAAGTGCTCTCAGTTGCCAGATTTTAAACTACTAATGTGAGAAAACCATTTCAGCATTTACATCTTGCAGGTCTTTTGATAATGCAAAACTATTTTATTCTTATTTATTTGTCCTTTGCAGAGACATGGACCGTCCAACACTCTCTATCATCTTGTCAGGGATGTCAAAAAGGTAAGAGTCCTATAGACGGTATGTTGGGAGGTAATGCTATGATTGCTTTTTGTAGCTAGATACAATCTCTGTTTTGCATGAGCTGTCAGTCAGAGCCTACTCCTTCCCCTGCCATTACAGAATGCCCTGTTTGTATGTACTGAATATGAACTTTTTTCATACAGAGCACAATTAGCAAGTTACTTGCTTTGCTTTCTCTGTGGTTTTAGATGCTTGGTAATAGTGCTTCTGCTAGCATAATTGTAGGCTCTTACATACTGTGTGGATTTACGCTGTTATCTGTATTTTTCCATACCTGCAGCTATTGTCAAAGCTAATTTCCATGGTTTTAGTTTACTTCCAAGCCTAAAATACCCTTATCCTTGTGGTAGATCCTAGTTTGTTGAAACAGTTCCTCCTTCTGTGTTGTGTGGTATGTTGTAGACATCTCCCTCAGCAGAAATATACCAAAAGAAGTGGTGTGACTTCCTCTCCCCCCTTATCAAGTTAATTCCAAACATCTTGAATTATAAAGAACCATTAGGAAGGCAGGACAGAAACACAGAAAAGTATAGTGACAGGAAGGAGATACCAAATACCTTTAGCAGTGTGTTCAGGATTAAAAGTGTTACAGCAGCAGCAGTGAATGAAAATCCCTTATCCTCTAACTATATGGATCAAGTAAGGAGATTGAGTCTGCAACTGACCTCATCAACTTGAATATTTTCCCAAAGCATGCGCAGATTACAACCTTGCACATTATATAAATTGGACCTCAAGGGTAGCATACTTGAAAAAGGAGATTTCTGTACATGGGACTGGATAGAAGATGGAAAGAAGGAGATTTTTTGTAAGAGCACAGATTTTAGTGGTTTCTTTTGTCACTGACAGCTGAACAAAACCAAAGGCAACTATAGGATGGGAGTTATAATGCTGCATATATCATCTTTCTGTTAAATAATGCTACAGAATAATCAGTAGTTATGTTTAGGAACATTTCTTTAATTAGTGTGTTACATGGCATCATCATTGTTCAATTATATTTAGTATATTAAGTGGCCATCAAAAAGTGTGAAATGACTATATGGGAAACTGAAACATTTTTATGCACAAATCCCCTTGAATGGAGCAGACTAAAGCTAGAATGCATTTAGAATGGCTACTTCTCTTGAAGTCCAAGATACCAGAATATTATTTTACTAAATATGCAGTTATTTATGTGTCTGTAAGAGTTCGAGTCAAACTTCATCTGTCTTCTTTAAAATATATTCTTTTCCAAACTCCTCTCCCCAGCATCATTTTCAAAGTCCTCCTTTGAAGGCATAGCAATTTATATGTAAGTGACTCAATAATATCTTTTTCTGAGTCCATAACAAAAGGTGTATTTTTAAAGGAGCTCTTGAAAAAAAACCATCAGAATATGCAAAGATGATCAGTACTCATAGGTATATATGGATAGACATTGGTATTAAATAAACTTACACTGTATTTAATGACTTTATTTGTTCCACAGTGATTGCTAAATGTTAGGTGATGGTTATTTTTTCATAAATTCATCTTTCTGTCCTCTGTGCATAGCTAAAGTCTCCAATAAATTCCACTACATGAAGTCAACATATACTGTCATTAGAATATAGTTAAGGGCTTTAGAAACAAAGAGTCTAGTGCAGCCCTCTAGCACCTTCATCAGAAAACTGAATCTCTTGGGCTGTATTTCTCATTCAGTCAGTGATAAGGAACAACTGTGGTTCACTTGGTGAAAAGTGACAGCCTGCCACAGCCCTGCCATCTCAGCAGATCCCTTACCAGTCAACCAAGCTGCAAATCAGCAAGCAGATCTGCCAACAGTTTAAATGAAAACACATCCTTGGAAATAACTTCTTAATGGACATCACTATTTGACAGTTAAATGGCCCACTGTGAATGAAAACCAGATCACACTGCTGATGCATGGTTTTTTGAGTTTATATATATTTTGATACCAGATACCTAACCTCTCAGATTTAATTACAGTATCACAAAATATAAATACAAAAAATATAGTATGTCACCTTGAGACAACACTTAAAGGATATGCACACTCTGTACTTTTTATGCATACATCCCAGTTTTAAAACCTGCACTATTTAAAGGGGTGTATGCTATAAAAAGTTATTTACATCTGCATCCATCATTGTCAGTTCTCAAATAGAAAATGGATGCTTAAATATCATAGAAGCATTATTTAATTTAATACTATCACATTACATAGCTGTATAAATCGCTCGGAGGTGTTTTTTTGTTTGAAAAACCACCCTGCCTCCTTAATATAGCAAAGAACCTGAACAACAGAGGTCACATTACTGCATCATGTTTGTGGCAGCTTAGTCACACAGGTGCTCACTCATGCGCAAACACACACATGAACAAACATGTAAGACAATGATTTATTTTCTCTTTGAATTTCCAAATATCACTCTGAAAACTGTTAGCCTGGGCAGCATATTGTAAAGGCCTGGAGACACAGTCTTAAAGAATTTACAATAATCAGAGCGCACTTAAATTCTGCGGATATTAAAAAGGCAAGTACTTCTTAATTACTCTGCTTTAGCGATAACTGTGCTCATCTTTTCAGTCTTTTCAATTCCATAACTACATACGGGGACAAATCGTAACTGCATAAGTCTGCATCGTTTACATCGTGGCCTTTTTGACACCTCCTGTCAAGGATACAGAATTTAACGGAGTTGACTTCCTTCCTTAGACCTTACGAGCCGACGCATGCAGACTAAGCAGGGAGAAACAGTGACCACTTGACATCCTGTCTGTAAGTGGAGGTTGCCCTCTAGAGGTTGTTTTTTAAAAATCCTTCCCTGATTCAACTAGCTAATGAAGATGAGTAGAAATTAACAGATTGATTTTTTTTTCTTTAAGCCAAAAATTGTATTTAATCAATATATCTTACTCCCACTCTGGGGTGATAAAAATTTTCAAAGTTTTTATTTTGGACTTCCACTATATGTCTACATTTCCAAAGAACTAGCAAGCAATATACAGAATTTTGAAAGTATTATTTTTTCCTCAGCATACAAAATCAGAGGCTTGCTACCTTCTGTATATAAAAATGCACTTGAAGTGAAAAAATACTATAACTGATTAGCTCCAGTTTAAAGTTGAAAATTATTCAAAGGAATAATGCATTAGCACTGAAGAGCTTGTCCCAACGTTAAAAGATTAGTTGATTGTTAACCAGGGTACCTATCATAACTGAAAATCAAACCTTCTTTTCTGTCATTTCTGACCACCTTGGCTGTAATAGAATTAACCTATCCAAATTTTTGCTGTTCTCAGAGGGGTTCTGGTCCATTTGCACCACTGTGCTTCATTTACAAGCAGACTCACTGCTGCCGGGGTAGGTCAGGGTATCTGCTGATACAGCAAATGTTTTGGCACAGGCATAACTCCTCTCACAACGATGATCCAATTGGCTTTACTAGGGCTGCTCACTCCAGAAAGGTAATCGTGTGTTAACATGGAGCCATACAGATGTGTATGTCTATAAAATGTGTATTTCTGCTGTGAATTTATGAGTTTTCTTTAGTAAAGTGTTTCAATATTATCTGGGAGGTTTAGATGCATCTTTAATAAAGTTACTCTGTTAAAAAATTTTTATCTAAATTTTTATCTAAATCCATTTATGACATCTCTAGATCAGAAGAATTGTATCAAGAAACCCATGCTTTTTAACACCTGCAGCACCCTGATGCCTGTTGTGCTTTCTTAATTGCTCAAGGGTTTTTTGCCACTTAATAATATCAAAGCATTCAATTTTAGTGTCTTACATTAAGGCAGCAGGAGTCTGTTGAACAACTGTAACTCTGTCTTGGAGCTACAACTCCCACTTCTATCAGTGCCTTCATCCTTGTTCTAGTACAACTGTCATTGCCTTAAGCATTCTGGAGAGAGAACATTTTGGGAGATAAACAAACAAACAACAAACAAGCAACCTAGCATGATTTAATTTTTAGATTTATATCCTTTTTCAGTTCAGAATAAAAATGATTGGGTTCAAATAAACTAAGATAGTATGCATTCCTGCAAATCATTGTGATTCTCCTGCCCATCAGATTATCAAAGAGTAGGAAGCATGCAAAAATATATGCTAAGGGACATTACTGAAAAATAATTGGCAACTCAATTTTTGCCATTAAATTTGCTTGATCTTCTGTCCCTTTGAATGCCAGCCCATTGCTAGCCATGTTACATCACAGCGCTACCTCCCTCTCTTCTTACTCAGCCTTTCAGAGGGCTGTTTGTACCATGGTGAGCAGGGAGGGAAATAAGCATCGCTCCTTCTGGCTGAAGTAGACAAGGAGGGAGGATCTTTGCATACATTTTGTCTTTTCTGCAGAACCAGTTGCCTTTTGCTCTCCATTATTATTTCTCTGCTCTGAATGTAATAAGCACATTGCAGAGAAGCCAGGCAGATATCTGCAGACATGCCAATATTTCCAGGAAGACATGGCAGTCATAAAATTTCTCTGTGCAAATTACTAATCTTCATTTGATGACTACATAAAAAGAACTACAGGCTAACTGTAATCTGTGCTGTATATCATTATAGAAAATGTGATTATTTTGTTACAGTGCACTGAAAAATTTTGAAGCTAACAATTACAATCTCCTGGTCCTTCTGCAATGTTGACTATACAAGCTAATTTTTTGCTAGAGTAAATTTCTCTTTTTCCAAGCTACCACTCACAGTTCACAGAAGGATAATATACCTCTCTTTCCACCTTTAATTTGTAGTCACATACCTTGCACAATGACATACAGGACAGAGAGGGTTCTGTAGATCTACAGGGTTCTTAATGAGATCTCTACATCTGGGTGACATATTCACAACCTGATGAATGATGCCTTCTTTTCTGGTAAGGAACTGCTCACTGAACCATAAACTGTCATCTGAACAATTTGGAGACAGTGATTTAGAGAAGGAGGCAAACTTTAATTTGGGGGCATTCCCTTCCTATTGGACCTTTCCTCCTGTAAAGGGATTGGAATTTTCCTTGTGAAACGAAGAGCAGATGTGCCCATGCTGGGGTTTTGTTCTTCCATTACCTGAGACCCCCAAGAGCACATCTGTGAAACCAGCCCACCCTGAAATTGTTCTGGCCTGCTAGGTGATGCATCAGGCTTACTACTGATGGAGTACAGAAATGCCCAGGTAACTCAAAGGCAGACTCAGACTCCTATGCAGTAGGAGTCAATCTGTTACTGAGATCTTTCTTCATACCTTTGCAAGCCCTAAGCATGGAGAACTCATAACCTTAGTGTTGCCATTTTCAGGCTTGACAGTGAAGGTAAGGAAGATACGTGCAAGGGGATTCACAAAGTGAGGGCAGTAAAATGTGGACATATTCATCAGTCTTTTTCCCTTCAAAATAAAAGATGTACATGGAAGACATTATATATATATAATGTTTAACAAAGGGTAAGAAAGGAAAAGAAATGGAAGAGCAAGTATGTAGACGTCTTTTCCAGGATCCTGCTAATGACCTTTGCCACAAGCACAGTTCTCCCGTGGGAGACAATCTCCCTAGCACTGCTAGAAATTAGGTAGCAAGGTTACTGTGCTTAGAGGGACTTTCAGTAAAATATGTTGGGATTTCAAGGAGGGACCATCTAGAAAAATTGCTAGGCCTGTAGTTTACTTCTTGAACAAAACCCTGAAGAATTAGCCACATATATTTTGTTATTACAAATTTCATACTTACTTTCATACATACAGATGCATTCCCCATACTAGGTGTGGAATTTAAGCAAAGATATGTGTTTATTTGTACATAACCCCAAGAGCAAATGCTAACAGACTCTTCTTATTTCTAACAACTAGTGATAATAATGTCATGCGCTGTGTAAGCCCTGTAGAGTAAATAACTCTTGCCCCCCTGCCCTTCCTTTCCTTGAATATGGGAAGGAAACACTGCAGGATGGGAAAATCACATGCAGGAGCTGGTTCCATATGAACAAATGATATCGCATGATGTCACTTCACCATGCCTTGGCAGTGCAGATGAGGCAGTCCAAGTTGATGCCAGCAGAGACATGAGATGCCAGGACAAGAGTTATGGGGGAGAGATGGTGCAGAAGAGGTGCTATCTTGCAGGACCAGAGTCTAGCAACTGTGCCTGACCTTTCAAGTGTGCTGATCCTCATGCTTTTTGTTCTGCAGTCATGTTCCTTGTTTCCCCAGCTGAAGAATATGAGCACTGTGTACTGACATTATCTTCTATTACTTCCAACAAGTTCTTCACCTTCTTATTTTATTTATGTCTTCTTTCCAAGCAAGAATATCCAGGTTTCGGTTGGATCTATTTTAAGGTGAATTAATTAACCAGCATAATAATACATTCCTGATTTTAACTATTTAATCTGGTTTACTCTAACATCATTATAAAACATATTTAACAGCATTAGTAATAAGCATTTCTGCCTCTCACACCATTCTTCTTATTTTCATTGCAGGGAAACTTACCTCCTGATTATCGGATAAGTCTGATTGATATTGGTTTGGTGATAGAGTACCTGATGGGAGGAGCATATCGCTGCAATTACACCCGAAAACGGTTTAGAACACTGTACCACAATTTGTTTGGGCCCAAGAGGGTAAGGAGCAAGTTGTTTGCCATCTATATGACTGCATCCTGCACTGGCAGGGATTACTATAGCTTCTTAGATGTTTCCAGGGGGATCCACATGCACACGCCATTCAGTCTACAGATTCATTTCTGCTATGTACTTAGCACCACAAGCCAACCACTGGAACAAACTACATTTTTTAATTAATTTAATGAAAAAATAATGGGTTTCTGCTGCCTGGGTGAAATCAGGACGTAAAACAGTCTACTCTGGCTCTAAAATCTGTAATTATGAGTTCCCACAGCTTTTGAAAGACAAGTATTTTGACCTGTACCAATAAAAACATAGGGCACCCAAGTTAGACTTGAAAAAAACTTGTATTTTGGTAGACACATTTCTTATTTCATGGCTTATCTTCTTGATTGTGACCTGAAGGTACCAGGGCAAAGAAACCCATAACTCAAAATTGGCTTTATTGGCTGGACATGTCTCCAGCAGAGTCTGTGGGCTCATGGCAAAAACACCAGTCAGTATTTTTGTGGTTTTCATGTTTCATAGATTACAATACTGTGAATCTAAGTTTACTACCCTTCTAAAACATAAAAGATATTTATTGTCATCCAGAATGCCACTGACCCAATATAGCATGAAGAAAAATCTGCTCAACTGCTCCCAGTAAGATTTGTAGTTCATTCTTTGACTACTTCACGTTTTCATTTCCTGTCTCAGTTCAGATTTTAGCAATACACACCATTGAATATTGTTCTAAGTGGCTATAAAGAGCAACAGCTCTGTGAAATGGTTACAACCAAACACCTGAAATGTGTTTTTTTGTTTCCCCACACTTTCATTTTTCACTTTTGAGAGGAGAGGTAGTAATGGTAGCTGCTGGGAGAGACTTCCTCTGCTTAGTCACTCCATCAGGAAGAGCATTTGAGTAACAATTTAAAAGATACCGAATCAACATACAGAGCAGCTCCACAGCATCAATAATTATGCTAGGGGAATGGCAAAAGAACTGATGCACTCCAGAGAAATCCATTCATGCCTTAGCAGTAATTCCTATCTCTTCTCCATTAGAACAGCCCCAAACTAGCTGGAATTTGTACCAGAATACAGATATATGTTTTCTGTTGTGTGTTTTGGTGAAATAGGGTCAAACTCAAGCTTGAATTAAATATATAATGTAATTATTTGGTTTATTTTTTTATATATATATATTACATTGTATTGCATTACTTATATGTGATCTGTAGTATATATTGTCTATTGTATTCTCTATATATGTAATACATCACATGTTACACATGCATGTATTTTATGTATGCACTTACAGTTGTAATTTTTCATCACCCTTCTGGTAGAAATAACATTTTTCTAACTTTTTTGTACAGCCAAAAGCCCTGAAACTGTTGGGAATGGAGGTAGGCAACCTGTGATAAATCTTAATGTCTTTTCCTTCTTTGACAAATATATGCTATGTCAAGATAATGTTTAAATTCACTGTAATGAAGGAACCAATAGTTGTTTTTAAGTTTTGTATGAGAAATATGCCACACAAATTATATTTGTCATCCAGATAACTTCTTTACTTCTTAGATTAAGAAACATTTCTTAATAAAACCCTAGCAATAGACAACAGAAAAAGACTCTGTCCCCTCTGTGCATCATTTTCCTTTCATGAAGATTTAACAAAATAAGGCCTTCTCAAGGCTAAGGAGAATTTCAGTCAGGTAACTATGTAACTTTAAAATGTGTTCAAAGAAATGAAGCAGTTGCAGAGAATGATGCAGAAATCTTTATATGGGCCAAATTTCTATCAGGTTTGTTGACACTTTTGGCTACCCCAGTGCTTCAGGTAGATAGTAGTATTTTCTTGTTTATTTTATGCAACAACTTTCCTTTTGCTGTCCACAGAAGTAACACAGAATAAATCATCTCATCTGATAAAAGCAGTAGGGTAAAATGTTACGAAACTAAAGACAATAGAAACAACAAAGAGCTGGAGAAAGGAGGGGTAAACATCAGATACAAAGGCAGAAATGGGAGTGAAGAAAGGCAATTCCTTCTTGTGAGAAGATAAAGGGAGAAAACACAAGAATAAGCAGGGAAAGAGTCCAGCAGACCAGAAAATCCCCTGGTGACATGGACAGTGGGATTGAGTGCACCCTCAGCAAGTTTGCTGATGACACCAAGCTGTGTGGTGCAGTTGACAGGCTGGAGGGAAGGGATATGCCATCCAGAGGGGCCCTGACAGGCCTGAGAGGTGGGCCCATGCAGACCTCATGAAGTTCAACAAGGCCAAGTGCAAGGTCCTGCACAGTGTCAAGGCAATCCCAAGCACAGGTAGAGGCTGGGAGAAGAAATTACTTAAGAGCAGCCCTGAGAAGAAGGACTTGGAAGTGGTGGTTGATGGGAAGCTCACTGTGACCTGGCAATGTGTGCTTGTAGCCCAGAAATCCAACTATATCCTGGGCTGCATCAAGAGAAGTGTGGCCAGCAAATTGAGGAAGGTGATTCTCTCCCTCTACTCTGCTCTCATGAGACCCCACCGGGAGTACTGTGTCCAGCTCTGGGGCCCCCAATGTAAGAAGGACATGGACCTGCTCGAGCAGGTCCAGAGGAGGGTCACAAACATTATCAGAGGGCTGGAGCACCTCTCCTACGAAGATGGGCTGAGAGTTGGGATTGTTCAGCCCAGAGAAGAGAAGGCTCTGGGAAGACTTTATAGCAGCCTTCCATTGCCTAAAGGGGGCCTGCAGGGAAGATGGGGAGGGACTTTTAACAAGGGCATGCAATGACAGCACAAGGGGTATTGGCTTTAAACTGAAAGAGGGTAGATTTAGATTGGATATAAGGAAGAAATTCTTCACTGTGAGAGCAGTGAGGCACTGGAACAGATTGCCCAGCAGGGTTGTGGCTGCCTCCTCACTGGAAGTGTTCAAGGCCAGGCTGGACGGGGCTTTGAGCAACCTGATATAGTGGAAGGTGTCCCTGCCCCTGGCAGGGGGGTGAAACTAGCTGATCTTTAAGGTCCCTTGCAGCCCAAACCATTCTATGATTCTGTGATTCCCTGATTCTGTGCTTCTGGATGTGGAATGAGATGGATGCATTACAACAGATGTTGTATGTTGCAGTGGACTCTTAGTTTTGATTTAATGGTGGATTTTCCAAAATAGTTCTGGGTATTGCATGATTGTGCTCTGTGTTCTTAGGGAGAAAGAACAGTTCAGAGTGATAGTACAAAGCTCTTCATCCCTGTGTCTAGATATGGGGTTACTGACTTCTTAATTACAGTGCATGGACAAATACTTTTTCATCATTTTCCTGTGTTAAGTATTTTGTTCAAAAAAGGTGAAAATGCTGGCCTGCAGGGAAGGTGTTTGACATCTTCAGTGTACTGTGTGAACTAATTCACTTCCTTCACTAGTGAAAAAAAATTCTTTACAATTCTCACAGGATGATGTCCCTTTGAGGCGAGGAAGGAAAACAACAAAAAAAAGAGAAGAAGAAGTTGATATTGATTTGGATGACCCTGAGATCAATCATTTCCCCTTCCCATTCCATGAGCTGATGGTATGGGCTGTGCTGATGAAGCGTCAGAAGATGGCCCTCTTCTTTTGGCAGCATGGGGAAGAGGCTATGGCTAAAGCACTTGTGGCCTGTAAACTCTGCAAAGCCATGGCCCATGAAGCATCAGAAAACGATATGGTGGATGACATATCCCAGGAGCTGAACCATAATTCCAGGTGAATTTTCCTTCATGTATACTTTCCTGGCGTAAAAAAAAAAAAAAAAAAAATTGAGAGAGGCTGCTGAATCTGCCTGAAATTTGCTTATTTGTACCTTGCTTTCATTTCTACCTTGCAAGGAAAATGCAGTCCCTTTAGAAAAAGTCTAAACAGCGTTTAAAGAATCTGTCTGCCAGAGAAGCAGAGTTGCTAGAAGTAGCTAAAAGTATAACTTCTGAAATGGGAAGATGTCAAGAAGTCAGTGAAATATTTATATTGTCTACATGTTCTCCATGAGGCCTCAAGTGCCTTTTCAAGACACTGTTCATCCCAAACAGATCAGTTATTGAAATCCTTATGAACACAATATTCGGGCAGAAGTGTTAATTAACCAAGAGCTCATACTTAGGTGAGCAAGCCAAGATGCGAAATTCCATAATAATCTTTCCTGATGTTAAAAGTCCGAGACACAGAATTTTAAAAAGGGTATTGAACCCACCTTTTTCCAGGAGACTTGACCACAAAGCCATGGGAAAACAGCACAGAAGCAGTCCTCAAAGATGCATATAACCAGAGGAATTCAGCTAGAAAATGTCAGGGAGGTGGGCAGACAGGTGGGAGCAGACAGCTGGTAGGTGTGGGTGCTCATCACTGCTAAGTCAGGGCACTTATTTATATGCCTACCATTAGCCACTTGCATCTGAAAATGTGGGTTTCCATGTGTACAGTCAAATCACAATTTGCATTGGTGGAAGGTGATGTCCCCCCTTGCAGAGGCTATCAGCTGAAGAGGGATGTTCTCTGGACCAGGCTGCTTGGGCTAATGGAAATGAATGAATGTCTATTGCAGGGACTTTGGCCAGTTGGCAGTGGAGCTGCTGGACCAGTCATACAAGCAGGACGAGCAACTGGCAATGAAATTGCTGACCTACGAACTGAAGAACTGGAGCAACGCCACATGCCTGCAGCTCGCAGTGGCAGCCAAGCACAGGGACTTCATTGCTCACACTTGCAGCCAAATGCTGCTCACAGACATGTGGATGGGTCGTCTCCGAATGCGAAAAAATTCTGGCCTAAAGGTCAGCACTGTTTTAAAATAAAATTAACAGTCAGAGTAGTTCTAATAGATGGTAACAGTGCTCACAGCAAATCAGTAAACCATATTTCGGGTGATTATTTGTAGTGACATTAAGCAGAGTATATTCTTCCCGTGTTCAGTTTTTCAGCAGGGAGCTTATCACAAACCAAGTTCAAAGTTTGTTACTTAGGCTTTTCATCATCTTTCTCAAAGCCTCGTCCAGCATCAGAGTTATCAGAATAGGAATTGAGTCAGGAGGTTAGTATGTCACCCTGCCTAGATACTTGAGGAGTTAGTCAAGGTTTTTAAAGGTAAATAGAGAAAAAGGATGTATAAGTAAATTAACTGCTAGTGAAAGGTGCATGCTGATACAACAACCTTCCCCAGAACAGGCCAAAGAAAGCAATACAAATTGTCTTACAATCCCCTGCCAGTCTTTCTGATGACTGACCTGAAGGGACTACCTTAGAGGATCTAGAGGATAATTCAATTTTTGAAGCTCTTTAAGCTTTACTTCCACAGTTAACAAAACTGCTAACAGAGCAAAGTGAGTTCTGAGAGGTGAATTTGTGTCCATGTGTCCATGGGCTGGAATCTCTTACCTTCACCAAAGTACTCACCAGTCAGTACATATCCAGGAATTGCCTCTTCCTCCCAGATGACTGAGAAATATTTTCAGTGAAGGACTTCTCTCTCCTACATTAACTGTGTGTGTGAAAACTGGTAATTGCTCAGCTATTTTTCTGTGTGAAAAATTGTTTGGAAATGGCAGGCATGCTTATGAGTACATGCATCGTTATCCTACTGGGTCTAATGCAGTGACAGTGATGAATGAGAATAAGTGGCTGATAACATTCTCATCATCCTCCTGTAGCATCTGTGTGTAAATATTTTCCTGCATACAGAAAGAAATCATTCTCGCATTTGGAGACATCTTTACTATCTATTTTTCTGAATCAACTCACAGGCACATTGCCCTTCAGGACTGCTGCTTTGTTCACTACTTGACTTGGAGATATTCAGCATGGGTAAATGGGGATTGGGGCAGCAACTCTTTTCCCACTGCATGCTTTCTTCTTTGCAGCATCCATCTCTTAAGCCATAAAATAGACCATTCCTTCACAATGAGTAACTGAAGGTTACAGACTCCGTTTCCTTTCAGCTTCTTGTAGCATTAGGGCTTTACAAGGATCCTTTACTCAGTTTCTAGTCTGTGTTTTATTTCACTGAAGCTCATTAGCAGGGCCTGTTTAAAGCTAAAGCAGGCTTCAAGCTACATGAGCAAGAGGCAGCATGGCAAAGAAATAAATTTGGAAGCATGAGTCATGGATTATTTCCCATGAACAATTTTCTCCCGTCAAAACTGGCAAATGGCAACAATGCTGAATGTAATTCTTTAGACTCTCGCCAGGGATGTAGAGCACCAATGCAAGGCAGAGAGTCAGTTGTTAATCCTGCTTATTCTTAAAAATAGCCTCTCTGGGAAGTCAGGTCTGCCTGTAAGCCCCTCTCCCTGGACACATCCTTTTGCAACAAGACAAGTGCAGGAGCAGTGCAGGCAGCCTAGTGCTCAACTCTTCCGAGGCTGGGCACAGCATTCATATACTCTAACTGCACCTAATTGTGGTACTTTCAATGGTCTCAATAACACACATGCTGTCTGTTGATAAGATGAGCACAATCTATCAAACCATCCTGACATGCCAACAAGCTAACTATCTGGTTTCACTGTCATTTAGGGAAAGATTTATAACAAAATCATTTTCCATGAGTTTACAACAAAACCAAGAAAAGCTATTGTCCTTGTGAATATAGACAGGCCACTTCTTTTTGTATTATTATGATACCTCTTCAGGATACTACTGATTTAACCCCAAGCATTATTCATTGCATATATCCACACAAGGTCATTTTAATGGTTTGTGCACTCCCACATCATAAGAGAGGGTAGGCAGAAAAGAGAGAGCTAGCATTAATGTGAGCATTACACAGCTGCCAGGTTATTGCAGCAAAATCTGAGGGCACCACATAGTTAAACACATCAGCATTTGTTATTGCTGGCTTTGCTTTGTATCCTCAGATCCACACACACTTATGCCTTGACTACCTGTGTGGTTTAAGTATGGACACAGAGAGCTTGAAAGCTATTAACCCTCTCTGTAGAAATTAATACTGCTTGTGTGTCATTTACACTGATATTGTCTATCGTGTAAAATACAGGTCTGAACACCCCTGTGGTCCCACCTGCCATTGACCTTATGCAATGTTTTGTAAATATATTCTGGTATGTAGCAATATACATCTGATGAGCAAGCAGTTAAAATATTCAAGAGAGGCATTTGCAGCAATGCTAATAGAAGTTACTGCTTTGTTTCACTACGGAGCTCTGGTATTACCCCAAGTGACAAATACTCAATTGTCATAGAGACTCACATGCATGCTTATCTTTCGTTTCCTAAATGTCCTGAGGGAGTTGTTCCATTTGATACAAAGTAACCATCATGACTGTAATCTGTTTACTATTATGATGATTATTGTTATCATTATTATTGCTTCAGGTAATACTAGGAATTCTACTTCCTCCTTCAATTCTCAGCTTGGAGTTCAAGAACAAAGATGATATGCCTTACATGTCCCAAGCCAATGAGATCCACCTTCAAGAGAAGGAGCCAGAGGAACCAGAGAAGCCCGTGAAAGAAAAAGAGGAGGAGGACATGGAACTCACCGTAAGTCCTGACAATAAATAACCAGCCTCAGTGCTGTCAATTTGCTATTCCCACCTCTGTGGGTGTCGCAGGCTGTCTGATGACTAAATTTAGCAGATGATAGGATACCACTCTTAACACTCGCGTCTCCTTGGTGGGACTCAAACCAGACAAGTTGGCATCATTGTGTCTCGATGTTGAAACAGTGCATGGTGATGCTGAAACATCGTGTTGTGATGTAATATTCTCATAATTTGATTCAATTTGATGCTGTGTTGTCTGAAATAAATTTATGAGATTTCAGAATTGAAAGCACTCAGCCACAATAGATGAGCAGGCCTCTCTGGTAGAAAAGAATGTCACTAAGTCTTCCTTTGGGTGGAAATGCCCAGATTCATAGAAGCTAGAGATTTATTTTTTTTCTTTTGGTTAACTTCATTAGAGGGCAAGTAAGTGTGCAAACAGGCAAGAAAAATTATGAAAGCGTTTTTCAAAATTCTTCATGAATGTGCAGTCATTGCCACTCACATACACACATGCAGTTTTTAATCCAGTTAAGACATTAGCAAGCACCTAGACAGCTCAGCCCTTACTAAGAGCTTCTGCAGCTCTGCAGAATTGTGTAAGGAAGGACTTGGCTGTATTAGTAATATATCCTTAGAGGAATAATTTGCACAAAAGAGAATCCAATAGCTAAAGCTCTGAAAACTATACAAGTCACCTACTTACAGTATCTCGTTCTCAGACTTGTTTGACAATTTTGGGGCAATTAGCATATGAACTGTCAGACGTGCCTTAGCTTAGTTTGGTTTCCTTTGGTTTGGGTTTGATCGTGGTGTCTTTGAAAGGCTTAAAATGCAACCCCAGTTGTTCAAGGTCAGGATAGAGGCATGGAAGTAAAAGAGATTATCCTGGTTAATTTAACCAAAAAAAAAAAAAAAAAAAACCAGACTGTTTCCCACAGGCAAACAGCAGGAGCTGCCCACAGGACCCCGTCTGCAGGCAGGCAGAAGGACCTGCCTACAGGACCCAATATGCAGGCAAGCCGAAGGAGCAGCCCACAAGACCCACCTACAGGACCCGTTTGCAGGCAAGAACCTGGCCGTTGGGAAGGACCAGAAGCCAGAATAGCAGCAATGGGCCATTCTCCACTCATTAGCTGTTAACTCCAATTTACTATCCCTGGCTTCTGATCCACTTATGAAGTGCCTATTCAAATCAAATAAGCACTTTGCAATCTGCCTTTTTCTTGGCAATGGGGAGAAATTCGGGGAGGAAGTCATTTCCATCTCTCTGCAGTTATCCCAGCTCCTGGTTTCTTGTCTACAATACTGTGTTTCCTTTTTGCCTTCTGACTCCTGTTACAAGGAAGTGATGTGTGAATTGGATCTGCTTTACCAGATGAGTCTTAGATGTTCCCTGCCTTGTCCCTTCCATGTGCTGACGGTCGTATTGCTCTTTCCTGTCATTGACTCTGCCCTTAATTCCTTCAAATTTGATGCATCATTCTAGTGAAGTTTCAGACACTTGTAACCTTTTCTGTGAAATAAGAACTGTTTCCATGGAGTCCAGCAAGTTTAGAAATAATATATTTGGTACATTAGTTAATATTTCTGTACATAATCTATACTGTGCATTAGGACACCTTTGCATATATTTCTGTGGTTAGATGCCATAGCCAGTTATATTTAGTCATCTTCAGGCACTGTTTCAGGAAGAGTGTTCCTACCTGACATGTTTTAAATACAAAAAATATTTTAGATTAAAATTTTGCATTGTTCCAGCCTCAGTCAAATGGTCTGGCGTAAATTATCACAAGTCTCTTTTTCACTGATGAGAGGATGCCTGCAAGAATGTTTGGGAAGTGCATTTGTGAAGTTTCCCTTTAGCCACACACTATGGATAAGGATACCTTATTCATAACTAAGATTAATAATATATTGTGATATCCCAAATGTTTATTCAATTGCTGAACTGGCTCAATATATCAGTCACTCACCCTAACCATAGCTTGCAACTCTTGTATTCAGGATGATCTGCACATTTTTCTCCACATTCTTCTTTTCAGGACAGATTTTTTTTTTTGTGATTACTACAGTTTTCTTTTATTCACTTACTCTAATTGGCACATGATTACTTAAAATATTTTGAAATTTTTTCAGTGGTTTGGGTTTCTGAGCTTTGTTCAGCTTAAAACTTAAACTAAATTGATGAACTAAAAATAATTTTGGTCACCTCGGAAGTCCATTTCTGTCAAATAATGTATCATCCAAACAATCTATCTAGGTCTATTTCTAAACATTCCCAGTGAATATTTCTCAAGTCTCTGTAGTTCTGTAATATTGCACCCATATGCATTTTTATAAAAGTATTGCTAAGATAAAGAGATCACACCTAGTCAAGGTCTGTTTATTAATTTTTCTTGACGACTTGTGTGTCCTGCACTGCTAAATCCAGGTGACTAGTGACAGACCCAGAGAATCAATTTCTTCCTCTGGACTGCTCTTGTGCAGAGTGGATGAGGTGCAGGGCCACAGTGATTTTTGCGCTATTTTACACCTCATTTGCATAGAATAATGTGATCATACAGACGGCAGCAACAGTGAAGTAGGTCTCTGCATCCATGCATCTGCATGCAAGTATGTATTTATTTCATGCTCCTCTCAAAAGATCTGGTGGGGAGCTGAACATTTGAATATACTATAAAGATGTATGTTTATTCACTTGTTACTCACACCTGCTTTCAGCTTTATAACAGATATATGAGTGCTGGGCACACATTTCTTTAACACCTAGATGCTAGGCAACAGACTTGCCTTATAGCAGCTACTCACAAAACCACACTTGAATACTGCTCTCATCACGGCTCCCTCAGCACCAAGGAATGTAGACGGTTTATGCACAGAGCTGCCACTCATTAATCCTGAATATTAGACATAGAGGAGTAGGAGAGCACTAAAGTCTAAAGGCCAGGGACATTTTGTATTTGCACAATGTCTTGATGAGGGCCTTAATTAATTGCTGATATTTCAGAACCCCCAGAATTCTCCCCTCCTCCCAGAATAACACTGATTCTGGAAAACCATAACTAGGAGCATCCTTATCCCTATTCAGTGCCTTATTGTTTGGGTATTAGAGTTTCCCAGTAAAAGGTCTTATTTCAGAACAGAATAACTCATCTAAGTCCTTTAGAAAAAGTTTCAGTTGATTTGCTCATTTTGTTCTAATTTTCCACAGCAAATAGGAAGTTTGGATTTCCATGGACATCACTAAGAATCTGAGTTAGGACATTTCAGAAGCAGCAGAGCTAGTTGTGTTGGTCTCTGGCTTCACATTATCTCATATTTAGTACATATGCTTGGCCTTTTCTCCATGGCAAGAACTAATCAAACATTATATCACTAAAAATATGGTTCTTAAGATAGGAGAGGTTGAAGTCTACTGTCCTTGTGTTCCTGGCTCAACTCACCCACCCCACTGGGAGATGTTGCACACTGTATTTCACATGTTAGCAGCAAGGCACCCCTTCAGTTCATCTGGAAAACAGTAGTGGGAGACACTGCCAGCGGTCACATGACAGAAGTGCTTGCCCTCTCTTAAGGAGGGATTTCCCTCAGTTTCTCTGAGGGTTTTGGAAACCCCCCATACTGCCACCACACAACTGCCCTGGCATGCTCCATGCTCAGCAGCCAGGATGACTGAACTTGAGCTCCTGGTACTTTAACCCCGCTTCTCTGTATTCACTTTAAAGAACTACTGAGCACATGCCAAATCCAGTTTTACACACCTGTAACTCAAAGGCATTAAACCTTTTTTCCCAGCAGTATTTCAAGACAGAGAACGGTAACCTTAGAACAACTACCATGGATGCAGCATTTCCATACATAGCGTAGCTACAGCGGGGTATGCAGAGAGAGGTGTAGCATATCCACACAGCCATGTACCATTTCCACACCAGTTCTGTGTGAATATGGGGTAGGTCTATATGTAGGATGTAGATTTTACTAGGGGTAAAATTTGGA
Source organism: Athene noctua (assembly GCF_965140245.1). Taxonomy (NCBI): domain Eukaryota; kingdom Metazoa; phylum Chordata; class Aves; order Strigiformes; family Strigidae; genus Athene; species Athene noctua. Next base: position 58,778,387 of record NC_134077.1, on the reverse strand, counting down.
GAGCCTATGATCATTCTAGCATGACTGACATTCCAGTTATTTAATTTAAAACAGATAGATATATTATAGGATAATTAATATATATTAATGCAAAAATGCACAACCCAAAACTGTCCTGATTCCCTACCAGTTAACAGTCCTCAATTGCACAAAACAAAATCTGGAAAAAAAAAAAAAAACACACAAAAAACAAACCCAACAGAAAACCAGAATCCTGATTAGAAAAATCTCCATGTAAAAACTACGCACACATCAATCACCTCAGGCTAAAATGATGCAGTTGAACTGTACTTTACAATGTAGTTGAGCTGCTGTCAGGCTTACCTTGTATGACTCATGGTGAATCATGGACAAAATTTTGTATTGGAGAAAGATATGCCGCCCACACAGAGCAGTGTATTGAGTTATTTCCACCCTATTGCTTCCCCCTCCATGGGAAAACACATTTGTTCACATTTGACATTGCAGCTATTTTATTACACAGTCACTTCAGTTATTTCTGTATGTTTCTAATGAGGAGGCTTTTCAATTTCTTAATACTGTGAAATAATTAACAGTCGGGGACATCAGGTCAAATCTAATCCCCAACCATCTCTGAAAAATTCCTCATCTGTAGCATGGGGGAGGGGAGAGGTTAGTATTGTATAATACAGTTAATTAAAAAATAATTAGAACAAGGTAAAATTACAGCATCATTAGCAACAAGAAAACAATAGCAAACAGGAAATCAGCATCCATGAGCTGAAGCATAAATTCAGGTACTGAAAGAACATTATCCTGAAAACATCCACAACTCACTGATTCTGGTAAGCACTAAGGATGTCTCAGAATTAGTAGATTTATAGAACTGTGAAGGTTTAAACTCTGTAAAATAATCCTTTTTACTAAAGCACGGCACTGTTCATTTGTTAAAGCTGACAGCGTTCATTTTCACTCTGCTGCAAAATTCTTGAGCACCAGAGGACAGCAGAGGCAAAGCTTTGGGAAAAGCTACAGAAAATTGTAGCATCAGATGACAGCTTTCTCTAAAACAGCATCAGAAGGTAGAGAGAAGCAAAAAAATTAGTACCTTCTTGGAATATAGTTTTCCCAGAGCATTCAGATCATACTCCACGTTTGTTCCCAAATAAACAATCCCTGATATAGATCAAGGAATCACTTTGGGTTTGTAGATTTCAGCTAATGATACCTGGGGTTCTGTGAAGGTTATGTAATCTCTGCTACTGTAGTTATATTCAGTAAGTTTCATGTTCTTGAATACTATCTGCTTATCTGATAAGAACACTTCTCCTCTGCTTGACAGCCACTTCATCTTCTTCCTTTTTTCTGAAACTCTTGATGTACTTCTAAGGGGTTTATGTGCTCTGTGAGAATCACCAAGAGATATATTTAATTTTTTTCATATGCATTGTTTTATCTACATGTAAGGTAATGAAATTAGAAATCTGCAGGTGTAAAAAAGTAAAGGAAATAGGTAACTTCGTCAAAGCGGGCCACAGTTTTAAGAGGATCTCAGCAGATTAGTTTCGTGGCAGTATACTTGTGTCCTGAATCTTTGTTCTATTTTACTAAAAAATGTGCAGGACAACACCTGTGTATAGTCAAATTCAAGAATATAAGGAACCACATGAAAAGTAATAATACCAGAGGAAAAAACTAACTACATAAATGAAATGAAGGAGAAATGCTAGGCAGGAGCTATCTAGGACCATACATGGTCCTAATAATGTTACAAATATCTAGACTGACTGAAAGGGAAAAAAATATGGTCATTTATTATCATTGCAAATTACTGTTTTACAGGACCAAAGACCTATATGAATAGTTCCACATGAGGCCCAGAAAAAGGAGGAAAAGGAACGATTGTGATTCTTACTTTCAAACATGTGAAAGTGCATACCGTGTAGCTCACCTGAAGCTGATTAGTTAACATCCTGTTGCATCAGAGAGCACAGAGATAGATAAGAGAAGGATGTTTTTATTGAAAGACAGTATGTTTGACATCTAACTGTTCTCTTTAGAGGCTTAGTTCCCATGTTTTTAAGTTGCAGATGAGAACAATGTTATCTTCAGGATGGTGAAAGTTTGCTTCAGTTAACGTAAAAGTACAAAAGTGCTTTGATCTACTTTTAGAAAAACATTATAGAAGCATTTAAATAAAAGCATCATCGGGCAATCCCTGCATAGGATTGAGATAGGACAGTTGTCTCTCAATTCTTGCACTTGCTTTCATGTGCAGGAGTGCTACAATCTACAGATGCTGCCACAAACTAAATAGTAAGAACTTGTTCAGGTCACAGTGACCTAAAATCCACTCTTAGTCTATTATTCACAAAAGATTTGTTTCAGAAAGAAAATTTAATAGATCATGCTGTACTCTAAATACAAAGGAAAAGCTTCTTTTAAGCATTAACTTCAGTGAGTATGTAGTTCAGTCACTCCTTCCACTTCTCTGTAGCTGACCATGAAGTTAATGAGTAAATAAAATATTACCATCTTTTGCCTGTTAGGTTTTCACTTACAGCTGAGGACTTAAGTATGTGTTTCTGGAGCTCAGTATAACTCTTCAGTGACGCTGAATTGCAATGGTAACAGTGAGATCAAGTGCATAGCAGTCTGGAACTTCATTATGGAAGAAGCTAAAATCACGATCTTTCAATCCAAGGCCTTAATGCTGCAGTGAACTCTACTGGTCAGTCCTCTACATCCACGTGAAGTTCACTGTGGGATGATCGCCTGTGACAGATCCGATGATCAATGTAAAAAGAGTCACTGGCTTCATTGCTTCCAGTCCAGCAACTGCCAACTCATCTTTCCCCCTGTTGTTCTCTCTCAGTCTCAGCCTTATGGACTTCTCTCTTTGTTTAAAACCAAAACTTACCTGTTTTCTGTCTGCATCTGTTTATTGTATAGAAGTATGCCACAAAAAGCTGTTGTCAGGTAAAAATTTGCTGTCCATAGAGCAAAAAGGAGCAATATTTTCTACATTTCATTTTTTGTTCACCAGTCAAGGTTTTCACACTGGTGCTGACTTGCTGCGAAGGCATTGCTTTTTTGGTTTACAAAGTATTAAACAGAAGCTTCCCTGCAAAAAAGATAATCTGAGAACAAAGCATTTTTATACCTAGCTATGGTTCCCTAGTTTTGTCTAAAGATCAAGAAATCGGAGAAGTTTTGAATATTTTCCTTCTGGAATTTTAAAAAAATAGCTTAATTTGTCACAAAGAAAGATACACAAAAATGTTCTTTCTTGTAGGCCATGCTGGGACGAGGGAATGGAGAGTCCTCAAGAAAGAAAGAGGAAGAGGAAGTTCAGACCAGGCACAGACTGATCCCTGTTGGAAGGAAAATTTATGAGTTCTACAATGCTCCCATTGTTAAATTTTGGTTTTACACAGTAAGACATCTTTCCTGTTCTATTACTACTGTTTGGACAAATACTGAAATTGGATTAAGGTCATCTTGTGTATTTCATTGAAAGTCTGCACCTGCATGCATCGGAGGGCTTACCCATATGTAGTTTGATTAAACTCATTTGTGGAGGTCAGCTAGCATGTACAAACCTGTCTAAGACTTCTAAAGATTACCATTTAATTCAGGAATTTAATGGTTAACATTTGAATGACTGTGTATGTTGTTCCTCAAATACAATAATAAGTGGCAGTTTGCTACACTCAGCGCTCCCAAGGAATTCCTTGTAGGAGAATTCCTAACAGAAGTCCCAATAGTAAGTCCAATGGGAGGCTGGCCTGAATTGGGATATCAAATTGTATAATAATTAATGAAAAAAAAAAAAAGCAGTTAGAGCACATCTTGGAACTTTTTCTTTGTTCTGTTTTGACTAGTCTACGGAGTGTCTCTCAGAGAAAGTGTAAGAATTCACAAGGTAACAAAGACATGAGTAGCAGCTAATGTATATTTTTCAGGGACGAATTACATCAAATCAGTATAATCTCCCTGTATTATAAAGAAACAGACCTCAGAGATGGAGCAGAAAAAAAACTATGTCATGTATTTTGACTAAAGTTAGAGAGTATCAAAAACTTTGGAGGGTATTCTCACAGATAAATTAGTAACTGGTATATTAAAGTTATTATGTGGATACAAAGATGTTTGGCAATTAGTCTTCAAGAGTAATATTAATTATTCATTATCAAGCTGGAAGCAGAGATTCCATTAGGGTTTCTCCTATATCAGGTGCTATCTGATATTTTAATTCAAAACTTGGGTGATGGAGTAGAGATTAGTTATTAAATTTAAAAATTAAACTAGGATGTAGAAGAATGAGATCAAAAAGAAAAATGAACACAAAAAGTAATCCTTTCAGCCTCCTTGGCTGGAATATGCTATCCCAGTTCAACTTCTGCATCATATGATGAACAGGGACTGGTTTGAAGGACACAAAAAAGAACAAGAAAAATGTTTCAAGAGGTCTGTAAAACATGACATAAGGCGAAAGATTTAAGGAAATTAGGTTGTTTTCTCTGGAAAAAAAGAAGTCTGCAGAAGGAATATAATAGTCTTTAAAATTGTGTAAGTAGCTGCAGAGAGGAACAAAATGGAATAATCTCCAGATCCTTGCTGAATAGGACAAAAAATAATGGCTTAAATTGCAGCAAGGCAATTTAACCACATTTCTAGGTAAGATGTTAGGAAACAGTTTCAAACTGCTCTGAAAAGTACTGTGATAAACTATGTCATAAGATGGTAGATTTTCCAATATTAGTGGTTTCTATCTTTTCAAAATATATGTCCACTATGGTACACTGTAATTAATCCTGTCTCAGCACCATGGAACTGGCCAGATGATTTTGGGTGGTCCTTCCCAGTTATATTTTCCATCATTCTGCTGAATACACAGCAAAACACAAAGAATGCATCCTTCTGTAGATGACTTCTTAGAAGAAAAATTGCCTTGCTGAGATCCAGACAAAACATCTACAGACAGAAGGAACAATTCACAGGAACAGAGACTAAACTGTGGTGGACAGCTTATGCTAGCAAAGAGCTGCACTTTGGCAACCTGCAGTAACTACTTGCTGAACTGTGTGGCCACTAATCAGTTAATCAGTCCAATGAGTCTGGAAACTGCTCATCAGCATCCTAGTCTCATTATCATTTGTAATATGTATTATGCATAACCAGAAAAGTCTTTATACTGTAAACAGAAAGAAGCCTCCTGGTTCTCCTGTTAGTTCAGTTCTGAAATGGGAGAAAAAGGTCACTATTGCATTTCCATTTAAACCTGTTCCTACAGTTTTATGTCCTGAGGCAGGTCTCAATCAAGGTCACTTACTAAAGCTGGATCTTGGCTACGGTGAACTTGAAGAGCAAATTAAGGTGAATTCTGGCTGCAGTGCTTGACCAGATGTGTGTATTGAGTAACTCCTGGAGAGCAAAGCAAAGCAACTTTCAGATGAGTGTTAAAATTGCACAGCCTATCACACTTTTTATAAGTACACAGACAGAAATACTAATCATAGATTTCAAAAGAAATCCTCCAAATTTTATATTACACAGTCCAAAATGCAAGAAAAGTGACTACACTTATGGCTATTGTATGCCATTTAAAATAATTCGATTATTCTTTATCTACCTACCTACTATTACTCTATAGTTATATCCACCTTCATTCTTAAAATACACAAGAGTGCGTAAAATGCGGGGATGTTTGAGTAAGTAACATTTCAGCTCAGCAGATGAGCCAAAATAAACAGCTTTTTCTCAACCAAAAGAACTTTAGCCTTTCTCTCTGATGTGCAGTAGTTTCAAAAGTCAACTACTCTGTACTGTCAATGTTTGGTTAATGGTTGGACTAGATGATCTTCAAGGTCTTTTCCAACCTAGACGATTCTGTGGTTGTGTTTTGTGGCTGTTGTATTGAAAACCATGACTCAAAGGTTTCATCTCACAGATTGCTGGAGGAGAAGAGTATGGCCTTCGTCTTTTAACTACAAGCTTTAGACTGAGATGCTAGTAGGATGTAATAGGCCACATTTCTACCTCTTCTGAGGAGGAATAGCAGCAGAGGGAATTGAACCCCAAGTAAGAGTCATCTTCTAAACATCAAAACAGCTTTGCCCTAAATTTTGCATTTTGGGACCAGTTCGCTTTATGATCATTTAAGTTATTGCAGTCAGTGAGAAAAGGAAGGGTATTCTCTCCTGAAACACTCTCCTGCTGGTACAATTTCCAGGTTTGTCACTTACCATAATGACTATTGGAGTATTTTCTATAGAATAGGACAGCATCCATAGGAGGGCAGGGAGCAACCAACCATAGAAACTTCTTAGCAGGTATTCCTCTCTTTAGTTTCTTCAGGTACTGTCCTCAAGGGTGAAAATGACAGCCCCTAGCTCTCTGTCAAGCCATGTAAAACCAACAAAAAGCAGGATCAGTTACATGTGTAGTAGCACTGTCAAAGAATCTTGAGTACCAGCATGGTCAGCTGTACCAAGCTTGATCACAGTGTGGGATCAGGACATCCTCGTGGAAGGCAAGAACAGGTTACAGGTCTGAGGAGAGAGAAGGATAGTGAAACTCACTATCTGAAGGGCTTGTTTCTTGGGTTAAAATGGTGCAGTTTCAGCATCATTTTATTCTTAATTTAAGATGCTTTTTTTTGCTAAGCAAAAACTTTCAGCAGTTTTAAGTAAATCTGAATTGAGAAAAAAGAAAAAAGCCAAAACCCCCCAGCACCTCAAAAGAAAACCAAGAAGAAAAAATGCCTAATTACACTGAAGGACTTGTGGTTTCTGTCACCTTTGTAACATTAACGTCCCTGTTCTTTTGCCATACTAACTGCAAATGTTCACTAAAGCCTGCTGAGCCAGACCAAATCAATAATAATAAGAAATAATAATTAATAATCAGTAAGACCTAAGAGGAGCATGTTAGGTGACAGTATCACCTGGCTTTTTGCACTATAGATGTTATTTCAGCTAGGAGGTGTGCATCCAGTTCTGACTGCCCAGACAGATGGTAACCTAGATGCTGATCTAAGTCAATATAAACAAAAAATGTTTCTATAAATTCATTAACAACAAAAGGAGGATTAGGGAAAATCTCCCTCCTTTATTGGAGGCAGAGAGACATGGTAATAAAGGATGAGGAAAAGACTGAGGTGCTCAATGCCTACTTTGCCTCAGTCTTTGGCAGTGGAACTGGCTGTTCCCTGCACACCCAGCCTCATGAGCTGGGAGATGGGGAGGGGAAGCAGAGTGAGGTCAGCACAGCTGAAGAGGAGGTGGTCAGAGACCTGCTGCACCACTTGGATGCACACAAGTCTGTGGGACTGGATGGGTGACACCCAAGGGTGCTGAAAGAGTTGGCAGATGTGCTCGCCAAGCCGCTGTCCATGATTTACCTGAAGTCATGGCTGACTGGGGAGGTCCCACTGGACTGGAGGGTAGCAAATGTGACACCCATCTACAAGAGAGGCAGAAAGGAGGATCCAGGAAACTACAGACCTGTCAGTCTGACCTCGGTGCCAGGGAAGGTCATGGAGCAGGTCATCTCGAGTGCCATTACAAGTCATATAATGGACAACCAGGGGATCAGGCCCAGTCAGCATGGGGTTATGAAAGGCAGGTCCTGCCTGACAAACCTGATCTCCTTCTATGACACGATGACGCAACTACTGGATGAGGGAAAGGCTGTGGATATCGTCTACCTGGATTTTCGAAAAGCATTCAAAACAGTCGCCGATAAACTTCTCATAGAAAAACTGGCTGCCCATGGCCTGGATGAGCACACGGTCTGCTGGGTCAAGCACTGGCTGGATGGACGCTCCCAGAGAGTGGTGGTCAGTGGAGTTAAATCCAGCGAGTGGCCACTCACAAGTGGTGTTCCTCAGGGCTTGCTGTTGGAACCATTTGTGTTCAACATCTTTACTGAGGATCTTGAAAAGGACACAGAGTGTGTCATCAGTAAGTTCGCAGATGACACGAAGTTAAGTGGGAATGTTGATCTGCATGAGGATAGGGAGGCTCTACAGAGAGACTTGGATAGATTGGATCTGTGGGCCAACATTAACGGGGTGAGCTTCAACACGGCCAAGTGCCAGGTCCTGCACTTGGGCCACAACAGCCCCCTGCATGGCTACAGGCTTGGGGAGGTGTGGCTGGAGCTGTTTGGGAGAGAAGGATCTGGGGGTTCTCATTGACAAGCAGCTGAACATGAGCCAGCAGTGTGCCTGGGTGGCCAAGAAAGCCAACGGCATCCTGGCTTGTGTCAGAAATAGTGTGACCAACAGAGGGAGGTGAGAGTCCCCCTGTGCTCTGCACTGGTGAGGCCACACCTGGAGTACTGTGTCCAGTTTTGGGCACCTCAATACGAGAGAGATCTCGAGGTGCTGGAGCGAGTGCAGAGGAGGAAAACAAAGCTGGTGAAGGGCCTGGAGAATAAATCCTGTGAAGAGCGACTGAAGGAGCTAGAACTGTTTATTTTGAGGAAGAGAAGGCTGAGGGGAGACCTCATCACTCTCTACAGCTACCTGAAAGGACATTGTAGAGAAGTTAGTGCTGGTCTCTTCTCACGGGTAATTAGTGACAGAGCAAGAGGGAATGGCTTTAAACTGCAACAGGGGATGCTCAGACTGGACTTTTGGAAAAAAATTTCACAGGAAGAGTGGTCAGACAGTGGAATAGGCTGCCCAGGGAGGTGGTGGAGTCACCATCCCTGGATGTGTTTAAGGGTTGTTTAGATGAGATGTTGGGGTATATGGTGGTTGGACTCAATGATCCCAAGGGTCTTTTGCAACCTGAATGATTCTATGATTCTATGAATATTGCTCTCTATTTCCTATAGAAGTGTTAAGGGGAAACCAGTATCCAGACCTGAGCATTGCAACCCATCATTGTGCACAAACTGAAAGACACATGAGACCATTTTCTCCTCTTTTTTTATGTAGACAAGAAGCAGTGGTTTAACTTGCTGTCTTCTCTGTACTGACAGTTATGACCAGTGTAAAGAATTCTCATGTTCTTCAAACCAGCAACTGGAAGAAAAGCCAGAACCCTGTGGCTTTTACACAGAGCAGAAATTATGTCCTCTAACAAATATAACAAGACTATAAATCCTGGTCTGTGAGGTGCTGAATGCTGAAGTAATCCTAACCAAAAGTCTCAAGCCCCTCTGTGGTTGTTTCACCTTAAGTCTGACACCAAGTACACAATAGTTGTGAGTAACATGCAACTGAGAGAGATAAACTGTATTGAATAAGCTTTCTGCCACGATGACTGAAATGTTCATTCAAAGAAATTATTCCTCTTTTCTGTGATTTAAATTTGGCTTAAGATTCATTTTCTGGTAGGACTGCTGTTTGAAAGGCAAAGTAGACAGACAGATGGATTCTGGCCGCCACATATCCCAGCCACAGCCATTCACTCTTGCTACAGCCCATGCTCCAGTGTGACACATGGGTTTCTCTGTTTTATGAACCTGATGATGCAATTTGTCTGCCTTGTCTTTTTTTGACTGACCATTTCATTACATTCAGCACGTAGAATGAAAGGAAAAATAAACTAAAAACATAATCCATGCTTTCTACTGGATCAAAAATTAGGCCAGAAAGTAGATATATTTGAGAAAGAAAAGCAAAACAGTTCTGTGTAAAAACTTGCAAAAAATACAACACAAATGAATGCATGGCTACTCCTGGCTATTCGTTGTAGCAATGTGAGTAAGAATAGCAGTGTTTTGGGGAGGAATCATGGTATAGGTTACGTCAGTACTACACTGGGTATGGGTATGAAGACCTCTACAACACCTAGGACCTTCTGGCCTCCAGGCAAGGATTGTGCAAAAAGGATTTGTAATGCCAGAGTCAGCCTAGGCTAGGGGAACAGGAAGAAAAAGCACAGAGGAGTGGTGTTACAGGAGTAACTTTTAATCTTTTAAGCAGATGAGGGAGAAATCTTCACATAGGTAATGTAGTTTGGTAGTTGGCATAATGGTATCAGAGTTCCCATCACTGTGGGATGATCCAAGGGGACAGCATTAATACAACTTTGTTGGGGAGGCAGATGTAACTGGAGGAGAGGAAGTTTGTGCATGTATTTTATAGATTCCACACTGTCTGTGATTTAATGTGAGCTTTTTCAGACAACCCAGATCAGTGTCTGATCTTTTGTCTGTTTAACTCTGGTTACAGTGGAATTAGGAATATCAAGATATTCCTAATTCTCAATACATAAGAAACTCATTCAATCATATAAATATAGTGACTACTGATATTCATTTTCTTTCTTTGCAGCTGGCATATATAGGCTACTTGATGCTGTTCAATTATATAGTGTTAGTGAAGATGGATCGTTGGCCATCTACACAGGAATGGATTGTCATCTCGTACATTTTCACTCTGGGAATAGAGAAGATGAGAGAGGTAAAATCACCTCAACAAAGAAAGACAGAGTTAAAAGAAAAATTCGCTTTTTTTTTTATTTTAGTATCTGTTTTTATTATTTTTCTCAGGATAATTTTTGATGAACAGGCTTGCCATAAAATCACTTTTTTTTTTTTTTTCAGAAAAGCAGATGGATTGTTAAAAACACAGCACTAAAAATCTATCTTCCTCCATTCTGAAATCAATAATCTCTCTCTTTCTCCCACAGAATTTCTCTGTTCACATTTCTGTCATGCACATTTAATAGCATTCACAAGTATGGGGCAGTCTTCTGACATATTTTAAAGCTCAGCTATATTCCTTGAAATGTGGCCCAGAAACTGAAGTTTGTTTCAGGGAGAAGAAAAGGAGATGTGCTATAACAGAATGGACATGGAGACATGGTGATAGCATGACAACTGAAAAGCCCATGTTTGAATCCCCATCCCACCCTAACTAGAGTTCGTTCAAAATTTACAGCTGTTCTGTCTGTCCAAATATCTCATGCAAAGGCTTTAAATAAAACCAGCCATAACTGGGGGAAAACTTAGATCCACATTGAATATTGCAGCATATTTCTAAAAGGATTTTCCCCTTTTTACCTTGAAAATTTTTGCTAATTGTGTCAAGCAATAGCATCCATCTCCCTAAAGATGCTAAAGCAGACACATAGAACAGAGACAGAGCATTTAAGGTGGCACTTAGTCTGTAGGCTGAGTGAAGTTTTGCTGCCATCCCCTGCCCCTCATGGTCTCTTCCACTTGCAGTACTGCTGTGCCCTTTTCACTTGGCCAAACGCTCCTTCATTCCACAATGACACCGGAGGCCAAATTCAGCCCTGATGTGTGTGGGTGCGAGTCCTGTTGACCTCAACTGAAACAGCACATCTGTACCCCTGGGCTGAATTTATTACCATCTAAATTTGTATTTTCTGCGGCAAATGCTTTTGAGGACTAGACTAAAAATGGTCTTGCAACAGCTGCTTAGACATCAAAAATTAATTTCAAACACTGTACAGTAAACTCTATATTACTGATTAAAAGAACAGAGGAAAAGACCTTACTTGTGTGGCCTATAATGAATGTACTTCACTAACCAAAAGAAAAAAGGAAAACAGTGGCAATAGCCACACAAGGACTCTGCAACAATGATGAAGACAAAGCACCCCTGGCTCAGTCAGTGGGAGGCTGCCAGCAGGAATTGTGTGTGCCATTTTTGTCTAATCATTCACCCTAAATTGTCCTTTCCACAAAAGTTTATCAAGAACATTTGTCGTAATGGATTTCTAAGCAGATGCTGGTTCACAGAAGATGAGCCTAAAATTCATTCTGAAAATGAATTATAAGAAAATTATAAGAATGGCATTCATCTTTTTAAGGAACTGTATGAGTCTGCTCAAATGTTCTCAGCCTAAATATAGAAAACTAAAACAGCTTGTTAACTCACTAAAAGCTAGGAATTATTCATAGAAATCACTTGAGGAATAGTTTCAACAGTAACTCAGGAAAACAATCAGGTGTTCCAAATGATCTTAGACAGACATACAGAATGACAATAAATTCATAAGCTAAGATTAATTATTTTTGTGATTGTATTCTCAGTTGTGGAACTTAATTTCCAAAACCGGGTCTAAGTAGTAGCTAGTATCTCTCTGGATTAAATTCCAAACCCAGATCTTTATGGTTATTACTTATTTCTTGACAGTTTGATACACATTTTAGAATAATTTTCTTTAAATCTACAGCTTCTTTAAATGTGAATTTTCTGATGAAATATCTATATTTCCTCCTCTATTCCAAGACTCTAAGTATGGTCATTAAATTTGAAAAACAGAAGGATATACATATATTTCTTCTGATTTCATGGGGATTTTAGAATGAGTGAGGTTTTCATCTTTTTTAAGTGTCTTGCATATAGATACAGTCTAAGAATGGTCGAAATGAAAGATTTCTCAAAAAAATCAGTGTACATAAGATATTTATATGATAGGAGTCTATCAATCAGCTTTGGTTTTGGCCTGTGTGACATATATCTGTTTACTATAGATTTCTTAAAGCTTAAATTAAGTTAGCTTAATTCTTTTCCTCTCCATATCCTCTGTCCTTCAGATACTGATGTCAGAGCCCGGGAAACTGTTACAGAAAGTAAAAGTTTGGCTCCAGGAATACTGGAACGTTACTGATCTCATAGCTATCCTCCTGTTCTCCGTTGGGATGGTACTCCGTCTGCAAGATCTGCCACTCCGGAGCGATGGCCGAGTGATATACTGTGTTAACATCATTTACTGGTATATACGGTTATTAGACATCTTCGGAGTAAACAAGTATCTGGGACCATATGTTATGATGATTGGGAAAATGGTAAGAAATGTTGGTGCACTCCTTCTGTGTTTTGTCAGCACATTCTTGACTCATTGACTGATTGTCTTTGGCCAATGACATCACTGCAGATTTATCTGTATTTTTTTTTACACATTAGCGTTTTCATGTAAGCTAGAAATCAGTGCCTTGTTGAATCAAAATCTCAGCATAGACCCCCAGAATCAAGGATTAGACATTCCCTGTTCTGTTAGATAATGTATTGCTTGTCTTTCTCTGAGATCTTTCTTCAACAGCAAAACCATCCATCCTACACCTCTGTGCCTCATTTTCAGAAAATACAAAGGATGCTAATTCTGAACTAGTTGTAAATGAGGGTGGATCGTGAAGGTTAAAAAAAAAAGAAAGTGTTTTGTACCTTAAGACCCTCAAAGAAATGTGTTGTCATAGGCGTGATATGTTCAAAACTACAATGGCTGTGATTAAGACTAACTTTTCTATACTTTGCTCCAAATCCCTATGTTCTTCCATCTTTCCTGTTCAGGTGTGTCCTTGTGAGATGAGAAGTCCATTTGCATAACTGCAGCCTCTGTCTCATGGCCACATCACATGTACACAACATGGCAGGAGTGTGAATAGTTTATGTAATAGTAAATGCATACAGTAGGAACCAAGAGATATTTGCAGACAGATGTATAACTTCTGACTTTTTGGCTTTCTCTTTGTACTTTTCAGTAGAAATGTTGCATTAAAGCAGCATTTTGCTTGTATGAGTTAAATAAAATGGCTGAGTTTACAGATACACACACACAGGTCCTTGATATTTGAGTAACTGCACGTGTAGCTAATATACATGCTTATGTTTTATATGCAGTTATCCAGGCTTTGTTGTGTGAATCGTGGCTGTTTCATGCATTCTGGGTTTTAAGATTTCTTTTTTAAAAATAGAACAGAAAACCTTTAAAACTGACATTCAGTTAAAAAAGTAAACTGAGCATTAACTTTCCTAAATTCAAATATTACTGCTGTCTGATTGCTATATGGACAATAATCAGCAAGTCCAAATAGGCAGTCTCTTGTGTTTGCTTTACCGTGGTCCTTAAAGACCCAGCCAGCCTCCTTCCTTGCCATTATAGGAAAATATATGAATGCACGGAGTACAGTCTCTCCTTGGTATTACATTAGTCAAAACAAGTTCAGTGATTCTAAGCAGGTATAAAATTGAAATGCAAAATGTCCAGTCAGGCTCCCTATCTAACAGATGACCAGACAACCATTGCTTATCCCATTAATTTACCAGTTTTCAAGTCCAAACCCACAGTGTGTGTGTTTGAAAAAGAAAGAAATGCTTAGGGGAAAAGAAAACACACAAAATAAAGTAGTTGTTGAATTGTTATGCCCTGCAAATAGGATTGTGAAGTGTGCTACTTTTCTTCAAGGAAGACAATAGGATGTTGATGGGATGGGTTTTGGAGAGTTCCAGAGTACAGAGGTGTACTTACAGTACTTGCTGGAAATTGCTGTAAAAGGACAGCAGGACAAGAGAAAGGACCAAAGACCAAAGGGAAAACACTGCATTATCATCTGTTTCTTTCCTGCCACACCTGGACTATGTCCTTCCATCAGGGGATCTGGTGGATTCTGGGGCTTACACAATAGTCATTGTACAAAACTACAAAACAACTACCCTCCTACTTTGCTGTATTCTTCACAGGTGCCATGCACAAACAGTTTCAGAGTTGTGGTTCTAGCAGAGGCAGTCTGAAAACCAGTTCAATAATAAACAGATTGGCCATGAATAGCAAACTTCTAGTAGTCAGTGTTATGAGTGGCTGATAGGAGCCTAGATTCACCAATAGCATAAACATTGGTTTCTTTTTCTCCAGAGGTCAACACAGAAAGAAAGTGTTTGAAATTAGCAAAATAATATCATTTCCATTCCTTTGTTATTCTCACATGCGTACAACAAAGCAAACCTCACTCCACTTCCTGTGGGAAACAAATACAGGAAAATTACTAGTCTCTGTAGGCTCAGCACCCACCAAAGCATGTTGAATTTAGTGACCAGAGTACTCTGAAGGTGTGTGCAAGTATTGAAGGAGGAAAGTTCTTTTATTTTGTGCCTTCCTGTTATTTGCTTTTCATACCTCATCCAACCTTCCATGCACTCAGCAACTCTGACACATCCACTTTGCCCATACATCCAATGCCCAACTAGTTTATGTAAGAGAAATTTGCCTTTTGAATCTATTTTCTGGCCAACTTATTCCCCTGTGTAATGACCAGCCTATTTATATCATGCATAGAGTTCCCTGGGATTTGCACCTGCTTGCTCCAGGCTGCAGGGGGCTCCCATGTGTATTTTTGTTTGAATCACATGTCCATTTACCTCCTTGAGTTCTGTCTTTTTCATTTCATGGTCTTGCAAGTACCATTCAGTACTATGGAGAACACCAAGATGGTTGGACATATTTCTACAGAGTAAGCCCATCACAGCTACTGAGTTCCTCAACAGACCATATTCATCGCCTGAGCTTTTCACAGAATCATCCAGGTTGAAAAAGACCTTGAAGATCATCCAGTACAACTATTAACCTAACATTGACAGTTCCCAACTACACCATATCCCTCAGTGCTATGTCAACCCGACTCTTAAAAACACCTCAAGGAATGGGGACTCCACCACCACCCTGGGCAGCCCATTCCAACACCTAACAACCCCTTCTGGAAAGAAATACTTCCTGACATCAGTTTAGACAAACTTTCCCTGGTGCAACTTGAGGCCATTACCTCTTGTCCTATTGCTTACTTGGTTCAAGAGACTCATCCCCAGCTCTCTGCACCCTCCTTTCAGGGAGCTGTAGAGGGCGATGAGGTCTCCCCTCAGCCTCCTTTTCTCCAGACTAAACACCCCCAGTTCCCTCAGCCGCTCCTCGTACGACCTGTGCTCCAGACCCTGCACCAGCTTCGTTGCCCTTCTCTGGACACGCTCGAGTCATTCAATGTCCTTTTTGTAGTGAGGGGCCCAAAACTGAACACAGGAATCGAGGGGCGGCCTCACCAGTGCCGAGTACAGGGGTCAGATCCCTTCCCTGTCCCTGCTGGCCACGCTATTGCTGACACAAGCCAGGATGCCATTGGCCTTCTTGGCCCCCTGGGCACACTGCTGGCTCCTGTTCAGCCGGCTGTCAGTCAACATCCCCAGGTCCCTCTCTGACTGTCAGCTCCCCAGACACTCCTCCCCAAGTCTGTAGCGCTGCTGGGGGTTGTTGTGGCCCAAGGGCAGCCCCCGGCATTTGCCCTTATGGAAACTCCTCCAGCTGGCCTCAGCCCATGGCTCCAGCCTGTCCAGGTCTCTCTGCAGAGCCTCCCTACCCTCGAGCACATCAACACTCCCACCCAACTTGGGGTCATCTGCAAACTCACTGAGGGTGCACTCGATCCCCTCGTCTAGATCATCAATAAAGATGTTAAACAGGAGTGGCCCCAACACCCAGCCCTGGGGGACACCACTCGTGACCGGCCGCCAACTGGATTTAACTCCGTTCACCACAACTCTCTGGGCCCGGCCATCCAGACAGTTTTTTACCCAGCGAAGTGTGTGCCCATCCAAGCCACGAGCAGCCAGCTTTTCCAGGAGAATTTTTTATCCTGAGCTGTTGTGAGTAAGTTTTAGACTCAAGAGGAAAAAATTACTCTTTCCATTTCCAGTCTTAAGGAACTTTTTCACCTGCCTCTGCATTGTATCCAATAAAATAGCTGCAACAGGTTTTACTTCTGGGCACTGTGAACAAATATGCAAGTGAAATTAAGCAAAGGGGCAGGAACAGCCTTGAGCAGTTTAAAAGGAGTGGGCTAAAGCAAAGGTGAAGATAGGAGGAGGAAGCTGAATAGCCAAGTTTATTATTATCTACTCATTTCAGTAACAGAATATGTTTATTATAATGTGTTTTTCTAATCTCTGCGCAGTGATGGATTTACTCCCCTTTTATTTGGGAATGAAATTAAATCACTGTGGCATGTCACGAGCGTAAGAAGTGTATCCGTTCCCTTACTGTGTGGGAATGTCTACATTTTCTTATCTTCTCTGCAAATAAAGAAGGGGAAAAGGAGACAGCTTATTTATAAAACCGCACCAGTTCCTCATTTTATCACTTTCAAATAGGTAGCTAATGAGTTCTTCAGAACGATTGAAATGGCCATTACCTTGTTAAAATAACAATTGTAATTTGACCCTACAGACCAAAGGACTTGCTACGGTGCCCATTAGAGTCAGTGGAAACTTGCCCATCTATTTCACTGGATTTCAGACAAGCTACTGAGGTTTTAGAAAGATACCCAAGGAGGCAAGAAGACAAAAGCTCATATACAGCTTTTAGAGAATAGACTGAAAATTTTACTTCTTGCAACATAAGGTCAAACCTGTATGATTCCTGATCAAAACCACTGGAAGTATTTAAGAAATTGTCTTAATTTGCTACCAAATAGTCATTATGTTTCTTTGCTTGCATGATATTTTAAAATGGGTGTGTTATCACAACATCGTATCATGTTATACATCTCAACCCAAAACAAAGTTTCATCAGAGAAGAAAGGAGGAACCAGATTTTTATCTCCAAATTCCCTCCCTAAAAGCAGTAAGAAATAAATTAAATTATGCATCTTTCCCATTTCAGGATGCTCTCTGAGGTACAGTGATATGGAATTCCTCTTCGATTAGGTTTTCTTGAGATTAATGCTCTGAATAACATAGGAATGTTGGTGATTTACTTGTCTGGTTTTTAATTCAAGGCATTTATTTTCCTCTCCCATGTCCCCAGGTTTTTTTTCTTTCTTGCCTGCATTTTTTATGGACCTCAAGACTTCTGTTTTCCTCTGGTTTTTTTCACTTGTCCCCAGTGCCTTCTTTCCAGCTCCTTAAGTCTCTCCTACCACATCCCTGCCCTACAGGTGTCTTTCTCCTACAGAGTCTCTCTCAGTAACTAAGAGGAAGTCCTTTTCTGTTTGCTCCTCTGTATCCCTCTCTTTTCTCTGTTGATATGTTCCCAGTGCTACTTTGACCTCAGGTCTCTCTCCTTGTGCTTTAAAACTGAATAACCCCTGCA
Organism: Athene noctua; assembly: GCF_965140245.1. NCBI lineage: Eukaryota > Metazoa > Chordata > Aves > Strigiformes > Strigidae > Athene > Athene noctua. The sequence continues at coordinate 58,760,580 of NC_134077.1, read as the reverse complement.
GCAGAGCCAGATCCATCTGCTGCAAATGAGTTCCCTTTTTCACCAGCTCTTGTAATGAGCAACCCTGATTTTTGACCTGCAGCAGGTGCCCCATGGAGTCACCATTTGAGGTGCAGGTTGGTTGCATGACTGACTTGCAGGGAAGGCAAGAATGCAGATGATCCAAGAAATGCAGAGACTGAAGGGATTAAAACTCTTAAGGTTTAAAGGAGTTTTGTGTTCAGTTTTGGCCAGAGACAAACGTTAACATCCAAAGCTGTGTAGTAACAAGCATTATAACTAAAGACGTATAAGTAAACCTATAACTAAAGGTTTTTAAGGGATCTTACAGAACTCCCATTTTCTTCACATTCATTCTGGGTTATAAAGCATGTCTGCTCTACCTGCTTGATGCCATTGCTCTGCTCTCTGGAGGGTCTTTTCTAGCACAACTCCTGTTCTAATCTTCAGCCCCTATTCAGCACCTCCTAGGATTGCTGTCCCTTTTTCCAGGAATATTTTGAATGGGTAGGCACTGTTTGCAAGCACTAATTAAACTTGTGCACATGTTAATGAGGCCTTCTACAATGGAGAAGAATAGGGTTGAGTGTCTGTGTTATCTGCTTTTTTTTTTTTTTTTTAATATGGCCTTTGTCTGACTCCCCCCCACCCCACCCCAGCATCACAGATGATTGCTAGTCCAGCCAGTATCATAGCTTTCCTTTCTCACTGATTACCACCATGGTGTCCCTTATGTTGCAGTAACAGGCTGTTCTGCCACCCGTTACTCCTTATGTTAGATGCAGCTTTCATCCTTTGCTCCAAGACAATGACTACCAGCTAATAAAATAATCCATGTCAGCTCTTTTGTTTTGATACACTAGCCACTAGGTGCCTACAAACAGTACACTATCTCGTGACCCGTGCCAAGACCAGGCTGCTGATTCCAGTGAACCTGTATTCTTGTTCAGGCTACAACTGGTGTGACCAGATGTTATCTTGTATTTTCAAGCCTATTCATAGCATTTAAATTGTTCTTAAGAGCAACACTGGCTAAAACCAAGAACACAATAATACTGCTTCACTTCTTTGAAAATGGGATTTGTTATGTGTAAAACTGAGAATGGCTTTTCAAAATTTGTTTTTGAAAATTCTGTTTCTAAGATTTACAAACTTTTTTTTCAGCATATAATAATAGGAATATGGACAAATAAGTTCCTCTAATTCTTGTCCCTTCTCTCTCTTTCTCTCTCTTTTCCTGTCATTACATTCAGATGATAGACATGATGTACTTTGTCATCATCATGTTGGTGGTTCTGATGAGTTTTGGTGTTGCAAGACAGGCTATTCTCTTCCCCAATGAGGAGCCCTCGTGGAAGCTGGCGAAAAACATTTTTTACATGCCTTATTGGATGATCTATGGGGAAGTGTTTGCAGACCAGATAGACCGTAAGCAAGTTTATGATTCTCATACTCCAAAGTCAGGTATCCAACTTTGATCAGATGATGTCCTATTAGATCATGTGTATGTACTCAATAAATGGCTCAGGATAGAGGAACTCCTTCATCACAGAGAATGGTCACAAAAATATTTTTTCAGCTAATATTGGGGTGTCAGTTTCAGAACATGCTTCTGGCATCACTTCACAATTATTTAACCAGAAATCTGTAATGCTAAATTATCTTGCATATAAAGAAAGTTCTAAATAGTTCCTTTTTACCAGTTGGGTGACAGGGGTACCCTCCAAGGTATCCACTATGAGTTTGTTGGTATACCTGGAACATAAAAAGTCACTTCTTTTTTTTCTCATGTATTGGTTTGATTTTAGACCTACATAATTTTTACCTAACTTCATACTGAGCATCAAGTCTAATAATAGTGGGTTAGACCTTCACTTCCTGCACTTCATGAAGATCTGATCCAATGTGTTTTCTCTGTTACCTAGTCACTGCCACCACCTTTATGTTAAACCATGTGATGCAATTCTTTGGGAACAGTAGATCCTTTACTAGAATTTTTGCTCTATTTATTTATTGGAAGGCAAGACTGTGTTTATGTCAGTGCAAACAGAACGAAAGCCAGCATTTCATATACTATCTCCTTGGGTTTCCTTTGGCTGGTGATCAGGAAAATCCAAGTTTTCTATTTAAATTAAACCTTCTGGTGCCACACGGTGCATTACACCAAAGGAGAGGTGTGGTCATGTGAAACGACACTGTAGATGAGCAAACTAAGAATCACAAACAATATATCTCTAGCAAACACCAACATGCAACTGATGTTCATCATTCCTACCTAAATATGCATAAGCTTTGGCAGCATTTAGAAGTGAGTATCTTTTCCAGTGGCAGATGGCATCCATTAAAGCTCTGTTTAGGATATTCTTTGTTTGTTTGTTTAGGATATTCCTATGTAGCACCTTAGGAAAGGTTTAATTTATCTTTTGCTTGTTCAGTATTCACCAATGTTGAATAGAAAAATAATCCTGATTACCTGGTTAAGGTAATAAATATATCCATATCACCAATAATCCCCCAATTTAATGGAGTTTTGGATGGATAGATGTATACCTATCACATGGCAGTTTATTTCAGCAGTTCATTTCATTTCTTCTTCCTGATTAGCACAGAATCTTTACTGGGGATACAGATGAAACCTCTTTTCATGTTTACTTCCCCGCTTTGTTTTCAGAGACAGCATGGCATGCAAGGAGGTAAACAAATATCTAAAATGACAAAGTTCCTCACTGAATTTAGCTTTTTACCTGATTCCTTCATTTTTATCCTTTTTCCTTTCCTTTTTAAAAATTCATTTCATTCCAAAGGCATAATAGCTGGGGGGATAAAACTTCATCTTGCTCCAAAAGAATGATAGAGGGATAAGGGTTTATACCATTAAAGTATGACTTCCTTCTACAAGCAGAATTTTGTCTGTCCCTCTACAAGTGGCCATTTATTGATATTGTACTAAGTAACTATCATAGTGCAACAAACATGGCAATTGGCTGAATAAAATTTCTTGGTATTTTTTTTAATGAAGTGCTGATTATAGTTTAGAACCCCAAAACCAGAAAAACTAAAGTGTTCTTGAAATGAAGCATGGTTTTTGAGTATGAAAAGAGGGTGGCAGGCTCCACACACTTGCATGAGGATTTAGGGATAGTCTTGTGTGTTATTCAGATGGCCAGTATTTAAACCTTGCAAAAAGATGCAGTGTAATTACTTCCTAGGCTTAGGAAAAGCAAAATTCCTGATGGTTTCAACTCCAACTATAAGCATAGACATGTTGTTGTTCCGTCTGTGTCAAGGAAACTAGGAGTTGCAGCAAAAGTGGTGATGCCAGAATGAAAAGCAGCACCTAGTTCCTCCTTCCTGAGAGACAGATGAAGCAGGCAATTAGAATCTGCCACTCTTTCAGCACAAAATATGTGCAATATGTCATGTCTGTCTGAGGCTCAGTTGTCTCAAAAATGTTACCTCTGAAATAGACTGGGAGTATAAGCAAAAGGTTGGTGATGTTGTTATACAATCAAAATGACCTGATTGGCACCCAAAAGGTTTCACTAGCATACTTGCATTTTTTCACTATTTGGAAATTTGTTGTCATATGTATTTTCCAAGTTGTTCTAAGCTAAATCAGCCACTATATTTGTGTTAGAGTACTACAGTGTTTGTACATTCTCAAATAAGATAAACATGTTCTAAAATTACTATGCTACATCTAAACTGCAATTGCACTTTATAGCTTGGAGCAGATTTTTTTAATTACTATTATTTTAGCAAAACAGAAGTCTTTCTTTGTGGTTTTCTTTCTATTTTCATGTTTAATATTGCTACATTATTTGCAAGTTTGCGATTCAGCAAAATTGCTGATCTTGGATGTGTATATACATTTGAGCCACTCTCCTGGACATTATCCTAGTGTCTGAGAAATGTACAAAAAAAGTATGCTACTCTAAAATTTCTAACTTACTTTTCTTTTTTTTTTTTTTTTTCATTTTCTGTTGGTTTATGAAGCATGACACTAAGGCTGACCAAATACAATGTCTGGATCCTTCTCGTCAGCTGGCAGCCTGTCCATCCAGTGGTCTACTCTGGTTTTTATCTCAACATACTGCCCTGTTACAACACTAGCTAAATGCCTTGCTCTAAAATGATGCATGTCATATAAATTTACATTTTCTAGCCATAATTTCTATTTTTATTTTTTAAATACATATGTTAACTGGAGTGTGCCTTAGTGTTGTGATGGTATGCAATCTTATCTTCAACTCAAAAGTGGGTACAGAATTATATCCTCTCTTCTGGGAGTATGAATACACTGCTCAATGATGTTGTTTATTATCAGTAATGTATATAAATACTATATTCCTACAAATTCCTGACTATCAACCAATTGTAAAGGGAGACACAAAAAAAAAAAAAAAAAAAAGCAGAGTAAATCTCTGAGAACTTTGAGTGTTCAAATTTTCAGGTAAATTCAACAAAAAAAGCAAACCCAGTCTCAGAGTAGTCCCTTCTCAGACTGAGAGTTCATCACAGCTGCATTAGGTGGGGGAGGAAGAGGACCCAGGTCAGGGAACTGGTGATGGTATATGCAACTGTCTCACTTTTAGGCTGCCTTTCCTAATCCATCTGAGCCTTGTGCTACCTGGTAAGGATCCGCAGGGCAGCAGCCAGCCACTTAGCTGCTTTAGTGAATGCCTGTTGTAAAGAAATCTACAAACACATAAAATCTCTCCCTTAGTTCACCTGACTTACTTTGGCACCATTGCAGGCAGTTTTAGCCAAAAAATTCACAGGACAGTTGTCACATGCAAAGAACTTTCCTTTCACATTACCAAGCTATCTGCCCCTCCAGAATACTATGGGTACAGAAGTGTACAAGAAATACTGAAGAGGAAAGGATTCTTCAGGGAGCGAGTTTGCTTGGTAAAAAGTGTAGATAGATGACATAAATGGCAACTTGAGAAGTGACAGTCACCTGTAGAAAATCATCATCAGACCTCATGTTTTCCTATATTCAGAAGGCAAAGCAATGAGTGCTGTTAGTCAACACAGGTTTGGGTTTTTGGTCTGGGCTTTTTTTCAGATTTGCCTGGTGTCTCATGTCAGATTTGCATCTGGATTTTGTTTCCAGCTGATATTATTTCAAGTGCCATCTGGAATCTGAAGATCAGTCTGAGTTGTGTTTGTTCCCTGTGCCGCCTCCCTTATTTGAAAAACCTACATAGCTTAAAAAAAAAAAAAAAAAAAAAAAAAGGATGGGGTCTCCTCTTTCACTTGTATTGGAGGAATGCCAAGTAACCAGAATGCAGTTGTTTCAGAAGATGAAAGATGATTATACACGGATTTTTACTATCCAATAAACTTGAGGAAAATATAATTACTACAAAATATTTTTTAAAATTATTTAAATTTCCTAGTCTGTTAGATTTATTTATTTTTTAAAGTTCTTGAAGGTTTCTTTATATAAATTAAATTTTATATGGTTAGATGCTTCATGCTTTTCATGTCTCCATAGGAGCTTCATATAAAGGCAATCATTTTATGGATCATTCTGGAATTAGAACACAGAACAGCTTTGCACAAAACAGAATAAATCATACCTATGATTTTCTTTTGCCCTTTTTTTTTCCTTCATCTGTATTGCAGTGCTGCACCACAGACAATATTTTTAGCATTGTTAGGCAAAGGCAGAGGGTAAAATTTGTGCACAGAGTACACACGATTCTGAAAGTGTCTCTGGCCTGAGCTGCAGTAGTGTTCCCCTTCCTAGCACTCCTCTGAGGTTATATTTTAGGTTCCATTTGTTTGGATATTTTTAATGGGGGAGGAAGTGGAGGAAGGAGAAAGCACTAGAGAGAACAAGAAAAATGCAGGGATTTACTATAATTTATGATTAAAATATCAGTAGATCGAAGAGACACTTCAAAATAATTTTTAATGTGACTAAGGGCAAGAAGAACATGTAAGGTCATGATACTGTAGTTAAAGCAACTTTTTTGAAGTAATGAGACACTGTTCAATTCCCTGAATGTTTCTGGTGAGAACAGAGCAATTGTGTGAGATTCAGAGTTTCCAGAGTTCAGTATTTTCTCTGTCAGTGAGGAAGTGGAAAGCCCTAGGCAACTCAGTCTTTTTTCAATATTTACCAGCCTGGCAAGCTGGTAAGGTTGCTTAGACATTTGATTAAAAAATTATAAAATGCTTTCACATCCTTTGGATTCAGTGCAGATAAAAATTGGAAGGTGCCTATATACTCATAAACAGGGTAATGAAAGTGCATTTGAAATGTCCAGACTTGCATAAAAAAAAAAAAAAAAAAAGGATGGGTTGCTTTGTCGGTTAATATACACTCATTGATTTCCTTATCCTTTAGAATTGTGATCATATGAACCCATTCTAGTTTTCTGTGATTTCAAACAAATCAGCGTGTTTTAAAAGTGATATCCATTTCTACATGAGAAGTTTTCATCAAAGGCAAAAAGCTATTTGGTAACAAAGCAGTTCAGTTATGCACTTTCCTCACTCCATTATTTCCCACAACTACTTTGGAAGGGTGAAGCTGGGGCAAGAGTCATGACACAGAAGTTTCTAAGTGTTCTCTCCCAAGCCCTCCACCCAATACACAGTAAAATTGAGCAGTGGCCATGTCCTGACAGTAATTACAGCAGGGAAACACATTTTTCCCAAGCTCTGCTGCTTCTTTAGGCCTGAAACACACAGAGGTGTGGGTTACTGCTGTTTGCATTGCAACAGTTTCCTCACCAGAAAGGAGGAAGGGTCAGGGGTGTAGCAGGAAAGGCACATACAGGAAACTGTAAATGGGAGCCAGGAAGTAAAACTAAGCATAGTAGGAGATTGTGAAAAAGGAAACAAGAGATGCAAAAAGTATGTACATCCACAGATGTCAGGATGCAACATTTGAAAGCTGAGTTAAGTTAATGTGTGTAATTGAAATTAAAATTCCAGCCTTTTATTATTTTTTAAAGCCTGAGCTCAGGAGATAAAGACCAACTTTTATCCAATGGCCTGTAGGTATCAGACTGATTGGGTTTTTCAGTTACCTGAAATAGTCATACAGTTATACTAACAGAATTTGCTTCAGCAAAACATTTCACTAGAATTACATAGAATCTGTATTTTTTGTTAAAGCAAGGTTGTAATGTAAAAAGATGAGTATGTTTTCATACATGTTAAAACTGTGCCTCGAAAAAGCTTGTTATCACAATATGTTATTGTACATATTACAAAAAATACTGCATTTCTCCAAACATAATTTAAATGGTCAAACTGTGTTACGCATGAAAGGCATGTGCAGATCCCTCAGGGATGAGGCACAGCACTCAGTGAGTGAAAACTCTGGCTATATGGAAAGCGGGGCATTACCACCATGGGAACCCCAGGACACCAACACTAATCAAATGGGGACCCAGTGCAGTGGAGCCCCACTCAGGAGTGAAGCTCTAGCAAAAACACCAGAGGGGTGGATAATAAAACTTGCATTGCTTAACGTATCATACATACCCGCTGTCCTGTTTTGCTCATTAGTGAACTTGCTGATGTAATATAGGTACTGCTGTCTGAATTCTGAGATCTGCAGCTGGCTGACACGTTGACAGTCATGCACGGTTTTGTGCAGATGGGGGGGGAAACTATCCCATCTTACCCTAACAAGGAGATCAGACGTGCTTGGCACTCTACATACTCGGATGGGGGAGGCAAACTGTCCTGGGTCACTGTAACAATCTTCTCGTACCCTAAAAACAGAATTCTAATTTCTTAAACATAAACAAGTATCTTCACTATCTAAAAAGAATATCATTGCTACTTTTAGGCTCCTGCCAGAGTCTTCTGTCTTTTTTCACGGAGAGAGAAATTTCTGGTTCTGGTTTCCTAGAAGTAATTATTTTAAACAGTTTATTTAATAATGGGGAAAAAAAAATCCTTTAAAGTTAATCTTATAGTTTAGAGATGGAAGAAGATGTGCAGTGACGTGCAGTGAACACAGGCTTCTGCATTTTGGACATACATCATACATTTTCTCATGCAGCTGAAGATGTGAAGATTAAGTGGTGGCTTAGTTCTCCATGAAGTAAAGCATGAGATTAGTATTCCCTTGTTATTTAAAAACTGTTCCCACAACAGAAGGTTCAATAGAGAAAAACTTTTGAAAATCTTCAGGAAAAGTTGAACATCTATGCATGTGTAGAGTAGGCTGTGGGAACTTGTCTTTGTAGGAAGTCTAATTTGGCCATCACTGCATGGCATAAACTGACAGGGATGCATTAATGGTATGCTAAATACTCTGTTGTAAGCAAATAAAGCTGGAGATGTAATTTTAGTCTTGGTAGTTGTCAAAGCTTATTTTCTTTTTGATTAAATTATCTTTTTTTAATAGAAAAAATGGGATAATCAAATTGCAAACAGACTTTGAGCTGAGTTTTTGATCTCATTGGTCTAAGGTTTAAAATATGCTTTTCACAATATCTCTCCTTGCTACAAAAGGCATTATTTTTTCTGTTCTTCAGCACACGAAAGGAAAACAGGTTTCATCAACTGATAGAGTGATGTTTCCATTACTGGTGAAAGCATGATGGGTTTCAGTACTGTGTTGTGTTGGACTTTGTAGCTCTAAATCAAAATGTGAGCAAGTTAGTGTTTCAAGACACAAAAATCTCACGCTGGGTGCTGATACCAAGAGGTATTGAATGTCCCAGTTTCTGCTGGGTGAAGGCTGAGTGCACATAGCCCTGTACTCATAGCAGCTCGCAGATGGCATTTTGAATGTCTGAATGAAACCGCTGCTTGGAGCAGTGCTGGAAGCATGAAATCAGCACTAGCTTAAAAGAATCTGCAAGCTGATGTTTTCTGAGAAATAAAGAATGCGTACTCTCAGCCTGTTCCAGTAATAAAATGTAATTTTCTAAGTAGGAAGGACTAGTGACACCGTGAGCCCAGACACAACAGAGCTGCTTGTAGAAGTAGTATTGCTTGTATCTGGCTTTGTCATTTCTTTTTTCATGAGTTTAATATTTTGGGAGAGTTCTTGTTTGAAGCTGATGAATCATGTATTCTTCTGTCCCATATGGGCTACAATATTTCTATATGTAATAGCCTAACAGCTGTATGTAGTGCACAAAACAAAGTACCCAAATTACACGTAATATCATATGATTGCTAGTACAGACACAGTTGAATCCCATGCTCAGTGAACTAAGTTCAGAGGACCTTTTTGATAGGAAGTAATAGTTGGTATTGGAAATCATGGATTTGTTGACATATGGCATTGGCAAACTTTGCTGTCCATGAAATCAGTGGAAAACTCTCTCATTGACATCAGCAGGAACTGAGCCAGTGCTGAACACTTTGAAAATTACTCTCTTAAACTTCTTTTTGATGCGGACAAGGGGAAACTAGCTGTAGTGCTGCACAAAATTTTCTAAGATTCTGTATATGTAAGCTGATTCTTCAATTGTTTTCTTGAAAAGCTGATTACAGAGGTACAGAGGGCCACTAGACCTGAGGCTAGAAAGACATAAACTGAACCCACACTTGCAAATGCAGACCACTCAACAACAGCACATGAAGGCATGTAAAAAAAATAAGCAAGGAAAACTATTTCACAGTGTTTTCTCTCCCCTTGCTTCCGTTATACAACATTAATACTGAGAACTTTTTGGTTCCAAAGCATTTGGGGAAGAAACATGTGGCAACTCTGCTGCTACATGCCCCTTTACCTGGTACAGTAAAGACCTGATCATGCTGTTCCTAAGCGTGCAGTCAAAAGTCCTTAATAGCAGGGGGTCATTATGACTATATCCCAGAGGGGCTTGGAGCAGTGCAGTGGACAGCAAGAAATGTCTACTTTTTAATTTACTTTTGTGTACTTTTTTTTCCTTATACTATTTATCACATCTCTCTCAATCAGTCAAAAAAGACAAGTTCTCACCATTAAAAAAATAATACATAAGCATTTTTCCAGGATTAAATGTTTCGACAATTTTATTTGCACAGCCACTAATTACTACCAGAGTACCATGATATTTTAGCTGTATGCAACCAGGCAGCTTACTCACACCAAGCATGTCTCCTGCAGTTTCTGAGAGGAATATCTTGATATTCATGGCAATTAACACACAGTAACAAGGACTGCAGCCTGTAACATCTGTGAGAGCAAGAGCAGACTTCTTGGGGGGAACATCAGTGCAATGGTTATTTGGAAGATATTGCTTTGGCAGGCAGACTTTTGTAAATATTTAAATATTTTGGAAAAAATAAGATTCATGCCCATTTTTTTCTTTCTTTTGGATTTTTGTTCCCAGCTCCTTGTGGTCAAAATGAAACCAGAGAAGATGGCAAAATAATCCAGCTACCTCCCTGCAAGACAGGAGCATGGATCGTTCCTGCCATCATGGCCTGTTACCTCTTGGTTGCAAACATTCTTTTAGTGAACCTCCTCATTGCTGTTTTCAAGTAAGTGACACATTGCAATGTGTATGGACTTAGAGGGGAATAATCACAGACTAAGAAGGCTGCTAAACTGAAGATTTTGTCTGAGACCCATTTTCAGAAGATGTGAGGGTGAAAGAGGCAGATGTCAGTTTCTTCACATTGTCTCATTTCCAAGGACAGACACCCGATGGGAATCAGGTCAGAGAAGCCAAAAAATTTAAAGTTCAGTTATGGCATCATTCACTCCTGAATTAGAAAACAAAAATAAAAGTACCTTCCTGTCTCCTTGGGTTGTGATAAGACTCAGTTCCACAGAGCAGAAGTACACAGGAGTACATCTGCCATGCAGAGTTTTTTGCAATGTGAGATACTTTGAAATAGCTGCTTGCCAGTGTGCTTTGCTGAAGCACAAATTTACTAATTTCTTTTGTTCTTCTTCCTCTTTTTGCAACAATTATTGAAATGTGTCTAGATAAGGCACTGTCATACCATCTTCAGCAAAGTACCCAAAACCATTTCAGTCTGATGTTATTATCCTCTTCTTGCCTTCTAGCAATACATTTTTTGAAGTCAAATCCATATCCAACCAAGTATGGAAGTTTCAAAGATATCAGCTAATCATGACATTTCACGAAAGACCTGTTCTCCCACCACCTCTGATCATTTTCAGCCATATGACTATGATATTCCAACACCTCTGCTGCAGATGGCGGAAGCATGAAAGCGACCCAGATGAGAGAGACTATGGATTAAGTAAGCCTTAGACAATTTACAGAATGCGACTTTTCAATGCCCTTGGTAATGTCTAGTGTTTGAGATGAATGAAGGCCAAGTCCAGCACTGTTATAACCTTTCCAGCAGAGAGCTACTTTTCTTACCTGCATCAGTTAGTTTTACCTGTATTGCCCAACCCTTAGTTCTCCCTCCAGCATTAATGAGGCTACGTTTTTCTGGGATGTTTAAGGGTTGTTCCCCACTTTATTCCTTCAAAGCAAAGGGGTTTGTTTTGCCGCTGCTAGAGGTCTGTTATTGCTAGAATTCTCACAGTCCATCGCACTTTCAGATCTCAGTTTTATTTCTGAAAATAGAGAGAGCGCATCCGACTTTTGGAGCAAATAGGACATAGTTCCCCCCCAATACACTTTTTGCCTCGAGATGGTTGAGAAGGAATTATTTTGTACACACATGTTCTCTCCTTGACACTGACTCAAACTGGAGGAGTAATTTCTCCAGACACTTTAATATATAAAGTCCCATAGCATGATGGAAAGCCTGTCAGATTATTTTGATAACAGTTTCTCTCCTCTTCTCTATCTGGTTGTTCAAAGTAGAAGATCTCCACCTACCCTTGTGTATATGCCAGAGACAGAGACCTAATGGATGTGCATCTCTTCCCAACATTAGCCCATACCACAGCCCAATTCTCTCTGGGGAGGGAGCTGGAGCCATGTGGTGGCCCTAGAGATGCAAGTGTAACCAGACTGCTCTTCTCCCACTCACATCACACTGTCTGCCACAGTCCTTGCTGCTGCTGGTGGATATCAGCTCTTTCCATATCAAATAGACACTCTGTACTCTCAGACTCCTTTCCTTGCAGTCTGCTAACTTGATTACATTTGTATTAGGTTACAGGTGGGCTTTGGCTCCCACCATGTCTCTAGGACCTGACCAGCAGCTGTGTTTAGATCTCATGCAATCAAAACACATTTGTGTTTGCTCAGCATTTGCCTTCTTAAGTGTTTCTGTCTCCAGATTCATATGTAATTAAAGCCACTAATTAGGTAATTAGCTGCACCTACCTGCTTTCATACCAAAATGCCAGATAAATTTGAAGCCTGCTTTTGAAAGTTTAGTCTATGAATTCCACAATATGAAGAATATAGTTTGTTTCACATGTTAATCTTTGCCAAATTCAATTTTTCCATTGTTTTCACAGAACTTTTCATAACTGAGGATGAATTGAAAAAAGTCCATGATTTTGAAGAACAGTGCATAGAAGAATATTTTAGAGAAAAGGATGACAGATTCAATTCCTCCAATGATGAAAGAATCCGTGTCACTTCAGAAAGGTGCACTTTTTTTGTTTGTTCTCTCACAAGTTGGTCGGAAATGTGTTTCTGTTGCCATTCTCACCCTTCCTTTAATTTTCTTGAAAAGGGAAACACTTGAGGTATTTTTTAGGAGGTGGTGAATTTCTTTTCTCCATTTTTCTTTTTTGCTAAAGCAAATGTTCCTCAGAATTTTATAAACATGAATCTTTTAACTAGTTGTATTAGAACACAACTGACAGAGAGAGAAACACAAATTATTCTTGCATTTCAGTTCTTAAAGCAGAACTTTAGGGCATAAGTAAACAGAACACAATGGGAGAGTAAATGAGAGTTCCTCAATGAAAACTACAGCTTTAGTACTGACCTACTAGTCATTTAGATAAAGAGCAAGCCTTTTTTCAGGATGGCCTTCCTAGGTAAGCTAGTTTCATTGAGAGCAACAGGGATCTCGCCATTCATTTAAAAGGAACTAGACATTTTACTTACAGCCGTGAAAGGCACAGGGGACAAAGGTAACATGTTAATTTATTGGAAGTTGCCAGTCTTCAAATTCATCAGTCCTGAAAATTCATAAATCTGTTAATCTGCTGTGGTGCTTATATGCTTTCGTCACACAGCAGACGAGGAACAGAATTAAATTTTGAGGACAGAGTTTGTTGTGTAATTCATAGCATTCTTACTGATAAATATTTTAGGGCAATATCCTATCAGATATTCATAAAATTTATGAATCACTGAATACTCCATTCCCTGAATACTCCACTTTAACTTGAATAACAGGTCAGATGAGCTGTCATTGTAATCAATTGCACAGATATACTATGCTTTTCCTTACACATAATCACTGTCCCTGTAGACATAATGCACTGCCCCTAATGCAGCTATGCCTAAAGTATGTTTTCTATAGGCAAGGAAACATGCTTTTAATTTCGTTTCAAAATAAATCTATCCCAGGGCAGGATTAACAGATATAATATCCTTTAGTCATCTGCATTACTGAAAACAGCACTCATAAACCACATATTTTAGAAAAGGATATTAGAGGGGAAGTATGATAAGGCATGATATGGCTTCCTCATAAAGAATGGTCAAGTAATCCAGCTCTGCTTGGTCTGGAAGAGACAAATGAGGAATGAAATGACAAAGGTCTATATAATTATGAGTGCAAGGAGAGGGTGAGTAGAAATCAGTTGTTTGCTGTCTCTCCCAAAACAAGATATAGGGGAGCAACAGATTAATCTAGGAGGAGCCCAGGTTCAAAATAAACAAAAAAGGTGACTTTTTCATGCAGTAAGTAGTAGAAGAGATCAAATTCTTGACAGCTGATAAGGTCTAAAAGAAGCTGATTGTGAATGACAGCTACATGGGTTCAAATGGAGACTAGACAAGCTTATGAAAGAGAAATCCATGAAGGACTGCTAAATACATAGAGCAATATTGAGCCCATGATGTGCCTGAGACTGGAGAATGTAAGTGGGAAAGAATGACATATGCTTCAAAGTAAGATAGTGGCCTAAACTGATCATGGTCCAGCTGAGTACCATTTTTTCTTGTGTTCTGATAGTCCAGTGGTCAGAGAACTAACATGAAAATCATAGATGCAGGTTCAAATCTGTGCTTGAGGCATAGCTTTCCTTTGGGTGGCGAAGGAAATAAAACGTATGTTTGAAGCCTCTAAATAAGAATTAGTCCAGCTGGGACCTCCTCCACATAGGCAAGTGCTCTAAACCCTTGATAATGAACACGTAACAGTCTGCCTTTGCACTCTGTGCTGGCCCTGTTTTATAGGAAAGGACCCCTCATCACTATTTTAAATAAACAGATTAATGCACCTTGTTCCAGATGAGAGTTCATGATTACGAATCCTAAATGAAGACAAGCACCTGAGCCCTACAGAGAAATAGTTCTTTAAAAATCCATTTATGTTAGCCAATATTGCAGTGTGGAAACCAGCATGACTCAGGTCTGTAAGGCAGACCCAGGTAGTGATCCCATGGAATACAGAGGCCACTGGCACCCAAGCAAACTACTAGGACTTGCAGCAATGAAATCCTAGGTGGATGCAGTTCTCATCTTCATAATAACTCTTCTCCCCTTGCCAAACCAACTGCAGTGTTCTACCACACAAGGCAAGTGCAAATACTTCGAATTCTGAGAAATACTTTAAAGATATTTGAGTAATCGGGCCTATTTAAGTGTTTAAATAACACACATTTTAAAAACTGGATACCCAAGTCTGTCATTTTGCCTATACTTATGGTCAGGGAAGTATGCCTTGAAATGTTCTTAATCCAAAACACCAAACTTCTTTTTCCTAACCAGTGGAACATTCAAATATTTAAAATCCAGATTTGCACTTCTTAGGTTGTACCTAGAGATGTCTTTGTACAAACAAGATGTAAAGCAAATTAAACAGAGAAGATACAAGAAGTCCTGGTTTCTTCTGGGATAGGTTTAATTTTCTTCCCCAGTAGCTGGTACAGTGCTGAGTTTTGGATTTAGTGTGAGAATAATGTTCGTAGCACAGTGATGTTTTAGTTGTTGCTAAGTAGTGTTTATACTAAGCTAAGGATTTTTCAGTTTCTCATGCTCCACCAGCAATCAGGTGCACAAGAAGCTGGGAGGGAGCATGGCCAGGACAACTGGCCCAAAGTAGCCAAAGGGATGTCCAGTCATTAGCCTGTAGTAGCAGACCAAGCACAATACCTACTGTGTTGGTTTAAGCCCTGCCGGGACCAGAGACCACATTGGCATTGTCCCTCCCTCCTTGGACACAAGTAGGACACAAACCCCGGGTTAAAATAAGAATAAATTTAATACAACAGTGTAATAAACAATCTGAACAACAACAGTAGCAATGATAACAACAATAAACAGTAATAACAGTGAACAAGACAACAGATATACAGAGAAATACTACAAGGATACAGCTAGCCTGCCGTGTGCTCCCCGTCACCAAAGCCACAAAGGAAAAAGTTCCTGTGCTCCCAGCCTGGACCTGACTGTCAGCATGGTATGAATAACCCAGCTGGAGATCCCTTCCCCCTCTCTGCTGGGGAAACTTAACCCTATCCTAGCTGAACCAGGACACCTACATTAGAGCCATATGAGTTTAATCATCTGTTCAATTAACTCATCTTTACATGGTGTAAAATGGAACCAGAAAGCCCTGCAAATGTGAGTGAAGTTCCCCCTGAAGACCTTCTATTTGCAGGAATCTGAGGATGCTGTTAGGCTCAATGGAGAAGGAAGGGCTGGGACCTTCTCCTAGAGCTGGACTGCTGACTACCTTCCCTCTCCTCTACACATCTGTGATATGCTCACCTCTTGCTTGAGCAGCTCCCTCTTACAGCTGGATTTATCAGACTGCCCTAGGTCCTACTTGGAGGAACAGCCACACATCATAGGTGCAAAGCCAAGTACACCTGGAAGAAGGAGTAGAAGACCAGCACTGGAAGGGAAGTGGGAGATGGGAACAGTCTTGCTTTGAGGCTCAGTCTAGGTGGGTTCCAGAGGCAGGTTAGGAGCTCAGGAAAACAAAGCAAGAGATCTTGTTTCTTGCTGCATTGACCTGTTGTTCAGGTCAATGTAAACAAATGATTTCAGCTAAGTGGTCAGTGGCTGTCCTGAGTCAGGACCCCAGCATCTTGCCTGACTCACCTACAACAAGCTGCAGTCTCTACTCTCACCTTGTAATAGTCCACCCTGTGTACTCTGTGGGGCCTGTCTTGGTTCAGCAATTGCCTTACTTCTCTTGTAACAAAGAACACCACAGAGGTGTCTAGATTTGATGTCACCACACAGAACCTCTCCTTTACCTGATCCTTTCACATTCAGAATTTGAAAGTGTGAAATGACACTTGATGTTTGTATTTCCCGGTTCCCAGGTACTAAGTAACTTGGAAGAGTAGCTCACTAGCTAGGATCTCACACAGGCACTTGAAAGTAGCAGCAGGTTAGTGGTACACATCAGAAGAAGTGATTGACTAAGCAGAAGAATACAAAGCAGTAGAAAGCTATAAGGTGCATTTATCATTAACTGCATTTATCGGGTTATGCAAATCTTGGTGAATCTCTTGGAGACCCCGAGGAAAGCAAAGTTGAGCAGATTCACTTCATTGCAGCAGAGGAATCAACTTTTCCTGGAGTGCTTTCCTTTCTAATCACTGTGAAACTTTCAGAGGCACTTTTTGACCAGCACAAAGACATGCACTGTATGATCAAAACAAGACTATTTTTCTTGATCTGGCATGAAGCCACTAAAACAATCTCTTCAGTAGACATTTTCTTAGACAGGTCTTGACTCTTTCAAACCCAATGCAAAACCTCATGTTGATTCTAAAAGGAGCAGGGTCACATCCTATCAGTATTTAAAAAGAAGGTAAGCTGGTTAAAGTAGATATAGTATGACATATTTGGTACTATATGGTGTCCAGTACTAAAGCACTTTAACACTTTATAGTCTGAAAAATTACACTAACAGCATCTGTGTGAATTAAGACATAGTTATTATCTTGATTTCAGAGGTGACAGGCTGAAGTGCACAGAAAATAGGTTTGGGTTGGTAGAAGGGCTGCTACTGAGCCTACCAGATACCACCACACATGCAGAATGACAGTAGGAAAGGTCTGTCTGTGTGTCGTCACAAAGAGTTAAGTGGTCTTAGGGTCCAGATGGGAATGCAGCCAGGACAACCCAACAGTCCTTACCCTGAAGAAACCACCACACCTGGGAAAACTGGCTGGCCACTTGCATCTGCAATGCTTTATCAAAAGAAGTCAGGCAAAGTACCAATAGCTGTTACAGGCTTGGGAACTGCTGTCTATATTTTATTTAAATAAAGCCATTCTACAGTCACCTATAACAAGCAGGGTTACCCCTGTAAGTGATTTTCAGCGTCTACAGTCTGCAGCAGATGAAAAGGATTTTGAAGTATAAATGATGCCTTAAAAATGGTCATAGGTCCACAAAGGGACTTGTGACTCTAATTCTAGCATTCAGTTAAGAAGTCCACTTCTGAAGAGAGTGCCTTACACCCATTAAATCATTATTTCAATTAAATTACTGATGAACTGATGTGCAAAGGTTAAAAATAAAAATTAACAAAATGAATGCCAGTAGAAACCATCATCTCCCAAACAATAATTAAAAGGCTTTACACAGGTAATATAAAATCTTTGCCAGGTTCCCAGTTCTGGCCCTTTATTTTTTTCCTGGCCACTGAATATTGTCCTCAGATATTCCATGTTTGTTTCACTATTACAAATTTTTGAGCTTCAGCTGAACACACTTGATGCACATTTTACACGTACCATCCTCTTTTTCTGTTCTCATTCCCATCTGTTAGGATGGCTTGGCACCTTCTCATATGTTAGATAAATCTTACTGTAAGGAAAGCATAGGTGCAATAGAGGCATCGTACATGGATATTGTGAGATTTGCTGAGATGTTTATACTATCTCCAATACACATGGAAAAAGATCCAAATAAAAACTTGGGCATTCTTATTTTGAAATAGTGTTTTATTTCAAAACTGTTCCTGAAGGAAATGCAGCTCTAAGATGTCTATTTACTGAGTGCAAGATCATCCAACAGTATGGGAAAATAGAAAATTTCACTTATTAAAACATTTTAAGGACTGTATTTCTCCAGAACATATCCTCTTATGTCCACAGCGTTTGGCTGATGTGATTTTATTATGTTTTATTATTTTTATTATGTGTTTTATTATGTAGGATTACTCCCAGAGCATGGTGCTGTTCTGTGTGATGAATGGTTGCAGGACTGAACATTAAATTAATATAAGAGAATATCGCTAATTAAAAGAATAAATACTTGTTATTTGTTGAAATATGTGGCCATATACCATATATAACAAAAAATTACAGAATTCAGCTAATAGCTTTGGGTTTGGAGGAGATCATCATCATTCAAACTTTCTTTTTGTGAATAAAATTATATAGTCAGGGCCCATCCAGTATAAATACATGTATGTACTTCTCAGTTATCTATGCACATCTCTGGTTACCCTTGGTTTCTGAATCCAGATTGCACTATCCTCATCTTGTTGAGTTTCTATATAAATTTCCCACTTCTATCAATGCAATCATATCTCTGATTACTTCTATAGCAACCAACAGACCATGTAACTCAAAAGTGTCTCTTCATCTCGGCCAGCAATACCACCAGTCTTACACTCTGTGCCTCTGGCAGTAGCTAATAGATCATGTTTTAGGGAAGGCTGGGTAAATATATGAATGTGTACCAACAAGGTATGACTTTAGGTTCTTCTTGGGATGCATTAGTTGTATTCAGTAGCAATAGATCGCTCTCACATGAATGCAGAATGCAAAACATCTCACTATGGACAGTTCTACTAATATTACAGATACAATTTTTGTAACCAAGTGAAATAATTCAACTGGCTATATTTGTATTAAAAATTATTTCATTTGTATACCTCTCTCAAAGCAAGAAAAAAAACAACCAAACAAACAAAACCCACAGGACTATCCAGTGAGCTTCCCAGAACGTAGTAAATTCATTCCAGTTCTTAGCTAACTGTGGGATGAATGTTTTTTGTTGTTCATAATCTGAGCATTCTCAAGTAGAATCCAAGAGTTTCTCAAATTGTTCCATATGTCTGAGAGTCCTAAAATTGTGATTTATATCTGTTCATCATCTTGGAGCAATTGTTACACAATATGAATGTGTGACAAGGCACTCAGGTATTAGCTGATATTTCAAAAATATAATTGTTTTTATAAAAAGCAGTTCAGATTACTAGTAACATGAAAGAAGATTCAACTGCTTCCCATATAAGCTGCTCTCACTATGGAATTATATCCTGTGCTTGCAATGACATTGATCTGTTTTGTTGGAGAAGCTGATAGAACTAGAAGTTGACTGGTGCCTAAATGACAATGAGTAGAATGAAGTTCTTTGAAACTACCAGTTCATTTCTTAGCAGTGATTACTTGGTCAGTAATTTGTTGGAGTCTGATGAAAGCAATACAATTACTGCTTCAAATTGATTTGCTCTGCTTGTTCTTTCAAAATTCATGGTCTTCAACAGAAAAAGCCTCTATTTCACAGGAATGTGACTTGCTGCAGGGAGTGGTGTCACACTCCTCCCTCTCCTCTCTTGTGCAGGCAGGTTGCTGTTGCTCATCACCAAGAGGTAGTCAGACTTCAGTGTTTCACCAGCTGTGAAAGTTGGTGAAAGTTCTGTGCATTAATTAACAAGGCATTAATGGTGCCCAGTACTCATTCATTGCTAAAATCTGGTTTCCTTCTGAGCAAGTAAGAGTGTTTATGCTGTTGCCAGTTTCCAGGTCACTTGTCCTGTTGGAAATTCAACTATCAGGAGTAGAAGATTATATTTATCTCATCAGAAATCCTGGATATGATTGACAGGGCGCCTATTAACATTTGAGTATTAATTGATCTAACAGGCAGAGAGTAAGCGATTCATGAAAAGTGTGAAAATCCTACCATGTGGTATTTGTTGCTTCTCTGTTCATTTTTCAGTGTCAACAGGAATGGGGAAAACCAGAATTGTAACCTTCAAAATCAGACAAATATAACTGTATAAATGTGTTGCTTTTAATACTTCTTTGGCAGATAATGGAGGTCCTTGATCTACACTAGGGACTATAACCAGAGAAAATAATTATGAGACGTTTCGTATGTGCTAAAGGCAATATCATTGTGTAAAATTAGAGGGCTTCATATAAATCCTCCAGTAGAGAGATTTTAGAAGCCAGAAAACTGAAAAAGTTGAAAGCCACCAGCATAAATTAGTGCACAATTCACCTTAAAGTCAAAAACATTTTAAAATTAGACAGATGAACAGTGTAGAACAGATATACTGAAGTTTAAATTAGGATCAAACATTCAATTATTACTATTAATACTTTAATCTTACTTTTTATTGATATAAGTAGCTAATAAATAACTTAAAATCCATCATTTCAATCTCTAAACTATTAATACAGACTACCCAAAGCACAAACACAGTAATGGAGCAATCTTAGTGTGTGTACCTTATTGTAGGCTGTATTTGGTTTGATCAGTATTACCCTTCCCGCAGCTTTCACGTGTACTTTACTTGATATTACCTACATTCAATACATAAGTTTATACATTTCTTTTTCTGTATATCTGAGCTGAAAATTAATCCAAGAACAAAGAAACTATCTCCTTAGGTCCACATAGCTCTATTTGGTGTAAACCTGGAGCGAACACCAGAAGAAAAAGTTACCCACCTTCTATGGCATATTGCCCACTTTCATTACTTCATTTAGTTCTGCAGTTAACTGCCGTGGTCTTGCCTGTGGCACAACTGGGGACAGCGTCATCTGGCATCGGCTCTAAGTGTTATTCATTCATAACAACTTAATTAGCAGTTTTGGCAGCAGAGAGGCAGCAACTCATAGTAACATTTCCATAATAAATCCTGCCCCGTTTGTTCCCAATTTTTTTGGTGACCTGTTATCTGAACATCACTGTTTTGCAGAAATTAACCTGTTTAATTCTTACCATTTTTAAGGGTAGAGAACATGGCCATGAGACTAGAAGAGGTAAATGAGCGAGAGCACTGCATGAAGGCCTCTCTGCAGACCGTTGACATCAGGCTTGCTCAGCTGGAAGATATGATGGGACGAATGGTGACTGCCTTAGAAAAACTGACTGGCATAGAGAGAGGTGAGACAACCAAGATACGATCCAGAACCTCATCCGACTGTACCGATGCAGCCTACATTGTGAGGCAGAGTAGCTTCAATAGTCAGGAAGGAAATACTTACAAGCTTCAAGAGAGCATAGATCCCACAGGAGAGGAGTCCATGTCCCCAACGTCTCCTACAATCACATCCCGCATGCGAAGTCACTCTTTCTATGCAACAAATATGAAGGACAAGTGTGGGTTGGAAAAGTTTGAAAGCATTTTTAAGGAAAGATCTCCAAGCCTGCATAGGGCTATCAGTTCCCACTCGATAGCAAAAGAAGGAAAGGTTCCCTTAGCCCCTACCAGCACTTTATCAATTGCCCCAGACTCCAGAAGGCCTTCATCTTGTATAGACATCTATGTTTCTGCCATGGACGAGATGCATTCTGACACAGAGCCTCTCGACAGCTCCATAAATATTCTTGGTACTGGAGATGCAGCTCTGCAGGCTCACATAGCCTCTTCCATTTTAGCTAACAGTGCATACATTAGCAGTACACCTGGTGAAAAAATTTCTGGCAGGAGTCTTGATTACGAGGAAACCTCTGGAATAGAAACAAGAGCATTTTCTTCAGACTATTCGCAAATCACAGATTGCCAAATCCCCTGGGATTCAGACCCTCCCTTATATCACACCTTAGAGCGATCTAAAAGCAGTCGTTATCTGGCTACAACTCCGTTTATTCTGGAGGAAACGCCAATTGTGAAATCTCACAGTTTTATGTTCTCTCCATCTCGAAGCTATTTCAGCAGCCTTGGCGTCCCAGTCAAAACAGCAGAGTACACAAGTATTACGGACTGCATAGACACGAGGTGTGTGAGTGCTCCCCAGGCCATCGCAGAGAGGGCCAGTTTCCCTGGAAGTCTTGGGGGCAAAGTGGAGGACTTGGGATGCTGTCACCCAGAGAGAGAAGCTGAACTAAGCCACCCGAGCTCTGATCATGAGGATATTGAGGCCAAAGACAAGAAGGGGATCCCCTTATCTCCTCAAGATGTCAATGCTACAAGAACTCTGGCCAACAGCATCCCACTTCCAAAAATAGAGCGGGCCAACAGCTACTCTGCAGAGGAGTCAAACATGTTGTATGCACAGCACACACGAAAGAGCTATTCTATCAGCGACAAACTTGACAGACAGCGAAATGCAACAGGCCTGCGAAACCCCTTCCAGAGGAGTAAGTCCTCGAGACCAGAGAGCAGAGGGGACAACCTGTCCATGAGGAGACTGTCAAGAACGGGAGCTTTCCGCAGCTTTGAAAGCAAGCACAGCTAGGCCTAGACAAAGCTCACTGGCAGTCTAAGGGTCATCTGCTCTCCAGTGTATTTTTCTTAGCAGAATTAAAAAAAAAAAAAACCTCACATCACCCTGTGTCAACTCCAGTTGGCATTAGCCACCAGTCAAGGGGGAGCACATTGTCAGTCTCAGCATCGCCCACTGAGTTACTGCATCTTGACCTAGTTGACATTTGCACTTAAGGAAAAAGGGAGGGATGAAAGCTTTACAAAGACTTCAGTAAACAACAGGAGTAACAAGTCCCCTTTATGAAGTCACAGGAAATAAATGAGTAGGCTCAGAAATCTGCCTTTTATTAGAAGGCATCCTAAGATCTTTGATCATTATTCAAGTTTTTAGGATGAAGGAATTAACTGGAAGAAAGAGATGTACAAATTAGATGTTCTAAACTTCAATCATTACTTCTTTTTCATCTGTTTCACCGTTGTGATGACTGATGAAAAGCATTTGTTATTTCTGTAGGAACTGGCAGCAAACAAACCTAAAGTCTCCCAAATCGTTTGCATCCCACACTTGTGGAAATGAAGAAAGATGAACAAGATAACAACCACAATGTTCACGTGTCTCTTTTTGTATCAACTTCTAGTGCCACAAAAAGTGTGTATTTTCAAGAGCATAAGGGAAATGAAATGCCTTTTGTACTGCAACTTAAATGGAGAAAGAATTTATGTTAAAATATCAGGTGATTTCCTGTATAAAACAGGCATTCTAGATTCTAGCACAGCTGAGCAAGCTCAGGATGAATGTAATTAAGCGGAATAGTATATATTTATTTTTTTATCACATTTGTCATCAATATGTTGTCTCACTAAATCAAAGGATGTGATGGAACAATAAGAACAGGGTGATCAGAGTAGAGCACAGTAATATTATCAGGTTCTCCTGCTCCTTTTAGTTACATGTACAAACTGGGGAGATTTACCCATCAGGCTGCTCCAGCCTCTTCTTGCTGTTCCATTTGAGCTGCCGATTTTTCATATCATTTCCTCACCTAAAAATATACACCCTTTTTTTTCATGAGGACATGGCCGTATTTGAACATTTAAAAATATACAAAATTCATCAAGCAGTCTGAATCCAGATTAATGCAATTAGACTGAAGTTGCTTAAGGGAAAATGTTCTTGGCAGAGAACTGGAAAACACTGAAAAGTATATATGCTTTTAAGGTAAGATATAAAGCCAAAGTGAAACTGCAGATGTCTATAAACAGCAAAAGCCATCAGTTGCAACTAGGCTTCCACTGTTCAGCAGCACATCACACAACGTGCATTTTAGTAGGAGAAAGTGTATCTGAATGGTAGTGTAGTTATGGGTTTTGGTTGAAGACAGTCGTAACTCCACTGACTCCATCCACGTTCTAAGGGTCAACAATGTCAACCAGTTTCAAACTTCGCATGAGAAGAAGATATCACAGTGGTCACAGGTGTAAGGGTATGCAGAAGACAGGAAAAGGGTGGAGAAGCATAAACTGCAACAGGATCAACATTTCACATATTTTACAAAGGCACAGATTTTACGTGTGTACAGAGTTGAAGCTAGTGCTGTTAAAAATTAAAGGAACTCTACAATGACCAACATCTGTGTAGAACCAGCTCCTTTTTGTTATTAAAAATGAACACTTGCAAGTGGGGTACATTTTCCCATTGTTTAAATGGGAGTTATCTCACAAATCTCTAAGGCAGCTTTGAAAATGCAGGCTGACATTTTCTCACTGGAATCTCACCCTGGGAGACTCTGAGCACCATATGAGAGCTAACTCTGAAAGGCAACAAATCCAGACATAAAAATAATCATCAGCCTCAATAAAAGAGGCAAAGAAGGTGAAAACATTGAGCTACCAAGTCACTGCGTTGGAAAGTTCAGGAAATAAAGAAATGCAGCATGGGGACTTCACGTACAATGTGTTTCACACTTCCTGCACCAACGTGTTCCTTGCTTTCTTGTTTTTGATCAGGCTTTCAATGAGCTAAACTCCACCAAGACACCATATTTATGCAATTGCCTTGCAGTCCATGTGCAGCGTTATGGTCACATGGCAACACCAAGAAAGGTCAGAAACCTTTCTGTGCATTATGAAGCATGCTTGGGACAGGCTGATTGTTGAACAGTAGCAAAATGTCCAGGGGCAAAGGAACTTATGTTTAACAATCTGCTTCAAATGTGCCAACTTTTGTTAGCAGCCTTCTCCTAAGGCTTCTCCAAATCTATCTATCCTTGGTGAGTAGAGGGGGATATTCTCACTTTGTTTTCTTTGTTACTTATACGAATGTCTGCTAAAACTGTTCATGAACACCATCACCATATTACTGGCCTACTCTAGAGGAACTTCAGATTCATTAGAAATTCCTCAAGAGTGCTTAGCGAATTAGTTCAAGGCATAGGGCTCTCCTCTGGGGTAGATATCATTGCTTAGTTTGTCAGGGTAAAGGATTTTGCCAAACCCAGAAGCTGTATAAATGTTTAGGATACAGCACTTTATTGATCTGGAGCACACATTCCAGGTAAAATGAAACAGGACACTTTATTTACCTCTTAAAATTTGCCATTATATATAAAATGTAAATTCAGATGTTAAAAGTGTGATTGCAAGATGTCAGAACACTACTTTTCCTGAATGTTTCCCATTTATTCTACAATGTGGTGTCTATAGAATATATTATGATAGATGTTAGATTATTTTATCTTCACCTGTTTTTTTACACACTGCATCAAACTGCTCTTTTTTGAATTTGATGGTAAAATACCCATGCAAAGGGACCAGATTTCCCACTCCTAGTATTATGACCATTTAGTGAGAGTAGAAGTCTTATCATCCATCATCATGTAGCTATAGCACGTGCCATATGACATATTCTGTATCAAAGGATAGCTTATGAAATAGATATATATATACACACACATATATACATATCTCCCACATATAAACCAGTATACTTGTGACATGTGGTAATATTAGTGAACGTTACAGGACAGTTTTAATTTCACATTATAAGGTCTTGTCTGTAAATCTGTAACATTCAATAAAATAGCACATGTTGCATTGAGCATTAAGTTCCACTATCCAATTATTAGCTTACATATGGAATATGCATTTCTGGTCACAGTGTGTAAATTCGGTATGTTTCACACATTCCGCTGTATAGCTCCACTTAAATGTCTGTATGAGCTGATGTATAAACTTCTAATGAGCCACTGTGGGCTGTGACAGGTGGGTTGTGGTAGTGTGAAAGATGAACTGGCATGTTATGCAAAAGATTATAACATAAATGAACTTTAATAATATTTTGAAACTCAACTGAATTTAGCTGTTTGTTTACATATGCTGGCCAACTGAGGAAGCGGTGTACAGTATTTTATAAATATTTTCCTATAGTAATCCATTCTGTTGTTTCCAGTTTAAGTGATGCTATTCTACAGTTGGGGTATACACTTGTCCTAGGTATTGGATTATAGCACATTATTCTTTCACAATAACAGTGTGATATGACTGAAGTAGTTTCTCTTCCTTACAGTCCAGTCTTCTTTTGTGTCAATGAAAATGCATGCACTGTTCCATGAGTTTCTTTGGACTACTATGAGACTTAACATTTTGCTATTGCCTGCCTGTAAAGATGAATCCAGTTAGGAATGAATTCAAGCTTTTGGATGTTTACATTATTTCCATTATGTTTTAGCAAAATAAGTGATTTTTTTATTATTTTTAAATGACAATTGTATTTTATGAAATTGAAATATTCAACACAAAATGCGAACCTACAGCAGTGCTCAGACATTTGGCTCTCTCTTTTTTTGGAAGAGATAAGGTGCTACATTATTGTTCTTAGCACAAGTGCCAGTTAACAAATGGCAGTGAGGGGATAATTTGAAAATACAATGAAAAACCAAAACATCCATTCATCCACATAAGGAAATCCCTCTGGGTTCCAGATATAGATTGCTTTTTTTTCATTTTTCCATTTATAGATTTTTTGGTAAAAAAACCTGATTTGTACCTTTTGTGGAATGGATAGCCTTTTGTCAGGGGATAAATATCTTAGTTAGGTATATTTTTTTGTATGAGAAGAAAATGATTTGTTTCTTAGAAACTGTCAGCACATGGAAAATGCAACTACACAAATAACTGCCCAGAAAAAGTGCTGGTAGCAGCACACAGCCTTAGTCCAATGACTGCAGCTGGAGCAAACAAGTATCTGTACTGAGAGCAGAAGTTATCAAAGGTATTAGCTTAGAGTGAGACAGCGAAAAAAAATTCTCTGTAAACTCATGGTGCAAATTTTCAAAACAAGCATAAATGTCTTGTTATGTTGCTCAGGTTATATGCTTAAGAGGATCTGATAATCACCAGAAGGGAAAATGTGAGCTGGTCATTCCTGGATTTCCCTAGGAATAAATAAGTAGTTGTGATGTCTCTACCCTGCTTTAAAATAATAGTATATTTGCATTTTTGCACAAATATGCACAATTGTTTAAACAAAGGCCACATTTTCAGTTCTGTTAAAAGATGCCAGGTATAGATCTTCAAAAGAAATGGGAAAGCTTCCTCACATGAATTTTCCTTCATCCACCTCAAATAACAGCACAGTCCAAAGTGGGCACAAGTGTTGGGGAGGCGTCTGCTTACCTAATGAAACCTTTCACTCCTCCAGACGATATTCACTGGCCTTGCCACACGTTGGTGTAAAAGAAGTAGTGTTGAATGTGGAGGGTCTGAGTTTCTGCACCCCAGTGAGACTTACCCTGCTTTATAGCCAATTACAAGGTGAACACTACAGGTCACACAGGCTTCTCCTCTCTGAGATTGACTATGATTATGGTCTTACTGATGCTGGTGCAGATCTGCAGAAAATCCACTGATTTCAATGGAGTCAGAGGATGGATTTATTCTGCATTTCTAACTCTATATTACTTTGAATCATGGCACAGATCCTAATCCTAATCCTAATCCTGAATCATCATCAAGTGGGAAGTCTAATGACTGAGCCATTGAGCCAGAGTGGTTGTGAAACAGTCTCTGACCTTTTAATTTTTTTCTGTATGCTTTCACATCTCTCGTAGAGCCACATAGTACTTACTTCAAAAAGCTATTAGGAAAAAATGTTTGATTGTGAAATTGCTGCTGTTTCTGCTGCAGGGTAACTCTTGTTTATTTTAGTATTTGGTAGGCAGGGGGAAGGGACAGAAGTGGGAATTGGCTGTGAAATATAATTTTATGCCTGCACAAGAATAAATTGTATTAAAGTTATATCCTTATTCCACCACTGCAGTTGTTGTACATGAGGAGAGTCTATATGCTGCTACTGCTGTCTGGAACAGTGTTTGCAATATACTATACTAATAGCTATTTAATCGTTTATTATTTGGGCTATCATTTGTAAGTGTATAAAAATCATTTATAAAGGGAGATAAATGATTAAAATGTCATTTTAAACAAATTCCTACTAATATGAAGCTTTTCAAGTATGATTTGTCTAAATGTATATCACTAGGGAAAACGGTCCTTTACAAAGGTCTACTGGATTCACAATGCACTTTTAGACTGTGTTTAGATACATAATAAAAAGCAGAAGTTGGCAATTACTACAGTAGAACTTTCTGAAATTTCTGTAACAATTGTTTTGCAATAAAAAAAAAAAAAAAAAAAAAAAGAGATGTAGTTCAAAACATCTGTTCTTACCGGAGCATTTATTTATGGTCCCTTGCTTTCAAAGCAATAAAGCAATGATGCAGTGGCAGCTGCTTTTCCCTAAGATCTCTCACTACTCTAGTTCTAACT
This sequence comes from Athene noctua, assembly GCF_965140245.1. Lineage (NCBI taxonomy): Eukaryota > Metazoa > Chordata > Aves > Strigiformes > Strigidae > Athene > Athene noctua. The sequence continues at coordinate 58,732,296 of NC_134077.1, read as the reverse complement.
TTACAGCTTTAAAGAAAATCAAAAGGTTTACACTATTATGCACAGGCATTTTGAATATTGTAAGTTATTTCCATCTCTGAAACCATGTGTCATTCAGGTGTCCCTTATCCTGGCCAATATCAGACCCCACTTTGAACCAAGGCAGACATACATCTCAGTGTGTTTACTTAAGAGGTGGGAATAGTTTCTTTTATTTGTAGCTACCATTTCAGCAAAGGAGGAAACATAAGCATGGATTGCAGATCCTCTCTAAATTGTTTCCCTATAGACTGGAAGAAGCATGTTCCTTTGTATGGCAGTCTCCCCAGATTGGTGGCATTGCTGGCTCTTGTAGCTAAAGAAGGTTCATTAAAACAAAAGGCACCAAGTAATCCAGTAGTACCTACAACTTCCTCTGAACTGATATCTCACCTTCCTCAAGAAAGAAGTGTCACTTTCTATGCAGCTACAACCAGATCTGATACTTCCCCACAAAAAATGTTGAAAAAAAGGGAGTGACACAAAATAAGCCAAGATCAGGATCTGCTGCCTCCATAAATTAGCCTTCACAGAGATTATAGTATTTTTTAGCTAAATGCCAAAGAAACACAGGAAACATCCAATTGAATAAGAAAGATAACAGATACTCAAAACAGTTCTGCACAGGTCAGTCACACTTCAGGAGAGGAATAGTTCAGAGAGGTGTTCTTTATTTCAGATTTCTGAGAAGGAAATACTGAATTCCTTCATCAGATTTTATCTAACCCTTCTCAGGAACTGCCATTCAGTGAAGACTATGAGAGCTTTGAAGCTTTAAAAAAAAAAAATAAAAAAAAAAAGATCTGTACCAGACAATTGTCATTATGCTTCTTTCAAGGTAACACTGTCTTTCTGGTCTCCCTGGGATTTTTTCACAGTAACAAACTTCACCTCAATTCAGCCAATTAGTAAGTGCTGGAAAAAAGCAACATCACCAGCCTTGATTTTCTTTCCCATGATCTGTAATACTGTAGCCCTTAGGGCAGTGGTCTAGTCTCTTTTAATCTCTTTAATGCATACTAGTAAAGCACTCCATTTAACACTGACTATGGCAGTCAACCCTGATTCATTATCCTCATGACTGAATACAGCAAGAACTTACAGTTACAGCAACCCTCACTGTCTTTGCATATCAAGCACAAATTTCACTCTGTTTATGTTTCTGAAACAACAAAAAACTTGTAAAACCCCAGGATTTCATTATTTTGAAATTTTCAAATAACTGATTGCAGGCATAAATACTGTATATGCGAATTATACTTTTGGGAGGCAATCATGACAAGCATTATCTGAAAGAAGGTTACTGCAGTGCATTTATGGGAAATAACAATAGTAGCCCATGAATAGTTACGGACATCCCACTGCAGATGATACACGCTACTGTTATAGAGAACTGAGTGGAAAAAGAACAGCTACCACCTTCTAAACCTCAATTTTTTTGCTACACCTTTCCTCACTTAAACATGTAGCCAAATGTTAAAGTCACATGCACACCACTGAATCAGCCTATGGAGGTGATGGAATTATCCTCACAAAATATTCCACAGTTTTCATTCACAGTGTGCAAGATGAGAATTTTCTGAACAAGTTTGGAAAAATAATATATCAAGGCTCTAAGAACATTACCGAAAATGTTAACACATAATCTTTTATTTTCCTTTATTTGAAAGATGACAAAAGATTCAACTACCAATACAGCATTTCACTATTCACTAATGAAAATCTCATAACAAAAACTGCATCTTTAGCAAAAAATCAATCTTCTGGAAATATCAGTGAAAAATAGTAAATCCAACTGAAGAATTACTTTCTTCAAAAACTCCTTAGAAATATTAGTCACAAATCTGAATTCCAACCCATAGCTGCTGAACTACAGTAACTGCACTGTAATTCAGGGAGAAGGGGAAGCAGGCAAGGGGTCTGCAAATGGGGAATGGGGAAATTTAGACCACTTAAAGGAAAATATGAACAATGAACTCCAAAATTCACACCACTCATACACTATATGGCTAGATCCCACTTTTTTTCCAGAGTGGATGCTTGGGGAACTATACCATAGCTCTGCAATTAGTAACAGGACTAGTTTGTGATGAACCCATTTCTACCATGCTATCTATTTTGCTAATACTGTCATATATCCCTCTGAGAATCATAACTTTGACAAACAACTTACAGCAACAATGGTTAATCTGTGCTTGTTATGGAATAAGTAGTCCCCATTTCAGTGGAGCTTTGAGTGGTTTTTTATGAATATCTAAAATGACATTCTGTCTCTTTGCTCCAATCTTATCTGAGAGATGTTGAATAGCTGCCCTGTTGCAAGAATGGACCAAAGATTCAGAAAATGTGGCCTGGTCCCCAGTTCCCCAGAAGATCTCTTTGTCCCTGAAGTGTTCAGGCTTTCTAATCAGAGAAAATTGCTTTCGTCTCCACTCCAGTTCAGCTGTGACAGAGAGGAGCAGCAGCCACCGTGGGAAATACAGAACACCACAGAGACATTCCTTTCCCTTTCCTCTCTGTGCAGAGGCATAGCTAGGGCCTAGATTACCACTGCAGCCCTTTAAACATTTATCTGAAACTTTTGTATACTTGTTTGATTTCTCAATGTCTAGAAAATAAACTAAGCCTACCTTACACCAAACAAAATCTCTTCTAAAATGTCTGGGTATTTTCAGGCAATAAGGCACTGTGGACATTTACGGGGAAACAAGTTCTCCTTAACATTAGCTGATCCTACTCACTGACCACTGATGATGATAAAAAATTTCAGCCATCTCCATTTTTTTTTGAGATGATGGAGGAAACAGTGCCTTGCAGCACCTCCACAGTTGCAGAGTGGGGCCCTAGGGTAAGTTGAGCTGGCCTTACACTAACTCTGTGTAAGGCGTGCTTCAGTTTGCCCACACCAGCATCAGGGATCCACTAGGTCTATTAACTTCAGCATTGAGCTGGTAAGAGAAAATGGCACAGCTGATAGAGGGAAGAAAACAGAAAGTGGACAGTTTATCACCAGTTTACTCAAGACAGGCTTGACAGTAAGGCTGAGAGACAGAGGATTATCTGTATTCCCATTCTCTTGTATTCATTCCCTCCTGGAGATGTGATGGAAGTATGTCAGTATGTGTGCCATAACATATAGGTCTACCCTAGGTAAGTCCAAACAACACATTGCAGTCCAAGATACAGATCAAGGGTAAGACTGCAAAAAACCTTAAGTGTTTAGGCTTACAAATACCATAGTAAAACGGTATATAAATAAATAAAATCAAGTGCAGATCCTTATATAATTAAACAACACACACAAGGGATTTTGTGGCCTGTTGGGAGTATTCACCTCAAGTAATCACTGGAGAATAAAGCAGATTAAAGTCTTCCATCTGCAAGACAAGTGCATGAAGCTGCTGGTTTTAAAGCCATAATTCTTTCATCTCCAAGAAAGTGTACACATTCATGTCCTGCACAGAAGGCAAAGGAGATAAGGAGCTAATTATGGATCCAAGCAACGTTTAATTTAATGCAGACACTAAAGACTCAATTTTACTGAGAACTTAGTTAGCCATTAACCAGGCTGTTAACCAGGAAGTTAGCCATTGATTTTTTAAGTTCAGAAGAAGTTGCACAAAATAATTTTACATTAAAAATATATTAGTCAAGAAAGGAAGACTACTAACATGAGTTGCTATTCTGTCAAAACTCAGCACTGAAATTTCTCTTTTAAATAAGCATTTTCCAAAATGCTTACATTGTTAAAACTGTTCTGATAATGCTTTTATATGTAAGAAAGGACCAAGAACTTTATCTTGCCTCTACAAAAAGGGAGGCATTTAATAACTGCTCCTTTCTGTTCTGGTGGAATTAACCCTACAATCAAAATACTACATTTTAACATGTTTTAATAGAAGTTATGATCTAAGATAATTAAGGGAAACCACTTGTTCTTTGAACTGGATACAGAGATAGGTACAGAAACTAGCCATGCACTTGACCCAGGAAAGGTTGGGCTTATGTGCTGCCATATCAATTCTTGTTCCCACACCCCTATGTCTATGGGAGCACACTCCCCCCACGCCCTCCCACCCCCCCACCCCACCCTCCCTTTTAAAGATACATTCAGAGTTGATCACTGTGCCTCCAAATGTGACAATAAGGGCAGAGCTGTCAGACTTGCCAGGTTAGTACAAAGCAATCAGACCCCTTCTACCATAGTGAGTGGATCCTAGGATCCCAGTTACATTTTTGTTAACATGGCACATTAAGGACTGCCATCTGTGAATTTTGATAATCTCCTGATTTGAAAGGGATGTGTCAGTTAGTTTTACCTATATCTAAAGTTATTCATGCTGAAAGCCAGAGGCATTCAAAAGCCGAATGGAGGGATAGTGGAAGACTTGTGTTCTGCATGGTAAAGAAGCACATCTTTCACACCTTTTTCCTTTAGCTTCCGTCCTCCCGCAGGCAAGGGTGAGGCTCAGCCACTGCAGGCGTGTGAAGCTCAGTCTGCGCTTGGCGTTGAGTGCTCTGCCTCCAGCACAAGCTGCTGCCACAACTGCCCCGAGCACCCCTGCGCACAGCTCACCGTTCCCTCTCCCGTGCACATCGTTACACCGGTTTTATGACACGGTGTCATTTTTGCCAAAGTGGCCGCTGGATGTCACTGTTTCACCTCCGAGAGACAGCCACACAGACATTTCTCTGGCTCGAAATAAGGGATTTCAGGTCCTTAAGGACAAAAAAATACAGAGCTTCCCAGCCTGCCACAGGACAGCTGTTTGAAACATCCCTTATTGAAAGAACGGGTGATACAGGATCACCAGGGGACAAGCAGACCCCCTGCTAAAACAGAGGTGACACTGTGACCCTAAGATTGCTGACTGAACCACAGTGAACGTTGTTTGAATTATACTAGCAATTAAGGATTATGAACACCAGCAGGATGAAATGTAAAGCCCTCTGAAGTAAATACTTGGGACTCTATATAGACCCTAAACTCTTGGGTGAATAGAAATCAAGAAGCTTTGGAGGAAACAAAAAGTGGATTGCCTGACCTACCTTCATTACCCGTGCTTATCACAATTTTTCTTAACTCCGGGATGAAAAGTATTGCATAAATAGCATAACTATGTGGAAATCATCTTCAATTTGAAATTTAATTTTATATAGGAATGGTAACATTATTTCTTATATGGGGAAACATCAGGAGCTCTTGATTATGTTTTAATTGTTCAGAATTTTGCTAAAAATAGCAGTCTTTAAAGTTGAAATTTTCTGAGCTGATTCCTTGTTGGAGGTAAATGTAACCAGGGAAAAAAAAAAAAAAAAGGAAGGTTTTGTCCATGCTAAAATCTTAATATATTAATATTCATATTTGAATTTTGCATACATACACTAAAATCAGTGTTATGCATTTCATCAACTAAAATCCATGGAGATTTTACTGAATCATAGAATATCCTGAGTTGGAAAACACCCACAAGTATCACCCTACCCATGATACACATAGAGAACGGATGAGGACTTATTTACACCTGCAACATAGGGATATGGTAGGTCATTTTTGGACCAGACATCAAAAGAAACAGGATGATTTCTCACTTCAGTCCTTTATTAACTTACCTCTCATAACAGAAATCTGCATAGCAGATACACAGGTTTCCACCTTGCTGTTGAATCTCCCTGCTTGAAGGCTTCAATCAAGCATTCAAAGACTGTAAGCACTAGACTAAAAGTAGGTCTTACAACCTTGATTTGTTGCTCTGGAGTGTGAGAAGTAAAACTTTCACAAAATTGTACACCACTCAAGCCACAAAATCTTTCATAGCAAAGGCCTGCCCTGGCTTTAAACTGGGCCTGGACACAGAAAGCCCGAAAACTGAAAGACTGTCTCTATGAGGAGTTTTATTCCATCAAGCGACCTTTGGACATCTGTCAAGACGGGCAGTTTGTTGTACTAACCATGCACTGGGCAGCTGGCACCTATCTTATGCTTGGGGGTGGTTAATCAGAAAGCAACAGCCCTGAAGAATAACAAGGTGATATGACAATTGTGTCCTCGTCTTCTGAAATTTTGGTACCGTTTTCTTGTTTTCCATAAGGCTGAGCACTCGGGTTGGATAGAAGTCAGTGCGAGCTGCTCTCTGAGCAACTCACGAGGATACAAAGATGTCATGAGATGAGGCATGGAGAAAATTAGAAGGGCCAAAGCCCAACTAGAACTTAATCTGGCTACTGCTGTAAAAGACAGTAAGAAATATTCCTATAAATATATTAGCAACAAAAGGAGGGCTAAGGAGAATCTCCATCCTTAATTGGGGAAACACATTGACAAAGGATGAGGAAAAGGCTGAGGTATTTAATCCCTTCTTGGTCTCAGTCTTTAATAGAAAATCCAGTTGTTCTACAGGTATCCAGCCTACTGAGCTGGAAGACAGGGATGAGGAGCAGATTGAAGCCCCCATAATACAACGGGAAATGGTTAGTGACTTGCTACACCACTTAGGCACACAGAAGTCTGTGGTCCCAGATGGTATTCACCCAAGGGTACTGAGGGAGCTTGTGGAAGTGTTCACTAAGCTACTTTCAGTCATCTATCAGCAGTTCTGGCTAACCAGGGAGGTTCCTGGTTGACTGGAAATTAGTAAATGTGACACCCATCTACAGGAAGGGCCAAATGGAGGAACCAGGGATGTATGGGCCTTTCAGTCTGACTTCAGTGCTGGGGAAGGTTATGCAGCAGATTATCCTGAGTGCCATCATGAGTGCCATCACGTAGGTGATCAGCCCCAGTCAGCAGGGGTTTATGAAAGGCAGGTCCTACTTGACTAACCTGATGTCCTTCTATGACAAGGTGACCTGCTTATTGGATGAGACAAATGTGGTTGTTGTCTACCTAGACTTTAGTAAAGCTTTTGACACTGTTTCCCATAGCATTCTCCAGGAGGAACTGGCTGCTCATGGCTCCACTGTCTGGATGGCCAGGCCTAAAGAGTTGTAGTGAATGGAGTTAAATCCAGTTGGCGACTGTTCACAAGTGGTATTCCCCAGGGCTCAGTATTGGGGCGAGTTCTGTTTAATATCTTTATCAATGTTCTGGATGAGGGGATCAAGTGCACCTTCAGTAAGTTTGCAGACAACACCAAGTTGGGAAGGAGTGATGATCTGCTTGAGGGTAGGGAGGGCCTTCAGAGGGATCTGGACAGGCTTGATTGATGGGCCAAGGCCAACTGTAGGACGTTCAACAAGGCTGAGTGGCTGGATCCTGCACTTGGGTCACAACAACCCCCAGTAGCCCTACAGGCTTGGGGAGGTGACTGGAAAGCTGTCCAGCAGAAAAGGACCTGGGGGTTTTGGTCGACAGCCAGCTGGATATGAGCTGGCAGTGTGCCCAGGTGGCCAACAAGGCCAATAGCATCCTGGCTTGTGTCAGAAATAGTGTGGTCAGCAGGGACAGGGAAGTGATTGTCGCCCCATACTCAGCACTGGCAAGGCCACACCTCAAATACTGTGTTCAGTTTTGGACCTCTCACCACAAGGAAGACAATGAGGTGCTGGAGTGCATCCAAAGAAGGGCAATGAAGCTGATGAAGGGTCTAGAGCACATGACATGCAGAGTGGCTGAAAAAACTGAGGTTGTTTAGTCTAGAGAAAAGGAGGCTGAGGGGAGACCTTATTGCTCTCTATAACTATGTGAAAGGAGGTTGTAGTGAGGTGGATGTCGGTCTCTTCTACCAAGTAACAAGTAATAAGGCAAGAGGAAACAGCCTCAAGCTGCACTAGAGGAGGTTGAGACTGGATATTGGGGAAAATGTCTTCACCAAAAGGGTTGTCAAGCATTAGAACAGGCTGCCCAGGGAAGTGGTTGAGTCACATGTGGCACTTAGGGATGTGGTTTAGTGGTGGACTTGGCAGTGTTAGGTTAATGGTTGGACTTGATGATCTTAAAGGTCTTTTCCAACCTAAATGATTCTGTGATTCTATGTGCACTACCGTATAGTGCCAAAATATTGAGAAAGCAGGTCACTAATCAGGACTAAGTCTCCCAACAGAGCATTTCTCTGCCTGTCCTTCTGCCCCCATATACAAGAAGTAGGAGAAAGTGTGTTTCTACTGTAATCACCCTTCAAAACCAAGAACCCTTCTCTTTACAATATTCATCCAGGACATGGAAAAATTGGATACAGTCCCTCCTCTAAGTCAAATTTGTCTAAAACAAATCCCTCTCTCCCACCTCCCCAGAGAGCAGCTAATCACTTTTCCATCTGTGAGTATTCTTGGGCAATCCACTCTCAGTCAGGAGACTCATCGAAACTGTTCACTGAGCCAGAGGGCTCCAAGGCCCAGAGCAAAACTACGTTAAGGCATTCTCCTGTTGCAATTTGAAGAGCCTCAGACAGAGAAGAGGTTGTAAAACGTGGGAAATCTTCCAAAGTTCAGAGTGCTTTTTACATGCTGTATAATAGAAGGGGACACCAATGACATAACCAGCTGTTTCTCCTGCTCCCTTTTTTATTATGCAGGTTCTAAGTTTGCCTATTTTAAGTCTCCTGGGCTCAGAAAGCAAAAGAAAAAGGCAGAGGGAGAAAAACTTGTTTAATGATTCCTTAATGGACTTGATATATCAGCCAAGCTCCCGGCTGTTTGTGAAAATCATGCATAGAAGGTGCTGGGTGCATCTCCCCCAGGAGACTTTGGAAAACACAGGCTGTTATGAACTTTAGGCATTAGGCATTAGTCAACAGCTAGGCAGATTTATCAATCTAACTTCTGTGCTTAGGTGTTTCAAACATCCCTGATAATACATTGCTTTGAAGATGCAGTGCTAAATCACGCTCCCCTCCAGTTCAGTGGAATTTGAGAGGGGTCTTCTGCTACCATCTTTCTAATCATATCTATTTAATGCAGTGCAAAAGCTGAACCATAGTAAAACCTGACTACTGCATCCACCAAAGCAGATAAACTATCACAAGACTCCCAGGTTTGTTTCTCTCAGGGCTCAGAGCAGCATAGGACCACCTGTAATACACCTGCTTCTGCATCCAGAAAAAAAAAAAAAAAGGATACTATCCAGGACGGCAAAAAAATCCTGGCATCCCCTGATCGCCAGTCTATACTTCTGTCTGAGACAAGCTCACTCCATTTTACAGCACGAAGTTGGACAGCCTAAAAAATATCAGTTTTTTCTGCTTTGCACTTTGAGGTTTCCTCAAATATAAATTAGTCAAAGCAGGTAACCAACTGTCAAAGTTCTTCTGAGTACTCTTTACACCTCATGTCCTTCTCCTTTTACAATCAAAATATTAAAAGGTAGTACTAAATGAACATTCAGAAACATTAAGCAAGCAACACCTGTTGCGCTGGTGTGAAGCAGTTTGTGTTCCCACTATGGCAAGAATCATGGTCAGTCATAGCTGAATGGAAATAGGAGCAGAACGTACAAGTCTGGGTCAGGAGTGACTTAGCACTATGCATATACAAATAACAAATAAATCTTTCCGAAAGGAGCCACCTGACAGGAACACAAAGATCAAAATCAAAATTTTACTACGTAAATAAACCAAAATTTTCAGAAATAAACTTGTCACAAACAATTGCCTTCACATAGCAAAAGAAACATCAGTGTGCTTTCTGAACAGAGTATCAAAATGCAAATGGAAGGAGAAACAGATACTTTGAAGACCAAAGTCTCACCTTGGTTAAGTCCAAACTGGTCAACTGTCTGCTCCAGTGAAGCAATCAAGTTACTCAAATTGGGCACTTAAATAACTAGCAGCAAAACTCAGCACAGCAAATGAAATCAGCAGTGTATAGTGTCATCAGGGATGTTTGGCTCTCTGCTTCAAATAAAGGAGCATCTAAAGTCAGATGATCAAGAGCTGTTTTGAATTTTTCTTAACAGGATGTATCAGCATTACTTTTCTTATGTCTTTCTACAAAAAAATCATTTCAGCCCACTTCTCTTATATGCCTGTGGTTCATAAACCATGTGGGGTACAATGATTCATCAGAATTTACATAGTAGCTGCATGCAAGGTTTTATCTCCTTTCAATAAAGCAGGCCAACTTAACATCCCTGAACTTCTGTGTAAAAGCTGTTGGACAATCAGGGCAAAACATTGCCCTAGCTGCCAGAACTACAATTGCAGCAATGAGGGCCGAAAGACATTTATAATTATCTTTTATTCCACTTACAGCAGCACACTGCACATATATGTCTATTACTCCCATTATTATTGGTAGCCACATTTCCAAATCTAGCATCAGTTTCCTCAAGCCTACCTGTGCCCACAGATTTTAGCAGTTCATAGCTGATGATTAATCAGAGTTGTAATCAATGAAAAGTTAAGATAAAAAGTCCCTTTTATCGTCCCTTTCAGTCAGCATCGTCAAGAGATTTCCCCAGCCAAATCTTGGAGATAAAAGAGCTAGAGTATTTACCTGTTGACAATGGCCAGCCCACTGTTTCCACACATACACAGATGGTACAGTGATTCAAACAGCAACTCATGAAGGCAACACAGATGTGCAGCATGTGCTAGCCAGCTGCCACCTTTACCCCTGGCAAATTTAGGTGACATAGGAGATGGGGGTTGGAGAGTGTCTGATTAGGCAGACTTTAGGTGGAATTGCAGCTGTAGATAAGCATAGTACAACAGTACGATAATTTCAGATCACTACAGCAATGCTTAGATACAAGCCCTGTAACACACATCTCAGCCATTCAACTCCCAGCAAGGAAAGGTTAAGTCATCCCAGAGTAATGGCTCATCAGCTATGAGGGGAGCAGTGCATGGCACAAATTGATGCTAAGGTGCTGTAGGGCACAAGAAGACTTTGTTACAGTGACTCAGGACAGTCCAAATCCTGCATCCAAGTATGCAGAGTGCCAAGGACATCTGATCTCCTTGTTAGGGTAAGCTGGGATACTTCACTTTGTCCCCGTCTGCACATACCCCTTCACGGGCATCAACATGTCAGCCAGCTGCAGATCTCAGAATTCAGACAGAAGTATCTATATTACATCAGCAAGTTTGCTAATGAGCAAAACAGGACAGTGCATATGCATGATATGTTAAACAGTGCAAGTTTTATTATCCACCCCTGCAGTGTTTTCGCTTGAGCTTCACCCCCAGGCAGGGCTCCAGTGCATCAGGTCCCATTGGTGGTTGTTGGTGATCTGGGGCTCCCACGGTAGTAATGCCGCGCTTTCCATAAAGCCAAAGCTTTCACTTCACCAAGTTCTGTGCCTTGTCCCCATATGACCTGCACTTGTCTTTTGCTCATAACAACTGCAATTAAGCAAGCTGGGGGCTTCAACAGGTGAGGCTCTTAGGCGTTCACAGGCCATTTGCTATAAGCTTTATGGTCACTGCTGTCCTAAATGAAAGATTAACATAATCCACCATTTCCTTTCAGTGGGGAAGTGCCACAGAAAAAAAAAGATCAGCTTCAAAACTGGAGATCCAGGGGCAGAAACTGAGATCTGGAATAGAAGGGCTAAGCACTTGCTAAGGACAGTGTTTTAAAAGCTGTAGCTTGTAGGTACACCCTGAGATTAGTTTTTAGATGCAATTAGAGTCCCATTGCTTCAGTCACCTATCTTTAGGTTATAGGCAATCTTTGCAGGTCGTTTCCTACAATGCTGTTGATTAAAATGCATTCATTTGTTTCAGAGCCACTAACATGAGCCATCATTTGTAGTCCACCACAGGGCCTCAGTAGGAAGATTGACGATTGTCTTTCTAGGCACAGATTTACATGCATTTTATTTGCACAGGAGCACAGTTGTGTTGAGTGCTTCACAGGCCACTAACAATGTTATAACTGTTGTCTTCTGCACCAGTATCTGGTACAGGTATGGTCATTGGAGGTTTCTGAGCTTTGTGCCTTTTTCTGTACAGATGGTGGATTATAAACACCAGCTGAAGGGGTCATACCACTCTCAGATCTCACCATTCTTCCCCGCAACTTTCTGTTTTCATGTTAGAAAAACATTCTACAGTGCACTCAACCCAGATCTACTACCTTTCCCCTAAAAGCATTGACACGTCCATGCATTTCTGTGAGCTTCTTACCTGTATTTGTACACCACCCACCCACCGCAAAAAAAACACCCCAAAGTTAAATACAGTGATAAAATTGATCCTAGAGCTCCAAATCTTTCACATTATTTTTCTAAAAAAGCACTGGAAATTAGGCAAATAACTGAAAACCAGAAAGAGCAATGCCCTACAAGTAAGTAAAAACTTCTGAAGTCAGCTTTGCATGGTTATAAATTTTGAGATTAGATTTGGCCAATATTTTTTGTTAATACAGTATTTTATTTTTATGAAGTTCACCTCTGTTAGAAATCAGTATATGGACTAGTATTAGGCTTTTCAGAATCACTCTGCTTGAATGATCTATCAAATATCTGCAAAATGCTTTCTTAGGTTTTGACTATTTGCAAGCAGTCCATTCTATCTGACCAGATAATAAAAGAACAGGACATTTTAGATTCTCTGAAAAACCTGAGTGTATCCAAATCCTTTTCTGTGAAATAAATTCTTGCACACATGAATTCGAAGCATGTTTTGTAAAAGAGTCTGCAACTAGGACTTGATACTGCTGCTTCAGTTAAGGCTACAAGGAAAACCACTTACTTACAAAACATACAGGCTCTTAGGTGGCAGGAAAAAGCCAGTCTTCTCCCCATTCCTGTCTAGGAAAACAGTAAATATTTCTACTTCTATTTAATTAGACTGTGACACAGGATTAGATATCTGAAGGTGTTTAGCACCTAATTCTTCATGGGTAGTTTAATATCATGTCACAGAATCATATCACAGAATGGTTTGGTCTGAAAGCGACCTTAAAGATCATCTAGTTCCACCCCCCCTGCCACGGGCAGGGACACCTTCCACCAGACCAGGTTGCTCACAGCCCCGTCCAGCCTGGCCTTGAACACTGCCAGGGAGGGGGCAGCCACAGCTTCTCTGGGCAACCTGTGCCAGTGACTCACCATCCTCACAGTGAAGAATTTCTTCCGTATAGCTGAATCTACCCTCTTTCAGTTTAAAGCCAATACCCCCTGTTCCGTCATTGCACACCCTTTCTAAAAGTCTCTTCCCATCTTTCCTTTAGGTCCCCTTTAAGTACTGGCAGGCCACTTTAAGGTTTCCCCAGAACCTTCTCTTCTCCAGGCTGAACAACCCCAACTCTCTCAGCCTGTCCTCATAAGGGAGGTGAAAATGTTCCAAGAGCTGAGCTTTTCTCCTTCAGTCAAATAGTGATTTTGTAATTGAGTTATCAAGGTTGTACAAAAGGGTCACAGACTCAGCCACAACGTTACTTAAACTGTAAATATGTATTTATTGACATTCTTCAACTATCTGCTTCGCTCACTATGAGACCAGCACAAAAAGCCTGTTTTAATCGAAGCAGTTCAAGAGTTTCTACACAGCTTTCAGGTCTTTCAAAACTGTAAGCAATAAAATGAACACTAAACTTGCCTTCTTTGTATTTTGAAAGTACAGGGAACTCTAGTTATAAACTTTGGTTTCTTTGTACATTATATCAAAAAGCATTATTAAAGTTCCAAAGCCCTAAAAAGTTAGCAATCAGAAGGTCATCTCTGCATTCCCTTTTTTCACAAAATTATAGATTTATCTACATATTCAAATATTATTCCCTCTACCACCACCACCTACCCATATGATTGGTTTAAATTAATGAGCAACTATGCTGTTTTCTCATCAGCCCCCATAATTGTTCTCAGCCTGCTCTTAAAGATCAACTTGTAATTTCATTATGACTTTTTCTGTGTTAAATTATCAAGGGGTTTTGCATATTTATGAATTAATTTATTTCCACAACAACTTTGACATGACTAAGTGTTGATAATCTCAGTTTACAAAAGGGTCTGCAATTGTGGAAAGCCAATTTGAAAAACTTGTCATCCAAACTTCTACCATGTTTCATACTGAACGTTATCCATTTTAGGTATTCTTGGTGGCTTTTTTCTACAGCTGTAAACACATACTGCCTTCGCAAATGGCCTCAAGTTATGTATCTGGAAAACAAGGGATATTTGGTGACTGAAAAGTTTAACTGAAATGTCTTAACCAAACCATCGGAGCTTTGTGGCAGCAGCAGGGACAGATCCCAGTCCTTCAGAGAAAGACTTCTCCATCAGATTTTCTTTCCTTTTCCTGGAATCCCATTTCATTTATGACCACTGACTGTAAGCTTTCCACAGGAAGGTATCTTGTGACAGAAAATGTCCTTTTAGAAAATTAGGATGTAGAAAAACTACAGAAGCAAAAAGAGTCCTTCTTCAACAGCCCACCCAAAAGCAGACAATTTTCCTCCCTGTCTGAGCAGCTGACATCTGTCTGTTCAGCTGCCACAGCTGAGCTCACCTCCAGCTTCCCACACCTCCTTGTGAGCCAGGCAGGGGAAGGGAGGCTTCACCGTCCTCCCCACCTAATGGCACCAGGGCTGGAAGAGCCTTGTCATCATCAGTTTGTACCTGTGGCAATTGCCAAAACTAAACTCAGGCATCCAGGAAGCCAAAACTGTGTTATTGTTCCCCGATAACTAAATTATTCTTAAAAAAAAAAAAAACACCACTCTAATACCCATGTGAGAACAAAGTTTTCTAAAAAACCACACCAAAATCCAAATGCATTTTGCCCCACAAGGATTTGTTCTTACCAGCTGCATTCAGACTTCAGAAAGAAATGAAATCTGACCCCTGCAGACAAAAAGCCTTCTTTGCTGCACACCTCTTATTCTTCCCCCCGACAATTCCAAACTGTGCACAGACTGAGGCAAAAGCCTGTGGATAAGATGGTATATAATTAAAGACTGCTGAACACACAAACCACAGGGGTCTAACGGGGGCTATATGGAGGCCTCCAAGTGTAGCCTGTCTCAGCTTGTGAATGTGCAACTTCCAAAGATTATTAGTAGTTTGAGACAACTATATTGTCTACATCTTTCTTAAAGGAAGAAAACAACCCACCCACTCACCCTCACCAGATATTCCTCGCGTGTAATTGTATCAGACCATAGCAGAGATGGAGCTTGCACCATTGCAGCTTTGTGCTTGAATTAATGCAGTGTCCGGTTGCAACTGATGTCAACCTCCAGGGTCAGTGGCTGGGAGGGGATGCTTCCCCTGTCACAACCAGCCACAGACAGGCTACCAGCTCCCCACCAC
Source organism: Athene noctua (assembly GCF_965140245.1). Taxonomy (NCBI): domain Eukaryota; kingdom Metazoa; phylum Chordata; class Aves; order Strigiformes; family Strigidae; genus Athene; species Athene noctua. Next base: position 58,717,082 of record NC_134077.1, on the reverse strand, counting down.
GAGTTCCCCCATGGCTGCCCCTTCCCAGCTCCCAGCCCCAACTCTCTCCTCCACTGCACATTGTTCATCCTTCTTGCCTGCATCCTGCCTATCGGACATCAAAGAAGGCCAGTCAGCTGAAAGATGATTCTCTGAGCAATAGTTCTGCTTCCGAGTCTCAGGCAGTTTACTTCAATTGCTAGAAAGTGAAAGCTTTCCATGTTGCCAAAAATATGAAAGAGAATATGCCTAAAATGTCTCTTTCTTACCTTTAATTTCACATCAGTTATATTTTATTTCTCTTCAGCAGTATTAATCCTGGCTTACTCTCAGATAAAAAGAGACCAGAACTATGCCAGTGTTTTTATTTGCATTATACACAGACTCTAAAAGGAGATAAACAACTCAAAGTCTAGTTTTTGAACAACTGAAATTAATTTTAAACACTTTTGGGAGCTCCCAAGTGCCCCTCACTCTTGCAATGCTGTGAAAGACCCGTGTAAAACCAACACAATACCCTGAGTAAAAAGTCAAAGGGAAATTAATCTAGACACTCCGTAACACAGAAATGTTAACAAAGCAGTGCAGTTGATGCTGCAACTGAAAGAATCTTGTCTTTTATCTGCAGAAATATGAAAAACTATGTCAGAAAGAAAATACCACTTTCAAGTTGACTGTGACCTCTTTAATTTATGACCTGGTTTTAAAATTATAGCTCATCCTGAAAGCATCTAATCTTATCCATCAGCAGCACTAGGGGCTGCATTCTCCTCTAGTTACTGACTGTACAAAATTATAAACCTCAGTACCAGAGTGGATAGGGAGAGAGTTTAACTCAAAGACCTTCTAACCAAACCATAACCTAGTAAACTCCAAAATTCCAATGACCACAGTGGACAACAACCTGTTGGACTGAGCCACCTTTGCCTCACTGCTGATGCAGACTCTCAACAGTGACCAACAATCAAAGGAGAGTAACATATATTGCAGATATGACTTCACAGACATGGCTACCACCCTCTCCTCTAGATAATGCATTTATTTTCCATGTCATGTCCCTGCCTGTTCTTTGTTTCTCCAGTCAGTCATGATGACAGCCTCCCTCATATGCCATTTTTCATGCCTGGGAAGGACTCTCAAGGGTTCTCATTTCTCTATGAGAAGTCCTTTAAACTCCTGAGCAAGGCTCAATGCCTACAGAAAACACATCTGCTCAGGTTGCTGATGGGGTGGTATGGTTCTGTCAAGTTGCTTCTTTCTACTTGTCTCTGGTTTGCTACACTCTCTTATAATACAGGCTTGTAAAGTCCATGTCTGTTTTTCTAGCAGCTACCTGCACAGCAGCCAACACAGTGAGGTCCTCCTCTCTACCCTGGGCTCCCCACCTCTGTGCTGACACAAGCACAGAGTAACCACAGCAGCACTGCTTCACCCAGCAAGGTGGCTGTGAGCAGCAAAATCCTGGGATGCTGCTGTGTCTCTCGCTGAGAAGACTCTGCAAGAAGCACAAGCCCATGCAGTGTTTATTATCCACAGTTGGGACAGATTACCTGGTATCTTGTTCTTGTCTTCATGTGGTATTTGAAATAAAGGATTTCTATTCTCCCTGTTTGTCAGCTCTCAGAGGAGTTTAGTACAAACTGTCCAGTTCAAGCGGTACTGCAGGAACCTGGGAGTTTAAAAGAGCAGCTTTGGCAACAACACAGAAAAGAATACCCAAATATATCAAAGTTAGGCATAAATCTATTAAGCATTCTGTTCTTTTTCAAGCATACTTTGTCACTTCCTCTCTTTGCTGAGTATATCTGGTTAATAAAATAGCTTTGTCTATTGTAGGGCGTGTCTGTTACATAGGTCTTAACGACTCTTCTTTGTTCTTAAAAAAATACCAAATTAGTTTCATTTTCAGGGACAATTATTCTTTTATTTGCAACTGCAAATGATTATAAAGATACTGGACTGCACTACACAGCAGCAGAAAGAAGGAAAATGGCCAGACTTAGTCTTCTGCCTTCTATTCCCCACTTCTGTGAGGCTGCCATAAAAATGTCCTCGAAAAATGCCCTTCCACCTTGTGTCACTGTAAAGCCATGATACGAATCTAGTAGCCAGACTTGTAAACTATTACTACTTTAACATCTGGCTTGACCATACAAATTCTAAAAAGTATTAAAACTTCTCCTGAATGATCTATAGTCAAAAGAGATTTTGTTAAAAAAAATAGTTCCAGGTGATTGGAACGTGATCTTTTAACACATGCGGTTTTGCTAAACAAGTCAAAGATCATAATCACCCATAATCAAACATGTTTAGTTCAAAGCTCACGTTATGTTACAGATATACAGCAGTGCTTGTAAAAATTCATAAACTAAGTCATGGCCAGAGATTTTAAAATTATGCATCTAAATTCACATTCAAAAATTTGAGTGAGTTTCCTGATTTCCAACACTTGTTGCACCACCACCATTAGCAGTTCCTCCCTGTTCTTTTGCAGACTCTTCCCAGGATGAAGAACATGTCACAAGAAAATTTTGTCTTGTCAGACTTGTTAAGTCTGTTTTCACATGCATTTCACAAAATACATGTTCTATATTTAACAAATCTGACAGAGATGAAAAGTGTCCTTACACTCATATCCAGGAGTGTTTTTTTAAAAAAAAAAAAAAAGATAAATGTATTCAGATGAAAACATTTAAGTCAGAGAATCTGACAAGAAAATATTACTTAATACGGTTTTTTAGAGTACAGTTTGAAGTTTCAGGTCTTCAGTAATAGCAAGAGAATTAGATATTTCATCAAAAAATTCTGTAGTATAGATGATTCATCAAAAATTTTGTGGTAATTTAACTTTTAAATACAAATACAAGCATTTTAAAATAGGGTTACAAGCTCTGATGCTTTACTAATACTGATCTGTCATTGTAAATACACATAACAGTTTGAAAAACAATAAATGTATGAGTCAAAAAATCAACACAGAAGTTCAGAAAAACAGCCTTTGCTCTGATACATCTACATGCTACCTTCATCACTCAGTACACATGTATTCCTAAAATACTGATGTATTCTCAAATCACAGATTACATTCACAGCATGAGTCATATCTTCTGCATGTAAAAAAGCTAGCCAAAAGTAGGCCCACCTCCAACTCAACAACTTTTAAACAAGAAAAAATAAAAGTACTCTTTCCTGGCATCCAAATCTGTCAGGATGTCCTCTGCATCTAGTGACTTCCCCATCCTAGCAGAAAATTTCCATAGCCATTCCCACATATATCCACAGGTCTGCAAAACCCATCCACAACACCACATTGTAATACAACCCGTGATGTCAATGGGATCTGTTTGCCTTCCCCCTCCAGACTGGAAAGATGCTTTGTTTAATTCATTTACCCCTTTCAATGATCTCCTGCCACTCCATTCAACTAAATGAAAGTTAAAAAAAAAAAAATTATAAAAACCCCAAAACTAAAAAATCCTAAATCAAATTTCATGAAACTGCCAAACGCAAAGTCAGCCTTAGAGATTTCAGAACTGGATCCCAGACCAGACATGCATTTTCTAAGTTACCAGCTAGCAACACCCCACAAAAGTAGGTATTCTTACAGCATTTTGAGATTAAAAGGTTTAAATAACTTAAGTACAACCTTTGATCTCAAATCTTACAAAAACAGTCCACAAGCAGGGAGTGCAGTAGAATCCAGGTCCCCCCTGGAGGGTCTAACTTTTAGCTTCTAATGCAGGCACTAAACTCAGTTCCAAATATATGCAGGGGTCAGAACTTGAACCCTACTTTTTTTTTTTTTTCCTTCAGCCAGACCTATATGCTGTCATTAAGGCTAAAGATCTTACACTAAAGCTAAGGCCTAAGGATGACTGTAGGGAATGTATGCAAGAGATTGAACAGTTGTGCATAAACAATAGTAATGAGGATTAGTGAGTCATTCTGACAGGCTAATTACACCAGAAGCTTTCATAAAGTCATCAACAATAGTCTCTCAAAAAACATGTATATATAGTCAGAGATGCAGTTCTTTTATATCTATATGTAACATGTATAGGTATGCACAGATATGTGTACATGCATATATATTTAACATCTTAATATGCCTTTTGTGGTTTCAATGCATACATTCCCTATCACAGAAATTAATTTTCTTACTGTCAGGTCTTGGGGGAACTTGTTTATTTGGTTCCTTCAAACAAAACTTAAGGTGGAGGGGGAAAAGCTGTTGATAACTATCAGTACCTCACTTGCCCCTACAGCAGACAAGGTTTCAAAGGATGGAAAAGCCAGGAGAAGGGGTGGAGAACACTATTATTGATGGAAGCACTGGACCCCCACCAGGAGGGAGTCAGGAGATGACAGAGCAGAGCTATGCTGGGGGAGGAAAGACACAATGCTCTCATCTCCAAGTTCCATCAAAGGAGACCGCACTGTGCACTCCCTCAGGATTCCTGATGACAACGCCTCTGTATGGGGACTGCTGACAACATACAGCTGCTTCCTCCCCTGACACACATGAAAGCCTCACTTCTAAAAAAGAAAAGAATTAGAACTTTTTCATTATTTTACATCTGTGGACCTGCGGATCGAAAAAGGAGGCAAGAGCAGGCATTGATCATCTACTCTTTTCTGTAATTCTCACTCCTGTCTGGGTTGGTTTTTTGTTTGTTTTTTTTTTTTTTTTAATGCTGTAATGCATGGAAGGCAGCATTGTCCTTTCCCTCCCTCGCTGATCTGGAGAGCATCAGTTGTCATCATGATAATGATGACTAACTCCAAGTCATGGTCTACCCTGCAAGATCTACCTTCAACAGGGCAGAGAGCAACACAAGCACTGAGGAGGTGCTCAGCCCACCCAGCTGGAGGCTCTGCCGTTGGAAAAAAATAATTGTTTGTTGTGAGCCATCATTATCAACTTAGCTGATAACTCCCTCTGCCTTATACAGTAACCTAAGCCCACAGTGGATACTGGGGCTATTCTCTTTTTCTCTGCACAGTCCAAAAGACAACTAAAAATGGAGAAAATAAAGTTGCTTGCAACTTCCAGACTGGAAGGGAACTTGACAAAATTGCCAGTAATACTTAAAACACTTCCTTTATTTCTCATTAAATTGGTACTGAAAGCAAATAATTCAGAATGAGATCTTCCACACTGCTGCATGCAGCAAGCCCAGACCTATTGGACACTACAATCTACTCCCATGGGTGTACAAAGAAAATCACAAACTGCTGGAAAGGATTATTAAAAAAACCAAATAAATATAGAGACTTCTGATGCCCATGCAAAAGAACTCACTTGGAGAACGAACATATTCTTTGTAAGTTCCAGGTGCCACATTACCCTAATGAATAAGACTAAGTCCTCTGAATTTGAACAGCTATCAAATGGAGTAATTAGGGATTAAATTAGTTTGCAGTGTAGCCAGTGGTCAGGTCAGATCAAAATTATTGTAACAAATGGCCTTGTCTCTCTGAAGAATATTAGATCTTTGCAGGGTTTGTGGAAATTGGGATTCTAAGGGGAAAGGATTAGTGAGTGTTGGAAAAACTGAGCCCATAGAGTCATATGTGCACAGAAGGACATGAAGGCAGAGAGCAGAGGGGGTAAAGAAATGTGCCATCTCCTAGAACAGATGTGAAAGCAATCTCTCTGATGAAAAAAGAAAAGCTGGTTGTAAACAGCAGAAATACCATGAACATAATAAAACAACTGTTTTGCAAGGGCATAACCCTGTTTTCAAAAACTGCAAAGCAGCACGCAAAAGAAATAAATACATGAACAAATCCCAAAATACAGTTACATATACGTAGCTGATGGGCAAGTCATAAAGTAAAAAACTTAATTCCTAAACATTTCTAGAATTCTGCATTGAAGTGAAATATTAACTTCCTGGAGAGCAGTGCCTCCAAATGCCCTATTACCAGTCATGATCAAGAGGGACACATATCACATAATTTTAGCATGGAAATCCCAGCTTGTTTCACAAAGTGGTGAAAAAGGGTGCAAAAAAACCCTGAACTCTTAGTCTTTGTGCCAAGTCTGCACCTGTGTTACACACACTGCCCTGCTTTGCAATGCATGGAAAACCAGGAAGCTTTTGTAAAAGCCAGAAAGCTGTGTTAGGTGCCAGGCAAGTAAGATTAATTAGCAAACACTGAAAGGACAGGTGTGTCTTAAAATCTGACTTTTTGTCCAGGTCTTAAGATTCAACACTGCCTGGTACTGGAAACACAAATTTATGACCCGAGGGCCAATGTGTCTCACCAACGAGCCGTATCCAACTCACAGATTCATTCCAAGTAGGTATGTACACATTAAAATACATAGGAAAAAGAGGCTGTGCCACCTCTATTCACCGTAACTCCAGCTCTTCTCTCCCCCACACCCTGTGGATTATGGGCTCAGTCAGATCACTGACCCAATCCAGCAGAATAACAACCCAGAAAAGACCATTTTTCAGACATATGAACTCCCTGATCCAAATCAGCTTCACAGATGCTAGAGCAGGAGTCAGTGCACATTCAGAAGAGGGAGAACAAGGCTGTTGTTTTTCTGGAAGGTCCACAAGGCAGCTCAGGTTCAAGTGACCACTGGCACAAAAAGCCCCAGTGACTTTCTGGATCAGAGTAACTCCAAACCTGACCCATCTGCCTCACCCCACTGTGAAATTACCACGCCCTGTTGCTCAGGGCATGGTAACTGTCCATAATCCTGACCCACAGGCTACAAAAAGTAGTTTACCCCTGTTTCACAGAAAGGAAGAGACCTTGGTTTACTTTTGGATGGGTCTTATATAGCTGTGCCACAACAGCCTTGCAAAGCACAAGGAAAGTAGCTCTCAAGGGCTGTAGATAAGATAAAATGCACAAGGCTGTGAAACAGACATTAACTGATAAGAAGCAGGGGCCAGTGCAGGACTAGTGCCAATGTCTGAGAAAAGCCAAAAGGCAGGGCAGCTGGAAGATAAAGGACAAAAATCAGAAGGAGAAGAGTATCGATGGGACAAAGGCAAGAAGTGTCTTGAAGTGAAAAGAGAACAAGGAAAACAGATCTGTCTCCAGAAGGGACCAGACTGGGGGTCCCCTCCTCTAGCAGGTGAGGAACAGGTGAGGCAGGGCCAAACTGCCCCCCCACCCAAGCGTAGCCCTGCAGCCTGCAACAAGGCTACATAGCCCCCAGCATCTTAACCCACCCCAGCATGCCTCCTCTCTGTCTACCCTCCTCCTGATACGTGGGCTGCTTCAGCTCCCTGCACATTGCTGGGGACCAGCTGGCAAAGGGCACAAATCGAACCAGAATGGTGCTGCAGGTTCGCTGGATTTTGGACCAAGGCCTGGAGCAAACGCTACCTGGGAGGTTGCTCCTTGCACTTGCTGGATGCATCTGCCAACTTTTAAAGGGGACATGGTATAACCTATCTTAGAGTACACAGGGGATGAGCTCCAGAATGAGAGTGCCAGGTTTTTCTGCATATTTTCAGATTTGAGAGGCCAGAGGCTTATTTTATATTCGGGGCAATACAGTAGTAAAACAAGGGAAAAGGGGTCCTTGCTCACTGGGGTCCATCACTACAAGACTATTGGACTACAAGAGAGTGCATCATTTAGCTATTGAACAGGCTACAAACGTTGTTATTATTAAAGGATTTGATGAGGTGCTTAATGGCCTGGGACACGCCAAGGATGTAACGCATCATAGTGATCTAAATCCCAGTTTGCTACAAACAAAAAATATAAATTAGAGGTCAGTTAAACTGGACTAGGTGGTCAAATTAGCTACTGTGAAGAATACACAGACATTGAATGAATGGGTTAATCCTATGATCTCCATAATGAAACCAAATTAGAGAAAGGCAGAACATCAAACACTGTGATTGTGTGAGGTTTGCATGAAATATAGGAAATTATACAAAAGAGGTACCAAAATCTCTGGAAATTCCTGATTCATTTTGATCCAAGATTGGCACAGAACTGATTGCATGCAACAAGAAAAACGCCTAAGTGTGCTACTAATCCAGTTACTCCTTTTAACAAAACTACAGAGATAACACATAGTAATGCAGTGCCAGAGTACAGGCACATCATGCCAAGGCACCAGTGCTCCTGAATCTGCTGGCAAGTTTACCTGCTGCAGGCTAAAACTGCTTGATTTGTTTCTGCACACAGAATCACAGAATTATCTAGGTTGGAAAAGACCTTGAAGATGATCCAGTCCAACCATTAACCTAACATTGACAGTTCCCAACAATACCATATCCCTCAGCGCTATGTCAACCTGACTCTTAAACACCTCCAGGGATGGGGACTCCACCACTGCCCTGGGCAGCCCATTCCAACGCCTAACAACCCCTTCTGGAAAGAAATGCTTCCTAAGAGCCAGTCTAAACCTTCCCTGGTGCACCTTGAGGGCATTATCTCTTGTCCTATCACTTATTACTTGGTTCAAGAGACCATCCCCAGCTCTCTGCAACCTCTTTTCAGGGAGCCGTAGAGGGCGATGAGGTCTCCCCTCAGCCTCCTCTTCTCCAGACTAAACACCCCCAGTTCCCTCAGCCGCTCCTCGTACGACCTGTGCTCCAGACCCTGCACCAGCTTCGTTGCCCTTCTCTGGACACGCTCGAGTCATTCAATGTCCTTTTTGTAGTGAGGGGCCCAAAACTGAACACAGGAATCGAGGGGCGGCCTCACCAGTGCCGAGTGCAGGGGTAAGATCCCTTCCCTGTCCCTGCTGGCCACGCTATTGCTGACACAAGCCAAGATGCCATTGGCCTTCTTGGCCACCTGGGCACACTGCTGGCTCCTCCAGTTGGCCTCAGCCCATGTCTCCAGCCTGTCCAGGTCTCTCTGCAGAGCCTCCCTACCCTCGAGCACATCAACACTCCCACCCAACTTGGGGTCATCTGCAAACTGACTGAGGGGGCACTCGATCCCCTCGTCTAGATCATCAATAAAGATGTTAAACAGGAGTGGCCCCAAAACCAAACCCTGGGGGACACCACTTGTGACCGGCTGCCAGCCAGATTTAACACCTTTCACAGAGTATTTTGGTCCTGGCAGCCCCACATGGCCTTGCCTGAGAACTGCACCAAAGTGACACAAAACTAAGAGCCATCACTGTTGAAGACATACTCTTAAAAAAAAAAAAAGCTTGTGGGGATGAAGTGTTCATCAAACCTCTGGACCTTTCTTTCTCAGATGGGTCAGTGGCACTTTCCTTTGGGAAACAAACTGAAGCATAATGTTCAAGGCAGGCAGGAGAGCAAAGGAAAAGTACTTGTTTAACAATGCCAGGCAGTCAAAGAAACAACAGTGCCATAAATCAATTATTGTAAAAGCAGGTTTGTCGTGTCTTTTCTTCTTCTCCATCTTTTCTCAAAGTATGTTTGTTTAGGGATGTTGATTGCCTTGCAGTTTTTTGTTTGCCTTTTTTTCCCTATTTAAACCAAGGAACAAACAAAACCACCACAAAATACCCACCCTAAGTACTTCTGATGAAATAAACCCTTTGGTAACTTTCTTTTCTCCACCCCTCCTGCTTTTCTTACGCTCTCTCTCCTGCCTCCCCCAGTGTATCTGCGCTGTCCCCAGCATGATGTGGGGAAGTTCAATCCCAGTTCAGGTGTGGACAAGGAACATTCTGTACTCAGCACGGCAGTCAGGGCAGCTGTAAAACACCATCAACAACACGATCACAGCAGCAGCCACAGCAACTGGAGCAGCAGCTGCCCCAGCGTGGAGATGTTGTCAATGTTTGAGGGACCCACAGCACACCCAGTCTGGGGCAGTGGGCATTTATACTCCCTTGTCCTGCACGTAGGCATGGTCTGGCTCCAAAGAGACTCCCTTTTTCCCATCTACATGTGAACACTGAGATTTTTTTCCCCTCATTTTAAAATAGGTGGGAAAGGTCCTTTCCTTCTCCACCCCAACCCCCACCGAGTTTAATTATAGCAAAAACATTTCCAAGAGAACAATACGCCCTTCTCACTTCCCCATTCCCTCAAATGCAGCTCAGCCAGGGAGTGGCATGTCACCAGCACCCCAGCTCTGAGGCCCCAGACTGGATCTGTCACTGACTCCATCTGACTGGCCTCAGAGGGAAATGAAAGAATAAACAGGGAACACCTCCTCCCCCTGCAGAGCTGCAGGCTTCACTGGAGCCAACCAAGCCCTGCTACATCTTTCATGGGGCAAGGCTCCCTGTGTGTTGTCAGGCTTCCCTCCAGTAATGAAAAGTGTGACCTCCTCATCTTGCAACTTGTTACTGTTTAAAAGGATCAGTAATAAGAACATATACATATTGGGCTGGATTTGCCAAGAGGCGCCTGCAATGGGAGTAGTAAAGGAGGGTGTTGATTGAAAGGATGTTTTCAGCTGTGTGTGGATGTCCTCTACTGACCTGTATATGTAAATTACGGTGATTCATTACTTCAGCAGTCGCTGTATCTTGTTATGCTTTAAATATGGAAAAGTGAGACTTGTACTATATTCTCATCATATAATCTGACTTTTTTTCCTGTTCCTGAAGAAACACAGGGAACTGCAAAAGCTACAAGCATTCCGCATGTATATATAAGAGAGCTGAGGCTTAGTCTTGCATGATAACCTGTGATGAAATCTGGGTATGAAAAAGGTATGAGTTCTTACAAAAAAAAAAAAAAAAAACAAAAACCAACTAACAAATCCCAGCTATACTCTTCTGACAGTTGGTTTGTAATGTAAGATGATGTCAACAAAATGCAACCAAAGGTCACCAGAATGGAGGCTGAGAGGGAAGAGAGGCCATGAAGAAGGAATGCTGCTTGTCTTTGATAATGGAGACAGTAATTGGAGGCTAAAGGTGCCTGATAGGTGAAGGTAAGCAGGAATTGGGAGTGTGAGGAGAGACACCGTCCAGGCCACTGTGCCATGGGGAACCCTGTACAGAAGTAGGCTCAAGCAGTGGTATCACACTGCACGCTGACACCTCCAGGGCACAGGGACACTGTGTGTTAAAAAGTTTGTGGTATTTACTGTCTTTTCAGTCTTAGAGTGCCTGCATGTAAGCATCTTCCTTGTTGGCTAGTAAATAGAGCACACTGGCAGACCAAGATATCTCCAGCTTACCAGAGTCATTGGTAGGCTAAAAAAAAAAAAAAGCAAACATTACTCATTCCTGGTATTTTCTTCTCCAGCAAAAATACATCTATGGACACATATGAACACATTACTCCTTCATTCCTTTCCTCCAGGACTGAAGTTCTGGCTCATTGGTGCATGAGCTTAGAAAGAGTGGAGAGAAACTGTGAAATTAATCATGAAATTTACAGCCAAAAGAAAATATAAGAAGTCCAACTGCATAGATCAAGCACTGGCTTTCTCACTGAGAGAACAGGCCTTGGCCATTGTTACGATTTTATTGTATTTGTATTATTTTTACATTGTGCTATTTTTATAACTGCACTGCTGAAAGCTGAAAACAACTGGATTCCCACAGAGTCAGATAGGAGACTACAGGGAAACTGAAAGTTTACTATTTTCTACAAAACCATGCAGAATTTTTGCATAACCTCCAGTACAAGTTTCTTCCACTTTTTTGGTATGTTTATTCAGTGTTTCATCATATACCATTATTTATTTTAAACTGTCACTGTTTTTGCCCCCTCACTGACTGTCATCTGTCTCCACCAATTTCTGCAAACATACAAGACTTTGATCGTTTTAAGATGGAAAAATATTCCTCCTCAACTCATCCATGCTTCCCTCCTTAACTGAATGGATTAAAGTCTCCATGCATATTGTCAACGCGTTAGTATCCAGTTTTTCATGATTAGTCTCCGAGTATAACTATGTTTTTATTTCAGCTTCAGAGGAATGATTTCACATGGCTTTTTTCTGTGTCTTTTATTTTTCATAGCTGCCCCAATTCTACAGGCAGTGGTGAAATGCAAGGAGGGTTTTAAAACCTTTATGTATTGGCAAAAAGAGTGCAGTGAACGTGAAAGACAAGCACCTACTCTTAAAATGCTTTGAACTGTTGCTTTCTGTCCTGGTTCAGCTAGGATAGGGTTAAGTTTCCCCAGCAGAGAGGGGGAAGGGATCTCCAGCCGGGTTATTCATACCATGCTGATGTCAGGTCCTGTGTGGCAGTGCAGGAAGCTTCCCTTTGTGGCTTTGGTCACAGGAAGCACGTGTGGCGGGCTGGCTGTGTTCACTGCAGTATTTCTCTGTATATCTTTTGTCTTGTTTACTGTTATTACTGTTTGTTGTTGTTATTATTGCTATTGTTATTGTTGTTCAGGTTGTTTATTACTCTGTTGTATTAAATCTTTCCTTATTTCAAGCCCGGGGTTTGTGCTTAACATCCAACCCTGACCGGCTGAGGGTGGGGGAGGGACAATGGCAACGTGGTCTCCAGTCCCAGCAGGGCTTAAACCAACACACTTTCACATCAGATTAATTTAGAGATTGGTACTTACCAAACTATAGCAAACCTTCCATATTATGTATATTGTGTGTGCACACAACACACACGCACACACATGTATTTTCCATGAACCTCTACAGTGGCTAGAATAGCATTTGCAGTGCTGCAAACAGAAAAGAAATTTATGGCCTACAGAAGATCAGCAAGGTCTCCTTATTCACATTAACTTTTCAGCCAGAAATATCACTATTTAAAACTCAAGAGGAAGCAGCCTATATCTCTTGGGAAGGATTTTGTGAGTTCTTGCATTTCATCACTTCCATTTTCTAATTCTGTTTTTTGATTCCATTGGTTCCCCAAAAAATTTATATGCTACATGCTCTACTGTTGTTTCCTTAAATCCTAATGCTGAGATTTGATGGTGCAGGCAAAGCTGTTGCGTTGCATACTTGGCTCTCACCCTGAAATGCAGCTGAAACACTTCGCCAGCCTAGAAATTGCAAGGTGTTAATATATATGTGTAGCTAAACAATGCTATTATAAAGGGGGGGAGGCGATGACAGCACAGCATAGTAAATGAAGGGGAATGTAAGAGGCTGAATCACAGAGAATGCTGAAAGTGAGCAAGGGTGTTTGAACTTGTTGTGGCTTGAAACAGCAAATTGGTAGAGAAACTCAAGAATGAACTGAATTGTTCTGAAGTATGCTTGCACTATCATGTGTTGCATATACTAGGGCTGGAGATAAAGTGGGAAGAAAGGAGAAAAATGTGGTGGTTGCCCACAAAGCAACATTAGGACTTGTATCAAAGCATCAGCAATAAAAGAAAATGTTGAGATTGGAGAATGCCTGTTCCTTTCCTCTAAGAGGTGAGGCCAAACATTTCAACTTGCCTTTCACTCAGCAAAAGAGAACAGGAAGAATACTATTCTTCTCAAGCATCTTAATTTATGTGTGTCATTTCCAGTCTTCCATCCATAACACTCATAAACACTTTGTTTAAACAGTTTATTCTGGAAGAGTTTCCTTTCCTCATAGTGGGATATAATCCTCTATTTTCCCTATGCTCATGACTGAGCTCCCAGACACAAGATCTCTTCTTTAGGCAGTCTGTTACTATAGAGACAAAGTAAAAGAAGTATATACATCTATCATGTCACAGTGTTAGAGAACAACCCCTGGTGCCAACAGCAGAATGAAGGAAAGATAGAGCAGTTGTTATCCCCAGATTACATATAAGTGGTTAGAGCAGGTACTCCAAAACAAGAACATCCATTGTAGATTTGCATTTTCCAGCAGGACTAGATGCAGCCATAGTGGTGAAGGGAATGGCCTTTAAAGATGGAAATCAATCACAATCTGAATGGTGGGGAGGACTGTAGAGATTCACAAGTACTGTCTGGTAGCACAAAATGTGTGCTGGATTACTCAGTGCTAGTAAGGGGGTCAAGTTAGCTTTAAAGTCCCCTTAAAACCATAGCTTTGCTGATTCTTTCTCTCATGACATCCATGCTGAGCTACAGGGTATTAATAGGCAGTTTGCTGAGATCTTTCAGTGCTCTCTATCAGTAAATCTGCCCTCTCACCCACTATTCACGTTCTTTCCCTGTTACAAACTAATGGTCTCTCAGGACAACTACTTTTTCTTCCTCTGGTTTTCACTCTCTAAGGACATACTCCTCTTGGAATATGAATGCTGAGGAGTAAGTCTTGAACAATTTATGTAAGTTATTATGATTATTTTTTTTTTACTTTAATATTCATACTGCAGATAGGAAGCAAATATCTGACAGGCTTCCTGCACTGGGGTCAGTAACCATATCTAAATACTAATCCACTCTGATATTGTCAAGGGCAATGACTAGTTATAGGGGTGAGACTACCACCTCTCAGCAAACCCGCAGCTCTTGATGGCACTGAGTGGTAGAGGAGAGTGTGTCTAGATTTCTCTGAATGATTGAACAGCCCCAAGTGATCCACGTTTTTGTATTAAATCAGAACAGGGATCAAAAGGTTTTTCTCTCCCAGTAACACAGAGGTCTAAATATGAGAGCATGGGAAAATGAGGTGTCCATCTTAGTATCAACCCAGATTAAGAGAGAATGTCAGACAGAATGTTTAGCCACCCACATGAAATGATAGTCACTGCAACTTGTACTTCTTATACCCTAGTAAGAAATACTTCAGACCAATTACACCAAAGGAATATAATGTAGAGTACAATGCATGCTCAGAGACACATTTCAGTTTCCATTCTCCTCTCCATTTATTTATTTTTGTGCATAGTGAGATACCCTGGCCTAGTAACTACTCTTGCTCAGCAATTGCCTTGATCCTTAAAAACTGTAGAAATTTGTTCAGCCACATTCTAAAATAATGGTAGGAATTAGCTTTGATTTCTTCTCTTTTGCTTTAGGGAGATTAATTCTTAGCATGTGCCAGCCACAGGAATAACAGTAAGCACATGAATAATGTCACAGAAGCTACGAACTCCCCCTGCTATTTTGCAATGACTGTGTCAGCAGAGTCTGCACTCAAAGCTCTCTGAATGGTGGAGTACGGCAGCATGCACATAGAATCACAAAACCACAGAAATATCTAGGTTGGAAAAGACCTTAAAGGTCATCCAGTCCAACCATTAACCTAGCACTGACCGTACTTAACTATACCGTATCATTCAGCACTATGTTAACCCGACCCTTAAACACCTCCAGGGATGGGGACTCCACCACTGCCCTGGGCAGCCCATTCCAATGCCTAACAACCCCTTCTGGAAAGAAATGCTTCCTAATATCCAGTTTAAACATTCCCTGGTGCAACTTGAGGCCATTCCCTCTTGTCCTATCGCTTGTTACTTGGTTCAAGAGACTCATCCCCAGCTCTCTGCACCCTCCTTTCAGGGAGCTGTAGAGGGCGATGAGGTCTCCCCTCAGCCTCCTCTTCTCCAGACTAAACACCCCCAGTTCCCTCAGCCGCTCCCCGTACGACCTGTGCTCCAGACCCTGCACCAGCTTCGTTGCCTTTCTCTGGACACGCTCGAGTCATTCAATGTCCTTTTCGTAGTGAGGGGCCCAAAACTGAACACAGGAATCGAGGGGCGGCCTCACCAGTGCCGAGTACAGGGGTCAGATCCCTTCCCTGTCCCTGCTGGCCACGCTATTGCTGACACAAGCCAGGATGCCATTGGCCTTCTTGGCCCCCTGGGCACACTGCTGGCTCCTGTTCAGCCGGCTCAATCAACACCCCCAGGTCCCTCTCTGACTGGCAGCTCTCCAGCCACTCCTCCCCAAGCCTGTAGCGCTGCTGGGGGTTGTTGTGGCCCAAGGGCAGCCCCCGGCATTTGCCCTTATGGAAACTCCTCCAGTTGGCCTCAGCCCATGGCTCCAGCCTGTCCAGGTCTCTCTGCAGAGCCTCCCTACCCTCGAGCACATCAACACTCCCACCCAACTTGGGGTCACCTGCAAACTCACTGAGGGTGCACTCGATCCCCTCGTCTAGATCATCAGTAAAGATGTTAAACAGGAGTGGCCCCAACACCGAGCCCTGGGGGACACCACTCGTGACCGGCCACCAACTGGATTTAACTCCGTTCACCACAACTCTCTGGGCCCGGCCATCCAGACAGTTTTTTACCCAGCAAAGCGTGTGCCCATCCAAGCCACGAGCAGCCAGTTTTGCCAAGAGAATGCTGTGGGAAACGGTGTCAAAGCCTTGCTAAAGTCAAGGTAAACCACATCCACAGCCTTTCCCTCATCCAATAAGCAGGTCACCCTGTCGTAGAAGGAGATCAGGTTTGTCAGGCAGGACCTGCCTTTCATAACCCCATGCTGACTGGGCCTGAGCATCTGGTTGTCCTGCACGTGTTGTGTGATGTTACTCAGGATGAGCTGCTCCATCAGCTTCCCGGGCACCGAAGTCAAGCTGACAGGCCTGTAATTTCCCGGATCATTCTTCCAACCCTTCTTATAGATGAGCGTCACATTGGCCAATTTCCAACCTGTCGGGACCTCCCCGGTCAGCCAGGACTGCTGGTAAATGATGGAGAGTGGCTTGGCGAGCACCCCAGCCAGCTCCTTCAGCACCCTCGGGTGTATCCCATCCTGTCCCATAGACTGGTGTGTGTCTGTGTGATGCAGCAGGTCACTGACTGTCTCCTCCTGGATTGTGGGGGGGTCGTTCTCCCAGTCTCTCTCTTCTATTTGAAGAGGCGGGATTCCCTTAGTACACAACATGTACACACATGTATGCTTGATGACTATTAACGGTCAGTGTTAGGTTAATGGTTGGACTAGGTGATCTTCCAGGTCTTTTCCAACCTAGATGATTCTGTGATTGTGTGTGTGTCTATGTGCATGTGCAGAAATACCATATGCAGGTCAGAACTATTAAGCTGGATTTAACCCTCCTGTTAGCACCATCTAGTCACATACAGTCCCAACCATACAAATGCATTGCATTCCCACTTCCTCACATTTCCTGCTACAGACTGGGGCTACGTCTGCCCCAGGAGAAAGAAAACGGTAATTACCAGTCTTCTTCCTGTATGTTATAGAGCACACAGAGAAATATTATGTATACTTTTAAAAATTTTTTCTTTTTTTGGTAAGTATTGTGAAGACAGTCGTCAAATATTCACACAAATCAAATCCCTTTTATAGTTTTCATACAAGTCCAAATGTTTGAGATTTTTCTAACTAGCTGGATAGCATAACCCTTCAATATTTCCTAGCCATCAGGTCAAAAATTTTTCCTCAGTAAGATGACATAGATGCTTCAGGCATATAGACATAAATTAGATACAAGTTCAAAATCCATGGGCATTAAGATTTACTAAAGGAATAAAATTTTCTGGTCATATAAAAGAAAAAATAAATCATTTAGTTGAGAAGTGAAATATAGTTATCTGAATATAGGAGACAGCTCTAAATCTTTTGATGAGACATGCTGTATTCAGTCTGTTTGGGCAGCTAGGAAGCTTATCAGCTACTGCCTGCAGATACCCAGGCTGTTATCTATAAAACTTTAGTGGGTTTGGTTGGGAGATGGTAGTGGGAAGAGTAATTAAGCTAATTAAGCTTTTTTTTTTTTTTCAGTTTCTCAACCTATATGCCAAACACAGCACTTCCTGCACAACAGAAAGCAAAATGGGTAGAGTATGTGAGATTTTTAGACTATGTTACGTACTAAAATCAAACCCTACAAGCATACAGTTATGTGAAAAGTTTTTATATTTTTCAAACATAGTAACCATCAACAAATAGACAAAATATTTGGTGGCTTAGGTCTCAGGTCACAACCACTTTATCTCACTTATAATATAATTGAGCCTTTTGTTTATCATTTCCAGCCCTGTTGAGTAAGCAGCAACAGAAAACAGGGTCTCTGTTCATCAGACAACATCCACACATAAAGTGTAGATGAAACAAAGATGAAGTACTAATTAGTTTTTGATCTTTTTCAAATATAAATCCTTTGCTAGAGAAGAGAAACACTTTTAAACAGATGTAACACTTATTTGTTTGACAGTAACAAATGGCAGTTTATAGTCATAGCTGTCTGTGCAAAGCTTCATGCATATCAAACACCCCAGTCTTCTCCAGCAGTAATGAAGACTCATTGTTGTTGGTACTGGTTTCACAGTCTGATCAAGAGCTTCATTATTAGGCTGCTGGCTTAAAAATGAGTGGTAGAATGAAGCAGGATGAATGTACACACACCAAGCTGTAAGAGTGGAAAATATGGGGGAAAGCACTGGAAAGTTGTGAGTTAAAAAGCAGCTCTCTCCCCTACCAAAGGCAGCCCAGCAGTGCTACAGAACTGGCCCTACGTGCACATCAGGAAAGAGAAGTTTTAAAACAATTGGAACATTAAAAACACGTATGTGTTTTTAATAAAAAGCATTGTCTAGCAATATCTGTTTGACCAGATCTGACCAGCTAAGTCATGATGGCTCTCACCAACAGTTGGACAAAAGACTTCTAGAGAATAAGGAGACACTTCAGAAAAATAACTTAAATAATTCAAAAGGTAGCATTGTTCCACATTGATCAGAATGAAACCAACAGGAATTAGAAATTACGGTTAGGAAATGCTGTTTAGCTGGTCATTGAAGAGAAACTCATGTCTGGATGTGGTAGCTAAAACATTGCCATTGTACTTTTCAGAAAGAAAAATTGGAAGTTGAAATCTCCTGTTCAAATTCCAACATAAATAATTACACTCTGGATATATTTCTGCAGATGTATAAAAAGCATTCCTCAGTTCTTGCCTTACATTTTTGTGCTGTTTGAGAATTGGCTTTTCTTCATTCATGTGAGGAAGTAGTTTCCTTCAGGAAGGGATGAAACGATGATTCCCATGCCTCGCTCTTCAAATATTTGGAGATTCCTCAGGAGGGCACAATACCGAATGAATATCATGATCATATGCTAACTCTCTTGGCAGTCCAAGATGTAATTACACAGTCTTAAGTATCTATTTACCTGGGTTGACTCTCAGAGACCCAGGGGATGCTGGACTGTAAGGATCTTTATTTTCCAAATGCAAATTGAAAATAGCTTTGGGTTAGGGATACAACACATTACTGCAGGATTTTTTGGCACTATCTGTATAAAATAATTTGGCAGTGCATACTCAAGCCCTGTTACCCACTAGGGAGATTCCTCCTGCTTTCTCATAGTTCTTTACTGCATTTTGTTAGAAAATAAAAATGTCTCCTTGAAAAACCAGAAGGCCAACTCTCTTAGTTAATTCCATAAATTATCCACTTACCAGGAACAATACCATGGACACAACAGTGTTCATCAGAAGGGTTACTTCACTTTCAAAGACCACCTCCAGAGCACCAGAAAGAAGTAACCCATTGGAAACTGAAGAAGTTCATGGTCTGCTGACACTCTGAGATACTGTACCATTACAAAAAGAAAAAAGAGAGAACTGACACTAAATTGCTGTATTAGTTTTTAAGGTTACATTAATTGCTTATTTTGATAGGCCAGTTAGCACCAGTTACTGAAACAAAATGTTGCTTCAAAAATGCATTTATTTATGATCATTATGTACATATCCAACCTCTTTCAAAAAGTGTAACTCTTCATCTTTCTTACTGATTACAATTAGAATGCTCTAGTGACTGAGTACCTCAAGGGATTAATTTGAACAAGCAGACCCTGGTTTGCATTTGTCTTAGGAGATTTTTTCACTATGTACTGTTTGTGAAAATCAACAACAACAAACCCAAGAGTGATGTTTTATTGTTTGTATCACCTGAAAAAAAATTGTATTGCATGTCTGTTGTGCAACACTGAAAAGAGGCTGATAACATGAGATACTCAGCATGTTAAGTCTATTCTAATTATTGTACTGTGTTTTTACAAAGCTACAAATCATTCTGGACAGCAGTGGAAACACCAGCCACACACAGAACTCAAGGACAAAGGACAAACAACTAAAATTCATGGAAAGATATCAAGTGATCAACAGGCATTGTGACTACAGAGAAGATGCTTGGGGATGTATAAGCCAGCTTTTAAGAGAATTCTTGAGTGAGCTGTTCCCAAAGTGGGGACATTAACCACTGCTTGGAGGCTGTGCATTCCTGCATGCTGAAAGAAGCTGGAAGGCACTGAATTTAGATGTCTACTACCATAATCCAGATAAGGCGGGTAGGGTTTGCAATTGTTCCAGTATTCATCACTCATGTGAATAGGAGTATTGCCTTGAACTGGTATGATACTTTATCAGAGTGTTTCCACACCTTTTACATTCTTGGAGGACAGATTACTCCCCAGTGAAATAATAAAATAATAAGCTTTAAACTAGATTTGAAGGGGGAAGGGGGCAAAACATTGGCCCGTCTGAAGTGCATGTATACCAGTGCACACAGCATGGCTAACAAAGAGCAGGAGCTTGTAGCCGTGATGAAACAGGAAAATTACGATGTTGTTGCTATTACAGAAACATGGTGGGATGTCTCCCATGACTGGAGTGTGCCAGTTGATGGGTACAAGCTCTTTAGGAGGGATAGACAAGGAATGAGAGGCGGTGGGGTGGCACTGTATGTTAGGGGCTGTTATGATTGCTTCGAGCACAGGTGTAGTGAAGACAGGGTGGAGTGTCTTTGCATTAGAATCAGGGGGAAGGCCAACAGGGCAGATGTTGTAGTAGGAGTCTACTATAGGCCACCCAACCAGGACAGAGAGATGGACGAGATATTTTATAGGCACTTAGGTGAAATCTCACGATCGCTTGCCCTTGTTCTTGTGGGCGACTTTAACCTCCCAGACATCTGCTGGAAATACAACACGGCAGAACAAGACCAGTCCCGGAGATTCCTAGAATGTGGGGGAGATAACTTCCTGACGCAACTGGTGAGTGAACCAACCAGAGAAGGTGCCCTGCTGGATCTCCTCTTTGTGAACAGAGAAGGGCTGGTGGACGACGTGGAGGCTGGAGGCCGACTAGGGCACAGCGATCATGAAATAATAGAGTTCTCTATTCTTACAGAGGTCAGGAGAGAGCTAAGCAGGACTGACATCCTGGACTTCAGAAGGGCTGACTTTGTCTTATTTAGGCACCTGCTTGAAAGGATCCCCTGGGAGACTCTCCTGAAGGGTATAGGGGCCCAGGAAGGAGGGGCACTCTTTAAGAAGGAAGTGTTAATGGCTCAGGAGCAGGCGGTCCCCAGGTGCTCTAAGAGAAGCCGAAGCCAGAGAAGACCACCCTGGCTGAACAGGGAGCTTTGGCTGCAACTCAAGGAGAAAAGTAGAGTTTACAGCCTTTGGAAGAAGGGGTTAGCCACTCACAGTGATTACAAAGAGGCTGTGAGGCTATGCAGAGTGGAAATCAGAAGGGCTAAAGCCCAACTGGAAATTAATTTGGCCTCTGCAATCAAGGATAACAAGAAAAGTTTCTGTAAGTATGTCAGTAGCAAAAGAAAGACCAGGCAGAGTCTCCATCCCCTGCTAGTTGCAGGAGGAAATTTGGTAACAAGTGACGAGAAGGCTGAGGTGCTTAATGCCTTCTTTGCCTCAGTCTTTAATAGCAAGGTTAGTTGTATTGATGAAATCCAGCCTCCACAGCCAGAATACAGAGACTGGGTGAACGACCCCCCTGCAATCCAGGAGGAGACAGTCAGTGACCTGCTGCATCACACAGACACACACCAGTCTATGGGACTGGATGGGATACACCCGAGGGTGCTGAAGGAGCTGGCTGGGGTGCTCGCCAAGCCGCTTTCCATCATTTACCAGCAGTCCTGGCTGACCAGGGAGGTCCCGACAGATTGGAAATTGGCCAATGTGACGCCCATCTATAAGAAGGGTTGGAAGAATGATCCGGGAAATTACAGGCCTGTCAGCTTGACTTCGGTGCCCGGGAAGCTGATGGAGCAGCTCATCCTGAGTAACATCACACAACACGTGCAGGACAACCAGATGCTCAGGCCCAGTCAGCATGGGGTTATGAAAGGCAGGTCCTGCCTGACAAACCTGATCTCCTTCTACGACAGGGCGACCTGCTTATTGGATGAGGGAAAGGCTGTGGATGTGGTTTGCCTTGACTTCAGTAAGGCCTTTGACACTGTTTCCCACAGCATTCTCCTGGCAAAACTGGCTGCTCGTGGCTTGGATGGGCACACGCTTTGCTGGGTAAAAAACTGTCTGGATGGCCGGGCCCAGAGAGTTGTGGTGAACGGAGTTAAATCCAGTTGGTGGCCGGTCACGAGTGGTGTCCCCCAGGGCTCGGTGTTGGGGCCACTCCTGTTTAACATCTTTACTGATGATCTAGACGAGGGGATCGAGTGCACCCTCAGTGAGTTTGCAGGTGACCCCAAGTTGGGTGGGAGTGTTGATGTGCTCGAGGGTAGGGAGGCTCTGCAGAGAGACCTGGACAGGCTGGAGCCATGGGCTGAGGCCAACTGGAGGAGTTTCAATAAGGGCAAATGCCGGGGGCTGCCCTTGGGCCACAACAACCCCCAGCAGCGCTACAGGCTTGGGGAGGAGTGGCTGGAGAGCTGCCAGTCAGAGAGGGACCTGGGGGTGTTGATTGACAGCCGGCTGAACAGGAGCCAGCAGTGTGCCCAGGGGGCCAAGAAGGCCAATGGCATCCTGGCTTGTGTCAGCAATAGCGTGGCCAGCAGGGACAGGGAAGGGATCTGACCCCTGTACTCGGCACTGGTGAGGCCGCCCCTCGATTCCTGTGTTAAGTTTTGGGCCCCTCACTACGAAAAGGACATTGAATGACTCGAGCGTGTCCAGAGAAGGGCAACGAAGCTGGTGCAGGGTCTGGAGCACAGGTTGTAGGAGGAGCGGCTGAGGGAACTGGGGGTGTTTAGTCTGGAGAAGAGGAGGCTGAGGGGAGACCTCATCGCCCTCTACAGCTCCCTGAAAGGAGGGTGCAGAGAGCTGGGGATGAGTCTCTTGAACCAAGTAATAAGTGATAGGACAAGAGGGAATGGCCTCAAGTTGCACCAGGGAATGTTTTAACTGGATATTAGGAAGCATTTCTTTCCAGAAGGGGTTGTTAGGCGTTGGAATGGGCTGCCCAGGGAGGTGGTGGAGTCCGCATCCCTGGAGCTGTTCAAGAGTAGGGTTGATTTAGAGCTTAAGGATATGCTGTAGGTGGAACTGTGCTAGGCGAACGGTTGGACTAGATGATCTTCAGGGTCCTTTCCAACCTAGATGATTCTGTGAATATTAGTTATCAAATATGTCCATCACTTTGAAACTATCTGACTGAGAACAAACATCACAATCGTAATTAAGAGGGTTTTTTTAAAATCATCTTTACAAGAAAAGTGGACTGCAGTCCTGAAAAGCCTAAGGTTTGTATCTCAACAGAGTAAGTACTACGAAGTGAAGGCACTACACAATCCTCTATGCTACTATACACAATCTACTCAGTGGCAACTCTGTGCACTCTCAGGATCTCTAGCAACTGGTGAAGATCAAATGCAATTTGCATCTGTTGGAAAGAATGAACTATTTCTGTATTCACTCTGATCTCAATACTTATTCCATAAAATGTATTTATTTTATAAGCTAAGAGGGGAAGAAGATAATTACAGAAATTCCAACTAGTACCTTCAGCAACCTGAGGAGTAGATAAAATTAGCTCTCAGATCATGTCCTTATTGGCACCTACTGAGCGTTATTGTTCTCTGTGGACCTTTCTCTGGTACAGCAGATTGAAAATCAGCAAGCATATACATATAAAAAAAGGAAGAAAAGTCTTTGTGTTGGTCTTTTTTACAAGTAGAGTAAAAAAAGATGTGAATTACGAGTACTTTCTCACTTTTTTTTGCACTTCAGAAATAGTGGCTGTAGTAGAACAACGTAGGCAGTGCAATCAACAGTTGTTATTCTTAACATGCGCAGAGAGTAGGCTTCTCAAAGTTGTATGTATACATAAATCTACCTAAATGCACATTTAACTATTTTCCTGCCTTTCATAGTCAGGTGACTCCTGTGAGGAAAAATCAAGATGTATTCATTTCTGTAGAAATACCAAAACTTGTTTTCTTATCATGTAATATCCAGTGCTACTCTAGGAGAAGTACAGTAGTAAATATTTACTTGCTTGATGAAATGAATGCTGAAATTCTCAAAACAGCTGCTGGTGTAAACATCCACAGGTAAATTGAGTTTCTGTTCACAGTCTCACACAAAATATGGCATGATGGATATTAAGAGGAACAGCATAGTCTTTTAATGATGTTTCTATCAGTAAATGTTTACTGAAGTTGACCTTTATTACTTGATCTTATATTGAATACTAAGCAGGACAAGTGTTGGATCTGAACAAAGCTCTTTGCAGATTCAGCATCGTGGGCAGTAAGCTCCTTGTATGTGTAACTGCTGGGTGGAGCTAAACAACCATTGCATACCATAAAGTGCCACTTGCTGCATGCAGGTGACTACTTATTATCAAGCTAAGTAATTTAGATTTGTATTTATAAAGAACTTCATGTGCAATGCTGGCAACAGCCAAGTGCTAATTTTATTATAATTGTTCTTGCAAACAGTGGAGGCATACTTAAATGTCTTTAGGATTTAGGATGCTGGAATCCAAACTAGACAGGCAAAATATACGTTTGCATTGCAGGTCATTAGGAAACTTGGTGTTTTCGATTTGTGTTACCACTTCTCGCTGGTGTGACTTGTCCAGCAACACGCTAAATATAACTGGACTTCTGATTCACATACATTTGTGAGGGGAAGTTCTCAGCCAGAGTAAAGCTGGAACATAAAAAGGAGAGTTTGCCAGGTTCTGCCAAGTCAGGTGAAGGGGGCCTCATGGCAGTAGACAAAATTGATGCCTAAATAACAGACTTGTTCTGTCTCTCTACCCAACTCCTTCAAAGAATAAGAAAGAATATTTCATACTAGTTTTGTATTTGCAGAAGCAATAGTTGCTCATTGAACAGTTTTTCACAGAGAAAGCTGGTTTAGAAGACAAAGCTAGCCATGGTGCTACAAGTACTGTTTGATTCATCCTCTAAAGTTCCCTTGCAGCCGTCTTGTTAAGTTGCTTCACGTGAAAACTAAACATCCGCAGCTGTTACACACAGTTAAACTAGTTGGGTTTGAATGTCAGCACCACTATTTGTACAGTCTAAGGCCACCAGGAAATTGGTGTTGTCACTAATACAGTCCTTCTAAGATTTGTTCTCTGTGTACCTTGAAGGAGAAATAGACAAATCGGTTTAAAGTCAGCTAGACCTACCCAGCCTGGGCCTGGCTATTCATCTGACTGAAAACTTTACCTGAAATGCTGAACAGCACGTTGCTTATCTTGAAGCCAGACACTCTGACTTACTGAGCTCTGAAACTGCACCAAGATGTGTTGTCTGATTCAGTGTCAATATTTGTAACACACACAAAAAAAGTAGCACTTACCTTAATGCTGAGTACCAATTACTGTTTCTACTAGGTTTCAAAAAAGTGAAATATATAAAAATAGCTGCACAGATATATAAATAGCTGCATTAAAAATAAGGAACACACATTCATAAAAGAATCACATCCTTCCCCAGTTTCTCACCTCAGAAATCAGGCATATTTTAGATCATCTGGTTGTCTAAATCCTTGGACATATAATTAAATTCAGCTAACTGAAATCGTGGTTAATCTCTTTTCCATTCTCTTTGCAGTTTTTTCCCTACATACTGAACTACACAAGTCTCCAATGACGACATGCATAACAATTCACCAAAGTCACACACACTCAAAATACACATTTGAACATGGAGCCTGCACTATATTAGTTATGGCAGAGATCCTCCACTGTCACAGGCACTAGTATTCAGGAAGATTAGTGGATATTATTTGACAGCTCTAAGGACTGGGGGGGGGGGGGGGGGTGAGAGATCTCTGGTGCAGACAGCAATGTAACTGCACTGACAACTTTCTCACTCCTGAACATTTGCACTGACAGGAATCTGTTTTGCCAATTACTGAGGCAACGGTGAGGCATCTGGTGCTATGTATGCAGAAGTATCTACATGTTTATCATGGATGTGTGGGGGTCAGAGCTCTGAGGTGGGCACTTGAGGTTCCATACTCACAGGGAGGAAAGAGCTAGATAATTCAGGCTATGCTATGCAACCTTTCTCCAGCAATGCCCGTGCCTCCAAACTAGAAGTTACGCAGCCAAGTCAGCACAGTGAGCACGACTTAATAATCTCTTTACCCCAGCAGGACTGATCTGCTTTAATTTAGCACTGCATTAACTGCCCACACTGGAGCTGACTTGCAACCAGCTATCTCAGAAGCAAGGGCAGCGTGTGCTTTTGTCTGCCCTACAATGGCAGCCTTGGGAAGGTTTTCAGAATGAGTGCACTGAGTAGCAGGCATTTTGAGCAGACAAGACAAAAATTCTAAGTATGAATTGTTACCTTTAGGCGCATTCCCCTCTGAAAATTTAGAGTCTTATTCAGTCAAGCCAGAGAAAGGCTTACCCCAGCTCACAGTCTCCAGCCTGGACCCCAGCCCTGGTGTGCTCTGAGGCTGCAGCTGTCCCCAGATCAGTCCTTAGAAGCAACTGGAGTTTCCTATTTCCTGAAGGGATTCACACCCACAGCTCTCACCTTGAAACCAAGCACTCGGTCTGTTGGGCTATTCTGGAGGAGATGGTCTCCACCCTTCTTTTTAAAACCATTTGACTCTGAATGAAAGAATGAACCTCTTCCTTAGGATACTTGGGTGGAACAGGGTCAGATCTGAATCCCAGATCTGTTCTAAGGGCTCCCAAGCATTTTGCAATCAAACATAAAGATATTACAAAGACTCTGAGCTGCTTTGAAGCTTGATTGAAGCAGTTTCTTAAACTCTTCCCTAAGCCACTGCTACAGACAGCACGATGGGCCTGACAGGCTTCTTATGGCTGCCTTGATGTTCTTAGCAGGGCCTGAAATCTGGGAAAATTTACAAACAAAATGCTTATTTATATGAAGACCTAATTGTCTGAGGGCATGTCCAGGAGCTGAATATCAGGGAAATTTTAAGAGCAGTTAGCAGTTTAAACTCTTTTAGCATTAAGAGTCAGCTACAGAGCAGGTCTTTGCCATTTTGAATTTCTGTAGAGTGTATGTGCCCATATGCTGCTCTAGGTAGCTAAAACTGACTCTTCCACAAAACAAACAAAATCAAGTTAGCTAAAGCTGATTTGCCACAGACTTTAGCGTAAGCTGATTTCAATGCAAGACAGACTAGAAGAGATTTTACCTAAACTCGGGACAGGCTAACATTAAAAAAGGGGCATAGAAAAGGAGTGACAGTGAAAGTCCAGTGGTTGATTGTTATACAGAAAAGCAGTATTTTATTCGGTTTACAGTTATAATATCATTCTTTTCACATTCTGGGGTAAATGTGACAGTTAAGATAACCTTAATGAGTAAGATAATGTTCTGAAGTGATTATTACTAGACAAAGCTTGTGCTGGTACAATCAGACTGAAAACCAAGATATACTATCATATTGTTTAGGTACATCTTTTGACACAAAATTTTCTTTATGGGGATATCTTCTTTTAAAAAAACACAGGTACTAAAAGAATAGGTTTAAGGCCAGAGAAGCTTTTCCAGACTCTCTTTTGTCCTCAGAGAAGATTTCTGGTAATATGGCACACATATGCAAGCACATTCAAGCACAGTACCATTTGGATTGTGCTACACATACAAAGTCTGTGTAGTAAATTGAAAAACTGAAAAAGCATTAAAGGTATGAGCTGTAGAACCCAGAAGACTCCTTCACTGGTACCAGTAAACACAGGAGAATCAGTATGAGGTTATTACTCAGCAGTACGCAGAACTATGAAAGGAAGTTAGTATGTTCAAAACCTTTGCTTTCTCTGTCCAATATTCCCAAACATTGACCTGCACTGACAGACCCATACAGCTATCAGATCACAGACCCACAGATTAGTGGAGGTTGGACAGGACCTCTGGAGGTTATGTGATCCAACCCCCCTGCTCAAGACCCAGATGCGCAGGACCATGTTCAGGCAGCTTTTGTATGGATGGAGACTCCACAACTTCCCTGTGACAGTGCTCAGCCACCATCACAGTGAAAAGTGTTTCCTGATGTTCAGGAGGAACATCCTGTGTTTCAGTTTGTGCCCACTGCCTTTGCTCATTTTCTATCACTGGACACCACTGGAAAGAGCCTGGCTCCATCCTCTGCACTCTCCCTTTGGGTATTTCTACATATTAATAAGATCCCCCTGAGCCTTCTCTGCTCCAGGCTGAACAGTTCCAGCTCTCTCAGCCTTTCCTCATAGGAGAGATGCTCCAGTTCGTCATCATTGTGGCCCTTCATTGGACTCTCTCCAGTATGCCCGTGTCTCTCTTGTACTGGGGAGCCCAGAAATGGACACGGTTCTCCCGGTGTGGCCTAACTAGGGCTGAGGGGAGGGGAAGGATCACCTGCCTCCACCTGCTAATAACATTCTTTGTAATGCAGCTCAGGATGCCGTTCACCTTTTTTGCTGCAAGAGCACACTGCTGGCTTGTGTTTGACTTGGTATTCAGCAGGGTCCCCAGCCTTTTACCGCAAAGCTGCTTTCCAGATAGTTATTCTGTCTGGGAAGAATTTCTACTGACAAAGAATTAAACATCTTAAGGAAAACTCTAACAACTGAACTGCGTAATGCCACCAGCAATGGCAGTTACAACATTACCGTAAATTTAGTTGCCAGTACTCTTACAGTTACAGCATTCATCATGGCTTCCCAGTACTCTAGTGAAGACAGCTTCAAAGCCAGCCTATGCTAATGTTTCAGAGCTCCCACTGCTGAAAGATTTGCAGTAGCAGAAATGCAACGGTGGGAAATTGCAAAAAATCCTTGCTTCCTGAGGAGAATCATCCAGGGAGAAAAAGAGATGTTTTCAGTTTCTTCTAGAACGCTAGGAAAGTCTAATGTGAAGTCAGACAGCACCCACCCTCTCCCCCCCCCCCCCCTTTGTTGCTGATGAAAAACATCAGTAAAGTGGAGGGAAAGGACCTAAGTCTCTGCACATAACTGGAAACCAAATACTGTATTGGAAAACAGTTAAAAAATAACTTTGATCTTCAAGATAAACAACACAAACACTCCCCAAGTTGTTTCCCTGCCTCTCATCCTCCCTAAAACTTTCTTGTGAAGAACTGTTGTCATGCAGAAAATCTTGAACGATTAAGTTAGAGAATAAACTGCTATATTAGCTTTGCAGGCTTTGCAGAAAATTTAACACTTTCAGGAACTATGCATACACTCAGGCCAGGAGCCATGGTCTCGGCACTGTGGCAAAGGAGCACTGTCGCGTTACTGCAGCAGCAAGGTGACTCCTGGTATCATCCGTTTTGGTGGTGGGTTAATGTGGTATGGTCTCAATTTTTATGATGGGTTAACGTGCCATCTCGGTTTTGGCGGTGGGTTAACACGGCGTCGACTCAGTTTTGGTGACGGGCTAACGTGACACCATCTTGGTCTGAAGTCCCTTCGGTGGTGGGTTAACGCGGCTTGAGCGAAGCAAACTTCAAGCCCATTCGGGTGCCTCCGCAGTGAAATGCTGCCTCTTCCCGAAATAAACCCACTGCACCCAGCCAAGGCAGGCAGCCACGAGCCCGTAGAGCTCCGCGGGCCGGCAGCTTTCCGGTTTCAGGAAGCGGGGAAAAGGGGGCTGCTGAGGGCTGGGCAGGGGACGACAGGGCAGCGCCGTCCCGCCCGCCGTCCCCGGGCCGCCCGGCTCTCCGCGGGGCACCCGGGGTGGTCGGGCGGGCAGGGCGAGGAGAGGCGGACATGTTAGCGGAGGGGGCGCGGCCGCCCGGCTGCGTCCCCACGGGGGCGGGCGGGCGTAAGATGGAGGCGGCGGGCGAGCGCGCGCGGCGGCGGAGGGCATCCGAGGTGAGGGGAGGCGGGGCCGGCGCCGGGCCGCCCGTCCCCTTCCCGGGGCGGGCCGCGGCGGGGGGGCGGGGGGAGCGCTGGGAGCGGGGCTCCTCCGAGCAGACGCAGAGGCACGGCCGCGGCGCTATTAATAACGCAACCCGCAGCGGCCCGGCGCGGTGCTTGTGATGCTCGCCCGCCGCCGCTCCCCCCGCCACAACTTCTCACCCCCCTGCCCACAGCAGTGTGCTCCTGCGGGCTGACAGCCTGACAGCGCCCGACGGCGCGCCCCGCCCGCGGGATGATGCCGTGCTCCGCCACCGAACAAAACCAAAAAACCCACCAAATATCAAACATGTCTTTTCTACAGTTATTATTTAAATATGTCGATGTTGTATTTGTTATACATGTATGCAATATACAACAGGCATATATTATGTACGATATATAAAATATAAAAAGATGTATGGATAATTATATTTTTATTTAAACATAATATGTAGTATATTCTATATTATAAATTACACATTTAAAAATTTTATCTATATATACATCTAAATTATATCCATGTATAAATTTTTTTTTTGGTGGCAGTGACCATGGCGAGGGTTGAGAAGGATGACGCCGCGGGCTTGCAGGGCGTCCCCACGGTGGAAAAAAAAAAAAAAAAATTCTCAAGAATATTGATAACTTAAAAAAAAAACCCAACACGAAAACAAAACAATAAAATAAAATAGCTGTGACACAGCACGGAGAGGAAAACAGCCGCAAAGCCCCGGGCGGCGGTGTCACCGCGGCAGAGGGTGCGGGGGCCGTGGGTGGGTGTTGGGGAGGGGGGGCCGTTTCCACGCGGCTCACGTGGGCCGGTTTCTCGGCGGGGGGGCGGGCCCGGCACCCCCGATCTAGGGCAGTTTGTTCAACTGCGGTAACGGGAGCTCGATGTTCCCGCAGCGCGGGGATTTCTGAGAACTGGGGCTGTGTCCTCAGATGAACCCGGCTGCCTGCTTCCCTCTGCCGGCTCCGGCGTCTTAAAGCGGCGACGCCGCGGACACAGTGGGA
Source organism: Athene noctua (assembly GCF_965140245.1). Taxonomy (NCBI): domain Eukaryota; kingdom Metazoa; phylum Chordata; class Aves; order Strigiformes; family Strigidae; genus Athene; species Athene noctua. The sequence goes on along the minus strand of NC_134077.1, from coordinate 58,686,271 downwards.
CCCACCCGTGCCGGCGCCGCACGTACGCTTGCAGCCCGCAGTGCGGAGCGGGGCTGCGGACAGCTCGGGAGGGGCGGGCAGCGCTGCCCGGCGGCCCTCCGCCCGGAGCCCACGGCCAGGCCCAGGGTCTCTGGCTCCGGGCGGAGGGGCCATGCTGGCCCCTGTGACCCTCCCTGATGCCTCTGCACCCCCGAGGACCTCACGCCTTCCTTGAAGCACATGCACTGCACTTACTTCAGCTCGTTGCATTTCCAACCCTCTCCTTTTTTTTTTTTTTTTCTTTCTTTTTTAATGAAACACTGCAACGTCTCGTCCAGAGAGTAAGCTGCCCAAGACTGCTTACTCAACTCCTGTGTCACAGCACCCCTTCCCTGTGACAGCTTTCCATGGTGAAACAGCAGAGCTGCCAAGAGCTCTTGCCATGGTGTCCATGTTATTGGGAAGTTCTGAAGGCCCTGCATACAAACGCACTCAACAAACTTACCTGTTGAGCTCTGACCCAGTGTTCCCTGACAGAAGCACTATCTTTACCTGCTGTAGCGGTACAAATCCTGACAAAGCAAGGGCTGGAACGTCTTTTTTGGTTCGGTTTATGAGAATAGTGTGAACCATGCAATCAAGTGGAATCATATCCTTTAAAATTAGCTATAAATTGAAGCCAACCCCCAGTCCACATTCCCCATATATGTTATGTGCTGGCTCTGCCACCAGTTAATTTTTCATTGGATGTCTTCACTGCAGTCAAAGGTAGACATTCCCAAATAAATGTGAGTTTAGCTTTCCACTTTTGAGATTCACACACCCATATGCACACTGAAGGACAGTGTCTGATGCAGGCTGTAAAATCCACCTGGGATCCTGGGTGCACACTCAAGCAGCTAGCCTACGCTGAGTTCAATGCTGCCATGGCTACGTTGCTACCAGTACCCAAAACAAGTTCAAAACCAGATCCCTGGTGCCCGCGTGGGCTGTAATTACATTGAGGCATACACATCCGCCGGGTACTTACCACCTGCAGAGGTAAGCTCCAGGAGGGAGAAGTCATCCTTCTTTCTGATATTCAGGATCAGCAGAATTGGTCACAGTTAAGGACATCAGCTGCGATTCAGGAGGTACGAGAAAGAGATCAGGACTGAGACCTGAGATCAATTGTGCCACACAGAATATGGACAGAATTGGACTAGAAGAAGTTAAAGACAATAACAGAGAAACACTACTTCTCCAAGTAGCAAATGGTTTGCCACACCGAGTAGTAAACTGGAAAGGAATGCACTCTCTGATACAGCTTTCTATCCACAATGCTTGTTCTTAAAGGAAGTTGAATTTGAGGCCACTAATCCTCATACTCCTGGATTTTGAAGCTAGAAGTGTCTTCTGTCAGTAGCCTTCTACTGTGTAGCTGCTTTTAAAATGGGAGGCCAATTTGCTAGTGTAAAAACTAGTTTCAGCATACTTACTGTGTCTTGCAAGCCTCTGTATGGCAATCAGCTGTGCTGACTCTCATTTTTCCTTTTTGATCTATAAAAGTTAAATTTGAAAGCTCCTGTTACTTTGGATGGCTTTATAAAGCAACTTTTTGTCTTCTCTGTGTATTCAGTGGCTGAGACACATTTCTTCAAAAGGTTAAAACACTTCCTTCCTACTGTACCAGGCTTTGCAACGGGCAGTCGCTGTTGTCTGATGGAAGAGGTTGCTGTATTTCCTTGATAATATATGCAAACAATCTGGGCAACACATTGGTATGAAAGATACCACGTACGTGTAAAATACTTCACAATGTGTTCATATTTATATGACCGCTGAATTACCATTCTGTAATGCTGCCAGAATATCAATCACATAACAAATTCTCAGCGTGGTCATGGGCTTTAAGAACACAGGTCAGCAAACAGGACATTTATTTTGGCATATAATTTCAGCCATTTTTAACTGTCAATCAGTCCTCAGCATCTTGTCAAATTGTACGGAGTTTATACCACACGTAGTTTGAAGGGCCCTGGAGAATGAAAAAAGTGAAAGCAGAAACTGGAATGACTCTTGGAGCCTCTGGCCTTCAAAATATTAGCATATATCAGTACAGAAGCAGAATGGATTTTTTTATTTTGTCTTGGCAGGAAGACAGAGAAGAAAGTTCTGTGCTCTTGTAGAGCCCACAGAATGCAACTGAACAGGGTCTGAAGCAGAATGACTGACTCAGTCTTCAACAGAGTCTTCTTGACCACAGTGGCATCAAAGGTCACTTACATGAAGAGGCCTTTGTAGCATAAAAGCTTGAGGTCTCCTGCAAGACTGCCAGTCCCTCCAAGCATGTCTGGCAGGTGCTTGCGTGTTATCTTCATCCTTCCCAAAAAAAGGGCGCAGTGTTTTAGGCACAGGGTCAGGGTGCAGGAGGTTTGGGGGAGAAGGAGAGCTGGCATGGTTTTTACTCTGAAAATTTCTACCTTTGGAAACAGAAGACTTTTTTAAATCCTCAAAGACAACAAACAGTTCTTCCTCCGCAGCCTCCCCTCTCTCACAGAACCTGCGCATATCTCTCTGGTAAGGAAAGTGTAAGCGCTAAGGGAAGAATGGCCTTTTCCTTCACACAGACAAACACACAGACTTGTTCTCCTTCCTTGTGGTCGCTTGAATCTCACTTTTCATTTCCCTCTTGGCTACTTCCCCTGCAATGCCTCCCTGCCCTACCCCTCAAGCGTAAGCCCCTGGCTGTGAGCTGAGACCCCACCCGTGCCTTCCTCCCTCAACTGGGAGTCATTGTCTTCCTCACTTACACCCCCGAAATACCTCCTGCTTGTGCACCTTTCCTCTGGCTTGGAGAACGAGCAGCCACCTCAAAACCGGCCACTGACAACCTCCACCCTGGCACTGGCGCAGCTCTGCTCTTGGGAAGGAGTGGCCAGATGTGCCATGTTCCTGTACCTGACGATCGTGCAGAGGCCAAACATCTGCTCACGAGGAGCTGGTTTGGAGCCATAAACAGAGGGTTGAATTCGGACTCCAGGCTTTGGCAAGTGAGTGCCGTTTTGTGCTGAAGGTGCCCAAGGTGTCGGGGCTATATCAAAGTGCTGTAGTTGGTTTAAGCTATTAACTGCACAAGGTACAATAATCACCCTTGATTAGCCTAGGTATTGCAAAAAAAAAAAAGCTCTGCTGTGAATTAAAAATGGAGCTATGGATTAAATGGATGCCCTGGAACCAAATCTGAATGTTACCATCATCACAGTCAAATCCAAGTTATGGCCCCTAACATCTGGATTGTCTGGGAACAAAGGAGTTTAATGAGCACAATCCTGCTCCCTGGAATGTACTTGCTGTTGTTCAGAAAGTAGTCACGGTCATTTTGACACTGTCTCCCAAGTATAAAATTCCACTGGCATCACTTCATAAGTGTTGTTTGGACCTAATTACCTTGGAGTCTTGGAGGTCTGGACTACTACATACATCAAAATGAAAGGTGTTATTTTGCCTTTAATAGGCAATGTATTCTTGAAGGCATACTGGAATAATTTAAAAACCTCAGTATGCTTCCTCATTATGGAAATGGCCACAGATTATTTTCTAGCCTTTAAACTACAAACCAAGAGTTAGCTCAAAACAAAAAAGTTAGCAAACAAAAAAAGTTTGGGCTTTTTTTCCCCCCTCGGTTATTAACAGTTCATTCTCAGAACTATATAAATGAATGTAAGAGGTATGTAATGGAGGATTTGTTAACATGATGATTAGCCTTAGATTAGGCAAGTCATTATTTGAGAAGCAACTTCCATGTCACTGAAAGGTGGACAATGACATCTCCTAGTGGGAACTTTTGGATGGTGTTAGCCAAAGAAAGTGTTGTGGAGAAAGCTGACCAACAGGCAACTTGGAGAGCTACATCCCGGATATCCAGATTAATGAACCAGGGGGCAACTTTCTGTGGAAAATGCAATTGTCCCTCTGAAATGAGGAGAAGGTTGCAGCTATTTATTGATACTGTTAGCGGTACAGGAACAGCAACTCCTTCTGTTCCTCCTTCCCATCAAACCCAGAGATCACAGCCTCTTATTCTGCCTTATGCTTGTAAGCACCAGAGGCCAATAGGTACTGCACCAATTGGGAAAAATGCTCCGAGAACAGGGCAAAAGTGACATTCATCCTTTGATGAATGCCATGTTAGGTAAATTGCTCTATTCATGTTTTCTATTTGATCTTCATCACCCTAGAGATGATTCAGTTACAGATGTAGCCACTGGCTCTTTGTTTGTGGGTGTGGGTTTTTTTGTTGGTTTTGTGTGTTGTTTTGTTTTTTTTTTCCCCAGCACTGATACGGAACATTATTTCAGCCTTATGCCAATTACCCATGACAAAGGATTATTATTGCCCGAGGTTGTATCTAAGATTTAGTGTGCTAGTATACGAAATGGCCGACTCATTTTTATTTCCTGCAGGAAGAGAGCAACACTGCCTCATTTCTGTGGTTGCTTCCTTTTTATTTCAATATTCAGTCAAAGAGATTAATAGCAATCTGTAAAGGTCTTTACTATTTGGGCCCTGTCTGCTTTTGTGAGGAAGGATGGGCTGCAGTTGAGGACTGTGAGGTTCAGTTGGGACTCTGGGCTGCTGTGGCCTGGTCTCGTTGGGCCACAGTCCACAAAAGGAGAGTAAAATTCCCCCGTCCGGCAGGAGTGCATCCCCAGCTGTACAACAATTTCAGAGGCACCCTGGGTTTATTTTGACTACTGCTGTGTAGAGGTCCATGTACATTATTTCAAAGGCCGAGCCTTTCCCCATTAACACTCTCTCCTGACACTTGCAAAGCGGCAAAACATACAAACTAACATACTTCACGCCTCAGCGCTGCCAGTTTATGGACAGTGGTAACTTCTTTCCCTTTTTTTTCAAATAGCACTTGATCCAGAAAAGAGTTTTTCACTTTCTTCTTGTTGAGTGTAGGCCAGTTAACCTTCGCAGCACGGCACAAGCTGGAGCAGAGAAGGGGGATATGTGACTTGGGTATACCTGGCAGGTTTTCCGGATTCGTTTGAGCTGGGCGGAACATCTTTAACTAGCCTCGCCTCACCTCTGTGCGGTAGCCGGCCCGCGCCGCCAGCGCGGCAGCGCAACTTTTGCAGAAGGCGACAAAACCTCTCCGTGGGGGTGCGTGCCCGCAGGGTCAGCTCCCGCCACCGGACGCGCCTGCCCCGCCACGGGCGGCAGCGCCCCCGGGGCGGGCGCGGGGGGCCTCTCCCTGCTCCCCCCGCCGCCCACGTTCACGGAATCCGCAGGAGCTCCGTGCCTCTCGGCGACGGCGCCGTGACGGTGAAACGTGTAACGACAACAGGTTACTCCGGCGGGCTTCGCGCAGGGCCGGCCCTCCCGCCGCCTGTTCGCAGGGCCCGGGGAGCCCCGTCCCGAGGCCGGGGGGAGAGCTGCGTCCGGCGGGGCCCGGCGCCGCGGGCAGGGCGGGCCCGGGCCCGGTTGGCGCCCCCATCACCAAGACGCCGCGCTCGGGAGGCTACACCCGCCGCCCCCCGCAGTGTCACGGGCAGGGCCGGGGGCGCGCGCTGCCGGGCCGCTCCCCGCGGGCGGTGGGCGTGGCCGGGCGGGTCGCGGGCGCCCGCCGGGTTTCCAAGTGTTGCGCACCCTTCGGAACCTCGCGCTGATTGGCGGGGCCTCGCCAGTGACATCAGCCGGCTCACTTCCCATTGGCCGGCCGGTTGCTGGGACCGCAGGCCTTCCAGGGAGGCACTTAACCCGCTCCGCGCCGCGGGGCCCCGCCGCCCCAGGCCGCCCTTCGCGGGGCCCGCGGCCGGGGGCGCGGCGGCGGCCCGGCTGGCGAAGCAGAGGCTGGCGGCGACGCGCCTCCGGCGGCCGGGAGGGAGCCGCGGCGCCCCCCGCGCCCGACCCCGGCGGCGCCGCGGCGTCTCCCTTTTAAGCGGGCGCGGCGGGGCGCCCGGAGTAGCACGCGGCCTGGGGAGGGAGCGCGGAGATTGGCCGGGCGGCCGCGCGGCGGACACACCCCCCTAGAAAAGGGGCGCTGTGAGTGGCGGGGGGAGAAGGTAAACAGAGCCAGCCGGGCCTGCCCGCGGCCAATCGGGGGGGCGGGAGGGGGCTCCGAACCTGACGTGATGGGACTCGGCGCGGCCGTCCTCGGGCAGGAGCACGCGGGCGGTGCGCGGCGCGGGGGGCGCGGCGGCGGCGGCGGCGCGGCGGGCGGTCTCCTCTCCCCCAGCCCCCGCGCCGGACCCGGTCCGGCCGCGCGGGCGGCGGGCGGCGCTCCCCCCCACCGGCTGCGCGCCGCCCCCGGGGGGGGGCGGTGAGGGGCCTGCCCGGCGCCCCGCTATTTATTCCCCCCCCCCCCCCCGTTCTCCTCCCCGCGCCGTAGAGACCCCGCGCCGCGGGCGGGCCATGGCTGGCGGCGGCGCGGCCGGTCCGGCGGGTGCACACTGAAGGGCGCCCGGAGCCCCCGCAGCTGCCGCTGCTGCTCCTGCTGCCGCTGCTGCTCCTGCTGCCGTCGTCGTCGTCGTCGGGGCGCGGTCGCACCATGTCGGCCGTCGCCTACGTGGACTTCGTGGCGGCGCAGTGCCTGGTCTCTATCTCCAACCGCTCCGCCGTGCCCGAGGCGGCGCGGCTGAAGGTGCCGGGCGAGGGGGAGGCAGCCCGGGAGCTGCGCGACCCCCGCGACGCCTGGAAGGACTACTGCGCCCTGCTGGCCATCGCCAAGAGCCTGCTGGAGCTGAACAAGTACCGGCCGCTGCCCGCCCCCTCCGTCTGCAGCGACAGCGTGGAGAGCCCCGACGAGGACGCGGGCTCCGACAGCGACGCGGCCACCGAGCCGGGCTCCAGCCCGCCCCGCAGCCCGCCGCCGGGGCCGCCCCCCCGCCTGCGCGCCGCCGGGGCCGCCCCCAAGGGGAAGCTGGCGGCCGAGAAGCGGCACAAGTGCCCCTACAGCGGCTGCGGCAAGGTCTACGGCAAGTCCTCCCACCTGAAGGCGCACTACCGTGTGCACACAGGTCAGCGGCGGGAGGGAGGCGGGGAGGGAGAGAGCGCTTGTCCTCGGATGAACCCGCCCGGCGGCGCGCTCGCCGTACCCCGCGCGCCTCCGCCGCCCCGCCTTTCCGCTTTGGCTTTTTGTCTCTTTTTTTTTTTTTTTTTTCTTTCCACCCCTCCCCCCCCCCCCCCCCCCCCCCCCCCGTTCTTCCCAGCCCTTCGTTTTTTCTCCCTTTCTTCCCCTCCTTTCTCTCCCCACCGCGATGCCGGACCGGCGCCCCTGGTCCGGCGGGAGCGGGCGGCCACCCCGGGCGGAGCTGCGGCAGCGCTTCCCGCCGCGCCCTGCCCGCTGTCTGCCTGCCCGCCGGTTCCCCCGCGGGCAGCGCGGGGCAGGCAGCAGTTGCCGGCCGCCGGGGAGCGGCGTGAACTCCGTGTGGCCCGGGCGGCCCCGAGGGCGGCTGCGCCGGGGGACGCCGACCCCGCTCGGGGCGTCGGTGAGGGTGTCGGCGGGGCGGCGGGAGTGGGCTTTCCCGTCGGCGTAGGCACGTATTCCCCAAACGAGTCCGGGGCAGGACGGCCCCCGCCCCGCGGGCGGGCGTGCGCTGTCCGCGCCCCGCTGCCGCTCCCGCCGTCGGGCACCGCGTTGTGCTTCCCCCCCTGCGCGGCCCGCCTTTGCAGAGTCGCCTTCGGGCTCCGCTCCGCGGCGGGGGAGCGGGGCGCCCCGGGCCGCGGTGCCGGAGCCGGGGGTGGTGGGGCAGCCGCCGCGCCGTGCCGCGGGGAGGGGCGGCAGCGTCCGCCTCGCGTCGCCGTGAGTCGCACCCTGGCGCTTGGCGGGCACACCCCCTCCAGCGGGCGAAGGACCCGGCGGGGAAGGCCCGAGAAGCACCTCGTGTGAAAACGGGTGTCGGCCCCGCGGGCCCCGCCAGGCAGCCGGCTTACGGCCCCGACACGCCGGGGCGGCCCCGGCGCGGCTCCTCCGGCCGAGAAGACCCGGCGCCGTCCGACGGGGATCGGCCTCTGCACTGCCCAGCTGTCCCCCGACGCAGCGGTCATCGCGACTCGGCTTCGGCGTGCCGCGCAAGGGCTTCCCTCGCCAGGATGCCTGTGTCCGCACCCCTGCCCTCGCCCCGGCGCTTTGGAGGGTGTGGCCACATGGCAACCCAGAGATAAAAAAATATCTGCTGCAGCTATTTGTACTTCCTGCCGCTCTGCCTAAGCGCTGAGGGGACAGCAATTGACTTCTCTGTTTGCTGTTTCATTTGTTGTTTTTTTGTTTTTTTTTTTTAATCCCTCTAGTGCAAGTGGCTGAATAAAAACCTTTACGTGTCTGAATTGCAGTGGGGGTCACAGTGCGATGCACAAGGCTGCTTAAAAATTGCTCTAAATTAAAGGTGTGAGTATGGAAGGGAGCAGAGCAAAGGAGACAAACGCTGCCGACACCTAATTTCATGTGCTTCACATCTGTTCTGTAGATGGTGGTTCTGTTCTGGATTTTGTCTGTTGGCAGTGATGGTTAAGTGGTGAAGTAGAAAACGAGTTTATCACCTGAGGAATGTACCATGAAGCATTGCTGTAGTATTTAACACAGCCTGGGTAGGGCATGGCCGCATCTGAGCTCCAGCGAGGCTTCCATTGCTCTGGCTTGCTGTGCGCCTAGGTGTACGTGCACTGCAGAGGAAGAGACCTGGTGCCGTATGCCTACCTATGCCCTGCCGGCAGATCTGCTGAGTGCTTAACTCGAGTGATCGGGGGAGGAGGATTACGGGAGAGCTCAGCGCTGAGCTCTGTGGTTAGACAGTTGGGACCGTCTCCTTGAGCTGGGAAAGAGGATGGTCAGTGGTGATCCTGTACTGACCTCGGGACCAGTGCCAAGGATTGTTGTGTGTGGAAGACTGCAGCTCTGTTGTTCTTTAGGAGGCTGAATGTAACTGATGCCTTGCAAAATGTTGGCTCATAAGTGACAAAGAAAATGCGTTAGCATCATTTCCACTTACTACCCCATGCTCAGATAACCACCCCGATACGGGAACCAAAATAGACTGGGATAGCATTCTGGGTGATGACATGTAAATTAATGTACTGTACAACCCACATGGTTTGCTGTAAGCAGTAGTGTTATAATAAGTATCTCCTGAAGTGGCATGAGGTTTAGCGTGTGCCGTTCACAAGTGGGTGGCCTTAGCTGCAAGTATGAGATGTTTGACTTGACGCACTGATGTACCATCACAGTAGTTCTGTGTGATTAAAACCACTACAGACATCCAGCAGTAATGAACTTTCAGAGCTTTCTAATGTGAACAGTTAATTGTAGCTAACTGAAATGCTAAATGATACTGCTAATGTTAATTATTTTTATAGATGGCAGAACAATTCCTTAGCAACAGTGGGATTCAATGGGATCTCTGGAGTTATGAATAACTACATATTGCAGAGCATTAATGCTCCCTCCATAGTACCATTTTTATTTCCTTTTTTTTCCCAGATAATTTCTCATATATCTGAGCTTCTTGAATTTCTTCCATCTACCTATTTTTCATTAGGCCACCAACTGGGTTTCTTGCTGCTGTGTGGCTTTTGGTAGAAGTAGGTACGCTGCCGCCAGTAGAGGCTTCCTGGTCTTAAATTTTTAATATTTAATTCCAGTCTCTCTATCTTGGAAAATGGCTTTAGGATCTCCATTCACACCTGTGAGCTTGCTTGCAGCCACAGCTCTCTACTCACAGATACTAACCAAGCAAGTTGGAAGGCTCTGGATACTGCTCTGTGCTGTGTAGTGGTCAGAATCAAAAAACTCTTCAGATCCTCTTTGGTAAGCTAATGCAAAGCAAGAAATGAAAGACCAAATAAAGGTAGAAAAGTAGAAGACCAAAGGCTTGGTGCTTGGAGGTTAGAGTTCTTCTTAATGATTCTGTAAACCTGGGTTCAAAGGCATTCCATATTTCAGGGACTAAAAGTATCTGTGTAACGGCTTGAAGTTGGGCCTTTGATGATGACTCTAGTTCAGTTTCCAAAAGATCCAAGTTAGCCATCAATCAGAAATAATCTTCTGCACTGATCTTAACAGAAAAAGGTCAACGGATGACACTGCACATCCTACTTGTGCAGACAGCCCCCTTGCTTATGCTACCAATCCCGCTGAACTCAGCCTAGTAGAGCAGTATTTGTAGGAGGCAGCCAGGGGAAGTCTGAACTCTGCCTCTGCCTGGGTGGATAGTCCTTTCCTTCCTTGCCAGGCCCCTGGTGTTTCTGCACTATGATCAGGCAGCTTTTCATATTGTCATGTATGCGTACCTATATTCAAAATATATTAACTTTCAAAGGCTCAGAGATTCAAGGACAAGCATATCACTGAAACTGAACTATTGCCTGCCCTGTCCCTTCAGTACCATCCAAAAGTAACTGCAAATTTATTAAAGTTCTGGTGTCTTGAGCGGGAAGAGCATTACAGGTAAAATTGTTGTGTGTGTATTATTTCCAGTAGCACCTCTGAGGTATGTGACGTTTGGTGTAGGAGAGAAAAGAATGTTATCCCCAGTGGCTTGCAAGCCAAAAGCTGTTTGTCGGGAAGGCAGGTGGAGGGATAGCCCTACAATATGACCATACCCTACTTTTTCCCATCCCATATGAAATGGTATTATGGCATTATAGGACACATAAACTCTGCTGAAGTTTGGCAGTGGCAGGAGGGATTACGAGTGGTATGTCTGCTTGGGAGTCTTGAGCACTGAGACAGCATGACCAGGTCTTGCAGACTTTGCCTTCAGAGCGCAGAAGAAGGCCCAGATGCATTGGCAAGATGTATATGAGACCCAAGCCCTGGAAGCAGTGCAGAGGTCAGGAGAAGGTGAGGGACTTTGCTGACCACAAAAATGACAGGCAACAGCAGAAATGCAGAGGGTTACCTTGAAAATGCACAGACTTCTCTAAATAGAGCTTTGATTATGGTCAGTAATGTGTAGGATTTTTAATTAGCCTCAATTGGGGGTGTGGGAAGGGTGCAGTTTAACAGAGAGATGTGCAGGCCAGGGAGAGAAAAGACATAGAAAAGTAAACAGGCAATCTCAGTCAGAAGGCCTGGGCAGAGCATGGAGCAAAGGGCAAGATACCAACAGGGAGAGAAACTGGCAGGAGAAGCAAACATTAAGTAATGTATGTTTGTTATGATGATGTGAATAGAGGCTAGTTAAAGGGCATGTGGCTTGCTCAGAGCAGATCCTCCTGCTCAGGAAAGGGGGACAGAGAAGGTACCATAAAGCTAGCTTGTGAGATGCCTCCTCAGACATGACCTGTAGAGGTTTATTTGCCTGGGCAGACAAATCCCACATGCTTCTAAATACGTGGTGCTGCAGATCAGTGGGAGGGTCATGTCTTTATCGGATACCTTTAATTAAGAGATTAGACACTCAAAAACCAAATGTGTGAAGAGTTCGACCTCTTCTGCTAGGCTTTTCAGCCATCTACATCATCGTGTAGACCTGGTGCAAAACAATACCAACAGTTTTGTTGCCTCTGGCAGCTGATGCACCCTTGACCTCTCCTGGCACTTAACTCACTGATGTTTGGTAGCAGGGCTGTAGGCAGAGGCGTGGACCTGTAGGTCAGCAGTCTGCACAGTGAAGCCAAGGAGTGTTTCTGGTAGAAAGGAAGGGTAAACCCTGCAGCTGCCTCATGCTGCAATCTAGGTATCATGACATTGATCCAGCCCATGTATGTTTTGTTTCAATTGTGCTTGCTTTGTTATTTGTGTTCTAGATTATCACTAGCTTGACAGACTATACAGATGCTGATATGTTGACAATCCTCTGCTTGCTGGGAGGTTTTTTTGGTATTTTGTGGGAGCATAATATGAAATTTAGCATTTTAAGCCCCTCCTTGCCAGATACTGTAGAATAAAACTGAAGAGCAGAAGGTGGAGCCAGCAAGACGTTTTTGGCTAAATTCAGACCTCCATCTGAAATGCCCGTTCTCAAGGATTAATGCAAATGTGTAAATTGTTGGAGTTCTAATGGGAGTGTTTCCATGTCTCGGAGAAGCACAATCATACTGACTGAAAGCCTTGCCAGCTGAGTAATGTAGGCAAAAATCCCCAAGATTAAGTTCAGTGTTGCCTGACTCCCAGTTGTTTGGGGGGGTTGTTCTGCTAAAAAATAAAAACTATAAGCCAGGTTTATGTGTCAGTGCGAAAGCACTCCAGACAGGTTTGTGCATTAATTGAGTCAACATAAAGAGGTGCACGTGTAGGACAGAAGCAGTTGGGCAAGCATCACCTGTAAGAGTGCAACTCCTATTTCCAAATGAATGGATTAAAAATGCAGATTTACCAAGTTCCTGCAGACTGTTATGCTGTGGCATTAAAGACCATGAGGTGGATGTCACCTGCTCTTGTTAGCTTGTGTGTCTTGCAGCACCAGCTCTTACAATCCCTGCAGGAATGATTGCTCTCCTTTAATCACTGTGGTGTTATGTACCAGGCTGCCGTTGTGGCCTCTCACAACTCCCGAGCAGGAAGAGCAGGGAGAGGCCAAATTAGGATTAAATGTCCAGAGTCTGACGTAGTGATGGCAAAGCACATTTCAGGTACTGTTTACTTGTGGTAGCATAGTTCACTGTCTGTATTCCTGTAATGATGACTGTGGATGGCCTCAGAGCACTCTATAAATAGCTTAAACTTGAGGGAGGAGTCTGTTGAAACACTGGCTAATAAATTCATAGTGAAATAGTAGAGATCATATTCTCTTTCTGAATGCATGTAAAATTGCATTCCTCCTTCCCCTGTCAAAGCTGTTTCCCCTTAGCAAGCATTTAATTATTCAGACAGAGCAGGACCTTAAACACAGTGCTCTTTGACCCCAGGTAAGCCTTAAACACCAGACTAGGAGTTGGTCTCTCTCATTGCTCAGTTAATATTTGTTACTGCAAAACTGAAGAAGTTCAAATGGAGGTAAGAAAGGAGAAGAGGTAGGAACTTGTCCCACATACCCATGAGTGTACAGCTAAGGGCACTCCTCTCAGCTGCAAAAGTGTAGATTTAACTCTCTGGTGAGGTCTGGGAGGTCTCTTCTCTCCCAGACAGCTTCCTCAACTGATTTTAAAAAAACAACCCAACAAACCAACATACATATAAAACACTCTCCCACAGAAAGCCTTTTGTAAGGCAGGCACGGGGGGTTGTGATCTCGCAGAGAAGCTGTAAGGATATCACTTGCTTCTGATGCTGTGTCACATGGGAGTAACAGCAAGACTGAGTCTCGCTGGGATTTAGGTTCCCAGTAGCTCAGTAGTGGTGGGTTTTAGCACGTGGTTTTGCATCTGGTCTTTTATAAGAGACTCAGACACCTGCATGTGCAAGCAGCTGTTGAGTGGTGGTTTTGAGGATGTTGGAGCAGTCTGAATACTTGCTGAAAGGAGCATTTTAACACCTGAATAGTCTTGTGGTGTTTAGTCCTGAGCGCTGGCAGAATAAACCCCTTGCTGCAACCCATCCATCCATTGCCTGTCCTGTAGGCAGTGTGTGTTTGATCTGTTGCCAGACTGGATGGCCACAGCTTAGGTGTTGCAGAAACCCTTGTTCTAGGCACGCCAGTACCTGGCATCCTCACAGCTGATCTCTCTCTGTGGTGTTTCGCACCAGCATCTGTACCTTGTGGCTGCCACACGTTTTAATGATCTGATTTTGCAATATCTCAGAAAACGAAAAAGGCTGTTTGAAAGGCCTCCAGTCTTTCTGCCCTGAAGTGCATGCACAGATGTCTGCAAGATCCATCTTCACCAGAATATCTTGCATGTGGCCACCCAGTCAAAATCCAGTGTCCCACAGGAAATTGCTCTTTCAGGGTGTGTGGGGCAAGCAAAGCACTGGGGGGAAAAAGGTGAGAGACCTGAGCAGCTGTTCTGGGGCAAGGAAGAGAGAGGGCTTGCCATTCCTGAAATAAGCTGGACCACGTTCTTGACATCCACCTACAGGACCTGTCATACTTCAGGAGACAGAGACATGCAAAAGTGGAGGCTGAGTGGGATCACAGAAAGAAAAACAAAAAGAAGAAATGCATGTCATTGTCATCTCTAAGTCAAGGATTGTGAGTACCAAGACTTCTTTGGAAATTTTTAGCTCTAGCAGCCACAGAGGCACAGGAGGATCTTGGAATATGAAGGTGGGGATTAGATTTTCATCTGAACCATGCAGAGCTGATTATGCCAGTCCTGTTTTGCTCTCACCTGGTGGCAAGAGGTTTCATTCTTTGGGCTTTCCATATTTGTGTGCTTTGCCTTCTCCCTCGTTCCCATCAGCTGCTTCAGGTTTCTGGCAGGAGAGGTCAGCCTTGGTGCAGCTCAATTGGTCTGGGCTTCAGGACAGGTGCTGTAAGCAGGGTGGATGTCCCTGCAGCAGGAGGTACTGGCTAGTTGTGCCCTGTTAGTGGCCAAGCAGAGGGTGAGAGCTGCACACAGACACCACATCCCAGAAGTCGAACTTTGAACCATTCTTCAGGTTTGATACTTAAAATAGTTGCTGCTATGAATACCAGGCATCACAGTCCTACCATGTGCTTGGTGGCCTCATCTTTAATAACATAGGTCAGTTAAGAGCGTCTAATTAGGTAGCCATTCATGCAACTGTAGCTACAGTACATTTGGCTTTCTAGTTAATGTGTGAAACAGTGCATTAGTGTTATTTGACAGCAGACTGTTCTGTGTTAGCTAGTACTGATGCCAGATGTGGACTTAGGGCTGTGTCCAGCCTCACTTCTGTTGGTAAGGAAGACAGTGTGAGCCTAGAAAACTGTTCATCTTGGCTGGACTTCTGTCCACACCACCAGCAATCTCTGAATGTCTTCTGTAAAGCCAGTGCTCAAGCAGTTTTACTAATTCATGTAAAATTAGTACTTTATTTCACCACAGAAGCTCTGTGTGCTCCAGTCCTGCACATCCTGTAACACACTAAGAGAATTTCAGAAGTATGGATCATCAACTTTGTCTTCATTCAGCTTTTTCAAACACAGCCTTCCCCCTCCCGGGGAAAAAAAAAAAAAAGTCACTCAGAACTTCTTCATCCCTTGGTTGCCTAAATCACACAGAATAACACAGAATTATCTAGGTTGGAAAGGACCTTGGAGATCATCTAGTCCAAACGTTCAACTAGCACAGTTCCCAACTACAGCATATCCTTAAGCTCTAAATCGACCCTACTCTTGAACACCTCCAGGGATGGGGACTCCACCACATCCCTGGGCAACCCATTCCAACGCCTAACAACCCCTTCTGGAAATAAATACTTCCTGACATCTAGTCTAAACTTTCCCTGGTGCAACTTGAGGCCATACCCTCTTGTCCTGTCGCTTGCTACTAGGCTAAAGTGGTTCATCCCCAGCTCTTTGCACCCTCCTTTCAGGCAGCTGTAGAGGGCGATGAGGTCTCCCCTCAGCCTCCTCTTCTCCAGACTAAACACCCCCAGTTCCCTCAGCCGTTCCTCGTACGACCTGTGCTCCAGACCCTGCACCAGCTTCGTTGCCCTTCTCTGGACACGCTCGAGTCATTCAATGTCCTTTTCGTAGTGAGGGGCCCAAAACTGAACACAGGAATCGAGGGGCGGCCTCACCAGTGCCGAGTACAGGGGTAAGATCCCTTCCCTGTCCCTGCTGGCCACGTTATTGCTGACACAAGCCAGGATGCCATTGGCCTTCTTGGCCCCCTGGGCACACTGCTGGCTCCTGTTCAGCCAGCTGTCAATCAACACCCCCAGGTCCCTCTCTGACTGGCAGCTCTCCAGCCACTCCTCCCCAAGCCTGTAGCGCTGCTGGGGGTTGTTGTGGCCCAAGGGCAGCCCCCAGCATTTGCTGTTATGGAAACTCCTCCAGTTGGTCTCAGCCCATGGCTCCAGCCTGTCCAGGTCTCTCTGCAGAGCCTCCCTACCCTCGAGCAGATCAACACTCCCACCCAACTTGGGGTCATCTGCAAACTCACTGAGGGTGCACTCGATCCCCTCGTCTAGATCATCAATAAAGATGTTAAACAGGAGTGGCCCCAAAGCCGAGCCCTGGGGGACACCACTCGTGACCGGCCACCAACTGGATTTAACTCCGTTCACCACAACTCTCTGGGCCTGGTCGTCCAGCCAGATTTTTACCCAGCGAAGTGTGCAATTGTCCAAGCCACGAGCAGCCATTTTTGCCAGGAGAATGCTGTGGGAAATGGTATCAAAAGCCTTGCTAAAGTAAATGAATTCATCTTTGTTAAAGCCACCATGAATTGCAGCTCCTAACCTCAAGCATCCACATCTAAATCAGCATTTTGTAGTGAGAAGGCAGGTGATGAATCAGTATACCAGTACTACCTCTACTATTAATGAGTCTGCAAATGCCCACTCTGTATTCCTTTTCAGAAACCTGTCCTGCACGAGATTACAGTGTGGGAAAATCTGGAATGTCTGAGGGTAGGGCAAAAACCTAAATAACTTACCATCTATTCAGAATAAAATAGAAATTAAATAAAATAAAGTTGACCTGCCTCTGGTTATGCAGAACAGCTTGGATACAGAGTTTAAACTCACAGAGAAAGAGGAAACTAACCATTTGTGGCAGAGGATGGGAAGAAGGAACAGGGTGAAAAGCTCAGGTGAAGCAGCAGAGCAAAGCTAGAAAGGATCCGTAGTGGCCTTTGTATCCATATGGGATTTAAAGCAAGCCAGGGCTGCAGGAGCAGGAGTTCTTTGGACTCCGGAGGAGACCTGCAAGGAGCCACCATTAGCTTGTTGTTCTCAGCATAAACTGTCTCCCACTACATTCCTGGTGGCACACAGGACAAAGAATGGGAGTTCTGCAGATGCACTTATTCCTATAATCTGTAAATGTGTTTTTGTTTCACTTGTTACTTCTGTAAACTGCCCTGGATATATGTGGGGGTTTTTTCTTTAAAGAAAATTATTTACATCTTGTATCTCTTGTGTTCAGATCCCATCACACATAGTTTTAAGGTATAGTGATATGCCATTGGCCATTCCTTCATCTGTTGATGAAAATCCCATCTGAGGTGTATCTTAAAATGTAAGTAGCATACTGCTACCAAAGGAAACACTGTATAATAGCACCCTTTTGATGGTTCATTCTGTTTTTTTCAAGCTTTAGCATTACTACTTCCAAAACTAAAGGGACAAAAATCATATAGAAAAGATATTTCTTGACTGAGACATGACACAGAAATTCCCATCTCCAGATGGAGGCAGCACTAGCTTGCATTGCAGCTCTGTGGACCATTGCCTGCCTGGCTGTGTATGAGCTGCAAGACTGTTGGCTCAGTGGACTCTTTCACAAAGGCCTTTGCTGCTTTAAAAAATAGTGTGTCAAATACAATCAGTAAACACAGCAACCAGCCTTTCTGAGTGGACAGTCATGTCATCAGGCATCTCGACCTTGATTTAAAAGCTTCCTGGATGTGCAGTCCACCTCTGCTTTGCACCTATTAAGTCTGTCAGTGAAGCACCATCCCTCTGGGCTGATGTCATCTATTACAACTTTGTGACTGAAGGGAGCTGCATTCCCTCTGTCTCCCTCAGGCTCAGAGACAAGCCCCTGAGGGGCTGGAAAAGTCTCCCTCCCCCTTGTCTCTCTGCTCTGAGAAGTCTGGAGTTTAATGCGTCCTGGTGCCACGGATTATGCCTGGCCTACTTTCATACATGCATTCCCAAAGTGGTTGTGACAGCATCTGCAGGCTTGTATTGCCAAGGTGGTGAAGCCATTCTTTGCCACTGTATTTGGGAGCTCAGTGCGTGGCAAGCGCTGGTGGTAGCTCTCGTGCATCTGAGGGAGTATGGCCACTCATCTCCGGCAGTGATCTCTGCTGCATTCACCATTCCAGTGCAGGGTGACTCTCCTGTTGGTATCAGGACATGCCTCCACCACACCAGGCTCCCCATGGCCTTCAGCCTGCTCCCCCTCTGAGCTCAGGGCTGGTTCCCTGGGTGAGTGCAGTGCCAAATGTACATAAGGGATCCTGAGTGTGCCCTGCTTTTCCTCAAAGCTTTGTGGTTACTCTGCGTAATCTAAAAGCACTTTCCCCTGGCACATGAAATGGGTGTGCAGGGTAGAGATGATGGAGGTCATGCTGCTCCCATCATGTTCCAGAGGGAATTCCAGTAGACAGGATCCATTTTGTCTTCCCATCTGCAGTTCTGGGAATGGGGGGCAGGTGAAGCCCAGTTTCTCAAAAGCTACATGGGGCCAGATTCAAAACACTGCTTTTAGGCACCCAGGTGGGATACTACCATGCCTAAAATGTAGACGCTGCACCCCAAAGACTGTGATCATTGTTGTCTAGCCTAGGCACCTGCTCTCCCTGTAGTACACTTAGGCAGTACACTTCTGCAGGCTGAAGAGCTGTCTTGCGGTAGACGGTTGAAAATGTAGTTTCTGGGGATGGGGCAGGATGCCTGAGCTCCTCTCACTGCTCTGGTGTGTAAGCGCCTGACATAGAGCCATATACTAGATGCCTCCACACATGGAAAATGTATAGCGCTTCTCCCCCGTTTCAAGGGGGGAGCTAGAAAGCTGTTTAGCACCTCCCACTGCTGCCTGCTTCCAGGAGCTGTGACAGAAAACGTGAGATAGCAAAAGAGCAGCACAAGTGAAACGCTTGCCTCGGATGCTGAGGGCAGGTGCTGTGCAGGGCAAAGCCAGGGGAGGATGGTGGGCACTGATGCAGTGCTCTGTACAGCTCCCGGTGCTGCTCAGCCATGTAGTGGCGGTCATGGCCTTCACGCACATTTAAGCCTGTGTACCTTATTAATTAATTTATACAGGTGGTGGTTGTTCAGACAAGTTCCCAACCATGTCTAAAAGTGTTCAGCAGGGAGTAAAAAAAATATCCCCAGTCAGGATGACTCCTGACCCCTGCAAATGACTCCTTTTTTTGTACTCTAAATGTAAAGCAAGTTTGCCTGTTGTGCCAAACTTCACAGCACCAAGAAATACTCGAGTTCCTGAGTTTCTTTTCAACTCTTCCAGGCTGGAAAACTCCTGGGATAGTTTTTTATATTTCATAGCTGACTATAAATAGCTGTCACATAGCTGTCATTTATGTTCCCTTCAGGAGACTCTTAAGAAAGGGAATTAAAGCATGAAACTGCAGCAGTACCTGATGTCTGTGACTCAAAGCTTTTGTGTGAACTTAAACACCTTTGACTTCCATCTGCCATGGACTAGGGTCAGCCTTGCTGGTCAGGAGATGTTGCATCTGTGCCTGTGGACCCGCATAGGAGAACTGCAGGGATGTGGGATGCCAGGCAGATTACAGTGATTGCTGTTCAATCCTACGTCTTTGTTTTTAAAAGCAAAGGTGCGGTGTAGTTTAGGTTAAGGTATTTGGTTTGGTTCTTCACCATCCTATCAAACATTTATACCAATAGAGCTGTGAATAATGAAGTAGTTTTCCTGTCCTCAAATCAGCCATCTAAGAGACCGAGGGGAGACCTGTACTCTCTGGAGCAGCTTGGATTTTTGGGGGAAGGGAGAAGAGGGGGGGCATGGGTCATTTTGCTTTATGTGTGCACCGCTCTCCCTGATCCCTACCTGCTAAGTTCTTCTCCCTGGGCTAGAATGACTTGTCCTAGGTGAAAGATTATTTTTGGCTTCTTTTCTAATGTTTACAAATTACTTTATTCAGCAGAATGAAGTGAAAGAGGAATAATACTTGCGCTCCTTTCCCAAACTGCTGTAGTGAGCCCAACTTGAAAAACATACAGACACAGGCAGAGCTCATCTGTTGTTTTGACAGTCTTCAGGGTCATGTAAGGTTCTACACTGGAGTGCGAGTTTTGTGCGGTTGGAGGGGTTTTTGGCTTCTGCTGGAGGTGAGACTGAAACCTGATGAAGCGAGTCATCAACAACTCCACAGACGTTGGCACCACAGCAGGAAACAAAAGTGGCCTTTTCCCCTCATCAGTGTGTTCCCTGGCTCCTCGGCGAAACTGGTACGTGCTGGCCTGCATTGCCCCCACCCCCCTAAATCTTTTGTCATCCTTTTCTCCTGACAGGTGAGCGACCATTCCCCTGCACATGGCCCGACTGCCTTAAAAAGTTCTCTCGCTCTGATGAGCTCACCCGGCACTACCGAACCCACACCGGCGAGAAACAGTTTCGATGCCCCCTCTGTGAGAAGCGGTTCATGCGGAGTGACCACCTGACAAAGCACGCCCGCCGCCACACCGAGTTTCACCCCAGCATGATCAAGCGATCCAAAAAGTCCAGCTCCGGCAGCTCCTTGTGAAGGCAGGGTTGGCCCGGGGAGGGGGGCAGGGGGGAGGCGACGATGCGGGCAGTGGCGCTGGAGCATGAGCATCCACTGCGGTGCCGGTCGCCCTCACTGTCCAAAAGCACATGTAGCCGATGTTCCAAAAAAAAAAAAAAAAAAAAATATTCTGTGCCCCCTCTCCCCGTCCTCCACCTCCCCACCTTGCGCTGGGAACAGTGGTCTGGAGCAAGTGGACTGCGGGGTGAGAGGAGGGAAGGGATGGCCAGCAGAGGAGGCAATCACCTCCTCTAATGTAAAGCATTGATGCTGGTGTACATATGTCTGACTGGAAAGTCTGGCCTGTGCCACCGCAGTAGCGTGACCCCAAAGTCTTTGTGATTGTTGTTTCATGAACATGTTTTGTTGAACAGTGTAATGCTGCTTGTATTTAGAGTTTGTTGAGTAAAACCGCTTTCTGAGTCACATAAATAACTCTCAGATAAAAACTCCATAGCACATTGTAGAAGTGGGTTTACTTCTGTCTCAGAATGATTCTGCATTTAAAGAGACTGTTAAGAGAAACTTTACATATGTTACTAATAGCATCTGATTGATATACTGCGATAAGATGAATTTATACTCAAGAAGACCCATTAAAGTAAATGGGTCTTTTTAATTTTTCTTTGTATTAACTATACTTTTGAATATAAGCTGCACTTTTCCAGTAAAGACATGTATAATTCAAGAGGATACTTAAAGCAAGAAAACCCCACAAGTTTTCTGACCATAGGTTTATTTAGCTCTGTTATTCTCTTACCTGGGAAAATACAAGTCAGCCTAGATAGTGTGGTGGGGATATGGGAGCAGAAGCATATGTCTCTCAGTCAATCCTATTCTTTTACTTTATCAATAAATACAGTACTGTACTATAGAATCTATGCCACTAACAGTGCTTTATTCTCCTGTGTTTTGTTTGAATGGATGCATAACAAGAGCTACCATCTTTATAAACGGCTGCTTTTTTAAAGGCTTTTTCTCTTCCTACACTTGCCTTAAAGATTTATTCTCTTCATACCCTTGCCTAGCTCCTGCAGAGTCCTGTGGGAGTTTTATGTGCTATGGAGAGAGTAGACCTTTCCTTAAGAGCACTCTGCTAATGGAAACAGCTGAAATTATTGTAAGGAGCACTTCGGACAGGCTCCTGTATCTCTTGATCACTGTTTCTGTAGAGTGTGGGGGAATACCATGAGCTAATCAGAAATTCAGCATGGAAGGTGTTTTGTAATACTCCTTACAACATAAGCTTCTCTTGTTACTCTGTTGTACCTGTGTCATGCATGGCACGTCAAACACTGACAAAGGCAATATTACATTTATTTTAAAGATATTTCTTGCTCTTTGAGAGGAGCAAAAATATCACTGAAGGAAAACTTCTAAGTCTTGGTCTTAAAAGCATGAACTGTAAGAGATGTTATCAGTGATTTTTTTCTTTTCCCTCCCCATCAACATAAAGTGGGGAGAATTCTGTTTACACATTATTTTTTTCGGAAACATCCTTCTCCTGTTTTTTTTTTACCCCTTCCTCTTCTGGAGGTGCAGCCCTACTATAGAGACTTAGGGCCAAATTCATCTTGTGAGTAGTCACACTCAAACCCAAAGTGTTTCCACTGCAGATGAATTTAGGTCATCTTGTAAAATTCTGTACATATAAAATCTTGTCAGTACACATGCAATTACAGTACCTTATTGTTTTACCTGATAAAAAGCTTTGCTTCCTAGAAATGAACATAAAAAAAATTAACTCAGAGAGTAGAGTGTTTTCTTCTACAGTTGTATAAGGCTTTCAGCATTAGAAATCAGTTTGCATATAGTGTTTTTACCTGTGTAGTTCATGATAAATTCCGTCTATGTGAAGAGAACTGCTTTTAAGGCATTGGGGATATTGAGCAGTCTGTGGAATAAAAGGGATGTGTTTTCTTCAGTGAAAACATCAGGAAACCAAGCACACTTTCTACCTCTGTTTCAGCTTTTTGAAACATTTATTTTAGAAACCAAACTTTAATTTCTGGTGTCCAAATTAAGTCATAGGGACATACGTTCTTCCTAATAAAAATGGGTAGCCTTGGTATTTCTATTGATATAGAAATACAGAAAGTGTTCTGCTTACCAGTACTGTTAATGCTGCCTTGTTGAGTGGGGTTCAGGGCCACGTGTAGCCCAGTGAGATTCAAAGGCACATGCACATTCATTTTCATTCTTTGTGAAGATCACGCAAAATTTCAAGTCCGTCCTGCAGTCTGGATTTTTGCCATTTTGTAGGACAAATGCAGCACTTGGAATTAAGGCCTGATCCTGTGAAATACAAGACATCCTCACATCCTATCAACAACCATCCTTTCAGCCACAGCTGATAAGCAGCTCCTGAATCAGTACAGAGATGTGTTGGTCACTTAGCTACCGGGATTAACCCATACACGGAAGTCAATGGCCAGATTTATGGTTTCCACCTTGTGTATTTGGGGTAGAATGCACATTTAAAGAACCATTGTCGTTCCTGCAGTCTGAAAGAACCAGCAGACAGGGTGTACTTTCATCTGTGGGACAATGGGATGTACAGGCACATGTTGTCATTGTGACAAGATCCTGTTTCTGAAAAAAACCTTCCTAAATGGTAATCCATTTGCCCTAACATATACTGTATTTCAGCAACAAAGGGGATTAATGCTATTCACTAGCCACTAACAGAATACTTTGGAAATAATCAGGTTTGGAGATTTTATTTCATTGTTTTTTTCATTTGGGGGTTTTGGGGTTTTTCTTTTAGTAAAAGAAAATGATGGCTCTAACACATAAAACAAACTGCAGGTTAGTTCTTTGCATCTTAAAGTTAAGTTTTGAAGAATGTTGCAAGTGTTGGAAAAGGAAAACCAGGTTCTCTAATACCGTATGTACTTGTACTATTTTGGAAATACTTAATAGTGCTGAAGTTAGGACAGCTCCTCTCCTTGGTTAAGAAAGTCCATTACTATAGAGAATTCATGGCTTTAAAGGTATGCTATACAACATACTTCTTTTTTGAACAGTTTTTCATGACCTGTATTACAGATCTGTTTTGAGTTTGCAGATTGACTTAGCCCAGCATACACCAGACTGGACACATATTTCAAAATGCTGTTTTACAGACTAGTGCTCTGTAACACTGTAAAATACCAACTACCAACAGTTTAATCAGTTTTATTTTTGTACAGTATTCGTATCCTTTATAAGTTATTTTGCTGTCCTGTTTTGTAAATCACATGAAATTCTAAAAAAAAGAAAAGGAAAAAAAAAGTAGGCATAGATGTTTTTGTATATATGTATATATATATTCTCCAAATAAAGAAAAAAGGAATGAAAAAACCCTCCACGTTGTTTTGAATCATTGGAGTCAAGCAGTGGTTGTGTAAACCAGTCCAAATGATAATGAAAAAAGTACTGATGTACATGATGAAATCCATGAGTTGAGTAGTGTATGAACCAGCTTCAAAGATCTTGGTGTTGCTAGTCATTATTTAGCTTGGGTCTTGTTTCTCTGCTTTTCACAGGTGTTTTCACAGCTAGTCCTTCTGCCAGCACTGCAGGGAGACAGACATAACGTGCAGTGGGAGAAAAGTGTCCCCTCACCAACATGCCCCAGCTCCCAGGAAGTCTCTCTCCCATTGCTTACTGACTTTTGAGCTCAAACTGGTGCCATCCCTCACACCACAGCTGCTCCACGAGCTGATGATGCTTCAGTCTGCACAGCCACACTGCTGCCTTGAGATTTCCATTGGTTTGGAGTAGCTGCTCATGTAAGGAGAAAAAAAACAATCCACTCAGCCTCTGAAGGAGGGAAAGGCAAGGAATCCTGTGCCAAAAAGCTCACTGACATTTACAGTCACTGACATTATGGTTGCTAAAAGCAACACTTACATGAACTAACTTAACCTGGTACATGGGAACAGTGCTAGGGTGTGACTGCAAAATGAGATCCTCAGTCCAAGGGAACATGAAACTCTCCAGCAATGCAGGCAGAGATGGAGGGGTAGAAGCATGCCATCTGCATCTGGAACAAAACTTGTAAGCAACCTCCAGATTTGACTTGCTGAGCTGGAGTTTTCTGTTCTCGGATTGGATGGCCAAAGGACAGATACAACAAATTCAGCAAAGGGTTTTCTTTTTTTAGCCTCTCATTGAATTTAGGAATAAGGGACACAGGACTGTGGCATTGACATCATTCCCCTGCAATCCCATCATAAAAGACTTTACATAAATGTATCATTCTTCACCTTAAACCCTTTGATATTTGTCTTTAGTGCTCTAATTGGAACAGCTACCAAAATCTTCCAGTATAGAGAAGACCTTAGCCTTAGAAGGATGTTTCCAGCCAGTGAGATCTAATACACTCTACAGAACGGTCTTTGCCAGGAGTGATGTAAATTTTGTCTGGAATAGGTACAACATGCGAAGAATGGGTGCACCCTAGTGGATGCTGGCAGAGTTCAACAGTGACATGGGGAGATGTGACCCTCAACACAGATCAACTGACAGCGAGAATACAATTTCTACAAGGTGAATTTTCATTTCTCTTGTCTTTCAAGATCAGAAGCATAGAAACGTGTCATAAAATGGCATAAAAGTCCAGTTAAATGCCTACAGAGTGGTTCAGAAAGCCACCTGCCTGCTAGGGTGACTAGAATGACTTTCATCTTCATGAGAGCTTAAAACAATGTTGTTCAGCACTCCTTCAGGACTAAGGAGTAACTGAGGTTTCCTTTCTGTATCAGAGCCCCATAACAGCAGCTACTTTCTCAATGGCTTTGGCTTTGGAAACAAAATCTTTTCCAGGTTGAGCTCCTTGCACCTCCCAGCCACATCTGGCAAATTACATCAACAATAACTTAATGCAAAGTCAGAATCGTCAGAACAATGTACTTACCCAAGTTCTTTTTAAGGGACTGTCTCAAAGCAGGGGAAGCTTTCCCAGTGGCAAGAAGTTTGCAGCAACCATGCTTTCAGTGCCATGTTCTACTAAACTGAGAAACACCACTTTCCCTAAAATACCTCCTCAAACACTTCCACAGGTATTATGGAAATCTTCCCATTTCAAAAAAGGAAGGTTTTGACTGGCATCAGTTCTAATCCCTAATAGACATTTGTTTCAGTATTATTACACATTGTATTTTTCCAGTTCATGTACCTTTATATGGAGCTCATGTATACCTTCTGGGGTGAGAGAGTGGAGTCCGTCTTGTTTTCAGCTTGTATTTTTGAAGTTACTGCCACTGTTACTGGTTTTTACTGGCTTGTGGTGCCCACCTGACAACTGATAAACATTGTATTGCTTTTCATATCAAAAGCCATCAGACTCTGTTTCAGTATCGTCTGGTGCCTGTTAGACCATGTAATGCCAATCAAAACAACACCTGGATGTCCACACAGCTGAACATCAGGTACAAAGGAAATGGAGTGTGTAAACTACAGGGCTAGGAGAATCACTGAGTAAGTAGGTAAGGACAGCTTACTATCCCAAGATCCAAGAAAGCCCTATGGGAATTCAGAATGCGTGGAGAAAGACCACAGTGTCAAAGCCCTCCTGAAATTGTGCTTAAAAGGTTTACAGAAAAGTCTTGGGCTTTCCAAATACCTTTTTCTTCCTCTTCTGGCTAATAGGCAGCAGCCAGAAAGAGAGCAACAGATGTTTCAGGAGATGCAGGTGTAATTTACATCAGAGCTCCCTGGAGAGACCACATATAGAGGTTTGGGCTCTTCTGCTGTTAACCACTGCTTTAGTGGTCTTGAACAGTGTTTCCAATCCAAACAGACTTTTAAGAGCCTATGAAAAGGCATACTTAACTGCCCTGTCAAAAAAACCACACCCAGATGCCCTGATTTGAGCCCAGAAGGCAACTGAGCACCACACAGCTGCTTGCTCGCATTTCCCCTCAGGAATGGGAAAGAGAAAATAAAACAAAAGGCTCAGGAATTGAGATAAGGACAGAGAAGGATGACTTACCCATTATGGTCACAGGCAAAAGACAGACTCATTAGGGGAAGAAAAAGAACATCAATTTATTTCAAACACTAACAACAACAACAACAACAACACTTAACAGAGTAGGACAGTAAGAAGCATTACCGCATCTTAAAAACACCTTCTACTCACACCTCCTTTTTTCCTGGGCTCAGCTTTTCTCCTGTTTTCTCCACCTCCTGCCCACCACCAGTGAAGGGGTACAGAGGATGGGGGTTGCAGTCAGTCCCAACACTCCTTCCTCCTTAGGAAGAGGACTTGTTGCAGCCTTCCCCTGCTCCAGCATGGGATCCCTCTCATGGGCTTTCTGTTACGTGAGTCCTCACAGGCTGCAAATTCCTGTGTTGCTCCAGTGTGGGTCCCTCTCACATGTCGCAGTCCTCCCAGAGCCAAACTACAACAGCATGGACTTCCCTGAGTCCCGGACTTCTTCAGGCACAGCCACCTGCTCTGGCATGGGGTCCTCCAGGTAGACATCTGCTCCACCTGGACCTCCAAGGGTGGTAGGGGGGCAGCCTGTTGTCTCATCATGGGCTGCCTGGGAGTCTCTGCTCCGGGTGCAGCTCCTCCCCTCATTTCTTCCACTGACCTTGGTGTTTGCATAGGTGTCTCCTTCACAACTCCACCTCACAACTCACAACTCCTCCTCCCAGGTTCCCCTCTTAAATATGTTATCACAGAGGTGCAGCCACTGTCACTAATTGGCCTGGCCTTGTTGAAAAGATAGGTCTGACCTGGAGCTGGGGGAGCTCTGAGAAGCTCTAGTCCCCCCTGCTATCAAAACCCCGCCACGCACAAACCCAGCATACCAGAAAAAAACCACAATTGTTTTATTAGTTTATACAACGCTGGTGGTAAATCACTGTCTATGTTTTACTGGATTATAGAAAGATAATACAGGCCCTATCTAGAAGCTAAGCTACATTCAGTTCTTATGTCCAATGAACCATTTTTCTAAGAGGTATCCTTTTTTAACTGAAACATTTCAAGGGGGACAGCCTTACTACAAACTCCTTCAAACTGAAATAAAGGAGATTCTCCCAATAAATTTTCATTAGCAGTACATTTTATACAGCAAAGTGTATTTTAAACACTACAAAAGTTCTGACCAAAAAAATCCTTAATGAACACCACCACAACTGGGCTGAGAAGCAGACATGAAGTGGATCCAGATTCCTCAGCCACTCAGGCCCATAGAAAACTGTAACATCAGTGACTTTTCACATGAGCAGACCTTTTAGGCATCACTGCAGCAGCACAGAGCGGGGCCAGTACTGCTGGTGGTGTCTGAGAGCAAGTGCCTTTGTACTACTTGCACTGATCATCTGCTTTGGATTTACTGTTTGTAATTCTTCAGGAAAACCAACAACAACAGAACAAACGAACAAATACCCCAGAAAAAAAAAAAACAAAAAAACAAAAACAAAAAAAAAAAAACCACAACAAAAAACCCAACTAAACCAAACAAAACTTTGTGGTCCGTGAAAAACCTATTGCATGTCCCAAACTGAGTCAAACCAGTGTTAGCGGATTGCAGTCAAGATCAAGTAGCATAATGTTCAGAGTCTACAACTTCGATTACAAGCTGAGGACAGGGGAATTGGAGACTTTTCCCCTTTGAATTACATGACCCTCATTTCTTTAAAGCATGTATTCACTTTGAGCCATCCATGCTGCATGCTACCTGTGCCTGCATGTTGCATGTTATGTGCTGTGCTTTTCCAAGGCTTCCTGATACCTTTCGCCACCATCTTCTCAGTTATCATCTGTTCCCTCCTTCATGCAAAACCAGCTTCGCCCACCACTGTGCATGGTTCCTTATCCCCAACAAAGTTAATTTTGTCATTCCTTTCCAGTTTATTTCCCAGAGGCTGGCAGTCTGAAAGCAGATGCCTTGCTCTTCTACGAAAGCACACTGGGCATATTTGCCAAGACTTCGTGTAGCATCAGATGCAATAACTGACAAGAATAATTTACAATACTAAACTCTAGCTAATGACATGCATAATGTCATGTTTTCAGACTAACATATACTGATGTTGTGGGTTAACCCTGGGCAGCAGCTCAGCCCCAGCCAGCCACTCACTCACTCTCCTCCAGGGGTATGGGTCAGAGAATCAGAAGAGTACAAGTGAGAAACCTCCTGGGTTGAGATAAAGACAGTTTAATAGGGAAAGCAAAAGCTGTGTGCACAAGGAAGGCAAAATAAGGAATTCACTCACTGTTTCCAATTGGCAGGCAGGTGTTCAGACATTTGTCCAGAAAAGCAGGTGTCAACTACACATTACTTTGGAAGACATAACTCCAAATATCCCTCCTTCCTCCTTCTTTCCCCAGATTTTACTGAGCACGATGTCATATGGCATAGGATATCCCTTTGGTCATCTGGTGTCAGCTGTCCCAGCAGTGTCCCCTCCTAACTTCTTGTAAACTTCTTATGCTGGCAGAGCAGCGTGAGAAACAGGAAAGGCCCTAATGCTGTGCAAGCACTGCTCAGCAATAGCTCAAACAGCCCTACATGACCAACAGTGTTCTAGTCATAAACGCAAAACATAGCCCAATACGAGCTACTATGAAGATAATTAACTCTATCCCAGCCAAAAGCAGTACAACTGTCAAGAAACCACTGGCTTAGTGTTTTTAATAGATCAACACAAGACTAGACAACTGGAAAATTACTTTGAGAGCAACTGGGGAGCAGAATAGTGGAGAAAAGCTGATGGAATTTGGTGGAAAGCAGAAAGATGGGAACTGCTGGAAGTCGACTGTGCCATTGGAAGAGCTGAGCCACATGACAGCATGTCGACATGTAGGCTGCTATAGTGCTGGTTATCACTTCTTTTACCTTCTATCTCTGATGTTGCTACTTGCCTTTTGTTTGCCATGCTGGCTTTCCACCCTGACACAGTGGTGCCTGGAAAGCTTTCAATGGCTAAACACACCTGGTTCCTGCACTCGTCTCCCCCTCTCCTTTTTAACAGTTCAGTCTTGTCAATGGGTAGTTAGCACTGAAGTAAAATGCAGTAACTACTAAATCACCCCCTGAATACAAAACACTGTTTTTCATCCAGGTTATCCTAATATGCAAAGGGACAGCTGATCACTGAGCCTCACAGAAGAATGGCTCTTGGCAAGTCTAGTCTGTGAGTGCAATCCCTGTAATTTTCAGATGTTTAGGCTGGTACAGGCAGAGGAATTTTCTCGGAGCAGAGGTGGATTTAATTCCCTTCTCTATCCCCTTCCTCTCCAAATTATGATGTACTGAATCCTGGGTTTATTCTTAATTAGTAAAGTACTGGGAAGAAAAATGCTTCTGTAACAAAAAGTTCTAGGAAAAATTATTTTGGACATTGTGTTTCAGTGAGTCAGAACTGAATAGTAATTCTGGCTCAAAGTTATTTACAGTGAAGCTAGAGTGCCAAGGTTCCTCCCCACCTTCCCATGCCTCCTGCCAGTCACCTCCCATCAGATATTGTGCCAATCAAATCAAAAGGAACTACAGTGCACCTTTCAAGCAGCAGGCCAAATGGACACAGGAGAGAGGACAGGGCAATGATGCATGCAACATCAAAACAGCTTCCATAAAATTAAAATACATACCGATGTAGTTACTAAGTATTGCTGAGACAATATAGCCCTTCACCTCAGCGTTGTGCTCCTTTCCCAGCAAAGGTGGTGTTGGATGAAGGTTGTGGGGTGCATGGACAAGAGAAGGAATTTTGCACTATGTGAGACCATCCCTTAGCCAGCCCCCAGGGATAGCCACAGGACCCCTGCTCAGCTTAGCAAACACTGAGCATCTTGAATTCTAGATCTTCTCACATGTCCTTCCCTCCCCCGGGGTAAACCCCACTACCCAAAGCCCAAGTGTGCACAGCACAGACAGTATCAGACAATGTTAATATTATGCAGGTATCTGTAAAACAGAATGACAAATTTCACATCTTATGTATCTGTTTGCTCCAACGCTTTGCTTTCAAGAAGACACTATGGAATGACACGTGAAATGGGCAAAGAAGGTGAAAATTAAGACCTATTAGTTAGAGATGTTCAGAAAATTAAGGAGCCTTACTAAGGGAACAAGCAGGTAACTGCAGGCTCATGGAAGAAACTCAAGTCAGTTTCCACAATCCAAAGGAAGTAGTGTTTGAAGATGGTCCAGAAGCTTCTACAAAGGAAGCATCAGCCAGAGAACTCAGAAAAGAGGGGGCATTTTGACATGAACCATAAACAAGAGCCTCCAGTAGTGTTAACTCTTAAGTGAAATTTGCTATAGGTGCCTGTCCTGGTCTCTAAAGACCATACTTTTCCATAAGCATCCTGCAGCCCAGACCAGTTCTGTGTCTCATCATCTCTTGCTAACTCCAAAGCCTGGAGAATAGATGTTCCCAGTGAGCAACAGCCTTAACAGGCCTCGTTTATTTTCTTCCAATAAAAACCTAAGCTTCATGTAAGCATGTTAAAAGCAGTGTAGTTGTGCAAGGATCCCTCCTCATTCTAGTTTGTTGCTTCATCTGACTAAGCAATCTCTCTTACCTTAACAATAACATACACACACGAGTGCCATTTACAGTCATAAAATACAGTAAAAGGTGACCTATAAGTGCTTTTCGGTATTTAGTTTCTCAAGAGCTTTTTATTTCTCAAAGTCACAATTTCCAAGCTGCTTTGCTCTGTCTCAGCACATGAGTAGACACAGATGTTTGTCAGAACTGCAGATGGTGGTGGAAGAGGATCTTTGCCATAGTCTTCAGCTGTCTAAACAACAGGGAAAAGTACTTATTTTTGGGAGAAAGCTCTATTTAGACTTCAGCTGACAGGACTATTTGGGGTCTTTCCACTTCTACATTTTTGAAAGGTCCTGTCTAGTCAGCAGGAAAAGTTGGATACTACACATATATTTAACCTAAACTCCCACTCGTTCCCCTCCCCCTTCTCTAAATTACACTGAAATTAATCCCACGGGTTTTTATAGCAACAGTCCCTGATGAGCCGAACAGCAGTAGCAAAGCATAAGAAACAGCAAGAAAGCTGGCAGCACGGAAGGACCCTACAATGCGGGTAAGGAACGCTAAATAACGCTGTAGCTACACTAAGCTACTCAGTGTGGAATATACTATCCGGTTCAAAAGACTTCCTTTTAAGGCTGAACATCTCTGTATGTGGATGGGATGCACCTGTCATGGGAATTAGGTTGCTAACAGGAACATGTGTATGAGAGGCACAGAGTCATGTTGTATAGCCCATTTGCAAATAGTAATGGTTGCTTTTAAGTTGGTTTTACGGTTCCTTTTTAAAGGCTTTAGCTAGCAGAACTGTTGGATAGTGAAGCTCTGTTGGTCAGTAATACGACAGTGGTATGGTTTTGCAGCTTATTACACTGCCTGGAATAAGTTAATATGAATCACAGTGCAATATTAAGATTGTAGCCAGACATGTCAAAATCAGGACCTCTGGTCAGTACTTGACAAACCTCCATGGAAAAAGCAAACACCCTCAAGCCTGTTGTAACACTTGTGCAGTGTGGCAGGCATGTATCCAGAAGACATAATTTTTGAGACAGGATTTGAAGCGCGAGCCTCTTGAAATAAGTCAGACTTACATTTCATACCTCAGCCTGAAACGTGAGAAGGAACTGAACTCTAGGAAGAAATCCCACAAGGTCTAAGACGACAGCATTAAGAATAGTCAGTGTGGTCCAGCCATAGAAGAGTTGAGTCCTAACTCACGTAACTGTTTCACTAATTTAGACACTGAAAACAAATTGCACTTTTCATATAGTGATCTTCAGAAACTAAACAAAATGTATGTTCTTCCATTTAATTTAAAAAACCCCCACCCAAATCTTAAAAGTTCAGGGTTATGAGAATCCAAGTACTTTGAAGATCAAAGAACACCTTTAAAACACAGATCTTGCAATATGGTAGACAGATAGGCCTGTAGCCTCAATGAAGTCGAGGATACTTTGCTGGCCCACTCAATCCCTGGACTACAGCCCAAGTTTCCACACTCTTTTAGTTCTTCTGTCAAATATTTGTGTATGGATACTAATCCTCATGGAACTTATTCCAGGAACTCATTTCACAGTCAGACAGAGCTCCATTGATAACAGTGGCTTGTGATATAAGAACGTGTACTTCTCTATTCCCTTGAAGGCTTGTCTATTCAAAACAATTATAGTATTTAACATTTAATATCAGGAACCTTTCAGACCCTAGCTTCTATTTTGCAGCAGGTTATTTTATTTCTAACATTCTAATGTAAAAAGCCTGGCATCTCAATTCCATTGGCAAAGTTCACTGACAGGATGCTGTTAAGAAAAACTCCCACTCAAAATGAAGTGGACACCAAATTTTGTATAAAACTCTATTGAAGGCTACTCTCCTCATGAAATCAAGGATATTGCATTTTTTCAGATGGTGTCCTGGAATTCAATCATTTTTACATACATTCGACATACTAATTAGTTTTCATTTCTTTACTCTTACGCTTCAAAATTTTTTTTTATAGTTAACTAAATAACTGGACTTTATTTTAGGTATTCAGCATTCTGTTGATAACATCTACTTTCACATGCTTAACAGCTAAGGCCAAAACCCCACTACTTAATTTTATGGTATCTTTTGAAAAGCCACTGTGTATACAATCACTCCAATGCAGCCGAAGCCTTGTAAAAAGACTGGTGTTAACCTACATGTGAAATCAGTAGGACTATTTATTCCATCACCAAACCCATACCAGTTTTACTTAAAAAAACGAACAAGAAGTTCTATATTACTCAGATTTGCTTCTGCAAGCTAACTAGATCATTGTTTCAAAAACACTTGGCTCTTTGTCAGTCTCCTTGCTGAGAGAGACTTGATAGAAAAATAAAGACCTTATCCTTCCACGAATACAAAAGGGAACATTAGCTCAACAATAATAAATTATATTACTATAACAAATAGTATGTTCTTTATATAAACTTCAGGTGTATTTTCACAAAACACAAGCCAATATACAGGTACTTGCAAACCCCATTCTATTCCTGCACATCATCATCTTCATTCATTCATAGTTTCCATTTCAATAGCAAAAGTCTGAGGAACATCCTTAGCTGTGGTAGGGAAACACTATTTTCCAAAAGTGAATTCCAATTTTTTTGTTTGTTTGTTTGTTTGTTTGGGGGGGGGGAGAAAAAAAAAAAGACATAGAATTAGTCCAGTATAACCTAGAAAAATTAACTGTACTTCTGATGCTACATTACTAATAGAATAGCAAAATACAAGAAACTTCCTTTTTATTTAAAATTACTATTTAAAAAAAAAAATCAAACTTCAAACCCAAACATTTCTAACATAAGTCTTAGAAATTGAAGTTCTTAATCATCAATTCTTTGCAGGTCTTCATCTTTCACAGTTTCTGAAGTCTGGAAAGTCTGATGTAACAGAAAGTTCTATCAAAACATTATATATAGGTATTACTGCTCATCCATCCTTCCAAGTCGTCGCCGCCGCCTACAGAAAGACTTCAAGTCCCATTTGTTTGACTCCAACATAAAAGGTCCGTTGTAGACAAATAACACCGTCATCTTGTCACTGTAAGTGAGATTCTGCAGGAGCTGGTGAAAAACACAAAACCCAGTCAAAAAGCTAGAAGAGATGTTCCCCATTATCTTAAAAACATGAAGGGCGTCCATATAAAGCCTTAGATCTATAAAGGTCAATATAACAGGGTTATAGACTTTCTGACAAATTACGTATATTTGATCCTAGAACACCCCCAGAGAGACTCCACTCATTC
Organism: Athene noctua; assembly: GCF_965140245.1. Classification (NCBI taxonomy): domain Eukaryota; kingdom Metazoa; phylum Chordata; class Aves; order Strigiformes; family Strigidae; genus Athene; species Athene noctua. The sequence goes on along the minus strand of NC_134077.1, from coordinate 58,652,253 downwards.
TTCAGGCAATTTCCACACTTCACTGTTCTTACTACAAGAAGATCTTTGTATCTAATCTGTACCTTCTTGCTGCAAATGAGTAATTACTCTCTTGCCCTTTCCAGAATGGGCAGAGAATATTGGCTTTTTTTCCCTTTTTGCCATGGCAAGGCAGGAGGTAGAGTTACTTGGGCACAATTACTATGTTTCTCTTCAGCCTCATGCTCCTCTGAGCTAAGCAATGTCCATCAGTGGAAACTCACACCTTTCAAAACTTCTTAAAAGTTAAACTGCTGTCTTCTGGAGTAACTCCAGACACTGTAATACTTTTCTGAAGTGTAACAGCCAAAGTTCGATGCTTACCATTGTCCAAACCTTGTCAGGCACAAGCCCAGCAGACTGATAGATGTCATGCAATCTCTAGGGTTATCTGCAATGCTCAGGATGACTTTTAGCAATTTACTTGCAACTGATGCTCAACTTGTCATCTACAATAACTTCCCTCTCTCCGCTCATTTAGGCATTTATGCCTTAAACCAGATTGCTGACTTTTTTCCACTTAAACACCAAGTCCTGTGCTTGTCTGTGCTGAAACGCATCCTGTTTTCAAATAAAGTTACCTAATCTAAGATTGTTTTGAATTCTAATCTTGCTCTACAGCAGAGTTCACTCCCAACATGGTGATTATTTGCATGTTTAATAAACATAATCTGTTTCAGCACAGATTGATATTAAAAATACTGCTTTTCAATCTCAAGATTCACTCCTAAGGAACATGTTCATCTACTCATTCTGACAAGTGAATCACAACTATTCAGAATACAATTTTCCTAATCAACTCTACTGCACACTAATCTACACCCCTTCCCCTCTGTAGCTTGCTTAAAAATATAGCTGGGGAAAGCGTCAATATACTGAAAAAATAAATAACAGTTTTTCCTGTATCCACAGGATACATACACAGAACTTAGCTTACTATGGCAATTTGTCATACTTTCTAGTATGTGATTACATACTTGCTTTCTAGTAAGTGATGACATACAGCATAGGAACTGCAGGTAAGCCACTGGAATAGCAGAGCCTGGCTTTCTCACCAGCCTGCTCTGTACAGCCTTTTAATTATCCTCCAATGCAGCCCACTCAAACTATCTCATCAACTAAAAACTTTACATGGAGTGCTATCTCAATAATGTTCTTTGTGGTAGGCCATTACAACTTCACCATGTTAACTGTGGTGACCACCTACTTGCAGCTACGAGAGAGGGTGGGAGTGAGGGAGGGGGAGAGGGAGAGGAAAGAAGGAAACACCTTTGGCCACCTCTTCATAATGCCATCTGTTGCTGCTGAACAGCAGTGCCACACATTCCTTGATTTTCCTCTTACCATAAAGTTAAATGGACTTTTTTTTTTTAAGGCTCAGCAATTTCTTACTTCTGCTTTCTCATTTTTACTCTTTCTGGTTAGCTCTGCGCACACAATTTTCCCCCGCTCTATTTTTAATAATCTGACAATGAACACAACTTTTACAACAGACTCTGAACCCTAGACAGTAACTTTCCATAGTTCCTTACAGGTGGGAAGCATTACAGTTACTAGAGCTATCTCTATCCTTCCAATATCCAAACCACTCAAGGCAGGATAGGGCACAGAAAAGCACATCCAATAAGGAGAGAAATTGCAAAAAGACAAAAGGGGATAGATAACACACAGAACAAGAAGGAAGTATGTGGAAAGGAAACTACCAAACTGGGCGGAGGTAAGTACAGTGCAAGACCAGAAGGAACAACAAGCATCACCTTCGTCTTTCTTTCAGGCAGGTAAATGCTGTAGGTGGTTTTTCTCAGGCTCTTCAACTGCTTATTTACAGAAAATAAGAGCACATACCAGCCTGATTTTCTAAAAATCAGTGAAGTACGGGATGCTGGAGAACTGTTATCTGAATAAAAAGTGTACAGCCCATTACTGACTGCTTGTATCCTTGGTGCACAAGTAATCATTACTGGCTCAGTATGTCCTGGATCAAGTTGAACATTAGCCTCTTAAAGGTGCAGGTGAACAGCAACTCTACTTACTAGTCCTTTCACATCACTCCATCACCTACTAAGTCAATTAGCTTGCTGCCTTTTTTTTACATTAACAGAAGAGCACAGTTAAGCACTGGTCATTCATGACTGCAAAGTCCTCTTCAAGCCATTCCCCATGGAGCATAGCACTGATCTTTTCTGAGCTTGCAAGTCTTAGATTATTACTTGACTTGTTTTCCTACACTGATGTGGGACTTCTCTAGTTCTTACGACATCAGCAGCACTAGCATGTTCCAGTATCATTATCGGACTTGTCTGAAATTACGTCTCTGCTACAATCCCAATTTCGTGTGAGCTAGAGGCATTACGTTTGACAGTCTTGTTACATGGTACCCCTATCCACTGGTGGTTAACCTGTGATATTTCCACAGAGGCCACAATTCCAGACTGTGTTTATGATGAGATAAGCTTTGGTATAAGTTGTCTGAATTCCTGTCAGGACTGTCCTTAAAATGGACAAATTCTCTCACAGTTACCCTTTAATATTAAGTTCTTAGGTAAAACAGAGATAAGTTATACAGTGTTTATAGGGATATCATCACATAAGACTCAACTCTCCACATTAAACCTTCAATTTCATTTCCTGCCACTCACCTTTGGTGTAATAAAGAAGTACTGAGATGTGCTCTCTTTAGAAACAGTTTTCACAACCATTTCAAAAACTCTTCTCTCATTCACTGGATCCATTCCCTAACAGAAAAAAGAAAGTAAGTCTGTTCTCTTCACTATGTCAAAAGCTTCTGTAACGGTTATATACCACACTACTGATCCTCACCTGATTTATTTCATCTACAACCCTGAAAGGACATCTGTTGAGTTCCTGCAGAGCCATCAGGTACAACATAGTGGAAACACTTTTCTCACCTCCACTCTGATGATATGGATTCAATTCATGAAGTTCAGTGCCACTATGGAATTTGACTCTAATGCGAATCCCATACTTGTCATACTCCTCCTATAAAAGTCAACACATGTTAAACTCTGTTTCTCTGTACTGTAGCTTACTTGATAATGACATGCAAATTAGCGGAAATTTATGTCAAATGTTCTATAAGGGTCTACGAACTACTCAGGTTCAACTTAATATCAATATATTAACTCTGTTTCATATATTTTCCTTAACTCTGATTTATTCTTGTTGGACAGAGAATTTTCACTACCAGTCCCTCCCTGTGATCATTTGTTAGTTTCTGAGTCCCTGGTAACAAAGACTTCATACATATTAACAATGTTTTTCTTCTTGTCAACATTCTCAGCTAGAAAAAGCAGCAAGCAATGCCTCTATAAATTCTATTCATCAGAAAAAAAATGCATTAGGGTATAGGCATAGGTGTGGGGATAACAAATGTGGTTCAAAAGAAGGCCCATGCAAGGAAATACATTCATGATTTCTAAAAGAAAAGAAAAGAAAAGGAAAAAAGTAGCCTTTGGAGTAATTGCTAATATTTCTGAAGTTCAGGTAAACGCAGGAATGGGAATGCAATCCCCAGTGCAGAAAGCCCATACTGATTGCTTACTGTCTGGTCTACCTAAGATGCAAGCTTTATATGCACCTATCAAGTCAATGAGAGCTGCAGGGAAGATTCAGTTGTTTCAGGAATATGAGTTCCAAGAGGTCTATCCTTATTCACTATGGAAGCATAAATCCTGCACTTGGAGGTGACTGACTCGTGTTCTTTTGATAACACAGTTGTAATGCTTAGGGTAGAAGAAAGGAGTGGAGGTGATTCTGGAGGTGACTCACAGAATACTTCTAGATTGAGAAAAGACAGCTGTGGCAAAGGGACCATGAGGAACCTGTCCCATAGAAGCTGGCACATGCTGGTTTGGTTCACATTGCCATGTGCAACAGTCCTCAAAAGGCTTATGAACCTGGGTGACCTGGCAGAGCAGAGTCCCATTGTAGGGCTGGCTTTTATAAAGCACAACAAGGTCTAAAAGCCACCATGAAGTAAATAAGCCTTAAAGTCTTAAAACTGCCTTAAGGAACATCAGCTCTGTAGAACAATTTTCATCACCTTTGCTACCTTTAGGTCTTGCTTTGGAATGAGTAATGTACATACCAGACAGCATCTAACATTGGAGAGGTTCTATCAAATCCTCTCAGATCAGCTAATCTGTTAAATAAGAAGAACAAGCCATCTTTTGGTGCTTCTGGTGTTTTACTACCCCTGCAGGCAGGCAAACATCCTCAGGACTGGAAAGTTAAGGTCTTGTATTGGTATTTACCACAAACTCCAGGTCTTCTGGTATCGGTATTACAGAAACATGGAACTGTAAATCCTTGAGGCTGAGGCAAATGCATACACACTTCAGGACAGAATGAAGGTCACCTGACATAGTTATAAACTCATGTTTGCTAAGTGCCAACTTTCTCCAATTTTGAATACAGGTCACCTTTCTCACCCTTGATGTCTTCCCTGTTGGCAAGAGGCTGGCACTTCAAAGACAAACTGAAGATCTGCCTTGAGAAGGAGTGCTTATGACCGTAACAGACACACTGGAACAAAGAAATGCTTAATGCAACTAAAACTACTTGCAAGCTGATTTTGCTTAGCATTTAATTCTCCCCCACTATGGAAGAAATGTCTTCTTTGGCATTTAATGCAGCTTATCAGAAGAACAATCAGCTTCTTGGATTTGCAGGTTGTAGTCTGATAGCCATGCCTGATAATCAGAAGCCTAGGAAGGAAAATCATGGGGCATGCTTTCAAAACAAATGAATGCTGCTGCACTGACCTTTCTGGAGGTAGCATTTTGCTAAGGTGAGCTAATAAGACATTCTCCTGACCAGTGAAGATAACAGCACCATAGCGTAGATGAAGTTTTTCCATTTTAGTAGGATTTGGTGCTTAATTGTCATGATCAAACTCAACAAACCCATGGTCTGGCTTGCTTATGATGAGGAACACTTAGCACAGTTGAGGGACAAAATATCCTTAGGTTCACAATTTAGTTTGTGTTTCTTCTCTAACAGATACTTGCAGAGTTTTTGCTATACTGTTTGGAAAGTGATGATGCTGTAGGACATCAATAACACAATGATTTCATGTAAGGAGAAACAAAGATCAGGACCTAAGGCCTCCAGGCCCACCATACTTTCAGATGCATTCATTGGCACAGACTGAAACTAGGTTAGGAAAAGTGTAAAAGACACAGGCTAGCAAAGCCTCCAGCAAAAAGATCTTCCCTCCAGCACAGCCACCATGGCTTCAGAAAGCTAGGCCTTCGTTGTCAGGCTACTGGGAATGCCAGTTCATATAAAACCGACAGATATTCCAGGACCTGTTAAGATTGATGCTCAAAACTCCCTGTGGGGAATCGAGGAAGGTGAGGATTATCACTGCTAGCACTCTGAATTCTAGTTACCAAGTGTCCTGGTTTCAGCCCCTCACTTCCCCTGGGCTGGGAGGGAGCCCAGCTAGAGGGCCAGGCCGATCAATCATTGGAGCATTCTATATTGTGTGACGCCATGCTCAGTATATAGCTGCGGGCTCTCTCTCTCACACCATCTTCAGTTTCCAGGGCGGCATGGTGGGATTTTCTGGTGCGGCCAGATCGCTGCAGTGTACCTGTAACCATGCTTGGTGAGCTCCTGCTGCATTTTACCTGGTTTGGACTTACTTCTGGGTTTGCTACTATTGGAAATTTTTTTTTTTAATTCAACCTACGAATTTCCTCTTTTGTCCCCCCCTATTTCACTGGGGAGGGGGGAGGTGAACAGCCAGCCACATGGTGATTGGTTGCCAGCTGAGTTCAAACCACAACACCAAGTGCTACCAAGGAAAGTCAGAACATTTACTGACGTTTCTGCTAGAACGTCAAGAAAGAACCTAGCCAGGTGTTTCACCCCCAGTAGGTACTATCACCAAGGACATTGTCAGATCTCAAGGTTCCTGAAGAGCAAGCTAACAGAGGCTTGAACTTCAGTGTCACAGGAATATTTTTAACAAAGATCATTCTGTCTCAAGCATCTCTCCTTTGATTTTTACAGGTCAGGGCAAGAGTCTCCTGCAGAGAAGAAGGATAAGGAATCCAAGCTCTAGAACAGATAATCCACCTCTCTGTATTACAGGCATTGAGCCTGAGAGGAAAAGGTTTTAAGACATTGGCACAGTACCACCAGCCCTCGTAAACTACCTGTTACATCTCTGAAAAAAAAAAAAAAAAAAAAAGCAAGACCTTCCAAAGAAGGAAGCTTTTAAACTGCTTTACTGTATTTCTGTGTACTCTCTCAAACTTACTTTAAGATAAAACATAGTATTTGTGTAATACAGATCTGACTCTGCAGGTAATTATCAAAAGAACTGAAGAACTATGTTTTAATGCCGTACTGTTTCATAATACTAGTTTCTATGTAAACATTTTTATGCAGTAAAGAGCCTTGTCAGTCACTGTTCTGCCCCAGTAGTAACTACCAAATAGCTACCACTTCAGATATTTTAAGGAAAGCAGCTTGAGTAGCTTAGAACAGCAAAAAAGTGTTTGTCAGCTTTCACTATTGTGGAGTCTATGCATTACATATGAAAGTCTTAAAATCATCATTACAGGTATCAATCTAAAACAAAATAACCAATTTCTTTAGCCCACTGCACTGAATATTCCTCCACAAAGTACTACTGATGCTTTAAACTCTTTATCAGAGCTAACCCCTGCCCATAAATGTTACTGAGGGTGTAAGAGGCTGGGCCAAATGACTGCTACTTCCAAAACAGACAATATGCAAGCAGAATTGAGTAGAAACTACATGTAGAACCGAATCAATTCAACACTTAATAACAGTAGATTTAGCCACTAGATAGCACAAATTAGCAAAATCTAGAATTAAATCACTAACCTAATCAATCTGAGTTACAGCTAAAGTAAACACAATGCTTCTAACGAAGCCCTGTAAGTTGCAAGAAGCTTCCAAGTCAGTGAACTGAAATCCTATGCATCTGGATATTTTCTTTTAATCAGACTTATAAGTCAGTTCTAGCTCAAAAAAGTGTGTTCATCAGTAAATGTTTACTGTTTTTTAAAAAATAGCATCTTTCCTACAATCCAAATGACCATTTGTTATTTTTTGTCTATCATTATGCAAGCAAAAGATGATGCATGAAAAACGTTACTCTTCCATACAAAAAATAAATCATACCTCATTTTCCACATGAAGATCAACTTCACCAACACACTGCATAGAACGAAAGAAGTTACTGAACTTCACATTAATTTGCGCAATCAGCTTTTTCAAGGGGTTTAGCCACCTTTCTTTGACCTAGAAGTAGACATAGACATTTTCATGTAAAATCATTTTTAAAAACTGAATTTTCCTTTACAGATAGCATTTAAATTAAAAAATATAATTAGAGAAGCTAAATCTCAGTTTATACTAAAGGTAACTTGGTAGTTACCCTTTATTTCTGTACATGCATTCTATTCTAATAAAGACATACTGATATAGAAGTGGTAATTTCAGCTATTACCTGTGAAATCTTTTGCTTATAGTCATTCAGTTCATTTTTCTTTTCCTCTAGATATTCCTTCAACTGCTGTATCTCCTGTGTCTGCTTATTATATTCTTCAACCTGTCAGAATAAAAAAAGGCAATCAACAAAATGTTTGCCAATTCTAACCCTGCCTGTAAAAATATCACACTGCACTGATTCTTTTCAAACACAGTTATATAGATTATTGCACTGCACACTGAACAAGATACATTTCCCGCTTCAAAGCAAAGTAACTGTAAATTGTTGCTTATTTCAGGTTACTGCAACTTTTTTTTTTTTTCCCTAAACAGGCACAGAACACACTGTTCTTTTGAAAGAACCTATTTAAAATTCTAATAGATGCAGAATCTGGCATTTACAGCACATTGTTCCTGCTGTCTAGCTTATTATACTAAGAGATCTAGCACAGAGTGGGAAGCAAGTACAATACGGGTGCAGGGAGAGGAAGGGAGGGAGGAAGGAAAGCAGTGAACATACTGAAACATTCAGGCCAGTGAAACAGGAGGCCCTGGTTCTCTCTTCATTCAGAAAAGCATCAATTTCCTCCAACGTGGTCGGAAGAGACTGAAAAGCCTACAAGAGAAAGGATGCAAACGTTACACAGCAATGCTAATGAAACTCTCAAGTCTGCTAAAAAGAAATCGAATAAGCCATAAAATACTCCATTACCTTTAATCAGGATGTCACATATTCAAAATTCCACACAGCAAAATTCCCTCAAACTATTCTGGACAGAGAAAGGCTAGAAATGCTGCTACATAACAAAGACACACAATGAACTGCTCCTTAGTTGTCTGCCTTGTGTAGGTAGGTACACACGCTCATAGACTTGGTATAAGCCAGAGGCTATGCTAGTTAAGCCGTGCAAATACTTCAGTTCTTTTTTGTGGCTTCATTAGAACAAGAAGCTAGAAAAATATGGCCTCTAATTATTTCTGTGAACACAAGACTATGGATTTTGATTGAAGTTTCAGATCAGATTTTCTCTCCCTGTGCATAGAACAAAGCAATAGTCCAAGGATAACACAGCACTATTTAAAGGTGCTCTAAATGACAATATATAAGTCATCACTAACAGAAGTACACGATCCTTTACTGGTAGCCTTCTAATATAAAATATATAATATTATTTGCTGGAGAAGTTAGAAGGATTTACATCATCTAAAATTTAAGAGATATATGGAGATTTGTTTGTGTACATACAGTTTGGAATTCCATAGGAAGCTGTTGATCCAGACTCATTTTGCAAACGTGTCGAGCTTTTTTCAGCAATTCCTTGCACTTCTCAGCAAGAACTTGCTTCCTATCATCCAGTTCATTAAATTTTTCCTGTTAGAAAATATATTAAAGATATTAAAACACGTATTTTTTTATTATAAATTTCCAGAGGTGACACTAAGCACACTGGCAACAAAGAACATCGATCAGAGAATATAGGTGAAATCAGACTGTTTAAAGATTGAAAATCTGTTTCAATATACAAAATTCATTCTGCCTCTCTGCTTGAAGTCAAGCGATGCCAAGGTAAACTGGTCAAAAGCATATTCTTCTAATATAGCTAAATTTATTTTCTGTCAACTAAACAAGTGTGCATGTAGATTCAATATATGTCTCAAAACAGACTACAGGAAATTCACTATAAGTCAAAACACACCTACTGAGCTCCTTATTTTTTATTAGCTACCACTTAATGATATTTATCTGCCTGGGAGAACATGGTGGACAGGATGTACACTGAATCGTATTTTAGTTGAAATTTTAGAGTAAACAATGACACAATCAGAAGTACTTCCTTTGCTGTTCCATATTCTACTTCTGTAATACAGCCAGCATAATACAAAAATGAAAACACATGTGATTCTTAAACTAGTGCTGAAAAATAAATGAAAAGCAGGTATAGTTTCTGGTTTTGAATAGTGGTCTCAAGGCTAAACTCTTTGGCACTTATCACAGGTAAGTGGCTAACCCAGCCCTATGACTTTTATAATGCAATGTTATCACAATAGTAGTTAAAATACAATACACAAAATATGATACCTTCATGAAAGACGAAGCTAAAGATTATCTCAAATAAACAGTATTTGGGCAAAAAACTTTGAGAACCTTAAGTATCTCTTCCCCTTTGTCCCAAGGAATCTCACTCACTTCTCTATACACATGGTCCCTACTGCAGGCCTGCTGCTTCCAAATGCTAAACTGGCGGTGCTTGGGAGTAATCGCTTGCTGCTGTCTCCCAGCTAAAGCGAGCACCCAACTGCAGATAGATGGAAGCTGTCAACCACTTAAGAAGTGACAAGCAGTACACCCCAAGACACCGGGGATTTTACTCAGTGATTACACATGCATCTTTATAACATACAGTTACACCATGGGAATACACTGGTTTTTACTTTTATCAAAGGCACACAATTCTAACTCAAAATCCATATGCACAGTACTTTGCTTCAGAACTTTCTTCTGAAAATTTGGAAAGTTTACTTAAGTTCCTACACTTGGAGAGCTTTATCTTCCCAGTTTTTATTGTTTTACACTTCAATTAAATATGGGAGCCCTCCAGTGGCAAAAAAACCTCTGAAGTGTTTGTTTGGATAGGATACAGTTAGATAAATATTTATTCCACATTTTTAAAATACAGGACACAGACACTGATAGGAACTCACATTACCTTCTGGCAATTTAATTAATCTTTACTAAATACAATCATGAGTGATCACCGATGGAGTTCTTACACTCAAGAATTAGGGTTGCTGTTCTCTACAGCATGTATCAACTAAAAAATCCTGGGTTTCCTTCCCTCCACCAAGCACTAGGAAACAGATTCTGCATTAGAGGTAAGCATTTCACAGTGTTCAGAAACACAATGTAAAGCTAATTTTTTCTACATTGTGTTGATGTTTTCAGAAAGGTTAAAATCTAAAAAAAGACCTTTTTTTTTATTTCCTATCCACTTCATAAGGTCTATTGTAGAGAAGCAGGGAAATGTCACATGGCGGGGGGGACAAAAAGGATTGGCATTAAGCTATACAGATAGAACACCAGTAAGTGGAGGATGGCCCTCCTTCTGGTTACAACCAAGATTTTACGTCATTAGCACAAATAAAACTGTACACCACGACTTATATTCCATTACATATCTGCATATTCCATGTAATACATTCAATAAACAATTTTAAAGAATATTTTAGAAAGTTCTAAAATAAAACTGGACTGCATTTTGGATCCCAGATATTGAAAAGCCACGTGGCTTCATCTGAAATGTGCCTGACCTCATGGTAATAGAGACAAAGGATCCAGTGAAAGGCAACACATCCATACTTTTTTATACAAGAAACACCAATTTTATACTTATGTGTTTTGACCATTTCCAGAGCTAAAACCAGTTCTGAATCATCTGAAATGGGGAATCTTATCTCTCAATTGTACAAAAAGTTCCCATTTGAAACCCTGCAGAGTTGCATGAAACAAGATTTCAGTTTGATCTCTAGGCACTAAAAATCTGAAATATATTCCACATTGAATCTGACCCAAGCCTAAGGCAAGTATAATTCTTCAGGATGCAAAAAGGAAAATACATGTTTGGGCAGAGGAAAACCTCGGCATTCAACAGGGAGGCTGGGAATCAACAGACATTTGATGTGGTTGTGAAGCATATACTGACATGCATAAATGCACTGACAGTTCAACAAGTCAAGTCTCAATTTTGATTCAGCTTTGTCAGTTCATTGTCATGGCAATTATGTAAATATAAATAAATGAAAATACCCAAGTTTTGATTCTTTCTCCCTCCTATATATTCAAAAGTGCATGGCAATATTAAGGTTCCTGTTGATTTCCTGAAGGTGCCTCAATAAAACCATCTAGATAAAAAAGTAACTAAGTAGAAAGAATTACCATCTTGCATAGAGGTGTTACCATGAAAATCATAGCCCAGAGCTTTACATTTGTTTGAGCCAACAGCGTAAGAACTGGCCTGGAAAGATACCTTTATTCAGGTACTTCAGAAAAGTTCTGTACTAGCGTGGGGCTGTGATTACAGCTTCCTGAAAGGCAGCTACCAAACAGCAGAAACGATATTCTATGTGCACAAGCAATCTGTATTCTATTGTGCTCATCAGTACTGCAAATGGTTTTGTGCAAAGTAAGAAGCTGGTTAAAGAAAAGATAGTTACCAGTAGCCAATGTTTTCTCATTAATTTGTGTTTAAACACATGCATGATGACAGTATTTAATTATTTGAAGTTTGGGAATTTATACATAGCAAAACAGAATCTTCATTTTCTTAAAACCTGGCTTAAGGAGCAAATGCTGCAATGTACATACTGAGTATTAATACCAATTATTTAAACAAATTTACACCAAATGAACCTGAAAATTAACAAACTATCAAAGCAAGACAATTAGCAAGATTCTTTCAAACAACCATGATAAACATGCAGGCAACTGTGCCAATTATCTAAGAGCAGATGGGGCTAACAATTCTCCCTAATGTTCAGTATGGGTCACCAAACACAGATTTGCTTCCTAGGGTCATTAATTAAATTCAATACAAGGAGTTGTTAAAATAACACTGAGGTTCCCACTTGAACTGCAGTGACAAAACACAAACCCCAGAAATCTGTTGCTTCTAACTTGACTTGTTCAAAAACATGTACTTTTTTGGCCTTTCCACCTAAGCAGTTAAAAAAAAACCCTGCCACAAAGCAACAAACATGCTGCTCTCTCCGCAGTATCCCAGCATGAAGATGTCACAAAAGGAACATATGTGATCTTTTTTTAGATACACTAAGTGGGATTTGTGCTTGCTTCAAATCTTAAATCACATACTCAGGTATTACAAAGACTCAAGATTGCTTGGAGAGAAAAACACTATCAGTAAGCTCTAAGTATTAACAAAGTTTCACAGCTTCTTTGGCTGATACCCACCATTCCAATTTCAGTGAATGTATCATGACCAGCACATGACCTACAAAAATGTCTGATGATTAAACAGCGAAGTAATGGTCCCATAATTGTAAAGTTTAGGCTCCAATGTAGTTCATTACTCAGATTTTGTACAACATATTTGTTTCTATTTCTGTTTGGCTTCCTCCTTTTTGCAGATTTGTTTTATAAGAACATGAAGCAACTGTTTGCACAACTTCCAAAGCTGCCCATGAGGGTGACATCACAACACTTAGGGGAGCTAGACTGCCATAACGCAGTAGTGCTGTAGAAAAAAAATTATCACAGCCAAAGCCACCAAAAAGTTGGAGAGAAGGGCCAATATAAACATATTATTACAAATAACACTTAATTTGAGATGAAGTTGAGCATCGCTTCAGGCAGCAAATAAGAAATAAACCACAGAATGTACAACATACATTATATTCACAAAGTAATATAGGAAAGAGAACTTCTGAAAAAAAAAGGAGGGGGGGGGGAGGGCTAAAGATTTAATTCAAAGACTCAATCAACATACAGTATATGGGGAACTGTGGCTTTGGACTTCCACATACGTGAAAGCTTATGATGCAATTGAACACTCAGTAGAGTTTTCCTCCAGAGAAGTTAAACTTCCCAAAATTCTAATCACGGAGATTACTGATTTTAGGGCTTTTTTTCTATTTTAATGTTCCTAGAACCAACCATCCAAAACAGAAGCTCTGACTTCCTCTACTTATGTGGTTGAATATAACCTAGTAATGACAATTAACAGAACTTCAGCTGACTCAAACACCTCTTCATTAGGGAAGGAGGCAATTCTTATTTAACCAAGAATTACCAGAACATTCACCTTACCAGTCCTGTTTACTGATCTGACCAGACATCTACCTGTCCATCAGCCCAAGCTACTATCTAAACGTTGGAGAACATAGGGACAGAGAACTAAAAACATTAAATAAATTTCCCAGTGACTACACACACTACTCACATGAGGTTCACAGCTCTGTAATGTATTTTTACTCCTTACCATGCTCCAGCAATGAAGTTATTTACACTGGATTTTGATAAAAGTCTGAATAACAGCTGCATCGCATGACAGAACTGATGCAACAGTGATTTTCCAATTAACATGCTGTACTTGTCTCAGTCTTCAAGTTATTTTTTGCTCCTTTTAGGAAGTTCTCCACTTCCTAACTTTCCTGCAAGTGATGATACCTATAACTTCAAGTGGTTTTCTAAATACAGACCAAATACTTTTCATTCTTTTTGGAACTGCATATCCATCCAAAATAACTATCGCTTACCTTCTGAACTGCTTTCCAATTTAACAGCAAATATTCCATTTTTTAATCTTTTAAATAAAATTGAATTAGTAGTAAGTTATAGTTAACCTGACTCTTGAAAGACAACGAAAAAACTTGCCGTCTTGTACTTTGGCAATTTATTCTCTAGTACACTGAAATATAATAAACGACTGTTTACTCTCCTTCCTGTCCTCCAAAAAAGGTATTTACAGTATGAGAATATAAACTATGAAAGAAAAGTAAAACAGCTCTGCTCCACTCCAATACATACTTTCTGGTTCATCTTGAGCTTGAATCTCCCATGTGGGTTGGGGCTACTTATCTGTGACAGACTTAGAAGAAAAATAATACTTCTAAGTAACAGCTAGCCTCTTTACACACACTATTCGTTATAACAAAAAGATCCAGGACATGATGACTGTTCAGCACATTTTCACAGAAGCTTAGGTTTCCTGACTGAGGAAGGCAAAGCTGCTACTGAGCTTTAAATGAAGAGACTGAAGTCAAACTACAGAAATCAAGGCTAAATATTTAGCAGTACTAATACCCATTTCTAAACAAAGACACAGAAGCATACTTTTCTACACCATAAAGACTTCCACGGAAGATGTTTTCACACCAAATATCCCAGTATTCACAGAAATGGTTACCTCTGCAGCTCTTAGCTGTATACTTGCTTCTTTATAGTCTGATTCTAGTCTGTTCTTCTCAGCAGCCTCTGTAGCATTCTGAAGAACCAAATCTACTTTGAGGATGTTCAGTGATATGCAATTCTATATAGAAAAACAATAAATATAATTTGTTTCCACAGCAGACTCATATGATCACTATCAGGCTTTAGAAACTGTCAATTTTTCAGTCACAGCGTATGATCACACTCTGTGTTCAGCTCTTTAACACTGCAGTCAAATTCAATGAAAAAAATAAAGGTGACTGATTGGTGACTCAAGCTCTTCAAGATGTATAGTTCCCACATACTTTTAATCTGTAAGCACATACTTATCACTTGCAACCAAACTATTTTACACCAAAAAAAAGGGACATGCTTTTTCCCTACACCCTATACTCACCTGTGAAACTGAGAAAAGACAAAGCCATCTCAATTCTTTCTCAGAGACAGAATCCAACAGGTGGATTTTGGTAGACTTCATAAGTCACAGAGACGGAAAAAGGTCAAAAAATAAAGACATAAGATATGTGCCTCTCTCACTGAGAATGCAAGATGACTGACCGAATGTACAGTGACTCATGTCTTAACTGAAACAGCATATGACAAGAGAAGCATATGACAACAGAAGGAGGCTCTATTTTAGAAGTTCCAAAACCGACTTCAGTGATCCCCAGAACCTGATTTGACAACTCTGACACTAAAATGGTTGCTTCTTTAAACAAGTCAGACTTGGAAATCGTCCAGAGGCTTCAAAATGAGCAATATAAACTTGATTGTGTGAAGGGTAGCTTCAGATCTTGAATGACAAGGCACTGAGAAAACCAACCATCCTTTTTAGTTTTTTTTTTTTTGATTGTCACATAAATACAAAGGAATCCTCTCAATGAAAGGGAGGAGAAGCTTCCAACTGTAGACCTAGGGGAACTGCAGGATGAAGTTTGAGTATTAGCTTCTGACCACAATAGTGAGCCAAGGTCTGAGATATTTACTATTTGTCATATCAACACAAAGTTTCTAGTGTGAACTAGAACATAGGTATAAGTTTGTTTCCAATTCACTTAAACCGTTTGAAAACAATTATCAGGCAAGTCAAGTGAAAAAAAAAAAGTTGTAAAGAAAGGAGATGAAAAATGGAAAAAGTCAAGGTTGTTTGAAAGCAACAGCACGAAGACAACTACATGCAAAAGCAGTGCCCGAATATGAAACAGTAGAACAAGGCTATTTCTGCCAATTGGTTTTAGAGTACTGACATGTATTAATAAGTGCAAGGTACACTCTGCCTTGTATATTGGTGTAAATACACATGCAGCCTGTCACTCTAGTTGATTGTTCCATATCAGCCCCAGAACTCTTAAAACAGATCATACATCACCACACAAATATACAAAATATACGTAATATACATATGATCACCACACAAATATACAAAAACCCCATGCGTGTTTTACACTTCCTTCTGTGGCAGAAGTGACTATGCCCAAAACACGAGTACCTTAGTTTTTATCACTTTAATAGCCTACAGCTATTATAACTACAAAACCAACTGAAAAAAGTACAAAGACTCCCATTAACCTTGGGACCATTTACGAAGTTTGGCTCGAGGATGACCAGAAATGTATGGATTTCAACAACTTTGATAAAACATGTAATGAAACATCTTCCTTGTATGAGTCCATTTTCTCTTTTCAGTGCATACTAGCATATATTTCCTAAACAAAAGGTGAAAATTAAGCCGATGCACAACTGAAATAAATCCCTTTTGTAATCAATAACTATTTCAGGCAAATACCACCCGTCCTCCCCTTACACCCTGGTATACTGAGAAATATACAGTATATATCAAATCCACTTTCCTCTACTGGATGAAAAAAATTAAGACATTCCTTCTGTCAGATCACAGAGCAGCCAGTAAACAACTTCAGCTGCACTTTACAACAGCACCACACTTGGACAGTTTATGTACTGGGAAATAGGCATCAAATACAAAAATCAAAAGCATGTTCTAGAAATTCCTGTTCTAAATTACTGTTATTACCTGCACAAATTCTGCAAGTTCTGTAAAGTAACCTACAGCCTAAGGAACCCTTTTAACATAGCAGGTGTCTTCTACCATGGTTTGGCATTTTCAAAATTGCCTTGGCCAGCTGACCCAAAGGTGATCTCTGAAACGCTCCAATTGTTGCAGCCCGTATCTATCAGCAAACAGAAACAGCCCACCCATTTGAAATATTTTTTTCTTTCTTTATTATATAAATACTAACAACTGAAATATATTGAAATCAGCCTCACTTCAGAGGTAACAACTCTTTACAGGGGTAAGCAAGAACACATTTCAATGTTAGGAAGGCACAACAAAGGAACAACATATATGCTCAAAGTTGCAAGAATGGCACCACTTCTTGCTGAGTGCAAAAGCACAAGGAGATTCCCTTGGAACTGAAGGTAACTGTTTCTTGATCCTTTGTCATTTAAAAAAAAAAAATAAATTAAGAAAATTCACTTTGTGGCAGCTCCCATTATTAGAGCTTACAGGCTAAGCTAAACCAATTCATTTCAAACTGGTTTCTTCTTTTTGAGTTAAAGAAAACCCCATGACACTGGAGTCTGAGACCTGAATACTTTTCACATCCTAGCTCTCTTCTGCAATCATAGATCCTTACAGTTTCAGGTCAATTTTTCACAACTACACTTTTTTTTCCAATAAAAACAAAATCAAGGAGATTATGAACTAGAGTGGAAGGAACAGTTCACAGGATTACGCAGTATTCTGAAAATGCACAGGCTGAAATGGTTACAATAGCTCATTCCTAGTCTTTACTGAATGAGACCACGGATTATGAGACTTCAGGTGACTGGGAGTCTCGATAAATTAATGCAAGCGATCTACAAATTGAATCGATAATAGATGAACAAGTTCAAATTCATAAAAGCTTCAAAAGATGTTTATCTTGAAGCAAGTTAGTTCATAAACATTTATAGCAACACATCTAAATGCTGCATATTGACTTAAGTTACAAGAACTGGACTTTTCATAATAGTGGAACACCTACCAAGTTAAAAATACATACCTTTATGAGATGCGTTAATTCAGTTACAAGTTTTGCTTTCTGGGTGTTTATTTCTTTGATCTTCGCATCTGCCTGTTGAGATTCTTTCTCTAGGTTGATAGCATCTTGTTCCAGCTGTTTTAAACTATGTGAGGAATCAATATTTAATCAATCCCAATTAAAAATAGATTGTACAAAAATACAAAGATTTTTCATTTTGATGATGAACAAACAGTTAGCAAGAATAGGAGTTTGTATACCTAAATATTCCAAACACATTAGAGGTATTCCCAATCTATGCACGCTCAACCTAAGAAATTAAAAAGACAAAAAAATTGTAATTAAAGAAACTCTAATTTTGGCTTCTATGGGCATCAATCAGCAACTACACACCTTTACTTCAGGTTTCAGATTTTAAAAAAAAATAAATCAGCGTATGTATGACATTTTATTTCTGCTGCTAGCTCCTTGCAACAATACCACATAGGAAAGTTCAGGAGGTCTGCTTAATTATTCCATATATACTAGCAAAAAAATTTGCGTCTTCAACTTACCACAGAAAACCAGAATTTTCACACATTTTAAACCTCAAACCCACAAAACTATGAATACCTTCATATGAAATAATCATGATGCTTAGTGAGCTACAAACTACAAACCAATCATTCATACTTTGATACCTGGGAAAACTGTGGGGCAGGTCCCCTCAGAAAACAATTCTAGAGGCATAAGAGAGAAGGTGATCAGGAAGAATCACCAAGTATACATCATACGTGATAAACCCAACTGTGAAATGACTGGATGACAGGAGATAAAGCGGTTGCCATTTACCTCACTTTTAGCAAGGCTTTCTGTTACAGGTTATCTGATAAAAGCTCACCCACACACCCAAAAAGACGAGACAATAGCAGGTAGAGGAAGCCCAAATAATACCCTATTCTGGATATACCCAGTCCATCACAGAAGTCATCAGTCCATGAAGTGTCCATCTCCACAAGCCCAGATGAGAAAAGGGCACCCTAGCAGGCAGGAACCCAAATTAAGGACTCAGAGGAAGGGACACCCTGTCCAAGGACAACCTCAGCACCAGTGTCCAGGTGTGAAACCAAACAAGGTAAGTCAACACTACAGCACCCTCTGGACTGAGGGAGGTTGTTTTCTGAGGGTATAGAAGATGTTATGGGATGCAGCAGAGAAACATGCTGAAACTGTAACAGGACTTCCTATTGGTTATTCATTGGAGAAACCAAATGTGGGGAAAGGGAGGGATCTAGATGACTTGGAGAGGAACAAGTGTGGGAAAACAGAGGGATGTGAGGATAAAAGGGACAGTTACATGTAAATAGTTGGCTGGACAACACACTTATCTAGCCATACCTAACTGGCACACCCTATTCTTATTCAATTCCATTTTTCACTACTTTCCTGGGTGAGAGACTCTATTCAGCACTCATGTGTGTGTATGGGAATCTCAGTACAAGCAACTATAGCCAAATCACGTGTCAGAGGAGGAGGTCTGAGGTGCCAGCAACTGGAGAGACCAGAGCGAGTAGACTTACATGACAGCCACTGGTGGGACCACAGGTCAAGGGGCCAGCACCTGGTACAAGTGCAGGTGTGCAAGTGAGTGTTTGATCCCTAGCAAAGACCAAGCCAGACTAGCTGGCAAGTAGGTGAGTCTGGGAACAAAGGGAGTATGTCAGTAAGGGTGCAACCACAGGAAGAGACAGCTACTGGAAGGACCAGGGGAGTCCAGCCTGGCTGCCAGAGACCATGAGGTCTGCTGTCTCTAGGGGTGACACCAGCTGGCATTTAAGGCTAAGATGACAGGGGTACTGGATGTTGGGGACTAGAGGAATCATGGCTACCTCTTCACAGTTGTATGCCTGTTTCTCTAAGGACAAACCCACAGAATTAGCTACTGGGAAATCAGGAAGTCCCAGCCAGTTCTGCATATGTACAGACAACTGGAGCAGGGCTGCAGCTTCAAGAGGTTTGCATGTCCAGGTACCAACAACTGAGGAGACTGGTCTATGGGCAGCTACTGTGAAGACTCAAGAGTGTCTGGACCCAGCTGGTGACGAGATCCACAGTGCCCATACGTCTGCATAAGTCTCACTAGGGCAGTCCTGTCATGCTCAGAGTAGGAACATGATGAGGCCACTGGTGCTGTGTTTGCCCTGTTGCTCTGGATGTCTATCTGTGCTGTGTGGCTGGCTGTGCATAAATACATATATATATGCTGTTTAGATGTGCTCTGTGTGAACGGGTCTACTGGGAAGACAAGTTCAGCCTCACTAGTGGTTGCATCAAGGCAGATTAAGCAGCATTAGCCCCACCTTCCTCTCAGGCTGCTGGATCCAGACCCCTTCCCCTAGCTTTTTCAATGTTGTCTCCCACAATATTGCTGTACTCAAGAAGCCTGTATAGGCAAAAAGAAGTGGTTGGATGGTCAGGCTCAGAGGGTCATGGTTAGTCTGTTGTATTCTGCCTGGAGACCAGTATCAGGTAGGGTACCACAGGATTAGTCCTGGGACCTGTCCTGTCCTGCCAGTGACACAGAGGAGCAGACAGAGAACACTCCCGTCAAGCTTTCAGATGACACTAAACTTTGGGAAGCAACAGGTAAGTCGTTCAGTGGGGCTCTGCTGAGGCTGGAGGAAGAGGGCAACAGAAGGCTTGTGAGATTCAGCATGGACAAATGCTGAGTCCTGTCCCTGGCAAGAAAGTGGGTCTGGCACTGATACATGCTCAGGGCAGACTGGCTGCAGAGAAGCTCTGCAGAGAAGGACCTGAGGTACTGGTGGACAATATACTGAGCACAAGTCAACAGTGCACCCTACCAGCAACAAGGTTCTGCAGGATCCCTGGCTGTATGAATGGAAGCACAGGCAAGAGGAGAGTGTTTTTTCCTCTCTGTTCAGCACTGCACCCAGTGACTCAACACCAATCATCAACAGCATTTTGCTCCTGCCCCAAACATCAACAAACCAGAACAGGTCAGAGGCTACACACAGTACAGGCCCTGCAAAGACAGGATGAGGGTGCTCAGCTTGTTTACCCCGGACAAGAGACAGCTTTGGGGCACCTAACAGCAACCCCCCACTATCCTTCCAACAAGGAAGCCACTGACAGGATGGAATCAAGTGATGCACAGTGGAAGGATGACTTACAGTGAACATAAGTTGAAACAAACAAGATCCAGACTGGATGTCAGTAGAACATTTTTCCCCATAAGGACAGTCAAGCAGTGGAAGAGGATGTCCAAACAGATCATGCAATGTCCATGAAGACTTTCAAGAGTCAGTGAGATGCGGCCCTGAAAACCTGGTCTGTATTCAGTGTTGACCTTGCTTTGAGAACATGACTACATAAAGTCCCTTTCCATCTAAGTGATTCTGCCATTGTACATTACTTTCAAAATTTTATCCAGATTTATTAAGATATTACCAATCAGAAACATGAAGATTTGAAAATAGTGATACTCATTGCAGGGATTATTTAAATAATTTCTATTGCTACAGAAAGACATCCACATTATACAAGAAAATTTCTAACAGTCTTGTTTGTGTCAGGATTCTTAGCTCTATTCAAAATTAAAGAGTGCAATTATCTTTTTTAAAGGAAAGGACTTAATCAATATTTGTTTAGGTAAAGGGTCTACCTCCTGCCTTCAAACCATATTCTGTACTCTAGTAAAACACCATGACAATACATGTATCTCTAATAAAGAAACCTGAGAGCAATATTTGGCTTTGAGGCTAAGCTCACAACCACACTGCTTAAAGCTGTTTCTTTCACAGTAACCTGGACCCTGTGTCTATATTGCAGCTGATTCTGGTCCCACTCATATCCTTACAGCCCTATTTTCCTTTTATTTGCCACCCCCCCCCCCCTTGCCACTGCATACACCACAACTAGTACAAGAGATGTGCACACAAGCACCAGCACTAACTTTCAGAAAATGAAAAGCAGTGCAGCATAAGAACATCAAGGAGTATTTGAGGGTACAAGGTTTGCCAGGGCTGTGTCACAGAAGTGGAGGGAATGAAGCCTGGGGCAATATTGTCTACACTGCCTTCTGGGAGTGTGAGTTTAAGTGAAACACCATGCAGGTTGTCCTGTATGACAAAGCAGTAACAGAAGAACTAATTGTAGATGCCCACAAAACCAGAAAATATGTTAAGACAAATACTGTGAACAATCAGAGTCTGACTTGATCCCTGACATGCTTAGCACCGTTTACGTATGTTACAGTAATATGTGCTACCAAGACAGAAGACTATAGTAATATTTGAGTAAATGAGTGTAATGATTTCTCACTGGAATCCTATTATTTTATTACCAGAAACCACCTGGAACATTGTTACATGGTTGCTTAAACACAGTCTTACGAGTTCTTTGTCTTATCACCTGTATCTGATGCTCAGCTACTTACTTTGTAAGTAAGTACACACTGCATTAAGAGGAAGCCAAAATACCTTTGTGACTAAAACATGTTTCATAGATAATATGGCTTGTTTCCTACCTATCATACTTCGCACTGATTTTTGATTGCAACTGTGTCCTCCTGTTTCCTCTATCTAAAAGCTCTTTCTTCTGTTGTCTGAGCTCATTGTCTCTGTGTTCCAAATGTTTCTGACTCTCAGATAATGTAGACAAATGCATATCCAACGACTTTAACTTGTTATTGATGTCCTGAAATAAAAGAACACACACCATTAGCCTTCTCACTACTAACACATACAAGTAGGCTATGCTTATTGCAAAATAAAGAGGGTAGTAGTTCACATCATACACAGCTCAAAAATAAATTCCTAATAAATTCCTACCTGTTGTTGGTTTTCCAACTGTCTTCTTTCATCTATATCCACCGAACTTGTGAGAAACTGTGCGTCCCTCAGGGCTGTGTTAACAGAGAGGGTTAGGTTTGTATAAGCAGATACTTTAATACTGTATTTTTCCTCTGCTGTGTACATTTGCTGAAGCTTGGTTTCTTGTACGACCTAAAAAACACACACCAATATTAATCTGACAAAAGTGTTACTTAAGGCAATGCTTTTCAGAACAAAGAATAAACCAGGTAAAATCCACAGTAAAGACCTTCAGCTTATGCAAGACTCCGACTTGTTAACAAGACTTTGCAAACAGATGATGCTAAGTTTAATGCACCGCTATACTTGTAATTCAAACCAGTGAGCAAAGAACTGTTAAGTTACTGTCAAACAGAGTATGTTAACATAACCAATTAAAGAGGTTCTGATTATTCCTATATTACAGCTAGACACTGGAAAAACCTGTTAATATTTGTACTGCACCATGAACAAGGATTGTACTTGCTGTAGATACATAATATACAAATGTAGCCTGTGTACCAGAGAACCAAACACATTTAAGAAATTAATAGATGAAACCATAAAGATGAGCTGTAATGCATGAACTTTAGTGAAGTAAATGTACCTGCATGGAAAAAAAAGAGGTATAAAAATACTACCATTACTATTTTTAAATGACCCATATCAAAAAGAATATTATAACTAACCAAAGATTTACCATAACACAAGGTAGTACAGTACTTCAAAAGGATATGAAGTGTACAGTAAAGCAGGAACAGCTATAAGTCTCCATAGAACAACGTAAATTTGACTAAAGATTTTTTCAGTTTACATACACAGCACCAGCAATATTATGTAGATTTGGTTCCTGGACACTGAAAACAGGTTTATGTTGCTTTATAGCTCAGACTGTGGTTGATCACATTTCCATCTTAGTGGTTTTTCCACATGCTCAGCTCTATGAATCAGTTCTCCCTTTAAAACTTTCTCTGGCATGTGTGAAACAAAATGTTGCAAACAATGCATTTTTCAATCAAAAATAGTAAAAAAAAAAATTATACGACTGAACTGAGAAAGTGTCATGTGTAACACATTCAGAATAGTGGCTCATCTTTGCCCCTAGATCAGGGATTTTTTCACTTGCTTCCTACAGACCTCTGGAAAGGATGGAGTATCTAAGGAGTAGTAATGACTGGTTTACAAAATGTAACTCAAAGATCTATTACATAGGTAATCTGCTTCATCAGGTGATAAACACAGAGTCATGGAAGAATTGCAGTTTAAAAGACAAAAATGCTCAGAAAAAAAATTAAGAGCTTTTCATCTAGGACTCCTTCCACTTTTACTTTCCTCTTAGAAATTTCTCATCCTTAGAGCCCCAGAAACATAAGACAGGAAGGAGCAACAGCTACCCCAATAAAACAGGAACTGCTCTCTATTTGCAGAGCCTGCTCCCCCAGTTTTTCAAAAAAACAACTCTTCTTTTCGGAGAGCCCAAAGCAGTCTTTTGAATCCAAAGAAGAGTTCATTCTCTTGTACAAGACAGACAACAGATGTCCACCACAGACAGAAGAGTGAATAAAGATTTAAACTGAAAACTGTCAGGTGTGTTAACCATTAAAATCCAGCAATGCTCAGCTTGCAAGAACCCATGAAAGACTAAGGTAGGGAGATTATTCCTAGTGGTAGCTCTTAGTCTATTTCTAAGAATCCAAAAGGTTTATATACGATTTACCACATCAATTCTGATTGAAGCTATACAATCGTATTTGCCCAAAACTGAACACCTTAACATATATTTTTTAAAAATAGCAGCTTCTAATTGTTGCTTTAAACATGACAGGTCAACATTGTCACGTACTGTTAACTGTTGATTAAAATTTTGCCCAGAATACCTTAGGCACCTGAAGTAGCAGTTATTATAAAACAACTTCATAAAACTGACTTGAAACAGTATGCAGGTGAAAGATATATTTAACTTCTGTGAAGTACTGCATTAGATTGACTGGATTTGTTAAAATGTCTTGCAATACGTTTGTGTACAATGTTCTCACTTCTAAAGGCCAAATAAAAGGCTAAAGCAATTTTTAGTTTTCTCCACATTAACTTGCCAAAGAATTTCTGAAATAAAACTCTAGATCACACGTGTGTTTATGCTATGCAGGACATCTCACCCTTTCAATCATGTTTCTGGTCTTCTCTGTTCCCACAGGGACATCATGAACACGGTACTGGGAGCAAAGATAACTCATCACAAGACGAGGAGCATCAAATAACTCTCGTAAATATGAGAAAAATCCATATTGGCTGAAAAGGAGTAAAAAAACATGCATGAGAAACAGAATTTTGCTGGTAAGCAAGCTCAAGTTACTGAAGGGTCAGAAAGCACTCCTGCTAACCCAGAACTGAATTGGGGAAAACTTGATTTGAATAGAAAATTCTAACATATAGCAACAACACCAAAATATTGTATTTAAAACCATTTCCCACTGATATAATCTGATACATACTGTAATTCTTCAATAGGTCTCGAAGGTAAGCTTTTAGCACATGATTCAGCAGGCGAGCATACAGCATTCACTCTTAGTTTCTGATGATCACGCATCTAAGTATAGATTACATTAGATTATTTGGTAAAAAAAGCAGAAAAATTCACTACATAAAAATCAAGTATTTGTTCTTGATTCACAGATTTTGAATTATTTTACACTGACAACCTCTGGAAGAACCCACAAATATCCACTCTGGTTCAGGCATGACTCAGTTCTCTAAAAGCCAGGTTCAGTTAATGTCTGTCTGTGACAATACCATGCATTAGAGAAAACAAAAGCTATCAAAGAAATCCAGAGCTAGGTGCTCAATTGAAATAGCCAAGCTGGATGTAATAAGGAAAGCCCCTCTTCCAGGCTTTATGGCCATTTTGCACAGATAATGGCAGACCACTGGCTACAGAGGCTCTGAAAAGTCTGATCCTACCAGGACAGAAAAGATTGAGGATACAAATGAAACATCCGTTTAGCTGGTTAAAGCAGCCTTACACTGGGTTTCACAACCATGGAGGCAAGACAAGCCCCCAGAACCTCAGATATCACCTATATGAAAATGACTAGCTTCTGTGAAGGGCAGATAGGTCTTCAAACATTGCAGGACAGCTTCTCATTAATCACACTACTCCGTGGACAGTAGTGGGAAGCATTATGACAGTTACTGCCATATCTTGTGGCTTTTTTCTCCTGCACCATCTGTCTGGCTCTCAAAGCAAACAATCTCCTTATCACTCCAGGAAACAGCAGTATTAAGAAAATATAAGCCTGATTTCTGCTTGGACCATTGTCTTCTAACAAAAGATGCCCTCTCGCCTCTTTAGTCAGGAGGCATTGGAAAAACATGGTACTAAATTTGTAGCTTCATGTTCTTGTCATTTTCTTATACACAGTTTCTTCTCCTTAGTGATTACTGCCTTGCCAAGGAACACAAAACTTAGTTCTCAGAAAAAGTATTTTCTCAATATTCCTGCATCCCTCCAGTTGGTCTAGGCTTTAAAACTAAAATAAAATCTTACTCCAGAAAAACTCGGAAGAAAAACCTTTGAATACCTTGTATTATCAGTTGCACCGATCTTGTCAATCAAAACTTAATAAATACAGACTTACGTGGTAGACTCCAAAGTTTAGGGCTCCTACATCAGTACTTAGATCAATTTTAACATTGGTGCCTACTTGCCTGCACAAGAAACATTTCCATATCTTCTTGACTCTCAAAAACGAAAGCCCTCATGTCATTGGACGATACGTGATTTTCAACATACTTAGCATGTCTACTGTCTTTCATATTGATCTGATAGTGAAAGGTAACGAGAGAGTAATTTAATACAACTGGACTTAACACCTCCCCCAAAACATTTTAAGCAGCCACATGATATCCAAGCATACATTTAATGAAAACAAAGACAAGTTTAAATGTCTTTAAAGACATATTCCCTGTCATTTTGCAACCAATTCCCTTGGGAAGAAACCTACAGTAACTCACATGTCATTGTGTTTAGTTTTTAGCCATCCATATCTTTTCCCAGCATTCATGGAGCTATCACCATCTCCACATCCCCCACTTCTGCTCCACCCTAACTTAACAATTGAAACCACCACCATCTCATGTCTAGTGGCTTTTCTCCAGTACTACTAAAGGTATATCACTGTTTAGAAGCAGTTAACCAAAGGAATCAAAACCAGAAAATGCCACACTCCACAAATTATTCATAAGCAGCTCCCTTTGATTGGGACACAGTGAACATCAACAAATACAGAATTGTGAAGCCCTTGAAAGACAGAGATTCACAAATTGATTGAATTCTTAGAATTCTTTTTAAAAAAAAAAATTTAAAACCCATGTTTAAGATCAATGACGTTTTTTGTACTTGAATGAAATGTTAATGTTGGAACTCTTCAGTAACTCTCACTAGTAATTAGACATTATGTCACTGTACATGACATCCAAAGGCAAAATTACACAGAACTACATCATTTAATAATCTCAAGTTAGCCAAAGGTTGGGTACATTTACCAGCAATTTTAAAGCTAGAATTTAGATGTACATGAGACTAACTTATATTGTATCAAAGAAAATAAATTCAGACATTAATGAATGTTAGAGAGGTTAGTAAGGCCTTAAAAGTAAAAGCAAAGGCATCCTTTCAAGGTATTTGTAAAGTTAACTTGATGTGGTCTTCCAGGAAGAATTGGAAGCTCTGGTAATAACAGGAAATACTTGGTATTTTATAATCAAACAGAAGTAATTTTGAACAGTTCTAGAACATGCACAAAGCGTAAGAATTGGTATACAAATATTCAACATTCAACTGATTTAAACTGTACCATTACATTAAAATAAGCTTGTAATTCTGAAAAGGAACAGGAGGGGTGCACTGGAGCTCTTCATCCTCTTCACATTACATGGAGAACATACTGCAAAAGGCTGGGATTATGGTGAAGGAATGCACTAGAAAACCAATGGTCTCTTTGAAAATTTAGCCCTGCTATTCCTAGCTAGTACAGTGTCTGTCAAACCAATATACAAAACAAAATAGGGATAGATTAAGTATTGGTGTGTGTGTAGCTAGCTGTGCAAAGCCAACCACAAATACACCTGGGGATCACAATGACATGTAACAGTTGCTGAGCAGGTTGAGCTACAAGGGGAGGTATTCAATTGTAACTGCCACTGCTTTTTTAAGCAGCAAGTAAGAACTACTTAAGTCTAAGTAACTGAATGGATCTTGGAGGAAATTTGCAATAGGCTGTTCCCTGAGGAGGAAAGGGGAAGGAACCACCTCATCTTATTCAATGCTAAATATTACTACATTGCTTACGGAATTAAAATTACATGTAGTTCACAATACTAGTACATCCTGTCTGTAACTGGCAGCTCATTTCAAGATGTGTCTTGAAAGTCTTAAAGTCACTCTTGAAGTTTTGCAAGGCATAAATAAACTAAATATTAACTGGTTAGAGTGATATGCAAGTAAATTTTCTTACCTCAAGCATTATGGGTTCACAAACTTCTTTTTTAAACTTGTCTTTGTTCTGTCTTAGCCACATAAGAGCAGAGTGTGTATCTTCAAATCTTGCTTTAAGATTCTCTTCCTTCATATTCATTATATTATTAAGTTGTTCAAGGCGGTCAGTTATTCCTGTAATTTAAAGCAATTTCTTAAACAAAGTGCACAGTAAGTCCACATTATAACTAGCATTTACCAATATTTATTGACTATGCTATTCCAGCAGTAAGATAGTTAGGAGATGATAAGAACTGAGTTTCCACAATCAAGATGCTGCTTATTCTGAAACTATTAAAGCTCAAAATGTAAAATAAAATTAAGACTTTATGTGGAAATACAATGGAAGACTTGTGAGGATTGTAAACACGCTCAAGTGATTTATAGCTGGGGTGTCAAAAACATATCATAGTAATTGTTCAGCTTTGTGTGTTTGACATGTAGAACGACTGTGTTTACGTAACATAGTCAGAGGCACCTTATAAAACCGCCTTGAGATTCCTGCCCTGCTACCGGAAAGATCAAAGCACAGTGGAAAACTATGCCTGAGAAAACCACTGATAAATAAAGGCAAAAGCAGCAGGTTTGAGATCCTTTTTCTTCTCTTTCTGGCTAGCAAGTACCTAGCTCCATGGTGCCTGTGTCCCTGCTTACATGCCTCTGCGCAGGTGCTGCTGCAGCAATCCCCTGGGTCATGAGGTAGTAAGCATAAATTTACTCTTCGCATCTCATCCATGGTTGTGTGGTTGCTTCCTGCATCCTGCATCTGTCAACTCAAACACCTACTCAAAGGATAACAAAATGTGGTAGTGCAGTAAAGACACCGGAATTTAGTTCTAAATATATATTTTCGTAACTTGTTCTACCTCTGCATTTAAAATCAAAAATTACCCAAGAGGAAAGAGATAGTGGGACTAGCAACTCTGAGTGTTACTGCATGGTTGCAGAAAACAAACTGTGTGACTAGATTGTGTGCAAAAGCATTTTCTATTCAGGAGAAACAGAGATCAAATACTTTCTGTGCTTCTCAAGGTAAAATATATAGTGTCTCCTTCCCTAGGCCACTTGGTCTCTCTGTACCTCAGTTTCTTCTTGGATTCTATGGCAAATTAAGACAGACAGGCACTTGCAAATGTACTACACTCACTGAGGAATATATACAACACCTGCTACCTACGAAACCATAATTTTTGAATTTTGTTTATTTGAAAGAACTAACTGTAAATCCTGGGCTAGTGTAAAGGAACTTACTATAATCAAGGTTAGGCTCAAGTTCATTTAGAAAGGACAAGAGCAGCCTCAGTAGCTAATATGTTCCAAAGAAGTAATTTTAAACACTGCATCTTCAAAGCAAACTGCTTTTGCTTCAGGTTTTTTTGTATTCTGCTAACAGTACATACCTTCATTTAATAACAGAAAAAAATGAAACTGGCAAAGCAGTCTCCTTACTCAGAGATAAGAGCAAAATAATTTTTTGGAACAATAGTTTTAAGGTCAATTGCCACTTTTGGATCTTGTTCTATTTTGAAAGTGGCTTCTGTTACTTTTAATAAAACTGATAACAGATGACTGCTATACATGTAAGATACAACTATGAGGCTTGAGGTAAACATCTCAAATTATTTCACTACAGCAGGAGAACAAATAGATTCTGTATGAACAGTCATAAAAAGCCCAAATCAACAAACAAAATCACAAGTAACTTACTTTTCTTTTCCCTCTCTTGGTTCATTTTCCCTGCTATTAGGTCACTGATACCACTATGAATATTTGCCCTTTTGTCTTGTAATTTTTTCAGCTCATTATTAATAGCATCAGTTTGTGGCTGAAGATTCACACAGACTGCCATTGCACTGAGCTCTTTCTTCCAGTCCTTTATCATCTCGTGAGTGTTGTGGATTTTCCTCTGTCTGTCCATTTCTTCATCTTTTTTCATTCTCAAAGCTTGATTAATTTCTTCAATCTAAAAACGTTGAGCATTTCTAACATTAAAGGAGTTTAGTATACAAAACCTATGACAAACAACTAGGATCTGTGCAACTGACATGAAATGCTAATGTAACCATGCACTGAAACTGTAAGAGTCTGTTATTGTTCCAATAGACCTATGACAGTCGAAGAACTGACAAGATTTAGTTAAGATTTAGGGACATTTAAGCAAAAATACAACCAAGACTAAATCAAATTTTGAAGTTCCTTTATTTTTACAAAAGCACAAGCTTAAAGCTTAAGATCTTCCTTAACACATTTGAAAGTTAGTCTAGGATTGAAGAAAACCTATAGCACAATTGACTCTGCACTCTCATACATTTAATTTATACATTTCTTGACCAAGCATTTAGATGAAATCCTGTAACCGTTCTACAAAATATCTTTGCATTTTCTTTTTAAAAAATGCTGGGCATACACATCCTGTAACCGTTCTACAAAATATCTTTGCATTTTCTTTTTAAAAAATGCTGGGCATACACATTTAACAGAAGTAATAACCCTAGCCTCTCCCACAGAATATTTGAGTGCATGTTCAATGCTGAGTGCATTACTGTACCATATAGGCTGTAGCTTTTCAAGGAAAAGCTGTAATATATAGTATATATGCACACACAGTTTATTCCTAAGTTTGTTGCATCAAGGTAACCATTTTATATAGGATGCACCTGTCCGACTAATAACTGTTTTAAAGATTCACTGTGTACTGGAGGGAGTGGTGTGCAATCACTTGCTGCCTCTTCAGAGGCTTCCCTCTCCACTAACAAAAGAGCAGACAAAAAAACCTGTATCTGTGTTTTACTGCATAATTTAAGTAGCATTCCACCTGAACACAGCATATGCTATAGATAGTACTGAATTAATACATTAGCAAAGAAACACCAAAAAGTCATAAATAACAAGTTTCTTACTTGTTTATCTTTCATCTCCAAAGCATCTTGCTTCTGTTTACATTTTTGAGAAATGTCTTTGATTTCATCAGCCTGTGTACAGAAAGATATTTAAATTAGGTAGCCATAAACTCAGTTATATTTGTAAAAAGAAGTATTTTCAAGAACATTCTGCATATGCATAACTAAGCATTTATTACGCATTTTATTACTTAAGAAGTTGTACTTGACAGTTTCTTATTCTTACTTGTATCTGTAACACGTATATTTTCAGCAATTTGTGAAGAACTGAATAATGACATATAAACTATTCACAACCATTCTGCTACAGATCTGTAAATTCAGGCATGATAGATAGGGAAAGTCTCCTAATCTAATCTGAAATTAAAATAACTCGACCCTTGATTTCAATAAAAATGTTACATTCAGATGCCTGCACTTCTGCAATGTTCTTGACTCTTTTTCCAAAGCAATTTCACCAAGGAAAGCTTATACTTAAGACCCAGAAGGGCATAAGTTTCTAGGCACAGGACAGCCAAAACAGAATTTGTCAAAGCCATCCCACCTCTCAAGTGCATTGTGCCCAAGCTATATCCTACACAGCTGAGCCTGACAACTTGTTGGCTCATGTATAGGCACACCCTTGTCTCTACTATTTCTCTATCCTTCTCAGCTTCTATAGAGTTGTAGAATAACAATAAATCACAAGGGACTTCCGGGCATTGCCCAGTTCAATCCCTTGTTCAAAGGTCTTACTAGGTCAGGTTGCCCAGGCACTTGTACAGTTGAGTCCTGAACACGATGGAAGCATACTATGTTTTCTCTACAAACTTAATTCCTCCTTCCCTGAACCCTGAAGGCTGAAAAGAGTGCAAGAAGAATACTGGAACACTGCAAAAAGATGGAAAGACCGTATGTCAATTCCAGCGCAAGCACCGAAACAAATACAGCACTCTTGCTGGAAGAAACGTCTTTTTACAAACCAAGTCACACTGAAAGTGCTAAAATGCATCAAGAATGGAGAAAATAAAACTATACAGAATCTCTTCCCTCTCACAACCTGAAATATGCACAGAGGATTAATACCCTGACTCCACAGCTGATTGCATGAAGGCAACACGGAACAATATATCTTGATCTTAAAGCTGACTGCTATGCATTACTGATTCTGTGATGCACTCTCCAAAGACCTCTGGCAGGCACTCTGAGGAGGAAGTTCTCTCCAGGAAACTAACGCAAAATATTCACAAAACAATTCTGAAAGTTCTCAAAATCAGGACACTAGTAAAGAACTGGAATTACATTTTCCAATTATTATTATTATACTTTCAGTTAACATATATTTATATATACACCTCTCTTACAGAGCAGATTAACAACTGTAATTGTCGTTATGGCTTTCATAAATTTCCACACATACACAACCACAACACACCGCATGATACTGTCAAATATTGCTAGAAAAATTGCACTGCATGGTCCACTCCGTTCAAATGCCTCTGAAGAGACTAAAACAGAAAAAAATCTAGGCTTCTCTCTCACAATTTTATCAACCTCTTCCTACAAAATGGACTGATTTCTTTTTCTCAGAATCTACACTTCCTACACACCTAAAGAACAAAATTTTACCAGGAATTCTTAGTATAGGCAAATTCTTAAAAGTGTATTAACAGACACAAGAGAAAATACTCATGCAGTGTCTCGATGCATTAATTTCTTCCCAAATTTAGCTCCTCCTTTATTTTCAATCCTTCCACGCAGAATCTGCAGCACCATGCCTGGCTTTTTGCCAACAAAGTGCAAACAAAATACAATGAGGAGGTGATTCGTCTATGCTCTCAAGATGATCCTCAAACCAAGAGCAAGATCTCAAGTAGCAGTCAGGATTACAGTTATTTGATAACTGATACAAGTATGGACCAAAGGGCCTGAGGACAACTATGTTCACTACAGGTCAATGTCCCTGAAATGGGGAGAACTTAAAATGCTGAACTGCCTTCGCTTAATGCCAAACTGAAATTTAGCTTGGAAAAAACCCACACTTTGGGGCCAAAAATAGAGTTACACTTCCTTTTTAATAAAGTCGTTCACTGATCAACTCCTGATGGCTTACAGCATGATTACCTGTGAAATGCCCACCGAATGCTTGCCTCTACAAAGATAAAATTGTTACAATAAATTCAAGCAGTATCTACAAAAAAGTGAAGAACTAATGAAGAAGGAGCAATTTAAGTAATTTTAAGGTAAGGTACTTAAAAGCATTGAGGTTTTTGCCTTAAGTCAAAACTATCTCCTGACAGTGCAAGCAGCACTGATTCTCCTTTAAAAGAACTTCATTTTCACAGCCCAGCTAAGAAGGTATATGGGAGAGAAACAAATTTCAGTACCCAAAAATGAGCTACTTTCACAAAAGTTCAAAAAGTAGCAATACACATCTAACATCTTGTTAACTTGCCTGATGTCATACAAATTGTTCATATCATAACCAGGTATATAATATATTCCCTTAAGCCTTTTTCCATCATTATGGACTCTATGGGGGCTTCTTCAAGATTTAATACTCACTCAAATTAGACTCAGATATAACATTTAACATCAGAACAAAACTCAGCTTTGGAAATGTCTTATAATATTACATACAACACAGTATCACCTATACATTACAATAAAAATAATGGCAAATGGTAAATCACTGGAAATCAATACTAGAATATCTCAGTAAGTCTTCTGTAAATTGTTTATTTCAAAGGTAGCATCTTTCCTTCTTCCCACCTTTTTGCCTTCTGGAGTACTGTAGAACAAAATGCACCCAATTCACTCTCTGAGCTCAAATTAAACACCACTTTGGCATATAATTAGCCTTGTGAACGTTTAGAATGTAAGAGCCTTACTCCACAAGTTTAGCTTGAGCAGAGAAATATGTTGATTTAAGAGTATACGTCAATCAGCTAGTACCTTCCCCCAATTCTTCTTTCACAGCTCTGTAGCAAATAGCCTATGCTGAGCATGCTCCCAGCAAGTTAAAACTAAAATGCTCACTGTTTTGTCCTAGGTTCTCATAAAGAGTATAACTCATACCAACAGAGGATAACTTTTATATTAATATAGTCCAATACTTCTAAGAATTGTGGTAGCAGTGGTTCAGTAGAATTCTTTCTTGTTTGAAAAAATATTTTAGTATAACATTAATTAAAATGAAAGATGAGTGAAAACTAACAGGATAATACCAAGCAGTAAAAATAAAGCTTAGCACTTCAGAAGCATGAAGGCCCTTACTGCAATATGAAGATTAATTTCAAGATTCCAGCTGTTAACTTTCCTCTAAAATAGTACACTTAACTCTTAAATAACAACAAAAACCCATATAACAAACAAAACTCCAACCACATACAAAAAAGTCCCCTTCAATAAAACTGCAACATTTTTAAACATTTAGGTATCTCGAATCACAGTATAATAAATTCTTGCAGTACAGTGGAGCACAAACTACAAAGCATACATTTAGCAAAGAGCTTTCTCATTACTACTAATGTACTTGGGTAAGTAGTATTGCCTGGTACAGTCTACATCACAACACAACCAGACATTGTGTGAACAACAATTTATAGGTTTTATTTATCTGGTCTTTCTGGTTTGTTTTAGGATTTGGTACTTTGGTTTTGTTGGTTGTTTTTTGGTGGGAGAGTGTGCCTGCTTGGTTTCTTTAAAGAAAGCGCATGGACAATGTATTAGCTCACAGTGCTTTAAATGCCACTGAAGTTTCAGACCCTGATTCTACAAGATACTTCATGACAGCAGGCCTCTACATGTCTCCACACAAAGTCCTTTCGTTTGTTCAGTTGCCTTCAAACAGAACTACATTGCAGAAAATAGTCTCATGTTATCATTTAATTTTGGTTATCCATTAAAAATTTGTGCAGCCTATGCATACAGTACTATTCTGCAGCCTGAATAGTATATGATAGTTAAAATCCTGCAGAGAATTATTTTCCTGTTTTTCATAAGAAATAGTAATTTTCCATATCCCCAGAGAGAGCAGCTACTCAAAAAACAGTAACCTGTACAGTAAACAGTAAGACTTAGGTAGCTTTACCATTAAATTCTCTTATGCATAAAAGTGACCGCAACTGATGGACGATAACAAAAAATTATATTTAACCTAATTCCATAAGTAGGATATCAGAGGAATGCTTTCAGGACAGAAAAGTTGTAATTTAGCTTAAATTAACACCCAAACTGGCTACATTTTAAGAAGATAAACAGAGCATCCACAAATCCAAACTACAGAACAGGTGAAAACAGGCAACTAATTCACTAGAAGTATCTAATTTAGGGATACTGTAACATTATATCCAAGATTTTGAAGGTTCCATAAAGAGAATTACAAATTTGCATGGTCTTATAATACCAAGAGAGTAGACTTTCAGAAGTGGTACTGAAGTTTTACGGAGAAACAGACATGAGAAGGCAGAGCAGCAAGGCCATGAGTATATCAGAAATTTTCTTCTGAAACACATCATTATGTCACTCTAGAAAGAAAGAGGTTATTGCTTTACACTTCACAAAGCTGAACACTGAACACCTGACATATTACATAAGCTGAGAACTTAAAATACCTACCTTATGTCTGATTTTCATATTCAGACTCTTAAAATATTCTTCAGTTTCTTGGATTTTTTTTGTCATTGGGGACTGCATTTCTTTCAGATTCTTCAGTTCTTCCTTGGCTTGGTCTCTGCTTTTTTTCACTTCCTCATGCTGCTGACGAACACTTTCATATTCCTTGGAGGAGTTGAAAGTAAAATAATTAGACTTTTGTCTTCTATTCCAGTATTCTACACTGCTCCAACATTTTATTTAATTGTAAATGAGTTTTAGGAAGAAAAATCTCATTCAGAACCTAGTATTAGAACAATTACTTAAATAATCATCCTGTTACTAGTCACCATGTCTAATAGATGTAGAGACCATTCACTCCCCAGTGAACAAGCCCACACATTTAATGGTTCTTAAATAATATGCAATTCAAGTAACAGAAGAAATGACCAATTTTTCTGCAATTAACCTGCCTCTAAGTAAATCTGGGATCAGTGTAGAAAAAGTAATTCTTTAGCCCCTTCTGTCCATAGTTTGAGCACTACTGAGGCACAAGTCCTCAAGCTAAGGAGCTAATAACTACAGAAAACTTCAGGAGAAAGAAAAGGAAGGAGCTGGACAGATGTGTGCCAGTAATAGACATAGTTCACTGGAAGTAAACCAGTGAGAGAGCAGAACAGAACTTTTGAAAATAAACAAAACCACCATACACCACATATCTAGGGAGTTTAACTGGAGATGCATTCCTAAGAAGAAATAGGTGGTAAGCACTGTGGTGACCAAGAACCTTCTCTTCAAGAAGGTGGGAATTTTGAGGAGAAAGTAGTTTAGGCTAAAGGAGTCATTACGCTCTCTGGAGAAAAAAAAAAAAAAAAAAAAAAAAAAAAAAAAAAAAAAAACCACCCAGAACAAACAAACCAACCAACCAACACCAAACAAAAAAAAAAAAGATGATGATGTTCAATGATCTTTAAGGGTTCACCTGCAAAAATAGAGGGCCAGAGGGAGGAAGAGTAGATACATGTACATGGAAGTGCAGAGGAAAGGAAAGCCATTGGATTTGGCAGGCACTAAGGAAAGCCCCTGGTTTAGAGCATATGCCTGGATTACTCTAATTTTTGGAGCATTAAAAAAATAAAGATAGCCTGCAAGATCTATCTGTAACAGCTAACTAACACTACCACTTTTTCCTAGTTATTTAACTACTCCAATTGTAAACACACACAATTAATCAAAAATAAATCAACTTAGGCTACTAAATCCAGATTGTTTCTTCACGGTATCTTCCTCATAAAGCCAAAAGGTATTTGAAGAAACCTGCTGTAATTCCATGTGAAGTACTATCAGTAGCCACCATGACAAAGCTACAGAGGTAAAGCAATTATACTTCTACTTAGCTGATAGAATAAGCTTAAAATTTAGCTCTGCTCTAAATAAGGTATTGTATTTCAAGGTTAAAGCAAACACACAGCCATATGATTACAACTTACTTCTTCAGATACAAAGTAGAGTCAAGTTTTCCTAGAAATTGTCATGACATGGTTTTTATAGAGCAAATCCCTTTAACACTTTAAGAAAACCTGTCCTTCACTAGAACTCTATTTTGGTAACCTTTAAACAAATAACCTTGATGCCTGTAATTATGCACTTAGCTAAAGATCTGCAGAACTTCCAAAGGATTGCAGTCCTCCTAAAAGGCATTTGCACCTAAACTACATAATAGAACTTTCCTAGATTGTGATTGGAAGAGGAGGAAGAGAAGAATGGACTTGGTTTGGTCAAAACACAATTTCAGAATTATGTGTTTTCATGGCATTTACAGCAGGAGAACAGCACCTTCTGCTGATATACTACCTTAAAACAGTATACTTTATGGTATACCATACTACCTTAAGCTTGGAGGGGTAAGAAACTCCTGTTCTTTAAGACACTACAAAAAAAAAAAAGGCTATCCATGTCAAAAAAACCTGTAGCTCCTTAAATCTGCCCACTGACTGTAGATGACAATAAATTCATGGAAGTTCCATTAAGTTACACACAAGAACATAAAGTGTCCCCTAAATCCCTGAGTCCAATTCTTTAAGGCTGTACTCCTAGGGTCCATTCTATGGAATTTAAAGCAGATGCTCAAAAGCCTATTAAGATACAGTCACATATAAAAATGGTGTAGAATTCTCCACATACAGAAGAGGCTGGCACTAACTAGAAAAAACACTTGACTACAAAAGTGTTTCTCAGGTGAAGAGCAGTGGAGTTTTCATAATAATAATGCAGTTCTACAGTGGTCAAACAGTAAAACAAGTTCATCACTAAACTTCCTCTTTTCCACTAGGATCATGAGACAATCTAACATCTTATTTCAACTGATCTGTTTTCAGCTGATCTGTTTTCATCAATGTCTTCTCCATTACATAACATACTGCAGTGTTCATACATCTGCCTCTTGACTGATTTGGAGGGTCTTCTAGTTATTCTGTTTTGTTACAAAGGCAATTCTAAACAGCTAGGTATGTTTGGTCTACAAGTAGAAGCCTACCTTTTGGGGACGATGGGAGAGAGAGAAGATCCACAGAAGGAAGAATAAACTCCTGTGCTACTCTCAACTTTGGTGAGCCCAATTTTAAGATATCAAAAACATTTATTCTTAAGGAATAATAGTGCTAGGTCAGATGACAAAGAAGTAAGACCTTGTAAGAGAACGTGTTTCTTCTTTTAGAGAGAGCTTGATCTTGCAATATAGAATACCAAGAGGTCTATCAGAAGGATTTGACAAAGCACAAAATAGCAACAATCTTGTACAGTGAAGATAACAATGTAATGTGAATGGAATTCTGTTGAAGCCTACAGGTCAAATACCTTCTACCTAGTAAAACAATTACGCTGATGACCCTTAGTTTCAACTGTCGATTCTGTTAAACAACCTGGTACACACTACTGATTCTGTACCACAAATCTTCACTGAAACACACTGTTGTTTCTATGGATTCAGTGGACAAAAAATTAAATTTCTCTCAAGTGAGAAAGCATTTAACAGTTTCAGCAACACAATTTAAATACTCTCACCAAGAGTATATAATAGTCTCAGCAACATGAACTGTCTGAAAGACAGCAGTGAAAGAGTAAGGTGTGACAAAGTCTGTCTAAATTTGCTTAAGAAACATGCAACTAACAGCGATGTTCTCAAAATTATGGAGCACAATTTAACTGAGAGCAGGTAAGATTCTTAGGTTGCTCTCCTGCCAGCTTTCAGAGTTCTGTATCTACAAATACCTTACAGTAGAGAACAATCTGTATCAGTCTAGATTATGCAAAACCTTCATCTCTCCTAATAAAATAACTAACTCTTCTTTTGAACCAAGCCAAGGTAATGCATATGTAGCAGGAAAAAAATGCATCATTCAGCAAGTACAGTAAGGGCACAGAGCGTACAGCCCTCCTTCGCACCAATCACCATCCATTTCAACTGCTGCTACTATATCCCTCTGTGCTGTTAGCACAGAGGTGTGAAAGCAGTGAAGGTACATCCCCTGAATCCAGTTGCTCTTCAAGATACGAGGGACAAAAGTTCTTCGTATACCCGTGTGAGACTTTGTTATCTGTAAAACTGCAACAAAATACCTTACAGAAGTTTTCTGCATCCTCCACAAATATTACATGTAACTTTTCATAAGTTCTGTATCTCTATTTCATGAATTCTATAAAGCTTGAGAACAAAGCAAGCAACATAGTGTTTCAATAAAATCCATGTCAGGTTAAACAGTTTATAATAATCTGACTGACATCCAATATTAAAATAAACTACAGTCATCAAAGTGCTGTTCAGAAAGACTTACTTTACTTTATATAAATGACCTGTCCTTGATTCTAGCTCTTCTAATTTAAAAATTTCCTTCTTCCAAATGCCAACATTTTTGAGATTGGCAACCTGAATTCACCATGATTCATGTCATACACACAGCAAACCTCAATTAATAAATTAAAATGAGCAAAGGGAAAAGACAATCTGTAGAAAAAACCCAAAAACTAAACAAAAAAAAAAAAAAAAAAAAAAAAACACAAAAAAAAACAAACCCATGTTCTGTTAAAAGAAGTTACAGCTGGAAGCTGGAAGAAGCAAGTGGAACTGGCTAGACACAACTTAAATTAAGCTAGTTGTGTCTGGAAGGAAGAAAAGGAGCACTGCTCTTGGCCCATACTGCTGGCCTTCCTAAATGGGCAGTAACTACTTAAGTTACTTCCTAAGCAACTTCTTCAGTCCAGCTACATATGCAAGCAAACCTCTGATTAAAGTTAGGCCAAGAACGGTATTTCAAGACCTGGCCTGTTTGTACGAAGCAGCTGTAATGATGTTCAAGATATTCTGGTCAAACTTCTTTTAAAGAAACTTTGGGCATATTTTTAGTACTACAGTATTAGGAGAAATACTGTAGGTAAGAAAAACACTGAAAAAATAAAAACTTACCACCCAAGGCCTTTTCCTCTCAAGCATCTCAATTAAGTCTAGATGGCGTTTGTGCTCATGGAATTTCTCAATGTCTTGTTTGTAACGTTCAGTTCTCTGTATCATTTTCTCCAAAGAGTGAGTTTTGTCTCTGCACAAGTTCTGTAAGAATATACATGTTCATGTTTCACAGTATCTACTTTGTGAAAACACTTTTCAGAAATAATCCACACCTAACCTGTACATTAAAGCAGAAATTTAACACTAGAGAGGACATTTTAGTACAGCTGTAATTAGAGGTGAATAACTCAACTAGGAATAGCTCTCCAGCTCTTTCAAGTATGTTTATCACATACTTTTTGTGAAAACAAATGTAATTTTAACAGATATCTTAATCTGAAAAAAGTGTTTTAACTTGGGTTTTTTTACATTTTCTCAGGAATTTACTCCCTACAGCTCAAGCCTCCACTAACCTAGACATTTCTAAATCACCATAACTAGTTCTGATAAATACAAGTAGCAAAAATGCTTGTGAAAAATCTTGTAGACATTTGTATCAGAAACATCAAGGTTGGTATCTGAATGTAGTATGTATGAGCAGAAATGCATGTGTGCACACAAGCACAAGAAGAAACAGCACAACAAAGGATTAAAGAAATGGCCTGTATGGCCAATGACAGACACTGTTCACAAGATATTCTCAGCAGTAACAGCAAGGATTATTTCTGCAAAGATCACTAAGCCTGCACTATGGTAAGATCACAGCACAAGTAACTGTCAGGGAAAGACCCAGCGTCCTAAAACCAGGACAGCAACAAGGTTGAAGCTTACTGCATACACTCTCCCTTTCCTCTTTGTCTGTTAGTGTTCCAAGCCAGGAAAAGCAGGTAGCAGCAATCTTGTCCATAAATTACAGAAGTTGAAGTCAGCAAGATTAAAGCAAAGAACCACTGTATAACAGCTGATGACTCCTA
The DNA here is from genome assembly GCF_965140245.1 of Athene noctua. Taxonomy (NCBI): domain Eukaryota; kingdom Metazoa; phylum Chordata; class Aves; order Strigiformes; family Strigidae; genus Athene; species Athene noctua. Next base: position 58,611,481 of record NC_134077.1, on the reverse strand, counting down.
AAAGGCATAAAAGATCTGTCCAGAAAAATTGTTGCCAGTCAAGAATCCCAGAGAAGTGATAATTGCTTGACAACAGGCATCCCTTGTCCTCTGTCCAGACCACTTGCCCACATGTGTCTGCATGCTTATGAAATGTGATTGTTGGAGTGAATAAATTCTGAGAAAAAATGAGCATGATTTGGTAAAATGAACTTAGTGTAGACTTTCCAAGTAAACACCACCTTTTAAATCTGTAAGATCTTACATGAAATTTTATTACGCTAATTTTCCTATAGTCACTGCTCTCTGTCTCTATAATGTGCATATTTACCTCCAGTTCTCTTTCCTTTTCTCTGAAGTTTTTCAGTTCACAGTGAAATTGGTACATTTCTGGAGGACCAATGGATTTTTCAGTGGCTTCAAGCAATTCAACCTTACTCAGTCTTGCAAATTCTCCAACTTTGTCCTACAAAATTAAAAAAGTTACAAAAATGCAGTATTAGGTATAACAGTGCAGTACACTAATATTGGATTTGAATACCACAAATTAGTTCTCACCTGACTTATAGTTCTACGATGAACAGCTACACTTTAGTTCAGTTAAGCATAGAATGGCAATCTCAAAGTAGCAACCAAACCCTCCTAAACATGTGTAGGATTTCATACATGGTATTACTGGAGCTGTTCTGGAATGATTTAAACTTAAACCTTAGCTGTTCTTGGCTGTTTGGCAGCTTTTGAGGACAGCTGTGGGGGATATGGCTTGGTCCGTTATTTTTGAATTGGCTATCACTTTTCTGAACAAGACAGTTTAGTACAGACTATTAAAGGTTTAATTCCGCCGTATTCTTAATATCGCTTCTCAGGTTGCTGAGGCTACACCTTCCCAGTATAAATGTTATGATGTCCTGGTTTTGGCTGAGATAGAGTTAATTTTACTTCTTCCAGCTAGAATAGTGCTGGTTTGGATTCACTATGGGATTTGGTATGAGAAGAATGCTGATAATAAACTGATGTTTACAGCTGTTGCTAAGAGATCAAGGTCTCTAACTCCCCATGTCCTGCCCATGTGCATGTGTACAAAAAGCTGTGAGGGGGCACAGTCAGACCACTGGACCCAAATTAGCTGGTGGAATATTCTGTACCATGCAACAACACACTCAGTATATAAAGCAGGGATGGCCAGGAAGGAGGGGGGTTATTTCTCACTTCCAGGATTGCAACTGCAGGATCTTGGGGTTTTTTTCAGGATTGCTAGCTGGGAACTAGCTGGGTATCAGTTGGTGAGTGGTGAGCAATCGCACTGACCATTACTCAATTGTACTTTCTATTGTTGTTGTTGTTTTATTTTATTACAATTACTAAACTGTTTTTTATCTCAACCTATGAGTCTCCCTTTATTGCTCCAATCTCTTCCCCACCCCCTGGGAGGGGGAGCGAGCGGCTGTGTGGTGTATGGGGCCAAGTTCAAACCACAACTCAAAAGTTAAGCCACATAGAAGTTAATATTAAGGCTGACAGTCAAGGGTATTGGGAAGCATTGCTGTTGTCCAAGGCAGAACAGCGGCTCAAATCCGAGACTGGAGTGAAAGGTGTGCTTGCCATTGCTACAGTGGCAAAGCACAAATAAACCAAAACTTTCAACACAGTTAACGTTCACTGAACTGACACTTATGTACTAAAGAAAGAGAGCTGTTTTTAATACAAGTTATGTTGGCAGAATATGAAGAAAGTTCTACTCTAAACAAATATTAAGAATATGTAAACAAAAAACCCCCAGACTATTTGTTTCTGAAGTATTAGCTTTCTAAATTTGTGTTGTTCTTCTCCTTGAATAGAACAATAAACCCACGGTTGGCTACACTCTGATAAGGTTTCCTTTTACCATGAACTGGGAAGGTCTTGGGAAGGAATCTGCCATAACTTTTTTAAGGTGCAATTATGAAGCAACTTAGTTATTTGCACAGAAATATTGACATGCTTGACCATGGATTAAGACATGGAAACTGCTTGCAGTATTCTTTAATTGCCTCTCTCCTTTAGGAGCTATTTTCCATCAGGATGATTTTACTCTTACATAATTTGACCCTGAGTATCTTTAAGTTCTATGCTATACTCAAGAAACTGCTGAGCCACAGATGTTACCAAAAAGGCTCTAGCAGCAGTCTCTGTTGCAACTGTAGAATCATTTAGTAGGACTGCTTTCTGGTTTTTGGAGAAAGAAATCCAGACAACTCTTCCCCTTCACTTACCAAGTACAGGATCCAATCCTTAGGAACTGAGTGGATATAACCAGAGGGAAGTGCATGCAGGAAAGTCAGGGATGAAGAACTACAGGAACCATGCAGGTAAAGGTACAGAAGCAGTGCTAGACCTCAAGACTTTATAAAAATTTCCCTACAGATCTGTTGTTTAAGAACATCCCTACAGCAGCACAGACAGGACAGAGATACCATTGCTAGTGCTGCTACTCAAAGAGCAACATGGGAAACAGCAGCAGCTTTCCTTTCAGTACCCAACTGAAGCAGGTACAAAACTGTCCAATTACTAAGCCTTAAAGGTTACAGAGTTCCTCCTTTCTTTCACCAACACATCAGTATAGCTACCTCATCCCTCTCATTCTTTGTGCTGTCCCATTAAATCACTAAAGTGCTACAAAAGTTAAGAAGCAACACAACCCTCTCAAAACAAAGAACTCCATTTGCACCCACTGTCTTTCCAAATTCGTTCATACCTGAGGAAGAAACTGGCACAAATTGTCCACCTGGATGTTTAAGGCTGCAATCTGCTCTTCTACTGCTTTCAGGGTTGCTGACTTTCTGTCAATAAACCATGTTGAGGTGTTGTTCACCGCCTGAATCTCACGTGTGATAATGATATTGTCAGGCACCTTATACCTGATCAATAAGAAGAATCATTCTGAGAATATGCAAAGGTTACCAAGTGTCAAATTATGTTAGAGTTATGGTATTAAAAATTTTAAATATCTAAATATTTACTATAAATTAACAATAGCAGCAGATTCACATTTCATGCTTTAGAAAATGTCCAGTACTCCAGTGATGAATTAATCTTACAAAGAAAACATCAGTATCTGCAAATCTTAACTCATAGGAAGTTACTCATATAAATGACATACTCATGCTGAAAGTATGAACCATTTAAAAGCTGTTACAGATGTGAATAATTCATATAAAAGTGTATTTTTGTTAATGACATAGTAAATTTTAAAATTGGTATGCAGGACCTGCACACTAAGACTATGCCTTTAAAGTAAAAAATAATAGTGGACAGAACTACCTCAACAAGCTGTGTATATACATTCCATTTGGGAATAAAAGTAGTATCATGCAGTATAAAAAAAATACTAATTTGTTTTCATTTTTTTGCTTTTAAAGAACAGCAAAGATGAAGCAGTTGTCCACTTAGTTCTCTAGCTTAACACTTATCTTCAAAAACTTCGCCTGGTTAAGATGCATCAATAACAAATGAGCAATGAGATAGTCATAAACTCTTGAAATTCTGGTTGCCATTTTGATTTAGAAATTGTCTACTCCTGTTCGGTCAGCATATAGTTAAAGATGGTGTATAAGGGCTCATAACAGTTTGGAAGCTGTGTACCTTAGGAGACTTAAGAACAAGAGATCAAAGTAGAAATGCATAATTCAACAGCTTCCAGTGTTTGGGTAAGTGTCCTAACAATATGAGCCTACTTTTTAAAGACTGTACAATTATTTCCTCACAAGTATCCACTACATTATTTTAATATACCAGACTTCCTTCAAAAGGCCTACAAAGCCACTGTCTATTCTTTTATCAAATTAAGAACTTCATAAGACTATAGCTCTTGATTTTAGTTACAATCCAAGGACCAGATTCAACCAAGACAGTATAGATTTATGGAACTCAAATTTTAAAATTCCTGTCAAAAAGCAATGTTCTACATCATTGCTCTCTTACCCTAGATGCTGCATTTACGTATCTTCTACCAATTAGACAAAGGTCTGAATTACATTGCAACCACTAGAGTACAAATGCTGTCTTCATATACTGCAAGTCACTCTTCAGACTTCCAAGCAACATCAGAATGTATCTATGTTGAAAAAATGACATCACCTACCTGAAAAACATCCTACTTCCTTATGTATTGCTTAGCGAGACTCCAAAGTATGTCTTACTTTGATCACTTCCACAAGAACAAAAGCGAACAGAGTTCTTTCAAAGATCTGTTCCAGTATATCATTTTTCCTTAACACAATTTTATTTTTATAGAATCCGATCTACATAGCCAGTCATTACACAAATTAACTCAGTCTCTGAATCAGATGATTAGCAAAATATTCTATTTAGTTCAGGCAAACAGATCAGGTTAAGGCTTCTCAAAACCACCTGTGCCGTTGAAGCTTCATTTTAAAATCTCCCTCAAAAAACACCTATTTAGGAATTCTATTAGGAATTCAGTCTCTCTTTAGTTGTCAGAAAAAAATCCAAACTCTAACAACTTACAGGAAGCATGTAATATTGCCCTGTAACCACAAGTTACTGATGGAATTCTCCTTAGTAAGTCCAAATGATTTTCAGTTGTTCTGTTTAGCAAAAGCTTACCTAAAAGACTGCATTAGCTAGAATAAGTCAGATCTACCTTTTTAAAAATCATTTTATTTCAGTATGTGATGTTTTCAGAGGAACCCCTCATAACATATACATCAATCTTCATCTATATATTCTTTGCACATCAAGACAAGGTAAAATGCTTCAGAAAGCAACATCAAGACCAGCCATCGCTGTTTATTTCTTGCATGGCAATTAATTTAATTTTAGAATTTTGAAGTCTGGGTAAAAAAAAAAATTAAATCACCAGCTTAAAGACAGACATCTGTATACCTGATTTTTTTCACAACTTTGTTAATAACTGTGTGGGGAAATAATCTAATTAAAAATGCATGAAGATTTACAGTTTTACTACTTACAGTTCAACTTCAACTACACCTTTCAAGCAGCCCTGCTTTACAAAGAGACCAACCTACAAAATTAATCATAGAAGTCATTATTGCAAAATAGCAGTGTATTAAAATATAATCTCTTACAAAAATATGTATTTGTATAATAGTTGCTGTAACAGGATATTTTATTGAAAACTTACAATTAAAACCTAAAATTTATTTTGGCTGAATATTAACCAAAAATAAAGGAAGATGCTATTATCTTCCTTATAAACTAGCAGCATTAGAACTTCCTCCACTGGTTAAGAATTTCCCATCAATTCAACCTCCAAAACTGAACAAATGATAATCAGCAGATCCACAGAGAGGAAAACAGTCTCATGAATTTGGGGAACAAAGGCAATGCAAATGGAAGACACTGCCAAGTATTTGTACTAATAGAACTGACAATTCTAGTAATATAAAAATATATAAACATGTAAAGCCAATAAAAATACCAACACACAGTGCTGCCATGCACTCAATTTCCATACTTACATTTGCTCAAGACTGAGCTGCAACCAGAGAATATACACATTTAGGTACCCAGAATCAATGCTCTGAAGATCTACTGAAATATATTCCATTCAACCAGAATATCCCAAGAAAGCAAACAAAACTTTAGAATTTGATAGAACAAACTTCCTACTATAAATTTCAACACATGATCTCTTGGGAGCAAAAAGTTAAAATAATAAAACAATCCAACTTCCATTTAAATCAAGGACCAATGCCTTCAGGCTTTTAGATAAATTCTCAGATACATTATGGACACATTATTTCTACAGATTCAATATACCTGGAAATCTAAGTCAGACATCTTTTTAATTTCTCCTTTAGTTGGTATTTCTGATCAAATGTTATTTATGCATAAGGTGTCATTTTCCTACCTTACTGTTGAGGCTTAGCCATCTTCACATATAACCTCTACTCTACTCAGGTTCCAGTACAATTCAGATGTTTCCATTTCATAATTCAGCCAAGGCAACAAGTAGTTAAGTAAAAACCCTTTTTGTAAAAGCCTGTGTCTCTGGATGAGGTTATTCTACAATTTGGACACCTTTTTATAAAAATAAAGCAAATCAAGGAAGACAGTCTTTTCCCGACTCCTCTGCTAGACAGGGCTCTTAATGAAATTCAGATTAAAAATGAAAGTTACATAAATTCATAGCTACCTTATCAGCTCGCCCTATGAAAGAAGGTTTTCCAGCCAGTCCCAGGCAGATGGCACAAACAATGCTTGACTTTCCTGTTCCATTAGCACCTATAATCATGTTCAGATTGGGTCCTGGACGTACTTCACAGACATCATATGTACTGGAAAGTAAATAATTTTTTAAACCTTATAAACATTGTACCACCTTAAAAAAAAAAAAAAGTACTTGCTTACAAACACTTTATAATTATATTAAATACGACAGATAATTTAATCAAATCTAGACTCAATCCTCAAACACTCTTTTGTAAGAAAATCTCAGCAGAAAAAAAACTACAATAAACCACTGTGGAATACATTCCTATCAAACAACTTTCTTCAAAAGAAATAATAAATAATGAAATCCAGCCACCAAATGACAATTTCTATTGACTTTACTAGGACACCATATTATTTTACATATTAAGAAAAAAATCCCAACAAAACAGAAAGAAAATTGAGTGAATTCAGTCGAGTCTGTTATATTTAATTGCAGCTGCCTGATGCACCACTGGCACAGATGATTTCACTTGTCTAACCAGTACAATGTACTTGGGTCTTAAACTTTGAAAGAAGTCTGTGGAGCTCATCACACACTAGTTTTCTTCAGTTACAAGAACATAAAGCATTAGCCTGTTAACAGTGATTTTTTAAAAACTGTATTACAGATCTTTTGTCGTGTGCATCCAGCATGCCCATGGCAATAGCAACTACAGGAAGAGATCAAGCCCTAGCATGCAAATTGAAGACAAACCATTAATGTTGGTATGATTAGTAACATGCCACATTTATTACGAACTCCACCACTGGATGTTCTGTTCCCACACTGTATGAAACACGAGAGGAACTGAGACACTAACACCAGAGAAGAAACAGACAGCAGTTAGTGACAAAACAACAACATAATCCATGTACCTCTGGAAGAGACTGTATTTGAACCCTCAATTCTGAGGCTGAAACTGCTACATCTGAAGCTTCACTGGTCATCTGTATCGTGAACTATGCTACTCAAAACTGTTTTCAAGGCTGACACGGAGCTATCAGCATACCAGTCATAAGAAAATGGACTGAAAACTTCTACTAGTAACTACAATAGCTCCAAACTGAGCAGCATTCCTAATACAGAGACCAGAAAAAGCACATACAAAAGATAACACCAAAGATTTTTTTTCCTAATGGTTCCCAAAGCCCGTCCCCGCTCCTCTGTGAACATCCTCTGCACTCTCCCCTCCTCCAGTGCTTGACAATCACCTAACTGTTTGAAAAAAATGCGTGCAGAAGCTGACACGGACAACAGGAACCACCACCTTAGAGGAAGGAGGGCCGACACGACCACCGGCTGGGGAACGGACGCCCACGGAAGCGGCACTGCACTAAGCACCTACGGGACTCGTAACCCACACAGCACGCCTTCTCCTCGCTCTAATCGCCTTCCAGGGGAGAAAAACCGTTTCACGCACTCCCTCTTCCAGCCCGACTCGCCTCGGTACCCAAGGCTTTATTAGGGCCCCTCGTTAACCGAGGGTGACTCCCCGCTCTGTGCAGCACGACGGAGCACGGCCCTGTCTCACCAGCCCACTGCTCCAGATTTGGCCCTCTGGACTTAACCACCAGCTCCCCGTCCCCGCAGCCGTTCTAAAATGAAGCTGGGTGGGGGACGCGCAGGAAGCCGAGGCCGCCCAAACCAGCCACCGACCTCTGAAACGGCAGGGAGTCCTCACGCCAGCCCGCGGGCAATGGCGACCGCTCAGCCGCCACCACCTGGAAGGAGAAAGCACCCACCGCTCACTCACAGAAAGTTCTCCATGTAGATCCTGACGATGGAGCCCTCTACGAAGGAAGGGCGCACCTTAGAGCTCCTCACGGGCCGCTTGCTGCTGCCCCCACACTTCCTCGCCGACACCCCCGCCATCTTCCCGGTCAGCCTGCTCTCAGCCCCGGGCTGTGCGGACACGCCTCGCGCTCATTGGCGGGCGAGAAACGGCGGGCAGATGGGGAGCGCGCTCATTGGCTGAGGGGGCGGGACTAAGGCGCGGTGTAGCTTTCCCAGGCCCGCAGCAGGGCTCGGGCTGGACGGGCCCTCTGGGGGGGCCGTGCCTTGCCGCGCGGGTGCCCATTGTCCGGAGGAGGGCGGGGCGGTGAAGGCGGCCCGCTGGGGAAGGTGTGTTGTTGCTTTCGGTTCCAGACAACGGGGCCGTGGTGTTTTTCCCCCGGCGCGTCGTTTACCCGGCGTGCAACACGGCAGTATTCCCCCCCCCCCGGGCAGAGGTATGTGGGTTGTTTGGTGTCTGCGCAGAGCGGGGTGCTGGGCGGCAATTCTACACAGCCAGCACGCCCCAGGGGAGCGCTTCACTGTATTTATACACTTCAAACTACACGAACACGCGTTCACTGTAGTGACCATTGGTTAGTTTCTCACCACTTTGGACTCTGATTGGTAAACAACTTGCCTCGTCCCGATTTAAAGTTACAGTGTCTTTTTTTGTTATTCTGCGCAAACTCTGAAGGGGGGAACACGAGTCTTTTTGGTCTTGAATTGAGGCGGCAGGCGCGGTCTCCCCCGGTTGTCTTTACCTTTCCCCCATTTACCGTAGGTTTTTGCTGACTTCATGCTTCTTTGGCAACTACTCCACTTTCAGCGCCTTCTGGGCAGGAAGTTCCCGTTACAAATCCTCCCGTTCCTCCCCGAGGGCGGTAGCCGTTAGTAAGGCCTGTGTTCCTTATACAAAGTAACCCGTCTATACAAGAAAGCCATGACTCCCTGTCCTCCCTATTAGATAGAAGGCATTGTATCTAATTCTGACTCGACTAGTGCCACTGCCACCGTGGCACTTAGCCCTACGGTTTCGCACAGGTGGCGGTGGGCCGTGACCGTGCCCCCGGCGCGGAGCGGACCGGCGGGCAGAGCGGCAGGGGTCGGGCGCTGCGCGGCCGGAAGGCGCCGCTGCCTGCGCCGCGTCCCCGGGGACGCGCCCCCCCGCCCAGGGCTCCCCCCTCAGCAGAGGGGCGACGGCTCCGGGGCCCTCCTTTGGGGTGGTTTTGGGAGGCCCCTGCCCAGGGGCTGTAGGCCCCGGCGGCCTTACCACGAGGTGACGGCCCGGCACGGCCGAGCAGTTGGGCGGCCGGCGGGTGCCGCCCAAGTGTCCCCTTTCCTTCGTGGGGACCGGCTTGGGTTCCCGGCGAGCGAACTCTTGTTTTGTTATTCCGGCACCTATCTGGATTTATTTACTTTTTGCTTAATTTTTAAAGAAAACAACAGAAAAAACCATTTTTTTGCATGTTATTTTGGAGATCACAGAGTCCGTAGGAAGGATAATGTCCTTTAGATATGATCCTAGAGGATCATTAATATAGATCAAAGTAATGTAAAAGAGTATTAAAAATTTTTCAGTCATACTTAAGCAACTGAGAAACTTGAAATAACGAATTGAAATGTTTTTTTCCAAAGGAAGTGTTAAAATTAAGTAAATTTGACGTCTGACACCTAGTGTTTTGTTTGAGGTAGGACAAGACTGATGTTTTCTCTTTTTCAAAATGTGAGGGGTAGAACCTTTTGATTCACTCAGTGTGTCATGTTACCGAAAAAGCCTTTTATTTAACACAGTGGGCCCTTCCGAGCAGTAGATCTCTCGAGTGTGGGCAGTCACACTTGTGAGCTGTGCTCAGATCCAGGCAGATAAAATGCCAGGTCTTTTAGTGTTCAGCTTGAGCTTAGTGAAGCTTCACTACTCAAACTGTATTTATCTTATTTTGGTGTGACACAACAGTCAGCCAGAATACAGTGTCATTTACATTAGCACACAGCTACAACAACAATTCTGTTTTTCCACTGGTGTAACTGAGATCTAAATTTGGCCCTCTTTTTGGAAATTAATAAGGATAATGACAAATTGTCAGCTAATGGAAGACGAGTATTAAACAAGAGGGCAATAAAAGGGCTTTTCCTCTTGCAGCCTTTTAGCCAGTATAGATGCTTCTCATCAAGCACAAAGACCACTATTCACTGGCTCCATTGTGTAAGCCTGATAACGGCTCCCATCGTTGAAGAGGAGATAAAAGACGGATAAGAGGTGAGCATCCTGCCCTAGAAGGTGCCAGAAGCTGGATGATTGCCCAAGAAGCATGAAGTCTGCAAATCTCTGCAGAAACTGGGAGTGAAATAAAGGTGGCAGGGGGAGATTGCAACCACCAACTCAAGACTGAAAAATCTTGTTCCACCACCCCCCCACCCCCACCCCACGCAAGGAGCATGCATCCTAATTTACACAGCAAGTGAGCCTAATCTAAGTAATACTAATGATACAGAGAAATTATTACTTGTTTTGAGATTTATTTATTTACTTACAGAAAACTGCTCAGCAACTTATTTACTTATTTATAGTGTTATAGTATTACTTATAGTATTTTATTAATATTGCCAAGAATCCTGCTTGCCCAGACTGTTCTATGGAATTTTACCAAGGACTACTGTGTTCATCAAAACAAAGCAGTTCATTGTGAAAATGCACCAAGGACTACAATGTTCAGCAAAGTATTACGCTTTTGTCCTTGAGGAACAGGCGGCTCTATAATAGCTGGAATCTTGCTAATGAGTAAAGATAGCCATATACAAATGGTAGAAGTTCTATTGGTTCTCTTAGATAAGACAGAAAAATAAACCATCTGAAAACACTCTTGTTATTCAAGAAATTGGCCAAGAGAATCTGCCCATGCTCTGGGGGAAAAATAGGGTGAGAAAGACTATGAGCCTTCCTCCCAAAGACCCCCGAGGTCGCCCCCCAGGAGGCAATGAGCAGGTGCAAAGATGACATAAACTGCTGACATCGGCCTTTCGAACTAACCCAGCCTTATTCATGCCTATGTATGTTTGTGTTATGTAACCCAATGAATATGGATATCCACATTCTATGAGTTTTTGGTAAAATGTGCAGTGGGTGTGCAAGCTTTGTGGAGAAATCCCTTGCACCCTGGCGCCAGAGTAAACATACCTGCTTTATAACTCTGCTGGAGTTGTAGAGTCTTTTTTCCGTGAATCACTAATCAAGAGCAGGTGGAATGGTAGTTACAGACCAGTGAACATAAACTTAGGTTTTACAAATCATGTAATAGGATAAATAGGCTGTAGTTCCATTGTGTAGTGTGCTACCTTTGTGGAATTACCCCTAGCGCCCAGCTTTGCACAGCTATGGAATAAACTGAGATCTTGGTTCTCTGTGTGTGAGATTGGCAGCTTTTGCACACCAGGTAAGTAACCGTGTTTGAGGGACAACACTGGTTTCAGAACAATTTCAGTTCCACTCCAGCACAAAGCTACATGTAGAGCAATCAAATACAAGCCTATTAGTGTCTGGGGTGTTACAGCTGCTTTTAAAGGTTTTTCATTTCCATTTTGTGGACTGTGCCACAACTGGGATCAAAGCAATCACTTTCTTCATTAGCTTTTGAAGAAATTTTCAGTCAGTAAACAGGCATTGTATGGCGTCAGAACTGTTCTTTGCCCTGCTGTGGTCCCTGTGCAGCTACTGCAGCGGTGAGAAAGGAACAAATAGTAAAGAAAAAGGGATATGGGACAGAAATCAGTTGCACAGGGAGTTTCCTATTTGGACAGAGCTGATGGAACGGTTTTTATCTCACCATAAAACTGAAGTTCGCCAGCGCAGAAATCTTAATGCACCTTCCCTAGTTTTCAGATGTTTTGCAGCCATTCTTTCACTACTCTGTGAATTTCCCATTCTGTAAACTGAAGTAATTTAGTTCATAACCAACTGCCAATGGGGACTGTAGATACTTAAGATAGGCACTTAAGATGTCAATTCCTTTTGGCTCTTCCTCAGTCTCTAGGAAATAATAAGATGTAATGAAAACTAAAGATGCAAGGAGCTAGATTGTTCCAGGTGCTGTTGATCGTTATATGCCATTAGGAAAAATGTATACTTTGTTCTTAAAGGAACAAAGCCTATTCCCTCTTTTCAGAGCTCACATCTTGAAGATGCTTGAATGTGGTGGCTGTAAGAGTAAGTTCTATGGCTCAATACAAGAACTTCTTGCAGCAGGCCAGATGATTCTGTCAGATGTCTTAGGTGATGTGGACTACACATTTCATTTTGTTCATATTCAAAATATTGAATTCAGGCTATTAGGTTCAATTTTTTCTCTTTACACGATAACTATAAAGTCTAAAGCAGAGCAGTAAGATGATTTTCAAAGTTATATTTTATTAGGAAGTTATAATAATTCCAACCCAAAACCTTACACACAAACACATAAAACCTTAAAAATTAACAATTTGTGTGAATTTAGTTTCCTGTTAATATAAATGCAAGGCATCTGTGGTTGGGTAAAGTATAAGTACATTCTCTGTGAGTGTACAAACCAATTTATTAAAAAAATCCCGAAGATTTGTATGCCAGAAAACATATGGCATCAAATGTTTAATTTCATATAGTTCAATGTCAGCAGCTTACACTGAATTAACTGGAATACTAAAAGTGAGTTTGTTATTGGCAAGAATGACAAACATATTTGTTATAGTAAAAGAAGACAAAACCACAAAAAATTGCCATCAGAGGGTTAAGAGTTTCCCAGAGAGATTTGTCATCATGAATAATTGCACTTAACCTGTAGGCTATTACTAGTAGCTAATACTATTTTCTTTATTATTTCAAAATATATATAATTTCCTTAACAAAAATCCATTTGGTACCCCATCACAAAACATTCACTGAATGCAGATTTAAGATAACACAATATTGGATTTTAATTGTGCACCTTTACTTTCCTCTATTTATCAGAAAGATTATTTTTTAAAAAAAAAAGCATTGAAGTGAATGATCTGTGCAAAATGGGAAGCTCTTATATAATAACTGATACCTCATGCAAAAGAGCAAAAATATTTTAAAAAACTGTCTAAAAGCCCTGAGTCAATAATTTCATTGCAGAGGCGGGGAACATGAGTGCTCTGAGTTCTTCTTATACATTGGTGCATATTCAAACTAGTCCAGTATTTACTTAAAACATATTTTAAAATGGGCAGTTTGTGCCGTTTCTCACATATAAATCTACACACTTCATTCCTTTCAGCAGACTGTGTTTAATACTCAATTTCATTTAAGCTGTCAGGATAGCCTGATGAAAACTGTATTTCTTCCGTTTCTGGAATACAAAGAAAGGGGAAACAGTTATTTGTATTTTTATGATACATAAGAGTGCGTAAGACAGAAAGTAATTAACAGACTGGATTTAAAAGGGACTGCCATACAGTTTTTAGAAAGTGTTACAGCATCTTTACTAGTCCAGATTCTGAGGATGGTCTCGCATCTTATCAGAAAACAAAAATTCTGCACTAACCCAGCAGCATGATACTAAACTGAAATCTGTTCAGTGGGGATTCAAAGGAAGAAATATCACCTGTCTAACTTCAAAAAACACCGTGAATTGAAATGTGTCTCCTAAGAGAAACAAAGTCTATTTAAACTTACCTAAACAGGGTCCTGCTTGGAACAGAATATCATCAATAGCAGTGTCACTTCTCATTGACACACCACGGATCGCCTCAAAAATAATCTGTAAAGGTAAGACGCAGCTTTTCGTGAATCCCACAGGAGGAAGGACTAAAAAAAATAATACCCATGCAGTCTATTGAAGGATCTAATGTGTCCTGAAAGCCTGCTTCTTGGAAACTTCTATGTTCCATCAGTGGACTGATTGCCCTGGTCAGAGAATTTTTGTGTATGCTGCGCTGAAAGAAGCAAATTTGTTCTCACAGTTTTTGTTATTGTCATGGGTTTGGCTGCGTTAATTTTTCTTCTTAACTAGAATAGTGCCATGCTTTGGATTCAGTATGGGATTTGGTATGAGAAGAATGCTGATAATACACTGATCTTTTCAGTTGCTAAGAGATCAAGGACTCTCCAATTCCCCATGTCCTGCCCATGCACAGGTGTACAAGAATCTGGGAGGGAGCATGGCCAGAGCACCGGACTCAGATTAATCAATGAACTATTCCATATCATGTAACATCAAGCTCAGTATATAGAGGAGGGTCAGCTGGGAAGCAGGGGGGTTCTCTCTCACTTCCAGGATCAGGGTTGCAGGATCTTTGCATTTCCAGGATCACTGACTGGGAACTGGATGGGTATTGGTCAGTGGGTTGTGAGCAATTACATTGTGCGTTACCCATTTGTGCTTTCTATTATTATTGTTATTACTGTTTTATTTTATTTCAATTATTAAACTGACCACTGATAAATCTTCTCTAGTGATGTGGCATTCTGTCTTGCTTTTCAGCCCAAATGTGTCACTGTGTATTTCCCATATGCAAGCAAGACCTGAGGGGAAAAAAAAGCCTTACAATATTATATTGTGGACTTACTGATGAAGCTAAACTTGGATTTCAGTAAAAGGTTTCTTTAATTTTTTTTCCTATTTAATTTCTAGGCTCTTAAGGTAAAGTGATTTAAAAAAAACCCACACAACACCTTCGGTCAGTGATCAGTGCAGTTTTATGCCCAGTGCATTTCAGTCAATAGCAATTTCAGCTTCCTCTGATAGAAACTGAAGTAGGCTTTGTCTCTGGCAATACTGCAATGATGACACTGTTGAAACCAAAGGCAGAACTCTGGCTTCACATCTTCCCTTGCCTTTGGTACCTCCTCAGAAAGACCATCCTGGAAGAAGCACCCATTTTATCACAGCTTAATGGTTATGTCAAATCTAGACAGGGCTGTAGATAGCTGAAGCAAAAGAAATTGCACAGGTGATCTAAATAAAAACTACTACTACTGACAATAAATAATGGGAAAACAGCATTTAAATACTTTTAAAAATTTGAATGAACTGTTTTCATACTTGCAATGTATTAAAGTCTTTAATAATTCCCTCCCTACCTTCATCTGTAAGAAATAACGTGTTACTTCAGCTTGTTCAGGTGTCCATTCATTGCTATCTACATTTTAACATTTTAATTTTTTTGTATACAATGCAAAACTTGGATTCTAGCACACAGTGCTGTTCAATATTCCATTTTGCCTGCTTTTTGTTTGTTTTTTTTTCTTACCTGGTAGTTTCTATCACTTTCATATTCTATCAGTCCCCTTAGCCATGAGATGCTTTGTTCCCCTGTCCTCCTCCACAAAGGAATCTCTTCATCATCACCTTCCTTTTTCAGATAAACACTTAATAATCCAGTCCCAGCTCCATACATGTGATAGAAAAATGTCAAGCACTGTTTCCCAGAGGTTCCTCTTAGTGATCTTGAAACTAGGTATGCTCTCTGTCCATAGACCATGTTTGATGCCTCTATATACATGTAGTATCCTTAAAAAGATACACACCAAATATTAGCAAAGTAGAACACATTCTCTCAGCATGTTCATGAAGCTCAACATGCTCATTATATAAAAAGCTGTGATTAAAACCATTTTGATAAAGATTGTTATGTCATAGACTTACATCTGTGAGCTGTAATGTTTGTGATATTGTAGTAATTGTGTAGTGTAATAACAGTAATATTTGTGAATGCTAATATAAGAACACTTAAAAACTTTTTTATATCTGATGAAATACATAGCAACAGAAAGGACTACGAAGGAACTAAGAATCATAGCTGTTCATAAACCAGGAATGCACTCTGACAATGGCTGATTAATTGGAATTCAGAAACAGCTGCATGTACATCTGAGGGTACAGTTTAGGCAATGGTTGGAGCTGATGCTATTACCAAAGCACATTAATTGAAATACCTCTTTTAAATCACACATGACACCAATAATATTTTTCTTCCTGTGATCAAGATGTGAAGGCACAAGGAAAACTAGACTCTAGAATCCATGAATGAATGAATGAATGATTGTCATGAACTCTGATCTATGGAAAAATGAGTCATTAATTGGTGGCAAGCAAATTAATCCTCCCCATCCCAGTCAATCCATCGTTTGTTATTTCCACTTGGAGCAAACCAAGGTGTGTCAGAAGACTGAGGAGCATCCTCACGTCCCATCTGCTGCATATTGTAGATGTTCTATGTCTTGAGATGTACACTCCACCAGCAGGCAATGAACTCAGATTTTGCAGCAGCAATTCATGCAGTCCCACTGCTCCCTTTTTATGGTGTTGGAGAAAACAAGCTGCCCTTCTGCCACCACAAGTCCTGGCAGTGAGATTGGCCTCAGAGGCAGAGGAGATTCCTAAGGATGAGTGAGGCAGGAGAAAAACTGAGAGACTCTAGAGCAGCTGATGGATGCTTGGGGTGTCTCTCATGATACTCATGAGTCCTATTATCTACACAAACTCCTGCTGAAGACATCCCCTCTAACCTGGGTTGTAGTTTGGTGGTAAGCAGCAGTAGAGTGAAAGGGTGAAAAGGAAGATTACAGCTGTAGGTCTGTAAAGAAAAGTTAATTTCTTACAGTGTATTGGTGAATTCCCAAGGCTATTTATACCAAAGCTAGTGCAAGCCATTGTGAGGATTTTGAGGTTCGCTATGCTTAAAAGTTCCTTGAGTTGAAAATCAAAATCTACAGCTCATAATACAGTATAATAAAATAACTTGAATTTAGCTCTAAGGCCTGAATCATATAATAATCTTGTTGGAAAGACTAGATCAGCTCTTGGTTTTGTGAATTCAAATCCACATATTCCTCAGCATATCTTGCTGCAGAGGTATGTGTGAAATAAGGAATAAATGTTGTTGTCACAGGCCAGGCTTAAAAGATTCTCTTGCTTCACCAGTTCCGAAGACAATTCCAATCTCAGAATGCTTAGTGATCTACATAAACTGAAAATAGGTTTAGTCAATTTCTGCCTTAGAATCTAATAAAGAAAATTGTGCTAACAGACCATTCCTTGAGCAAGAAATTCCTAAGTGTTGCTCCTATTATAAGGAGAGTGTTATTGACCTTGAAACACAAGAGCTGGGATATACAGCATTTGAAAGAGGAAGAATAAAATATATTATCTAGGGAATAACCAGGGGGAAAAAAAAGCACCAAACAAACCTAAATGTTGAATCCTTTTACCAAATTGAATTTGGTTACCTACCAAAACAACCAGCAACTTCAGTGTCATGTGGTACTTTTGGATTGTATTTTGTAGAAGAAGAAGGGTCTGCCAGATAATATAGAGATTGCCTACAGATGCCAGTTCAACACCCACATTTCAAAATAAAAATTCTCAAGTGAACTTTAAAAATTTTTAGGAAAAATTCTCACTTATTTTAAAGCTGGTGATCACATGTCTAGTGATGCAGAATAACTAGACAGCACAAGTAACAAAGACTTAGAGACAGTATGTCATCTAATTCAGTCTAATGTCATCTAATTATAAATGGAAAAGGGACAAGATTTCAATATTCCCTTTTGAAAGTCATTCCACAGTACAAAGGTGTCATTATTGGGAAAACATTCTCGCTTTGTAGATAGCCTACATTTTCCACTTAGATAATTTAGCCAATAGACCTGGTCAGAGTATGGTCGGATTTGTAAGTAATCTTTCTCGGTTTTATTTCATAACACATATGAGAAGTTTTAAGGTTTAAAACTTACTTATCTCTGACAGCTATTCACATTTTTACCCAGAATCAGTACTGTTCAGAATTAACAATGGAAGAACATTATTTCTTGATGATCTACAATTTCAAGCCAAAAAGAAAAATTGCCATCTGTATTCTCAATTCCACACGTAGGATTTTGGCCGTACAGTCCCATACACCAGTCAATCTCCATACTTTGCTCAGGATGCAGCTACTACAGAAATTTTACCAAGAGATAGGAAGGTGAGATTTTGCTGAATGTGCACATCTTTTTAGATAAAGAGATCAGAAACAAGACAAAATATTTGTTGTTTTGTTAACTAGAAACAAAACAGCTTTCCAGAGTAACTTGAATTAAGCTTGCATAGAGCAAGAGACTTCATATGCACAGCTGAAATAACTATGCTTGATAATGCTTAACGTGGATTACACTCAATCACAGTTGACAGAATAATAGCAGCTTTTCATGAGGCTTTTGAGCAAGCCAACTGCTTTTGTAATCCAGCTAAAATTTTTAACGGGCTGGATAGATGGCTACTGTGAATAAACCAGCTTGTCTGCAACTGACTATAACTTGTTGAATGAATGCTAACCACTGTGAAGCAGAGCAAATCCAAAGGCCCCAGAAGCTTTTTTAAAACTGTATAAGCATTTAAAGTTCACAAGTCTCAGGGCAGTTTCATCCATTATACTGAAGTCAGTGAAGTTGTTACTGAGGTCCTCTTCTGCAGGAACACGAGCACCCATCACAGTGATGCAGTTCATCATTTCCAGTTACCAGTAACTTCCCCCACTGTGGGGGCAATTCTGATGCAGTTTTCTGTGTGCTCACTCATGCTAAAGGGGGCCCCACTTGCCTGAATACTTTGTTACACAAATGAGGTTATGGAGCAGATTTTCAAGACAAAGGGTTTGTAGAACTTATTTTATTATCCATGTTTTCTTTGTAAGATTGAACAGAAAAATATTGATGCAAAAGAGCCCCTAACCACTTGTTTGCCTTTTACTTTCAGGGAACATTCACGTAAGCTAGGAATTTGGAAGAAGGCTCTTCTGCAGACTCTGGAGACTCATCCTGTGCTGTTTTCTTCTAAAGGAAAGGGTTACTTTGGGACACAATGACTGAATTACCCACTTGGTCTGCAGATAATTCAGATTAAACATCACATTCTCAAAACCACCCACAGGTCCCTAAGATATGTGTTTTGTTTCCTTTGATTAATAACTGTTCTGAGCAGAACAGTAAAAACTCCCTCTGTGTTCAAGGTTATAGTTTCAAAGTATTTTTGACTAATTTTTTGAAAGTTCAATGTGGAGCTTAACTCACCTACCCCAGTAGTGTGGTCTCCTTTTGGTCCAGTGTAAGAAGTGGGAGTTGGACCCCTCCTTCTGTGCCAACTCCCACGAGCTGTCTTCTTCTGGGTAAACACACACTGATCTTTTTCAAAAGTACACTCTCCAGGATTGGGCAGCAATAGATCTATAAGGAGAGGACATTGTTTAAAACTGCAAATATCTTAGACAGATAATATGGAGAGATTACACCTGTACTAATATTCTTTAAATAGTTTATTATCTCATCATAGCTCTTACTCTGCAATGGGCTCTACCAGTGTAATTTTCTTCATTATGGTGGCACCCCAAGCAGTTTAATGAGCTCCAGCATGTATAATGTGCATATTAAATGAGTCTAGTCAAAGATTGAAGTTTCTGTGATCACAATCAAATGCCAGATTTAGCTCTCTTATGTTCTCTTGGCACCAGATTCTAATATCGCATACAACAGACGACAGGGCTACAGTTACTACAGAATTTTCATGATTTCAATTCTATTAGATGATGCAGAAGAGAGAAAGTTGACAGTTCAGGTGCTCGCCAGGAATCTTCTGTCAGCTCTTCTGCTATAACCTGAATTTGTAGTCCAGGAATAGACACTCTTGAGATGCTTTCACCTTTTGGAAAGAAGGAAGCCTTGATGCTCACATACTCTGGGGCATTTTTTTTGCATTTTTTGCTGCCATCAGTGACAAGCCACATTATGACTATACACCAAAGTATCAGTTCTGCCCCTCTGGTTCCTTTTCAAATTACTTAGGAACTACAGAAAGGCAAAACAGACTACTGTCAGAAATACTTTAGAAAAACAGTATCTTGTTTTATACATGTGACTTCTCTGTTCTGTAATGGTTAGCTTCCTGAATGCATGAAATCCAATCAAACGAGGTCACTACAAAGTTCTTATTACATGGGAATATAAATGTCATGGTAGGTCAGCCTCATCACCATTTCAAACGCATGGCTTTATTCCATAAAAAGGTGAGTATAGGTTATGCCTGTCTCATGAGAATGGTTTCCCAATTAGAATATAAGTTTTGCATTGTCAAACCTCAAAAAACCCAGACAGAGGGAGTTTGTGTGAGTTCAGAGAGGTTAGCCAGTGCATGTCAGAGGGTAAAGTCTCAAAAACTTTAAGTTCCTCCCACCACAGGAGTGACAGTTCGACTCATTTGTCTTTGAAGAACCCAGCTCAGATAAGGGACTGTGTCTTGGCCTCGCACAACTGTACTTCCGGATTAGAAAGAATAATGCTGTGTTTTGAAAATACTGCTTTTGGGTCCATTCCTGGTTTTCTAAAAGCCATTTCCCCTGAGTTGGACTGTTGTTTTTTAAAAAATTGTAATGTCCCAAAAGGAACGCTCACCTATATACAACTTGCACCGGAGTCAGTGAAGTTAGCCGGTGCCCCTGTGAACAAAAAATGGTCCTCGCTGTATGTGTGCTGCTGCAAAAATAGGATTTATGCAGTACTTACTGGAAAAATAAATCACAGTGGTATGAAGGCAGCTGTAGGATAGGCTTAGAAAATGAAGGTATGCTATGAACTCTTACTAAAAAGGTTAGCAGCTGTTAGACAACAAATATATATGGTCTTACCAGCAGCCTGGCAACTTCCCAGGCTCAATGATACATCATCCAGTGCCACAAGTCCACAGTCCCAGAAGCTTTTACACCAGCTGACAAAGACAACCTGCAATGCATAAAGGTTTTAGGTATCTAACAAAAGATGGCACTGTTAAAAATCTGAAGTTTTAGATTTTTCCAAATGAACTAATAATTTTGACATCTACAGAACAGAAATTATGAATCTACTTTGTTTTGGCACATACTAATACTACCAATGACTGAAATTTCAAATCCAGCGGGGTTTAGATCTAAGTTTTCATTCAATAGAAAGTTTTCTTTTATAGGCAAATGATGTACCTCTGTATGTAGTTTCCATTTTATTAAGAGAGTGTGTATTTTTTAATGCATGAGAAAACATGACTCACTGAGGCTGTTGTGGTTTTCCTCCCGGATAAAACCAACATTAACAGCTTAAATGTCCTCCACTATCTTATCCTTACAACCAGTAGGTTTTATCAATGGAAAAATAAATTTGAAAGAGTAATGCAGTGATGGTCAAGAGAAATGGCTGTGGAAAAAAACAAGGAACAACAGAGATGAGATGTGATGAAACTACTGCATAAGATGGGTTTATTCAGAATGACACAAGTCTATGATAATATAGAGCAGGTGGCTGGAAATGCGAAGCATCATTCACAGTGTTCATCTGGGTTTGTGAAGATTGAGAATAGTGTCCAAGATGTTTTCATAGAATGATTTGGATAGGAAGGGACCATAAAGATCATCTAGTTCCAACCCCCTGCCACGGGCAGGGACACCTTCCACCAGACCAGGTTGCTCACAGCCCCGTCCAGCCTGGCCTTGAACACTGCCAGGGAGGGGGCAGCCACAGCTTCTCTGGGCAACCTGTGCCAGTGACTAACCACCCTCACAGTGAAGAATTTCTTCCTTAAATCTAATCTAAACCTACCCTCTTTCAGATTAAAGCTATTACCCCTTGTCCTATCTTTTTTTTTTTTTTTTTTCTGCACAAAAGTACCAAAGTTTGGGATTTTTTTTATTTTGTAGTCATTTCTACTTGACATTAATTCTGCCATGGAAAATACAAGTAACTCATGAGATGACAAAATAAAGAAACTGCAAGATTCCCAGCTGCCCTTCTCCCAAGGCTGACACAGATCTGTTTGAATTACAGAAGACACAACAAGGTTTATTTTGTGAAAATATTGCTGGTGGTTTTCTTTGCCTAACTACTGCAAACCGTCTGTCTGACCACTGGGGTTCTGACCATATTTTGGGAGGAGCTTTTCAAAACAATTCCTTTGTGATGAGGTCTGAGCTAGTGACTACAGATAGGGATGAATGTAATTTCTAACAGTTTAATATTCTGGAACAACTGTAAACACCTCAGTTACATATTTGAGGTTAAATGCTGACTGACAGTTTCACGCGGATACAAAAAGGTTGTTAAAAGTTGTTCATGCATTACTTAGTATGTCCTTTTTTAACAGTTTTGGTAACACCTTCAATAATGGTCATTATACTGACTTTTGCTATGTAGCATTTATTTACCCATGTGCTTCTAAAACAGCCTGGGATGTAACTGCATTTTGAAGCATGTATGGATTATTGCTGCTCAGGATGGAGCAGTTTTCAAAACCAATCCTGGTAACAGTGATTTTCTGTCTTGTAAACTGTTAGGTCCTGACTTGAGGAATGCTCCTGCACAGCATGCACAATTGCTCAGTGTATAGTGGCCTAAAACTGGCCTTTTTCTTCTTTTTTTTTTTTTTTTTTTTTTAATCTGTAGAGTTGCTCTCTTAGCCTTAAAGTCTAACGAGACAAATATTGTTTCCTACTTTTAAAGTTCATTCTCAAGAAATCAGTGTCATCTATTTAAAAAATGGTAGCATCTCCTGGAATAAACAATACAACAAATGCTGATGCTGGGTGGATGTCATTCATCAGACTTTTAATAAATGCATTCTGGTGAACATTTGTAATAAACTAAAGACATATTATAGTCCCAAACCCAAGAATCTTCAGAAAACCACACATGAAAGGATGAGGTCAGTCCTCATTTGTGAAACATTTCCACACTGTGAAATCATGTTGTAAGTGATGTTTTCCTATTGACATCACTGGAAACAGGATCAAGTTCTTCATTCTTAAATTGCAATAATTTGTTCCACACAAGGTATGTAATTACCTACTGGATCCTGCAGAAAGCCCTCCATTTCAAAAGCATAACAACAGTAACTGTTGGTCTCTTCAAGGCCACTGAACCAGTAGCTTTTCTACAATCAAAGGATTGATCTGTTTCAGTGACACTTATAAACTTGTTCAGCTTTGTCATCTGTAGCTTTGTCGTTACTAATTCTGCACTTGGTTTCTGTGGTGTTGAGTGATATGCTGCCCCAAGTAGACTTTATAATTGCACAGGTGTGGGGGAGCTTGTGCTTGGGAATGTAGAGTTTCTAGTATTACCTACAGCAAATGTTCTGAAATTGTTCATTGTTCTGTTGGCTTATTTTGTTGTTATATACTTGATTTGGTTTTAAGCATTGGAGTAGAACATATTTTTATTCACAGGCCAAATTTATTCACTCTTATTTTGTCCTAAATATCCTCTTTTCGTCATTAAGGGACATCTTTGACTATTTGAACTTTACCTACCAAAATTGTATCGATTTGGATTTACTCAGCTACTCATTTTCACCCTATATCAGATATGCAGAATACCTTCTACAGTCTCAATAGGACTAATTCATTATGCTTTACATTTGTTCTTGTTGTGAATGAAAGTATTTCCTAGGTCAATTCTTCCAAAAGAATTTTTTATTCTTAAGTTATCTTATGCCTTGGAGAAGAGAATAAGGGGATCTTTGTGCTCAGCTTACACTTTCTTCACAAAACATGACAGATGAGCAACATACTAATTGTTTCAACTAGGTAACAAATCTTCCTGGGCTTGCATGCTATCTTCGGGGCTAAATTAAAAACATTATTAAATGCAGGCAGTTGTTGCCTGTGTTACTGAAAAATAAAGCATATTTTCCTCTCATGTCTCTTTTTGTTCCAACAACAAGACATAGCCAGGGCATCAGTTTCCTTCCAAATCACTGCCCCAATTTCTGGAAGCTGGCTTGTTTATTTTCCAATGCTTAATCAATGTTCCTGGACTGCAACTTCAAAGTATCAATAATCAATTCTTAGCATTTGTCCTGGATTACATCAGTAATGAACAATGCCAGATGAGAAGAGCTGATAGAGCAAGCAGGGTTTCACTTCTCCCATGACATGTTGGGTCATGCTGCAGACACTGTGTGAGGTAGAAGAGACTTCTCATTCTTAGCACTCTGCATCTCTACAAGTAGGTGTGAGTTAAAATGTATACATACAAAGTTTACCTGCTTTTGGAGGAGAAGAAAGGATAGGACATACAGTAGAGTACCTCCAGCAAGAAGGACTAATGGGGAAGCTTTTAAAAGAAGGTTTGGAGGGAGCCAGACTGAGAATAGGAGAAAAGATGCCCCCCAATCCCTATAGGTTCTGTGTATTTTCTTTCCTACTTCTATCCCAGAAATTATAGCTCTTGCTCAAGAAGAAAGCCAGACCAGCCAAACAGAACTGTGACAGTGGCCAAATCTTGTGACTTAAAAGCAAACTATGTCTCCTGCAGCAAATTCATTTACCTGATTTCATCCTAGTGAACATTTCTAGGTTTAAACTGCATATTGTATATCAGTATAGACACAGAACTCAGTCTGTCACTTAAACACATATTTAGTTTCAATTTCTTAAAGGAGAAAGGCAGTTATAATGGAGTCTGGGGTGGGTTTTTGTGAGAAGCAACTGTTTTAATTTCCATATAGTGACACGGTATTACAAAATCAAAAAATAATTCAAGCACCTGAAACAGAAGTGTGACATGACATAAAGAAGCACTTGAGATGTTTTCACAAAACGGGAGGCCTGACTTTTCAGTCAGTTACACTAGTATGCAGCTATATAAGCATATAAGCCAGGGATCCATCACTGGCACAGGGAATGGGAGAATCATCCTGATTGTCGCAGGGCTATTTGATACAAATGTTGGCTATTTGATACAAATGTTATCAGTTTAGCCCAAATTACTTTTAACTAGTTTAATTAACCAAGATTTTAAAGGACTTGTTTTTCTTTGGCTTAAACAGTCAGAAACTCATTTATCAAGAACACAAGTAAGGTATCAAACCCAAATTAGAATGTTTGCAAGCTTCTGTCATTTAAAATAAATTGATTTTAAATGGTACTCGCCAGGGAAGTTCAATTTCTTGACATGTAAATAAAATAAGCTTTTGCAGGAAAAATAACGGATTATGAAAGCTTCTACATAAATAACTGCATGACATTGATAATAAGATTGTGACACTTGAACAAATATTTTT
The DNA here is from genome assembly GCF_965140245.1 of Athene noctua. Classification (NCBI taxonomy): domain Eukaryota; kingdom Metazoa; phylum Chordata; class Aves; order Strigiformes; family Strigidae; genus Athene; species Athene noctua. Next base: position 58,586,464 of record NC_134077.1, on the reverse strand, counting down.
GAAAATCTTTCCTGTCCAAGGCAAATGGGTTGCAGAAACAAACAATGAAAGAGAACATAAAGCTAACAGAACAACCTAGGACCACAGGCTGTTAATGCTACATATATATTCACTGGATTGCACTGCCTAGTAGGGAATACTGCATGCACAGAAATGTATACAGGACACTGATGTTGTTAGCTGTCCCCCAGGGCCCTTCTAGATTTCCAGAAATCTGCTATTATGGCTCTATCCTCTTTTCGGTAAAAGTTTCCGTGGCTGTTTTTATAAGAGGGAAAGGTTTTTGCCTCTAGACTGCGGAGTCTTGTGAGATGATGTGGCATTGTAATAATCACAGTATTAAGTATCCAGAACAAAAATTGAGCAAAAAAGGAGATGTCAGTTAAGTATCACAGACATCAAAAGGAGGTATATAACATTTCATGCAAAGTATCTCCTTGCTTAGCCACTGAGAAGACACAGGCTACGTAGTAACACTTTCTAACCTGAATAATTTTTACAGTTTCCAATATGTTGTTTACATAACCATGTATCAAACACCACCGACAGTGGGGTAGACATTCTGCAAGAACTAATCCTACTATTTACAGACCCTAATGTTCTTATTTTAAATATGCATTTCCAGTGACTGTTCTTTTAAGAAATTTCTTTGTTTAGAGGCAGAGAAGGAAGGACACAAGTGCCATACTATAAAACTGCAGCTCATTTTGTAGCCTTGTAGCCCATACAAATGCTTCTCATCAAGCACAATGATCACTAATCACCAGCTCCATTGTGTAAGCATGATACTTTATAGCTGTCTTGTGTAAGCCTGAGAGCCCAGGCCTTACTATCAACTCCCATCACTGAAGAGGAGATAAAAGATGGAAAAGAGGTGAGCATTCTGCCCCAGAAGGTGCCAGAAACTGGATGATTGCCCAAGAAGCATGAAGTCAGCAAAGCTCTGCAGAAACTGGGAGTGAAGTAAAGGCGGCAGGGTGAGATCGTGACCACCAACTCAATTTAAGACTGAAAAATCTTGCACACCCCCCCCACCCCCATGCAAGGAGCATGCATCCTAATTTACACAGCAAGCGAGCCTAATTTAAATATTACTGATCAGTAGCAGGTGGAATGGTAGTTACGGAGCAGAGAATGTAAACTTAGATAGGTTTTTACTAATTATGTAATAGGATAAATAGGCTGTAGTTCCATTGTGTAGTGTGCTACCTTTGTGGAATTACCCCTAGCACCCAGCTTTGCACAGCTATGGAATAAACTGAGATCTTGGTTCTCTGTGTGTGAGATTGGCTTCTGCACACCAGGTAAGGAACCCTGTTTGAGGGACAGCAATTCCAACCTCTTTAGGTTGCATACCTTATTGTGGGAAGACTAATCAAGGGCTGTGTCTAGAGTGGCAAAAAGCTCCTTTATTTCATAAAAGGGATTTTTCAGAGGAGGAGAAAGAGGAGGAGATAAGGACTAGGATGTCTGCCCTCCTCCACTTGATACCTGTGTCCTTTATACTAGTGACTTGATCACAGGGATATAGGGCTTTATCATATATCCAAGATTGTTTTAGTCATTTAGCTATGACTTTGGTGGACAAGTGAGAGACAAAAATTTCTCAGCAGCACATAGAAGTGATAGAATAATTTAATATTGAGCATCATCACGGTGATGATGTGAGAACAAAGGTCCAAAGACCCTCATATCAAGCCCTAGGAAGGCAATGGATGTTTAGGAAAAGCAGTAGAAGAAATAAATTAGCCACAAAGCTATTTGTGCCACTACATTATGTTCAGCCCCCAGAGAGTTGAAAAACTTGGTAAACTGGAGGTTACACCTATACCACTGTGTTTATGGTCACTGTGAGGTCTATTTTCCATTAATTTGCCTCATCCCTTTTTAACTGCATGTGTACTATTGGCATCCACAGCATCCTGAAGCAAAGATTTCAGTGTTCAGTCATTCCTGAAGAAGTCCTCCCTTTTGTTTGTTTTAAAACATGTAAATATTTAAGTGCAACACTTAGTCACTTGATCTTGCTTTCTCACAACTACAACTAGTATTAGTTATATAGGATGGGTGAAAACAAACAGATGAACTTGAGGAAAGAGAATGAGGAAGAAAAACCTATCAGAGAGGAAGAAAAACCTATCAGAGAGGAAGAAAAGTAGACTGAAAGAATGAATACCCAAGAAATGCTGCCACAACTACTCTGATGGAAGTAGAGTGTACTGTTATGATGTCAGCTACCTTTCTGAGGATTTGGTTTTGAACTCTGTGGGAGGCATTCAAGCACTACAGTGCTAGGTAACATTGCAAAACCTCTCATGAATGTATAAACAACATGAGATGTTTGCTTTTGAAAACCTGAGCTTCAGAATGATGAACCAAATCTAGCAGAAATTTAAAAATCCAAAGTAGACCCAACCACACTCAAACCTTCATTTTAATCTAGGCATTTGGACTTTGTTGTGAAGTTGCATACAAGAAATATCTTTCTGTGGAGGCGTATACACACAAGCACACACACACATACAACATTAAAATGCAGATTCTTGCTCCACAGTGCATGTGAGCATCTCTAGGTTAATATATGTGAATTTTATTTTCAGTTAACTCTGACATTTTCCTGTTAGATTGACCTGGAAAACCAGTTTCAGTACATTTAATCAGATCAAAAGAATCTACGTATTTCACACTCAAATTTTTATGCCTTTAAGAGGCTTATAAAACAGATCATGAAGGGTTTAATTTATTTTAACAAATGTTAGGGAGTTAGGTTTTTTAACTTCTTCCTTCTCACATTTATTCCCTGGGCACTACAGAGTAGAAAGACAACTCTGTATGTGTATAGCATCACAGGTACTCACACTAACTAACAGAAAGAGTGTCTCAAGGACAAATTCACAAATTGGGATTTAAAATTTCCTGCCTTCTCGCTAGCATTATATAGCATATGTATCTGTAGTATGCACACACATATACATATATATATGTATAACATTTATTATGGTTTGCTTAGATGGATCATACCTACCTAAACCTTTTCAACATGGTAGTTTCAAAGTGCCATATTAAAGCCTGTTGGCCAGCTTCACATTTCCTGCTCCCAGAACTCAAGCCAACAATCTGTGCCAGACTGCAGTTAGCTAATTCAAAAAGAATTTGCAAAAGCCATTACACAAACCAAGAGGTGAAAATCTGAGTCTTTTTATGGTTCTAATGCAAACAAACATGTTACCAAAATTAAAACCTATAGACAAATATTATATTCTTTTCAGAGTATTGGAGGTAGTAGTCATAGTAGAAGAAAGATGAAGGACATAGGTAATCAGGTCTTTTAAAACAATTGTTTTCTGGTTGCAAAATCATTATGATCTTCATGACTCACTGGCCAAAGCGGCATAACAACTGCCTTGCTGACTTTACTGGCCATTAAGGAACTGCAAGGAAACTGTTTCTACAGGCACTGAATCAACCTACAAGTCACACCCAGTAACCAAGAACTCGATCAGCCAAACTACTGTGCATGTCTGCAACTTCTTATCATCCAAGTCTAGACATGATGCATCTCAGAAAGCAATACGACAGGAACATCAGCCACCACATCTTTATTAGAGGAAAGCCCTATCTTGAGACCACTCCATTAAAAGACTGTTTTTCACTTGCTTATAACATTGCCAAGATGCAATGATTTCAGCTCAGACTTTCCATGCTGGGTCCCTGCTTCAGGGTTGTTTTGGAAGATTTAAGCCAAAACAGTTCCAGCATTTCTGAGAACAAGGCTAGGAAAAAAAGTTTTATTCTGACCCAATTAAAAAAATTCTTTGAAAAGCCTGGTCCCTTCTAGGCACTGGAGTAGGAGCATGCGATGTGTCAGGGTTTGGTCTTTGTTCTCAAACTGTGCTTTCTGACAAGTCAGTAGTTTTTTAAAAATTAACATTTGTAAGAACTGAGACAAGCAGGGTAAACAGACTGGAACATGGACAGGATTAGAGGGGAAAATAATTGGACTGTCCAGAGCTGAGGAGCCAGGAGTAAGATGGGGAACAGAGGGGTTGCTGCCTACAGGGCAAGATAAATAAGACAAAGATGCATCAGTGAGGAGGCAAGAGATGGAAAGACAGGTTGGATGAGACAGTAAAAGAGAAGTCAAGCTTCAGTGAGCTTGTTTCTCTCATGTTTCTCTATACTGTCTATTGCTCCAGAGACCAAAGTGTAATCACTGACTTGTTGCTTCCCACCACTCGTTGCTGTCAGGCAAAACGTACTTTGATGCACCTCCACCACCGGCCTACACTGGAGACAGCCACAGCACTGAGTGTTCCTTGTCAGCTATTTCACTAGGTCCAAGGCAGACACATCTTTACAGATAACTAACTTAAATGTTTATACAGTGCTCCTTCATTTCCTTCTGTTGGCTTGGAAAAGAAGAAATAAACAAAATTAAGGATGAGAGGATTTTTTAAAGTATTAAGGTTGAAGAGTTGGGCATGAGATTGCAAGGAAAAATCCAAATCAAGTTCACTGTGCAACTTAATTCAAGCATGCTTGTGAATATTACAAGCAGACAACTTGTAACTACACCAGTTTTTTCACCCTTGCCTTATGGCAAGCAGACACATGCTCAAACTTCAGTATCATTTGTCTTTTGTATGCTACTCAGCTGTAAACATATCTTGATATACTTTCCATATGCTCATCCATTGTCTTCCCTGTACTATTTGTCTAAGGAAAACCTTATAAGCTGATGGTGTACACACATACACAACCATCATGAAAACCATAAAACTGTTATACAAAATTCAGCACACTATAGCTTGTGCAAGATTTATTGTGTACCAATGGCACCTACTACATACGCAAAACTGCAACTTAATCTCTATTCTAAATCTAATTTAATTTTCTAATCCAGGAAAAAATACAGTGCGAGAGAACAGGTTTAAACCAAGGCTAAGGTAGAACTTCACACACGCACACCCCCAAACACATAGTTAATTGGCTAAGGGATGTCTGAATTATGATATGCTGGACACATGCTGAGTTCTCCAAAGCCCAATAAATCTCACCTTTTGTGATACTTGAGGAATGCCTCCTCAACAGAAACATTTTTCAACTTGTTTCCGTGGGAAGGAAGGCTTTCCCGTCACAAGACCTGAAGGACCCACTGAAGGTTCTTGAGAATTGCCAGAGGCCAACAAACCCTCCTGCTGCAGAGCACGGGGTTTCTTCCCTCCTGCAGACCTTTGGGCTCAGAAGCAGCGAGGATATTTCCTTGACTTCTTTATTCTCCTCTGTGCTGCTGTCCCCATCTGTTACTGCGTACAGACAGACTAGTAACTACAGACATGAAAGCTGCAATTCACAAAAAGCTTTCCATACCAGGCAAGCTTCTTCACAACTGTTTTAGATAGAGTGATTTCTAGGAAAACATAAAAATAGTTCTACATAAATTCATACTGGAAGAGATTTTCCATGTAAATGTCAGATGCTAAAAAAACTGCCACCTCCAAGGCTACAAACCATCTTTAACAGTCATGCTTAGCTGTCTTCACTACAGTGTATTACACCACACAAGCTACTGAACCTTTTTAGAAGTTATAAAGAAATATGTAAACAGGAGATGGCAAAAGTATGTTATAAGCTTGCATTTTTAACCAATAACTTGTCATTATTAAAAAAAAAATAATTCTGCAAATATTTTGGGGTGATACTATGAGAGACTTTTCTACCATGCACTTGCTAGGTAGTAATTTTTTTTTTTTTTTTTTGGTATATCAGTTGAAAGGGAATTAGAAATTCTAGTATGTTTTATGTATAAAAAGTATCTACATAAAAATCCCCTCAATTTTTTAAGGTACCAGATATCTGAGAGAAAATACTAGCCAACAATTAGGACCAAAATTTTCAGCTTAGATTTCCCTTTTAACACAGTTAGGCAATGCTTTTACTTGGTGAACTTCTTCTTTTACAATGTATTTACTTCAAAGAAAACTACTGTGGTTTTTTTATTAAAGAAAAGTTAAACTCAATAACTACTGCAATTTCAACAATTGATTTGTAGTGGTAAAAATGCTTAAGATAATTTAGAAATTATAGACTCAGGTATTAAATTAGAGTAAATTATATTAAATTAATATTTATTAACTAAATTAGAAATACCTGAGTCTATAATTTAGAAATATGTGAGTTACAAGAAAAGCTTTGCTTATGTTCATTGTACTATCACACTGAAAAAAAGCTGGATTCATCTCAGTGTCATCAGGTAGTAATCCATCTGGTCCTCTTAGATCACTCACAGATAGTGAAAACCCATTAAAGAAATCAGTATAACTGCAGAAATACTGCCTACACAAATCTGTGTTAAAGTCAGTCTTTGCAAAAAGACTGGAGGTGAGAAATAACAGCAGCTTGAGGACTTACTCAGGAGGTGATGTGAAATATTATGTTATTCTTATTAACTAGGTGGGATAACAAAGTGACCTCTACAAACGGACACTGGAAACGAAGTTCATTCCTCTAAATTACACTGACTTCTGGTTTCATATTTTTAACCCAGTAGTTGAGTGTAGGAAAGTAGGATGAGTTCTCCATTTTGATCAGAACTTACCAGTACTGACTTTTTAGATCAATTAAAATCTGTAATTGAGTACAGTGATATGAATCACATACATAACAAACAAACAAAAAGGAGTGAACATGGAGCCTGCTGAGAAACCAAGACACAGATGGCTCTCATTAGAGGTCCTCAGGTGAAATCTCCACAAATACTGTGACTACAATTGAGGACACCAGAGCAACACTGCTCCATTCCTAATATGAATGGGGGGCTCCTATGGGAGCCAGACTGCAAAGAAATAAATACTCTATTCCCCACTCTACTGCCTGGGGAACTCTATTTCACTTTGCAGGTATAGCTCACTTACAATTAATCACAAGGGAACAAAGAACCCTGGGAAGAGAAGGCAAGGAAAATCTCCATTCAGAATTCAGCAGATTCAAAGAACTGGCTATTACCTTGCAAGGCATAGGCTTTTTGAAGGAGATTTCAGCTTGAGTCCATACTCCCTTTGGAGAGTCCAAGACGGACCAGATTTTCTCTTGAACAACATGATTCTCTTCAAAGATATAAACAGCAAAAGTGCCACTCATTTTGAAAAACCCATATAAGGCATAATAAAAACGCAGGCAAAATTGCAAATTTCCTGGCAGGGTTGGGCCATACAGACGTCCAATGTACCCAGGCTGTGATGTAAACTTTGTGTTCGCCAACAAGTAATAACCTGCAAGACAGCACAATTACTGAGTATTTCTAATACTCAATTAGCGCAGCTGATTTGCTATTAAAGCAGTTTCAGTTATTGCATCAGACTTTGGTTATAAAAACAGTTTCTACTGGCAGAAAACAGATTATCACACTCTGTTTGAAAGGAAATAAGAATTTTTCTAAAAGCGTCCTTGGCTACTTCAAGCTAAACTGGCACATGGCTAAGTTACCAGAAATAAGCACTTTTCAAATTTACACTAAAAAATTCTCTGGCCTGCTGGCCTCAGAGGAAACCTGTCTCTTTCAAGGGTACCACTCTGAGACCAAAGAATAAAGGATGGGGCACAAGGCCTATTATTCCCTGCACCAAGTATAAAGAGGTGAGACTTTTGCACATATGATTAAGAACCATGAATACTCTACACAAAGAGATGTGTGAGTTTCAGAACTTACTAGCAGGCTGTTCACTCCGTGGCTTCACTACACAACATTTCACAGTTTTGTCTTAAAAATGCCAACTATCCTAAGCCTTGAAGTGCTAAGACCCCATCATTCCTCTATATTAAAAGCAACGCATTAAGCTATTATTATATGTGCTTACATACTTTTGTGGAATCATTCTGTCAGTGACTACTACTTCACTACAGTGAAGATACTCTGACTTATGGTCCTGCATGACTATTCAGTAGATGACCTTCCCCCTTTACAAGTGGGGAGGCACAGCCAGAGTCCCAGCTAGGACAGAGTGGCGTACATTGATTTTTAATGGCAGAGTTGCAGTGAGACAATCTAACTAGTGTGCCGATGACATTATTTAACAGAGTGAACAATGATACAGCAGATTAACCTTTACTTCCAGTCTGACTCTTCTAGTGAAAAGGAGTTTTAATTTACCAAACCCAGTAGTGTGATCTCCAGCTCTATACATGTTACGTTTCACTTTCACTCTGCTCCATCCCGGGCCATCTTTGTGATCCTGGTAAAAATTACACAGATCTTCCTCAAAATTGCAGCCTGCCTTGGCAGGATTGAAAGGAGTTCCTAAAAGATAGATGCATATGCTCTGTTAGGAAAAGCACAGTATAATAAGCATAGTTATTTGAAGTACAAGGATGGCAAAGTATACTCTGCTTCATCTTTCTTTGCATTACAGAAGATGAGCCTGTGAAAAGACCTTACACATATATAGTGCAAAGTCACAATGATATTAAACTATCAATTTTCTACCACAAGCGGGTGTCGTTTTCTTAAATTTTTGCTGGAGCTGGGAGGAAACCTCCTTCACAGCCCCCATAAAATATAGGTAAGGTACCGATATTAAGAGAAGATTCCTCCTTGAGGACGTAATGCAGAAAGACATTCAGATCATATTTTTGCTTCCTCCTCCTTCATTCAAAAGATATTTGGACAAAATGAGCATGAGTGTGTGCATGGGTGCCATATTTTCATTTCAGTTTCCAAGGGGATAACTTTCTAACATCAACATTAAATATTTTTTTAAAGAGCAAGGGTTTTTTTTCTAAAAAACCCTTTTGTTGTCACGTATAATGTGTGTACATATGCATGCCACAAGTATGTAAGTCAAATGGCTTTTGGTTCATGTATCACCTCATGGCTACTGACCTCGTGCATTTTAGCACTGCAGCAAATAAAGGTGCACCATTTGCAGTGAAGTTGATTAAAAGCTAAGCTAAGCCCCCCAGCCCTGCTGATAGCTCCCTCTTGACCTGTGATGTAGAATTCAGGGGTCAGGATTTGCTTTAGTCAGAAAAATCTCCCTCGTGAATGGGTACTTTTAAGTAAGACATTTCTACTTCTTTAAAAGCCTCATCAGTCACTCATACCAGATGCTGGGGGAAGGAGGGGCACAACCCAAAGCCACCATGCAATTTTTGGCTACGTCAGGAGTCTAGGACCTCATAAGCATCATTCTACAGTAGCACACATGAACCTTCTGCATGGAGGCTGAGGGACTTCCCAGCAAGGGCAGGCATAGAGATGATCAGCTTCAGAAGCAAAACGTTGGCTTTGGAGAGGTATCTGTGGTCTTTCAGCCTCAAATGAGCCAGATCTAAGCATGCCTGTGTCTTTCTATGCTTACAGAGAAAGAGGAGGCAGCCCTGACCTCCCTGCACTGCTCTTCTAGCTAAAGAAAATGCAGCTGGAGTACTGCCAGGTCCATGCAGCATTAAACCCACCTTTTGAGTCACCCTTTGGTGAGCAAGTTTAATAGTCTGGTACCTTCTCCTTCTGTTTGGCTAACACTGAGACCTTTGTTGACCAAAACTTCCAGAAAAATAAGGAAAAATCTTGATGCTCTTACATACACTGCTATATTGGCATACAAGAAAATCAAGATATTTTGCTTTTTAACATGTCTACTCAAAACATCTGAAGACAGAAATACAAAATTGAAGACGGAAAAACAAAGCAAAACCAGAACAGATGTCAAGGAGTTAATGAAACAACCAGATTTACTCATCCAAGAGTTGTGGATTAATAACATATTTGGAACCTACTCCCTACTGATACTTGAGCAGTGCAGGTAAAGACAGCAGAGATTCCAAGCAGATAAAAAAGGGGGAGAAAAAAAATCTCTTTTTCCTTGATTACTTCAAAACATTAGCCCAAAATTCAAACTTGCGACTGAAAGAATGGATGGGCTCAGTGGGAAACCACTAATCTACTTTTGACTATTGCTGAGCGCTACAGTAAAACCCAAGCAACCAGTACACAGCTACTTAAGAGGCTGCATTCACAAATTACAAGTCCTTCATCCCCAGTGCTTCTACAGCAGGGGTCACATGGATTCAGCTGACTTCTGCTGCTGTGAAAACTTACTAAAAACCTGTCAGATGTGCCACTCTGAGATAAAGAATACCTCCTGAAAGAGTGAAGATGGGAAGGCAAGGTTCCTATTAGGCTCTGAAGAACACCTCTGGGCATGTGGCATGGAAGAAGATAAATCTCTGTATCAGCAATAATGAAAAGCCCAGGACATTTTCTTCCGTACCATCACACCTAGGGAAATCCCCCTCTCTTTCTGTGACAGGCCAGCAAGTGGTAATTTATTGAAAAGCTGAGGTGATGAAAATACAGCATTCAGTTCAGCACTCCATCTGTAGATCCCCAGGGCAAGGTCTTTGTAGAAGAACCATGAAGGACTGGTTTCTGGATCAAATGAATGGCATTAGTGTTTATCTGCTGTTTTGTTGCCAGGAGGAAGAGGAGCCCAATGGCACTGGTCAGTTGAGAAGGCAGCATCTGCACATCACTACTGAATAGTGCAAGTACTGACAGATGGTGCAGTGGGGCAAAGCAAAGGGGGAAAACAAGGAAGGTAAATAGCAATAAGAACTCATACCTGTCTGATTGCTGCAATAAACCGGAGAGAAAGAAATGTCATCAAGGGCGACGTAACCTCCCTTGGCACTATTGAAAGCAACTTCAAATATTACCTGAAAACGATAATAATTTGTTATTCAGCTACCATATACACAGCAATAATTTTGGCACACATCTTCATATTACACAATTCTGATCAGATGTCCCAGATGTATTTCAGGGCATCTCAGACAGCACTGCAGGTGTCAGGACAAATGAAATTGTATCACTTATTAGGAATATAAATCAGAGCCTGACCCTGGCACCAGATCTTTGCCCACTCAAGGTCAAGGAAAAATCAAGGGGAACATAACTCTTCTGCTGATTTACAAAGCATCAGTTTTAAAGATGCAGTAAGGCTACTCTCATGATACCATACAGAGCCAGTATTCAGCCTGTATTGACTGTCTGTATTGACCAGAACTCCAAAGCAGCCTAATTATTACTGTATCTAGAATCCATCTGGATCAAGACCTAAAAACAAACTGTGAGGATTACTCTGATGTTCCAATATTAAGCTTTACTGTTTTCTCTAAACATCCTCAGATACGGAAACCCATTCCTTGGCATCAGCTGGCAGGGAAGATTTCCTTTAAAAAATTTAGTTAAGAACCAGAAAAGCTATTGCTGTGTTTTGTTTACCACAAAAATCAAACAGTGTTTGTACTTAGTCATTCCCAAGGGACATCATTTCCTCAAGTAAGTGGAGGACAGTCCGTAACTCTTGAGGAAGTGTCTTAAAAATCCTTTTAAGTATCAAAGCTCTGAGTTACAGGAAAACTTAGAGAAAAGGCCTAAACCACAAAGCAACCCCAGGGACAAAACAAGGATGTAAGGACAAATGCTTCCACAGTGAGATCCTGTTCAGTGAAAGCAATGCCCGTGATGTCTCGCCTAGGGATGGGAGAGCTGTGAAAGAATCATGAGCCATCTCCTTTAGCTGGATGAAACAAAGAGGAAGACCCTCTTGAAGAAACTGAAGAAATTATATGCAAGGTTTAGTCTTACTTCTGTAAAGTGATCTCTAAAATAACGACTGTGTTGGATTACATAAAAATTCCTGGAGCAGAATAAAGGCCCATCTAGCCCGGTGTCTTGCTTCCAGCAGAGCTCCCTATAGAAAGAACTGAAGACAATGACAAGTTGTCAGTTCTTCTTCCCTTACATTGCATTCCTGATGGATTCTTTCTTTCCCATTAATTTGTCTAATCAGTTTTTGAAATTATCAGAATAATGGTATCCATAGTATGCTGTGGAAGTGAGTTCTACAGTTACGTGATGTAGGAAAAAATTCTCCCTTTCATTTATTTTAAAACTGTTACCTGATAATTAAGAATTTGGAACAGCAAATTATGAGAAAAATGGAACAGTTAATATTTTCTGTGTCATTTATGATTTTTATGAACTTCTACCATATTCTACTTCAGTGATTTTTTTTTTACAGACTGAAAACTGTTACTTCATTAATTTATAAAAAATTCATCCATACTTTTGATTACCCCCATCTCCCTCTTATAGATCTAGGATATTCTTTTTTAACTGAGAGAGTTGGAGCTGCATACTCTGCTGAACACAGGGGTACTCTGTGTCTTCATCCAGTGGTACAACATCCTCTGATTTGCTGTTTATTTCACTATAGATAGTCTCCAACATTCCAGATGGTTTTATGAATACCATTAAGAACTGAGAGGATATTTTCGCAAAATTAACCACCGTAATGCCACGCTCTGAGCAATCATTAATTATTTTCCGTCTATAGCACTAGGACTGTTTTTCCCCTTGCATGTTACTTTATTGACTAAGTAATTCACTTACCATTCCATATTATAAGACCTTATCAGATCAAATCTCCTTTCCCATACCATTTGAAGTCTGACAATTCAAACGGATGACTTAATCACTAACTTTACAAAGCATAAAAGGACTATATAATATCTGATGAAAATTAGCTTTACCCCTAGCAATTTCTGAAAATCTGCAGGCTTACGGTGAATTAATAAATAACCTATGTGGAGTTAAACCAAGTAGAATGAAAGCCAATTTATTTGCAATCCTACTATTAGAAGTATATATATATATATATATATATAGGGAGTGAGTATATATATAAAAATTACATACATGTGTATAAAATATGTATCTGTATACATGTAAGTACATACGTATATATATAACACATATGCAGCTTACTCCAATCTTCCAAGATATTAGATATAAGAATATATATTTTACATATATATATAAAGATGTAAGGCACATATATGTGTATGTGTATACACACACACACATACATATATACACATATACACATATATATATACACAAATTTTTATATGAGCATGTGCATTTTTTTAATGCATATATACATATATATATAAAAATGTTTATTGAACTCTTCTAAGTTTTGGATTTTTTTCAGTAAACACTACAGAATAAAAAATTCAATTTATTTCTGATACTCTTGAAATTAACTGTAGTAACCATAAAGAGCTGGTTTTCACATCTACAGACTACTGTACTATTAGGGCCCAAGTCTGGACTCTGTCTCGTGAAAGCACAGAAAGACTAAATTTCAGGACTGTATAAGGTAGAGAAAAGAGCTTGAATATTTTTTAAAATTTTTCTTCTGCAGTGGGAGGCATGCATTACTTTATGATACTCAGCATCCTCAAAAATGGATCATCGAGTCACAGAAATATGGGATTGTGAGAACACTGACATTATTAAGAACTGAAAGATCTCATGTTAGTAGGACCCTACAACACCCAAGGTATTCTGTTCAAGCATTTCACCACCAGACTTCAACTCTGCTGAAAGGCAAGCACCAGTATGGAAAGTGATTCCTCCTTGACCCTTATGTAGTGGATAAAGGAAACAACAGATCACCAGCACCCTTATTACCATCTTTCGGATACTGGATGGCCAATGCCATGTTCCCAGCTTGGCCTGAGTCAGCACTGATGTCTGGTGCAACCTGAAAGCCACAGCTGGACTGTACAGGAATGATTGCTTTACCTCCACAGGGTACAGTGCATTGAAGTCAACTTCCGCTAGTGCCCAGTCCACACTCAGTGCACTGTCTGTTTTCCAGATCTCTTCATAAAAGCCACTTGTGTCTCTCAAGTAAATGGTAAAAACAATGCTACTCTCCTGCTTTAGTTGATAATAAAAAGATAAGCAGCCAGACATCGGGGCTGTCGTCTTTGGTGAGATTAGCTGGGCCACTTCCTGAAAATGTTTGACGTAAACAGAGTCCACATACATGTAGTGACCTAAAAGTATAAAAGAAACTTGGTAGAAGGACATTCTTTAAAGGACACCATTTACAAGAAGTATCAGGAGATGGGCAGGGACTTAGACAAGCATCTCTGTGACCTGGACAACGATGGTTGATTTCTAGGAAATTTTAGTAATTCCATGAAGTTCTTTTTTTTCCTCTCCTTTCCTTCTATGTACAACCCAAAGCTGTTTGGCTAACATACCACTGGCAAAACACTCAGTCTCAGCTCTTTCTTCAGTCTTTATTCAAGTCCTTTATATCGAAGAAAGTAATAACTTTTCTGAATTTTGGGAGCTGTTCCTAAATGGAGAAAACTGCTACAACTGAGTAAATTCCCTGCCTCCCAACAGCTCATCATAGTATTTACTCTTCCTCCAAGTGCAACTTTTACTAAGGCAACACAAGTAAAGGAACAAGACTATAAGCCATGTGTTTCCTCATGTTTTACTCAGCATGTATCTAATGAATTGGCAAACAAACTTTATTCTGTCCATTTCACTGCTTGTATAATTCTGCTCAGTCTATCCAAGATTTGGTTTATAAATGTTTTACCTTTACTGAATAGACTGGGTTTTTTGGTAAAATCCTTAAAAAAGACTTTTGGGAGATGTTAATAAACAGAAAAATGCATCACAGATTAGTAGATTCCCTCCCCCTTCAAAGTCAATATGAACTGCAGGATTTTCAAAGGGTACAGCTTCTTAGACTTTGACTTTGGGAGAGCTGTCTGGATTTAAACAGGGCACATCCATGTGCACAGAAGAAAAACGCATCTGGTTTTTCTTATTCTGCACTCTCAGAAATACAGCACCAAACAATATCAGTTGATGAATGGAAAAATGGTTCTTCACAAGTAGAAAACTTAGAGGAGAATGACATGTCAAACTGACAGCATGCTTCGGCATGGACACTGCAGACTGTGCTGTTAGGTTTGTATCTACACCGCTATGTTAATTATCTAATTGTGTTCTCAAACTTGGAGATGTCATTTCTCGCTTCACACCAGTGGAAGGAAGGGAAAGGGCTTGCTTGGCTTTGGGTCTCCTCCAGCCTGCCCAATGCCAGGGGACTGGTGACACTTCAGCAGTACTTGCCTGAGAAGTGCTGAGCTTAATTTTTGCTCTGCAGTTTTACCACATTTCATAGCTTAATTATCATCTCCCTGTCTTGATATACATTCATAGCCCAGCTCTCGCAAAAAGAAGGCTCTTCCATGACTTGCTGCTTCTCAGGCTCTTCGCAGTCGATGGTCAGCAGTGAGGGTTTGGTGTGAAAAAGAAACACTGCAGCTACAAGAAAACAGATCCCTCCCAGTTGGCAGCATTTCCTACCACATACAGTACTTTATAGGTAAAGTTGTCTGCTGTTGGACATTGTGGTGAGTTAAAGTTCCATCAAAATTTTATCAGCATTTAGGTGCCATGGGGTGATGTAGGGACGGACTGACACTCTGTACTCAACTCACACAATTGTGAACTAAATAAAAAAGCACAGCGGCATGAGTTAAGGGAAGAGGATCAACCCTGCTTTTCATGATGTGATTCCTTGCACTGTCACAAGCATCACAATGTCGAAGATGAACAGTGTGATGCAGCAGCCAGATCTGACCGTCACCTACTGTGGTACTTCATGAAACAGTACATCAAAGGCTTAGATATGCTCCAAACCTTCTCTATGACTACATAAAATGTTCTCCTCTCAACAAGGTGGCCGGGACAAGTATTTCGTACAGGGCTGAAAATGCTTTAAGTCTTTGCAGCATTCTGCCTCCAACAGACTGTATTAACAGCACCATATTTGACTGAAAGATGCAATTTAACCTGAGATTCTCCAAACATGTTTCAATCCCTTAGCTCTCCTACTTAACTTTCCCACTAGCCACTGGAAGAAAAACCCCTGCCAGATGTACAGAGCAGCAGTACAAGATTTTAAAACTTACTGTGGCTCATACTTTTAGAATCCACAAAAAGATGAAATACATCCAAAATTTTATCCTTATTTTGAGTAATTTTGAGTAATATTACACCTAGCAAAGGGTGTAACAAAGTTATTATAAAACTTACAGGAAACATTGTGTGAACTTCTGTAAGTTCTCCCATCCTCTTCTAATCCCCTTTTTCACATAAATCATTCTTACCCCATCCAATGCCAGAAGAAAAGAAAGAACTCACATAAGAATTTGCAGTATAAGAGTAATACGTGGATAAGAGACTCAAATTTTCCACTATACTTCTGTCATACATTCACTGCTTACCCAGTTCGCTGTTAAGTGTGTGGTCTTTGGGCAGGATAGACTGAGAATTGCGAATGTTTCCTCCACCAACAAACCAGTTGACATTGGGGTTCCAGCGGTTCACAAAGCCACAAAGATGATTTTCTTCAAAGTCACATTCTGCAATTGCAGACATCATCAGCTGAGTGCACACATTTTCATTACAGAAACTGGAAGAGAGGTGGTAACTAAGCACTGGCATCATTACATATGGCCGTGCAGAGAACACCCGTATTTATAAAACTGGAGACAGCACTTAGCTTTAATAAATGGAAGCAAACCTAGCCACAATTTTGCATCAGTTTTTGCTAAAATTTTTATTTCCATCCTGTTTGGTCCTATCAATCTTTTCATTATTTGGCAATATGGGACTACTGTAATTCAGAACTAAATAAAATAATATAAAGTATTTCACTTCATAGTATTAAATAGTGAGAACAGAGCTTCCGCTTGTAAATCACAAATGGCTAGAAGCAAAACAGGACTAGTATTTCATAGCAGTAATGAGACTGCTTTGTTTCCTTCACAGAGCCAAATAATTGTGACAATTCAGTTGGACTCCACCAGAGCTCCCCAGAAATACCAAGGTCTCCCAGCCTCGTAGCCACTGACATTTCTGAACTTCATTAGCGGTTTGTGGCAAATGTCACGAGGAAATAGCAGTAAGTGTAAATATCAACAGTTTTGACTCTGCAGCCTGCAATATGCCACTGTAAGGAAGCATGAGCAGGCAGACAGCAGAAATAAAGTCACAGTTGTTGTGTCTAATATTTGCAGCAGTCTAGTTTTATGAAAAGATAACACTTGTTCCTCCTTGAACAATAAACAGCTTTAGAATGAATTATTGCATGGGAAATGTATATATATAGATATATATCTCAGAGACGGGTGAACAAGAACACGTATCAGTGTGCAACCTTAGCTTAAAAAATATCTGTATCAAATATGGTAGCCTGCTTTTCCATAGGGAAAAAGACATTGTCTTTTTTCTAAACCCAGACTTTGAATTCAGTTTTAAAACTGCCAACAAGGGTTTTTTTTTTTCTATGCAGAGAATATGGGAGCTGAACAGACAGTACTTACCAATACAATATCCAGGAGTTATTTTAATTTCAAAAACTGCTATACTGGCAGATTTATCTTGTCCCATTTCACCTTCCAGTACAATCTGCACAATATAAACCAAACTGTAAATTTACCATTTCAGTATTTCCATTATCACCCTAGACATTTAAACAGGATAAACACAAGAACAAGTTAAATTTATCGTGGGGGCACTCATCATTCTTACAGTCAGGAGAGGTGTTTTTGCTGGAAGAGCTTGGCAGAATGTGTTAAAGACAGAGTCAAAGCCCTTCCTTGAGGACAGAAGGCACACTGAAGGACAATGAGACAAGGCCAAAAAATCCCACACTTCATATAAGAGTATGGGACTCCAGATTCCTCAGCTGTGGCTATACAGGATGTTACTGTGAGAGATGCGATGTGATGGGTTTTGGGTAGAAATGCTCTCCTCTCAGCTTCTGACTCCTCCCAGAAGGAGCTGCAGACCCCAGACCTGGGAGGTCCCATATCTGCTGCAGGATGCCAGCAGCTCTGCAGGGCTGCCATCAGGTGAGACATTCTTACCACATGGTCCAACTGGCCATGCTTTCCTGTGAGCCGTGCCACGTGTTCACTGGGAAGAACACCGACTGACTGGCTCAGGACAGCTCTGCTCACTGATTTTAGGGATAGAGGGGTTGGCTGACTCACATGCTGCCAGCCCTAGGGTGCCCTATGCAAAGCATAGGGCCCAGAGTGGAAATGTTCAAAAAGCAGTCCGTATACCCCAACACATGCAACCAGAAAGCTCATGGCATGTTTTAAAACTGGCCTTACCTTGTACTTCTTTGTGCTGTTCATTAAATCTAAGCTGGCTATGAGCCAGCTATCTGAAGGCTCCTTGGCTGACCATAGCAAACGATCAAAGCTCTCTCCTTCCCGCCTCAGGTACAGGTTGAGCCTTGTAGGATCAGGTGAAGTCTCTGAAGACATTGCTATCTGATAAATCAGTCTGACACAGCTCCACTCCTCAGAGTACAGCTCAGGGCTGGAAAGCACTGCTTTCTCACCCTCATAAGATGTATCCACAGAAATGTAATGTCCTGGAACAGACACACATCAGAATAATAAATGTCAGAGGCTTTGCTTTTGCATCCCTGGACAAAAGTACTTATTTATAAACGAATGGTTGTTCTGGGGCTAGGTCAGGAGATTGAGACCACCACTCACTTGTTGAGCAAGTTATTTAACCTTTTGGTATCCCACTATACCCACACAAATGTGACTTCATGTGCCTCTCAGCATTTTTAATCACTATTTTTAAGTTATCAGAAATCTTCAGAGAAAGATATTACATCAGTGTAAAGCAGATTATTAAGTATTGCCCTCCAGAACTGATAGCTGTAGACAGACAGTTTGATCAACAAGATAATTTACACACGCAGGAATACGCTGCAGGGATATTTGGTTGGTTTACAGATCAAAACTTTTTAACTTCAGTTTTTGTGGTGGCTTGAGCCCAGAGGGCAACTGAGCACCATGCTGCTGTTCACTCACCCCTTCCCCTTCAGGAATGGGAAGGGTAAAATAAAGCAAAAGGCTCAGGATTTGCGATAAGGACAGAGAGAGATGACTCAACCATTATGGTCACGACAAAAGATGGGCTTGTTAGGGGGATAAAAAAGAACATCACTTTAATTCAAACACTAACAACAACACTACTCAACAGAGTGAGGCCGGGAGAAGCATTACCGCATCTTAAAAACACCTCCCCCTACATATCCCTTCTTCCTGGGCTCAGCTTTGCTCCTGATCTCTCTACCCTCTCTCCACAAGGGGCGCGGGGGGGCAGGGGATGGGGGTTATAGTCTGTCTGCCACTCCTTCCTCCTCAGGGAGAGGACTCCTCAAATTCTCCCTTGCTCCAGCATGGTGTCCCTCTCATGGGAGACATTCCTCCATGAACCTTCTCTGTCGTGAGTTCTTCCCACTGGCTGCAGCCATTCCCATGCTGCTCGACATGGGTCACCCCCACATGTTGCAATCCTCCCAGCACCAAACTACAACAGCCAGGGCTTCTTCTTCCCATGGGGTCCCAGCCTTCTTCAGCTGCAGCACCTGCTCCAGCATGGGGTCCTCCACAGGCTGCAGGTGGGCATCTGCTCCACCGCAGACCCCCATGGATGGCAGGGGGGCGGCCCTGCCATCTTACCACAGGATACAGGGGAGTCTCTGCTCCTGCACACCTACCCCCCTTGCCCTCCGTTCTTTCACTGATCTAGGTGTTTGCAGAGGTCTCCTCCTCACAACTCCTCCCAGGTTCCCCTTCTTAAATACGTTATCACAGAGGTGCAGCCACTGTCACTAATTGGCCTGGCCTTGGCCAGAGGTGGGTCTGACTTGGAGCTGGGGGAGCTTTGAGAAGGTTCTTCCAGAATCTACCGCTGTAGCCCCCTCCCCTGCTGCCAAAAAGCCCCATCACAAAAACCCAACACATTTTTATAATTTAGATTTTGAAACAATACATAAAAAACTTCTAAAGCATTTCCGGTTTCAAAGAAGAAAACTAGAAAGACACGCTTAAGTGGTAAAACAACCATGTACAAATCTGCTGCTGCAAAAAAAGTGCTAAATGTAAAGCTACATTTAAATGTATCAGCAGTCTCAATGGGATTATTTCAAAATTACTCTCTGGATGGATATTTTAGGAGAAGGACCTAAAGCATAGCCTTCTCTGTAAAAACAAAAGAAAGGATGCAATGGCAACCGTGAAAGGATGCGTGAGGAGGCCAAAAAATGCCAAGGAAACAACATGTAAAAGAAGCAACCAACAGTAAATAAATCACAGTGAAACAGAAGTCTGGTCCCGGAGACTTTACCAACACAACAAAACCAAGATCAGGAGAGCAAAATGGGATACAGAAGTCAGAAAAACCTGGAATGCAGCACCAGAAACAAGTGAAACAGTGAGAGAAAGAAAATTTTTAAAAACCCAGGAAAACAACAAAGCAAGCTAGGGCATCCATATCTGAAAGATTATCCTACAGTCAATCTGGAAAATCATCCTTCTAACCTAGTAGCAATGTATATCAGACAAATCCCATTCCTAACACTAATTCTCAGTAGCCAGGCTGCAAGCAAGGGTGTAAATACTATCAGGGACTGTGTCAAATTAGCCCTTCACCCAGCAGCACATCACACCTATCCCCTTTAGACTTCTCAGAGCATATATTTCTTCCTCTTTAATCTCATTTCACTTGACCACAGAGCTTGTCTCAGTTTCCACAAATATGTAAGCACTTGCTTAACTTGAACACATCAGCAGTCAGACTGATATTAAATATATTGCTTCCCTTTGAAGCACACCCTCCCCTCCCAAATCCTGCCTGCACCCTGGCTGCTTCCCAGGAGCCCCCCTATTGCCTTTTCAAAAGTATTCTCTCTGATGTGAAAAAAATCATCTCTATGAACAGTCACAGCCTGCCCCTCCACAAAGGCAAAGAGCAGGGACTGATTTGATCTACAAGGTTCCCAAAGTCTTCTCTCATACACGCCCTGGAAGATGCCAGGAGCAGGCAGCAGCTCTGACAACACCCGAATCCTTGGGCAGTGGGTATTACAGCAGCCCCCTGCATCGGCTCTCTCTCTCACCTGCAAAAACTGCAAAACAACCCGATTGTACTGTACATTTTTGTTTAGCAGATGTAAGACAAATGACTGCTACTTACTTAGGGGGTAGATGAAGCCCTAAGCAGTATAAGGGGCTGTGTAAATATAGAAAAGCTTCGTTTTCTTTCCCTTTTTAGGGAATGGATTTCTTTTTTCCTCTTAACATAATTTCTCTTTGTATCTACTGTCTCTTGGAGCAATATACAAAATCACTGGTTAAGTATCAGTAACTTGTTACTGCAGCAGCATATGAATGAAAAATAAACGCAGGAATGAATATTTTAAAATAGACACCTAATGTGCCTGCCAAATACTTAAATCTGTAAAATATGGATGCATAAAACATCCACCTGCATACAGATAACCAGTTAGTTCACAAGAGTTATCACTCACAGTATTTATTTGCTGGTATGTGCTACTCTAAGGTATGCCTGCTTTTCCATATGCATGGAGGATAGAGGGAAATCACCAACGCTCTAATAGAAAATTGAATGCTTCTCACATATTTTAGTTGATGTAAGTGGCAATATTCAGTTCAGATGAAGAATCTGTGTTTTTAGACTCGCCTCAATTTGGATCATTTTGCTTACAAAGAAACCTACAATTCAGAATCCACGCCTGGCAATTTCAGTTTAGATTTGAGCCCTATTTTTGTCTGTACTTCATGAGAAACTCCATAGGAAACAGAGCATTCTTATAATATTCATCTTTTTTTCCCATGAAATAAATTAGTGTCGACACAGGAAAACACAATCACAAGAAGACCTCAAATTACCAGCTATGAGGCTTAAGTGGCTGCCTGGCTTTAAGACTTAATTATAAGTAGACTATGGTTCTTCTACAAAAATAGTGATTTAAAAGAGAAAGAAAACCTCTTGGAGTTTCCAATTGAGATGATTATTTTACTATAAACTTGACTCAGAGTTCTCTGCTTGCTGTACACTTGCTTTCGCTTGTTCTCATTCCCCACTGATAGGAGAGCAAAGACCATGAACTCTCTTTTTAATCAGGGTTTTTTTTTAGTTGCTTTAAAAAAAAAAATTAATTTGACCTATTCATTAAGTCTTCAGAAATGTAGTGCTCTCACCCCCAACCTGTTAATAATTTTAGCATCTTCTGGAAGTTTAAATGTGTAATTTGCTCCACTGTAATCAATGGGAGCACTGATAGAGAGCTTTATGTGTAAGTTTAAATGCTTTGCTTATCAGGATGGGGGAGCCTGGCACTTTGCAGCATCAAGCACAGAAAATGCTAATATTAAACTGCTTCCAAATGAATGTTGGCATTGATTAAATGGCCTTTATACTAAACTGTATTTCAGTAATAGCAACAACATGTACCATTGATGCAGAAAGGAAGGTCTCACAATGCAGACCTCAAGGACTGACACAGAGCAATTGTGAGGGCAAATCAATGGGAAGAGAGGGTTCCTTGGGGTAAAGAAGCAGACAACTTTCCACACTTCTTTGTTGGAGTAACAGAAGGATATTGAGCAGTCTATCGAGAATTTGGTGAATGCACAGTGCTGTAGCCTGAAATCTCTCATTAAAAATGTAACATGCAGCTTTGTTTTCCAGCATGCCACATGACTTTTCTCAAAATCCTCCTCCAAATGCCCACAGCACTTAATTTATAGCAGTCACTCAGGAATTATTAAGAGAGGACTACTCTTGAAAATTGCAGGAAAGCAAAAGAGAGGTAGTCACAGAATGCCAGGAAAAACCTTATGACACAGTAACACAAACATAGAGTTTCTGGCAATTACTTGCTCAGAGGGCAGATACAGCCCTAATCAGTATAAGGGGCTGTACACATACTAGAAAGCTGAACTTTCTTTCCATTTTTGGGGAATGGCATGGAGTTTTTCCATGATGATGAAGACACCATACAAGCTTCTTCACACATGACAAAAGCCAGGGACCACTAACTACTACCTTTGATTGCTAACAGCTAGCAGTTCCCTGGTGAAAGCAAACACCTACAGCCAGAAGAGATGGGAAAAAGGGGACTCTCAGATGTGTTTCCCTCACCACTCACTACTGAGGCTGGTGAGTAATGTACTTTTTACTCACATTCCTATAATGACTTTTTTGACTCCTGTGGAACTTCACTGACTTCTCCTAGACAGCTGAATTGAACTGTACAGGACCAAGCATGTTTTCATTTTACATTACTCCATGTCCAAGCAAAATACTGAGCCCAGAGGCGACTAGGAGCCAGTGTTTCAAACCTATAGCCCTCAACACAGCTAAGCACTGCAGTGGTTAAGACTCACAAAATGATACCTTTAAAATACTTCTGTATGCATGTCTCTTCTCTTGCCGCTCTAATAAGCAGTTCCATACAGAGTCCCTCTCAATTACAGTTGGTGATGAGTCATACACTCAAATTTTCCAAATTTTTTTTTTTTTTTATTTACTTACCAGATAGTCATCAATAAATACATCAGTCAGCAGTGTTTGTATCAATGGCTTAGGGAAAAGGGGGTTGAAACCAGCAATACTACTTTTTCCCAAATGCAATGCAGAAACGACCCTGATTGCTTCCTCTGTAAATAACACAAGACAAAACGCCAGATACTGGCTAATAGACTAAACTAAATTCTGTTGACAAAATGAAAAAAAAAACAACAACTGGGATAACTAAAATAAGAAGTTAGCTTTTCAATTATATACTTTCACTGTAAACATTTGGAAGAGTAACCACAGACATGTTAGATCCTTTGTGGGGTTCGTATCTGACACAGCTGTTCATTTAGTTCAGCAGCAGTGCAGCTTTACGAGAAAAACTACATATAAGCAGTGAGCTCCAAGAGAAATAGTATTAAGGAAATATGAAGCGGAAAAAGTCTGGGAACTTACATTTCATTAAGTACTCATTTATACAGAAAATTTGCAAGAAATATCTTGAAGTTTCCAGTCACGTTTGGATTTTCTCTGTACTTCCCATACAGAAACAGGAAAGCATATTACCAGGGGTTCTTAGGACAAAAATTGATCTAATGATACCTTCTCTGGAATCTCAGTGTCTGGATTTTTGGGCTGTGGCTTCAGGGTTTTTTTTTTAAAAATATTCTACTGCCATTAAAAAAAAAGAAAACAGAAAGGCAGCAAAGCAGTTTATTTTTCACAACGTGTTAAGCCTTCTTCCATCTCCAGGAACAGTTAGTTAAAAATATTAATGGTACAGCCAGAGAAGCGTCATTTTGCAAATGAAGTTCGCACATGGAGGTCATCCCTGGGTACAGATGAGATTTATATGAAGGTTCAGAGTTTGAGTTAAGAACACAGAAATTCTACCAGCTATTTCATATGAGGTTTTGGGTGAACGTAGGAGAAGGCTTGTGGCACTGAATATAAAAACTTCAGACTCAACACTCCACTTTTCATTCCATTTCTTTTCAATAGAAAGCAAACTTTTCAACTAAAGTGGACTTCTTCTGCTGGAAACTTGGCTTGAAAAACACTGTGTGAACCAACATTAAATCTGTCCTATCTAAAAAGTTGAGGTTTCTGAAAAAAATTCTTTCTCTAATCAGGAACAGTCACTATGCAATTTAGTAAGGTTTTTTGGAGGGAAGAGGAAGAGTTGGAGGGTGAGGTGGGTTTTTTTCAAATTTTTTTAGGCAATGTCTTAGGAGAACAAAAAATTGCATGAGCAAGTGACTTTTCAATGGGAGGGAAATGTTTTGCCCTACAATTCCATGAAGAAAATAAAAGAAATCCCAAAACCTATCAAACACAAAAAAGCTTGCATAAATATTTCAGCTAGGTCCATAATACTGTGCTGGGATTAGAGAATCAGCTCAAACTGCAACTACAGTGGCAATTTTTAATTAGAAGTCAAACGAATGCAGTTTGGAATACTTTAATAAACTTTCAACCTACAAGCAGAGAGCAGTTACCAGAGCCAGAGGTCTCTGCAGCAAGTTTTGGTCCAAGAAGCCTTAAAAGCTAGGTAGCATGGGGCTAAAGGGCATGGAGCCCTCTCCCAATTGGCTGCAGGTGGGGAAGGTCCCCTCTGGGCAGTCTTGGCCACAGTGTCACCTGACGCACATCAAGAGCCACCAAGACCTCTTGTGTGAGCAAAGGTCTCTTGGTAGCAGCAGTGCATCCCAGACAGCCAGAGAAAGAGTCACCTCTGACCACTCCTGCTGGACCCGAGGAGGAGGTCCGTCCACCAACCCCTGGGGAGGTCTTCCCCACAGCCCCCTCTCCAACCTGATCTGGCAGATGGGAAAATGTGGCAACAGCGGAGCTGGTGTTTAGCTACCTCCCCTTGGCCCTCAGGAGACTTGTGGCAGCAGTTTCTCTCCCACATGGACGGACACATGCATGACACACACAGGGCTGTGTGGCAAAGCCTGGCCCACATTAATGAAGTTAAAGGCTCAGCCTCAAAACATCCAGGGTGGTGCCACGATTAAAGCTACTTGACCCCACAGGGCATAATTGGTATTTTTATTCCCATCAAGCCACACATTATTTCTGGTAAACCATTAGATTCACAACAGGAGAACTGCATGCTATATGCTAGGACCGATTAGTGTTGTCATCATAGGAAAAAACTTTCTGGTCTTTAAACCTCCTCATCTACTCTGTGGTTTCTTAAAAGCAAGTCTGTGAAAATAGCTAAGAGATGGAGAAGCAGGAGGTGGTCTGTGTTTGTTGTCTGCAGTGGCTGACATGCACAGCTACTGACAAGGCTTTTCCTCCTCTTGTGTATCTACAGGGGCACCTCAAGTACAGCTGTCACCTTTCTGCAGCAAAAGCCAGTGGTCCTGCCTGGCCGCTGCCAGCTGCCCAAACACTGCTCATTGCCCAGGCAGGGAGGGCACCTGAGGACCTGGTTAAATCTGCTCCTGTGCTACTCTCCTTCTTCAGAGGGAACAAAGGGGTTTCCAGGCAAGATTCACAAAGCTGAGTAGTATTTATTGAAAACAAAAGCATTTTGTAGAAAAGCACAGCCTCGGGCAATGAGCACCCAGGCAGTCACAGACCTTCCTCTTACTGGATGGACAGCACTGACAAAAGGAGCTCCCCCGGCAACTTTCTCTCCAGCTCACCTTAATTTACAAACGGAGTCTCCTTCCAGGGACCGAGATTTATCATTTGACCCTTTGTTTGCCACAGCCACCAGACCGGGCCAGAGAGTTCCTGCTTCCCAACGGGGATGAATCTTCAAAGGCTCCTTTCCCAGAGGACGTCTTGGGTTAAGTACCAGCTCCACTTCCTGTCCCCTCCTTTGCTCCCCCAGCAAGTTCAGAAATAGAGTTGTTGGCAAGCCAGTCAAAACCCATAAAAGTTACACAATTAGCCCCGAAACACCCTGTGACTGCAGCATCTGGTCACATCTACTACTACACTGGCAAAGCCTTCCAGCCTCAATCCACCAGCGTGCCTGTGAAAGTCTGGCAAAGGTCCAGCTCACACTGCCGTTTTCTGTTTCTGATTTAGAGGAGTTGCTCCACTGCACTGGGGAAGCTTGAACTTGTAAGAGCTATGTGGCAAGAGCTGGGTTCTCTCCCAAGATCCTTACATCATCCACCAATTACACCAGATCTTCTGGTCGCTCCAAACACAAAGCATGTGGGGTTTGTCTTCTTTCACAACGACCTCACAGATTTTTATACAATTTTCAAGTTTTCTTTCTGCTTGTTCCAACCAACCCATTAGTCCCAGTGAGCTGTTGTTCAGACCACTCAGTTCCCCTTTCCATGCTGTTAATTACATAATTTTAGCAATTTTTTATCTCCTGACACAGAGGCTGTCAGGTTTTTCTCCAGTATCTCTAGTTTTCTTTGCAACAGCTCTTTCACAAAGCCATCGTCATGACTTCTATCAGGTGGGTTACCTGAGCATGATGTAGGTAAGATCTGGAGACAAAAGATTCTCTGCTGTGAATTTCTGAATTGGAAATAATTTAGAAAAGCCTTTTATTTGTTCTTTGGCATCCTATATCAGTTTCCATTGTCCCCAGTGCACGGGGAATATTAAAGATAAAAAACAGATAAAGTAGAAATCATCAGACATCTATTTGTTCACAATGCTCATCTCTTTCATTACTATCTCTATCTCTTTGCTAAATCATGTTTCCAGCAGGATCAAGCACACAGAGCACTGCAATAGCTGTTCTAGCACACTTGCTTGTCCAACTGGCAGAGTGCATCACAGGGCTGCCTTCCTTTAGCAAAAGAATATGAAATTTCACTCCTACAGTATATCCTTGCATTATGTTGTCTATTTACTTTGTTCATTGTTCCTTTCATTTTTTTTTAATGCAGATGCATGTGGTGTGGTGGAGTATGCCTGTAATATATTACAAGCTCTGTTTTGTACTGTGTACTGAGCATGTCTCAGCCTGCCCAAGGCAAACCTACCCATCCGCAATCCCCACAGCTTTGGCATTTTTTCAAGAAAAATCCATCAGATTTGCAACCCCGACCAAGTTGATGGCCTGCAACCCTCAGGGGAACCAATGTGAGAAAGTTGATGACCCAGATCATGAGACAGGGAACTTCTCATTGTGTCTTAGAAGAGGGTGTTTCTGGGGCCACACTTCTCCTTGGATCAAAGTGACAAGCACAGTCACAGGGAGCAGGAGTTCGACAGAGAGAAAAAGAGATACTCCAACCCAACCTTGATTGGGTTCTGCATGTCAGGATTTCCATTAATCTGGAAGATCATGCTTTTGTGCTTCAAAAGCAAAGAATTCTTGGTTGAGCAACCTCCTTGGTATGCTCCAAAGCAGTTCAACCAAAAGCCCATGGTGCTCATTGTCTAAGCAAAACTCTGAAGGAAAGGAGCACTCAGCCAGGGAAGTGGGAAGACTGGCCCCAGCAAGCAGCGGCCCTGGGAGGGAGAGGACAAGTAAGCCTTGGAGCTGGGGCGAGCAGGAACAAGTCTGTCCAGTATGAACTGGCTAAGGTGCACAAGGGAGTGGGGTCACCCCGTGCAGGGGGGCTCCTGGGCCAGATGCAACACTGCCCTTGGGGAAAGAAGAAAACTCTCAACCAGTAGTCTTCTGGAGTACATCTGCAAACCACAAGGATACACTCAGGGTAAGTTCATAGAAGCAAAACCTTTTTACTACGTGGATCTGCTCTCTCTGCATCTGTCAAATCACTTGGCCTACTGCATTACCCCAAAAACCAGCTCATCTGCCTGAACAGTTGTCTGCCTCTCCCAGCTACATCAGAACAACTCATAAAATATAACCTTTGCCCACAAGCATTCTCCCTCCAAGGAAAGTTCTAAATGTGCTTGGTCTATACAAGTTATATTTACTCTGACACTCACCTGGATCCTAGGTTTTACACTGACTGAAACATCACTCAGTTTGAAAATATCTGAAATATTTATTTGGTTTCACTGGCTTCAGAAGTTGAACTCTGGTGAGTTCAGTTTCCTGCTTTCCAAATTTTACCCTTTTTTTATACCAGGATCATTAGGATGAGTGGCAGGCTCGTGGTGAGCTGATCAGTGATGGCACATCACAAAATACAAGTGGAACTGCTAACAGATGGGTATTTATACCCATGTCCTGAAATAGCTGGTTACAGAAAGTGCCTACAGGTGAGATAATCAGATTGTGATGGGTGCTAGCATTCACCTGAGGGAATCAGCCTAGCTACACCATCAGTTTCCAAAAGCTGTGGGAGGTTGCTGTCTCATAACTTGTTCATCACAGGCTGCTGCTGTGGCTGCTATGTTTACTCAGTGGCCACTCTCGAGTAATCCACTCTAAGCAAGAAAGCGGTTTCAGTGACTCATCTTCTGACCAGCAAGCTTCATCCTGGACCAGGAACATGCAACGGTGAAGATTCAGCATCTGCAAACACAAAACCTGCAGCCAAGGAACGCATCTATTGATGTTGAACATAACAACCACCAGAACCATGGCTAATATTTCCAGTAGCTCTGCAGAACTGCATTCGGCAGTTAGCCACTTCAAAGATCAACACTCGCGGCCTTAATTTACCAGGTATGCTTCTAGGCTTGCAGTGCTGTACGTCATTCCTACCTGGCAGGCAGCTGTTAGGAACTGAAGATGTGTGTGTGTGTACAGACAGACTAAGCCAAAATTCACAAAATTCGAGAACGGGCTTTTTCAAGTGTTTATCCAAATAGCCACAAGTTACATAACTCTAACACATCTCATGCACATTTTAGGGGAATGGAAAGTAGCTGTACCTTTAATCCTGAAATCAACATTTGACCTTGAAGTATAACCTGTGGTACCATCACATTCATTAGGTATTGAATCCCCTACGTCCAGAGATGTTTGCCAAAGGATTTTTCATTCAAGTATTATATAATGCATCTAACTTCCTGACTCTTCCCGTCAAGCAGAAAGTACACTTCAAATGACATGTGCTCGATGGCAGAGTGCATTCATCAGAAGCCAAGCACAGGGGCTCTGGTCATAACCCTACTCCTGCAAGGGAGCTCCTTTTGACAAACATGAATGATGACTTCTGGTTGAGTACTCTTAAACAGAAACTGTTAAAACTGGTAAAATTACACACAAGGTTAATTTCACCACCCAGGAAGCCTGTGAGATTCAACCTATCAAGGCTACTCTAAGCTTTTTTTTTTTCTTCTTCAATTATTACTCTTTATCCCCTTTCGAGTGTATAATTTTAAAAATACTTTTAGAAATACGAAATATTTCATAAATACGAAATTCATATTTAAAATTACGAAAAGGCAGGAATGAGAGCTTGCTTTTTTCTCCAGAAACTTGCATGAACTTATTAACCTCAGAATGACTTTCCATTTTTTTCAGAGATTATAGAAAAATTGCACATTGATAAATTTACTGCTGGTCTCAAAATTCAGAAGATCCCAAAGTATTTTACAGGATGTTGTGGGCCTCTGTGGGGAGGGGCTGATGCTCTATGGCTCCTTCCACTCTGCCTCAGTAGTTGCAATCTCTAGTACCATCAGAAGGAGATTCAGTTGCAGAATTTTGGCTCCAAGCAAGACATTTGGACTTCCCAAAATTACATTTGTAAGGATCACTTGGTATCAAAAGCAAAAGACACCTCCTTGTGCAAACTCCAGTCTAAGGAAACAGGAAGAAATGGATGGCAGAGAATGTTACAGATGTTTAGACATTTAGATTTACAAAACAGTATTCTGCTTTCCACAACGTATCTAATGGCTGACTACAATCAACAGAATTTTGATACATTTTAGCTTCCCTAGACTTTGTGTTTTAATTAAAACAGCCCGTCAAATTTTTCTTTGTGACTGAGTCCCAGTCAGTGAACCACCTTATATATTCGAATTCATCTCAGGCCATCGGATGTCACCCAGAATATGCACTGGGCTCTGCCATCTGTCTGGCCCCATCTACTCCTCACACATATGTCACACCGTGGTGGCCTCTCTGCTTCCCCTCGATAGGCAATGGTAAACAAAGTCCTTCAGGCAGCCCTTTCACATGCTCCCCAGCTGCCCAGGGACACATCATTGCAGATGCTCAGACTTTATTCTTAACACAGGTCCCAGATATTTCCATTCTTTTTCTAAATAACTTTGGAAGTGAAAAACTACTGAAACTTTTGGCAAATTTTAGCACTTACTGCAACATCAGTCCAGTGAATATCCAGTATTACACTCAGGCATTTGCTTGCAAGGACATTTGGCATACCCCAGTTGAGCTGTAAGACACATTTATCAAGAAATAAATAGCACCTGAGATATGAACTGGTCATTGGAAAAAATCTATCAATCTGACGTTGCCAGTTCATGACAGTTTCCTTCAGGATATCTTCAGTGGATCCCATTTTCACTTCCAAAGTAAAAGCTTGTCAAAACCTTCCTAAGTATTAGACTTTATAGGCACCGTGATTAGATTTTTTTTTTTCCCCTAACAGATTATTAGGGCTGTTAGGTCTCATTCTACTTACTTTATGTCCTAAATATCCTAGGGTAATCACACCGACATTAATGAAGTTTAGGTAAATCTATAAAACACCAAGATTAATTTACCTTAGTGCACTTGGGCTGCCAGATCTCACTGGGTACTTAACACTATCCACTGTGAGTGGTCCCCTTGCAAATGGGGTCCCTGATTTACTCCTCAGTATGTAACTAAAGGACCCCAAAAGGCCCCAGCAGATTCGACCCTGCATCCTCCCAGCTGGCTCTTAGTACCCAACAGTGGTCACTGATGGATGCTCATGGAAGAATTAAGTGTAAAACAAGCGCACTGAGATACTGTCAACTGTGCCCTCCCAGTTGCTGCCATTTTTCAGTGTGGAGGACTGCCTGAGCTGTTTGTGGTATCAACTGTATCAACAGATGAACCCAACTGAGCAGCATGTGCTGCATACTTACTCTAAATTAAAAGAAACTATGCAGAAAATAAACCCTGCAGAAATAACTTTGCTCTATCTGCCAAGCTTTGTGTGGTCTTTCTAAAAACAGTCCTTAGTCCAGTTTCTCTGAGAAAGCCTTTTAGTGTCGCATTTGCCATATAGTTCAGAAGTTATTTGAGACAAGGCAAATGCTGGAATGCTTGGAGATGTTACCAAAGTTCATACACTGTCAACAAACACGTTCAGCACTGGTCCTAACACATTTTCTGTGTGTTTATAGTTTCCCCAGGAACAGTGAATTCTCTGCTGGAAAAGTATTTTCTGCAAACACACAACCTTTGGGGGGAAATCGGAGCCAGAAGCTCACACAGGGTGCACGTGGGCTCTCCCATATACAGCTCTCTGCACTTGACAGCACCGGCTGGAGTCCTGGCATGCCTGGCTGGTCACTGGCAATGACTCACTGTTTTGTTCCTGGTGTCAAGAAGCAGATTTTCAAGTTTCAATCTGTCCTGGCAGCTGATCCCACCCGTTTTGCCTGTTACGCTGCAGTCAGAAACTTGTGCTGCCTGCAGAGAAAGCTCCTTGTTTACAGAAGAAATTTGCAGTGGTAATCACCCAAGAAGTATCAATGGACACCTCTGGGATTACAGAGGCAACTAACTCCTTATTAAATGTTAACAAGTGATTAGACTAGTTTCACAACCTTATTTTGGATTCAAAGGTGTAGGATTGACTTTTCCAGCCTCTGCTCCAGACTATAAACTCAAATAGCATTGACAGCTGCTCTGCAGCTCTCACACAAGAGACATTTGGCCATGAAATGTGTTATCAGTGCAACTTCCTGACATGGTCCCCAGCCTCTCCCATTATTGTGGAGCAGGGGAAAGACACATTTCCACAGCACAGAGAGGGAGAAACTCCCAGAGCTGCTGCTCCTCCTCCACACCTCAAAACCTAAGAGTAAACTAGGCCACAAGAGTAGCTACTTGCCAAGTTTTATGTTGGAAAACAAGGGAAATATTTATGACCGTTGGGAACTTGGAAAAAAAAAAAAGAAAAATTTTCAATGTGTGATACTGAAATAACCCAAAGTACCAAGCCAGTATTCCTATAACTGTGGTGCTCTGAGGGAGGAAAACACAAGGTCTCACACACCAGTCTTCAAAAGTCTGGTCTCCAATGCTACTAAGAAGTTGATCCAAGCTGACCTGGTATACGACAATCACCTAAGGCCAAAAATCTTAACATTCAGAATTTAAGTAAATGTAATTTCACAGGATCACTGCAAACCAGAATTTTTCTATATATTTTTATTTTTTCATTTAGGAAAGAAAAATGTTAATGAAGGGGGAGATCAATAAAATATATCATGCAAATAAGGTGACTAAATTTTCTGTAAATTTTTAAGATGCAAAAAAGGACACAGTATTTTAGAGAGCAATGGATACAGCACGCAAAAAAAAAAAAAAAAAAAAACAAAAAAAACACCAAACCAAAAAAACAACCCGTGAAAAGAAAATAAAATAGAGCACTTTTAAAAGCAAGGAAATAACCATGTATATGAATATCCCTGCTTGATTGCTTTCTTTTTTTTCATGCTGGCTTTTTAGAAATCTGCTTCAAAAAAGAAATCAAAGCCTGCAATTTCTTCTACATTTTGCAAATAAAGGAATCGTTTCTTTGTTATGCTTCTGACTCTTGAGGCAAAGTACAGGAGTATTAATGGCCAGGAAACTGGCCTCAAGAAATGCCCATGGTTGTCCTTGCAACCCTCTGGGGAGGAAAACAGTTCTGCTTCCCAGCCATTCTCAGACCCATGAACCAAGCTGTTTCAGGAAAATATAGACTGATTCCAGCAGGGGAAGCATACAGTGAATTTAAAACTTTCCCCTTCTCTGTCTCTGTGCCACATGAAGACCAGTCAGGACAAAATTGAACCCACAGAGTCTTACTGAAAACAGATCTAACTAGGTAGCTTAACCTCTGCTCTGCTATTTAATGAGAGAACAAACCTGTACTTAATTCTTTGTATCTCCCTCCATAACTAACTCAGCAGAAGATGAGGGCTTAAATACTGCATCAGACACAAAGGAGAAAGAAAACTCTATCAGCTGAAGAGCTTGTTTAATCATGGCCTGAGGGACTGCCAATGGACAACCAGATAAAAGGCGCAAGCTAAATTATCTCTTACATTAAGCAAAAGCTATGGCTGCCTGCCAGACGATGAGAAATAACTATATGGCAAAGAGGCCTGCAGACAGGCAGGTCAGTGACAGGCAGAAGGCTGGCAACTACTGAAACCTGCTGCGCCTTTATGTAGATCTCCTGGCATTTAGCATTTGTTCTTTGGCATGGAGGAAACGTGTCACAAGAAGCAGTTGGCAAGCTTATCTGGGCAGGAAAGGAGTCCTCCAGTGCAGGATCTGAGGCAGAAATGTGCATTCCCTACTAATTTTTGTAGTTAAAACTGGTGAAGACTCCCCATCAGGCACTTACCTACAGAACACAGTGCACAGGCTTGCTATTGCCATTGTGACCTGCACACCGCATAAATGCAGTGTCTCCTGTCAGGCTCATTATCTTCTTTACTCATTTGTTGAACTTCCAGGACATCCAAAATCCCCAGTATCGAAATGTCCTTCTGGGCACATTTTCCCTCTGAAATTTATATCCTTTCTTTCCAGGGAAAAAGGGTACATAGGCATTTGATGGGACAATGAAATAGTTCAGTAAGTCTTTCTTATTGTTAATAAACTGTGGGACGCTTTTTAAAGATGCTTACCCTTCTTGTGGGTGTTCCTAGTTACATCAAAATAAATGTGAGACAAACCAAACTGCCCGCACTTTGACAGTGTCTGGTTAACATTATCATTTATTTCTTCTGCAGAAGGAATGACGAACTAGATTTCCATTGTAGCACCATGGCTTGAATTTTCAAATAAAATTACATCTCACCTTTTTGAATGCCCTTTCACAACAGCTCAGAGTTAGATGCTAGTCTTCAGCCTCAGGGTGGTCTTTTAACAAATATTAATTGAAAAGGAGAAGTATACTTTCTGTTCCAAGAGAGATGCAGTTTTTCCTTTAGTTTGCATATGGTCATATTGTGTGTTAGTACAAGTGTTGCCGTAGAACTACAACATATGGAAATCTAGGCAACAGATCATACTAACAGACATAGTCCTAATAATGACATAGGTAAATAAATAGAATGCAAATTTCACTGCAAGCAAACTGTACTCATCAGGCAGACCTGCTGTAGTATATTTCTGTGCTAGCTATGACAGAAATGTAGTAGCATAGCTGAATGTAAAAATGAGGTTCAATAAAATTCAGAGCCTGGCCAAGATGAATCAAATATTAACTATTACATTCAAAACTAGCAGCCATTTGTTAATCTCAGAAAATTCTCAGATACTGAGAACAATCTTTGGTACAGAAATGTATGGATTTGATGGATGGATGGCCACATCCAGAGAGTCACAGGCAACAAACAGCTCAGTGTCCAAATGGAAGCCAGTAATGAGTGGTGTACCTCAGGGATCCATACTGGTATCAGTACTGTTTAATATCTTCATCAAGGACATAGAGAGTGGATTGAGTGCACCCTCAGCAAGTCTGCAGATGACACCAATCTGAGTGGTGGTGTTGATTCACTTGAGGGAAGGGATGCCATGCAGAGGGACCCTGACAGGCTTGAGGAGTGGGCCTCATGAAGTTCAACAAGGCCAAGTGCAAGGTCCTGCACATGGCAACCTCCAGTATCAGTACCGACTGGGGGATGAACAGATTGAGAGTAGCCCTGTGGAGAAGGACTTGCTGTGAGAGACTGAAATGTCCTGTGACTGTCTCAAAGCTTGCTTGTGTCTGTGCAAACCTCCAGGAGAAGCTGCTGCGGTCTGTGAATTGGTCTGGGGGATGCTGCCCAGAGGAGAGGGAGTATATTGAAGGATGCACCTCCACACACTTCTTTGCGGTTGCATTGCCCTGACTCTTTACATAAGCATCAAAGGGGCAGAGGTGTGCTGAGCTGGCCCCATCCTGTAGCCGTTTGTGGCTCTGTTGTGTATTCCAGGCCCCATGCCTGCATTGCGAATGAACTAACAAGAGGCAAATGTTCCTGATGCAACAAAACCTGTTGGACAGAGAAAAAAAAAACTAAAGGCAAGTAGATATGCTGATCAGCTGGTACGATGAACTTAAAAAGGCATCAGAAAATCTTGCTCTTTGTGCATTTACCATTGAGGCCAGATCCGTGTGCACCCACCACCGAAGAACTGAAGACTGAGGACCAACGGGACGCCACTGGATCCATGGTGGTGACTATTCTTGCAGCCCTATCCCACATCCTTGCTTTATTTCTGCCTTTCCCTTCCATTCTGTCCTATCACTACCCCTCTTAACTTTTTTAATAATAAAAACCTATTTTGGGTGTACGGCATTTGACATCATTTGTGTCTTAATCTTGCTCTTGGGATCGTATCAAAACCTCCCCCAACATTGGATCTGGACACTTGCGGATACTGGTTGATGAAAAATTGGACATGAGCCTACAATGTGCACTTGCAGCTCTGAAAGCCATCTGTATCCTGGGCTGTATAAAAAGAGGCATGACCATCAGGTCAACGAGGTGATTCTTCCCTCTGCTCTCATGAGACCCCACCTAGAGTACTCTGTCCAGCTCTCGGGTCCCCATCACAAGAAAGACATGTGGGGGAGGAGGGCCATGAAAATCATCAGAGAGGGCTGGACTGTGAGGACAGACTGAGAGAGTTGGGGTACTTCAGCCTGGAGAAGAGACGGCTCTGGGGAGACCTTATTGCAGCTTTTCAATACATCAAGGGGGCTTACAAGAAAGACGGGGAGAGACTTTTTATCAGGGCCTCCAGTTACAAGACAAAGGGCCATGGTTTTAAACTGAAAGAGGGTAGATTTAATTTGGACATAAGGAAGAAATTTTTTATGACAAGGGTGGTTTCAAAGATTAAGGTTTTCTTCTCTTCTCACAGAGTAATTTAAATATTTTTAAACCCTGGACTTGTATTAAAACTTCTACTTGCTCTGGATTTCAGCTGGAGCTCTTCCTTTCTCTCCCTCTCTCTCGTGTATCAAACAGAGATACCTAAGCTGACAAGTGGGTACTACATGCAGTCTCGCAGTACGCAGCTATGTCATTTCTCTTAGGAATGGTGGACTAACTTGCACATTGACTAAAGGCATAGCAGTGAAATTCCCTTCTAGATGCATAACTAACAGAAAACACAAAATGGTCTATGAAAAAGAAACAGCACAAAACCTAAGCTACCCTGTAAAGGCTAACTAACAGAAAAAGACCTAGCTGACCCAGCACAGGAAAAGATTGTTGGAGCCCTCTGCTAGTAAGGGGTGATTGATCATGTAACTCTATTTTTGGCTTCAACACTCACCAGCTGTGAAGTACACTCCAAATTCATGAGTGCTTTTCATATAAAAACAAACAATGAGTACAGGTCTTCGCTTTTTACCTACATGTGGTGGTCCAAACTACACATACCACTCATCTTATTTCCATATATGACAACTTTACTGTGCCAAGTTCTCTCTTCTTTTTCAAACAAACTACAGTTACTGCCCTAATAACTCTCCAGTTTGACACTTAGTTTAAAATAAGCACTGGAAGTGGCTATATTTAGAGAACAATTTAGTATTAGTATAAATCCTCTCATGTTTCCACTTAAGTACACAAGAATGTTCTTGGCCAGGAAATAAATCCCTTTGCAAAAGGTCCTGTAAGAACTAAACTGCAAAGCGATGACTATAGATGAACTAGTAAAGATTCATGCGTTTTAACTGCTCCTGCTTACTAAACTTCAAATAACATTATACAAAGCAAGACCTTAGATTAGCATTGCCTCACTATATGTATGCATATTAAGAATGTTACAAGTCACCCTACTTGAAGTGCTATAAGTAACAGCTTCAAATGAATCATTCGTATAGCTACACACAAGTTTTCAAGGATATATAAGAAGATGTTAATAACTGGTTTGCTGACAGTAAGTACTGTGAAGCTGAATATGCAACTGCAGATGCAGATGCTAAGCAAACCAGTATATCGACACAAACTTGTAAACAGACTTTATTCCACAATGATTTTATCATTGTTTGTGGATTGGACGTTGCCATGCCTCCAAGGCTTATCTCCAAAGGAAAAAAATTAATTAAATCCGGTCTTCTTATATTAATAGTTGCTATATTGTGTACACTTTAAAAATCCAGGTGCCAGGATCCTGTATTTGTAGTTTTCATTTATGTACGCGTATGCAGTATTCAACGCAGCCTTTACTTCCCTTTATGAGAACTTAGGAATTTAAACAATCACAAATTAGTTTACACTTAGGAAAACCATAACCATTGATCTTCTGATTACTGGCAAGGCTCCAAATTTGTTCAGCGCTATGGGAGTATACTGCTGCTTGAGCTCAAAGCCTGAAAGGTCCTCGTCTTCTTGATGCCTGCATTAAGTAAATTTTCTACTGAACTTTAAAGGATGTCTCTATAATGGAAAATTACTCACTGTAGAGTAGAAGCAAGATATAAAACCGGTGGCATTATTCCATCTCTGCTACAGATTCTCACTGTTCTGCCATAATGATACAGGATGAAATTGGCTCTCACCTGACACTTGGGTACTCAGATACGATTTTCCTGGGATGAAAAAGGTCTCAGTAAGATTGTGAAGCATGGCGTGACACCAGCCCCTACTTAGAGCTTGTAAATTTTTGTGACTGCTTGCCCCAAGTGTGTACATGTTTAAGACAGGGAATACACTTTTCTGCACACTAGGCACCTGGCACATGGGGGAAGGACAGAAGAAGGGATTTGCTAAGAGCAGACACCAGTAATAAATACTGATAATGAACTGCAGGTCAGCTTGGAGATATATGACTTGGAAGAATTAAGGCCTCTATTTCCCAACCATATGCAAGGCAGACAGTGCAGACATCTACACCTGTTTCATCGCTTGCCTGAGCCTATTCTGATCTGCTGAGGGCCACTCACAGTCCATACCCATTCATCCATCTGCCTCCCTGCTGACTCCACTAAACAATGATGCCAATTACTGTCAGCTCTGTCGTATGGCATTAAATGAACTTAACTCCCTGGCTAAACAGCTGTGAGACGGTACTTTCAGTCAAGGAGGTTCATTTTCAGAATGATCTGTCAAGAGTGATTAGATGGAGCAGAACTATTTTGCTAAAGCTTCCTCAGGATAACAACCATGTGTAGAACAGCACACCCCAAAGACAAGAAGTCTTCAAATGGAAATTAATAAAAAAGGATGAAATGATGAAGAACAGACACTGTCTCAAAATGCATCAGACTGTGCTACACCTTCGCTTATCTGTTTCCCATGAAATCCTGCAGCAATGACCATTAGAAAACTTTAGCTACATCAAGCCCTGAAAATACCAGTAAAGAATAAGTTTTCCCTATCCTGTTAAGAACAATTAAGAGATCCTTCATTTAACAGGGGAGCTACAGCAAACTCTCATTTATTCTCTTGAATGAAGGTGCAGAGATGTCATATACTCATAAACTCAGACATACACAAATACATGTGGCCCTTTTGTTTCTTACCTTAAAAAATAACAGAAATTCTCATTATGTTCACTGTGGGTGGAGATCTCTCTGAAAGACCACTGTAACAGGGATTTTCTTAGTCTCCACTCAAAAACATGAAGATACTACAGAATCACAGAATGGCTGAAGTTGGAAGGGACATCTAGAGGTCATCTGGTCCAACCCCCCTGCTCCAGCAGAGCCACCTAGAGTCAGTTGTCCAGGACCATGTCCAGATGGCTTTTGAATATCTCCAAGGATGGAGACTCCACCATCTCCCAACCATCCTATAGTGAAAAAGTTTTTCCTGGAGTTCAGAGGGAATCTCCTATGTTTCAGTTTGTGCCCATTGTCTCTGGTCTTGTTACTGGGCACCACTGAAAATAGTCTGGCTCTGTCCTCTTTGTACCTTCCCTTCAGATACTTATTTTTTTAAGATCCCCCTCAAGCCTTCTTTTCTCCAGGCTGAGCAGCCCCAGCTCTTGCAGCCCTTCTTCATAGTAGAGATGCTCCAGTCTCTTCAACATCTTCATGATCGTTCATTGGGCTCTATCCAGTATGTCCATATCTCTCTTGTACTGGGGAGGCCAGAACTGGACACAGAACTCCAGATACAGTTTCACCAGTGCCACACAGAGGGGAAGGATCACCTTTCTTGACCTGATGGCAACACACCTCCTAATGCAGCCCAGGACATCATTAGCTTCCCCTTCAAGGGCACATTGCTGGCCCATGTTCAACCTGGTATTCAACACGGACCCCAGGTACTTTTCTGCCAAGCTGCTTTCTAAGTAGACAGCCGCCAGCATAAATTCTGGCACAGTGTTGTTCCTCCCCGTGCAGGATTTTGCACTTCTTGTTGTTGAACTTCATGAAGTTCCTGTCAGCCCATTTCTCCAGCCTGCTGAAGTACCTCTGGAGGCCTGCCCCTACCCTCAGTTTTGTACCATCATCAGACTTGCTGAGAGTATACCCTACCCCATCATCCAGATCATTAATAAGGATGTTGAACAAGACAGGACCCCAGTATTGACCCCTAGGGTACACCACTAGTGACTGGCCTCCAACTAGACTTCGTTCCAGTGATCACCACCCTTTGGGCTGGGCCCAACCATTCAGCTCGTTTTCAATCCTCACCTTCACCTCTGCTCATTCAGCCCATGCTTCTCTATGAGGACCTTACAGGCATAGAAAATCAAACAAAAATCAAACCCAAACAGAACTTCGAGGTATGTGAAATGTAAACAGGTGCTAAAATTATTGAAAAAGTTTCAAATTGAAACTGAAAGTCCTCTTTCCCTGTTTTTCAGCTTCTCATTGCTTATAATGCTATAGCCTCAGCAGCTGTTTCCAGTTAGTTCTCCAGCAAGAGAAGCCTAGACTTCATACTTCTAAACTGATCCCAGCAAAGATGCCTTTGTACACCAAAGAAGCAAAAGAGATTAATTTTTTCCCCTTTGAAAACAGTTTTTAAATATGTTTTTCGGCATTTCTACTGTCCACCTGAAGCACACATGCAGTGAGAGAGCAGCCATGCCATAGGACAGCTCTCTTTCTGTATCACCCACACCTTGGCTGCAACTCATGTTGCCTTCCCCATCAGCAACATGAGTTGCCTTGCCTTCCCAGAGCAACTGCACCTCAAAGAATACAGTCTTCCAAATATCAACAGTAATAAAACCAATAATAATAATAATAATAATAATAATGTTACTTCAGAAATATTTTTAAATACAGAACACATTGCTTAAGCTGATTAGTTCTAAACTCCTTTATGAGAGGGGACATGCCCCCTTCTTTAAAGAAAAATAAAAATAGATTTTCCTGTTGTCTTTTTCCTATTTTATTTTACTCTGTTCAGATTTTCTCGATGAAGTCCTTAACACCCAACACTGTATTATGTATTTGCTTCCCAGTATGTGTATGAACTTAAGCAAACCAAGAGATTTCTGAAGACAGAAAACATATCAGGGGCAACTCAAAAAATCCAGATGCTCTCCAAAATTTTCTGGCTAAGATGCTGTTATACCCAGCTATTGCAATAAAGTTGTGCCATCCAAGACCTGCCAACATCCACAACAAGAAATAGTTAGAAAAAAGTCAGAGTGTTATCTGTAATTCTCCAAGAAAGTCAGAGTTACTGATTTCCAAACAATATGACCCACAGACCAAATTATAATCACTCTGCAAACAATATACGGAAGAAAAATTAAGGCAGAATTTATGGGTTTTAACTCCGAAAGGCGCAGGTGCATTCTCCCGAGGGCAAGACTACTGATTCCTGAGTGATTTAGTGGTATGACCTAACAGCCACACAGAAACAGAAAAGTATCTACAGCCCACTCATCCTTTCCACACTATTTCTCATATATATCTTCTCCCTACCCCATTATAGCTCCTGGACTTATGCCTCCCTTCCACTCTGCTATTCTCAACCTATGTCCAGAAGAACTGATGCCTCTTCTGTAACATAGTGGAAAATAGTTGGAGCACTGTTGCCACAACATAAAAACTCCCAGAGGACTTTAACTCAGAAGTGACTTTGCCTTACAGATACCTATATGTATATGTGGCTAGCCTGGATTCTCATAGCCAGGCACCAACCTCATCATCTAACCGTGGAGTGAAAAGACAGCCATTAAGATCATGTTTGCACCCTTTCTGCGCTTCACAGTTCTCTGCTCCAGACAGAGTACTCATCCTACCTGCTGACACCAGCGTTCTTCAAGGGCTTCTCAAATCATGTTCATGATAGTTACTGAAAAGCAAAAAACTATGTTCCAGGCTAGAAGAAACACGGTTCAGCAAATGTGAAACAGGCCTATGAAAGGAGACACATTTTCACTACAAGATCTACAAATGAATCATGGAGTGACACTGAACAATCTAGTTTACTCGTTTATATGTCAGCTGATTTCTACTGCAAGTAGAAAGTGCTTTGTGGAGCACTTAGAGCTTTATTGAAGAAAAGTGTTAACATAGTTAATCTAAACTTTGTTCTTAGATTAACATGATCTTTAATCTTATTATTAGAAAACAGGGAAATCTTCTGCTTATTCACAGAGCAGGTAGGATTGTTTGGCTTCCTTACCCTCCAGGAGTGACTTTTTGCCACAAATGAATCTGCTCCAAAGTGGAATGTAATAGCATTTCCCTAGACACCACTGTCACACAGAAGCCTGCTTCAACCGTTGTTCAACCATGAGTGCTAGACAAGGCAACAGTCTTACAGTATTGACTGATTCAAACCTCAGGAAGTTCAACAAAGCCAAGTGCATGGTCCTGCTCATGGGTTGGGGCAATCCCAAGCACAAATATAGGCTGGGCAAACAGGGGATTGAGAGCAGACCCGCAGAGAAGGATCTGAAGTAGCAGTGGAAGGAAAACTGACTATGAGCCAGCAATGTGCTCTAGCAGTCCAGAAAGCCAACTGTATCCTGGGCTGCATCAAGAGAAGTGTGGCCAGCAGGTCGAGGGAGGGGATTCTCCTCCTCTCCTCTGCTCTCATGAGACCCCACCCAGAGTACTGCATCCAGATCCAGGGCCCCCAGTATAAGATGGAGATAGATCTGTTGGAGAGGGTCCAGAAGAGGGCCACAAAGATAATCGGGGGTGGAGCACTTTCCCTGTGAGGACAGGCTGAGAGAGTTGGGGTTGTTCAGCCTAGAGAAGCAAAGGCTCTGAAGAGACCTTACAGCAGCCTTCCAGTACTTAAAGGGGGCCTAAGGAAAGATGGGGAGGGACTCTTTATCAGGTAGTGTAGTGATAGTATAAGGAGCAATGGTTTTAAACTGAAAGAGGGTATCTATATCAGATACAAGCAACAAATTCTGTCCTGGAACACTGGAACAGGTTGCCAGAGAAGCTGTGGCTGCTCCGTCACTGGAACTGTTCAAGGCCAGGCTGGATGGGGCTTTGAGCAACCTGGTCTAGTGGAAGGTGTCCCTGCCCATGGCAGGGGGGGTGGAACTAGATGATCTTTAAGGTCACTTCCAACTCAAACCATTCTATGATTCTATGATGTAACACACACACACACACACACACACACAAAAATCTGAATTACTTCCTTTGATAACTTTGCATCTCACCATGGTTTTGTATACAATAGCTAGAATCTGCTGTTCCATTTCTGTAGCTCTTCTCGCATTTTTAATATGAAATACACTTTGTGGCCCAGCAAATTTAAACAAATCATAAAGTCACAACAGAGGCTCTTTAAGTATTTTAATGGTTCACTAATTGAAAACTGTGAAGAATGTTTCCTAAAAGACTTTGGCTGGCATTTCAAATGGAAATCTAATTACCATGATTCATGGTTATTTTCATACTAGGACTTGCAAGGTTTTCAGAACAGAGCAAAGTGTTAGTACCATGTAGCTTGTACTTTATCAGAGAATACATCTATTTAAAGCAATGTTCAAAGTACACCAAAAAAATTACTCGGATTATTAGAGTTGTCTAATATACTGATCTTGAGCCACATTTGCCAGAAGAAGAATTTGTTGGAGAAACAGTCATATAGTGTAGAACAAACACTGTTAATTAAAGAGCGTTTTTTAAGTGGTGGGTACTGTATTGTTATGTAAAATGTTCTTGATTGTCTGTGTTGGGTTGGTGTGTGTGTGTCAGGGGCTTTGATAGCAGAGGAGGGGGCTACAGTGGTGGCTCCTGTGAGAACCTTCTGGAAGCTCCCCCAGCTCCAAGTCAGACCCACCTCTGCACCAAGGACAAGCCAATTAACAACGGTGGCTGCACCTCTGTGATAAGAAGGGGAACCTGGGAGGAGGAGTTGGAGCTGTGAGAAGGAGTTGTGAGGGAGACACCTATGCAAACACCCAGGTCAGCTGAAGAAAGGAGGAGGAGGCGGGGGGAAGTATGCTGGAGCAGAGACCCCTGCAGCCCACAGTGAGACAGTAGGGCCACCCCCCCACCCCCATCCCCCACTCCCGCCCCTGGAGGTCCACAATGGAGCAGATGCCCACCTGCAGCCTGTGGAGGACTCCATGCCAGATCAGGCGGTTGCACCCAAAG
Organism: Athene noctua; assembly: GCF_965140245.1. Lineage (NCBI taxonomy): Eukaryota > Metazoa > Chordata > Aves > Strigiformes > Strigidae > Athene > Athene noctua. The sequence continues at coordinate 58,542,595 of NC_134077.1, read as the reverse complement.
AAGGCCAGGACTCTACAGGAAGCCTGTGCTGGAGCAGTCCGTCACTGGAAGGACTGCAACACACAGGAGGGATCCATGCTGGAGCAGTTCATGAAGAGCTGCAGTCCATGAAATGGTCGTGTTGGAGAAAGTTCATGGAGGAATGTGTCCCATGAGAGGGACTCCATGCTGTAGCAATAGAAGAGTGTGAGGAGTCCTCCCCCTGAGGAGGAAGCAGCGGCAGAGACAAGGGGTGATGGACTGACTGCAACCCCCACCCTCTGCTCCCGTGCACCACTGGACAGGAGGGGTGGAGGTAAAGAAATCAGGAACAAAGCTGAGCCAAGGAAGAAGGGAGGTGTGAGGAAATGTATTTTTACGATACGTTATACTTCTCACTGTCCTACTCTGACTGTTAGATTAAGTGGTGGTGTCTAAATTAAATTTGATGTTCTTTTTTCTTCCTCTAAGGAGTCTGCATTTTGGCCATGACCATAATGGGTGAGTCATCCCTCACTATCCTCATCTCAATTTCCAAGGCTTTTGTTGTCTTTTCTCCTTCCCATTCCTGAGGGGGAAGGATTGACTGAGCAGCTGGGTGGTGCTCAGTTGGCTTCTGGGCTCAGCCATGACGGTATTATATGAAGAAGGACTATAATAATCAGACTTGAATCTCTGGCTGCCTAGAACCACAGGGAAGAATGATCAAAGATGCTTACTCTTTTAAATGGGAGTAATAAAATACATTTAAATGATATAGAGCTTTCTAAGCAACCAAAGCACCGTATGAAGTTACATGGATGACTATGTTGGACTTTTGTAGCATTAGTGCTACAAAGAAACATTAAGACACTAAAACCTGAAAAATTAAAGGAAAACATATCCTTTTTTTCAAGGCATATTTTCTTCAGATATAACAGTAGAAGGTTTGACCCTGTTTGATGTTGAATCACTCAACTAATTATAGTGTTGCCTGTACTGCTCTTGCACACAGTGGCTGGGGATGAAAAATCTCTGAAGGTAATATAATGGGGAGGACTAAAAAAACAAAAAGGGAAATCAAGACAACTATTGGTAACTGCTTTTGGCTGATTTTTTCAATAAGGTTTCAAAAATTTCCACTTGATAGCATTCTACATAATAAGACTACTAGGGTATTTTCAGGCAGATCCTACAACTTTGACCAGTCTGTACCATATGCAAGGTGAACAAGCCTCTTTTACTAGTAGAAATGTTTGAAACATCTGTGGTCACCCTTCAGCACAAGTCAAGCTTATTTTTCCTCACTGCAGACCCTGGCCCACATTAGATCTTGACCAAAATTTATACTGAAAATTGGCAGTGCTGAAAACACCTTCCCTTCCCTCCAAAAAAATGAACTAGCAAATAACTGGCTCTCCTCTTCATCTTCAAGATGATTACATATGTAGTGTAATAAGCACAATGACCCCGAAGTACTGCCTGTCAGCAGTCTGACTGATATAAAAACTCATGCCATGCCTGCACCCTGAAATTCTTAAATAGGAATTTTAGTCCAATTTATTTAAGTCTTTCATTTTTCCAGAAAACTGAAAATATTTCTAGCTATTTTCAGCAAGTGGTTTGCATGTTTGTACATGTATTTTAGCAATCTTCAACAATATTTGCAAGGTCAGTATCCATCCCATTTATAACAGAATCTGAAAACATAACTTAATGTTAATGGAGATTATATTAACGGAGAAGTACAAAACTAGACTGATTTCCTAATCCTGGGCCCTATCCATCTCCAGCAGAGCTAGCCACAGCAGCTGTGATTTTAGGCAGGAAGCCTTACCTCACCCTCCAGGATCCAACTGAGACATGCCCAGATCCCTGCAGCCTTTCAAGGAAACTCTGTGTATAGTCACCTTGCGTACATGTGCAAGCTGCAGTGGTGTGACCCCAGTCTCTCTGAGTTGCCTATGCAGCCAACATGCACAATTACATTATAAATTAAATCTAGCCCAGGTCCAAATGAGCTGAAGGCACATACTGAGTGGCTGCTACACAGATGCACAGTTAGTTTTTCATGTAAACATACAGCATCAGTAAACATGAAGCTGCAATTTCATTTTTAGTAAGTGTGGTTTACAGTGCTGTATCAGTTCTAAAGAATCATACAAGTTGCTTCACCCTGCTAATGAGTAACAAACCTTGTTACCTGGAAGGAATCAGTTTTTCCTCTGGGGTTACATGAAAGCTATTTGTTTGACTGAGGTGATTTGGCCTCCATTACCATTCCCAAATGCTCTTCTGCCCTCCTAGAATTTTTAAATTTTTTTGTCCAAATTCTAATGGTAAATGATCTATCTTTGCACGCAAAACAAAGTCAGCCTATTGTTGGGGGTTGCAGGTATATTCAATAAACATGAATTTTAAAACATCTATCCTCCCTTTCTTGTGGCCATCCTCCATGGCTCAGTGTAAAACGCACTAAAATAGCTTGTTGACTCTCTGAGCACTGAATCACTAACAGTTGTATGTGAACACTTCTGAGAACATTACTGTCCTGTGGAGGAGAGGAATGCTTTGAAACTCATCTCTCACACAATGACTCACAGATAACAATTCAGGATTCATTTGTTCTCCTGCTGCAAATGGAAAGCCACTTATTAAAAGTGTCACACACAGGCAGCTGCTGCTGAAACCCTCCATGAACATAATGTGCTCTTGGCCATCTTTTTTTTGCACAAAACCTGCCTCTGAAGATGAGCGTATGCTAATAACTGTAATTTGAGCATAGTTCAATATTGCCCAGAAGTCTAGGACAGAAGTTATACCTGGGCGAGCAAACTGTTAGATTTCCTGCTGGTATCATCAAGACAAGTGGGAGGCTGGACCAAGCCTGAATGCTACTCACACATGGTAGTATTAAGCTGTCAGTGACAGAATGAACAAGAAAATAGCAAAAAGAAATTAGTTGCTAACACAAGAGTAGTGGCTGAGTAGCCAAAGTGGAGTGTACAGGAGAAATGACACCAGAGGTGAAGGTGAACTCAGAAGAATATCAGAGTCTAAGTGTACCAGAAATATGTGAGTCAGCCTTTTTTCTCCTTCCCTGGGAGTGACTGGGAAGGACAGTTGTTACTCCAAATGCAATTATTTTGGCGAGGAAGACAAACATTTTAATTACCAGGTCAAGGGAAAACAGACCATGTGTCAGTTCTAATGGCTCCTTCACTCCATCAAATGGCATTTGGTGCAGAGATGGCTACAAAACTGCGAGACACAAGCCAATAAACTCCCATGGCAAGGTGGATTTATCAGCTGGAAGACCCTGCCAGTCAGTGAGCATTATGGTACGCCAGCCTGGTTCTGCTGCAGCTAGCTACATGCTGATGCAAGTCTCCCTGAATTACACTCTACTTTGCTCCCAAGTAAAGAGTTATCATGAGCATGTGAGACCACTTATCTCACCTTAGATTTGTACAAAGGTAGCAATATTACACCTTTTTTACGTGTTCAAATTGCTTACTTGCCTATGTACAGGAAAGTACTGAAGATGGATGGAAAGAAAACTGAAGACTACAGACATGCCAATCTATCTGCCTGTAGGTTTGTAACTGAGCATGACGCAGCACATGAGACACGAACTGCGCTTGCCGTGCAACAAAATCTAGGGTCACCAGTGATTACTTATTTCATTATTCTACATATTACAACCAAATGATGTGGCATTCAAGATGAGAGAGGTCAAAAGAGGTCAGTTTTAAGTCATATGGCACAGCTGTAAATACAAGCTATTTAAATGGTATGCAGGCCATGTTTAGATTTGAGATTCTTTATGCTGCTGCTTTCCTGTCTGACTTCTCTGATGGCCTGGGATGGCTGTCCTGCCTCTGGAAAGTATTTTCCATCTTAAACCCATTTTAAAGTGTAGGTATATGATCCATATGTCATAAAAGACAAACTACAGTTTCCTGATGCTGCTGTTAGTGACGTTGCTTGCTCACCTGCTTACCATAAACTGTTACCTGATGGGTGCCCATTTTGAGCGTATCACAGAAAGAGTCTTGGATGCAGCAAAAAGTAGGCATGTTTTAAGAAGAAAATCAGGCTATTTTAACATATATTGTAATTTATTACATCACTTTTCTGAATGAAATCTATTCCTTTTTAAGGATGAGTCTCTTTTGGAATACTGCAGATAGCAAAATCATTATTAAAAAGCTCTAAAGTGCCTGCTGTTAAAATATATCCTCGAGGACATGACATTTGAAGTAAAAGGCACTTCCAGAATTTTAGGAGGAAAGCAACACACACAAAAATATGCATTTAAAGCTGCCAACAATCACATGAGAGCCAGATGTATATGGTTATATCAACTAGCAGGTATAGCAGTTCAGTGCCACATAGCTCATTACAGAAGATCAGCATGGCAAGTTGCTTGACAGCACTCCACAGAAGACCAAAGGTGATAAGGAGACAACTGCACAAAACTTGTTGTCACTACTACTAAAGTAGCTCCAAGTCCAGTCCAATCGGCAGTGCATGGGCACATTTAACAATGATCCCTTGCTTTCTGGAGCACATTGCTAATATAAACAACCTCTCTTCCCTTTAGCTTGCAGTAGTAATAGACAAATTTCTTATCTAAACCTTAAATCCAGGCAAGCGGATGCAGAACAGCAGACTCCATTATAAGTGCAGATTTGAGCTGACAGCCCAAATGCACATTATTTGTTGCTCTATTAAAGTGTTCTCTGTGAAAACGAAGTGAGACTGAGAACAAAATATACCCATAGACACAAGCTGTGACACAAAATGCTGTACAGATATTCTTGGCAAAAACAGAGACATTGTCCAGAGTCACAAAAAATACGTGCCAGAGTTATTGTGTCTAATGAAGTTTATCTATAATAATGCTACGAGCACAATGTTCTTACAGTTGCATTATGTGGTTATTGTGTTATGTGGCTCTGTGCTGGACAGGGCTGGGAGGAAAGCAAAAAATGCCAAAATTCAACCCTGCAGAATGGCTGCAACTGACATAAGGCTGTGTTTGCTACTGCCATTTCGAGTGGGTCTACATGGCTTTATTTATTACTCTACTCAGGATTACTGCCTATTACATACAGCACCTCCCTTCGTTTTAAAGTCTGTTTTACACTTGCAAAGTAAGCACACCTACAAAGAGGACCTGTGTGTCCTCTGAAATAAATGCACAGTTTGGTTAAACAAAATCTCAAGATTATTTGATGAAATCCTATCATACAACTTTGACAGTATGTACTAGAATTAATGAGGTCTTTTCCTTGCAACACACAGACTGCTGACACACAAGTAAATTCCTGTGGAAACTCCTCGCTATGAACCTGCAAAGCTTTATGCCCCAACATAACTGGACATGAACTCATGCTAAACATACCTGTGAGTGCTAGTTGTAAACAACATGGTATTTGAGCTCCTCAACTATCTCTAAATACCACAGTAGCGATGAATATAGATCTGTTTTCTAAATTTCTCATCTATTAGTTGGGTCCAAGGACTTCGATCTTTGTTTTATATATTCTATACCTGGATTTTAAAAAATAAATTATACATAATACATATAATAATATATAATCTATGTATATGCATATGGAATATATCTGTATATAAATTATATATCTCTTATAATAAACTATAATATATATTTAAATAATTTATTTTAAATAAATTCTTTAAAACAAATAGAGGCATCATGAATGCAAAAATATCTATGCGAGCATACCTAACCTCTGAAGTTAAAATGGACCACTGACACCTTGTTTTATGTGCACTAGCAAATCACTTATTGCTTGCAGATATTATCACTAGTCATTGATCACACACAAAATCATCTGTTGCTCATGAGATTTCAGAACTGGGATTACATAATGGTGCCCTTCTACTGAGCAATAACCTCACTGTGTTCCTTGTGTAGCTGGTATCCTACAAACACTCACTTCATGAAGCACATCACATTTGCACAGGATTTCCCAGCTTACACTGAAAACAGAAGTGACACATTAGGAAATACGCTGCTTCCAGCACCATGCTACATGTACCCAGCCTGGGTCATAACCTCAGCTGGGTGTCCTTCCCAGCTATAGGTAAGCTCACAAGAAATTTATACCCTCGGCTGTTTCTATATTTTACATTTCCCTTGCATGGTGACTGGTAAAAATCATTATAATTCTAATATGCATACATCGTGTTAGCAGATGGCTGACTCAAAAAGCTGACAGTTAAATAAGAGCACCTTGATATTTATTCCTGAAGGTCCTATTCCTGAATTCAGAACCATTTGAGAGAGCTTCAGGCTTACAGAGGGTTTCAGTGAAGCAGGTCCCATGGTATCCTAAAAACACCACATTTCATTAGGGCCTGATTTGCCAGTCTTGAATAAAGCGGTAAAGAGTGAAACAGCTGTCCATTGACTATTTTGTTTTGATTTTCCTTTTACACTTTACTAAAATAGTCCCTAAAATACCTCAAAGGCAATTATAGGTATCAAAACTTCAGCTACAAAAAAAAAAAAAATCACTTGACTAAAATAGGCCCTAAAATAGCTAAAAAGTATCAAAACTTTAGAAAAAAAAAAATCTAAAATTAAATACAAAAAAAATCTCTTATCCTATCACTACCAAAAAGCTCAAGAGAAGCCAGAGACATTTAAAAAGCAGTTGAACCTTAGAAACGTACTGGTTTAAGTGGGAATGCATAACTGTAAACCAAAACGAACTTTAGCCTCACACTTCCTTTCTGTTCCTGGCCCTTCAGAAGATACTGGCTTTCTTGGCAATTGGGCAAAAAACTTTCAAGTATGGAGTGGAAATTTCTGGGCAGGATTTAGTTATATTTACCTCAACTTGACAGTTTGGCACAAGACCACACTATTGAGAGATTTATAAGATGCAAAAACTTGCACTGCAAGTCAGATAATCCCTACAAGAGATTTGCTGTAACTCGTATTGAAAATAATATTTTAAAATAATAAAGCAATTTTGAAGCAATGCAAGGAAAAGTGGAACAATTCAAAACTAAACTGCCACTCCCACCTTTACCTTCCTGTTGTCCTGATAAATTACCACATGCACATAACACCAACTTGGAAATACCAGGGCCCAGGGCTACCATAAGTAACATGGTTTTACTAGACTAAAAGAGCATATAAGGAAGACTGGTTTTGCACACCTGTTGAACAGACTTGCACATACTATTTTCAACTAGAGTTAGTTATGATTCTATGAATGTATTTCTGAAGAGGCTAATACCTTGTGCCAAATTTTTGCACAGAATGACTTACTATGATTAAATTACAGACTGCAGAAAAAAAGTTTATAATGGAAATGCTGACACAACTATGTCTATTAAGAGAGCTGGTATACCACACATCCTCCCAGAGTCTAACAGTTCAGTTATACATCTGAAAAACAAGGTCTACAATGACAGAAGCTGTGTAGCCACTGGTATGCTTATGATCACATAGAAAAATCAAACTACAACAACCATAATAGTGTTCTGTGGGCCAAAAAACGTAGGCAGCTGCTGATGCAAATCTCTGATCAAATTTCCCTGTTTCCTGAAGCACCATAGCTTGGATGTGCACAACATGATGTACATCCACTTCTGCAGGTATTACTCCCAGCACCACACAGGCCCTTGGAGCTGAATCAATACAATTACCATGTGGCTCCCCATTAACCACAAGGAGGAAGTGCTGCTTCCGAGACAGGTGGCTTAAGAAGGCATGATGTTAAGATGCATAGCTGGGAAAGCAGGGATTGTTACTAAATTTCCACCAAAATCTTAAAGAATACAGGAGAAGCTATGTATATTTAAATAAAAAAGGAAGAAGAGAAAAATTTTGATCATGACATCCTCACAGCCCTTTCTAAGTTAGCACTCTTAATACATTCTCAAAACCTAATGATTAATCTAAAAATTAACAATTAAGGTGATTTTCTTTGCATATGTAAGAATGGGGTACAAATCAGGGAAAAAAAAAAGTTTCACTACCAACTGAATAACAAGTGGAATGACAAAACTGGACCAGCCAGTTTTGAAGGGATGAGGGGTAATGAGGGGTGTCTCTCTCTTTGTATCTGTACTCACCTCTTCATTATTCTTGGCACTTGTTTTAGAGCTTAAAAACTTGGAAAACACATAATCCTTTACTGCACAAACACAACTTTCAGTTTATGAATGACGTGGCCATAACATAACCAAAACTAAATTATTACCCAGCTATAACCGTATTATACTTATTTTTGTTTAGTGTTTGGTTTGTATTGATTTGTCAAGAATGGGAGCCTACATTAAAAACTTAGCCAGCAAGAGTTACAGTTGCATGGGAACTGCACTTGTTCTCTCTTTCAACCGCAGACGGTCTTAGTAAAGTTTCATTCAACTTACTAAAGACTAATGCTTATGTTTTTCCTGTTGAACTGTAGGTACCATAAAATGGAGAACAGTCTTAACTGAATATGTTGTAAAGGTACTCTCCACAAAGATTGCCTTCTGCCCTGAAAATGCACCCACACCTAGAGCAGAACCCAAACTATATTTAAAAAAAACAATCACGCAGTTTGATAGGAAATTTACAGGTGCGTTTTCTTCTAGGAAACGGTAAGTTACCTACGGCAGATGTGGTGACGGCCACCTTTTCACAACAGAAAGTTGAAGAAAGAGGAAGGAGATTTCTTCCTGTGAGGATAGTGAGGCATCCTGCACAAACCGCGGGGACCCGTGCCCGGGGGCAGAAAGGACGCCTCTCGCAGCGCCCGCGGCTCAGCTGCCGCGGCGCTGACACGCAGGGACGGGAACCGCACACGGGAGGGCTCCGACGGCGGCTGTGCCCCCGGGGAAGCCGAGCAGCGCGGCGCCCCGCGGCCCCGCCGAGCCGGGGGTGCAGCAGCGCCGGGGGGAGCTGCATACGCCCGGGGGGCAGCTGCGCCCTTACCTTCCCCGTGCAGCGTCCAGGGCAGATGCGCGTAGTCCCACTCGTAGCCGCAGGCGCTGTCCTCAAAGGCGCACGACCCGGGGGAGAGCAGGGCGGCCCCGGCGAGCCGCAGAGCTGCAAGGACAAAGCGAGCCCCGGTCACGGCCCGGCCGCCCCGGGGGCCCGCGGGCTGGGGACCGCCGCCGGCCCCGGCGCGGCGCCCACACCGCGCCCCGGGCGGGCGGGGGGCGTCGCGGCGCGTTCCCCCGCCGCCGCTTACCGTGCGCGGCGAGGAGGCAGAGCCGCAGCATCTTCCGCGCCGGGGGAGCCGCGGCCGGTGGCGGCGGGGCGGGCGGGCGCGGCGGCCGGGAGCGCGGGAGCGCGGCCGCGCCGACCCGGGGCTCCGGCGGCGGCGGCGGGGCTGAGCGGGGCCCCTCGGCACCCCGGCGGGGCGCAGAGAGGCGAGCCGCGGCCGCGGGAGGGCAGGGGAAGGGAGGGGCGGGGAGGGCCGACGGGCACCCCGGGTGGGCGGCCCGTCCCACCGCCGGCTCGGAGCCGGGGCGGCAGCGGCGGCTGGGGCCGGCGTGTCCTGGACGATGGGGGTGCTGGCGCCTCTCGGGGCCACACGCTGAGGTGCGTCACCCCCCGCGCAGTAAAATGGGCTTTCCTGTGGTTAAGTGGGTTTTCCTGTCAGCTGTGTCTTTCTCCTGTCACTGGGTAACACAGAAGAGCTTGCCGCCACCTGATGTGGTCCCCCAACAGGTCGTTGTACACATTTAGTAAGATGCCCACTCACACCCATCTGCAGAGGACAAAGCGGCTTCCACCCCACCAGGGCTCCTGTGCCACCACATACTGCCTTGCTGTCCCGCTGCACCACAAAACCTGCCATACTGGGGGGGCAATGGCAGAGTACCCTCACTTTTTTCTCTAAAGAAAGGCGCAGGAGCTTCTGGGGTGCTCCAAGAGCTGTAGTTCATAGAACTACAGAATAACTCAGTTAGGAAGGGAGCATAGGAAACCTCTGCTCCAAGCTCTGCCCAAAGCACAACCAGCTCAGAGCTCACAAAATCACAAAATCATCTAGGTTGGAAAAGACCTTGAAGATCATTCAGTCCAACCATTAACCTCACATTAACAGTTCCCAACTACACCATATCCCTCAGCGCTATGTCAAACTGACCCTTAAACACCTCCAGGGAGGGGGACTACATCACTGCCCTGGGCAGCCCGTTCCAACACCTAACAACCCATTCTGGAAAGAAATACTTCCTGACATCCAGTCTAAACCTTCCCTGGTGCAACTTGAGGCCATTCCTTCTTGTCCCATTGCTTGTTACTTTGGTTCAAGAGACTCATCCCCAGCTCTCTGCACCCTCCTTTCAGGGAGCTGTAGAGGGCGATGAGGTCTCCCCTCAGCCTCCTCTTCTCCAGACTAAACACCCCCAGTTCCCTCAGCCGCTCCCCGTACGACCTGTGCTCCAGACCCTGCACCAGCTCCGTTGCCCTTCTCTGGACACGCTCGAGTCATTCAATGTCCTTTTTGTAGTGAGGGGCCCAAAACTGAACACAGGAATCGAGGGGCGGCCTCACCAGTGCCGAGTACAGGGGTCAGATCCCTTCCCTGTCCCTGCTGGCCACGATATTGCTGACACAAGCCAGGATGCCATTGGCCTTCTTGGCCACCTGGGCACACTGCTGGCTCCTGTTCAGCCAGCTGTCAATCAGCACCCCCAGGTCCCTCTCTGACTGGCAGCTCTCCAGCCACTCCTCCCCAAGCCTGTAGCGCTGCTGGGGGTTGTTGTGGCCCAAGGGCAGCCCCCGGCATTTGGCCTTATGGAAACTCCTCCAGTTGGCCTCAGCCCATGGCTCCAGCCTGTCCAGGTCTCTCTGCAGAGCCTCCCTACCCTCGAGCACATCAACACTCCCACCCAGCTTGGGGTCACCTGCAAACTCACTGAGGGTGCACTCAATCCCCTCATCTAGATCATCAGTAAAGGTGTTAAACAGGAGTGGCCCCAACACCGAGCCCTGGGGGACACCACTCGTGACCGGCCACCAACTGGATTTAACTCCGTCCACCACAACTCTCTGGGCCCGGCCATCCAGACAGTTTTTTACCCAGCAAAGTGTGTGCCCATCCAAGCCACAAGCAGCCAGTTTTGCCAGGAGAATGCTGTGGGAAACGGTGTCAAAGGCCTTGCTAAAGTCAAGGTAGACAACATCCACAGCCTTTCCCTCATCCAATTAGCAGGTCGTCCTGTCGTAGAAGGAGATGAGGTTTGTCAGGCAGGACCTGCCTTTCATAACCCCATGCTGACTGGGCCTGAGCATCTGGTTGTCCTGCACGTGTTGTGTGATGTTACTCAGGATGAGCTGCTCCGTCAGCTTCCCAGGCACCAAAGTCAAGCTGACAGGCCTGTAATTTCCGGGCTCATCCTTCCGACCCTTATTGTGTATGGGCATCACACTGGCCAATTTCCAATCTGTCGGGACCTCCCCGGTCAGCCAGGACTGCTGGTAAATGATGGAAAGCGGCTTGGCGAGCACCCCAGCCAGCTCCTTCAGCACCCTCGGGTGTATCCCATCCGGTCCCATAGACTGGTGTGTGTCTGTGTGATGCAGCAGGTCACTGACTGTCTCCTCCTGGATTGGGGGGGGTCGTTCTCCCAGTCTCTGTCTTCTGGCTGAGGAGGCTGGATTCCCTCAGTACAACTAGTCTTGTTGTTAAAGACTGAGGCAAAGAAGGCATTAAGCACCTCAGCCTTTTCCTCATCACTCTTTGCCATGATTCCCCCTGTGTCTAGCAGGTGATGGAGGCTCTCCCTGGTCTTTCTTTTGCTGTTACTTATAGAAACATTTCTTGTTTTCCTTGATTGCTGAAGCCAGATTAATTTCTAGCTGAGCTTTAGACCTCCTGATTTCTGCCCTGCATAGCCTCACAGCATCTTTGTAATCATTGTGAACCACTAGCCCCTTCTTCCAAAGGCCATAAAACTCTCCTTTTCTCCCTGTTCAGCCAGCATGGTCTTCTCTGGCACTGGCTTCTCTTACAGCACCTGGGGACCGCCCACTCCTGCGACAATAAGACTTCCTTCTTAAAGAGTGTACAGCCTTCCTGGACACCTATATGCTTTAGGGTTGTCTCCTAAGGGATCCTCAATCAGGCTTCTGAGGGGCTGATCCAGTTGAGACTTGATAACCTCCAAGACTGGAGATGGCACAACCAATCTGAGCCCTGGTGCTGCTGCTGGGCTGTCTTTGTGGAGAAAATGTTTCTTCCATATGAACAGTCCAAACTTCCCCTGTTTAAGCTTCTGCTGCTGCCTCTCACCCTCCTACCATGCACTGCTGTAAAGAGTCCAACTGCATCTTCTCCATGCCCCCTATCAGTGCCGGTGATGCTGCTAGGTGCCTTCAAAGCCATCCCTCCACCTGGCTGAACCAGCCCTGGTCCTGCAGCCTCCCCTCTCAGGGCAAGGACTCCAGCCTCACTGTCTTAGTGGCCTCCCCTCACCTCAGTGTTGTTTCTGTACTGGACCAAAGTGGAGTCAGTACCCAGACAGGGTCATGCAAGCATCAGGCAGAGAGGAGAGTCCCTGCCTTTCCCTGGCACTCAGGATTGTGTCCTGCTCACACCTCCCTCCAGGCACCATTGGCCCTCATTGCTGCCCAAGTGGCCCTAGCTCGGCTCGATGCCTACCCAGGACCATCCGCCAGAGCTGTTCTCCAACCCCTTCAACCCCAGTCTGCATCTCTGCAGGGCTCTGCTTTCCACCTTTCCACCTGCTGGGCTCAACATTTGCCCATGTTGAATTTCCTGGGTTCCTTGTCAGCCCATTTTCAGGTCCACTTCAATGGCAGTCCTGCTTACAGTAAATCCACTGGTCTCCCTGTCTGGTGTCATATGAAAACTTGACACACTTGCCCTCTGTTCCCCCCTCTAGGTCAGATCTGGCAACTGAGCCCATGTAACACAGACTGAAGCCGCTCTCAGTAGCTGTGCGCTTATCTTGCTTGCTTCAGCAGCCAACACAGTTCCCACTGAAATGTCTAGGAAAACTTAGCTGACCAGAGGATCCTTCTGTCTAGCCCAAGGTAAATTCACTTCAGACATGCTTTTGGGTCATCACATAAACTAATCAGGCACAGTGAGAAATTTGAACACCTGACTTCCTGAAAATGTCCTTCAAAATTACAGAAGTCATCAAGAGGATGTAGGATTTCAGAACCTTTTTGTTGGACTACTTCAATACCACCTTGTACCAATCCATGGGCTCTGGAGAAACAGGAATGAACATCAATCCATAGAGACCTACATTTCAAGAAAAACTGCTTTAACTCATGCCACCTACTCTTCTTAGTTATAACATGTCATAATTCTTCATTTTCTCACAGTCTATATTAAAATTTGCTACTCATGGAAAATGATTTTCTGTGTACAATCCCTGGATTCGATATTAGGTCGTTTGGTAAGGTTATGTCAATGAATTACCGGGAATAGTGCAGAACAACTACATAAGGTTTTTCTTCAGCCATTGTGAACAAATGTGTAGTTTGCATGACAGCCTACACAGGCTGTTTCAGTTATTTGGCCTTTATTTTCATGTTGGCAAACTTTGGCATGCATCAAAAGTCTCAACAGGTTTCTAGCAAAGTCACTTGAAGCCAGCAAAGCTCTTATACTCACTGAGTTTTTATATTCCTAAGTAACTGTCATGAAACTTCATAATATACTTAACATATTCCCATTACTGAAACCCATGTAGCAACTAGAATTTTTCCCCTTAAATTGACATAGGCACTGCATCTAGTCAACTGTGCAGACAGCCATGGTGATATCTTGGGTAATCACTCCAGCCCTTCCCCAGTTCACGTTTTGTCCATGAAGATTTTGGCTGACACACTTTATTGTGTTTTGGCAGGGAATGTGCGTTACAATATCAGATTAGCCATCTACATAACCTACCTCCTTATTAATCACTCCAAAATGTGTTCAGTTTGAAAGGCGTTAGTTTTGTACCTAGAAAAACAGACTCTGTATTCTCACGGGGAGGACTTGCTTGCTAGTTTTGGGGAACAACAGTGAATGGTTTATGGAAAGTCTTGCAATCATCATAAAGTTATTCAAATTATTTGTGGTATTCCTTGTGCATAAACAACAGGCTCTTAATTTTGGCCACTTCAATGTCAGAGGACTAGAGTAGCATCTACCTTGGATATAACCACTGACAATTTAATTTTTAATTTGATGGGTATTAGTGCTATTCCTTCAGTTTCTCAAAAAATATAGTAATATTTGCATTCTTCATTCATGGGTTTGCACAGTGTCATTTTCAGGCTAGGATGTCTAGATTGGATAGCTAGATTACACAAAATTTGCTGCATAGTTCACCTTCCAAAAATTCCTTGTTCCCTTTCCTTTCCCAGAGTACACTGGCAGTGCCCTGAACTCTGATTTGTCATTCACCTGTACTCTTTGCTGTATTCACAACACTTCTTCCCCCTTTTAGAAATTTGCTCAATTCATATGGGTTTTTAATAAAACTAGTGGTCTTGACCAGCATAGGTAAGCTCATTTTTGTGGTCTTTTTCTTTTTTTTCAGCTTGACCTGTGATTTGTAGAACAACAAGCCTGCCAGCCCTTCTTCCAGTTTCTGCTCCAGGGAAAGTGGAAGAGTATAAGCAACCCAGTGGAGAGGGCTCCCTCAGCTCCACTTAGAACACTGTCAAAAGATATATTATCTCCTTGAAAAGTTCTCAAAATCTTCCTCTACTGCTAGGGTGCCCTATTCCATCTCCTCCTTCAAGGAATGTCCTGATGAGATCCAGAACTTGGCTCATTTTTAGCTCAATTTATGCTCTGCTTTTACTACAAGTTTTATATTTTCAGCCTTGGTTTTATACATCACAAACTTTTGGGGTAGGTCCTTGCAGGGGGGTTTGCATCAGACTCCAGTCATGAGCTGGTGTCTTCTCAGGGATTTGACTAATCCCAAAATGCAAAATTGGTTCTTCAGCCACAGGCTGGTCATAAACTCTATGGGTCTTTTATCTTCTTTGCATACTCTATTTAAGAACACACCGTTCCCTTAATCCATTTTTTTACGGTGTGCAGAACATCACAACTTGTTAGAGACATTAAGTGCTTCAGAACCAGCTTCTTCAGAAATAAGGTCAGATTTCCTTTTTTTGCAGTGCTCTATTTCTCATGCATGTACAGTTAAGCATACTTGTCCGTGTTTTCAGGGAGTACCCTGTTCCCATCTCTTTAGTTTAATTTATTCTTGATATTCTAGACAAAAGATCCTGGTAGGATGCAAAAACTTGTTATGGTCCCATGTCTTCGACCTTCTGTAAATTAGATTGTTTGTCTGCAAAGGGAGATAGAGATAGGCCTGAAACTGCAAGCTTTTACAGTATTACCTCCTCAAAAGTTGAAACGGTGTCTGCATAGCACCTCAGCTCAACTTTTGCAGCTGTCCCTTTGTCTGCCCTGCCTTCCCAACTCCGTTGCAATGTGAGAAAATCTCACACAAATGCACAGACTTAAAGTCAAGGAGGTGATAGGTTTAAAAAAAAAGAAAAAAAAAAAGAAAAAAAAAAAAGGAAATAAAGCACATTACAAATTTTCCAGTTGGCTAGCAAAACTAGATGGGTTCTCATCAGCATCTTCTTCAGAATCAAGTCAGTTAGACTACAGTAAAATGGTTGCTTGCTCAGACATATGGAAAATCCAAACATCAGCTAAAGATTTATTCTCTTTTTGACAGAAGCATCATGTTGCTTTATTTTTTTTTTTCTCTCTCTGATATGTCTGCCAGTTGCATAATGACCATGTTTCGCTTGAGGTGACCAAAGCAGTCTCCTACTGCTGAAGAAGAAACGAACAAAACCTGGCACACTGCATGCCATTGTTTCATTCTAATGCAGTGACAGATTCAGAACTACTCTTTGAGTGATATACACAGAAACTCCAGACTTGAAGTAAGAATCAAAAGGAAATACATTGTTTTTTCCCCAAACTATTTTGATTACTTTACTATTCCTTTGTTTCAGTACAGTTGCTTCAAGTTTTCTTTAATACTAACTGGTCAGTTAATACTAAAGGTATCTTTTTCTCCTCTCAGTCATACCCACTCTGAGTGCTATGGAGGAGATCAGTTCCGTAGCCTTGACCATCACACACTCTTCCCATCCTTCCATTTGCTCTCCTCTCCCATCCTGTTAAACATAAGCTGTTTGCTTTCACTTTCAAAGACTTTCACGACCTCCAACTCCTGACTGGCTTTTCCTTTGCATTGACATCAACTTTTACTCCCTTTGATCCTCTCACATATAAGAAGCTGTCCATAATCATCCACATTGTTTCTTCCTTGTTCTACTTCACCTTGAAAGGTGGCTTCTTTATGTTTAGTTTTGTTCAGTTCCTGTGAGACCTGTAGAAGATTGACAAAAACATGGAAACTGCTATGCTGTGTCCAGAAAACTTTGGAAGAGGCAAAGATTACTTTTATTTCTGTTTTTGGACAGGGACCAGTTTAATAGAGGTACTTTGGTTCCTAATTGCTATGGTAACACAAACAATAAGAAATAACAAAGAAATCAGTATCACTTCATTTGTTACATTGCAAATACTGAAGTTTTGCATTATCTGTCTATCCAGGCTGCAGACACAGCATACTTGCCCAATCTGACTTGTGGCATACAATAACCTTTAAAATAGAGCCTTTCTTTTTAATAGCATTCTGTTGTTTCCTCAGTAAGAAGACTTAACCTAGGATTTATTTAGTCAAAGCCATACACACGATTTAGGTTTCTCTCCCTCTCCAGACTCTCATAGCTAAAATCCTCAGAGACTCAAATGATCTCATTTCAGGACATATCTGCTGTGAAGCATTCTTGACAGCTGACTAGTATCACTTCTTAATCTTTTAGAATAAATGGATTTATTCCTGTTTCAAAGAGTAACAAACTCTTGGCAGGCAAGTCTTTTAGCCAGATTTTCTGAAGCCAGACATGCACGCCTGACATGAATTAATTTCAATACCACAGAAGCTGATTAGCTAAACGTATCCAGCTGCTTTGAGAAATGCCCCATTTTGCACAGTATATATACACAGAATTGAGTATAGTGCATTGCACAGTATATACCAGTTTTGAAGAGCTGATGGTCCGAATAGCCAACTGTCACTGGTGACTCACCAGTATAAGCAGTTCACTAAGAACAGCTGAAGTGACTACTGCCCTTGATGTTAAACTGGTTATTAAACTGGCAAATCCAGATTTCTGTAACCTTTCAGGAGCCAGGGAAGCAGCAGGAGAGGTGTATAATGGCAGAGAGGTGTGTGAATGAGATGTTCTGAAAGGGAAAGGGAAAGGATGAGCAGAAATGTGAGTAGAAGTTAATATTTGGAAGGTAAAGAGAAATACAATAGATGCAGAGTTGGTGAAGAGATTTGAGAAAATATTTAAAATAATGAGATCAATGGCTAGGGCAGATGCTTTTTTGAAGTGTTATTTAGATTTGCAGATTAGTTTAAAGGAATTGGAAGAGGATGGTACAGAATTTCTGAAAGGCTAGGTAAGCCAAACTGTGAC
This sequence comes from Athene noctua, assembly GCF_965140245.1. Classification (NCBI taxonomy): domain Eukaryota; kingdom Metazoa; phylum Chordata; class Aves; order Strigiformes; family Strigidae; genus Athene; species Athene noctua. Next base: position 58,525,089 of record NC_134077.1, on the reverse strand, counting down.
AGACAAAACAAAATGAGTCAAAATCCAGGCAAGGGCTTTGAGACAGTAAATACGAAAATGCCATAAAAATTCCTGAAACTGATGTAAAACCTCAGAGTGGCCCGCTAGACTGTCTTCCAAGAAATGTGCAGAAGGGGACAGAACATTTTCCTTAATAATGAATTTGTAAAAGTAGTTTGCACCTTATTAATTCACATTTCCCAAAATCCCACGCTGTCCTTTCCTGCTGCTAAGTCAAGTAGGTTGTCCTCTTCATGTCAGGGAGTAACATAATCGTGCATATGTTAATCAGGCTACCTCACAAGGGAAAACAAATGTCAGAAGTGTCATTAATCGTTATATATGAGTTTTTGAGAAGTACAAAGCCTTCTACAAATGGTAGAGTTTAATTCCATAGGCACGTCCCCAGTTCATTACTAACCAGCCAGGAAATGGTTAAGCCACATTTGTTGCTTGTTGCCTTTTAAGACCGAGAATGCAGAGATCCACGATAAGCCAGGAGCCAAATTACATCTCTTATTAAATCCTGTTATTAAGTGAGCTTGCTTTAAGGACAAAGTTGATCCACAGGGTGCAATCTACCTTACATTAATTTGACTCCTTTCATATTTCCAGATTAACTGCAATACCAGAGAAGCAGAAGAGCAATGGTTAAAGACTGAGCACTTCCAAATTCTCTGCTCTCCTAGCTACAGATACTCTTGAGTGTTTGTTTTGAAATCCTGGAAAATACACTTTGTAAAAAGATCTCATTGCATGCCCAGGCACATCCAGACTTTCCACTTGTTCTCAGACATTGGACACCAGTACTACTCTCAGCTGGAAAAGGAAATGAGGTCTTGTAGCACAGTTCAGTGTTCATATTTTGGTCTCCTCATATACATGTGTTAATGCTATTATTTTATGCCTTATATGCTTTAATGGTACTGTAATAACGCATGGCAAGTACAAGTCTAATTAGACAGAAATCCTGTCATCTATTCTATTTAATATTTATCTTCAACATGAAAAATACAAGTAATTTGAGCTGAGATCATCTAATCAGATTAACAGTGTTGGTGTATCCATAGTTCTTTTGTCCATTGCCCATTGTCTCCAGTGATTCACAATACCAACTGATTCTGATCTTGCGTACAAGACAGTTTCTGCCGCTTCTGTCTCCATTCTCTGGAATTATGTTATGCTGTAGGGATACTTCCACTGGCTTTCAATGAGCTTCTTGAAGAGTAAGGTGCAAGTCTACATAAAAGTCTAGATTTGTCTTTCTGAGGACATGACTACATTACTTTACAGAGTGACATTAACAGAATGATGTAGTCATACTTGGTTCAGTTGTGATATCTGGCTTTATTGAAGCCCTTGCATACAATGCTTCTGTTGTTCCCAGTCCTGGTTAGAGCCTATGGGCTAGGTTCTGTCATAAATCAAGCAGAAAATGCTTAAAGTTTAGATTCTCTATGAAGGTACTACACTACAAAATGCAGTAAAGTGAAAAAGTTGGCAACCCTTTTGTGTTGCAAACCAAGAGGTGACATGCAATGGTGAGAGCGAGTAAAAGGAGTATACATACTCATGATGTTTTTTCAAAATTTTCTGAGGGATTTGATTCCTAAGAGAAAAACCAAAGAGAGACTGAGTAGAAGGTAATAGCAGCCAGGGACTGTGCTGGCCATATGGTTCATGTGCCATTTTGGGAGGGGTGAGAGAAGAAATGTACCCATGAGATGAGCAGAAAAAGGTTCTGGCAGTTTTATTTGATTTTTCTGATTGCTATGGCATTGCACTGTTAGCAGCAAACTGCAACTGCCAGCTGAAGCAATGGGGAAGGCTCTTCCAACTGCCACCTATGGCATGAGCCACATGTGCACATAAGCATAGCAGGTACATCTGTGTTCTTTTTAGGATGGGTCAGAGAGGAAATTTTTTCACATTCTGTTGAGCAGGTTCTATATAATATTTGGAAGGCTCTGCTCCAAACAGCCTGATATGGTTTAGTAATAACAAAGTACATATGTTTGGCATGTTGTCCCCACATACTGTGTCTTGGTTCAGTATATTTACTCTTCTGTGTACTGAAGTTTCTTCTGGTGATTGACATGCTGAGAACCTCAAGTGGGAACCTTGGAGCTCTCCATTACTTCTGGTTTGCTGAGGATTGGTGACCAATCTTAAGAGGCACCTGAGTTTATTAATGGCAATTGCAGTCAGTCCAGTGCTGATTCATCTGCTAGGACTCTGTAAAGAGTGCTGAGTTGCATCTGAGCTTGGCAAGATCAGCTGCTACTGAGCATGGTCATACAGAGCCACAACAACAGATGGCAAGGAGTTAATCCATTTTATCTGTGGAGTCAGCATCTGCTGTACACATGTAAAGTCAGTACTGTAATTCCAGGTGAAAATTTGGTTAGTGACTGAACTGAGAAAACTAAAAAAAAAAAAAAATAACAATTCTGTAACATGCTGCCTGATCATAGTAGGGATAAGACCAGGAGGCCAATCTCAGACAAGGTAAAGCTGGGCAAGAAGATGACTCTTTGTGAGTGACAACAAAAAGACTCCAGGATCCCTCTCTTACATTAGAAGCATAAGCCTACTTCTTCTTCTTCTTATTATTATTATTATTATTATTATTTAGTAAGTTTTCCAGACCTCATTCAATTCCCTATAAAGCAAAGCCAGCTGCTTAAAAGAAGAGAGCTCTTGCTGCATATCACACTGATTTCATGAAGAGGAGTAAAAGAAACAGTCAAGAATGACACCTGCATGTGAAGTTACTAAACAAGAAAAAACCCAGTGATTTGTTTCTTTGTAAAGACTCTGCTGGCATCAGCAAACTGCAACTTCCTCTGTGGAAAAAGGCACTCAGGTGCTGGAAAAATAGCCAGCATAGGAAGTTCAGTTTTACGTTTTATAACAGCTATCAGGTCTGACTTCCCCTGGGTTTTTTAAAACCAGACAGCAGCTGATTGAACCGTAAGGTATCTAAACATCTAAACATTGGCTACAAGCCTGCTAGCCAGATGGTGGCTTCTGAAGACCATTGAATATTGCTTTCAGCTGCTAATTCTGTCTTTTTCAGTCCACAGAGAGAGTGCCAGCCGTTGGTATAAATGATCAGGTGGAGGGGTCTGAAGAGGATGCCCATGCTTGAGCCATGCTGGAGAATACCACTCTACAAGAGTTCCTTCTCTATCCTCTCTAACCCACTTGTGGAGAAAAGGAAGCCAGTAGGTAGCAGCCACAGCAGCACCATCCATTGCAGAGCAGGAGACCCAGAGCCCAAAGTGAGACAGGCAACCTCACAGCCATGGTGACTGCAGATAATCCTGATAAAATGTAGCCTCCAACATGCACACATGTAATAGCATTTTCTTGCATAAATCCATACTACATCACCCATGCTCCTCTAGCAAAAGACGGAAGTCACCGCAAGAGAAGACCTGGCTTCACAAGGCAAAGTGGAGGCCTTCTGTGGTGAACTCCCCAGATGTTCTGCTAACAGCGAGTAGTTATGAAATGAACTTGGAGAGAAGAAGAAGGAAATATTAATATACCATCTTTTGGGCTCAATATTCAAAGATGTTTTGGGTCCTGGACAAAATCACAGAATTCAAGATTCAGGTATTTTACTGAATATTTCAGCTACCCAGATGAAAACAATAACAAATGCTTCAATTAAAGCTGTACTATAAGCATCTAATTACTGAAGGTTAGTTATATCTAGACACAAAAAAAAAAAACCAACAAACAAAAACCAAACAAAAACCTAACACTTACTGCTGTACATGAAGATATGAGTTTGAATGTATACAAATTTAGAATACGGGCTACTTGCAAAAATATAGTCTAAATATTAATTTCAACACAAGTACTTTTTCATTTGAAGTGGGATTTAAAGTACACTGGAACAAGACATGCTGGAGCAGGCATTTATATAATGAATGACAGTGTAAATCTAACTAGTAAATGGCATATTTTTCCCATGAAGACAAAATTCCAGGAAAGTCCTGCTCAGCCCAAAGCTATGATAAGGATTTGTCTTAGGATGGGGGATTGGGATAATGATGGTTTTATTACACATTTCCAACTGGGTGAGTTTGATATCCACACCAGTGAAGGATAGCATTAGAGTTACAGTAAGGGAAGCAAGGATCCTCAGGGTTGTAGTAACACTGAAATCCTGCTCCATCCAAAGGCGTAGATGAAGATGGGCTCAGGATGGAGTGGTAGGTCATCATAAATTTTGAACTGGGGGGGGGGTTATCTTCTTCTCTGAAGAAGGGTAGGTTTAGGGTTGGGTTTAGGGCTAGGGAAATCGAAGACCTCGGACCTGAAATACCAACAACATCCTGCTCAGCCCAGAGATATGGCATGGCAGCTGGGCTCAGGACAGGGCTGTAAGTCAGTGCATATGGAATCAGAAACTGGTATGGAATCAGAAACTGGTCTTATCTCCTGCAAGGAAAGCTGAGTTGTAAAGTTAGGGGCTAGGTTATTTAGCTGAGTGCCACCATATGATCCTTGAAGCAATGTGTAATTAACAAAAATAAACTGTTCTTTCCGATATAGGCTACCTCTATTCTGCTATACATTTTAGTAGAAAAGTATTCTTTTGTTTAAACAATATTTAAATGCCATTATAATCTTTGGACATTACAGAATGATTCAGGTAAGAGAAAATTCTGTTAAAAATTTTGTAACAGTCCAGAAAGAACAAAACACTATGGACAGTACCATTAAAAATTTGTACCAGATGCTACACTATAGGTGTAAAAGTAAACACAATTAGGCCTATTAACAGAAAAATTACATAATTGATTGTAAACATTATAAATAAGTGACTTGTAGTCATGAGCAAACCAAAAAGCTGTTGACAATTGCAGAAAACTTTTTCTGTGGATGATGTCCCTTTTTGTTATTGGTTCTGTGCCTCTAACAATGTATTTTTAAGATTCCTTTGAGTTACCAGCTGCTGAAGAAGCAGGGGAATGCCCAGCTGTTCAAAAGCAACTTCATCATCCAGAGGACTGCATAATGAAAAAAAATATGGTTGCCATGGTAAAATATTATTTGTGTACAAATAAATGCCCTGAGGTCAGTTTCTCCCCCAGATGACAGTATTTTTGCAGAACTTGGAAGAGAACAGAGGAGAAAACCAAATATAAGGAGATGTGCAGAGATGGAAAATTAAAAAAAAAAAAAAAAAAAAAAGGAAGTGAGACAGAAGAAAAGGAAGATTTGTTCAGTTCTGTTTAAAACTATTAGCCCCCATTTTTTAAGACTGAGTGAAGTGGATCTGCATATGCCATATCTTGCTGTAAAGTAGCTTTTCAGGATCTTACGAAGATAAGACTGGCACTAGGGTAATAAATCTCCCTGGCAAGGGCAAAATAACTACCAAACCAGTGCAAAAATTCTGCAGAGGAGGGTTGTCCTGTTTGAGAGAGGCCTCCAGGACTAGTTCTGCTGTGTCAAGAGCTTTTCTTCAGCAAAGAACTGGCAGACACCATGTCAATATCATATCCTCGGGCTTTGCAGTCCTACAGCTGGATGTTACTGCACTCACCTGGCTGCTGGGCTAGCATTTTTTGTGCCTTGAAGTCATGTAGTACTCCCCTGCCCTTGTCAGAATTTTCTTTTTGTCAGCATTGGCACCATCTCTTCTCTGCTGAATAGAGCAAGGTTATGTATAAAAAACCCCAAAATCATGTTCACAGCAATAGCAGTTCCAGTTGCAACATCAAAAGTAAGTGTATGAGATTTAAAAACCAAAACCAAACAAAACCACCACCACAAAAACAAGAATGCTGACATACATATGGCACTTTTGCCTGAAGGGGCTATTGCTAAATTTTTACAAATTCATATCAAAGTGAAGAATACTCTATCTGACTGCAAATAGGGATACTTGCTCACACTGGAGACTGCCAATTACCACAAAAAGCTTCACTTTTGCAAACCTTCCCAATGAGGCAGTTCCAGCTGCTCCCATTTTTCAGTTTGACACATACCATAAATGTACAGACCACAAGATAAATATATATGTAAGCTGTACAGGCAGGTATTGTCACAGGGTTCCCCCCCAGCCTGTTCATGTTAAATGCCAGCATTTCAACAGATTGCATACAACAAAGAAAGATCTTTGTAATATATTGCTTATTTTGATCACAGGTCACAACTTGTTACTTACCTGATGAAAAACCTGAACGGCAGCTCCACAGTGTTCCTGCATATCCAACTGATACTGACATTCATCTTGCTTCATGGAAATAACTGGCTTTTGTTTTCCTGTTACACCAATTTGTTTTGACCTGTGAAGTTTGGGGCACTCAAGTAGTGTTGAAAATCTTTAAGGCGGCAGGAGAAAGGAAATTGTTAGAAGAAGAAAGGCGAAGGATGAAAGAGATGGTTGTTTATAGTTTGGAATCATCATTTTCATTCCTCAACAAGAAGAAAGCATGCTAATGAACACAGGTGTTTGTATATTCAACATTGTTTAAGGCTCGATTGGGGTTTCATATCCCGATTTTATACTTCTCTCTAGTTCTTACTGACTGACCCTGCGGTTGGTGTGAGGAGAGTAAAACTTCCCAACCTGAAACATTAGGTAGCCCAAGTTAAGGGAGTATAGGATCCAAACAATGGACATAAATATCTTAAACCTTGGGGGTATGGAAAAATCTCTATATATTTTGGTCTTTAAAAGACAAGTTCCATGAAAGAGACAGCACCACTTTGCCATTTCCTGATTCTCTTTCCAACCAAAAATCCTTGCCAATTTCAAAATCTGCAAGGACAAAAAATGTGTTCCTTAGGTTAAAATATTTGTTCCTCAGGAATTATTAGGAGCAACTGCTGGATATTATGAATTGTCCCTGCTTGGCAGAAGGAATAACTGAGTCACACCAATCATCTCCAAACAAAAAAAGACAGCCAAAAAAAATGTAAATCTAGAAACTTTAGGGGCTCTTCTTCCTGTTTTTAAAGATAGCAAACAGATGAGGCTATTTCTTCTAAAGTTTTTCACTTAGACAAAAAAAGAAAAGCCAAAATGACATCCTTTCTTGCCGCTGTGGTTTGCACTGTCAGCTAGTTTGATCAATGTCTGCAAAAAATCTGTGTATGCACACTGGGCATCTCACACCAAGCCAGAATGATCAGATCTGCAAGTAGTGGTCATTGTACCAAACAATGCAGTTCATGGTAAACAAACAAATTTTGGTTGCCAACAAAATGACAAATCTGTGGCTTCCTTGCAACCATGTAGAGACGAAAGCAGTGAGTGAGGATTACAGTACATAGCAAGTTCCAAGGGGGAGAATGACTAATAGTGACAGTGGGTATGAGGTTGCCACAACAATGTGCTGTTGTGGACTGAGCCCTGTGACTGGCTTACAGAGTATGGGTATTTCTCTTTGAGTCGTGTTCCCATCTGATTAGGAGTATTCATTTTTAGTTCTAGCATCATGACAAGATGGGTTCAATAACTAGCAAGCTGCCAGATCCCCTGTTTCCATCAGTTTCTAGACATCGAGTGTTACTTGATCTTCTGAGACACTCTGTGAGTCTTACTAAATTTTCTGCCCTTCATCCAGTATCAACCCCAAGGCCAAAGCTCACAGACAGATTTATGGTTATGATGTGACAGTTTCTGTAGCCAGATAGGGAACAAACCAGAATAAGTGATGAGGTACTCAGTTATAGGTGAGTCAACAAGGGTTGGTCTTCTGCAGAGCTCCAGAGCAGCATTCCCACCCAGATTAGACATCTGTCACCATGACAGTGGCAATTTCATCAGCTTCTCCAGACTGACTCTGAGCTATCTACTGTTCATCAGCACTCCGTCTTTTCCAAGTACTGAAGCACTTAGTTTTTTGTCCAGACCTAGTGATATGAAAAGGGAGAGCTAGGCTCTGTCGGCACAATAACCCTCATCTCCCAATTAACTTTCTATTGATCTCCTTTATACTGATGTGAACTTGACTGAGCATCTGGAAATCATCACTCCAATTGACAAGTAACAGGTTGTTAATAATAATATGAATTGATGGTACCCATCAGTCCAAGTTATATGAGAGCTTACTATGTCACTCATGTCATCCTCTACAGAGCAGTGAAGCTATAGGCTGCAAGGTCCATAGAAGTGTTCCTTGTGGGTTAGATTTGACACACTGGCTGGGAGAGTAAATAGGGGCCTGTACTACCACTATTTGTATTGCACTGTGCACAACAGACAAAAGAAAGGAAAGCCACCTTGTTGATCATCAACATTACATTTGCCCCTCACATACGGGACCTTCTTTCACCCCATAAAATCCTTTCTCTTTTCTTCTTCCTGTCTTCTCTCTGTCTTTTGTTGCTATGGCTGATCAGTCACGGTCAGGAGTGGTATACCCTGAAGTACTTCAGATCAGGCTTCTTGGACTGTCCCAGCAGAGATTAAGAAGCTTTACCAAGCACAATGGGAAGAGCACATGCTGGGAAAGATCATCAGAGAAAAGCAACATAAAGCGATATGTTAGTCAATACACAGAAAATAGTTGTTATGAGGACAAGGTGAATATTTTTTTTTTGCAAAATCATTCCTTCAATAAATATTAATTTGCAGGCTAAGCACTTGGTGTCATTGCAAAACCAGCTAGGCAGTGTGGACACCATTAACCTTCCTAGTCAGGTGATTGCCAAATTAGGTTTACAGTGTTGTCTGGGAAATGCAGTATCTCAGTTAAGCACTCTTTCTGTCTGATTTGAACTGGGATCTTCCACCTCCTGGAAGAGTGCCTTTGCAACTGGGACATAGGGTATTTGGGGTCTGAGTATCTCTCAGTATATACAAGAGGGTTTTCACTTTATGTGAAGAAAACATGACATTTTGAATGAAGGGAGATAAATGCAAATCACAGGATCACAGAATCACTTAGGCTGGCAGGGACCACAGGAAGACCCTGGACCCTGACAAAGCAAGGAAGCTCTGAGCTCAGAGTGGGTTCTCTGAGCTTCGTATAGTCAAGTCATAAAAACCTGCAAGATGGAGATGATGCAACCTCTCTGTATCCCAGCTGCATTGCTTGGATGTCCTCTTGGCTTAATCTTTTGTTGTTGTTGTTGTTATGTCCAGTTGAATGTTACCTGTTTCCATTTACGACCATTTTCTCTCACTTGGCAACCATCCCTTCTTCAGGCTAAACCAGCTCTAGCCCCATAGTTTCTCTTCACAGGGCAAGAGCTCCAGCTCCTGGCTATCTTCATCTACCTCTGCTGAAGTCACTCCAATTTATTGATGTCTGTTTTGTACTGAAGGGGAGCACAGCTAGACACAGTGCTCTGGAGATGGCTGAACAAGCACTGAGTAAACAGACACTATACCCTGCGATGTGGTGTTTTTCCTCACTTCCAGTGACTTCAACCTGCCACCACTGAGTTACTGCACACACAAAGGGTGTGGACACTTCCTCCTCCCCTGTTTTGCTAATCCAGCCTTCTGTTTCTGCTTTTCCTGTTCTTGTATAAAAACATCCCAAAACAAAAATATTAAATTTTGATCAAATCAGTAATTTCATTCAATATTCTTAAAAAGAAGTTTCTATATGAAACACAAAACAAGTTTTCCTGTTCTTTTTTGGGGGATGGAAATCTGTATTGCTAGCTCTGTGGAAAAGGGTTTGGTGACTGGAGATCTTGCTAAGTAGCAGGTAGTGGCTGTGAGACTCTGCAAAGCCCCTAAAATTCATCCCTGATTCCTTGGAAACAGTAGTGGAAGTAAATGCCATCAGCCTTCAAGCTCTGTTCCTCTTCCCATCCTCTCCATCTTTGGTAGCAATCTGTGAGAGAGTCTGGACTATACCTACCTGTATGCCTGGGAAGCAGCTTCTGCTCTTCTGCCATAGCCTGATGTACGCCTGCTTAATGCTCAGAATTAATACTTACACTGTATAACTTAGTGCCTTTCATTAAACAGTGGACTAATTGGATCATGCTGTGCTAAATTAGTCACAAAGTACCATGTAGTAACACATTAATTTCCTGGAATTTCTTTTAATCAAATTATTACAAAGATCCATTCTTCAAACAACTGTTAAACAAAGGTGTCTTGCAGATGATGCTGCTATAATCTTGAATAAATCACCCCTTAAAATTGGTTCATCAGCTGGGATTCCTCCTTGTAATATCTCTATGAGTAAGCTTTTCTAAAGCTTACTGTGAAGTCTGTGTTGGAATGTATTTTGGTCACAGATTCACATCACAGAATCACACAGATTAACAGACACGTCTGGAGATCATCTAGTCCAAACTCCTGCTAAAGCAGGGTCAGCTACAGCAAGTTTACCAGGACTGTTGTCCAGTTGGGTTTTGAATACCTCAAAGAATGGAGACTGCACCACCTGCCTAAGAAACTTGCCCCAGTGTTTAATTGTCCAAACAATAAAAGTTTTTTTCTTCTGTTTAAGTGGAATTTCCCATGTTTCAGTTTGTGCCCACTGCCTCTTGTCATGTCACTGGGCACCACTAGAAGAGTCGGGTTCCGTCTTCTTTATTCCCCTGATCAGGTAGTTGTACACACAGAACTCCACCATCTCATGGTCACTGCAGCCGTGACTGCTGCCAGCATCCACATTTCCAACCAGTTTTTCTGTGAAAGTATCAGGAGCAACAGAGCTTCTTCCCTCTTTGGCTCCTCAGTCAACCATGTCAGGAAATTGTCATCAGTGAAATCCAGAAAAATCCTGAGCTGCTTGTGCTCTGCTTCATTAACCCTGCAGCAGACATCAGTGCGGCTGAAGTTCCCCACGAGGGGCAGGTCATGTGAAAGTGAAGGCATAAGGTGCTGGCATTGAAGAGCAGTCTCATATGTTCCTGTGCAATACAAAGTCTCCAAAAAGCACAGGGCAGGAATTCAAGGGAGAACACACACCCACCCACCCCCTACCCCCCCCCCCCCCCCCCCCCCCCGAGAATGATTTCAGTGTAACCCAAAATCCAAAGGAACAAATTTCCCTTAAAAATAAAAGGCTTAGATTAAGTCCTTATGCTGTTATACATCCGAATACCTCCACATACCATTATGTCCTCAATAAAGTTTACCTGCTCAACCTGACAGGAATCATACAGTGCGCTCCTGCTGTGAATACAGGGATAGAAAACATGACTTGGGGCCTGTGTTTGTATCAAGCTCCGAAGACAATGCATTTTGTTTCCCTAAAATGAGACATTTTCTAGTCATGGACTGACTATGCATTGTGACTATCTATTAGGTTATGTGTAAATAAGTATATTAAAGGAGACATGGTGGTAGTTATTCACCATAGTTGTAGGCACTGTAAACACCTGCAAGCTTTGGCCATAATAACTTCAGAATCTGCAGAATCAGGGATAAAATGTCCAGTATCCCAAAGTAAGGAGTGAGTTAAAATAAAAGTGTGAACCATATTTAAAGGTATAACGCCATGCAAAGATGCTGACAAGTCTGACCTGAGTTGAAAAGATCATTGACAGTTTAGTACTTGGCATGGATGTCACAGCAACAAAGTAAAATGGTTTTTAAAAGCTACAGTGCATATGCAAAGGCAGTGTATTTCTATTAAGACAAGTTGTCTCATTTTGAAGGCACCAGAAACTCGATGGAAAAGACATGCAAATCTATGCCAGAAAGGTATGCCATGATCAACAAAGTCTTCCTGCTTGGAGTCCTCAGATTCAGTCCTGCCAGGAGCTTTTCATTATTGCTGCAGAGAGCTTCACACTAAACATGAGTGTGAAAGCAACAGCTGTTCCCTTCCTGCAGACATGTGTGGAAAAGTGGTACCCATCAGAAAATAATTTCATTTTTCTATGAAAGATATTATGCAGAAAACGCAACATAATTCTTCACTGAAATAATTTGTGCCCAAGAACTACCTGTGCTAGTTTTCTTCAAATAGAGGAATTCCCAACCAACTGCCAGAAGCAGAGACTTCTGTAGGCAGAAGTGAAAGCATCTGGTTTTAAAGACAGCCATATAATAAATGAGTCTTCACAAATTTGTATAAATATAAATCACTTATAGAAGCTAATTCTGATCTCCAGTATGCTCATGAAAACTAGGAGAAAGCCTCCCTGAGCCAGTGGAACTACATTCATGAGGAAGTTCCATTTAAGAAAATACAATGGTGTAAAACAGCTGGTGACCATCAGGCCTGTTGAATTCAGACCACAAACTCGTTAAGGCAGGAACTGCTTTTTTGTTTGTGGCTGGTGTCTTATTCCTTAATTGCCAGTGTCATTACCAAATGAGAGTAGAACACAAAGCTCCAATTTTTGCTAATTCAAAGCAGAACTAGAACTACATGTGTCTGTTAGAATTGGAAACTGCAGTTTGACATGCATAAATAACAGAAATCCAATTACACCATGTCAAGCATTAGAGAGTCAGTCACGTTTGACTTTGCTATGGTTGCACATTGTGTCCAATACTAACATTTTACACAATCTCCTGCTTTTTTTAAAAAAATAGCCATTCATGTTTCTCTATGTAGAGTTCAATGAAGGTTCAAAGCCTCTTGATGAAAATAGATGAGAAAAACACTAGTGTTGCAACAAACATACTTCTGAAAATGTTGGCACAGGCAAAATTAAGTAGTCAGCCTACTTCAGTCTCTCTCATAGTGATATGTTTCTCTGGGGTTTTTTGTAATAGCCTCTGAATATTATTAACTAAATCTTTCCACTGATGGTTCCAGTGTGCCAAAACAACACACTGAATGTTGTAAATAGAAAACGAACATAGCAAAAAGCCAGGGAATAATACAATATTAATACCTAGTTAATTTCTGTAATAGACATAAGGAGGAAAAGGTAAAAAGACAAGATAAATCCAGATTAGACATTGGTTTCAAAAAACTGCAGTTAATGACTCAGCTTTGCTCCCACTGAAGGAAGAAACAGACTTTCTCTTTATATTAATGGAAACAGGCAAAGGACCTCCGTCCCTTAGAGATGCTGTGAACTGAAAAGGTGTGTATCCTTGAAGACTGTGTGGGAAACAAAGAGACCAGTTACATTTTATTCTACTTTGTTCATTACTATTTGACACTAGAAATTGAAAGGTACTCTCAATAGCACAAAAAAATCTTAAATCAACCACTGGATCATTCAAACACATAATAAAGATGTTTAATTTTTTTTCTCTGGCATCCAGTGAAGATGATACTGAAAAGGCAGCAAAAACCAACAGAGGTCCTAACACAGGCAACCTGTGCTTAAAAAGCATGCTCTGAACGGTGTGGTTGGGATTTGTCTCCAAGAAAGATCCAAGGACAAATAGGGAATAAATCCATAATGGTTATGAAAGGCATCTTAGCTCAGCTCATCCTCAACATCACAGCAAAGGGTAAAGATTTCAAATTTTGGAACAGAAATCAGTATTTTTAAATTTTTAAAAATTTTGTGAATAGGTTATTTTCTCTACCTCAATGTGCATTTTTTCCTATTTGGTTTTGAGATACAGACTTTCTAATGTAGTGTAAAAAACCCCATAGCACTAGACTAAAAATTCTCCTTTCTCTTTCAACAGAATGTAGATTCCCATTCTGAGTATCACTTCAGCTGTAGGCAAAACAGCTGCTAGTTCACTGGGATTCAAATTTAAACCCAGTTCTTGTTCCTATACACACTGTTTAAGTTTCTGTGTGACTGAAAGGCATGCGCAAAAGCCAATGGGTCAAATTCTAGCCTCATCTAATCACTCATAAAACATAGCAAACCCCCATGAAATCAAGTCAGGCAAAATAACATTAAAAAAAAAAAAGCCAGGTCTTTTAGGCAGGAGCATTAGTCCATTCACAGAACAGCCTTGCACATTTTTCCGTTTGCCCTCCAATCAGTTTGTCTACCGTTTACCATTTCTGCCACCGCTTATCTTCCGGGCAACCATTTATCGGTACAAGCAACCTCTGCTCTCCTCCACCTTCACCAGCTGCAATTGTGGATCTCCAGCCACCCCATTGTATTCAACTGAGTCTTTGGCAAACACCCCTCCCCTGTTAGGAGTGGTGTCCCAAAGACTGAGTTTTGATTTGCATTTGACAAGCATTCCAGTGTTAAAAGAATTTGCAGAGTGTTCACAACTGAGGGTAACTTGCACACAAGCTAGTCATTTGGAGCCGGTGACTACGCCAGCTTCAGACATAGATTTAACATTGTGGGTTTTACAAGTCTTTGAAGCTAGCCCTAGAACAATTGTCAGCATTTATAGTGGTGATTTCTAACATGACACTGGGGATTGCTTCATAATCATAAAGAAAAGAAAAAGAACCACAAAAGTAAAAGTCCTGCCAGAAAAGAAGTAGAGCAAATCAGACAGATGGTTAATATTAACTGAAAGGGCATCCAGATTTGTGATTTTCTTTTTCCTTAACAGCAATATCAACAAACAAGTTAAGAAAGCTCATAATATTTCTTCAATTAACTGTTCAAACTCTTGGTCTCCTTGTATTTTACATGTGACTTGTCAGCGCCATCAGCTTCATCTCCCATAATGACAGGGCAAGTGGAGATCTCACACTGTGCCAAAGACTTATCCTTTTTAATTAAGGGTTTGTTGGGTGGGTTTTTTGGGTGGGTTTTTTTTGTGTCCACTAATCACACGGGTAACCCATGTTATATGTCTTTGATAACTTTTCAGATGTGGAGTATTTTTAGGCATTAACCTTGTATCAGAGGATATGGATTATCCATTCCTCTGTAATTTAAATACAGCTGCACTAGAAAAGGAGCTAAGGGGTCCAGGCAGTAACTAAAACATCTGTTGCAGTATTAAGAGAAACTGTTGAACTCTTTTGTCACAGAGTATGTCTCAGGAGATAATAACAAAAGGTCTATTTTTCTACTCCAATTAAAAAGTGAAGAGGACAAAGAGAAGGAGAATTCAGAAATGGACCTGACTGTCTCCCATAATTATGGTCTAAAAATAGGAATGTTGCTCTCTCTGGCAGGCTGGAGACTGATCAAGGATGTTACCCCATCCACCTACTCAGAGTCAGACCAAGGCAGAGCTACATGAAACCTATGTCCAAACTTTGCAAGACCTCTGCCACAGCAGTGATTACATATGCAGTCCCTAGTACCTGCTTCAGGGAGAGCGCCACAGCTTGGAGGTCAGCATGGTGAGGACTGGCTTTCATCCAGCCTGCATGGAGCCAGCAGCCTACAGAACATGGCCATTGGCCATTGGCCTGAGCCTGCTCCACACCATCCCTGTGGTCTAAAACATAGCTGCTAATTTTTGGTGGCAAATTATGCACAAAACCAAAAGGCATAATTCTCGCCCTGCCACTGCAGTATTACTGAAACATCATGCTAATGATGTGTTTTTCTGGTCCTAGGACAGAGCATAAAGGCATGCACTGACCTCCTGGGACCGCATGTGGTAAAACAAGCCATACATAGTGCAATGTGTATTTGTGCTGCCTGTTTGTAAAGATCTTGGGATTGAAACACCTTGACAGCTCTGCCCAATTACCCCTTGTCCTATCTCAGACCAAACTAGCACCCATACATCCTGAATAGGATAAGGTCCTTGCAGCAAAGCAGACATTACAATAAACCATCAGAATACTTGCTCCCATACACTCTCCAATGGTAGAGGACAGAATGTCAAAGTTCATTGATGTGCTTTTGTTTCTCCTATAGTAGTCTACTCTGTAACTAGGTCCCAAAGGGTTTTTTTCCTTCTTGATGCTCCAGTCTCCACTCAAAACCTAGAATTTGTGACCACTAGCCTGTTATCTCCAGAGCTGGGAGCCATGTATATTTCTTCCTGGGTGGCTTCCACAGTTGGATACTATAATCAGGATCAATTATGGATCTATTTCCTACAAAGAATGGCCACTTCTCATGGTTTATTCTGCTTCTTGGACCAGTGCATGACGCAATTCAGATTCCTGTGTCCTGGACAGAAAAGAAATTCTTGCAAAAGAAATAGGAAAAAGTTTAGCAGACAGGATTTCTTGGAAATAATTCTTCCTACATATAGTAGGCCACAATGTGGGCAAAATGTGTCATTAGAAAGTTATTACTAGGTCATGAGAAACCCTCTGAAAATTTTAGAGCAATCTATGAGAAAATCTTTAGAAACATCTGATGATAACATTTAAACATCCGACAAAAGAAGTACAGAGATGAATCAAAGAAGAAAGAAGAATAAAACCCTAGCTTTCTCATACATGAAGCTTTGCCTGTGCAGGAAATGGAGATTCATGACCCAGCAGATGGAGGAGTTCCTTGTGCTGAGTTTCCTCAACAAAACCTGAATTATCAGTGTGCACCAAAAGAAGAGGTCTGTGCTGAATGGCCCCTGGCTGTGTGAACACCTCATCCACACAAAAAGTTCCTCCAGCAAAACAAAGGCTACAACACTTCTTTTTTTCCCACTCAGGTGCAGATCTCAACAGTTTTGCTCTACTTTACACGCCATGATGGGTACAATCCCAGTATAACCACAGTATGCCTGCCTCCTATTTATGCTGTTGCACTGCAGTCAAGACTGCTCCCACTTAAGAGCCCATTAAGACCTTTGTGCGTGGAGTGGCAGAAAGAGGTGTGTCTCCTCTGCCAGGACCTCAAGAGAAACATCAGCGTCCTGCTGAGTCAGCAGTCATGGTAAATACTGGGACAGATATTCCAGCCCTATCACGCTAATTGATGCAGCTGTTGAGAATACAAGATATGAGGATACTTGTCACTATTGCCAGATGTCAAAGTAATTATTAACATAGATGCTAGTGGTATCTGTGATGCCTGGAGTGAGGTTATGGTGACCCATATAAAAAGTCTCTGTTCACATTCCTGTGGTCTGGGACTTCAGATGAGTCCCATTAGCAGAGAATCCGTACATTTAGTAAGTCTTTATTTGTTTCTAATTGTACTTGAAGCTCCAGCCAATGTATCTCCAAGACCTTGAAAAGGTAACGCATGACCCAGTAAACCATCAGAACAATGAAGAGGCCTTTACAGACATACCACACTGCAAGCTGAAGAAACATTTTTAAGACTTACTCCTTTGTTACAGTTTTCCCAGAAAATTAAAAGCTATTCTTCAGTGGGTTTAAAAATAGGTTACTGAAGTAACAACCACTTTCCTTCAGCACCTCTTGAATTAGGGGGAAAAGCAATGAGGAATCACAAGGAAGGGGATAAATATTTCACTATTGATTTTTTTTGTTCTCCACCTTTTGCACTGTGTAATACAAATGAAGCTCAATAACTCTAGAATATCCCTTTGAGAGAAAAGCTTTCATTTTTAAAACACAATTCTTTCTAGAGTAAAAAGTAACTAACAGTAGAATTGAGATTTGCTATCCCCAAGGTGCCTAGATTAGACAAATTCAGTTTACAAAGAAAAAATGTTTTGCTACCTACTCACCTCATGCACCTGCATGGGTTCTCTGGTTTTTGTGCCATTGCCACAGATACTTTGATTTCAGTTGTTAATGAAAGGTCAAACAGGAAGAATCCAGTGGAAGAGAGTGGGGATAATGGACACAGAGGTGGCTTTGAGACCTTTTCTCTGCCTACATCACTCCTGGAAGAGCTGTTCCTTCATGGGCTGTCAGCATAGCCACAACTCAGGGATGTGCAGGGATAAAAGTCCTTCTCTGTTAGCTGCAGGAGTAAGGAACAGAGTAGACAGAGTAACAGTTGCAGTTTGAAACATGATTTGTATCTTAGCTATATTTTGAGTGGTTAAACTGCCATTGTTATTTCTCAATTTAATAGGAATTGTTCCAACTGCTCATGTTCATTAGCATAAGAGAGCAAAATAAATGTTAAACCAGATTATGAGTCCTTGTTTCTACAGTTTAAATAAATAATATGTCTTATTTTCAGGGTTTATTTTTAGTGAAAATTACAGCTAGGCTGAGTATTTACTTGTAACTTTTTTTTTTTTTCACTTTTCTAACTTTAAAAAAAAGTCAGAGCAAAATACATAACATATAGGTCTAAAATGACAATTTGGCTCTGATGCTTTATTCCAATGTAGAACTTGTCCTCCATATGAGAATTGCTTGAATAAAACAGTAATTTCTTTAAAGTGTTGTCATCACTTATGTATAGGAAGAGAAGGAACTAAATTTTAGTCAAAGAAAGCTTATAATTTTAGCAATATACTTCTTTTTTGCACTTTCTTGGTACTGTTTAAAAATTCTTCTTTCAAACTCCTCCAGTCTGAATAACTATGCTCTTTGGACTCTTTCTGTGCTAAAACACAGAAATAGTTTCATTTCATTCTGAAGCCACTAAGAAGCTATAGACAACTGTAAGCTTTTCCCCGTGTTTTTCTTTTTAAGCCTCTGCAGTTTTTTTCTTGTGGGGATAAAAAAAAGAGAAAAGTAAAAAGCATGAGTGGGGTCAGCAAAAGTACTAAAAGTTAAAATAGAATGACAAACTGAAATTTTATATAATAAAAGAGATTAACTGTCCAAATAATAGTTGACATTATTTTTTCTTTTGAAATTTCTCCATCACCAGAATGAAAAATCAAGTCACAATCACTATTCTCTCACGAAAAAAGCCAGATTCAACAACACCACACTTTTCCAAGGTGCATTGGTAAGCAATGTATTGGAGAAAGAAGCACTGTGTACCTATTATAGAAGCATTAGTTAGAGCATTGTGTACCTATTATGGAATGCCTCAAGGTCTCTGAGGACCACAGCAGTGCCAGTGCATATAAGAGAGAACCCCTGCAAATGCTGATTTTTTTGATACAGCAAACAACCTGGATATATACCCTCATCTGAAAGAGTTTTTTCCTTTTTAGACTATGTGAAGCTTAACATGGCTACCACCAGATGTCTGGGCTTGTACATGCCCAAGGTAGAACAGAACAAGCTGTACCAGAACACACTAAAGAAATCTGAGTTGTGATGCTGTGAACAACTACAAAAATTGTACTGTCTATTCCTTATAAACATATATGTATAGCTTTCAGCAGGCAATGTTCTTATGCTCCTCCAGTGAAGCAAGAGGTTTTATCCATCAAATTCATATGACATCTGCTGGCTGACACAGAATTCTACTAATTCTAATTCTACTAATTTTGCACAGATCTTCGATTGCCTTCTGGACAGGTATAGTAGAGTAGAAGGCAGGGATCTGAACAATCCATATGTGGGTTTCTCTCACAGTCATAAGCATCCTGTTACCAGCTTTGCATTCTCCATTCATCACCACTGTGTTGTTAAGCATAAGCATATCCTAACAGGTATGATTCCAGGAAGTGTCTTCTGCTGTCCTTCCATTTTAGAATCATGGAATCATCTAGGTTGGAAAAGACCTTTAAGTCATCATTGAGTCATCATAATAATTTGAGGACAGGACTAGCCAGTATGTGACTAACTCCTAGGAAGATGTGCTCTTTGAGAACTGAAATAATTCACAAAAACATCTGATCCCAAGGGATAGATATAGAGATAAGAATATGTGGCTACTTTGTAATGCCGTTAGATGAGGCTTTGAGAAATGAATTCCTACTACAGTAAAAAAAAAAAAAAAAAATCTTTGCCTGAGATAAAAAGATAAAAACACTCTAAAGTCTGCTGGATAAAAAGAGTTTGCATGAAGATGTTTCTATAACAGTTTATTTACAGAAGCAAAATATGTAAGTGTGATTTTCTCTTTTTGAGACACAATTCCTTAAAGAAAGAAGATCTGGAAGTTTTCTTGCAGACGAGAATATCCATCAGGACTTTTCTTCAAGTAAACATGATGTAGAACTGGGTGCCACTGCTAGATATCAGGTTGTCCTGTGTCCCTCCCTCTCATTTCACTCCTAAATAGATTTCAAATGCAGTGTTATATTTCCAGTATGATTATGTGATTGTAATACCCCAGTCTGGACAAAGAAATTGTGCTTTTTCAGCCTTTCACTTGGCATTCTCTTAGCTTTAATATAAATTATAATGCCACATATTGCTCTCTGGGACTGGAACTGCAGCAAAGCATGAACTGTAAAAATTAGTGGACATTGCAAATAACATCAGACTTTGTAACACTTAAAGAGTAAGAGCCAAAGACCACAAATATTCCTGTGAAAAGAGGACAGGACAAAAAGGCCTCTGATCCTTTATTCCTCAGCACCAGTACACATTTACGTTATTTTCTTCTACCCAGTTACTGGGGGAACAGCTCAAAGAAATCCTCAACCCCCTATTTTAGCTTCAGAAAAGTTAAAAGATCATTTGGGCCTTCATCCCATTCCAGGACAGGAAAAAAAAGAGGCAAAAATCCCTGAGACAAACTGCTGTAGACTAGAAGTTTCCCCTTCAGCCAGCTCTGAATTTACAGGATGAGTACCTATTTGCCAGCTCTTTTTTTGTAGGAAAGAAGGAGAAGAAAACACTGGCTCAAGGCTTTCTGTCAGTGTAGCCACAAGTGAATCAACTATCCCAAAGTTTTAAGAGAAAATGTTGCAGATAGAATTCCCCTTATCACAACGAAATGGAAGTGATGGGAAGCCTAGCAAGCCTTCAGTCCTCTTTGCCACCCTATTCTGTCCCTCGTCCCAACTAAAAAAGTAAAATTTTCTCACCTAGAAGTAGGGACAAAGGTAGTTACAGGTTTAGTTTGGGCCTGATGCAGACACTCCAAGATTTTGCAACTTAATGAAGCCTAAGGCGTTTCAGGAAAGGTGCTGTGCTATCACAGGGATTTCACAGCAGTCACAAGCTCATAGGAAATTCAGTTTGGAAGGAGCCACAGGAGGTCTCTAGCCCAACTTCCTGCCCAGAACAAGGCCACTTCTTAGTTCAGATCAGGTTGCTCAACACTTTATCCAGTTGGGGATTGAAAGCCTTCAATGATGGAGATGGCACAGCCTCTCTGTGTGCTCCACTGCTGCACTGTCCTCATGGGAAAAAGTTTCTTCTTATATCCAGCCTGAGCCTTTCTGACTCGTTTTAACAAGTTTCAACTTGTGCCCACTGCCTCTCATCCTCCCACCACACAGAGCTGTGAAGCGCCTGGCTCCATCTCTTTAATCACCTTCCTGTAGGTGCAGGGAGAATGCTTCTGTTAGGTCACTCACAAAAGGAAAAGTTGCAAAACCTAAGTAATAGAAGGCTGAAGTAACTGAAGTCATCAAGTAGCAATGGGCTAATGTAAAATTTAAATCTGAAGTTGAGGAAATTCATGATCTCCTAAAGCTGTTTATCGGAAAAAGGTTACCAAGATGTTTTAGAGGCAGGTGGGCTGAGAGTTACATACTCTTCTTAAAACTGTGTTAGTATTTGTTGTGGAGAGTTAGTACACTACCATTATGGACTAACTATTCTGGGAGCTGGCCAATGAATACAGTCAAAGCACTGAAACTACAATGAGAACAGAAGCCTTTCTCCAGCAAATACAAGATCGATGTAACTTGAATACTGATTAGAACAGACCATCTAAATTATTGTGATATTTTTTTCCTGCAGTCCTGGCAAAGGTCTATTCTTGGAATTTACCAGCACAATTTTATATCATTTTTTTCAGCTTGGGATTGTCTTCAATTGTGAACTTAAGCATAGCAGTTTCAAACATTTGTTGAAGTGACAGAAGTGACTGTCTCCATGAAAAATATCACACTTCAGTCCTCAAATGTCAGATCTGAAACTGAGACACAGGCAACTGGAGTTCCTTATGTTCAGAGGCAAGCAAGAACAATGACAAAAGCCTGACATCACAGATGCATTGAGGAAGGAAAGGCAACATCTAAAGGGTGAAGTGAGAGATTCCAGGCTACAAGCTAGGACATATGATGTTCTCCGTAGGTGAGATAGGGGCAAAAATCCAAGCTAGGCAGTAGGAACCCAAAACTCAACATCAGCTGGTAGCTAGGTTTTGCACTAACCAGCAAAAAAACCCTTTTAAGATTACCCATGTAGTCAGGGTAATATTTTCCATTTGTCTGCTTAAGTTCATTAGACCCTTTGGTACAATAAGCTTTATTTCAGCTAGCTGCAGGGCTAAAGACCTTTCACAGATTTCCCTGATAGATAACAAGGTCCTGACCTGCACCATGTAATACAATGCATTCACTAAATTACTCTACCATGATTGCCTTAAGAGTTTTTATAATTTTGTAACTATTAAACTGAGTGACAGCTGAAGGGAGAAGGAGAAGGAGAGGTTCAGTTGGAAAGGACCTGCAAGGATCATCTAGCCCAATTGCCTGACCACTTCAGGGCTGATCAGAAGCACGTTATTAAGACAATTGTCCAAATGCCTCTTAAACACTAACAGGCATGGGGCATTGACCACTGCTCTGGGGAACCCGTTCCAGTGTTTGACCATCCTCTTGGTAAAGAAATACTTCCTAGTGCAGCCCTGGTGAGCTTTGAACCATTCCCATGCATTCTATCAATGGATCCCAGGGAGAAGAGATCAGCACTTCCCTCTCCACTTCCCCTCTTCAGGAAGCTGCAGAGAACAATGAGGTCATTCCTCAGCCTCCTTTTCTCCAAACTCAGACACCTCAGCTGCTCCTCACAGGACACGCCTTCCAGTCCTTCCACCAGCTTTGTTGCCCTCCTCTGGATGCATTCAAGGACCTTCAAATCCTTCTTAAATTGTGGGGCCCAGAACGGCATGCAGCACTCAAGGTGAGGCCGCACCAACACGGAATACAGCAGGATAGTCACCTCTTTTGCCCGGCCGGTTATACTGTTTTTGATGCACCCCAGGATATGGTTTACCCTCTTGGTTGCCAAGGCACCATGCTGGTTCATGTTGAACTTAATGTCAACCAGCACCCCCAGATCTCTTTCTGCAGGGCTGCTTTACAGCCACTCTTCTCCCAGTTTATACTTGTGCCCAGCATTACTCCATCCACAGTGCAGAATCTAGCATTTAGACTTGGTAAATTTCATTCCATTAATCATTGCTCAATGCTCCAATCTATCTAGATCCCTCTGCAAGGCCTC
This sequence comes from Athene noctua, assembly GCF_965140245.1. NCBI lineage: Eukaryota > Metazoa > Chordata > Aves > Strigiformes > Strigidae > Athene > Athene noctua. The sequence goes on along the minus strand of NC_134077.1, from coordinate 58,502,152 downwards.
TTGTCCCTCAAGAAAGTGAATAGCACCTCCCAGTCTGGTGCCATCTGCAAACTTGACAATGGTGCATTCAGCTCCTTTATCCAGATCATTGATAAATACATTGAACAGAACTGGCCTTAGGATTGAGCCTTGAGGAACACTGGTGGCTGGTCACCAGCCAGATGTAGCCCCATTCACTACAGACCCTTGAGATCTGCCCTTCAGCCAGTTCTTCAGCTGCTGCAGGTAGTCATCAAACACTAAAGAAACTGAGACATGGGTTATCTAGCTTCTTTGATATAATGAAAACACCTGATTCACTGAATTGATCATGATCACAAGGAACACCTAGTGTTTGTGACTACAATAATTAAATTTATTCTCATGGCAATACCCAATGATCCTTCTAACAACATAGTTGACCAGAACAGAATTAAGAAACGAAATAATTTACTGTTTGCACTAAATTAAAATATGAAATATTTCAGGAAATTCAGTGATGATGGGTCTCTTTAAATAACAGTTACTGTAATTCATCAGCCTTAATATTGTTTAATTTTTATACCTATTATATGCTCATTTGTCATACCAGCTTGTACCATCAATGATTTAATTGTCTGTCATTAATAAAACAGTAACTGAAATATCAATAAATTAATCTAATAATATTGACAATAATATTCTGGCAAGAAGATTCTGATGTGATTACACTCTAAATACATGAAAGAGAAATTCAGCCTATGAAGTAACAATGACAGAAAATCTGCAACTACAGTACTTTTAGCAACTGACTCCACTGGCAATCTAGAGGAAGACTTAGATAATTATATCCTAATCCTATGCAATATTCTCTCAAATGTAGCACTCTATTTTTACCTCTTAGCCTGATTTTCAAGGAAGACATACAAAAAAGATGAGTTTGTTAAACAAAATTCACACTTCTGCTGAAACCAAACACATCAATTCAGTCAAGACACGTTTATTTTATGAACTTTTACAGTCTTTCCCAAACCTCTGTTGACTTCTCTGCTTCACAGATGCTAATTATAGATTTCTTTTGCTCCAAGAGTGACAACAGCCTTCAATCCTCTCCCTCATGGCACTCCATGTTCCAGAACTTTTCTTTTCATTTAACCTCTTTCACTGAAATATATTTAGTTGATTAATGCAATTAGTAACTCAATTTCACCATCTTCATGACAAAGCAAAGACTAAGTCACAGAAACAAGGAATACCTGCCCCAGAAGTAGCACAGTCATCAATAGGCTTAAACAGATGATGAAAATACATCTCAAGTGCTGTTATAAATTATTTTAGCCAGGAATTTGCTACTTTTTTGTTAGAATTCCTGTGTTTGAAAACTTTATTTTCCTCCCTAAATATATTATGTAACCCTCTAACAGGTAACATCTACTCTTCTAAACATTCTATTATTAAAATTATTTCAAGAAAGTGCTCACATGCTTATAGTTTGTGTATTTTTTTCTGCTAAATTACACGGTCTAATTAAAGACACGATTTCTATATGTATTTTGTCTCCTGTCTGTCCTTAGATCACCACAGTTAAAACAACACTATCACTAAAAGAAGAATCATTCTCTCAAATATGCTATTTTCTGCATCTATGACACTTCTTATCTATGAATTGCTAGAATTAACATTTCAGTTAAGATTTTCAGAAACACTTGTCATGACCTACAACTAATCCTGGTGAAGCCATTATTGGAGAACCATAGATTTTAAAGAAAATAAGTCCAGTACTAGAAACTTTCACATATCTTGGCCTTCTGTATCTAGCTCCCACTGAAATCAAATGTCTAGGTAAGATTTCAGCAGGAAAGTGTAGGTACTACACTTTCAAGGTGGTAACTTCAAGTGTAGTATGATCTTTCTTCCTCCTGCTCTATGTCACTGCTGAGCAAAGAGTATGTAAGATCTGGCTCTCAAGTGGGCATTCATCTTTTTGTGAGAGAATATTTTATAAGAACAGAAATATCAGCTGTCTCTCCTGGTGTGTTTCATTTGTAACTGTGGATTATGAATAATTATAGTAGAATTATGGTAGTTCTGTAACTAGGATTCTCCAACAGGATTAGGACATCACATCTGTGTTTGTGAAGTAAGAAGAGGAGGGATAGGAAAATGAGAAATGCACATGACTTTCCTGCTCCTCATACCTGATGTACATGGTAGGCACTATGTAGACTCACATTTACAGTCTCTTTTCCTATATTGTTTGCAAAGCAGTTTTTAACCAGCTTAAAAGCGAACAAAATCATCTGAAAAACAGAAGAAGGACCTACAAATACAGTCTTTGCCACAGTATGAGTCTAATGTAAACGTAACCCAACAAGAGTGATCTACAAAAATAAGAAAAACATGACATAATGTCATGACCTGCTCAGACAAGGGGGACAAGTGACTCAGATTCGCAAATCCCCAGTGGACCAGACAACAAGTCTCTAAGTCCAAACATTTATTAACTACCCACAATGTACTAATTGAGCACACAATAATTGGCTAACTATACAGCAAGTTGTGGCAGGCAATACAATATGCCTTGCATTTCTTAATGGGAAAGGGGAAAGAGGGAGATAGAGGGAATGGGGAAATACAGAAATACACCCGTCTGGGTTTCTGCGTTGATCCCACCAGTGAGGGTTCCAGGAGGCAGCCGTCTTTTTTGCTGGCAGCTGTCTTCTTCACTTCACTGCACTCCCCAGGCCCCCCCCCTTTCTCTCCACCTACCTTGATTTATACCCACCTTCCTTGGGTCCATCCCCTAGGTCAACCCACATAGCTACGTATCCCATGTACAGGGAGGGGTGAGGTGTTTCATGGGATGATGTAATTAGCATGATCATGACAGCCCTCGTTAGCATATTGAGGGGTGTTAACTTTAATATGCATTTCATGGATAATGAAGCAAAGGTTATTCGCCGGACAGATGGCCCTTGAAATTTTCCCCAGTGCACCAGAGCAGAGCCGTCCTGTCTTCACAGGACTCCCTCCTTCAGCTGCACCTTGTGTTATTCGGGCAGCCTTATCAGCTTTGACCTCCACAGAATGCACCCTGTGACTCATAGTTTTGTCTTGTGAGTGGTTGAGGCATTTCTTCGATTAGCCTCAACTTTTGCTTTCCCAGGCTGTTTTTCTCAGTTTCTTGAAGGCCTGGTTTCTCATCTCTCACACATAAGGCCCCAAAAGAGCCTCTGAGAAACCCACAGTTATTTCAGATGTAGCTTTGCTTCCAAGCCCTGCAGAATTTTTTTCTTCTGTTCTCTCCCTTTTCTGGATCCGTCTCCAAATTAAAAAAAAAAAAAAAGGAACATATAACAGTATCCTGTAGGTAACAGTTTATTTTCCAGGTGTGCTCATAACAAACACATGACAGTTAATATTCTTTGGTTTCCAGAGATGGTAATTTCTCCTTGGGAAGCACCTGGAGATATACAGCAGTTCAGTATCTCTCCATGCTAACTTACCAATACTTGTTTTCTTCTACATCTAGCTATTGTAGAGCAATAGTTGCAAGGTTTTTGTAAATGCTTTGTTTAGTCTCCAAGAAGGTGTCAACAGAAGCTGTTTACACGTCTTATCATGGCCTCTTGTTGATCTATGAAAACTAATGGATAGTTCAAACATTATCCATTTTGCTCATTCACAGAAACTGAAAAAAAAAAATGAAAATAGGTGAAGATTAAGCAAAAAATCTTCATCTACTATTGTTCTATTTTTTTTTCCAGTAACAAATTGTTTTAATAGTAGGGCTAGTTCTAAAACACAGTGAATAACTGTGTGAGGGACATATACCATGCACAAATTTACCAAATATGACTACCACTGTGACTAATTTAATTATTAAGAAATCCAGACAAATTAGTACTCTGTTTTTTGCTAGGTTCATAAGCAACAGAAGGAAATATTTCATACATGGGGTATTTTTGATGGTAACTGGACAGACAATATGCAGCAGTAGGATGGATTAAAAATCTCCCGTGTTATAAAATGTTATGCTGGTTTTGTAGAAACTTAAGCCAATTAAGTTTATGTGTTTGGAAGAGCTCTGGTAATTCAACACAATCACATTTAGAGCTCTGTAGGTTTCACATGAGTGCATGGCTGCATGGTAGCTTCATACACAAAATACTGTAAGGAAAAAAGAGCAAGGAAACATTCAAACTGCTTTTACATCTCCAGATAGAAAAAAAAAAAAAAAAAAAAAAAAAAAAGATCAGGTACTACCTTATTTCAGTTATTCATGGCAGAATCATTCCTCTTCTTCAAGGTTTCAATTTCAGGGAAAGAAACCAACTAATGAACAGCACAATAAAATGTTTATATGAAAATCCCCAAAGAAAACCTACAATTTGTAACTCAGAGTGGCCAGTGTTTAGGAAGAGGGCTATAGTTATTTTTATTCTATAGAATTGAGCTTAATACATCTGCATATTGAAAACATTAAAAACACTGAGAAAATACCGTCCTAAAAAGTCCTAAAAAGATTCCATCTGCTGGAAGCACAAGAAATTTCTTACTGTTTATCACCTTGACTCAACACTTAGGTATCTCCATTTGGGTCTGAGACGAGACAGTGGAGAAGGAAAAAATCAAATTTATCTGGCTTTGATTACATGATGTTATAGTGACCACAGCACTAAAAATAAAAATAATAATCCAAAATCCCAAACCAAAACAAACAAAACAACCCCCCCAAACCCTGAGACATTAAAAGAAACAAAAGCAAGAAGACTACATAGTTTCCAAAAAATGTAGTTTGAAAATTCTTTCCTAATAAGCCAAGATTTGTGGCTGCCTGCAGCTGGAAAAACCCAGTAAGACATGTTCTTGACGGCCGATGGTTCCAGATGGATGGTGCCATGCATAGTCCAGACTCAAGAGTACCCAATTAGGTAAACACAACCGTGGGATTTGTAACATTTTCTACAATTTTCTGGAGTTTTCTAATGATTGGAACATTCAAGATTTACTACCTTTTAATTAACAAGAACATTAAATTTTTACAGCAGTCAAATGAGAACAGATTTTATTTATGTCTGCAGATCCTCAGCTAAGATAAATCTTTGTATCTCTGTTGACTTCAGTGAAATTACTTGTATAGAATTTGAAAACACTCAATATATCATAATAGTTTTAAGACATAGCTGTCAATACTCTTATTAGATATACATCCCTCAAATTTATCTTGGTGGTCTAAATATAATTGTCAAACGAATCTTACACTGATTTTTGTTTAATTGTGATATTAATAGATTCAGATCCTCAGTTCAGCTCCGACCCTTGAAATTCTGAAAGGAGATTTACAAGAAAGACTGAAAATTCAATTCTACCACAACTGTTATAGCAGAAATAAACACAGAGTACTAAAAATCTAAAAAAGTAAGGCTATGCCAGTTACAGCAGACATCCAAGACAATTCCTGACAAATCTTAAACCTTCTGACAGCTCCATTATAAATCAATACAGCTTTAATGTCAAACTTAGAGTTTATTAGATGCAGAGGAATCTAGTGTGCAGACTTATGCATCAAACTTTTAAAGATTTCTAAAACGTTCGTAACACCCTCTTCGACCACTCCAATTTTTGCCTATGGGAATAAGAGTATGAGAAGGTGAAATATTTCTCACTGTATAAATCTATTGTCTCACATCACAGAGAACATATAATCACTCAGCTTGGAAGGGATGTCAGAAGTCCAGCTCCAGCTCCAAGTCAATACTGAATGCAGATCAGAATGCTCCAGGCTTTGTTTAGTTAGGTTTTTAAAACCTCCTGAGATGGAGCTACCACAAGCCCTCTGGGAAACCTGTTCTACTACTTCATTATCCCCTGTAGTGACATTTTTCCTTATATCGAGTTAGGAACGTCACTATTTTATTTTTGATCACTATCTCCTGATGTGCATCTCAGAAAAGTGTGGCTCTGTCTTCTCAGGAACCTCCTGCTCAGCTCTGGAAGGCTTCTATTTGGTCGCCAAAAGCCACCTCAGTACTTCAAGCCAAGGTAGCTCACTTCTCTGAAGGCATCAGTAATAAGGTTTTATTGCACCCTCTAGTGTCTGAGGACAAGCTTCAGTGTGTTTAAAATTAATTATCTTGTAATCGTTCTTGTCTTTACATAAAATCATTTTCCAGCAGCCACAGTCAAACTCAGGACATTATAATAAAATATGTGAAGTGCAGGTACTTTTTACCATAAAAGCCTCTTCTTTTTTCACTTATTTTTTCTTGACTGTATTAAAATAGCATTTAGTACTTACACTGCAAAATCAAAGCCTTAAGTGACTACTTCTGAAAATAAGCATTGAGTAGTTAGTCCAAAAAACACAGCCTCATAATACTGTTAAGTCCAAGTCCAAAAAGGTTCAAAAAATGAGGTTAGAGTCTAATATAAATCAATTTTCTACAACTGCAGTAAGAACTACTGTTCCAGAGGAGCATAGCCACATGGTTTCTTCTATTTCACATTTAGAAATGGCAGCATATTACTGGGATTTAACAAAGAAGGAATGTAGGAAGTGCTACACATCAGAAATCCATGTGATATCTCTGCCCTGGACTTGTGAAACTTTTAACTCTCCCTACTGCAATAAGTAGATTCAACATGAGATGATTCAATATGAACTGGGCTTTTGTCAGCCCTACCTGAGAAGTGAAGTCAAAACTACTGTACCACCATCTCAGTTAACAATGAAAGAAAATATGAGTTCCTTCATTACATTTTAACACCAGTCACATATTCAAGCCTATTTTATTAGCACTTAGGAGCAGTAAGGTGTTTGAAAAGTTTTGCCATGAAGAACACCACTGTATTCACTTAATCAAGTTACAGTAAATATCTCAGATTAATAAATTTACATAATAACATAATTCCTGTGATTTAAACATAGAATAATATCATAGAATCACAGAATGATAGAAAGGTTTGGGTTGGAAGGGACCTTAAAGATCATCTAGTTCCAACCCCCTGCCACGGGCAGGGACACCTTCCACTAGACCAGGTTGCCCAAAGCCCCGTCCAACCTGGCCTTGAACACTGCCAGGGAGGGGGCAGCCACAGCTTCTCTGGGCAACCTGTGCCAGTGTCTCACCATCCTCCCAGGAAGGAATATCTTTCTTATATCTAAGCTAAATCTCCCCTTTTTCAGTTTAAAACTGTTACCCCTCTCATCCTACCACTACACTAACTGATAAAGAGACCCTCCCCATCTTTCCTGTAGTCCCCTGTTAAGTACTTGAAGGCTGCTGTAAGATCTTCCTGCAGCCTTCTCTTCAGGCTGAACAACCCCAGCTCTGTCAGTCTGTACTCATAGGTGAGGTGCTCCAGCCCCCTGATCATCTTCGTGGCCTCCTCTGCACCTGCTTGAGCAGGCCCATGTCCTTATGTTGGGGGCCCTGGAGTTGGACACAGTACTCCAGGTGGGGTCTCATAAGAGCAGAAGAGAGGGGGAGAATCCCCTCCCTCGACCTGCTGGCCACAGTTCTCTTGATGCAGCCCAGGATACAGTTGGCTTTCTGGGCTGCAAGAGCACATTGCTGGCTCATAGTCAGTTTTCCATCCAATGTTACTTCCAAATCCTTCTCTGCAGGGCTGCTCTCAATCCCCTGTTTGCCCAGCCTATATTTGTGCTTGGGATTGCCCCAAGCCATGTGCAGGACCTTGCATTTGGTCTTCTTGAATTTCATGAGGTTTGCACAGGCTCACCTCTCAAGCCTGTCAAGGTCCCTCTGCATGGCATCCCTTGACCGCACCACACAGCTTGGTGTCATTAACAAACTTGCTGAGGGTGCACTCAATCCACTGTCCATGTGACCAACAAAGATGTTAAACAGCACTGGTCCCAGTACTGACCCCTGAGGAACGCTACTTGCCACTGCCCCCCCACTTGGACATTGAGATGCTGACTGCAATTCTTTTAGTGCTGCCATCCAGCCAACTGCTTCTCCACCGAGCAGCCCATCCATCAAATCTATGTTTCTCCAATTTAGAGATAAGGATGTTGTGCGGGACAGTGTCAAATGCTTTGCACCAGTCCAGGCAGATGATGTCAGTTGCTCTTCCCTCATCCACCAACACCGTAACCCTGTTGTAGAAGGCCACCAAACCTGTCAGGAATGATTTGCTCTTAGTGAAGCCATGCTGGCTGTCACCAGTCACCTCCTTATTTTCCATGTGCCCTAGATAGTTCCCAGAAGGGTCTGCTCCATGATCTTGCTGGGCACAGTGGTGAGACTGACTGGCCTGTAGTTTCCTGTGTCCCCTTATTAAAAATGGGGGTTATGTTTCCCCTTTTCCAGTCCGTGGGAACTTCACCAGACTGCCACGACTTCTCAAATACGATGGATAGTGGCTTAGCCACTTCACCCATCAGTTCCCTCAGGACCTGTGTATGCATCTCATCAGGTCCCATAGGCTTCTGCACCTTCAGGTTCCTTGGATGGTCTCGAACCTGATCTTCTGCTGTGGACAGTTCATTCTCCCCATCCCCACTTTTGTTTCTGAGACTTGGGTGGTGTGGCTGGAGCCCTTGCTGGTGAAGATCGAGGCAAAAAAGTCATTGAGTATGCCTTCTCCATATCCCAGGTGATCAGGTCTCCTTTTTCTTTCCAGAGAGGGCCCGCATTTTCCCTAGTCTTCATTTTATCGCTGACATATCTGTAAAAGCTTTTTTTTTGTTGCCCTTGACATCCCTGGCCATATTTAATGCTATCATTTTTAGAATATAACTGTCTTCAGCAACACTTGTCTTCATTAAAGAAGACACTTAAACACTTGTCTTCAGTAAAGAATGGTAGTGCTGCTAGATCCATAGAGAGTGGTTTTAAACTCATTGTCCCATCTTTTAAGCAGCCATTTACAGTATTTTTTTAAAGTTTGAGATCTTTTCACATCAAGTAGCAGTGCTTGTGTTTTATTTTCTTGTTACACAGGTTCAGTGCAACATGGAATCTGACACTTTGGAAAGCTCTCTCACCTACTGCAGATTTACTGATATTTTTCATATTTACTACGTTACTGTTCTATGTGACAGATATAACATTTAGATAAACAAACCCAAACACAATAAGTCATACTACTATAAAATAAGAGTCAGGCCTTATTCTCACATGTAGCTGAATTTAAGTTTGCATGCCTGTGAGTGTAAGTGAACTTGCATTTCTGAAGACAAGTCAGAGAAAGGGTTATAAAATCACACATACAACTGATGTAAAACTGTAATCTGTTCTCCTGGATTCTATTGTAAAGAGTGCTTTTTAGTTTTGTTATTTTGTAGAAAATTCTTTGGACATTGTCCAAGCCTGACACTTCTTGTGTTAACATATTTCAGACAAAGAATGTTTCTAAAAATAAAAACATAAACACATAATATCTTTGTAGGCAAATGAATAAAAATAATAGCTAATTTATTTAAAGATGCCTAGCAAGAAATGTAAAATGCATAGTTGATATAGAATCAAAACATATTTTACTTTAGACTTAGTCTGCTGAAGTGGTTTGGTTTCATTATTAAAAAGGTGTCTAATAGAACTGTATCAGCTTTTGACCTGTGATTCTTTTATCTTAGGAGATCCACAGAGTAACTCAGAACAAAAAAACCCAGGAGATACTCTCAGGGGGTTGTTGTCTTGGAAACTGCAGCACAGGCAACTGCAATTTCTAAAGGAAGATTTCCATATAAATACCTTTGTTAAATTAATTGTTTAGCATAATTGCATTTTATTTGTCTCCATACTATATCCCTTGAGTAGAAGTCACAGAATCACAGAATTGTCCACGTTGGAAAAGACCACAAAGATCATCCGGGGTACAACCACCAACCCAACACTGACAGTTCCCAACTACACCAGATCCCTCAGCGCTATGTCAACCCAACCCTTAAACACCTCCAGGGATGGGGACTCCACCACTGCCCTGGGCAGCCCATTCCAACACCTAACAACCCCTTCTGGAAAGAAATGCTTCCTAATATCCAGTCTAAACCTTCCCTGGTGCAACTTGAGGCCATTACCTCTTGTCCTATTGCTTGTTGCTTTGTTCAAGAGACTCACCCCCAGCTCTCTGCAACCTCCTTTCAGGTAGCTGTAGAGGGCGATGAGGTCTCCCCTCAGCCTCCTCTTCTCCAGACTAAACACCCCCAGTTCCCTCAGCCCCTCCCTGTACAACCTGTGCTCCAGACCCTGCACCAGCTCCGTTGCCCTTCTCTGGACACGCTCGAGTCATTCAATGTCCTTTTCGTAGTGAGGGGCCCAAAACTGAACACAGGAATCGAGGGGCGGCCTCACCAGTGCCGAGTACAGGGGTCAGATCCCTTCCCTGTCCCTGCTGGCCACGTTATTGCTGACACAAGCCAGGATGCCATTGGCCTTCTTGGCCACCTGAGCACACTGCTGGCTCCTGTTCAGCCGGCTGTCAATCAACACCCCCAGGTCCCTCTCTGACTGGCAGCTCTCCAGCCACTCCTCCCCAAGCCTGTAGCGCTGCTGGGGGTTGTTGTGGCCCAAGGGCAGCCCCCGGCATTTGGCCTTATGGAAACTCCTCCAGTTGGCCTCAGCCCATGGCTCCAGCCTGTCCAGGTCTCTCTGCAGAGCCTCCCTACCCTCGAGCAGATCAACACTCCCACCCAACTTGGGGTCATCTGCAAACTCACTGAGGGTGCACTCGATCCCCTCGTCTAGATCATCCATAAATAGGAGTGGTCCCAAAAACGAGCCCTGGGGGACATCACTCGTGACCAGCCACCAACTGGATTTAACTTCATTCACCACAGCTCTCTGGATGGCCGGGCCCAGATTTTTACCCAGTGAAGCATGTGCCCATCCAAGCCACAAGCAGCCAGTTTTGCCAGGAGAATGCTGTGGGAAATGGTGTCAAAGCCTTACTAAAGTCAAAGTAAACCACATCCATGGCCTTTCCCTCATCCAATAAGCAGGTCGCCCTGTCATAGAAGGAGATTAGGTTTGTCAGGCAGGACCTGCCTTTCATAACCCCATGCTGACTGGGCCTGATCCCCTGGTTGTCCATTATATGACTTGTAATGGCACTCGAGATGACCTGCTCCATGACCTTCTCTGATACCGAGGTCAGACTGACAGGTCTGTAGCTCCCTGGATCCTCCTTTCTGCCTCTCTTGTAGATGGGTGTCACATTTGCCACCCTCCAGTCCAATGGGACCTCCCCAGTCAGCCATGACTTCAGGTAAATCATGGACAGTGGCTTGGCGAGCACATCTGCCAACTCTTTCAGCGCCCTTGGGTGTCACCCATCCGGTCCCACAGACTTGTGTGCATACAAGTGGTGCAGCAGGTCTCTGACCACCTCCTCTTCAACTGTGCTGACCTCACTCTGCTTCCCCTCCCCATCTCCCAGCTCATGAGGCTGGGTGTGCAGGGAACAGCCAGTTCCACTGCCAAAGACTGAGGCAAAGTAGGCGTTGAGCACTTCATCTTTTTCCTCATCCTTAGTTACTCTGTTTCCCTCTGCATCCAATAAAGGAGGGAGATTTTCCCTAATCCTCCTTTAGTTGTTAATGAATTTATAGAAGCATTTCTTATTATCTTTAATAGCTGTAGGCAGGTTGAGCTCTGGCTGTGCTTTGGCTCTCCTAATGTTCTCCCTGCATAACTTCACTACATCTTTATAGTCTTCATGAGAGACCTGGCAGGTCCACTTACACAGCACAGAACAATGTAGACTTATTCCTCATTTTGCCTTAATGGCATTCCTATGTGCCAGCAGATCTGTTCCAGAAAATGTACAGCCATGTCTACTATATTTGAAAAACCCTTTTTGTTTTCTGTACACATCACATGATTATTCACAGAGTGACTATATATTTAGTCTTCTATATAAAGAGGAAAAGTTACTTAGTTTAATGGAAATGAATTTGCATTTAACTTTTTCAATGGAAAGCGCATATTTATATGTTATGTTTGCTGAATAAACCAAACCTAAAGGCCACGAAGATGCATGTTTCATTATTCAGAACTGCAAGCAGGCCTCACAGATGTGTGCACTTTAATTTCTGAGCTACAACAAAGGAGAAGGCACAATTACTTACCCTCTCTGTATTTCCTTGTATGAAATAAGACCAGCATAAATTCCTCGAATCCAAAGGGATCTCATTTATATCGTACTCTTTGCAATTAGCCTCTTCGTGCCAATGCAAAGTAGGGCAAAGAGAGAGAAAAAAAATAGTACAACTCTCATTTTTGGAAAGCTAGAATTAGCCATTCTCCAGTTTCAGGACCAAGGTTAAAAACTAATCTTACTTTTAATGCTATTGCCCTACTCTCTTTCTCTTACCACCTTTAGTTTAGATAGCATTTGCAATTGTAGCTCATTGCACTTGAGAGATGGCAAATTATTATGCCTTCCCTTCAGAGTAAACCAAACATCTAATGACACGCAGGACCAGCAACAAAACTAGCTGAGATGTATGCAGCTATAGCATATTGCCAGAACTATCATAACTCCTCTTTACCTACATTAATGTGCACCTAGCAGAGTTCCCCCCTAGCAATATCCCTTAAGCATTCTCCAGATTAACAACTCCATTCTCCTAGTCACCACCTGTGGTGGTTTAGGCCCTGCCAGGACCTGAGATCATGTTTCCACTGGCTCCTTGGACCGGACGGGGCAGGGAGTGAGATACAAACCCCAGGGTTGAGATAAGGAAAAATTTAATACGACAGTGTAACAGCAACAAACCGAACAACAATGATAATAATAACAGTAATAACAATGAACAGAACAAGAGATATACCACACAGATACAGCAAACAAGGGTACCGACCTGGACAAAAAACATCCCAATGCTCTTCCCATGCTTGGGCGCCCAGACCTGACATCAGCATGGTATATGAATAACCCTGCTAGAGCTCCCTCCCCACTGCTGGGGAAATTTAACCCTATCCAGCTGAACCAGGACACCACCTCAAGTAGCTACTTTGTCTTAATAAGAGATATTCAGAATGTGAGTCATCAACGGCACTGCGAAAGTGTAACTGAAAAAAATGCAAACTGAAACAGCAGCTGCAGATACCAAAACCACACATATTCCAAAAATCCCTCTACTTCCTTCCCAGCCTGTTGCAGATGAAGGTATTGACACAGTAATGATTTAGTAAGAAATCTAGGTTTATTAATAACTAACAGCAATTTATCATTACAAAATAATTCAGAAATGCTGAGAGAAAGAAAAGCGACTCATTCATAGATTCTAAAATTACAAGATTCACTCTAACATTTAATGGTACCTTAATTTATACATATACTAGTTTATACATATATACATGTGCATACACAAAATGGACATATACACAGAAACAAAGGTGTTTGGGTTCAGTACCAACACACACAGAAACAAGGGTACGTACCCCCCCCATGCACACACCAATAAACAGAGAAAGAACAGGTGAAATAGAAGCTAGCTCAAAGAAAATTTCCCTCTCGAGTTTAGAGCAAATACTGACAATGCCTTGGCATTCCTCAATGGGCGATAACTGAGACTCGAGAGGGTGGACTTCACCCTGGCCTTCCGTCTGGAGAAGATGACACCTTAAGGGTTTTGGTACCTGAGAGGCGTCCCAGCTCAGGGGAGATGCTGGTCACAGGCCCGTGGCGATCCAGGAGAGCTCAAAGGGTCTCCCTGGTGGTCGTAATTTACAGGGTCGAAGATAATTGACTTTTGTCAAATACCTTCTGGTGCCTTCCAGCAGTTGCACAAGAATTTGATGAACGTTGATACAGAGAAATAACCACTTTTCTTGCGAATTATTCACTTACAGCAACATACGATGATTTCTGAACGTTGTCTAAGGATCCTGCTTGTCCAGACTTGTTTTGTGGATTCAGTGTAATTTACCAGATAGCTTGGGAATTGGCTATGATAAGAAAGTAGCAGGTAACCCGGGGGTATGAATTAAAAGGACAACTCACTGATAGCAGAAGCAAAGCCCTCAGTGGGTACTTAGGCAAACTTAAACTTGAATAAAAGGACTCAGAGATGCTATCTAGAGAGGATGATCTTGCCGATTTAAGAAGGACATATCTGGACTTTGCTTAACAGCGCATGCCTGGAGAGAGCGGACACTGTGAAGAAGATCACGTACTTCTCCCCTTGAATAATTATAATAATCACACCTATTCCCCGAAACTAATTCTAATAACCCAGCCCTTCCTAACGAATATGTATGTTTTGGTGTAATAAATATTTGGCTACTTGCCAGAGACGGTGTGCAACCTTTGTGTAGAAATCCCCTTGCACCCCGGCCGGAATAAACATGCCTGCTTTATAACTCTCTTTGAGTTGTAGAGTTTGTTTCTGTGCATCATGATACAGAGAAATGATTATTTGTTTTGAGATTTATTTACTTCTTACTTATAGCAAGTTATAGTATTTTTAAAATATTGCTAAGAATCCTGCTTGCCCAGACTGTTCTGTGGAATTTTACCAAGGACTACAGTGTTCATCAAAACAAAGCAGTTCATTGTGAAAATCTACCAAGGATTACAACGTTCAGAAAAATATTATACTTTTGTCCTTGAGGAACAGGTGGCTCTAACTAGTTGGAATCTTGCTAATGAGTAAAGAAAGCCATGTATGAATGGTAGAAGTTCTATTGTATTTCTTAGATATGATAGAAAGTAAACCATCTGAAAAACACTATTGTCATTCAAGAAATTGGCCAAGGGAATCTGCTCATGCTCCGGGGAAAAAACAAAGTGAGAAAGACTATGAGCCTTCCTCCCAAAGACCCCCGAGGATGTCCCCCAAGAGGCAATGCACAGGTGCAAAGATGACAAAAACTGCTGACATCAGCCTTTTCGAACTAACCCAGCCTTATTCATGCCTATGTATGTTTGTGTTATGTAACCCAATGAATATGGATATCCACACTCTACCAGTTTTTGGTAAAATGTGCGGTGGGTGTGCAAGCTTTCTGGAGAGATCCCCTTGCACCCTGGTGCCGGAGTAAACATACCTGCTTTATAACTCTATTCGAGTTGTTGAGTCTGTTTTCTGCAAATCAGGTAACCTTAACCCAGGAGAGGGGAGTGAAGGAAGACTTAAATCCTGGAATAAGCTCTATTTGGTCACTGAAAAGCAAGTTTCTGAATCACAAGTACTTTATATATTTGACATATCTTTCTTCCACTCTTGAGCATTTAATCTGAACAGCATGTTCTGACTTCTGAGAGCTGTGGATTCACAAGTTGAAGCCTCGATACTAAGAAAAAGATCTTTTAATCAAAACAAGGCAGATGATACACACGTTACCTCTCAAATCTGTTTGGTAACTTCACTAGAGATCAAATTCCATTTAAAAATCAGAATTATTTGGGACATTTTATTAAAACAGTTCAAGAAGATAAATCAAATCAAATATTCTGCACTTAAAACTTAAAATTCCACCACATATGGAATACTGTGTCTAGTTTTGCACTCCCCGGAACAAGACAGACACTGCCATACTGGAGAGTCTGGGGGAGGTCACCAAGGTGGTCAAGGCCTGGAACACATGATGTGTGAGCAGAAGCTGTATGTATCACTGTCATATGAATATATGCCCAAACATACAAACAGAATGCAAAAAGCAGAGGGCTGAGTCCAGAAAGTCTTGAAATGTATTATTCTGACTAAGGAGTGTTTTAAAAGTGCCAGAAAAATAAGTCTCCCTAATAAAAACAGATAAAAATCACCACTCAATTTTTTCATTGAGTCACCTGATTGTTAAGAGCAGAGCATTTCTGCTGAAAGCAGGGCAGTAGCCCAGATCATCTGAGATACTTGAACTTGGGCAGTCA
This sequence comes from Athene noctua, assembly GCF_965140245.1. Lineage (NCBI taxonomy): Eukaryota > Metazoa > Chordata > Aves > Strigiformes > Strigidae > Athene > Athene noctua. Next base: position 58,486,345 of record NC_134077.1, on the reverse strand, counting down.
CACTGGTCACTTGTATTAAGAACACACATGCCCTAAAATATTCATCTTTAATGCTGTCTTCTCTGAACTTACATAACTTTACTGCTGACTGATATGTCACAATGAATCAGTTATTTTTAGTGTAATGATATTTGTAATTCAGAAACTCCTGAATACAAGCTTCAAAAATCACACTGAGAGTCAACAACTTACTCTTCATGTTCTATCTAATTCACATCTCTTCTGTATACAAGAGAACCTGAACTTCCCTTATGCAACATTCTTATGACAACAAGAGCACAGCTTTTCATTTTTTTAAAAACTGTATTTAACAAAGGTAGGAGTGAGGAATTCAGCTGCATGAGGAGCCTCATCTTTAATTCTGAGCATTTTGTGACATAGCAAGTGATCTAGCAAATGTCAATAACATTAATTAGATTTCACCCCTTTCTCCCACAAACAGGTAAAATTATCAAACTGCTAATGAATGATCCAGTCTCAGTTACGCTTTCACTTTTTTAAACAGCTTTGACAAAAAAATCAAAACACTGCAAGAGCTTTTCACAGTGGGAAGGATGGAAAACAACTTTTCTAATCCCTTGAGCAAAGAAGGACTGTTTTTTTGCCCATCAAAATTTATACACATATGTATACACGATGCTTTAGCAAAAGGGGAGAAAAAAGCTGGAAACAGAGGAAGATGCAAAATAGCACATTTCAGAAAATCTGTGCAGCTGAGGACTACCAGAATCCAGTAACTGTGTTGACAGTATAAGATCAAGGGTTTAGCCATAGTTGTTCCTCCCATCCAGTACTGAACTACTAAATCTCCTGGAAAAGAGAAATGAGAGATCATATCTCATCCAGGTAGAGATGACAAAGAACTTATATGGGTTCAAGGGAAGGCCCAAGGGTTTTTTAATGAGATCTTCTGAGGGTTGCTAACAAAACAAACCACAGTCTTTTGACTTCCCTGGAGCTGAAGAATAGTCGGAAGCTAAGGGATTACTCTAATGGGGGAAGGAGTCAGAAGAGAGTATCACATGCACAAGCTCGTTTTAGTCCTCCCTGGGTATCCATCTGTGACCTCTGACCAGTAACAGACGCCTGGAGCCAAACAGTCGCTTAGTCTGAATCAGTAGAGTTACTCCTATGTCTTCATTTTCAGCTATGGAGGCAAACCCCCGACTGTTTTATCTTCAGGGAGACATAACTCAGCGTGCTTAACTACCCATAGCAACAACTCCAGCTCCATGGAAAATGTAGAACTGGTAAACAATTTCAGAAAAGAGTTGATTTCATCATGGCTATACTTTAAATGGTGGAGGAGGGTAATGGTTCATGAACAGGATTTCTAGGATAAAAATAGCACCACAGCTTCCCAGCACACACTCAGAGACATTAATCACCTGCAGAATACCATCTTAATCAGCAGCATGACCTTGGTCAACACAGCAATGCAATCACCTTGTCATGTTTCAGAGACAGGGCTGTTTCATGTATTCTTTCTTTTTAAAGCACAACAGGATTTAAAAAAAAAAAAAAAAAAAAAAAAAAAGAAACTGACAGGTATATTCCAAGTGTCCTAATTTATAACAACAAGTCTAGTCTCCAGTCTCTTTCTGGCTGTCTAAAGCATCAGTTCACATGGTTTTGTGGTACTGCTCAGCCTTTCTACATCTCCATACTTTATATTTAAAATGAAATGATGAATATTCTCTCCGAATTTTCATTTTACTAAAGCCAGAAAACACAGGCTTATCATTGCGAAAACACAGGCTTATCATTGCTTTCAACATCTATAGGCCTTGGGCATGAGCAAGGGGTTCTGGAAAACTGTTCTGGTCTCTGTCAACATTAATTGAGCAGAATTCATCTACAGGAGCTATATCAAGCAAGAAACACAAAGCTTGCCTTCTTGTTAGCAGCAAGGCTCCTGAGGTAACATGAAGGGCATTTAGACATTAAAATGAGGATAGGGATAGAAAATCACTGCAAGAAAATAAAGCACTGCATAAGGATACAAGGCTAGAATGCAATGCTAGACAATATTAAGAAACAGAAAGATTAAAGCTATGCTGTTTACTTAATGCTTCTTCTCCATAACATCTGAGGATAACACTATAGACCACTGTCCACTGAATGTATAATTTTTGTAAACATGAGAAGTGACAGAAGTCTCCTTAACTAGGCAGGGTTTTTTACTTACATTTGCTTCTGGCAACACTTCAACTGTGTGTTAAAGAAACTAACCATATATATCTGTGACTTCTTGAAAGTATGGACTCAGAGTACAGGACCATTTTTAAGACTAGTGCAAAAGAAGTACAGACAGAACTTGAAGCAAGATGATTCCTATCTGAACAAAAAACCAAAATCAGGTAACATTATTTTGAGAATTACAGCTTTTTATTTAACCTGACAGCCAGGCTTGATTTCTTATCTGTTCAGTGAGTGATGAGCTAATAAGGTTGCTACAAAAAAATTTATGTGTTAGTAATTTTCCATTCTAATGACTAAACAAGAATTTGAAAAAGATTTTATATATGGTGTGAACGAAGAGGAAATGTCTGTTTTCTTAATATTTTACCCATTGCCTGAGAAACAAGCTGAAAAGTTTCAAAATATGCAGAGCTACCAAGAGAATGTAGATTTTACATATGTAGCACTTCACATCACTTACCTTATTTTACATGTATGCAAAACAAACCGTAAGATTTATACTGGAAGCAGCAGTTTGTATTTCCACACATTACTGAAGCTTCACCAGCAAATTTTGGATCTTTTAATTTTATTGGAAACTATAATTACAAGCACTGCTAGTCTCTTGGTGAAGAGAGAATGACACCTTATATGCTTGTAGTACACATTTAACCTGGGATTTTCATTTTGAACTGTGTATGAGAACACTTGAGATGAGATTGCTTATACTCTAAGAATCATTGTTTACAGCCATGGACATGTAATTTCAGTGGATGCTAAATATGATTCCTATTATCTTTAAAGATTTGCCTATAGAAATATAGCAACACAAGAACTGTAAGAAATTACAAGTACTAATATGAGCCAAGAAAAGATTTAAGAGATAGGATTTAAGGGGTAGATTAAGCAGGGCAAAACATGTGAATCTGGGAAACAGAGGAAAAATATGTTTCCCTTGAGATACGAGAGTGAGATTCCTTATCTATCCAGTTCTCTGAATGCTTACTTCCTTCCATCTCTCTACTGTTAAGCAGGATTGAAACTGAAAAAACACCCTAGGGTGAGGAAGAAATTGAGAAAGTAAGTAGGTGGACTGCCACTACCAGTTTGGACTAAGAGAACACATACAGTAGCACTCAGATAGTCTAGGATTAGACTTTATGGGTAAGGCAAGGATACAGACTTAATATACAAATTCAGAAGACGACCAATTAAACCAATTTTTGCTGTTATCATCATTCACTGGCCTATAACAATTTATGGTTCAACTAAGAGATGTAAGATGCAATCATCACAAGAAGACAAGGAATGGTAAGAAGCTGATGAGATGAACTGACAGTTACAACCAAGCATGAGTCACTGGGACGTTACAAATGCTGCTGTCAGTCTGCCTCACATCTTGAGATCAAGTGGCAGCAATTAAAAGTTAAGACTATAGCTACTGTTTGGGATTATATGATGGGGGGGGGGAGTCACAGTGGCCCAGAGAAAGGTCAGTTCTAATCTGAATTATGGGTTGTGCTACAAGAAGCCTGTGAACTAGTTTTTTTTCAGTTCCAGCTGTGACATAAGTGAGGGATAATAGCAAAGGAATTCAGAAGACATTGCCATCTGTAAGTGTACCTCTGTAAGCACAGTGCATGAAGCTAAACTTAAATGTGGTGTGGCAGGTTGCTGCAAAATTAGAGCTAAGGAGAAGGCTCATATATGGATTTAGGTCTGGGAGTCAGTTCAAACCAAAGAGCTAAAGAAAAAGAGGATCAAGAAAATCTGGTAGAGTAACACTTTTGGTTGGTTCCCCCTGCCCTGCCCCAAAAGTGTCACTGGTCTAAAGCTGCAAGCACCTGGATTTCAGCTTATCTTATATAGAGAGCAAGTTCTTGTGCAAGACCAGTGACATTAGGCTTAAGTCCCCAGATCCACCAAGCCCCTGTTCTAAAGCACAGAATGGAATTCTCCCTGCAGGACCCGAGGAGGCTCCTTCCTGGACTACACTTTTCAGCATCCCACATGCCACCCACTGAAGTGGTAACCAGCAGTAGAAGTAGGAAACACTTACTTTCCCCTTAAAACTGTTAGAGCTCTCCAGAGCAAAACTCTACATTTATTATTGAATGCTCACTTTTCAGAGTTGAATGCTGCTTTAAGAACACATGGATGTGTTTTAGCTATATTAATACACAGTTTGACCCACTTACAGCTGCCAAGAGGACAGTTTTAAGCTGTCATGTAGATTCAGCACATCCATCAGACTTTACAGATAACTGAATTCAGCCGCCCAATTATGCTTCTTTGCCATTACGGTCAAGTCCCAAATGGATGCTGATATTCTTTAACTCTTGAGCTTTTAGTAAAACACCAGTTAACATTTACAGAGAAAATAAATTATTACCTATCAATACTATTCCAAACTTACATTAACTTCTCTTTTCCTCAAATCATTTACGTTTTTGTTCTATTAAAATACTTGAACTGAATATAACTGAAGAATCTGCAAACTTAGGGATGATACTAACTTTTGCCATTCTCAATACAGCAAAAAAGATGCAATCCTGCAGTCTCTGTACAAGCAATTACAGGATTACTTGTATTATTTTTCTAGTTTTATAATGAAATACTACACTGATATGCTAATATACCATATTACTCTCATAGAATATTACTCTCATGAGAGTAAGTGTTAAACAACTATGTCCTCCTACAGAACTAAACACTGGTTAGTAATTATGATAAGCAAAATTCTGGAGGTGTTAGATGGAGGAATGGATGAAGTACACAAACTATTTTATATTCCTGAAGCATTTTGCTTCACTGTGACCTCATTCTATGTCTCCAAACAGCACTGAATTATTTCCTCCATTATATCATCAGTATATACACAGTGTGTCTAAACACCACCTTCCAGATACCCTATGGTACATTATACAATATATATTACAAAGTTGAAATAGAAGAAAAATATTTTATAAGAAAATCCATTCAATTACATACTAGATAGTTGTAAAGAGGTTTGTTTTTTGGTTTGTTTTTTTTTTTTACTTTGCTTTGGCAGTCCTTATCTAGCAGCTTGTTACGCACACACTGACATCAGGAAGGAATATGTTCCTCATCTTTTCAGTTTTCAGATGAAGGATACAACACTTTTTAACTGAAATCAGTCAAGAATCAGGCCAAACATCACTGATTCCCTTGCTTATTTATATCACAAGATTGCTGTGAAGAAGCATTAGTTAAAATATGTAAATATACACCAAAAGGAAATCAAGTGGTCACCAAATTCCATTCTCTACCATCCTTATCATAAAGGAAAATTAATGCCCTTATATATAAAATCAATGCTCTTATGTATTAGGAAATACTCTTGAGACTGACCTCTGTGCTTCCCGAGAAAATGAGAAAGCATTCTCAAAAGAAGTGACACTGTCCTGGTTCATCTGGGATAGGGTTAAGAGAGAGAAGGGGAAGGGATCTCCAGCTGGCTTATTCATATCATGCTGCACCGGCGGCAGTACCGCATCAAACGAGATTCCCCGGTCCCCATCCATCAGCTGATCCGTCAGCTAGAAATCCAGAAGGTGATCAGCAAAACTCACTCACCCTTCAACAGCCCTGTATGGCCAGTGAGAAAGCCTAATGGCGAATGGAGGCTAACTGTGGACTGCCATGGCCTGAATGAAGTTATGCCAGCAATGAGTGCTGCAGTGCCGGACATGCTCGAGCTCCAGTATGAACTGGAGTCGAAGGCAGCCAAGTGGTACGCCACGACTGACATTGCTAACGCGTTCTTCTCCATTCCGATAGCGCCAGAGTGCAGGCCACAGTTTGTGTTCACTTGGAGAGGCATCCAGTACACCTGGAATCGATTGCCCCAGGGGTGGAACCACAGCTCCACCATTTGCCATGGACTGGTCCATACTGCACTGGAGAAAGGTGGGGCTCCAGAACACCTGCAGTATATTGATGACATCATTGTATGGGGGGACACAGCCGAGGAAGTCTTTGAAAAAGGAAAGAAGATAACTGAAAACCTCCTGAAGGCCGGCTTTGCCATTAAGCAAAAGAAAGTTAAGGGGCCTGCAAGGGAAATTCAATTCCTAGGAATAAAATGGCAAGATGGGAGTCACCACATCCCGATGGAGGTGATAAACAAGATAACAGCCATGGCCCCACCAACCTCTAAGAAGGAGACTCAGTCTTTCCTGGGCGCTGTGGGGTTCTGGAGGATGCACATCCCGAACTACAGCCTGATTGTGAGCCCTCTCTACCACATAACCCGTAAGAAGAACGTTTTTGAATGGGGCCCTGAGCAACAACAATCCTTTGAACAAATTAAGCGGGAGATTGCCCAGTCCGGGAAGGGCAGGAGGTTAAGAACATGCTCTACACCGCAGCCGGGGAGAATGGCCCTACCTGGAGCCTCTGGCAGAGAGCACCTGGGGAAACCCGAGGCCGATCTCTAGGCTTTTGGAGCCGGGGATACAAAGGCTCTGAAGCTAATTACACACCAACTGAGAAGGAGATACTGGCAGTGTACGAAGGAGTTCGGGCTGCCTCAGAAGTGGTCGGCACTGAAACACAGCTCCTCCTGGCACCCCGACTGCCGGTGCTGGGGTGGATGTTCAAAGGAAAGGCCTCCTCCACACATCATGCAACAGATGCCACGTGGAGTAAATGGGTTGTGTTGATAACACAACGGGCTCAAATAGGGAACCCCAGCCACCCAGGGATACTAGAGGTGATCACGAACTGGCCAGAGAGCAAAGATTCCGGGATGTCATCAGAGCAGGAGGTGACACGTGCTCAGGAGGCCCCACCATATAACGAGCTGCCGGATGAGGAGAAGCGATATGCCCTGTTCACTGATGGGTCTTGTCACATTGTGGGAAAACATCGGCGATGGAAGGCTGCTGTGTGGAGTCCCACACGACGGGTCACTGAAGCTGCTGAGGGACAGGGTGAATCGAGCCAGTTCCCAGAGGTGAAAGCCATCCAGCTTGCTTTGGATGTTGCTGAGTGGGAAAGGTGGCCAAGGCTCTACCTCTACACCGACTCGTGGGCAGTGGCGAATACCCTGTGGAAATGATTAGGGCAATGGAAACAGAACAACTGGCAACGTAAGTGTAAAACTGTCTGGGCTGCTGAAGTATGGCAGGACATTGCAGCCTGTGTGGAAAACCTCGTTGTGAAGGTGCGCCATGTGGATGCCCATGTACCCAAGAGTCGGGCCACTGATGAACATTGACACAACCAGCAGGCAGACCAAGCTGCTAAGATTAGAGTGGCTCAGGTGGACTTGGACTGGCAGCGCAAAGGTGAACTGTTCATAGCCCGGTGGGCCCATGAGACCTCGGGCCACCAAGGTAGAGATGCAACATACAGGTGGGCTCGAGATCGAGGGGTGGACCTCACCATTGACACCATTGCAGAGATCACCCACAGATGTGAGATTTGTGCTGCAATCAAACATGCCAAGCGGGTGAAGCCCCAGCGAAATGGAGAGCGATGGCTGAAATAGAGATATGGAGAGGCCTCCAGATCGACTACATCACACTGCCACAGACCCGCCAAAGCAAGCAGCATGTGCTCGCAATGGTGGAAGTAACCACTGGATGGCTGGAAACTTACCCAGCACCCCACACCACTGCCCGGAACACCATCCTGGGCCTTGAAACCCAAGTCCTGTGGTGACACGGCACCCCAGAGAGAACTGAGTCAGACAACAGGACCCACTTCCAAAACAACCTCATAAATGCCTGGGCAGAAGAGCACGGCATCGAGTGGGTCTACCATATCCCCTACCACGCACCAGCCTCTGGGAAGATCGAGCGCTGCAATGGACTGTTAAAAACCACATTGAAAGCACTGGGAGGTGGGACCTTCAAAGACTGGGACATGCATCTAGCAAAGGCCACCTGGCTAGTCAACACAAGAGGATCTGCCAATCGAGCTGACCCGGCTCAGTCGAAACCTCCACGTGCTGTAGATGGGGATAAAGTCCCTGTGGTGCACATGAGGGATGTGCTGGGAAAAATGGTCTGGTTTAGTCCTGCACCAGGCAAAGGTAAAGGCAAACCCATCCAGGGGATTGCTTTTGCCCAAGGACCTGGGTGTACCTGGTGGGTGATGCAGGACAATGGAGAGGTCTGATGCGTACCACAGGGGGACTTGATTCTGGGTGAGAACATGCTGTGAATTGTGCTGTGCCTTTGTAAATTGTTATTCTGTGATTGTTAACTGCTAAATGGCAGCTGGACATGATGCAGATAGTATAGAATAAAGGGGTGGATTATGTCCTGGTTCAGCTGGGATAGGGTTAAGAGAGAGAGAGGGAACGGATCTCCTGCCAGGTTATTCATACCATGCTGATGTCAGGTCCGGCACGTCAGCGCAGGAACTTTTTTCCTTTGTGGCTTTGGTGATGGGGAGCACACGGCGGGCTGTTCGTAACCATTGTGGTATTTCTCTGTATATCTTTTGTCTTGTTCACTGTTATTGCTGTTTATTGTTGCTATCATTGTTACTGTTGTTGTTCAGATTGCTTATTCCACTGTTATATTGAATTTCTTCTTATTTTAACCCGGGGTTTGTGCCTCACTTCCAGCCTGACCAGCTGAGGGTGTGGGAGGGGCAACGGCAACGTGGTCTCCGGTCCCAGCAGGACTTAAACCAACACAGACACTTAGCAATAAGCACAAATATTTCAAGATATTCTAAACACAATACAGAATATGCTCATTTACACAAACAATCATCCCAACCTCATACTACAATAGGAAAACAAATTAGTCACATTTATTACTTCTCTGTATCAGTCCTTAATGATTTTAAGGAAAAGCATGCTGAAACTAGAAGTAGGCTATACAGCTATTTAAATAGGGAAAGAGTTCCAACATCGGTTTACTGATACAGAAATTGTGAAGAAATCTCAACTTTGCCTTAGATAATATTGGACTGACAGTACGCACCTAGCATTAAAAACAATTATCATTTGGAGAAATTACAATAAATAAATTACATCTACAAAGAAAGAAAATAAGGAGAGAGACTTACAATAATTGATTCTGTTGATTGTGGATGGTTTGCTGATTCAAGTGCATATTGTAATCAACTGCTGCTAAAAACCATCTTGCTCTGTGTACAAGGTAGGTGTACTCAAACCACTTGGTAACATACATATACAAGTGCTGCTAGAACTGTTCCAGATCAAATTCAGATCTTAATGAAAATATACAGTTCGATTTTAAGAAAAAATTTGACACTACTTGACATATCAGGAACACTTTCACTGTATTAAATATGTGTTAATAGAACACAAGTAGAAGTTTTTATCAATTTAACATTTTTTCCTTAAAGTTACTCTAGAATTAAAATCAAAGTAACGTCAATTATTACATAACTTCATACTATACAACAAAAGAGAATTAATTATTTGACATATGTGAGGGGGTTTTTTTTCGGCAAATCAATGGCATTTACTTCTTGTAAGAGAAGATAATTAGTTTGGAGAAACACAGACAAACTAATATCCACAAATGAAGTCCATTTTACCTAAACTGTAGAAAGTATGGGATGTTTCTGAGAAACTTTTTATCCAAAGTTTTTCAGCACATTTCAGTGTGAGGTTTGCTTCCATTCCTTTTCTCTTTCATCCATTTGAGGGCCACGTCTGCACTGTCCCTCAGTGCCATTTCTACTAGACCACTGATATTCATTGACTACATGATGAACTAAGCCACACCACATTCCCAACAATGTTAAGAAACCATTATAGTAAAACATAATTTATTGCAGTAAAAACATACTAGAATATTCAATTTTGATGCAATAATATCTTACAATGAAATTTTCACATGAACTAGCTTCCTTGCAGCAAAACCAGAAGTAACTAACAATGTCTGAGCACCAGTATAAACAGTGTCACAGGAGAATTACTGAGAGGAGCCATTGTTGTGCAGTTAACCAAAGGTTTTATTAAACAGTGATTAAGCAGCTAAGAATCTACTACTTACTACATGTCAAATAATTAGTTTATACACAATATACTTCTAGATCTTTTAGATCATCTCTCGTTGTAGACACCAGATGCTGGGTAGGGATCTCGCAGCCTCGAGGGGTAACCTTGAGAGACATCCCAAGAGGTGATCCCAAGATCAAGGGGAGATTGCCATGCCTCCCGCTGCCATGCAGCAATGGGCTCTGGTGGCTGCCAGTATTTGTAGCATCCGGTGACTGGCTTATAGTCAAACTCCCTCTTGGTTTATGCACAGCTGTCAACTGTAACAATTTTTAGTTCTGTCTAGTTCCAGCTCAGATGGGTATTGCAGTTTTGGCTCAGAGCATTAGTTCTTGATAAGATGTGACTTAGCATGAGTTTACAAGGTAAGCACAACAGAGTTCATTTAATCAGGCCTACTTGTCTGAGATGCCTGAACCAAAGTATTGTTAAGTCAGTCAGAGTGGGTACACCAGTCTCAAACAGTGGTCTCAAACAGTGAGAATCTTTCTATTTGCCAGCCTGAAAAACAAATGTATGGAGAACTACTAAGTATAAAACTATAGACACACCCCATATTTTTTATATTAAAGAAACATCACTGAAAAATCTGAAGACTGACACTTTGTTTTATGAAAAAATATGCTGTGCCTTCCTGCATTTGTACCACAGCTGTCAAATTGCCAAACGATCTTTGTAATAAATAGCAAAGCAAGGACAGTGGTGATGCAATTCTCCTCCTGTTGGCCATGCAATTTGGTCTGTTTAGAAAAATCTTAGGCAATGGAAAATCACTAAGTGATGTGGCCAGTTTTCCATGCACTTGTTTCCACTCTCCCAAAGCAGAGGACAATTAGTATCAAGTGTAAGGGGTTTTCATGCAAAATATGCTACATATATCAATAGCATTAAAGTCAATCGGACTTGTCTATAAAGCTGTAACAAATTATAATAGTTGAAGGGCACAGAAACAAACCAAGATCATCATGCATATTTTGCAAAGGTGGCGGTGAAGACATTAAAAATTGCATTTCACACTTGGTAAATTGAATCTAAATTGAAAGATTCTACACTTTCAGTTATTTGTTAAGGCAAGCTTAATGTAATAGAAGTTTGTTATATTACTTTAGACAGCTACAAGGATATAGTATTCTGTACTCATCACAGAGGAACTACCTCAGTCAAATAGTTTTCAAGGTATCTAGTACCTCCCTGGATTTCATGGGACTGGATTACCCAGGGAAATTTCTTTTCTGTGGGTAACAGACATATAATTCTTACAATATTTAATTATGGTGTATTTTCTACAGTTTATTCTTATGCCTTATGTAAAATTTAACATCTTTATTGATGATCTTGATAAGGACATAGAGTGTATCATCAGTAAGTTCACAGATGACACCAAGTTAAGTGGGAGTGTTGATCTGCATGAGGATAGGGAGGCTCTACAGAGAGACTTGGATAGATTGGATCCATGGGCCAACGTTAACGGGATGAGCTTCAACAAGGCCAAGTGCCAGGTCCTGCACTTGGGCCACAACAGCCCCCTGCATGGCTACAGGCTTGGGGAGGTGTGGCTGGAGCTGTCTGGGAGAGAAGGATCTGGGGGTTCTCATTGACAAGCAGCTGAACATGAGCCAGCAGTGTCAGCTTGTGTCAGAAACCAGGTGACCAGCAGAAGCAGGGAGGTGACAGTCCCCTTGTGCTCTGCACTGGTGAGGCCACACCTGGAATGTTGTGTCCAGTTTTGGGCACCTCAATACGAGAGAGATCTCAAGGTTCTGGAGTGAGTGCAGAGGAGGGCAACAAAGCTGGTGAAGGGCCTGGAGAATAAATCCTGTGAAGAGCGACTGAAGGAGCTAGAACTGTTTATTTTGAGGAAGAGAAGGCTGAGGGGAGACCTCATCACTCTCTACAGCTACCTGAAAGGACATTGTAGAGAAGTTAGTGCTGGTCTCTTCTCACAGGTGATTAGTGACAGAACAAGTGGAAACAGCTTTAAACTCCAACAGGGGAGGTTTAGACTGGACATTAGAAAAAAAAATTCACAGAAAGGGTGATCAGACAGTGGAATAGGCTGCCCAGGGAGGTGGTGGAGTCACCATCCCTGGATGTGTTTATGGGTCATTTAGATGAGATGCTGGGGGATATGGTGTAGGGGAGAACTTTGTAGAGTAGGGCTGATGGTTGGAGTCAATGATCCCAAGGGTCTTTTCCAACCTGAATGATTCTGTGATTCAACAAAAGAATATTTTCTGAAATAATTTAGTACAATTACAGCAAGTAAGCTTGATTGACAACTCAGTAATCACTTCCAAAAGCTACTATACACTATCATGTGCAGTATTAATACCAAGTGCAGTATTAATACCAATGTCTGCCTTATAAGCTTTGACAATGTATGTAAGTACCTAAGGTATACAATTTAAATATATATCATTATTTAAGTAATAGCAATTTAATTTTCAGTCCTCTTCAAAAGGCATGCATGAAGTCATACACAGTATATTGTCAGTTAATTGTGCTATTCTAAATAACTACTTTTGCAACTTGTAAGTACATTATTAGTTTTGTAACAATTTTCAGTACTTTCAGAACAGCACTTCACATTGTTATGACTGATTTTCACTTGTACCCAAAACTAAAATGAAAAAAACCCAACAACAAAAACAAGAACCACAAAAAAAACCCAAACCAAAAATTAGATTTTTAATCCACTGACTAATTTTGGCATGATTAATGGTTTTAAAGGTGTTCCTTTTATGTCTAACTCGACCAAGCTTCTTTACAGAATTCAAACTTCACATGTAGTTGGAAATATTTCATTCATTGAATTACCTGACTAAGGTTAAATTTGTTGCTCTTAAAAAATCTGAAACAAACCTGTATAGTGAATAAATTGCACAGGACAAAGTGAGAAGACAGTGAGCCTGAAAAGGTATGCTGTCAACTGCATAAAGCTGGCTTATCCCTTCTGAGCAAGGCAAATAGGCATAAATTAAAATTTCTGGGTTATGCTGAATATAACAAATTTATTTTTAAAAAACAATTTGGATTTTTCAGATGAAAATATCTTCCCGTGTCCTCCAAGAGTTGTAATACCTTTCCTCATATTTATATTTTTGCTTATTGGACATCCAGAATGCATCAGCTTGCTTCAATAATTTCAGACACCATAGATCATAAAACAGCATCTATACAGTCTATAAGGTGAGATGAAAACCTGTGACAGCACCACCATATAATCCACTTACACAAAACATGCATTATTTAGTCTAAATTTTTCCACTGAATATATAGGCTATTAAGAAGGCCCCATAAAATCTCCCATATCTAATTCATTTTCTAATTTAGAGTTCAACACACTGAACCTTCTGATAAATCTGTGGAAGCCCAGATTTGTGAAAGACTACAATCTTTTAATATAACAATCGTATTTCAAGTGACATATGACTACAGACTCTTGTTGTCTCCTTACTTATACAAAAAAATTTACTGAGTTGAAACCTAAACCAGAATTAAAGCATCATTCGTTTTCTCAACAAATGCAGACCATTTCTTCAGTACTGTGAAGATGGTATTTTAGACCTACCTTATTCTACTACATACTCTTTTTTTTCTGGGCATGGAGTAAAAAGAAATGCTTAAAGGAAAAAAAAACCCCAAACCTACATGAATTCAACATTTATGTAGTTACTGTAACAAATGACTTTCCCAGATTGGTAGAAATGTCTGGTGAAGCAGGCTGCCCTGGAGTTGCTAACACAATACGCGCTGCATATCTTTTGCTTTCAAAGGCATTCAGTTCAGAATTCTGCAACGATGGTGGCTTGCCATCTGACAGTGCCAAGAGATACTCACTTAGGCTACTTACATAAATTAGCCTTATAACAAAGTAGCTAGCTACAGTTCATTAGGTAATATTATAGTGGTGAAAAAAGGAAAGTCACAGGAACTGGGAATGCAGGAAATCCTTGATTCTAGTTACCGGGTATGTGCTCTACATAACCTCTGATCAGAGCAATATAAGTCTAAGCTTGCATTTATAGCAAGTGAAAACAAAAATAAAACGTGTATATAGATAAATATAGAAGCAAGATTAACACCTAAAAATACTATTTCAGGGAATATACGGAAAACAGAAAAGCAAGAAATTATCTTTTAGCAGTTGCTGCTGAAAATGTTTTTGACACAGCCTCTTCAGCTTTTAACACCAAGCTTCCATCAGCATCTTGTTTCACTTGGGATTCCTTGCAGGCATCACCTTAATGTTTCTATTTGTCATATCTAAACAAGCACAAAGTTTAACTACCAAAAAGGGAAAAGCCAACATGAAACACAGTCTGCTTTAAGGTTAGTTCTCTAACCTTAATCCAGCAAAAAATGGGTAAGGGACACCCTCCTTTCTATCTGTTCTTTTATACATATCTTCACCTGAGCCCTTTTTCCCTCCAGACTTTCTCCTCCTATTTTTTGTCCGAAGGAGAATATACAGGGGGTCTACCAGGCTGCTTGGTGGTGGTGAAGGCAAGAATGAAGTAGATGATGATGACATCACAAGCTTTCAAATGAGAGACAATTATGCATAGTTAATGCTTTGTAAAACAATTTGTTTTGAAATAATACATTAATTTCTAAATGACAACTAAATACAGCAGTTACGGTTCAGAATAATAATTGTTTCTTCACATCCAGCCTGCAGATAAGAGTAATTATCTCTTCACATTCAGCCTGCCGATAAACGCACGTAGCTCTCTTCGAGGTCAGGGGAAGCTGTACATGCGCGTTCATCTCTTAAAGCTATGTGGCTTAATATCTAACGTGAATATTAAAATAGCAAAGGTATAAACTACCAGTTTCCCATATAAATTAACTATTGCTGCTGCTTTTGCTTTTTTCTCTGTCAAATAAAGGAAAGGCGGACAGAACTGCAACTGGAGTGTGACGAGAACACCACAAGGCAGGGGGTGCTCGCCCTCAGCTGGACTTATCTGTGTTGGCGGCACTTGGGGCGCTGGCAGCCCCGCCCCGCCCCGGTCCCTCTGAGCTGCACCCGGAGGCGACCCGCCCGGACAGGCGGGACCCCGAAAGAGGCTCAGCCCCAGGTGGTGAGGGGCGGTGCAGGGGCCGCGGCCTCCCCGCGCGGCGGCCGGCCCTCGGCTCCCGCCGCCCCCGCCTGTCCCGCCCGCCTCGCTTCGGGACGGGCTGCACCCCCGGGCGGGAAACGCCTCCCCTTGGGGAAGCAGCCGGGGCCATTTGACATCGGCCGGCCCCTCCCGAGGGAGGCAGCGGGACGGCGGGAGGGGGCTGAGGCCGGGCCGCGCCCGCCCCGCCCCGCCCCGCCCCGCCGCGCCGCGCCGCCCGCGCGTTACCCGCGGCTCCCCGCGGGCTGCTGACCCGGAAGCGCTCTGCCCGCGCGGCGCCGCGCGGCGCGGCTGGTCCGGCTGCGGAGAGGGAAGATGGCCGAGTCGCCGGAGGAGGTGGCGGTGCTGGTGCAGCGGGTGGTGAAGGACATCCGCAACGCCTTCCAGAGGAACCCCCACATGTGAGTGGGGCGGGGGCTGGCGGCGGACGGGGCCGGGACAGGAGCGCCGCCCGCCCTCGGCCCCCTGCGTGCTCCTCGGCCGGCGGCGGGCCGCTCCCTCGCTGGCGGGAGGGGCTGTGGGCTCCCCGGCGGGGCTGTGGGCTCGCTGGCGGGGGTGCGGTGGGCCGCCCGCCGCGCAGCGGTGGCTGTCGGGGCCGGGGGCCGGGCCCGAGGTGGCGCCGTGAGGGGCCGCGGGCACCGGTCGGGCTTCCCCACCCGGTGCAGGGGCTTCGGCGCGGCGCCTCCCCGGTGCGTGCCAGCCTGCGGGCAGAGGGGGCGGCGGGTGGCGGCCTCCCCGACACCTGCGCTTCATCGGGGCAGGTGGCTGGTGCCACGCGTCTTCTGTGCTCTCCTGCTGCCTCGTCGTCTTTTGGGTAAGGCCAGGTCCCTGCTTCAGGAGCTGGGGTCACTCCTGGGGACCTGTGTGGGCCGCCGGGCGTAGGCTGCGGCAGCACCCCCCAGCTGCGGAGCCGTGCGGTGGCTTTGTCAGCCCGACGGCAAACACGGCCTCGTCAATAAAAAGCACTGAGTTACTGAAAGTGGCAAGGGCTCCGAAATCTGGAAGCGATGAGTACCTTTTTGAAGACGGGTTAAGTGGACTCTACTTGAATTTGAGGCTTCTCAATGTTAGACGCATATAGCGTAGTCGAGATGGGCTTGGCCTTTGCCAGGCGTGCCCAGCCCTGCTCAGAGTGGGGCAGAACGTGAGCGCTGATGGAAGCCAGCCTCGGGACTGAAGCTTGCTGAATTGCACCCTCGTACGAGCAGTGCAGTTTGATGAACGCCACCTTCAAATCTGTATTGGTTAATAGAGATGCCAGTGCTTTTCATGGTGTGTTGTTTCGAAAGAGACAAACAATGACTGTCTAAACACAAACTACAGTTATTGCTATCTTGTGTGAATCAGGTTTATCTAACAATCTGGGTGTCAGATGGTCTGCGTTTTATTTTCAGTTCCACTGATGACCAGCTCTGAGACCCTGGTTTAGGAACCTTCTCTATTTCTGTTTCCTTCCACATCTTTGTTGTTTTAAGACACAAACCATTTAGGGAAGCATCATCCTATCTATTTATGTAAACTCCATATTGGTTACGACAAATGAGGTAGCACATAATGGGTAACAACTTCGTAATGTAAGTACGATGTATTTGTGTTGGTTGGAAAAGCTGCTGTCTCGGAGGTGGTGGCCTATTAATCTGTTCCAGAAAATGGTATGCTAAGCAACTACGTAGGAAAATTTTACAGGCACTTAATTTATCCTATTGCTTAGAGGATTAGAGTGAATACCCTCATGTTTCTATAAATGTAGTAAGCAGCTTGGGTGGGTGGCCAGGTTTTAAAATGCAGCATATGGATGCTGTCTAAAAAAGAACCGCATTTTGCCATGAAGCTTCATTTTTAGGTCGTGAGGCATAATGTGCTGTAAACAGTCGTTATTTATGAATGAATGTTCAGATCTTCTTAGTTCCTACTCCTTCACCAGAATTGTTTATCAGTAGCAAACTTCGAGCTTGTGTTTTTGAAGAATATGTTGCTGTTGCCATTTTCTTATCTCAGAGGTGAAAGTCAGCCGTGAGAGTTGTGTGTTCCGAGACTGATACATTGTGTCATGCTTTGAGTGAAGAAGCATGAGCCTCTGCTGGTTTATCCCTAAAGCAGAAAAGCAGCAATTCTGTCTCCTAGATTTCTGAACAGCAGTACTTGAAATGGGACTATGCATGGCCAGTGTAGACTGCAAGCCCTTTGCTATGACTCCTCTCTCCCTCTACAGCACCGGGTTATAACCATGCTGGCCAGACGTTTTCATGTATCTTGAAGACATCTTGGCTTCCTGCTGGTGTCCCAGACAGTTGCAACCAGCTGCAGTCCCTAACCGATGCTACCCTCTTGAACTGAGTGACCTGTTCATGTTACATATCCACGTTTGAATTCTCTTACGTGGCATCTGCCTGGCACCACTGAAGATAAGGGATCTGCCACATGCATGGTGTTCTTATTCACATCTTAAACTTTTGTCCCCTATTCATCTCTCTTCCGGCATTTGTTGTCCCCTGTCTTTGACTGTTCACTTGCCCCCTTTGCATCTGTCAGAGTAGGTGTTTTGTTCTTGCAGGTTGACAGTTTTGTAGGTTTTTAAAGGGGATGTTGTCTCTGGTCATCGCTAAAAAGCATGTAAAAATACAGTTTTAGACTAAGTAGAACGTTGGATTGTTGTTTCTCTTTCTCTTTTTTTGCTTTAAATTTCCAGCAAGACTGCATGTTTTTAAGATCAGCTTACTTCTAACTAAATAGACAACACAAATTCTTTTTGCCTCGTCTCTCTGATAGCTCCATTTTCTTCAATCAGATAATTCTGTCAGCATGCTAGTTTTCAATTCTGTAAGGCTATGAAATTTACTGGAAGATTTTATCCAGTCCTACAAGCACAGGTGCTGACAAAGACATATATGTGAGCTATCCCTCTGGAACAGAATGGATCACCAGCGGTGAGCAGACCAAGGTATACTTTCTTTTTGAACTTTGCTGTTCTTTTGCACATGAAGTTGAACAGAAATAGACTCACTTGTCAAAAAATAATTTGGTGGGCATAATTGAAAAGATGAACTCTTAGATTAGAATAGCCAGCATTTGTGTATAAAATAAGACTATATTATGGTTTGCTAAGGATTATTTATGTCACTGTAGCTCAGATAATTTTTTCTGTCTCAATTAATCATGTGCTTAATGTAGTAAAAATATCACACTTCATTTTGTTAGATTTGAAACTCTGAATTTCTCCTGGTGTGATTGCAAATTTCTCAAGGAATTGCAAAACTCTCAGGGAATTCAGAAAGAAACATACTTCCTTAAGTCTTTGCTGTAGCTGAGCATGAAATTTGTCTTGCCAATGTTCTTTTCATTTAATATCTTTGTGCAGCATTGATACTTCCAAATATATCAATAGTAAGTAAAAATAATTTGCCTGTAATACTTAGTGAGAGGGGTCATCAGTGCAGAACTTTGTTACAGCAGCAGAAGTTTCCAGTCAAGTGGAGCTGAATGTGAGAACAAACGAAAGGAACCTCTTTAGAGAGTGAAAGTGTCATATTAATAGCTTTTTTAGAAGCAAATACTGGCTAGGAGTACTTTGGATTTTGGTAATATATTACTGTTCTTTCATTTACGAAAGATTTTGATTGTGCTACTAAGATAATGACTAATATTATTTGAAATTCTAAGAGAATCGTGTGTGTGATGCACTGCACAATAAAGAAGAAAAAAGTTTCAACTCTTGGATTTAGGTCCCTTCTTCCCTACCTTTCAAATGTTGTAAAGTCATTAGCCATATAGTCATTTCATGAGACTTATTTTGGTGTAAAAATATACATATTTCAAGTGTCCATGCTCTGGATTGTCTTCCAGTATTAAATGCTTTTTATAATTGCAGAAATATTCAACCACTTAGGTCTAGTCTTTATTGTCAGTAGAATCATAGTTGCATCATATCCACTGATTGTATCTCATTCAGGTCTCCCAGCCGTTCTTTAATATCCTTTGCCTAATTCTGTAGGCAGAGGTTGGGTTATTTTAAAGATCATCTTCCAGAAAAATCAGAGAAGGTTCCTTCACAGGAAGTACTTAAAGCTGAAGACCCATCATGGTAGCATCACAAGAAATACCTTCTTCCCTAGTAGTACTGTGGTATTGCAATTTTGTGAAGGAGGGAAGTTTTTTGTATCATGGTTTTGAAAGTTGTAAGTAGGTTGGCTAGGGTTTATTTTGGGGAGGGCCATTGAATGGCTGAGTCAACAGACTGGAGTCTTGAAGCAGGTCTTGCAACAGCTTGTCAGTACTGTTCTGCCATGGCTGAGGTTTGCACTACGGACCAAGTCTGGATTGTGCAGCTCCACGGTCTCCTGGGTCTCATCTCGCACATCTTCTCTGGTCTCAGCACAGTTTGAAGAAACTCTGTAATGGCTGCAGACTTTGTGACAGCCTAGCTAAAATCTTCCACAAAGTCCTATCTGTTTCCATGTTGTATGTTAGGAATGTGAACTAGCATGGTATCCTGTAAATACAGAGATAATTCATGCACTTTTTGGAATGTGACTGTGATGCTTGCTTTGAGGAAAATAAATGTAAAAGCACCAAATAACTCCTAAAATTCAAGAGACAATATCAGAAAACTGGGAAATCTAGGGAGAGGAATTAAGTCTTAGTTTCATGGTGGCTGATGCTTCTAATAGTACACAGTACCAAGAAGCAGCATCCCTCAAGTGGTGCCTCCTTTAGTATTGTGAGCAGCTTGCACCTGTCGACCTAAATGCAGGCATCCTCCATCCAACAGTGAGTTCGGGCAATCCTGTCATATGAACAAGCATGTCTTCTGTTGCACAGCCAGGGGCAGTTTGTGCAAGATGAAGCTACTTCGTCACTTCAGTTTACCGGCACTAATTCAGTGGTGCCTTCATGCAAGTCCTGCTGCAGATACTTTCTTCAAGTACATGATGTAGCAGAAACTGCAGGTGTTCTCAAGCAGTGTCTCCTAGACTAACAGACCTATCCTGTTACTTGCTCCTTGTGCAGATCTGGGGGGCCTTCAGGAGCAGAAATAGATGGTGATTTGAATTGTTTTGGCCATGAGATAGGCACCCCACCGTAGAGAAATCTGCCCTCCTGATGTTTTGCATCGTGAATTCTGTTCCTTCTCAGGAACTGGATGCAACATAGATTTCTGAACCGCATGGATCACCAAAAAGAATACCAAGATGTTGGGGACAACATTTCCACCAAAGTCCTAGTTTGCATCTTTGCAAAAACTGAAGTTACCACATAAACCATTTTTTGTGTTGCACTCTATCTTGGTCAATTGCATTATGCAGTGGTCTAGTCCTTTGCTGATTTTGGCTAGCTAAGTGCATTCTGGAGTTGGAGTGTTTCAGGGTGACTTACGTGTCAGCTCTGTGCAAACCCTACCTGTCTGTCATTTTGGCATGTTTAAAGCAGTGTTGTGAAGCTTAGCTCACCTGAGTCAGACTTGTTGGTTTTGGTAAGAAGTGAAAGTGTGGAATTACGGGTTTTATTGTTTTTTTTTTTTCCCCTCTCCTTGCTGTTTACCTTTAGTGTACTGTTTGTAAGCAACAGCTGGTAAATTCTTGTGTTAATTCATGGAGTTAATTAGCAAAAGTATGAGTGACTACATCTTCATTGCAGGTGGGGACCTGTGTGTCCCTGTATGCAAGGTCAGACAAAGTTTGGCCAAGGGCTGCATTTAACATTCATAAAAGAAAGGAGTCAGCAGTAAGTACAAACTTCAGGCTATAAGGTACCATGTTGAAAGAAGTGGACTGGTATATAATTTTTGATATAATCTGACTGGCTTCCTGAAGAGGCTAATTTCTGTTCCGTGGGGCAGCAGAGATGAGGATCTTGTTTTGATGTCCCACCAATTGCAAGCAGTCGGTAGGAAAATGCTGGTTTTCCTCTCTCCGTTCTCAGATGGCCAGGGGATGGGTAAGGGACCCACGTGTGTGTTTGGACACAGAGCCAACTGATTTACAAATATCTTACCTCAAGTTACTTGTGCTCTTTGTGGCTTGTGGTGTATTTTTTGATGTATGGAAGATTAAATCTGTTTTCTGAATAAGCAAATATATTCTTAAACGAGCACATAGTGTCTCTTTTGATTAGTAATAATCTGGTGAGGACACAACTAAATTGGTACATTCAGATTGTACAGTAACAAAATTAGTTTATGATAATTGAGTTGAGGTTGTGGGGTTGACACGGAGTGTATCTGTAGACATTATATTGCGAAGATAGAAGGTGGAGAATTTGCTTTCTGTCTGAGATCAGAAGAGATTATTTTTTTCCTGCCTGAGATTTGAGGATCTCCTTCCTTAGCAATGAATTTTTCCACTAAACAGGAGTTGGTGGAGAAATCATGCATAATGGAAAGTGTAAAATAATACTGCTTTCTGTCCAAATGAGTCTGAATCTTGACAACCTGTGTTTGTTTTCAAGAAGCTGTTAAAGCTGCTCTTCCAGCATCCCTGCATGCTAGAGAAAGCTGAGGAAAAAGCAAAATATGGTATTGAAACTAAACAGCTGAGTCTCTTCTGCTTTGTTTGCTTGTATGAATTTTTGCAGCCATCACTATTTTTTTAAAAAAGGTTTGATTAAAGCCTGTCATACAAAGTTGCTGTTTAATCAGACTGCCCTCCATGTCTCAAATCTTTCCAGTGTTCAGTGGGCTGCCTCACACAGCAGAAGGAAAAATGGGACCTGTGGAAGTGTACATGTGCACACAAGCACATTGCTGTCTGTGATTTTCTTTTGCATGAGCACCTGATCACACTGCTGCAGGGCACATGTGGGTAGCACTGGGTCAGTCAGGTGCCTGTACTGGTCGATGTGTTTTGTTTCCCTTGCAGTAGCAGTTATTACAGCTCCATCACAAAGCTAGGGGTACTTGTGTAATTCAGCTGCTTAGGTAATAATCTAAAAATACAAAAAAGGGACCTTTCTCAGTTAGGAGCTTTGGGAAAATCTAATACACCTTTTCTGATTATTTTAAGGTGAGAAGAGCCAGAGTCACTGAAAGGAATCTTCCTAAAGAACATTTAAAGGATTTTTAATTCTGGTTCATCTAGTCATGGCTATTACTTCCAGAGTCTTCAGCAATTTTAAAAATATTTCTGGTTTTCTATCACTACAGCATTGAGGAATTAATGCAAAATTTTTGTAGTGGCTTTTATATTGTGTCAGAATAAATTGTACAGAGGTAAAATACACATTCCTTTTCCTGCTAAACTTAAATTTTTATTCCTGCCTTAAAACATGTTTGAATCATTTATTTGCCAAGTTAATATACTGCATGAGTTTTGCAGAGGCTGGCTTTCTGAAAATACATTTTATCATACATGCAGCCTGGCAAGAATCAAGGTGAATTGATGAGTTTTCAGTAAAAACAAGGAAAAAAGATGATGGACTGTTTGTGTGGGAAGCATTTCCGGTCTGTTCTATTGAGAAGAATAATTGGCATCTACTGGAAATAATTTTAATTTTATTTCTTTCTGTTTTTTAAGAGATGAAATTGGATTAATACCCTGCCCTGAAGCCAGGTATAACCGGAGCCCTATTGTCCTGATAGAAAACAAGCTTGGTGTGGAGAGCTGGTGTGTCAAGTTTCTTTTGCCATATGTCCACAATAAACTTCTCCTCTACAGACAAAGAAAACAGTGGCTGAACAAAGATGGTAAGTTATACAGTTGGGGAATAGTATCTTAGTGATTCTTAATGCATATTTTTTATTCATCATAGAATCATTTAGGTTGGTAAAGACCTTTAAGATCATGGAGTCCAATCATAAACCTAACACTGCCAAGTCCACCACTAAACCATGTCCCTAAGTGCCATGTCTACATATCTCTTAACCATCTCTAGGGACGGTGACTCATATACTGCTAGGGCAGCTGGTTCCAGTGCTTAACAAAAACAAACAAAAAAATCTTTTTGGTGAATAAATTTTTTATAATATCCAGTCTAAACCTGCCCTGGTGCAACTTGAGGCCATTCCCTCTTGTCCTGTCACTTGTTACCTGGGAGAAGAGACTGACATCCATCTCTCTACAACCTCCTTCTGGGTAGTTGTAGAGAGCAGTAAGCTCTCCCCTGAGCCTCCTTTCCTCCAGACTAAACAACCTCAGTTTCCTCAGCTGCTCCACAAAAGACTTGTGCTCTAGACCCTTCACCAGCTTTGTTGTCCTTTGATGTGGTGGCCAAGGCCAATAGCATCCTGGCTTGTATCAGAAAGAGTGTGGCCAACAGGACTAGGGAAGTGATTGTCCCCCTGGGCACACTTCTGGCTCATATCCAGCTGGCTGTTGACCAGCTCCCCCAGGTCCTTTTCCACTGGGCAGCTTTTCAACTAGTTCACCAAGCCTGTAGTGTTGCAAGGGGTTGTTGTGACCCAAGTGCAGGATCTGACACTCACCCTTGTTGAACCTCACACAGTTGGCCTTGGCCCATAGATCCAGATGCCTCTGTAGAACCTCCCTAGCCTCAAGCAGATCATCACTCCTGCCCAACTTGGTGTTGTCTGCAAACTTACCGAGGGTGCAATCAGTCCCCTATCCAGATCAGTTTACCTTTTTTGACACTACATGGGCCCTTCTTAAAGCCAGTTTAACCTGTTCTTAGAGAACTGAGTGTTGTTACTGGGAGGGGAGGACAGGCTTCGTATTATGCATTTTGGCAACCTAAACAGGTTTTAGGGTTGCTTAGTTGAAAATTTAAATCCTTTCTCTCTTGCTCAAGCTGGAAGAGTTAGAAGGAGATGAGTTACTTCAGTGAGTGATTTAGGGAAGTGATGTTAACTTTTACAGAAGGAATTTTGCACTGCTTTTCCTGAGTCAGAAGGAGAACTGTGGAGATGTAAGAAAGAGCAGTGTTTTTCAGATGTAAGGGTACCAGGAATCCTTAGTCCATACAGTAATTGCAAAGCATTATTTTTTTTCACCTTTTTGTTTTGGATTCTAGTTTGTTTTACTTGCATGAAAAATGATGTAGTATATGTTGTTTATTTTGAATTATTTTGGAGAATTATAAACAGGTATGACATGGGAGATATTGGGCTGCTTACAAGGTGTCCTGCTTGGAGTAAGAATGGAAAAGGGTAACTGTAGTTTAAGAAACTTGATTTTTTTGTTTATGATTTCAGGTCTTCTAAATAGCAGTCAGCATAAAGAATATTCTTACTCTAGGCTTATTGCAGTGTCTTATTTCTGGTGCTTATTCATATTCTTTTTGAGGCTTCTTTTTAATATCTTCTGCCTGCTATGGTATTTTTCACATTTTTGTGTTCTAGAAAGAGGGATATCTCTTCTGTTGAACACCCCGTGACCACTTACAGAATTCATATCTTCATCTCATATGCACCTGGGTTTCAGTTTGTGGCTGTTACCATGTTTTAATTTTTTTCTGTTTGCATGAAACAAGCCTAATCCATAAACAACTGACTATGTCCATTGTGCTTTAAAATTACTGTCTAGGACTATCTTCCCCTTCTGGAACATACCCAGCACCCACCACCCATTGGATTGTGTTGGTTGCAGCTGTAGCAAAGGCAGTCTCCATGGTTGCTTGATGAACTAGTGAGTTAAAGAATTGTTTTAAATAGTGGGATGCTAGTAGACATCTGATGCAGCCTCTAGCATCTAGTCATCATATATATATAGTATGCTGTACCATCTTGAACAGATAGGTTTTGAGAGTAGGTCTTTGCAGATTAGGAAAAGAGGTCAGGTTAGTAACATCTCTTTCTCAATATAATTGCCATTTGCTTTTCTCTAATTTTTTTAATTACTGTAGTCTGTTTCACTTTAAGTAGTTGAAGCCAGCTGTGCATTTACCCTCATTAAAGCATAGAATTGGAGATGGTCAGATGGTGTTAGTCAGGTCTGTAAATGTGTACTTGATCTTCCTTTGCCTTCATGAATGATATGGAGAAATAAAATTGGGGTCTTTACTGAATTTTGGCAAGGGGGCATTCTCGTTGCCTACTTTTGTTTGTCTGAGGATGGGATCTAGAGTTATTAAACTAATTCCTTATTACAAATGTGGATATATAGCACAAGCATTTTGAAAAGAGTAGCACTAAATGGCAGAAAAGGCTCATAATGTGAGCATGAATGTGCTTGCCTTCTAGTAGATGGGGAGAGGTCATACATAGAAACTTTTTCCCTCTTTGCAGGCCAGATCATGCTAAAGAGGAGCCCATTTCACTGACTATACAGTCTTGCACTGCTGGCTTTACCTTGGGTGGTGTTAGAGTAACAGAGCACTGGATTGATACTTGGAGTCAATTCCCCATTCAAAAGAGTAACAAGAAAGTTGAAGCGCTTTAATGTGTTGTTGGGTATGACTGACCTGTTGATTGTCTGTATTTTATTTCTGTGTAACAGATTTTCTGTGTGTATTCCCTTCCCACCATCAACAGAGGGTTGATGTTAATCATTATGTGATTATCTAGGAGAAGTGGTTTGTGGAATTCATAAATTTTGCATTGTCCTTTTTTTTTTTTAATTTTCACATAATTTATTTGCTTGAATATTCTTTCCCATTACAGACATCTTTAAAAGACTTTTATTCCTAGAGTATATGTATTTCTAACCTAAGTAACCTTCATTTCTTTCTCTGTGGTTTATAGTTGGACTTAGTAAGATCTGGATCTTTTGATAGCTGCTGCCAAGCTGCTGCTGCTGCATTCAGTTCTGATAGAAACCAATGATTGTGATCTGATTGCAAATTCAGAATTTATAATGCAGATGATTATAAAATTCAGTAAAAAGAGCTTTCACATAAGGAATATAAATAATGTTGACTCTGACATGTAGCCAGAAACAAGTTTTAGCGTTTAATAAAGAGATGAACCTGCTAGCACAGGCAGCCTTAGCAAGACTAATGGTTCTCATTGCAGTGCTTTTTGCAGGTCTGAGGATTTTGTCAGGTGTATTTTGGTTATGCTGCAGATCTTCAGAAGACAGACTTTACTTTTCATCTCAGTCCCAAGTGTTACACAGAAGTCCTCCCCTTGAAATTGCTATGCAGACAAAAACTTGCTTAAAGCCAAAATACAAACCACTGAGGTTTGTCACTCTTGCATTGGGAGTCTGGAGACCACTGATAGCTGTTGGCTAAAGGACAGCTGGGTGCTAATGTGCTGGCACCCTGCTTCATCCACACTGGTCCAGGTGCCTTATTGCAGTGGCACTGTCGCATGTGCCTATTCTGCCAGGATGGTAGAGTGCACCAACTGCTTGGCATGTCTCTGCTTCCCTCCCAGATGAAGCCTTGCAGAACCATTCCTCTCAAAATGCAGATCATAAGACTGTGTTGGTAAATACTGCAGTGTCATGAAGTTAGATTACTGCCTGTTTGTTGAGACTTGTTTGGTTTTCTTCTTTGGAAAACAAAACATTGTCCTTTTTCTTCAATTACAAAAGTTAGTTTAAAATGTGTAAGAAGAGGTGATCTACAGCTTTTTCATGTCTGTTGAGGTTTTGTCACCACTGTAAAATGTGATCAGGACGTCCATCCATGTTAATAACATGTTAATAACCTGTTTGTAAAGCAAGGTACAGCTTATAGAGTTTAGTATGTTTTACTATAATTGAGTTTCACATTTTATATAAATTTTTAGCAGACACTGAACTGTAGTGGTGGAGGGAATGAAGGTGGAAGTTTTTCCCAGGTGCACTTCCGGAATTGTCTCTAATGTGGTGTATGTAGGCATACTCTAAGAGACATTATGTTTTCTGTACGTTTAAAATACCCTCAAGGATTTTTACTCCAAAGTCCTTTTTGTAGATGAAAGTACATGCTTAAAATTTGTCAAGGTAGTTGTTTTTTTCTGAATGTAGTGAAGGGATAGATTTGTTTATTACTGCTGCAAAACTCAATTACATTTTCTATTGATGCTTGTAATAAACGGTGATTTCACATGTAGTCTCTCATTACCTCTTGTGTTGTTCGAATTACTGTAAGCCATTTTAAATAGAAGAGAGAAGAAAAACAGGGTGCTGATTCAAGTGTCTGGTTTCAGATGTGGTGTCTGATACTTTTCTGGCAGGATCTTGGAAAAAGGAAGTGCTTTATAGTCAGTCATTGATAGCTGACTGTAACAGATGTTTATTTCTCTTCTTGCTATTGTTCCAGTTTAGAAATCCTAATTTTACGATATGTTTTTATTCTTTCTCCAATTTTTAAATGTTTGCATGCATATTATTTATATTATCACAAGATAGTTTTCTGAAATTGCTGTACACTTTTTATGCAAAGTATTGTGCATCCTCCCAGAATATCCTTACTTTCCCTAAATCTGTGTTTCTACTTTTACAACACTCTTCTAGAAAGCACATCTTAGTGTGATACACTTATAAAAACAAAAATCTGGATATGGCCATAATGTCCTGGTTTGAGTGAGTGGCAGGGTTTGGCAGCAGGGGAGGGGGCTACAGCAGTGGTCCCTGGGAGAAGCTTCTCAAAGCTCCCCCAGCTCCGAGTCAGACCCACCTCTGGCCAAGGCCAGGCCAATTAGTGATAGTGGCTGCACCTCTGTGATAACGTATTTAAGAAAGGGAACCTGGGAGGAGTTGTGAGGAGAACACCTGTGTGCACACCGAGGTCACTGGAAGAACAGAGGAGAAGGGGGGGAGGTGTGTGTGTGTGCCAGAGCAGAGGCTCCCCTGTATCCCCTGGTGAGATGGCAGGGCCGCCTCCTGCCACCCATGGGGGTCTACGGTGGAGCAGATGCTGATTCGCAGCTGTGGGGGGCCCCACGCCGGGACAGGTGACTGCACCAGAAGAAGGCCGGGACCCTGTGGGAAGAAGCCCCCGCTGTTGCAGTTCAGCGCTGGGAGGATTGCCACACGTGGGGGTGACGCACACGCCCGTGGGAGTGACTCGTGTCGGAGCTGGTTTGTGGGGGACTGTCTCCTGTGAGAGGGGGGCTGCGCTGGAACAGGGCAGGAATGCCAGGAGTTCCCCTCCCCCGAGGTGGAAGAAGCGGCAGGACTGACCACAGCCCCCACTCCCTGACCCCTGCGCTGCTGGGGAGGAGGCAGATGTACGGGGAGAAAAGCTGAGCCAAGAAGAAGGTAGGGGTGTGGAAAGGTGTTTTCAAGATGCGGTAATGCTTCTCATGGTCCTGTTCTGTTAAGTGATGGTGGTGTTAGTGTCTGTATTAAATGTTCTTTTTTTTTCTTCCCCTAATGAGACTGTCTTTTGCCTGTGCCTTAAAGGATTAGGTCATCCCTCCTTGTCTTTATCTCAAGTTTCTGGGTCTTTTACTTCCCTCCTCAGTGCTGCAGGGGGGACGGGGGGAGTGAGCAGCTGCGTGGTGCTCAGTTGCCCTCTGAACTCAAACTAGGACACATACGTAAAAAGAGAATGTCATATTTGTCCTTTTGTAGCTGTGGAGACTTGGAAGTACAAAAGGACACATACGTTGTGAGCACCTATATATGCTTAAGTCGTATCCAGCAGACAGTACGTTTAAATTGTAAATAAGACATTAGTTTTTGATACTGACACACAGGGAACTAGCTGGCAACTGCTATCATTGTATGCCGGATCTGTCTTAAGACTTTCTACTGAAAAGTAGCTCAGAGGTTACTAAAAGTGTGCCATTTGACATGTCTGACTCAGAATCCTCACTTCATGAAATCTTCATCTGTTATTTGTGGCACAAATCATCAAAGAACATCAACATGAGAAAACTGGTTACTACTTTGAGATTTTTCTTTTGTCTGCTGCTTTCTTTTGATAATGATGTTCAGGTTACAGTGAACCTCTGTAAAGGGAAAATGGACAAAATGGTAGACGAGTTTCTGTTTAAGTTGGGCTCAATTTGGTGCTGTTCCACCTTTGACATTACCAGAATAGTCCTGTTAACTGGAAATCATGATTTAGAACAATAGAGTTTGTTTATCTTACTAAATGGATTAATGTAGACTATGAAAACTGTTTCTAAAAAGTAGTCAGAGGACTGAACTAGGCACTAATAATCTTTTGCTTAACATGTCTTGTTGACCACAGCATATATAATGGTAGTACCCAATAATTACTAAAACCATTATTGTATTTAGGAAATCCAACACTCAAGATTTCAGAATTTTTTAATTACTTAATTCAGAACTGCCTTTAATCCTGTTCTTTGTTGAAGCACTTTGCTGCATCTCTACCTTTCCTCTTGTCCTGCACTGCACAGTTTCATTTATCTTTCCCTCCTATAGCAAACACCTTTCCCTCCTGTAACAAATAAAAAAGTCCTGCAGTCATCTTTATTGCACAGTCCTGTTGAATCTATACTTAGCATTTTTGAGCATTGGAGCCTTTGGATGCAGCCCACTGACTTCCTGACAAGGTGATAAGCAGCTGAAAATAAAGTTCACCAAGAGAAGTGTCAATCAACCTAGATTTGGTGCACTGAACTCTTCATAATATGTTTCAAAAATTACACTAAGCTAGCAATTTGCTGCCAGTCTAGATTAAATATAATTTAAAGCAAGTTTAAAATATATGTGACTCTTGTCAAGAGAAGAAGCTAGTATTTAAGTTTTTTGTGTTTGGGGTTTGTTGGGATTTTTTGTTGTTTGCTTTTTTGTTTGTTTTTGTAAATAATCAATTGGAGAGAAAGTTGTCTGGATTGGATAAAAATGCATTTAAGCAAATGAAGGTATTTAGCCTTGCTTTGTGTTAGCACGGATCTTGTAATCTCAGAATTTTTTTTTAATTTTTTCCCTTGATGAAACTCAGTTGCTAGGTAGTAGGTACTGTGAATTTGATGTACATAAATCTTACGTTACTTTGGAAGAGTTATTATTAGCTCTTGACCTATTGCATTCTGAAAGGCAATTTGTGTGTGTTGTTTATGACACAAGGTAGTAATAGCAGAATAAGTAGAGCATTTAATTATATATAACGGTAACATGTAAAATAGAGGTATTTTAAAAATATATGGAATAACTACTAATATTTTGAGAAAATGGAACATCTACATGAAACAGTAACAGGTCACACTTTTGACTATGGATCCTTATAAAACTGGGTTTTTGTTAAATGTTGCCAGAGAAGTTTTTGAACGTAAAATTGAACCAATAGCCAGCAAAACTTAGCAGGTGTTTAATTTTACATATGTGAGTAATCCTAGATATTTCAATTGGGCAATTCATCTGTCCAAAATTAAATAGGTGTTGATATATTTTGCTATTTCAAGGATTGGGTAAGTCAAAGAAAAAGCTTTTTACATTTATGCAGCAGATTGAGAAGAAGCTTTGCACATATGACAAATATTAATTCCCTGGCAACAAAGAGGGGTTTAAAAGGATATCTTTCATTAAAGGGAAAAACCAACCCAGTCTTAACTAAAACTCATCAACATAGAAAGTTACTTCCTTGAGGTAATTGCTTAATGAAAAATTGACAGAGTAGACTAAAGAGGTTTTTTTTTCCCCTTGCATTATATCATGGCATAATGTTCCCCATAAGCTGCAACATCACGGGAAATACAAAATTACAAGCAGTCATACAATAATGTACAAAGGTATTCCACATTTTGACCCACTTAAATCTTAACTTCTCTCAAAGTCTTGGTTCAAAGATAAATGAAGTAATGGTCCTTTGCGTTTTAAATTAATATGCTCCATTATTGGTGCATTTCATCAGTGACTTTTTAAAATTTAATTTTACAGTCATATTAACCGTACTAACCGATGATCTAGTCCCATGAGAATACCCTCTTTGTCCTTTTTTTTCTTAAAAAGTAATAAAGTGCCTCTTACTTGCTGGAAATCACCTGGAGTACAATCTCTTTAGTATATTAAATGCAGGGTTATTAGGAGAGAGTGTAGCCAGACTTTCTGGGCAGTTATATTCAGTTTTGATGCAAGATTATTGTTACTCAATTGCAAAATTACCATGTAAATTTAAGAATTGTAATTGCAGGACAGGTTGACTGATCTGATGCTGTGTCTCCTGAGAGCAGAGGTTAAGGGAGCCAATGTAGTGACAGTCCTTAGTATCTCAAGCTTAAGTGGAGATGCCTTATGAATCCCCACTGTTATCCTGGTGGGTCTCAAAACTCAAGTGGTGCTGTAGAGTGTAAAGGGAAAAGGAAAGGCTGGGTTACAACGAAATTACTCTTCCATTCTCTGTCTTGGTTTTGTGACATTGTTAAAAATGTGTAATACATAAATCTGCAGTCTGTGCAGTGCTTAAACACAGGGATGAAAACAAATGTTCTCTTTGTTCTTTTTTTCAGTGAACTAGTTTCAAAACCTGTCTGAAACAAGGCTGTCTGTGCTAGGTTTGTGTGGCAGGGCTTTTGGGAGCAGGGGAGTGGGCTACAGCTGGGAAAACCTGCTGCAAGTTCCCCTGGCTCCAAGTTGGACCTGCCTCTGGCCAAGTCTGGACCAGTTACTGATTGCACCTCTGTGATAATATATTTAAGAAAGGGAACTGGGAGGAGGAGTTGGAGTTGGAGTTGTGAGGAGGGATTGCAAACACCAAGGTCAGTGGAAGAACAGAGGAGGAGGAAGTGGGGGAGGTGTGCCGGAGCAGAGAGCCCCCTTGTATTTCATAGTGAGACAGCAGGACCATGCCACACCACCCATGCAGGTCATCGGTGGACCAGAGTCACCTGCGGCTTGTGGAGGACCCCAGAACTTTATGGGAAGAAGCAGCCCCCACTGTTGTAGTTCGGTGCTGAGAGGACTGCAACATGTGGAGGTGATCCACACCAGAGCATCTCAAGAAGAATGCATCCTGTGGGGAGGGCTCACAACAATAAAGTTTGTGAATCCTTGCAGAAGAAGTATTGGACTGACTGAACGTCTGTCCCCTGCCCCCTGCGCCACTGAGCAGAGTAGGTAGAGATATCAGGAACAAAACTGAGCCCAGGAAAAAGGAAAGGGTGGGAGAAGTGTTTTTTTAGCATACGGTAACACTCCTTAGTGGCCTATCCTGTCTGTTAAGTGGTGATGGTGTTAGTGTTTTGAATTAAAGTGATGTTCTTTTTTCTTCCCTAATGAGCTTGTCTTTTGCCTGTGACCATAATGGGTGAGCCACCACTCCCTGTCCTTGTCGATTCCTGAGCCTTTTGTTTAATTTTTTATCCTTCCCAGAGCTGAGGGGGTAAAGGGTGAGTGAACCACTATGTGGTGCTCAGCTGCTCTCTGGGCTTAAACCATGACAACATATTTAAAATGGTTTTTGTGCAGCTAGAATGTGGCCTTATTTTGTGATCCTAATTCATGGTTGTGGTGTTTCATTTTCCTAGCTACAAGTTTTTTTAATAGTATGAGTATTTTTTGTAACAGTATAGTATATGGCCGCCACCTGCAGCTCACACTTGTACTGAAGTAATAGGGTATATTTTTGGTACTATCTTTTTAAAAATTGTTGGATTTTCTTGAAAGAATTCTCTGTTCATGATGAATACAGTGTGTCTGCAATTTAAATCACTGAATACTTCAGGATTTTACGTCCCTTGCTGAGGGCATACTGTATGTTTGATTATAGCAGTACAGAGGTCAGAAATTTCCAGGTGCAGACTTCTTAGATGTGAGTTGTTAGCAAGACAGAAATCCATTATTTTAAATAATGAAAAGAGAAGATATGACAGATTTTGCGCCTTCGTAAATTAAGCTAGCATTTCTTCTGGATTGAGACAAAGCAGTGTTTTGCAGAGGTGGGCATCCATAGCTATAGCACCCAGTGGAGGAGAGACTTTGAGGAAGGACAGGGAGTACAGAGAGAGAACACTGCTGTGTGAATCGTTACTAATCTTTGTGTCTCTTATTCACTTGTTTTAGAACTAATAGATATCACATGTACCTTGCTGCTGCTGAATCCTGACTTCACCACTGCTTGGAACGTGAGGTATGTTGCACTCAATGAATGACATCAGAAAGACCTGAGCTTTATGTGTGAGTCAGCTGTAAGCATTGTTTTAAATGGTAATGAATGACACAGCAAGAGCTTTTCAGCCCGGGGTTGCTGAAGGAATGTTAAAAATCTCTTCTATCCTGTATGCCTTGCAGATAGTTTCAGATTGCCTTTTTTTCTTTTTTCTTTTTTTTTTTGTAGTTCAGGCTAAAGGTTACATTGCTGCCTGTGAAGGAACATGTTTGGCTCACATTTTGGGAGGATATAAGTCTCCTTGAACTGCCACTTCTCTTTCTATCTGTCAGTTCAGGAATGCCATTTTTACCTTTAGACGGTGTCCGGGTTCAGCTAGGATAGGGTTAAGTTTCCCCAGTAGTTGGGAGGGAGCTCTAGCCGGGTTATTCATGTACCATGCTGACATCAGGTCCGGGCGCCCAAGCACAGGATGGGATGGTTCGTGTTTGCCGTCGGTACCCTCACTTGCTGTATCCGTGCGGTGTATCTCTTATTCTGTTCATTGTTACTCCTGTTATCATCCTTGTTCAGTTTGTTGTTGTTGCACTGTTGTATTTTTCCTTATCTCAACCCTGGGGTTTGTATCTCACTCCCTGCCCCCTCCGGTCTGAGGGTGGGGGAGAGACAGGTGGCAACATAGTCTCAGGTTCCGGCAGGGCCTAAACCACCACAGCCTTTTTTGGCACCTAATGTGGGGCCCAAGAGGGTTGAGATAAACCCTGACCAGAGTGTGTTAGAGCAGTCTGTTAGGTGCAATCTTTCGGGTTTTATTTGTATTGTTTGATAAGGAACATTTGCAATGCTGGCCCGCTTGCTTGCATGGTGGGGCTAGATTAAATCTTATATCCACTGTGTGATCCCAGTGCTGGTGTTTGCTGGTGGTGGAAAATGTATCAAAGGTCTTGTTTTGCTATACTGGGTACTGACTGCTTATGATGTGCTCATATCCCTGCTTGTGGGGGTGAACAGGTACCTGTTTGCTGCCTGGGCTTTTGTTAGGGGTCTCACGCCCTCTATGAGTGAGCCAGGGGAAGAGATCCTCTCAGTTTTGGAGAGTTTTAACTATCCTTGGAGCATCCAGGCCAGTGTGTTTGTGGTGCTGTGCTTTCTGAGTGTCTGCCAGATCTTATTTTGAGCCATGTGGTATCTCTCCAATAATAGCACCACCTGGAAACCTGCCCCAAGGTTGGATAATTATGAGTGGCAAGGTGTGTGGGAAGAGATGGGCAAGTGCCTGGGTCAGTGGTCACCCCAAAGGTTTGGAATTTCACTCCCAAACAAATGAAGAGCCCTGATAAACTGGTGGAGTACTTAGAACAGGTGTGTTACCAATCTAACAAATCCCAGGAGACACAACTCGCTGCGATGTGCTGGGGATTTGCCCATGCCTACCATGTTCTCTTTAACACTACTCACTGCCCTCAAGGGGGAGAAAGGGCTGCAGGATCTGAGAGTGAACTTACTGGTAAAGCAACTGGGCCGGGGGAACAGGCAGAGCCAGTATCAGTCGCCTCCACCAGCACATCAACTGAGCCAGAGAGCCAGCCAGTGCCGGTATCAATTGTCCCCACTAATGCAGCAGTAGGGCCAGAGGGACAGGCAGAGCCAGTATCAGTCGCCCTGATACAGAAAACCAAATATACCAGAAAGTCAGCTCACAAAGTGGGGGATGGAGATGAGCCAGGCCCAGCATGGAAACAGGAGGAAGAGCCAGAGGTGATAGTACAATCTCTATCCTCAACTGAGTTGCGAGATATGCAGAAGGATTTCAGCCGCCTTCCAGGCGAGCAGATTTGCACCTGGCTGCTCCGATGCTGGGATAGTGGAGCTGGTGTTGTGCAGTTGGAGGGAAGAGTGGCCAAGCAGCTGGGATCTTTGTCCAGGGAGGCTGGCATTGACAGGGCAATAGGGAAACAGACTCAAACCCTCACACTTTGGAAGTGACTCCTGCTCAGTGTAAGGGAGAGGTACCCCTACAAGGATGATTTTCTGTGTCGGTTAGGCAAGTGGACCAACATTGAGAAAGGCATTCAGATCTCAGGGAACTGGCTGTGTTTGATATGGTTTATGGTGATCTGAATGATGAGCAGTCACCCATGGACCCAGATCAGGCCCCTTGCACACACCTGATGTGGCGAAAGTTCCTGAAGAGCGCACCAGAAGCACACTCGAAAGCATTGGCAATAGTGTCCTGGTGGACAGACACTCACACTCTAACAGTGGATGGAGTGGTTGGCAAGCTCCGGCAATATGAGGGAAATCTCCCTTCATCTCAACATTCCTGGGTCTCAGCTGTGGAGGAACTGTCTCAGAGGGTCCAGAAAATGGAAGAGGACATGTCCTACATTCCACCTGCACGGGCTGATGTCTCAGCCATTAGAAGTAAACATTTCCCCACCCAAGAGAAAGGTAGCAGAAGGTACACACCACGAGGCACCCTGTGGTTTTTCCTCCGTGACCATGGAGAAAACATGAGGAGGTGGGATGCACAGCCCACTGCTGCCCTAGCTGCACGAGTAGAGCAGCTGAAAGGGAAAACCACCATGAAAGGGGAGTCCTCCAAGAAAAAAACGCAGCTCCAGTGTCCAGTCAGAAATCCCCCAGACAGAATAGAATGGTCAACGTTATGCCTGACCCTCTTGAGGGGACCAGTAAATCATTCTTACAAGAAGTGAGTGATGGTGAGCAGGGTTAGAGGGGCCCTGCCTCCAGCCAGGTGGAGGAAAGGGATAATCGGATTTACTGGACAGTGTGGATCCGATGGCCTGGCACATCAGACCCACAAGAATATAAGGCTTTAGTGGATACTGGCGCAGTGATGCCACTTGATCCACCAAGCTGATGGCATCCTGATGCCATTGAGCTACAGTGGGGTTGAACCCATCTGTACCTCCGGAGTGACAGGGGGATCCCAACAGCTGACCCTATTGGAAGCTGAAGTGAGTCTGACTGGGAGAGACTGGCATAAGCACCCCATTGCGACTGGCCCAGATGCCCCGTGCATCCTGGGCACAGACTATCTCAGGAGAGGGTACTTCAGAGACCCAAAAGGGTACCGGTGGGCTTTTGGTGTAGCTGCCCTGGAGGAGGTTGAACAGTTGTCCACCTTACCCGGCCTCTCAGAGGATCCCTCAGTGGTGGAGCGGCTTAAGGTTGAGGAGCAGCGAGTGCCGATTGCTACCAGGACGGTGCACCGGCGGCAGTACCGCACCAACCGAGATTCCCTGGTCCCCATCCATCAGCTGATCCGTCAGCTAGAAATCCAGAAGGTGATCAGCAAAACTCACTCACCCTTCAACAGCCCTGTATGGCCAGTGAGAAAGCCTAATGGCGAATGGAGGCTAACTGTGGACTACCGTGGCCTGAATGAAGTGACACCAGCAATGAGTGCTGCAGTGCCGGACATGCTCGAGCTCCAGTATGAACTGGAGTCGAAGGCAGCCAAGTGGTACGCCACGACTGACATTGCTAACGCGTTCTTCTCCATTCCGATAGCGCCAGAGTGCAGGCCACAGTTTGCGTTCACTTGGAGAGGCATCCAGTACACCTGGAATCGACTGCCCCAGGGGTGGAACCACAGCTCCACCATTTGCCATGGACTGGACCATACTGCACTGGAGAAAGGTGGGGCCCCAGAACACCTGCAGTACATTGATGACATCATTGTGTGGGGGGACACAGCCGAGGAGGTCTTTGAGAAGGGAAAGAAGATAACTGAAATCCTCCTGAAGGCCGGCTTTGCCATTAAGCAAAAGAAAGTTAAGGAGCCTGCAAGGGAAATTCAGGTCCTAGGAATAAAATGGCAAGATGGGCGTCGCCACATCCCGATGGAGGTGATTAACAAGATAACAGCCATGGCCCCACCAACCTCTAAGAAAGAGACTCAGTCTTTCCTGGGCGCTGTGGGGTTCTGGAGGATTCACAACCTGAACTACAGCCTGATTGTGAGCCCTCTCTACCACGTGACCCGTAAGAAGAACGTTTTTGAATGGGGCCCTGAGCAACAACAATCCTTTGAACAAATTACGTGGGAGATTGCCCAGGCAGTAGCCCTTGGGCCAGTCCGGGAAGGGCAGGAGGTTAAGAACATGCTCTACACCGCAGCCGGGGAGAATGGCCCTACCTGGAGCCTCTGGCAGAGAGCACCTGGGGAAACCCGAGGCCGATCTCTAGGCTTTTGGA
Source organism: Athene noctua (assembly GCF_965140245.1). Taxonomy (NCBI): domain Eukaryota; kingdom Metazoa; phylum Chordata; class Aves; order Strigiformes; family Strigidae; genus Athene; species Athene noctua. Next base: position 58,448,962 of record NC_134077.1, on the reverse strand, counting down.
GCCGGGGATACAAAGGCTCTGAAGCTAATTACACACCAACTGAGAAGGAGATACTGGCAGCGTACGAAGGAGTTCGGGCTGCCTCAGAAGTGGTCGGCACTGAAACACAGCTCCTCCTGGCACCCCGACTGCCGGTGCTGGGGTGGATGTTCAAAGGAAAGGCCTCCTCCACACATCATGCAACAGATGCCACGTGGAGTAAATGGGTTGCGTTGATAACACAACGGGCTCAAATAGGGAACCCCAGCCGCCCAGGGGTACTGGAGGTGATCACGAACTTGCCAGAGAGCAAAGATTCCAGGATGTCACCAGAGCAGGAGGTGACACGTGCTCAGGAGGCCCCACCATATAACTAGCTGCCAGACAAGGAGAAGCGATATGCCCTGTTAACTGATGGGTCTTGTCACATTGTGGGAAAACATCGACGATGGAAGGCTGCTGTATGGAGTCCCACACGACGGATCACTGAAGCTGCTGAGGGACAGGGTGAATCGAGCCAGTTTGCAGAGCTGAAGGCCATCCAGCTTGCTTTGGATGTTGCAGAGCAGGAAAAGTGGCCAAGGTTCTACCTCTACACCGACTCGTGGGCAGTGGCGAATACCCTGTGGAAATGACTGCAGCAATGGAAGCAGAACAACTGGCAACGTAAGTGTAAAACTGTCTGGGCTGCTGAAGTATGGCAGGACATTGCAGCTCGTGTGGAAAACCTCGTTGTGAAGGTACGCCATGTGGATGCCCATGTACCCAAGAGTCGGGCCACTGATGAACATCAACACAACCAGCAGGCAGACCAAGCTGCTAGGATTAGAGTGGCTCAGGTGGACTTGGACTGGCAGCGCAAAGGTGAACTGTTCATAGACCGGTGGGTCCATGAGACCTCGGGCCACCAAGGTAGAGATGCAACATACAGGTGGGCTCGAGATCGAGGGGTGGACCTCACCATTGACACCATTGCAGAGATCACCCACAGATGTGAGATTTGTGCTGCAATCAAACATGCCAAGCGGGTAAGCCCCAGCGAAATGGAGAGTGATGGCTGAAATATAGATACAGAGAGACCTGGCAGATCGACTACATCACACTGCCACAGGCCCACCACAGGAAGCGCCACGTGCTCACAATGGTGGAAGTAACCACTGGATGGCTGGAAGCTTACCCAGCGCCCCACACCACTGCCCGGAACACCATCCTGGGCCTTGAAACCCAAGTCCTGTGGTGACACGGCACCCCAGAGAGAATTGAGTCAGACAATGGGACCCACTTCCGAAACAACCTCATAAGTGCCTGGTCAAAAGAGCACGGCATCGAGTGGGTCTACCATATCCCCTACCACGCACCAGCCTCTGGGAAGGTCAAGCACTACAATGGACTGTTAAAAACCACATTGAAAGCACTCGGAGGTGGGACCTTCAAAGACTGGGACATGCATCTAGCAAAGACCACCTGGCTAGTCAACACAAGAGGATCTGCCAGTCGAGCTGGCCCGGCTCAGTCAAAACCTCCATGTGCTGTAGATGGGGATAAAGTCCCTGTGGTGCGCATGAGGAATGTATTGGGAAAAATGGTCTGGTTTAGTCCTGCGCCAGGCAAAGGTAAGTCAAACCCATCCAGGGGATTGCTTTTGCTCAAGGACGTGGGTGTACCTGGTGGGTGATGCAGGACGATGGAGAGGTCCGATGCGTACCACAGGGGGACTTGATTCTGGGTGAGAACATGCTGTGAATTGTGCTGTGCCTTTGTAAATTGTTATTCTGTGATTGTTAACTGCTAAATGGCAGCTGGACATGATGCAGATAGTATAGAATAAAGGGGTGGATTATGTCCTGGTTCAGCTGGGATAGGGTTAAGAGAGAGAGAGGGGGAACGGATCTCCTGCCAGGTTATTCATACCATGCTGATGTCAGGTCCGGCACGTCAGCGCAGGAACTTTTTTCCTTTGTGGCTTTGGTGATGGGGAGCACACGGCGGGCTGTTCATAACCATTGTGGTATTTCTCTGTATATCTTTTGTCTTGTTCACTGTTATTGCTGTTTATTGTTGTTATCATTGTTACTGTTGTTGTTCAGATTGCTTATTACACGGTTGTATTAAATTTCTTCTTATTTTAACCCGGGGTTTGTGCCCTACTTGTGTCTGAGGGTGGGGGAGGGACAACGGCAACATGGTCTCCTGTCCTGGCAGGGCTTAAACCAATACACTGGTCCCCTTGCATGCTGTATCCGTGCAGTATATCTCTTTTTCTGTTCATTGTTATTACTGTATTGTTATCATTGTTGTTCAGTTTGTTGTTGTTGCACTGTTGTATTAAATTTTTCCTTATCTCAACCCTGGGGTTTGTATCTCACTCCTTGCGCTCTCCGGTCCGAGGAGCCAGTGACAACATGGTCTCAGGTCCCGGCAGGGCCTAAACCACCACATTCAGGTATATCCTTTTCTCTGAATCACATAAAGAGCAGATATCAGTTGGACGTTGTCTTCACTGTTTTCATTTCACCCCTCTTTGAATGTTATACCCAACTTCTTTTGAGGTAAATTAAATTTGCTGTTATTACCAGTGCAGCTTATCAAATCTAGATAGTCTTCAATAGGTAACACTGCAAGAGGAGAGGCAGATGGCTGTCCTTTAGTCTGGACACATTCTCCCACACCTTTCTACTTTATTGTTCCTGCTGGGATTAGTCTGACTTCATTGTTGGTCATTCTGCAGCACCTGTCCAGGAGTCATTAGGGGGAGGAGCAGGAATTTACCTCCTTGGCCCTTAATGGACCCCAGAAGCAATGGTTCTTTACAGCCCTGTAATCTGATAATTTTTATGTAAATCTTAGAGGTGGGGGGATACTCTCTGCTGCCTAGGCAAGATTGGAGACAGTTTTAAAGAAGTAGTCTTAGAAGGGCTGGCGGGCTGACAGAAAATTAAATCTTAGTGTCTAGGAGGTCTAATTAAAAGTAGGACTTAGTTAAGATGAATTATTGCAATAGGAAAAATTAACAAAGTGATCTGGAAAGATGATGTCTGCGGGTAGCTGTCAGCACTAGATATGGCAAATTCAGTTTGTTTGCTGGTTTTTTCCTCCTTTCACTAATGATGTAGTTCTGAAGGATTCTGCTTTGATCTGTATCATTCTAGCATTTCAGATCTAAGAAAGGGGAATTAAAGTGAAAATAAAGGCTTACTATCATGCAAATATATAGCTTGAATAGCCTTCAAGTGATAAAATGGAATTATGAGCATTTATAAGTACTAGAGCTACTACAGTAATGTAACTCTGTGGTACTTAAATCTGAATTCAGGTTTTTGATTTGGGTTTTGTAGAAATTTTTTTAATGCAAGTGCATCCATCCTTATCAGTCTGGCTTTTTTTCTGCCTGACAGCTGAGAGAGTGTGCTCTTATGTCAATGAGATGAGTAGTTCAAAGTTGTAAGGAGTTAAAAATGTTAAGCAATATGGATGAGGATTGCTTTCTTTTTTATTATGTTTATGGTTTACCCGAGTATACAAATTACTTCAGAAAGTGGCCTTGCTCCACAGATTCTTTTCGGTCTGCCTTTGAAGCATTCATTTAGCCTTTGAAGCACTCCATTTAGCATTCAGAGAGAAGATGTTGTTATAGAAGTCAGATGGTAGCTGTGGAGTTTACTACTGAGCCTGCTCTAGCCAGAGGACTGTTTCACTAAATCTGACCCTACGCTATTTTAGGCGCTGCTGAGAGTTTGCCCTTTTGAAGAGTCAGCACTTAATTGGCACAACATTTGAGCTTCTCTTCTTTTCAGTAAATTACAGGTCAGAGCTAGCCAGATGTATGGCATATAGTCACAGAGTAGAAGTCAGACTGTGTTCTGCACAGATGTTGGAGGTAGATCCTTATTCTGAGCTAGTATAAACGGAGAACTAATTGTGTGGGATTTGCACTCTGCTTGCAGAGCATGATGGATCTGCCGTGGGATGATTGTTTTCATTTTGCTCAGATGTTTGTCGCACCAGATTAATTTATGTTCTCCACACACAAAGTCACTGCTTTATTTTAAGGCAAAAAAGCATCATAGACTCTAAATAGCCTGAAAAATAAAAAGTGTAATAGTTATTTACTGAATAGCAGCCCTGCACATGGTCTTTCCTGTAGAATTTAATGACTCTTTCATTTTAGGCTGTAGTTTAGTCCCTTTTTCCTATGCTGAATTCTCTGCTGAGATTTCTTCAGATACTAATTGAGTCAATAGCACTGAATTTGAAGATAGTGGAAGAGGGTTGTCTGAGAGTGGGAAAAGGAAAGCTCCTCTTTGGAAGGGAGACAGGACTTGGCAGAACAGGAAGACTGGAGTGGCAGTGTGGAAGACTAATGAGCATTTCAGCCCAGCTGACAATCATAGAAGGGTCTATCTGGTTAATGAAATGCAGGAGGAACATAAAACTTCAAATATGTTACCTGCTAGGAAGAGATGAATAATCTATCTTGGCTTTGGAGCTATTCCGAACAATTGTAATATGCCTGCATAGGTTTGTCTTTTATTTAAATTAGAAGTGACTGGGAAGCTACAGAAGGACAGGGACTATAACCTAGACTATAAGAACTGAGCAAGAGCTAATTGTATGGTGTGTAGGAAAGCATGCTAAAGAATAGGAGATGCGCTCTTAGAACTCAGAGGGAAATCCCTGTTATACTGAATGGGCAACAAGACATCTCCAGATAGTAATCCTCATTTCAGTTATCCTTTGGTTTTAGAAGTTGAAAAATCTTCCTAGTTGAAATGAGCAAAATCTTTATGTAGGTGATTGTAAAGGAATTGTCATAGGTGGTTTTGTTCCTGCTGATATATTTACTGGCATGTACAATTGATCAAAAGTCAAAAGACATTAGGTAACAAGATGCTCTGAAAAGTCGATTTCCTGTCAGATATCAGTTACTTTAAAGGTGTCAACAAAAACATAAGGCAAGTCAAAATAATTTCAGATTGTCTTTCGGGAGCTAGAATTTTGAAGGCTGAAAAATTGTGTATGTTCTGTATGGCAAAAAAAGTGAGTTAGAAATTATATATCCCAAGTTGGATGTTCGCTGAAAGAGCTTGAAAGGAATTTATTTGTAAGTATATGATACTTTAGTCATACTTGTGTTTGAAGTCCCTTACTTGTGAATGGGAGGGTGTCTCATTTGGAAGTCTGTGAAGCTAAAAATTGCTTCCTTACCACAGCAGTGAAAGTAGATGTTGTCTGTAATGTTCTGCAACTTTGCAAGAGTGAATTTACTTGAAGAGTAAATATGTGTGAGCCTATTAATGCTTTAATACAGAAAGAGCAATTTCTTCACCAAGAGTTTAGGTTTGGGAGGTAGGTGGCTTGGTAATCTCATCTTTGTTAAAATACGTTAACATTCCCTGAATGTTTCTTTTGGCTGCTTTGCAAAGGTCAACACACTGGCACTGAACAGTCTGGTTAGTCTGCTGCTCCTAGCTGGTATACATGGATTTCCTATTGAGTGCCTGATAAAAACATCCAATCTGAAGCATGCTGGGATTTGTTTCGGATAAAAACAAATGTCCCAGTAGCTATGTTTCTGATCTCTGCAGACAATTCTTTTCTGACTTCACTAGGTATCGGAGGCAAAACTTCCTTAAAGATTTGTTCAACTGTTGGTTCAGTAGCAAAAGAAGGGTCTAGACTAGTGCCTAGATATATGTCTTGCCATTTTTCTTGAATTTTAAATAATATGTTACTTGCTGTTACTGTTGCCACCAGTAGCCTCTGACTGTGGGTATACAGTTCAATTAAAGAAGCACAAAGCCAATGTACCAAGTAGAGTCAATTTCCTACTGAAAACTTCCAAAACCGGCAGAAAATGACAGTAAGGGCTCACACTAAAGGATATATCAATTTGTTTGTAAGACTTGGACCATAACTTTAAAACAGTATTATGTGTTCTGTGTCAGACTGCAGAGAAGTTTTACCTTCTTACTAGATAACAGCTTTTTTCAGAGTGTATTTCTTCCCTGTCCCCTTCCTCCCCCACCTCTCTTTTCTTTTTGATCAGAAAATTGATCACTGTTCTTCACCTACTAGTACTCCTCGTGTTGAACCTGGTGCCATGTGTGTCATTATGATGAATGATAAACTATTAAAAAAACCTTCAAAACAAAATAAAAACACACACCCCTCCTGCCCCCAACGCAAAACATCAAACCCATGCCAAAATTGCTCGTATTTTTTTCACTCTGTTTTTTATTATGACTTCTGGAGGTTCGAGGAAATGCAAGTTTCCTGTCTGCAAATGGTAACTTTGGAACTTAATCTATTTTTACTTCAAAGCCACTATCTCCTAGATTGGAGATTAAGATATGGAGACTGATGTCCTGGGAGTAACTGGTGATGGGGTGATGTCTACAAACGTGCTTGGGACAGGTAGTAAGAGTTATAAAGCTAGAAAAAATAATAGAGTGTGGGGCAGGTAATTCTGTGCAAAGAAGGCAAGAAAGATAAATACAGGATTTCACTTTGCTCTGTGTTGGAGGTACTGTGGGAATGGTTACACTGAATGAACATTAAGTTTTGTTAGAGCAAGTACTTTTTTTAAAAAACAAAAGTTGGTTTACACATAAATTTAGTGATTTTAGCCTTTTTGTTAAGTTTGAGAAACATCTGTGCAGAGTATTTTGCACTTCATTCTGAATTTAAGGATCCTTGATACTCTATCTTGAGCCATATTTAAAAATTAAAAGTAAGGGGTGTGGGAGGCTGGGTGGAAGAGTAACTATTTTCAGATGATCTGAAGGCTTAATTTCAGGAAGGAATGTTTAATCATATATGTAACCCTATTGGCAGCCATTGTATCAAAGGGTGCGCTTATATACAAACCCTTGAACAGGGTGTGCAAATATATATCAGTGTAGAATGGGTTAATCACCAAAGGCTTTCTAAACTCATGTAGTTTGACAGTGAAGTTCTGTTATGATACAGAGGAAGTACTGTGCTGTTTGTTACTGGGATTTGTTTCTGTTTTCAGGTTACTACTTCTATTCATACAAAATTATTTTTTCTTTTGTAGGAAAGAATTAATACTGTCTGGCACTTTAAATCCACTTAAAGATTTGCATCTTGGAAAACTGGCATTAACTAAGTTTCCAAAGAGTCCAGAAACATGGATTCATAGGTTTGTTTCCCTTGCCTTCTGTTGCCTCCCCAAACTTAAACCTTTTTCCTAGGGTTTTTTTTTTCCTTGTGCTTGGGTTAAGAAAAGCCATAGATGAAAGGACATCTGAAGATATAGCAGATTGTTTGAACTAGTCATTGTAAAGTACTGTGCTTTTGGCTTTCGAAGTTACCTGCCTGTATTTTACACTTAGAACTAAAATACACATCTTTTTTTATGTGTAGTTTTTTAATAAACTTTGGAGGTGAGAGAACTTTTTGCAAAACTTTATCATGTCTTAACAGCACCTAAAATTCTCAGCCTGAGAATTCTCATTCCATCAGTAGTAAGTATTTGAGCATTGTGGGTTTCTCCCTCTTTTCCTCCTCCAACTTACTGTTATATATATTGCTTGCCTACAGGCATATCGGAAAGGCAAGGATCTGTAAGAGCTAATGTTGATAACCAAAACTGGATTCTTTTCCATTCCAGTGCTGATCTTCCTGGTCTGGTGAATTTATTTTTATAATTTCTAACTTAAGTAATGCCATTAAGTCACTGCTACTAAATATTAAAATAACAGAATGCACTTTTGGAAAAGATAACTCCAGAATTACTCAAATGCACAAAGCTAAATTTCTCAGTCATGCCTGACTGTATTTAAATAGTCTGTAGCACAACCAAGTGAAGTATAAATCCATTGCTCAACTTTCTTTAAAAAAAAACCCAAAAAAACAAAAAACAAACTTTGGTATGTGTGTGACTGTTTTCATGATGTATTTTTCACAGGATAGCTCATCCTTTCATATAAAGAGATTTGAATGTAACACATTAGAAAGCAGCTCACAATGTTTGCATTTCACATGGCCAGCATTAAGACAACTGTAAAGTTGATACCCCCTTAGGGAACTAATACTCATAAATAACGCTTCAGTCGTATTGATAATATGAAATTTTGGAAGAGGGAGTTGTTCTTTGCTTTTAAACTCATGCACCCTTCTTTGGGTGCATGAGCTTAAAATTCTCAAAGTTAACCTAGAATGTAATACATGGAATATTCCTAAGTATTTCTTAACTTACAATCATCTCCATAATTCCTCTTACGTTCTTTCTTAGTAGCATTGATAGAGCAAAAGCAATGATGAATTTCTGTAATGTTGGTTTTGAATTTGTTGTTCTTCAACTCCTTTTCATCGTCTCCATGCTACTGACTTACGCTGCTTGATTGTTTGAAGCAAAAGGAGTATTTAGAAACCATGGGGAAAATCTTGCAGTTTGTCCTGGTTTAGCCTTTCCTATGTGGTAACTAACACTGGAAGACCATTTTTTGCATGTAACTAGTGCTGAACGTGGTGCCATACATATCATTATGATGATTAATACATTATTATTAAATTAGTCAGAATGGTAGGTTCTTAATATTTATGTACATCTGAGACAGAATTTTTTATTATTTTTATAACTTCTATGCAATCTTAAATTAGGAGTATTTTAGTGGTGGTGTTTTTTGTTGTTCTTTTTCATATTTGCTTAAAACAGAAAAGTATACTTGAGGCTGACTGTACAGATGTTTGGCTTGGAGTTGGATGTGCTGACTGTGACTGATACCTGTCAGAAATAACATGTGCAAAAATTTTATTTCTGCATCAGCATAGTGGTTGATTTTGTCCTTTCTGTTCTCCCATGACACCAAATTTCAGACAGAAGTGCAAAAAAGTAGAATGGAGCAATTACAAAAATCAGTAAAACATCCTTTTTTTTTTTTTTCTCTTACATATGGCAAATACACTCACTAAAGATATCAAAATACCTAAAAAAATAGAGATATTGAAATTTTGCCATACGGCTTTTTTGCTGTACATTTTGAGGGGTTTCGGGTAGATCATGTACATATGCAGTCAGTGTATCTATTGATTGCACAGTTGTCACTGAATAACTGTTCATTTGCAGTGCTTCCAGGAACAGCAGTAGTAATAGCAATAGGAACATGCATACAGTGACAGAAGAAATCAGATTTTTTTTTTCCTTCAAATTTATTGGAGAAAATGTTCTCATAAAAACCTCCAAAGTAATACCATGATATTCATGGGTACCAAAAATACATTTTAAATCTATACATCTAAGGTTGTGCTTGTCTGTCTTCCTCCCATGCAAAAAGTCTAGAAGGTAGCTCATCTTCAGTTTATAGATTTTTTTGCTTTTGTTATAGAGACTATAAAGTCTGCATTTTTTCCACACATTCCTGCATATATAATTTACCTGAATTCATTATTTTTAAAAACCATTTTAAGAAACTGAAATAAATTATTTTTGATCCTAAAATTATGGTTTTACTCAGAAGACAACGTTAATGAGGTAATATTTATCTTTTGTTAAAGGAATGTCTACTCATTTAGCTTTCATGCCTAGACATTTTTGGAATTTCCCATTTCTTGCAAATCTGCTGATTGAAGTGAAAAAATATTAGATGGTGATGTTTGGATCAAACACATTTTTAAAAAGCAAAAATTAAGTCTTCGAAATTACTACATTTCATAAAAGGAAGTTACACAACAAAGAGCATGGTGTATTTAGCTGTACACCCTTAGTTAAAACAAATGTTACATAGAAAGCTAGGGTATGAACACTGGCTTCAGTCTACTGCTTGTGATTTCTGCTGAGAAATGCAGTCAGTTTAAATATTGCATTCTTATAAATTATCTTTAATATTGTCTTCCAGTGGTTTAAATATTTTTTAGAATACCTAAGAGAAAAAGGCAGCGTAAATGAAAAAAACAATAAACAAGAATATTATATTTGTTCTCAAATTAGAGAAAAAGCAAATGGGTTATCAAATATTTTTGTTAATAGGGGTTGGCTTACCTATTTTTTTATATGTGAATTGCAAAATAGAATTATCTTTTTAAAGAAAATTAATTTATTGATTGATTTCTTTTAACCATGAGTGACACCTTTCTGCAAGTAGCAATTAATTGGTTTTGGAAATGATGTGAGCCAGTACAAAACAGAACAACCTGTGTCACAGACTGGAGGATGTCTAGCTTTCCAGAATATTCCACATGGACCCGTTGCAATTCTCTTGACACATGCCACTCTGTGGAAATTTACATATCTGTGATCCCTTTTTGTAGGATCCTTTTGTGTAGGATCTGCAGATGCACATTTTCTGCAGCATTGAGAACACCTCTCAATATACTAATATGAAAATACTACTAAAATGCTATTAAAAGTCAGTCCAAACCAAAATTAAAAATCCATGTAGGAATCTGTGTTAATCTCAGTCACTTCAAAACAAATATGTATAGTTTAGGAGCAAAACCAGTTGGATGGTTATACTTAACAGCTCTTGAATCCATAGATCTTTTGCACTTGCTGCTGGTGATGTGCAGAAACTAACTTGGCTTGGTGTATGCAGTACTGACAAGTGTAAAAAATGGTCACAAAGCACAGTTAAATTTTTCTTACAGAATCATTTTTTTTCTGTTTCATTTTGAATTCTTTAGTGCTATACAATTCTCTGAAAGAGGAGCTAATTAGAAATCTTTTTTCTTGCAAGATGGTTCTTGCATTTTTTTAATAAATTTGCTGTTTCTTTCTGGTTTAGTATGCTGTAAGTAGCTATGACCTCTTACAGTGAGTTAAGAAACACAACTAGAGCTAAATTATTTTGGACTGTGATCATAAAGCCATAGCTTTCAGTATGGAAGGAGTTCAGATGGTTATGTTTACTACTTATCATTTAGTTACAATGTAATTGAGGTAATTGAAATATCAGAAAGATTTGATTTATTTATATAAATGAAAAATCTTTTTCCTGTTAAAATTGCTCTCTCACTATTAACACTGTATGTACATCCTTTAACCAGACGATGGGTGCTGCAACAACTAATTCAGGAAAACTCCTTGCCCAGTCTTGTGACTAAAGGAAACTTGGGAGCAGCACCTCTGGAGAGAATTCACCGACTAGTGCAGGAGGAAATGAATGTCTGCTCTGAAGCTGCTGGAAGATATCCAAGCAACTACAATGCCTGGTCCCACCGCATCTGGGTTTTACAGCGTTTGGGAAAGCTGACTGTCAAGGTATAATAAAATAGTGAATAAATTTCCTTATCAAAAAAATATACTGGTTCGCCAAGCAGATCCTATGACATTGATGGAGAGTATCACATTAAGTTAGCACAGAACACAGGCAGCTAAGAATGTTTTAAAAAAACAGGCAAAATATTGCAGTGAGTCTGTTGTGCATTTTTCTTGCCAATTCAGGTTCTGCTCAGCCAGAAAGAACAGATTTTTCTTGCCTGTGTACAAAGTTCTGTCTGTTGATTACTTGGTGTTAATGAACTTGCGTCAGGAGCATAGGTGGGACTGTGTGAGCTGAAATAAAAGTGCAACAAAATAATTCTTCTAGCACTAATCTTGAAATTCCTAATAGAGAAAAAGATAATACATGATGGATATTCTTTTGATAATATAATACGATGTCTTTTTTTGATACCCTTATTCAGATTATCTGTGGTTTCAGGGTATTGAAGGATTAAGACATCAGGAATTTCAGAGAAAGCATAGCAGTGCTTGTAACTAGTGTCTTCAGCTCCAACAATATCTTACTGACAGCATTTAAACTGAGAGATGATGAAGCTATTTCAGCTGCAGCAGGGACATCTTATGTGGTGGTGAATATTTTCAGATCACATGCTAGTATCTAAAACATTGAGACCTGCAGCAAATTGGATTAGTTAATGAGACATGGTCTAAAGTAACATCTGCAGTTTTGTAATATTCTAAGCTGTTAGATGTGAATATTAGGCCAATACAATGACACATCACTCACACTTAATGGCAGCTGCTGCATCTTGCCATCCTGCAAATACATAGGGGAGTGAGGAATTTAGTGGAGGTTGTTGAGTCATCACAGTCTTTTATTTCTTATGGGTCAGCTGCTGCTAACATGGTTGGGTTGTTTGCTGGTGTTTCCTCTTGTTAGTCACCTGAGAAAGTTTAAAAATAGGTCTATCAGGTAGTAAATAGCAAGTATATTCCAGACTCCATGAGGGAGACAGCCCATAATTTGGGCTCATCTCCCTAGCAAGTTTGTACAAAAAGGTAGTTGTGGAAAACTCACAGAATTACAGGACTGGGATAAATTGGAGGTTAGAAGTTAAGATTAGTCATCTATATTAATAGGAAATGGGGACTTTCACATAAGTCTTTAATAGCTTTATTAAAAAGAGGGAGAAGAAATTAGCACTGTTAATTAAAACTTGAGTAATTTTATGCTTCAATTAACAGTAGATTCAAGATCAAGAAGCACCCAGGGTGTTATCCTGCATTTGCTATTCCTTACTAATGTAAATAAACAGAAATAATTCCACTGTGATAGAAATAACTCTTCTCAGAGCTGGAGTTATTCTGTTGAGTTTATTCACTGACAGTTGTCAATGCTTTGTGTGACAAGTCACAAGCATGCCTGTGAAGGAAGTGTTTTTAAATTTGTTCAATCACTCCTGAGTCCATTTACCTTGCCTGCCATCCCAGTTTCCCTACTGGTTGTCTTTTTCTGCTGGTGTCCTGGTTCAGCTAGGATAGGGTTAAGTTTCCCCAGCAGAGAGGGGGAAGGGATCTCCAGCCATACCATGCTGACATCAGGTCTGGCACGGCAGCATGGGAAGTTTTTCCTTTGTGGCTTTGGTGGTGGGGAGCACACGGTGGGCTGTCCGTAACCATTGTGATATTTCTCCGTATATCTTTTGTTTATTGTTATTACTGTTTATTGTTGTTGTCATTGCTACTGTTGTTGTTCAGATTATTACACGGTTGTATTAAATTTCTTCTTATTTTAACCCGGGGTTTGTGCCCTACTTGTGTCTGAGGGTGGGGGAGGGGCAACGGCAATGTGGTCTCTGGTCCCGGCAGAGCTTAAACCAACACAGACTTTCTTGGCGCCCAACGTGGGGCACAAGAGGGTTGAAATAAGAATCAAAAAGGGTCAGACCCTGACCAGAGTGTGTTAGAGCAATCTGTTGGATGTAATTTTTCTGTTTCTATTTGTACTGTTGGATAAGAAAATGTTTGCAGTGCTGGCCCATTTGCCTGCATAGTGGGGCTGGGTTAACCCTTATATCCAGTATATGGTCCCAGTGCTGGTGTTTGTTCTCGGTGGAAAATGTATAAAGGGTCTTATTTTAATGTACTGGTCTTGACTGCTTATAATGCCTTTGTAACGCTGCGTGTAGGGGCGGGCCGGTACCTGTTTGCTGCCTGGGCTTTTGTTAGGGGTCTCACCCCCTCTATGGGTGAGCCAGGGGAAGAGATCCTCTCGGTTTTGGAGTTTCAGTTATCCTTGGAGCCTGCAGGCCATTGTGATTGTGGCACAATGCTTTCTGAATGTCTGCCTGATTTTGGTTTTGGCCATGCGGCACTTCTCTAACAATAGCAGTGCCCGGAAACCTGCCCCGAGGTCAGATAATAGTGAGTGGCAAGGGGTGTGGGAAAAGATGGGCAAAGGCCTGAGTCGGTGGGCACCTCCAATGCTTTGGAATTTCACTTCCAAACAAATGCAGAGCCCTGATAAACTGATGGAGTGCTTAGAAAGGGTGTGTTACCCGTCTGGCAAAACCCAGGAGACACAACTTGCTGCAATGTGTTGGGGACATGCCCATGCCTACCGTGTCCTCTTTAATACCACTCACTGCCCTCAAGGGGGAGAAAGGGCTACAGAATCTAAGAGTGAACTTACTGGTACAGTATCTGAGACAGGATACAAAGGCTCTGAAGCTAATTACACACCAACTGAGAAGGAGATACTGGCAGCGTACGAAGGAGTTCGGGCTGCCTCAGAAGTGGTCGGCACTGAAACACAGCTCCTCCTGGCACCCCGACTGCCGGTGCTGGGGTGGATGTTCAAAGGAAAGGCCTCCTCCACACATCATGCAACAGATGCCACGTGGAGTAAATGGGTTATGCTGATAACACAACAGGCTCAAATAGGGAACCCCAGCCACCCAGGGATACAAGAGGTGATCAGGAACTGGCCAGAGAGCAAAGATGTCACCAGAGCAGGAGGTGACACGTGCTCAGGAGGCCCCACCATATAACGAGCTGCCGGATGAGGAGAAGCGATATGCCCTGTTCACTGATGGGTCTTGTCACATTGTGGGAAAACATCGGTGATGGAAGGCTGCTGTATGGAGTCCCACACAACGGGTCACTGAAGCTGCTGAGGGACAGGGTGAATTGAGCCAGTTTGCAGAGCTGAAGGCCATCCAGCTTGCTTTGGATATTGCTGAGCAGGAAAAGTGGCCAAGGCTCTACCTCTACACCAACTCGTGGGCAGTGGCGAATACCCTGTGGAAATGGTTGCAGCAATGGAAGCAGAACAACTGGCAATGTAAGGGTAAAACTGTCTGGGCTGCTGAAGTATGGCAGGACATTGCAGCTCGTGTGGAAAACCTCGTTGTGAAGGTGCGCCATGTGGATGCCCATGTACCCAAGAGTCGGGCCACTGATGAACATCGACACAACCAGCAGGCAGACCAAGCTGCTAAGATTAGAGTGGCTCAGGTGGACTTGGACTGGCAGCGCAAAGGTGAACTGTTCATAGCCCGGTGGGTCCATGATACCTTGGGCCACCAAGGTAGAGATGCAACATACAGGTGGGCTTGAGATCAAGGGATGGACCTCACCATTGACACCATTGCAGAGATCACCCACAGATGTGAGATTTGTGCTGCAATCAAACATGCCAAGTGGGTGAAGCCCCAGCGAAATGGAGAGCGATGGCTGAAATAGAGATATGGAGAGGCCTCCAGATCGACTACATCACACTGCCACAGACCCGCCAAAGCAAGCAGCATGTGCTCGCAATGGTGGAAGTAACCACTGGATGGCTGGAAACTTACCCAGCGCCCCACACCACTGCCCGGAACACCATCCTGGGCCTTGAAACCCAAGTCCTGTGGCGACACGGCACCCCAGAGAGAACTGAGTCAGACAACGGGACCCACTTCCGAAACAACCTCATAAATGCCTGGGCAGAAGAGCACGGTATCGAGTGGGTCTACCATATCCCCTACCACGCACTAGCCTCTGGGAAGATCGAGCGCTACAATGGACTGTTAAAAACCACATTGAAAGCACTGGGAGGTGGGACCTTCAAAGACTGGGACATGCATCTAGCAAAGGCCACCTGGCTAGTCAACACAAGAGGATTTGCCAGTCGAGCTGGCCCGGCTCAGTCAAAACCTCCACGTGCTGTAGATGGGGATAAAGTCCCTGTGGTGCACATGAGGGATGTGCTGGGAAAAATGGTCTGGTTTAGTCCTGCACCAGGCAAAGGTAAAGGCAAACCCATCCAGGGGATTGCTTTTGCCCAAAGACCTGGGTGTACCTGGTGGGTGATGCAGGACGATGGAGAGGTCTGATGCGTACCACAGGGGGACTTGATTCTGGGTGAGAACACGCTGTGAGTTATGCTGTGCCTTTGTAAATGGTTATTCTGTGATTGTTAACTGCTAAATGGCAGCTGGACATGATGCAGATGGTATAGAATAAAGGGTTGGATTCTGTCCTGGTTCAGCTAGGATAGGGTTAAGTTTCCCCAGCAGAGAGGGGGAAGGGATCTCCAGCTGGGTTGTTCATACCATGCTGAGGTCAGGTCCAGCGCAGGAAGTTTTTCCTTTGTGGCTTTGGTGGTGGGGACACGTGGCAGGCTGTCCATAACCATTATGGTATTTCTCTGTATAACTTTGGTCTTGTTTACTGTTATTACTGTTTACTGTTGTTATCATTGCTACTGTTGTTGTTCAGATTGTTTATTACACTGTGTATTAAATTTCTTCTTATTTTAACCCGGGGTTTGTGCCCTACTTGTGTCCGAGGGTGGTAGAGGGACAACGGCAACGTGGTCTCTGGTCCCAACAGGGCTTAAACCAGCACAGCTGGTTACTAAGGAAGTGATAGTTTTCTCTAGTTTTGTCCTGCTGGCTTTTCTCTCTGTCAAAATTTCACTGGTGCTGCTGTTACTTGAGGAGTGTGTTCAACCTGTTGGGGAAACTCCATGTTCACTCAATGTCTTTTTCATTACACCACCAATACATCTCTTCTGATGGTCTAGCAGAAGGTGTTTGGGATGCAGGAAAATTAGGAAGAAGTGTGGAACATAACAGATACCAAGAATCTTCAGATAAAATTGTGTCTAGGTAACTTTAAAGGCAGAATTAGAAAGTGATTATTTGCAAGTTGTGATGTGAGGAAAAAAGCAAATAGGAAGGAGAGCAGGGAAAAAGTAGGCATTACAGATTTTCACAAAAATATACTGGTTGCTTTCTTGCTTGATATCTCATTTTATACCCTCAGCCATTTGGAAAGAAAGGTAAATTTCAGTGAGATGTAAGACTGGAACTGTTGAAAAATTAGCAGATAAAGCAGTCACTTTGATTCTAGCCATTTAGTTCTTGCAAGGTCGCCTCAGAGTACCCTCTATTATTTAGGGCTACATTTCTGCTATAACACAAACTTTCCCTGTAATTTGAAGTAGTTTTTATTATGGTGTACAAGGAAACAGACTCCCAGAAACATATATTACCATTGAAATAAGACTTCTCTAAATAGGTTTATCATTCATTAAACATTTGGCCTGCTTTGGAGAATTTGAGGGAGTAGTTTGGTAGGGTTTGGGGTTTTTATTACTTTTGTTTGGTAGTCCTAATGTTTCAGCAGACTGAATCTCAGTTCAAACCATGGGAAAAAGATATAAAATACTAGAGGAGAAAGTTTTGGTCCTGTAGGAACATTTTCTGACAGAATGTAGATCTTCTTACACTAGACAGTAAAAAAAATTATCTTGTTTGAATGTAGAAACCTTAGTTTGTTTTTCCTGTGGAATTTGAACCACATTAGCAAGTTTACTTAGTGTTTGAATAGTGTTCCTTAATATCAGTTAAGGATTTGTCAAGAACAGAGTATTCCAAACTAGTCTAATCTTTCTAGTATTGGAGTACGTGCCTCGGAAAAGGACAAGATAGCTTGACTTTGGCTTTCTTACATGACAGTATAGTTAGCTAATATGGGAAAAACTTGGGCTCCAGACACCTAGTAATAGGTGGGTGCATAATTAGAGAACCAGAGTAAGGGAGTAATGTTGTTATAATACCATCTGTTAAAATTCATACTAATCATGATACTTCAGAGAAATCATGCAGGTAGAAAACTATTATATAGTTCAAGAAGGATGGACAAACTTTTTTGTTTTCTTTAGACAGGAATACTCAACTTTATGATTGCAGAATGGAGAGTGACTGATCAGGCTTAAAGTAAAAACAAAAGCAAAGAAATAAGTGGTGGAGTGATTGTCACGAGGCAACACCTCTCTTTGTGTGATGCGCAGAAGACAGATGTATGTACATAAGACAAAGTAATTTTTCCTGTAGACATTCTGAGTAAGGCTTGGCTTCTTCTTAGATAACCGCACCTTCGAAGGTACCCGTCTTTTGTGTGAGTGGACATTGCCATACTTATCTGGTTATCCTTAAAAGGTTTTTTCCCCAGATACATTTCATTTCCCTAGTATCCCAGACCAGGGAGGAAGCTTTGGGCTGCAGTTTAAAAAAGCAAGTGCAGGATCAGGGAGGATGTAAGAGGGAGTGCAGATCCAAAGGTTGAAGCAAAGGTCACTGAGTGTATATGACCTATTCTGGAGCAGGATGCCAGTTCCATGGTATTCAGCTCATCACTGAAGGTAGAACAGGGCCCTTTGTGAGAGGTTATCAAGGGGCGGGGGGAACATTTTCATATAATTTCCTCTTTGCTTCACAGAAGAATGACGAAGGGTTTGTGCTGTTTGGTGTGGAAATGGAGAAAACTGGCTTGGTGAGAAAACTTATGTTGGAATTCAGATGTTAGATCGCTTTTTGTTTTATCTCCAGTTGTTTGAAGCATATTCCACTGTTACTCTGAGGTTGCTAGAGGAGAGGCTTTGGTTTTTGTAGATCTTAAAAAGTTTAATGGCAATCTCCTGTCTTTCTTTTCTAAAAGGTTTTCTAGTTCAGGTAAGGAGTGATGCTGGGAATCATTCTGTTTGCTTTGTGCAAGAAGTTAAAATGTATAGTTACAAGGTTCCCCTGTAACTTTGTAGCTTATAAACATATTAGGTAAATGAATCAGATTATTCTGAGGTTGATAAATTGGACGTAATGTGTGTAGTATCAGTTCCAGCTGAATTAACACTGGTCTGATTTTTCTGATGTCACTCTTGAGCCTTATGTTGTTTTTAATATGCTTTGCTTTTAAATTTCAGTGTTCAGAAATTTAAAATAGTAAGATCAGCTCTGCCAAGAAGAGATAAGCTGATCTTGTGCTTTAAAGTCCAGAACTGGAGATGGGGAGTTTTAGCTCCCTTAACAATCCAGTGTGGAAGCTGTTATTTAATAGTGCCCTTCAGTTTGATCTGTAAAAGGAAGATGATGCTGGTATCTCTTGTCAAGACCTAAAAAAGTGTGCTGAGTATCTCAGGTAGAAGACACTATTCACATTGTTTGTATTTGCTCTAATATCTTTTAGAACAGATGAACCACAAAAAAGGTGAATAACTACCCTTGTGCTTCTCCATGGTTTTCTTTGTGGGAGGCTCTGCTTCTTGTGCTGCGGGAGGAAAAAGAAAGACTTCCTGTCTGTGAAAGTTACTTTGCATCAGCCAGTCCTATTACGTGGCATAGGTAGCTTAGAACAAGAGATTAAAAGCAAGAATATGCCAGTAACGTTATATCCAAAGCCTTTAGAAGTAAATGAAAAAGGTAGTTTTGATCTCCTTGGAGAGTTTAAACTCCAGAGGAGGGCCAATGTGAGGGAAGAGGTTAAAGCCTTTAAATATATACCACCATTAGTTTTAATAGACAAAGTAAAATAAGATTTGCCCAGTAGCCAAACTCACCCATCTTCCTAGAAATAAATTTTGAAGGTCTAAAACAATCAGAATTAAGAGAAAAGTTGTAGGTGCCAGCAGGGTTACAAATACAGCTGCAGTCACCAGTGTATTTACCACAGTTACTGTGAAAGACTTTCTTGGAAGTTCAACAATGACCAAGTCAAGCAACTTCATTATGGACAAATAGTTTTGTATTCCACAGGCTCTAGGACTTGGAACATAATGTTAATGGTTGATAATCTTTCCTGGAAAATGAAAATGTTAATTACTTTAAATCTTTTTTTTTTTTAAGCAGCTCACCCTCTGACACCAGTAGTGCACTAGGGAAAAGTTAAAATACTTCTAACTAATATCTGTGTAGTTTGGTGTACATAGTCTTTATTAATAACCATTTGGAGATTCTTAAAACACTGGGGTTTTTTCTTATCATAAGTTCTTTGTGTTTTTTTTTCACCTCACCCTGTGTAAAGGTTCCTGAGACACCCTATCTGTTCAAAGTTTGGAAGAATTATCATTTCTTCTGTGCAGGGATGCCAAGATACTTGTCAGCACACAGTGGAAAAGTCTCAGTGATTATTTCACTTTCCTGTGTGTGTTCTCAAACCATTACCACAGTGGCTGAAATCCCCAGAGGAGAGGTTAGGTTATTACAGAAACAGTGGTGGTAAATTCTTCTGTTACACTGGTTGATAACTGTTGCTAATTTTTGTTTCAGGTTCTCCTTGATGAACTTGCATCCACTAAGTATTGGGTATCCATGCATGTCTCAGACCATAGTGGATTTCATTACCGCCAGTTCTTGCTCAAGTCCTTGATAGGCAGAACTGTGACTGACAATAATGTACTGGTACAAAATCAAATGGTAAATGAGCAAAACCCTAGCCTTCAAATGGAAAAGGAGAGTGCAGGGGCAGAAGCTGCCTGTGCGGAGGAGCAGAGCCTGGATCTCCCCCACCGTTTAGAGGAAGAGCTGGAGCTCTGTACGGAACTGATTGATACTTACCCAGGGCATGAAACCTTGTGGTGTCATAGGTAAGAGGACTTGGTCAAAAGAGTGTCCTGATTTGTGGATTGTTCTTTGCTTGATGTTTCCAGACAAATTATTATTGTGATGTTAAAAGGCACCACTCAATAAAAGATTTCTAAGCTACCATGTCTTAAGCCTTTGGAAACATTAAGAGCATAATAAGAGCTATTGAATGATAAGTTTGATTGGGCTTAAGTATCTTACTGATGTAAGCTCACTCGTCCCTGTAGTTTTTGCAAGAGACAAGATATGGTTAATCAGCCTCGTCACACTTAAAATGTTTAAAAGCTGGCAAAGCACAGGTTTCTGCAGCTGGGTGTGTGCCTGACTAGGTGACAGTAGATTTACTGAAGTGACACTGGGCCCTCTTTTGTAGAGTGTGAGCAGTGATAGCAGATTTTGTGTCTGTGGAGGAACCTGGTGGGATGGCAAATGAACTGGAGCAGTTCAGTATCAACAGCAGATTATTTTCAATGTGTGACTTTGGTTTTTCTGTTGTTTTTTTTTCCTCTGAAGGAGGTGTGTGTTCTACCTTCAGTACCACCTAAGCCACAAACTTCCTCTTCTGAGTACAGTGGTATCATCTGTGGACAGCAGTGATGAAACTCTGAGTAATTCCCACCACAGTCCTGCGACAAGTCACATGGCACAAGCTATGGATGTTGATGGTTTGAATGAATCCGGCAGTAAACAAGGTTATACCCAAGAAACAAAACGCCTGAAGCGTGCTCCTATGCAGGACTCTCTTGGTCCAGAAATGGAATACCGGTTCATTGATAAAGTATTATCAACTTGCAGGGATGCTGACCAAACCAGGTTTGCTACTGCTTATAGGAAATGGTTAGTTACTTTTTTAGGTCAGTGAAGGAAGGGTTTAAAGCCTTCAGGGTTCTTCTAGTGCAATATTATCTTTTCAGACACAAATGCATGTCTTGGTTGCAAGTGTTAGCTAACCATGTGTTTCTCACTCTTTTAATGGTCTGTCCTAAAGTTCAGAGTAGAAGTTTGTCACTATTTATTAAAGAACTGGCATAACCCTTTTATTAATCAAATGCAGTTTATTCTTCAATCTTTTTAAGAAATCACTCTGTGTCAGCTTCCTGCCATGTCATTTTCTTAACTTTTACATTAAGCTGGACTCTGAATCACTTGGCTTTGGAAAGAAAAAAAAATCTGAAATGTTTTTGAAACAGAGTATCTGGAAAAAACATAGGAGGATCTGTCAGTATCAGCTAAACCTGTTTCTAGGCTGTTCTTTATTATAGTGGTGTCTTGCTAATACCTTTTTGAATTCAGACTATATTTGGTGAGTGCTGTTAGTTTTGTATTGGCAATCATTGATAGAACACCAGACTGCAGTGTTTCTTTCTCAAGGCTTCAGTAACAGTGTGGGAGCCATGCCTTCTACTGTTGTAACTGGGGTTTTGTTTATTAGTTGTCACATGTGTTTGATAGGAAAGTCTATGAAGTTGTAATCCTGAAAAGCAGATACAGGAAAATAGTTCAAACACACGTTCACATTCACAGTCAGAGCTATATTTAGAAATACTTTCCTTAGACTACTTTATCTTAATTTCCTACTCAGTATTTATTTATTTATTTTATTTCAACAATCCAGAATTAATGACACTTGATACACATTTCTGAATGTATTACGTACACTACAGAATCTCAGCCTGCTAAATCATACACTGGTAACTTTACTTAAGCAAGACCATGCAAGTCCAGTAGACGATGGAGTAAAAAGTAATTCTTCTGAGTGGTCATTGAGACTATACAATTCAAAAAAAGGCAGCAGGAAGGAGCTATCTCTTTGCTTTTGTTCTTCCGAAGAGCTTCAGTCTTTGTTGTTTTTTTTCCTTTTGACTCTTCCTTAAGAGCACTTTTCCAACCATACATCTCTGTTTACATAACTGTAAAATTTAAGGGAATTTGAAACACGTTTCTGTTTCATTTCTAGTGAAATTAAACATGAATAGTTTATATTGTAATTTCCTTAGAACTTGTCTATATAAGGGATTTTTTTACACTAATGGAATTGTGCTGGTCCAAAGACCCAGGGGAGATACATTGTACAACTGCAGAAGTTCGTACAATGGCAACATCACCTCTTTTCCAAACAGACTGAGGGGATTAGATTTTCACTGAGGGGATTAGATTTTCAAGCTAGAGTCTTTGCCAAAATTACTGTGTATTTCTCTTGCCCAAAGTGCCTCCTAACTATGATAAGTTTCAAGCTGCTGTTTCTGTTGGGCAGAGAAAGCAACAATGAGGGAGGAAAAAAGCCCAGGTAGTTGCCTCAAAAGGTATTATTTGGAAAGAAAAAAGACACTTGAAAGATGCAGAATTTCAAAAGTTCTGAATAATTTGATGGATGGGGATTACTCTTGCATTTCAAACTGAAAATAGACCATCTCTAGTCTAAGAGATATGTTCATAACTCATTTCAGGCACAGAGTAGCTAATGAAGACATTTCTAAAAGCACTCTCTTCTGTTTACAGTACCTAGATGAGAAGCATCTCCATGTCAAAGCTTTGTTTCAGTGGGCATCCACACCTGCCTCTCTATAGCTAGGGACATGCTACATGGCCATTTGTGTTGAGGTGCTCTCGGATGCTGTCTTGCTTGATAGTTTTAGCTGCAGAAGAGTATAATCGATGTGTGAAGGACGTGTGAGAAGCCCTTGAGAGGATAATTTTGTCAGTAGATGTCTGTGGTCACTGACAGATGGGTAGGTTCAGGTACAAACCAGAGTCTGACTTAATTTGAGCAAGAATTTTACCCATCCCAGAAGACCTGATGGATTCTGAATATGAAAGATATATTAAAGCATGTGTGGTAGCCTGGGTCAGCTTGGTTAGCAGTATCTCATTAATGGCTAATATGAACGTGGAAAGCATGAAGTCAACTGGCAATGTATTAAGGACCATGTTCTTGGTTCTAGATTACTTAGTAACATAGTTGAGTGTTCTCTTTACCTTGGCAAAAATTACCTGTTCAGAGAAAAATGTTAGTGGCAGGAGCAGACTGAGAAGTAGGAGCATGATAAGAAATACTTCTTGAACTGTGGGAAGGAAGTGATGCTCTCTTCTTGCACTGGAGTGATTGGGTTTTTTTAGAGAAAAAGATTTATATTAGGATCTGACTTGAAACCCATTATATATTTCTTCCAGAAAATATAGGAGGGAATATATTTTTTTCTTCCAAAAAAATCTGGAGTCTTAGTTGGCTTTCTTAAAGCTATGTCATGGAAGTACTGTGCTATTAAATTTGACAATCTTACCATCCTAAACACTGAAGATCAAACAGCTGCCCTCATATACATGTGTTCAGTTCCTATTCATGTCAGCACAAGTTATGCATGCTTGTAGGAAGACAAGATTTGGTCCTGTGTAACTGAACAGAGTTGCATTATGTTTTCATACTTGGAAAATATTCTGACATTTCTGATTAGAGATGGTGCTGATACTTTTATTACTTTTACAAAATGCTGATGGCTGAAGTATGACTCTTAAGTGTGGGTTTTTAAAATCTACACCTGATGGAAATACTTGCCCCCTCTTTTTTTTTTTTTTAAATCCAGTGAGAATAGTTGCATTTAGAAACCAGACTCTGCCACACAAAAAAATAAACAATTAAAGTGAAATTGAAACAAGTCATATCTTCCCCTTTGAGAGAAATGCAAGCCATAAGCTGTCAAAATTGAGCTTTAATTTTTTCACATTAACAATATAAATCATATGAAAGAAGAAAATATGTAATTAAAAGCTGTCAGTGTCCTGAAGCCTCTTATATAAAATGATTGAAGAGATACTTCCAACAGATTGCATTAAGCTTACAACTGTGTGATGTTCTGGAACTATGATCTTTGGAACATATTTGTTGAATCATTCGGTATTACTGCGGAGTCCCATTAGGACATTGCTTGAAAAAAGGGGGCTTCAGGCCATTGGTAGTTGACATGCATAAAGGTTACTGAGTACAGCTACTTTAAGTAATGTATTTTAGTTATTTTGTGTTTCAGAGGTCAGAGAATTATAATATAGTCAGTGAACATTCTTGCAGATAAAATGTTGAACAGAAGCTGCAGAATAAAAGGCACTCACTCCCTGATCCTTCAGTATAAAATCAAACTTTGTACATCTGTAAACATCTTTATATAAAGTTCAGCATCTTTACGGATTTTGTCTTCTGCTCTGGTATGTGTGATTTGAGTTGATAAAAATTCTTTCTGTTCACTGGATTAGTCTTTGTAGAAATTTCGTTGTGCTAGGAACAAATGTAATTTGAAACTACAGAAATTAGAAAAGAAGGAATCACACTTTAAGGGGTTGCAATTTCTGCTGCTAAATACATTAACTGTTATTACATTTATCTTGTCTGTACAGTCACTGGAGCAACACATGCAGCGTTAAAGATAGCTACAATTACAAATATGTATAAAGTTGTTATTGGAACGCATTGCTATAGCTGCTCTGATTAATGTTTGTAAGTCTACAGTTGTCTGCATATTAGTCTTTTGTTGATTACTTACATATTCTTTATACCAGAAAATCCTTCTGTCACTTAAATAGGGGGAAATTTGTTGGTTTATACTGTTTGATCAGTTACCTTATATAGAACTTGTTTTAAGACAAATAAACAAAGCAGTAATATAATGAGAAATCTTAGATGCTGTCTTACAATCAAAATTGTTGGTATTTCAAGTTTTGACTCAGTGCTACTTAATTAGAATGTGTAGCTAGTATTTATGGACAGGAGTGAGTTTTTTCCTAAGTAGATAATTAGTGATTTTTTTTAAAACAATACTGTATAATATTCATGACCAGAAATTAAGGGTTTTGGAAAGGCTTCTCCGCGTAGCCAGATTCAACAAGCATGCTTTTTAAGAATAACATAATACAATGAACAAAATGTGACTACCAGATAATAATTTAAGTGATGAGCCTTCAGAGACTTGATGATTGAACTTTTGGACAAGGTTGTTTGCTTAGTTTTGTTTTGCCTTCTGGAAGGGAAGAATGTTCCTTAGTTTTTCAGTAGGAATTGAACTACTGCACTTACAGTGAAGTGAAATGTAGATGTGGCTTTTAAATGCATGTTTGTCCTATACTCATTTGATGATGAGATCTTAACACCTTACTGTTTTATTCATGACAGATACAAAGGAAAGAGGGTAACGCACCTTTTTTCAAATGCACTTAACATTCAGGTTAGTTTAAAGGAAGTTCAGTGTCCCTGTCTTAAGATAACTTTCCTTCTTTTTTTTTTTTCCTCTCTGTGCTCAGAGGCATGTTTCTTTCCCAACATCGTTGCTGTTCTTTCAACCAGCAAAGAAAAATGTAGCAAAGGTTGATGAGGTGGCCTCATTTCATGTTTAGATAACCCTGACTACCTCCCAAACAGTTCTCTGATTGATGTCCTTAAGTGGAGTTAATCAGGCTGATTTTTCAGAACCTTGTGCTAGGCCTACATCCTCTTTGAGAGGTGAAAAGCAAGAGCTTTATCTATGAAGCCATCTAGTTTCCCCGGGAGAATTTAAAGGAGAAAATTTTTAAAAAATTAAATCTTGTAGTTAAAGTTGGGAAAAATAGAATTAGCATAAACTTTAATTAGTCTTTTCCTCAGAAGCAGCAATGTGCTGCTGAAAAATGGAGAAAATATGTGCTTTCAAGAAATTCCATGTAGACAGTTTATGCTTTTAAATTATAGACCTGATACTTTCTAGTGGCTTTTATTTAGGGTGTAATGTTACTTCTCAGGGCATAATCAATTGTAGTGAAATAGCATACATTTTTACAGTTTATAATTACTGATTTAAAGAAAAAAAACTTAAATGCTAAACATGTAATAACTGGCTTCTACTTTTTTTTTTGTCTAGCATAGTGTTTTATATCTACCCACAAGCTAATACTGTACCTAATGAATCACAGTAGACCTTACTATCTCATCTGCATCATACTGTTATTCTGTATCTTAAATTTCTATTGCCGTCTTACAGGAAGCTCCTGACAGTTGCTGGGTTTCTTCTCGGAGTTCCTTAGTACTATTCAGTAGGATATTTAGTATCTCACAAAGATGTGTGCTCTAATGACAGGGAAGCTTTTTACAGTATCTGTGTTGATGCACTATGTATCTTAGATTTTTCTTTTTTAAAAACCGAACTTTTGTGAGGAGTCTGAATATGAGAATTGCAAAGACTTTTAGTTTTTGATAGCTGGCAGACACTTAATGTACAATACAACTATTCTGAAGAGCAGAACTCTTAACTAAAATCTGGTTTATTAGGCATATTTATCTGCACCATCTGGAACCTGCTGTTAATCCTACTGTATAGATGGAGGTGGAGAGAACCCACAGTGAGTTGCATATTTTATTCACAGGACACTCTCTGAACAGAATATAATTATGGTGAACAAAGAGTTTTTCTTGGATGAGGTATTCCTATACGTTCATTGTTGAATAAAGTTATGAAATTGGATTGTCGTTAATACAGTAAGATTTCCTGAATGGCTGCATAGGATGAGTAGATAAATAGGGTTTTTTAAGAGTGTTACCTGTTATTGAAAAATCACATAAATGATATAAGGTACCAGAACTTGTCTTTACAAGACACAGTATTTTTATACCTACTGTGTTCATTCCCAATTGTTCCAGTTTTTCTTATTTAGAACTGGGTAGTCATCTTGAAGAATGTGCTTGGAAATGTCATCTTTAATTTAATATAATAGAAATAGTAGGTGTCTTAAATGGTTTTAAGTAGCATCAAGATCCAAGTAGTGACAGCACTATAGTATTTGTGAGTCATGAAACACTAATTTTGTAACAGTCATGTCCATTGAAGTACTATTCTATGTAGGGCAGAATGTTTATTTTATCAAGATATGTGAAAAAATATTTCATTCTCACAGCTTTCATATTAGGGGGAAATACAGTTGGTTTTAAACATAATATTTTGCAATATTTTTTCTATGAGAAATTCTCCGACACAGTTGTGACCATTGTAAATTTTATGTAGATTTCCAATGCCGATAAATTAGATAAATGGTGAATTTTGTAGCAGAAAGGCTAAAATAATGACAGGACAGTGAGATACTGAAAAGTAATCTGATAAATGACCGGTGTTGTACAGGATAGTGAATGTAAAGCATCGTTTGCTTTTCACTGGTCCTTTAACTGGTCTAAGATTAATTCCTTTCAGAGGGGGATTGTCTTTTTTTTGGTCATCAGTAGAGAGATTATCAGTGAATAAATTACCTGTATTTATTTTCCCACAGTAAGTGTACATGTATGTGTGGGTGGATGGTGGAATTCTATTTATGTAATGTCCTGTGCAAAAGGCAAAAACCTCCCATGCGTGGCTATTTTTATGACACTGGTGATCTGTGAACAGAACTCTTCCATGGGAGACCTGTTCTAAATCTCAATCTAGCAGAATCATTGCCAATGTCAAAAGTTTTTGCTGAAAGCAGTGAGATCTCTTGCTTCCC
Source organism: Athene noctua (assembly GCF_965140245.1). Lineage (NCBI taxonomy): Eukaryota > Metazoa > Chordata > Aves > Strigiformes > Strigidae > Athene > Athene noctua. The sequence continues at coordinate 58,421,404 of NC_134077.1, read as the reverse complement.
CTCTCTGGCTTTGTCTGCCTTACTTTGGTGATACTTGGGCAAATGTGTACTTACTCAAACCAAATTATTAGCGGTGGTGTTTATTCCAAGTGCTTGTAGGGAGTATTTGAGACAGTGAAAGAGTTTGTAAGGTCTTGCAAGCTGGGAGAATTGGGAAGTGCTCTACCAACATCCCACCTGGGGGGATACCTTTCAGGAATCATCCAGGAAAGAAGAGACATGCATATTGGATGAAGTGCTTTAGCATCACGGGATACTGGGAAAAGTATGTCAGTCAAAAACTAACAATTGAAATTGGTATTTGAATACAAACAACAAGTAGTCTTTTTGGTACTTTATTTTCAATATTTTTCTCATTATTTCTATAAAAATGAGTCACATTAAAAAATATTTTCAAAGTTACTCATAATTTTGAATGCCTTCTGATTTTGAATTTTCTGATTTGAAAGCTTTCCTTAAAGGGCTCAATTTTATCGGAAAATGCTAGCACCTTTCCTCTCTCTTCCTGGACAATGTGATTCATTTCAGATGTTCTGAAAATGTGCTAAAATGAGCACCTAAAGTCACAGGGCATTACTGAAAATATTGTCCATCATTTTAAATGCAAAACTTAAAAAAGCAAGAACATTTTTTGCTTGTACAGGGTGTTTTGTTTTGCGTTTTTTTCATTTTCTCTTCCTAGCCACTAGGACAGAAAGTAGAAAGATTATGTAAGGAAACCCTGAGTTGATATGTACAATATTGATTTACTTAATTTGGGGGTTCATTAAATCAGAAAGTTTAGTATGATCAAGTAATAAACCTTCCAGGGTCCTTGTACAGAAGTAATTTGCAGGATCTGGTCATTAGTTTGTTTCCAATCTGCATATTTGGTTTTTACATCTCTTAATGAGTGACAGAATTCCCACTGACTTCACTGATAGTAGGATCAGGCCATGAGCAGAGGGGATATCAGCCCTACATGGTAGCTTCGACATACTTAGTGTGATGGATTGTAAGTGACTTCTTTGTCTTCTGCAAATGGTCATATTTATGGCTTCAAGGAAGAAAGCAGTTAGGGTAGTGTATCTTCATTAGCACTGTGGTTGAGGGGAAACTAAGGTTGTGGAATATTACAGGTGTAAAAGAGCAGCTAGAGAGAAATATGTGTACCATGAGGTATCAATAGGTAAGAAAAATTACACACCCCCCAGCTCTCCCCCCCCCCCCCCCCGTTCATCCCCCCCCGTTCATCCCCCCCTCTTTTTTTCTTTTGTGGTGGAAAAAAAAAATCATACAATATACCTGTGTGCAACCAGGGTAATACATAAGTTTGGGAAGTATTGCATAACAATAGCATATAGGTCAATGACTGAGTTTTATGCAAGATATTTAGGAAGGAATGGTAAGCTTTTAAGTGCAGTGTCATAATTGATGCAATACTGAAGAGAGAAAGTCTTAATAAATGGTGAATGGCTTAAGTGTGGCTGTTCTCAAGCGTGCTATAATACATTTATAGTGCAACAATAAACTGCACGTTTGTCACTCTGTCATCTCACAAATGCTTATAACTAGGTAATAGCTAATTTCCTTTTTGAAAAGCATCTACCCAATGTTGATTTGTGATGTTTTACAATTATTTGTTCTTATCTAGTACTAGATAATTTTCTCCACACCTTTAATACATTTTCAGTGGAATCTAGCCAAGTACAGATATTCATGGTTATAAAATCTAGTTTTGAATCTAGTTTTGCTGTGAAGGGAAGTTGAAATTCCGTCATGTAAAACATTGTTTTCTGATGTCTAGTTAGAAACACAGGAGGGCATCCTAGCACTGCTTTCCAGTTGTGCACACTGAGTTTATCACAATTATTTTGTATTGCATGTTAATTAAGTTTTTACATATCCTAGTAGCACACAAAAAAGACACCCCTACAGTCCTAACTATTCTATGCAGATGTCTTCCAAAATTTACAGGTACAATTTTAGTGGTGGTTGTTGGTAAATAGATTTTTTTTTTTTTTTTTACTTATTTATCAGCAGACCTGTTTTTATATGTATTAGTGACAGAATGGACTAAGCACAGCTGTAAGTTATTGTATTTCTGTAGAAAATGGAAAATAGTGTAAAATTGTTTTTGTTAAATGTTGGCAGTTTTTAAATAAACTTCTCATATCCTAAAAAACCCTGTTTTCTGTGACAGTGTATTTACCCCAGACTCAAATGTCATTGTTTACCAAGAGATAGCCTTCCTAATTATTGCTAATCTCTTTTTGGTGATAAGCTTCTTTTAATAGGAACTGCATCTGTTGTGAATTTAGGTGATGGTAGCAGACTTATTTTTGGTCTATTTAAACATCGACAGTTAAGATTTTTCCAAATGCATTCCTACATCTTTTGTTCAAACTTAGTTTATGAAAGCATGGAGATGAACAACAGTTCTTCTATGTTAAGAAATTTCTTTTAGGCAATAGACAGCTGGCTGTACTGTCTAGAGTTGCAGAACTTGGACAGCTGCATGATGCTTGTGTTTCTGTAACTTCTTTAAGTTTCAGTATGTTGTTCAGTGACATGCCTTTTTTAAAATCTGAAATAGCTAAAATAGCTTATGCCAATCTCTCTAGGGTCCATAAAATTTCTGTGCTGTTGTAACTGAAGGGAAAACATTTCACAGTTCTTAAAAGCAGGTGACTGCCCTCTTATGGTCAAAAAATATACTTTGTTTGATTCATATTAAAGAGAGATACAATATAGAAGCATGGTACTTTGATCCTAGCTGGTGGCCTTTAGACCATAAATTTTGCTGTATAAATTTTATGAGACTACCTGAAGAAGAATTCTCAGGTGACCTGTAATCCAAACTGGATAAAAAGATACTTGAGGTATGCTCATAAACTTTCTGATTATGCAAATACATATGCATTAACACCTGGATCCCGTGTCCAGGTTTCAGATCTGCAGCTAATCTCCTCAAATAGAATTCTATTTCCTGTATAGTTTTTTGCTTTCATTTATCAAAAAATTGTTCATTGTTTATCAAAACTGAATTACATGTTAAGATGTCTTTCATAGACTTAAGTTAATGCTGCAGTAAATTTGCTGTCAGTCCTTGTGTATCAGGGCAATCAATAGCTCTCTAAAGAGCTTTCATTCCAGGCTGTTACCCAAATAATTCTAAGGTTTATACAATTTAAATGTTTAATAATTTATTATATTTATTTATTTATATAAAAGAATATTGAATTAATAACAGAATGTGTGGTTGGGCTTGGGTTTTTTTATCTAAGCAATGGCTACATTAGGATATTTAACAGTGTATGTAAAAATTCTTCAAATAAAGTTAGTTGTGTGTTTTAGATATTTTGCAGTACATGACTGGAATAGTAGGTCAAATAATTCTCGAGTTTACTTAAATGTTTCTTGGATTGTCTTGTCATCCTGGTATCTTGTTCATCAGATACACAAGCAGAGTAGTGAGCTAATAAGTAGTGAGCTATGAAAAGAAATGTGTCATTCTATTTTACTTGTATTCTGTAATATTTATTTGTTCTCTGGTATAGGGCTTCATATCTTCCACTATTGTCCAGTTCTAATAAATACAAATGTTCCCCAGCTACTGATAAGCATAAGAAGATCTCCAGAATTCTTCTGCTGGATGCCTTCTCAGTGGTGGCATTGTCTGGTTTTTCAGCAGTATGAAGCATCTGGCTGTTACCCTGCAGTCTGTTTGGGGTTGCTACACCTTTGAAAAGCAAGCCAGGGATTTACTGCTTTTTGGAACCAGACCCTTGAAGCACCTTTGAGAACTACTTTTCTGCAGTGTCTGGTAAAGAAGTAAAAGAAAGTGAAAATGTCATGTCAAGAAATAGCAGAAAGGGGTAAGTTGGTGGGGCACTGCCTGGAAAAAAAAAAAAAAAAGCACAACAGAAGCAGTTTTGTGGTTTGGCTAACTAAGTCTTACCATTACCTACGCGAGATGTATCTGACATTGACAAGCTGGGAAAGCAGTGTCTAAGGCAAGAAGGCAGCCTTTTGAGGGAAAGTGCATTTCAACATTTGAAGTGGAGCATTTGCAAGGGAATTCTTCTCTTTTACTGTGGGGACAGCTTTCTCTGTTTCTTTTGGGTATATTCTCAACTCGAACATGCCCTGTAGTATCAGTATTTCTTTTGCCAAAGTAACCTTTCCTAGTGGCTTACAGCTCGAAAGACAAGGTAGATAACAAAGATTTGTAGCTGCAGAACCCATGGGGTTTCAGAGGTCTTTCTTGCTTTCTCCATATAAGCTCACTTGTTTAAACAAAAATATTAATCTGCCTGGCAGCTCCATCTGATTGGGAAAAGTGACATCATTGAAAGTGCACTTAGTGGTTTCCATGGCAATTGATGATTACCAAGTGGAGTCAAATGGAAGGCAGGTAGAGAAAAGTAAGTCCAGCCGTTTACTGTCGTTATCCACCCTAAAACTAAAAGTATACATGTTTAATTAAACACATACAGGCACAAAGCAAAGTAAAACTATTAAGGCATCCCAGTTCTGTAGTGTCACTTCAGGTTAGCATACCTGTGTTATGCATGTTTAGCTGTATGGGAGATGACTGTTCTTAGCCAGGGAGATTTATGAAAGCTGCAAACAAATCAGTGGAGCCATGAAAATTTAGTAGCTACTAATACCCTGTTGACCTTCATTTCTTTCCCTGTTGGGGTGGCTTCACTACCAAAGGGCAGTATGGCTTCTTCTGAGGAAAAGGGAAATAGGAACCTTCCTCTTTGTGGTAACTGCTGTCTTTACACTATACTGCCTGGCCCCATTTTGCAGGTGACTGTCTCTTTTTGTACCCTTTGTTGTCTAGCACTGCTTTGTTCCTCCCCATCCCTGCTCCAGCACATTCCTGCATCAGTCTGCACAGCTCCACCGACCCCCTCAGGCATCTCGGATCCTCGGGTTTGCATCCTCATCAGTTGCGACTTTCCAACTTTGAGATGTGCCTGTGGTTTCTTAACAACCCATCAGTTAGTGTGACTGTTGAGGTCTGTTTCTTGCCTTTGTGTTAGTTTGTCTGTTGGATTTGTGTATCTGTGTGTTCTTGTTTATGGCTTACCCTTTTACTTATTGTCCCCTTTGGTACTGAAAAAGTCCTTGACCAGATACCCTTAAGGGAACAGAGGCTCTCTCCTTGCACAAACAAGTTTGCCTGTTTTCAGACAACTTGAAAACCTTGTTTTTTTCACCTCCCCAAATAACAGACATCCTCAAACCTGACACAGCAATTTTTTTTTGCGAGAGGAAAAAAAATCACTGGATAGGAACTGCATGAAATACATCATCCTGCAAATCTATTGGATGTTACATCTCATTTGTAGCTGCCATCTACCATCTGGTGATCAGTGTTTATGCATAGTCTCACATTAAGTTAAACTTTTCCAAATGGAAGGTATAAAAGGATCTTTCTATACTGAACATAACAGACATACCTGAACTTGATCTAAACAAGCAGGCTTTTACTTTGACAAGGAGGATGTTCCATTTTCATCATAGAGTGACACACTTAACATTTAGAAGTTAATTTATCTCTATGCTTCACCATCACCTTAAAAAATGTGTTATAACAGACTTTAGATACATTAATAGCTCTTATAATTTTAATGAATGCAAATATTAGCATAAACACAAATCTAGACAGACCACTGTTTTTCATTTAGTCTGTTCCTTCTGTGTTCTCAGAGAACGTGAAGACTCTCAATTTTCCACAAGGCTTTATTGTCAACTCATCATTAAACCCCACAACTATCCCTGACTACTACTGTGACAGCTTCTCTTGTGTTGTTACTGCTAACTCTTGTATATTTTGATTGCTTCATATTTCAATTAAATCTTTTACTTTTTCATTCTTATATTTGCTATCGAGGCTACCACCTCCATGATTTCCTCATTGATTTGGAGTAAGTTAGGCTGGGTTGGATTTTTGTTTTGTTTTTATGTGTATACTGAGCTTTGGACTTACATTGCATTCCTCTGATCAGCAAGGCCTAGGTATCACACATTACCATGGAACTGACATTTGGAAAGGGAATCACATACAATTAGTAGGTACTTTAAAATGAAAAAAAACCCCAACCAATTTTACTAGCACTTCTCTTCCAAACAGTGTTTAAAAGGAGCACTTCCAGTCCTGCCAGGCAGCGTGGTGAGGCCTAGGATGTAAACATTTTCAAGGTACTCAAACAACAGGTGTGATATAATGTATTATATTTTTTGCATGGGATAGCTACCCCTGCAACTTTTATGTGCTTCAAAGAAGAAAGGGTAAAAGATCACTCCTGATATTTGTCACAAGCTTCACCTTGAAAAAATAAGGCTTGCAGCATGTTCTGAAAGTCTCCACTTGCAAGTGATCTCCTGGATCCAGCAGATTGCAGGAGAGAGTTTGTGCCTCTGAGGATCCTTCACCAGGAGTATTGCTCTTGCTCTCTGTTGGACTCCTTGGGGGTACTAGTGGAAGTGCCTCAGCCGAGGTTCTTCCAACTTGCCAAAGTCCAATCCCAAAGCTATCATGAAGGATACCAGTGTCAAGCCGTTAACTCGAAACCTGAAATTGCAGGCAGAAGGCTATGGGTTAAAAAAATGGAGCTGAGCCTAATTCTAGCCTGGTTTTGCCAAGCGGTTGGGCTTATGGCATCACATGCAGTGCTAGAAGTACCTGACTCCAGGAACCAGCCCACCAATGATGGTACCATTTGGCTTGTTGCTAAAGTGACAAAAAAATCCCCACTGCGAAAAAAATCCGGTTACCTGATTAATGTTAAGATTCATGTGGGATTTTCCACATTCTGTAGAGCAAGCACTCCTAACTGCCCACATTCCCTGCAGGTGTCTTTGGCAGTGGGCTTCGCCTGCCTCACCAACAGATGGAACAAGCACTGACCCTGCCAAATCCTACGCTTCCTTCAACCTTGCAAATCACACACCACTGCTGCCTTCTCTAAATTAGGCTTTAAACTCACGTCCCTCCCCCAGAGACACCTCAGAAACTGTATTGTAATGGAATGATGAAATGGAGGAGAAGCTATTGGCAAAATCACACTGCTAGAAGACACACGTTCCAGAAGGTTTCTAAACTTTTTTCCCCTGTATAGCTGAATTTGAACTGCAGGTTGGGACTCTGCAGAGTCACTGTTAGAGCAGGTCATTTGGGTGGACTAATAATGTCCTTTTCCATCTTCCGCTAGATTTTAGATGGAGAAGAGCAAGGTAGTATTGAATTGTCCTATATCCCCTCTGTAGGTGTTAGGTAAATTAATGTATAAAATTAGCAGCAGAGGTATTTGGTGCACTTTGGCAGCATGCTGGTGGAGATTTCCAAGGGAGATAATTCAGGTTTGGAAAGAAAGGCCTGGAAAATGGGAAGTCAAAGAAAAAGTGACATTGAAATGTCCGTGCTAATAAGCTTAACACAAAAGATCTTCAAAATGTTTGTGTGTCAGGAGTTTCAGGTGAGGGCAAAGAGAACTCATTTTCAGCAAGACCTTATTTCTTCTCTCTTGCCTGAAAAATGCCTTTGTACCATGCAGCCACAGGGAGACAATGGCAATGCCTGTGGTTGTCAACAGGAGTCCCAAACCTCCACTCTTGGCTTCAGCAGCGGCAGACAATCAGGATGCTGCTAACAGGTCAGCCCCTCAAAATCTTACCTTTGGAGGCAGCTGAGGAGTGTAAGGTAAGGTAAATTATCAGTCTTCTCCAGGGTCTCTTCTCCCTTTCCTACTGTTTGCGCTGGCTCCTGTAGCCTACTAAAGATCTATCGGGGTAAAACTACAAGGGCAACTGGAATAACTAATTTAACTTTCTTATTTCTTCTGAGAGGTTCCTGATGTGTAAGTTTTGCTAGAGATTCCCTTCTGCACCTATACGAAAAATTCCTGTTGAGTGTACTAAGTGCCCGATACTCTTTCTGAATTCATTCACTTCAGTAAATATCACATTCTGTTCAAGGCTGCTCTGAGGAAAAAACAACCAAAGCAGTATGAAGCCAGATATTTTATGTAGGTGACTTCTTCAATCTGATTACAAAGTAAGGTGCTTTACACTCAGTACACAAATACTACTTCTGTTATACCTGAAAAATACATTTTATTTTCCATCACTGTAGTCACTAAAAGTCCTAGGGTGTTCATGTCATAGTATGAATGTACATTATAAGATAAAGGAGGTTTTCTCAAATTGTCTTTAAACTCTTACAGCTTTTTAGAAAATGATACAGTTTGGGTTATTCGATAGTTCTATATGGAGAACCACTGTCAGCTTTATTGCTTATCTATAATTATGTATCAAAAAACTGTAAAAACAGTATGAAAATGTGACTGATTTCCTAGTGAAGGGGAAGGGTGAAGCAAAATTCTCTGCACTGTGTAAAAATGTAGATAGCAAGTGTGACCTTCAACTGGATTAAACTCCTTTAGCCTATTTCCAAACTTCCAAAATTGGCTACTTCAGTGTGTTGTTGCTGAACTGCTCTAATACTACACATACGATATTATCTATATTGCTGATTTCTGACTGACAATTTGTTCCCTTAAGCTTTCAAAATTTTTTTTTATCTTTGGGATTTTATTTATTTTATGATTAAGTCTATTGCCTAGTATTCTGGAGGGCATAGCAGTTTTGCATTGTACCCTGAAGACCCTTGCCAGCTGTCTTATTTAAAGACCTGTTCATAGAGGAGGCTGCAGTCTTTATAATTTAAATTAATTAAATATTTAGTATATGGCTCCTCAGGCAAAGTAAATGCTTCAAAGCATAACCAGTGACATACTATCCCCTCACTGTTATTACATTTACAGGCTATGGGTGGGCAGACCCAACAGAAGTGAAGTTTTCTGTTCTAATATAGGGGATGCCTGTTCCAAAGCTTCACCAATGGGATGATGTAGAAGTCTGCATTGATCTTTTGGGGAGCATTGACCAATGCTTGAAACAGCACTAGGAAACTCCAAAGGATGTTGAATCACAGTTAATTCGACGCTCTCTTGCTGGTGTCTCGTAAGATATAATCACAGAAAAGGAAGAAGCAGCATTTACAGAATAAAACATTGGAGATCTTCCAGTACTACCTTAAAGACTACACCTATTCAACTAATAAAGAAAATGGCATGCACCCTCCATGGCACACCTTGTCAAGTGTCCAGGAGTGATCGAAGTTATGTTAGGTATCGTTCCCTGACATGGGAAATCGCTTTATGAAGGAAAGCGCCTGTGGAACCTGAATGCTTGTTGTGTTCCTGAAGAGTTACAAACTGGATGCAGACACACATGGTTATATTTGACAGGTATGTTATATGGGAAGTCAAAATAGTTGAAAATACTGGTGACTTCTAGGCTTGAAAACCATTGATCTGACTCCGTACTCCTGACTTAGCTATTTCAGACCAAGCTAGTCAAGAAGGTAAGCTGGTTGAGTCTCGGAGTTTTTATTCATAAAACTGCTTTCCTTCAGTTCATTGGCCCAGTATCAGAATTCAAAAATGTTTCCATTTCTGAAAGCCACCTGCTTCAGTACCAGCAAGTACATCTGGAATAGCCCACACTCTTCTAGTAAGAGGTAATTCACACACCACTACAGTCAGAGATTAAAGCTTTCTGACATATGAAAGCTGTACTCCCGAGCTTTCAGACAGTAAAAAACATTCATTTCTGTCCCTCTTGGATCTTGAACTATCTGACCTTAAAACTATGTCAAGCCTGCACTGGTCTTTTCGGCCTGCAAGAGCTGTTTTGTCTTTGGCCCATGGCTGAGAATTACAAGTCACAGGCTTAAGATCATTGCAATATCCAGTTCCTGAAAATACATATAAGCTACCTAGATTAGTAGACTTAATGTAGCGAAAAGTTTCTGAGTTACCATAGCCAAGGCTTTTATCTAGGCTAATGGGTATATAAGTAGAGGCAGAACCTAGACATGCTTGAACCCATCAGTATGGTGAACTACATTAATACGTAGTTTACAGAGCATAGTTTTTAGAGCATAGAAAAGAGAAAACTTCAGTGTAACTTCTTCCCTTTCGGAATATCCAGGCCCAGCTAATGGTCTGTGTGAAACCTGGGCCAGGCTCTTCCCTGTGAGATAGATGCTTTGCTGATACTCACATAGCAGCTTGTGCCAAATGATCCTAAAATATATAGAACAAAGGCAGACTGTGATGTTGTGGAGCAGATTGAGAAACCCTGTGCAACTCTGTCTGTGAAGCCCAGAGGACCTCAGTGTGTACTCAGGAACTAGGGGGATCAAGGGCGCTCTAAAATCTGACAGTTCCGTCTGCCTTTCAACATTCCTAGCAGGGCTGAGCAGCAAGCATAATCACAAGCCGTATGTGAGGCAGTGAGACTAGTCTCAGCTGGTGTGGGACTTCTGGGAAGAAAGGCCTGTTTACATCCATTTTCCCCTACACATCTCTTGGTCACCGAGGGTGGGGGGTGCCGAACCTTAAAAGCCATTGACACATAGGAGGTGCAAATGCCGTCTTTAAATAGAAATACCAGAGGAGGGGAACCCAACTATATACAACAAAGAAATGGTTCAGTGTAAATAGCACTATTTACATAGTAAGAGTGTCTGAATATGCCAGAAACTGGGTGATTTGCCTTTATTACACAGTACCACAATGACAGAAAATTGTCGCCCTCACAAGGTTATTATTTAATGTCCAGCAAATTATATAGAGTCATCCACAGCGTTACTTCATTTTATAAATATTACAGATTAGTCTTGGTGCTTTTGATACTAGTTTTTAGTTAGGTTTTACTATATTTAAATGTGAACTTGCTAGTTTTAAAGAGCAGTTTACATTTGTCCAGGAAGTTAATTTCATCTAAATACAGTTTTACAGAACTCAACATTGTACATTTTCAGAAAGACTAAACCAAAACTGTGTTTCATAAATGAAAGCTTTACTTGGAAAACAAACAGGCCACAATTCCCAGCATTCAAATTGCAAAAATCAAAAAAAGAAAAAAATTACTAAATAATGACGACCAGATTGAAAACATGCCTGAAGGTCAACACTAATGCAATATACCAATGCTGTTGCATTAGCAGTAGCTTCAGGTTCACAGACATCTTTTGTGCTACAAGACCTGTCGTGATGAGCTGTCAAACACTGGGTAAAGTGGAGCTCTGCAAGAAAATGCTTTTAGGATAGGAACTTTTCTTGGATATAATTTAGCAGTCATGAAGACTGTTATTATCAGTCTATTGAACCTGTAAGAATCTAAAGGAATAAGGTAAGTGGAGAGGGACCTCTAGAGATCATCTGGTCAAACCTCTCTCTTAGGGCAGATTTAGATCACATTCAGGCCTAACTGCTTCATTGTTTTGAGAGGGTGATACAAGGAAATGATCACCTGCTTTGCAACTCATTTGCTTATAGCAGCTTATATATTGATTTCTGAATATTGTTTCATAATCCTGATTGTTCTGTGAAAACTTACCAAGGACTACTGTGTTCATCAAATCAAAGACATCTTCTGTGAAAACTTACCAGGAACTACTATGTTCAACAAAAATAAGAAACATGTCCTTGGAAAGCAGAGGTGTTCTAACAAGTTGAGTCTTTGTGACTATATATGGACAGTAGAAACTACTAAGCTAGTGCTTTTAGATAAGGTAAAGGTGGTAAACAGGATGGAACCACTCTTGTTCAATAAATTGGTTAAGAGAATCTGTGCGTGCTCAGAGGAAAAGTACAAGGTGAAGAAGACTGTAAACCTTCCTCCCAAAGACCCCCGAGGACGCCCACCAGGAGGCAATGCGCCGGCGCAAAGAGAACATAAATTTGCTGACACCAGCCTTTCGAACTAACCCGGCCTTACTCATGCCTATGTATGTTTGTATTGTGTAATGCAATGAATCTGTATATCCATGCTCTATAAGTTTCTGGCAAAATGTGCTGAGGGTGTGCAAGTGTGGTGGAGAAATCCCCTTGCACCCTGGCGCTGGAATAAACATATCTGCTCTGTGACTCTCTCCGAGTTATAGAGTTTATTTCCATGCATCAAGGAGGACACAAAGGAACTTAGTCACAGGTAAAGGGGTTTACCTAATGTAGTTATCCAAGAATCAATATTTTTGGAAGTCTCTCACATGCATTCTGTACACCCTAACTTGGTCTTATGGGGCAGTAGCTGGGCCATATATCCAGGGCATAGGGAAGAATCTCCTCCATGTTTTGTTACTTTCACTGCAAAAGGTGTCCAGCATAGGAGAGAAAAGCATCAATTAATAAAAACTATTACTAAAGGAGGAAAAAAAAGTGAAGTGTTGCAATGTCTTAAAAACAGAAGAAAGGATATTGGCAGCCGGTATCTAAGCAACAGAAGTCACTCATACTTTCTTGACTTCTTTCTTATCTTTAAAAATTATTTTTTCGTACTCATTTTCAAAGTCTTCATTTGCAGAGTACGACAGTATTTTGGCTAGGATATGAAAGTGCAGCTGTGCTTACAGAGTGGCTGAACTGTATCATAATAGGAGAATAGGTGCTACCCTATTATCAAGAACCAGGAAGTCTCTTCCAGGTATGTTTTTGGAAGGGGAAAAACAGAATTATATTCCAAACTAGCACCATGTTATACTAATTAATTACAAGCCTTTATATGTATGGATTACTTACGATAGTTTGCAGTGGGGTATGCCTAAACACAGAGGTTTGTCATAATCTCTGAAAAGACAAATTTACGGTACTGTCAAAACGTACCAATTTAGGTTGCAAATACTACATTTTTGCATTAGTTGTTAGGCATCTTGAAGTCTCCTACCTTGTTTTGTTTTGTTGATTGTTTATTTTGGTTATGAGTCCAGCCGTATTGATTTAAATACTGTAAAATGCAAGACGCTATCTTGAGGAATTAAGGGTTTTGTCCATACGTGTGGAATGACCGAAGCGGAGAAGCACGGGGAGCAGCAGTTTAGAGGGGCAGTTACAAGACACAATAGCTATTACAGCTTGGGCTGTAGAAGCGACCGATGGGCGCACGCTGTGTTTATCCATGCAGTCACGGGAGTAAGCAGCCCTTTCAGGGAAGAGGCGCTGGTTAAGAGCTTTACAGCGGGGAACGGAGCTCCCCCCCGCGGCCGCTGGCACACCGTGGGTAGGTGGGCAGCACCAGCGGCCCTGCAGCCTCTCCGCAGCCGCGGAGGATGCCCAAGGCCGGCCGGCAGCTGCCAAGGGGATGCGCTGCCTTGGTGCCCGCCCGCTCCGCGGAGGGAGCCCGCTCCGCTCTGCCGGGCGATGCGCGGCGGCGGGGCGGGTTGGTGCCCGGCGGGGCCTCCCGCGCCCTGTGCTACCCCCGCAGGAGCCGGCCCGCCAGCGAGCGCGGGGCCTCGTACCAGGGGGCACCGCAGCGCGGCGCCGGGCCGGGCCTCCGCGCGGGGCACCCCGGCTGCCCGCGGGGCGGGGGCGCGCGCTGACGCGGGGCGGGGCGGCGGGCGGGGCCGGCGGCGGCGGCGGCCGGAGGAAGATGGTGGCAGCGGGAGGAGCGGCTGGCTGCCGGGCTTTCCGCCCTGCGCTGCGCTGCGCGCCCCCCCGCCGGAGCCGCCCTGCCTGCTGAGGAGGCGGCGCGGACCCGCACCAGGTGCGGAGGGGCCGCGGCCGGGAGCGGGTCCGGGGTCCGTCCCGCCGCGCCGCGGTGTGGCGGGGAGGGAGGCCGGCGGGCCCCCGGGCGGGGGGCGGGGGCGCGGGCAGCCCGCTGCCGCCCTGGCGGCGCCTCCCGGGGGCGGCGGGGGGCCGCGGCGCTCCGCGGGTGCGCGCCCGTCTCGAGCGGGGGGGGCGGCTCCGCACCTGCCCCCAGTTGCGGGGAGCGGCCTCACCGCGTACACCGGTGCCTCGGTGCCAGCCTCCGGCCGGCAATTTCGTGCTTGCGCGTTTCACCTCTTTATTTTGCTTCATGTTGGTGGGGTAGGGCAGGAATAATGCTGCGGGGAGCTGTGCATGCCCTAACGCACTGGTTTGCTGGCTTTGCTTTTTAAATTCATTTTCTTTTTCCCCGCCCCGCATCTTTTCTGTGGGGAAAAGAGAAGGGAGGAAGGGGGCGGGGGGGATGTGGAGATTTCGCAGTCGCCGATCGCGCGGTGACCGTCGCGACAGGACGGGCAGCAGAGCCTTCTCCTGCCGGAGGTGCTGCCGGGCCCTCTGTCCGCGTCCCGGTTTGCAGAAGGGAGCGCAGCAGGGCCTGGACCTTCCCATCCTCGCTGTGGGGTGCAGCGAGTTGCCTGTTCAGCTCTCCATCCCTGGCCGGGGGGGGAGGTGACATCTGCTGCCATCACGTACCGGCTTCGGGCAAGGGAAGGCGTCTTGATCTCTTCTTTCCGGAAAAGCAGTTTGATGTAACGATTGCCTAAATCACAGTCGTGGTCAGTGCAGCCGTACGTGCTGCATCTGCTTTCTGGAAAGATCAGTGTTAATAGGACCAGTGTACCAAGACTTGTTTTATTGCTGTCAACTAGAAATCTGCCCTTTAAGTGAGACGGTAACTTGGGCCTAGACTAGAAAATGCAGTATCTTTTTGCTTTCCCCCGTTGTGGCTTTTTTGGGCTGTGGAATTGCAGTTTGCTGTAGAGAGCGTGTTGCAGATTCGACTGTTTTTGTAGCTGCTGAGGAACGAGAAGGCAGAGGAGATGTTTGCCTGACTCTGCATATATTAAGGGTGAGCTAATGTGGGTGTAGGGCAGATCAGGCATGTAGCATTTTTCTTGTCTGTGACATGCATCATGTTATGCCAGCTGATGAGAGTACACCCAGGTGGCTGCGGTTTCATCTGCTCTGCGACTGTGACCCGTGGGGTCCCAACCAACTTGACCTGGAAAATATTCCAATCACAGCACTCCAGGTTCTGCTGCATTGCTGTTAAAATCTGGACTGGCTGCACCTGCCTTTGCAGCCTGTGGCTGGAACAAGCACGTGATGTCTGATTTCCCCAAACACTGATGGTGACACAGAATGTGTTTATTCTCTGGGTGCTACATTTTAGTGGTATGCAGATAGCCAGAAGTGAGGTGCATGTTTACCTCTTGCTCTAATGCGCGGAGAGGAGCGGGGGTGAGAAGGGGAAGGCTGACCAGAAACACTGTTTTGGAGTGAAGGAGAACAGTTACTGTTGAATTCTGTACATTTGTGTGATTTATACTGAAAAATTAAGTACCCAGTAAATAATCATGAAGACCACAAGAAACTGTGCAAAAGCAGAAAATTCAGTGTTCCTAAGGCACCTTGGGATGGATGTTGTGGATGTCTAATGAGTGAAACATAAATGTGAGTGAAAGCTTGCCTTCATTAGAAAAATGTGTTCTGAGATTGAGAAATCTATGAACTCTTAGGCCAAACTGATTTCTACAAAGTAATGGCAGTTCAAGCTTGGCTGTGTAGTATGAATCATATAATTCATTGGTCTTAAGTTTTCTTGGATGTTTCTAGTTGTAGCTTAAAGCGATACTTTTATCTTACAGTAATGCATTGCCATCACTTAAAATAGCAAATTTTCTGGCTGCTATTCTGTCTCCTAACAGATGTAAGGCCAGCCTTTTGTAAGGCTATTAAAATAAAGGTATTCACAGATTAGCCCTTTGGCTATAAAAAGTGAGAATGCTGGGAACATGATTTGGTATATCTAAGTAGATATATAGTTTTGGTGTGTTGGAAAGGAGGGAGAGACACCAAAGGTTTTTAGTGTAACTCTTTTTGCTTACTTAATATTATATCCTTTTCACAATTTCTTGAGTTAATAATTCTCAATCATTTGGTTTTGATAAGTTTGCAGTTCCTTACGTGTTTGGACGAGTGTAAATGCATTCTTAATTTTTTATCTGTTAAAACTGTCTTCAGGTGTTTAAACCATAAGAAGTAATGCTTTGGAAGAAATCTTGTGATGCTGGATGTGGTGGCATGGTGGATGCCAGAGGTGAAAATCTTGGTGTAGTCTATCGTGCCTTTATTCTTGTGGGGCAGGGAAAGCAGGTGTGGATTTTTGGAGATAAACCTGAACATCTTGTTTACTCTATGTTTATGGAAAGGCTCTGTAATGCTTTGAAATCATGGCCTGCTAATTTTGCGGCTAAAGTTTGTGTCATCTGTCTAAAAAGCGACACTAACCAGAAAGCTGAATTCTTTGCTTATGAGATTTGAATGGATTTTAATTGGACCAGGAATTGGCTTCTGACTTCTTTGATAGTATTTTAAGCCACATCATATACAATGCTTACATTCTTTAAAAGCCTGCCATATGAGGATTATGTGCATCTTTGAAATGTAGTTAACCTTTTTATAAGCAGTGCCTACTGAAGCTAGACCTGACATGAAAGACGTACAGGTGAAAAGAAATGGAATCTCCTGTTCAGCTGCTTATTTAGTATTTTTAACAGCCCGGTGTGGGTAGTCATTTGCAGTGGTTTTGTAGTGTACAGTAGTGTTTATGGCAAACAAAATCTGGAAAAATTAATATTAAGTCCAGAAAAGGTGACTGGCAAAATACACGCTATGTTGGTTCTGTGGAGTTACTGCATGTATGTGAGTTCAGGGTTCATATCCAAAATTAATGATCATGTTAAAAAAATATATATATATAAAATAAACTTCAGAGACATCAAGTAGACAAAACAAAAGAAAAGTCAAACAGAGATCTAAAACTTTTAACTTGCATCTCATTGCCTAGATACTTCAGACCAGATTCAGCATTTTTTCCTTGGCACATGAATTGTCTGCTACTGATCATAGCTGTTCTGGATTATGAGATTATGAATTAGAAGAAATTGATATTTTCTCTTGTGCTCAAAAAAATTAAAAAAAAAAAAAAAAAAAAAGAAAGAGGTGTTTTGGATAGTTTGATACATGTTGTCCATAGGCAGTGCAGCTTTATTCATTGAGACTTAACTTTGAACAGGATCTTGTTACCGTAGGTTTAAGTCAAGTCTTGATATTCCAGTAATGCATTTTTAAATGTATTTTTCTGGTTTTACAGAAGGTGAAGATTCCTGCTTAATGAGAGATCTAGGAAACAACCCTCTGCTCATTTATTTCTAATAGATTGCATGTCATACATACTGTGTAGGGGTTAAAGGTTTCGGAAAAACAGATTGATTAGGTTTGCTTCATAGTATTGATTGATTTGATGAGCTGCTCAGAGCAGTGTGATAGGATTTTTCTGTTTCCACTGCATGAGACTGCGTTCTTCTGAAAAAGCTGTATGTTTGTTGCTTTACTGAAGGGGCCTAGGGAAACATCTTTATTTGCCGCTTTCAGATATGCAGGCAAATAATGATGATAATAATTGTCCTAATTCTGAAGAAATAAATACAGGAGCAGTGTGATGGGTAAGTTACAGCTGTGTTTGGCAGGGGACTTGGATAAAGATACTCTAGGACCTTAGTTTTTCCACTAGGCCCTTTCTGCTGGAGGGGGTCCATCCATGGGAGGAGTAGAAATGGGAATGCAAACACGTTTCCAAGGAGCCAGTAGGGAGATGCCGCTGGGAAAGTGGCATCTCACCTGGTCTGTTGTGTTGTCCTTACAGAATCATATCATACAAGGTGTTTCCTGTGCTGTGTTCTATTTGCAAATACTTCCCAGGAAATTTTCCATCATCCAGCAACCCTGTGAAAGCAACTGTTTGTGGCTGAGCAGTGGGGTTTTGTACATCATCAAGCAAACTAGTGAAAGAAATGGATTATAGAAGTATTTAAAACCTAAATTGTCTAGGTGAGGTAGACCACACTGGGAGCTTCTGTTTTTCCTGTTGCCTAGCAAAAGGAGGAAGACATGTTCAGTGACATTTAGCCATTTATTTCAGACTGTTTAAAATATTTAGAGTGTTTAAATTTACATGTACCCTCCCCCCATGCTGTCCAGCATGTTCTTGGCTTATTTGGTCTGTCAAATCTTGCTTATAAACCAGCAATTAAGCGTTACTTACTTCTTTCTTTTTAATGAGCACTTCAATAAAAATTACTTTCCCTAAGAAGATGACCACCATGTCACCCATCTGAGGAAAATGTGAGAGTAGGGAGTGAAGAGACTTCATTAAAAGTCTGTGGATGAATGTCACAGATGAGCAACTCATCCTTGGAATCTGGGCTGAATCCTTTTAGTGTTGATTTGTTTTTTTCAACTAATTAAACTCTTCCGAACCTCTGTGGCACGCACCCTTTTTGTGCATCAAGAGCATCCCTATGGAATTTGATATTCTAACTTTCAACTTTAAAAGATGAGCACAGAGCAGGAAAACACCAGGAGAGCAGAACCATGAAGTCTACAAAACTTGGCCATCTGCTGCCAAGATCGATTGAGCAGCTACCCTGCATTAACTCACTGTCTTATTTTTTCCACACTGGGGATGTATGTCAGGGGAAGAACTGCCTTTCTGTGTAATTAAGGTTTAATTCTGTGCGATAAAGGTGCTGGTTTCATACCTAGGAGAAAGAGATTTGGGTTCCTGTATTGATCTAGATAAATAATTCTGTTTCTCTGCAATTACTTTCATACTTGTACATAAGAGAAAAGGTTTCTGATCATTCCTCTTCTGATGGTCTTTCAGAATTTTTTTTTTGACAAGAAACATTCTGCTCAAAAATTGGTGGGTATTCAGGTGAGCAGGAAGCTCAGGGGCTGGGTAAAAGAAGGCATTTTTAAACGGAAGGAGGAGAAATAAAAACACAGTGGAAGATATAAAACATACATTACTTTTTTTTCCTAACATATGCTTAGGTTTTATTAGTGAAACTTATTTCTTTATTCTGATATATTTGTTGCAATTCTTGCCAACAGTGTTACTGTTACCATGTATTTACAGTGGCTGTTCTAATGGGACTTTGATCATGTTTGAAATCTTGGTGCTTTGGAAATCTATAACTCTTCTTTAGACTAAATAAGAAAAACATTTTTAAAAAAAACAACTGAAAGTAAACCCTAAAAAATCTCCTGCTAAAGCAGGAGAAGGAAGTGGAGGGTAAAAGCTCTTGCTCTAGGTTTTCCCCACACTAAGATAAGAAGATAATGCTTTAATTAACAATCTTCAGACCCAAAGAACAGACAAAACCAGTAGTTTTCTGTGTGTTGGCTGTCTTGGGTGAATTTTGGGAGCGTGGGTACTGCCTCCACCATTGGAAGGAGAAATTTGTACATTTTGTGTGATGTGTGTGAAGCTGAGGGTTTTTTCCTTCTCTTTTCTTAACAGTTTTCTCGCACCAGCTTTTTTATGATCACAGAGTAACTTGGGTTGGAAAGGATCCCTAAATGCCATCTGATCTAAGCTCTGCTCAAATTGGGTGACTAAGGCGAGGGCTGCACATGCCACGTTTGTAGCTCTTGGCTTAACTAAAGCAGGAAGCTCTGATACCCAGGTGCCGTGCCTCTCCTGTGTTTCAAACACAAGAGTGTGCAGAAGGTTTTGCTTACTACCCTGGCAGGGTGGGTCACAGCGGCTGCAGACAAGCCTTCCTCCAACCTGCCCTCCTCTGCTGGCCAAACCACCATGCAAAGAGCTGCTCGCTCTGCTGCATCTTTTGCAGCGACAGGTGTGTTGGGATGAAGAGTGTCTGCTGTGTGATGGAAACAGCAGTTACCTCCTGGTGGGTGCTGGTTTTTAAGTCCTGTCTTTCCACGGTCATTCCACTCAGGAAATGGCTGAAATACAGGCCTTCTGCTATATTAGCTTATCTAGTGACCTGATCATTTTTAACTTTTTTTTTTTTTTTTAATTGGATTCCTAAAATGGTCAAAACAAAGTAAAGTAACATCCAGAAGTTTAGAAAACTCTTTTAACTAGTGAAGAAAATCTCCCCCAGTAACTTTGTGGTGAGCTGACAGAAAGTTGTATTAAATAAGAGTCAGTGTAAAACCAGTCTGTAGCTTTGGAATTCCATCACATTTTTAGCGGACATTTTGCATACCCTTTCCACAAACTTGTATTTCTGATATCCATAGTTATTGTACCTTTTGTTTCAGAGTGATAAATAGGGATGGACTCAGGGTTCTGCTCTTGCTCAAGAATTATCTTCCCTTGCTGATAAATGATTAATGTAATCCACTTATGAGATTGCCATGACATCATTCAGATTTTGGCATGCTTAATTTTATTTCATAACAATGAGAAAGTCCCAAAGTCCTTGAAAACTTCTTCATGCAGGACCATGCTAGGGCTGCAAGGAGCGTGGGAGTGATGTTTGAGCTTGATGCCTTCTTGTCGGGGAGCTGGGCATCGCTCTGAGGGGACAGCTTCATAATGCATAATGGTGGTTCTATGTTAGCTTCAACATCCAGGCTTTAGACTTTTAACTACAGCCTTAGGATAATTAGTGCGATTGCTTAGCCCTAGTTTAAAGTCTTGTCCAATTCAGGCAGTTTTAATGGGTTGTATTTTGAGTGTGGTACCCTTTGGGCCACACTGTTTTTGGAATCAGCAGTTTTAGTTACAGTTAAAGTTTAGTTAGGGACTGAACACACTCTCACCTATCTTTTTATTTCTGTACCTAAGAAAACTGTAAAGACTGGATGTCTTAATTTCAGCTCAGGTCAAAATGATTTTGAATGCAAATTTAAAGGTAATTAAGGCTACAGAAAACTTATCCATATTTTAGGAGTTACCTTTAATGCTTTGATATATAATACATTGAAACATGTTCTGGAATCAAATCTAGCTGTTAAAAAGAACTAGTATTTCTAGTTAGCTACTGACTTGATCATTTCTGGTTTTGGAGCTGATATCCCAGCCTCTTGAACAAAATTTTTGTCAGGAAAGCCAAATAAATAAGCTGGAAGGAGAAGAGTAAATTGATTAGGATGTTTATAAACTGCATGTATTGCTGCTTATTTTAGATGAAAAGTAGTCTCTGTAATGTATCAGGTAACTCTTTGAGATACATGGTTATCACAGATGACATGGAGGATCACTTCTGCTGCACTGGTTATGTGAGTGACTGAGTCACTGGGATCCAGTTGTTAGCTGTCTTCGACCACAAATAACAAAACATTTCCTAGAGGACATCTGGTTCTCTGTCAGACTCCCCTCGGTTTAAATTATCCCCTGATAGCCAGTAGAAGCATTTTGAACTGAATGGTAGACTGGAAATACAGTTTCATGAAAAGTAAATATTAAAAGCACAGTCATAGCTTTTATACAGTTAATATCCATATAGTCAATTTAAAAAAAAAAAAAAAAAAAAAAAGTAGTAAGTTCTCTACTCCAAAAATGATTGCCTTTTGGTGATTCTCTGGAAATTAAAACTGCACTGAACAGCCTTTCTGTGCATGGAGCAAAGACAGTTTTTATGTATCACATTTCTGGTATGCAAATTCATATTTTATTGAAGACACTTTTTCTTCAGCATCTTTATCCGTGAACATAATGACTTCTTAGGTGGAGGTCCAGAGATATTTTTGATTTTGTTTTTCTTCCAGTGTATAGCTGTGTTGAAACCTGAGCAGTTCACATGTCAATTTTGATCTGCAGTGTTAAACTCTGTGTTATGGTCTGGTAAGCAGTGGCATCCACAAGCACTGTAGTGCAGGTTTATATATGTACACTAGATGCTGTCTGGTTTATCGAATAGCACAAATAGCAGTAAGGTAAGAGTTTCTTTTTTATTAAGAAACGACATTTTGTTTATTTTGAAAAGGAAGATTTTTTTCAAATGGTAGAGTGTATAGAACAGGAACCTTACAGGGCCATTGGGCACTGGAAACTGAGGGATATGTACTGTGCTTTTGTAGGTGCCTTATACCTGAAATGAGAGGGTGAAACTACTGGGAAGGAATTCACAGGGTGGGTTGAATAATTCAAGGCTTCTTGTGGAGTGAGGAACAGGAAAATACTTTTTTGGTCAGTTAAAATGCTTTGAAAGTCAGCCTGAAGGTTTACTAATCATATGAACTGCAAGGACTTAATGACAGTACACAAAAAAGCTGCTGTTCTGTTCTTACAATATTTGTGTCTTAGTTATTAATGCTTAGTGTGTCAGAAAATCAGACACACACCCCTTAAAGACTCACCTGTCCAACTAGGTGCACATCTGCCATCACTTTATTTATGCTGTCTGTTGAAGACTTTGCTTCTCACTGATGTCTGACAGGAATCCTGTGGCTTTACAGCCTTTCACAATATCTCACATAGTTATTACAGTGTAGTAGCGTACAAACCTTGGTGGTATCCTTTTTGTGTTGACTTTTCAGATGTAGTGAGGTTCTGAATAGTGGGTACACCTGATTATCTGGATAAAACTCATTGCGTCAGCGGCTCTGAGAAGAATCCAGTGAAGTCTTTTGGTGGATTTCATTGGTCTTCACCTGGCAACTGTGGGGGTTCATGCTAGGAAGAAAAGACACATTTACAAATACAAAGTAATCAGATCTTTCAAGTGTGAAGTGGTGTGCTGTGAAGTCACCTGTAATTATTCATACTGAGTTTGAACAGCATGGGAGATACAGCTGAAATGCTGGTGGGTTTTAGGAAGGAAGACTGCTTGCAGAGAAGAGTCACACAACACAAGACAGCAGTCTGTTGCTGCAGCTTCCCTGGAAACCCACCCATTTTCCACTGGTACCACCTGATGAGGAAGACACCTTGCACCATTCTTGTGGTCAATCTGTCCGGCAGCAGCAGTTTACAGGTGATATGTGTGAGTGTGTGTGTGTAATGGGGAAAACACGGGAGAGGGAGGAATCTAGTTAATTTTTTTTTTTTCCCCCCTAAGAGGACAAATTGGGAAAATGCAAAAAAATATCAGTCATCTCTTAAGGCAGTGTCCGGGGAGCTTGCTTAAGGTTGGTGTCAGGAGTGGATTATTTAGGAAAAAGATAAACTTGACTGACACTTCCAGTTTGGCATAGTTCTGTGTTCACCCTGGTCAAACTGGCCCTTCCTGAAGCCTCTCAAGCACTATGGCAGTACAGCTTTGTAAAGATCAAGACCAAATTTTACTATTAGTTTAGACAAAAGTAATTGGAGCAGTGATTACATGTTGGCAGGTAAATAGTTACCAGCATAAGATTTTCCACACTGGCACCTGTCATTGGTCTTTGAAAGTTACATCCTGTTTGGAGGAGAGGAGTGGGGAAGGGAAGAGACTGTGTAATTGGAGCATCCATCTAGTGCAGTTTGATGACACAGCATGTTAGTGAGTTCTCTCATACTTGCTGTAACCAAGCCAATGCCAAATACATGACAAGGACATAGCGTACAGTATAAAAATGTTGTTCCTGAATATTATATATTTAGACTGTTATAATTTCTGATGTCTGTTTATTCTTGTACTCTTGTTTATTAACTGAATCTTTTGAAGATACTTTAAGATCCCATGAGATGTTTAAGAACAACATTTGTGAAATACAAACTTTTTTTACCAAGAGAAAGGAATCCCTCTAAAGATCTCCATGCTTTTATTATTCAAAGAGCAAATCTGGCTGCAGTCCTGTCTAAAGAGAACACCTATGCATCAACATGTTAAGTGTCAAGGGTGCAAATCTGGAAGCCATTTTCTGCTGAGGAGAGACTAAAGCCTTAGAAGTTTAGTCTTTTGTTCTGTTGCTCATCAGCTGTGATATGCTTTCCCCACAGGCAGTGGTTTCTGAATTCTCTCTTACTGGCTCCAAGATCTGTTCTTGCTGATGTTTGTAGCTTAACAAGCACTGACACAGAGAACTGTTGAGATTTTTGACACTACTTCTGAGGAGGTGTTTGAGTGTCAGAAGCAAACATGGAGCGAAAATATACCAATTTCAATTTGCATGTTAGGAGATGGCAGTCGTATTGTTGCCAGTTTTTGTCTGGGGACTCAGGATGGTAGCAGTGCTTTTATTTGTATTTCCAAGGTTACCTTTATGACTGCAGATTCTTCAGCTTCAGCCCCATGTACATCAGAGGAGACTTTTCTGTGTGCTAGTTATAATTTTATTTTTCCTGTCCCTAAATGTAACATGTAAAAATTGTGTTTCTCTTGTGAGGCATAGCATTGTCATCCTTGAGCTCCATCTGCATGTGCACGGTGCTTGTGACAAGGTCTGGAAGGTAATCTCACATACACATTTTATTTTGCATCTGGTGTGTATCTATTCTAGTTTTGCTGTCTGTATTTTAAATGCCTTTGAATTGTATATGGTGAGGATTTAATCTTCTTCTTTTTCTCTTCTCTCCCATCTGTATCTGATTTGTAAGTTATGTCATCATGTTTTCCACTTGTTCTTTGTTCAGAGGAGGCTAATTCTTCTGCTTCTAAACATATCCCCATTCGTGAGTTCCTAGTGTATGTGACATATTCCCCAAGAAAAAACAGTGATGCAATAGCAGATTTTTAGCTGCCAGGGGTCGAGGTTAGAAAAAACACCTTTGCAAAGGATCTGATGAACCTGTGGAGGACACATGGGGACAGAGTTGAATGAGTTCATGTCTGGGTGTGCATTTAATCTAGAAATATGTATTTCAGAAAAAACCTACCTTTGGGAAATTATGGGAGAATCATGGACTGGATTAATGGAAAAACCTTAGAGCTTAAAAATTGACAGATGCTTCACCATTTTGATAGAAAAGCTTTGCAGTCCACAGTTTGGAGCTAGTGGCCCACAATGTCTAAATAAATCTTTGTCTCTTTATGCTAAAGATTTGTCAGTGGGTGGTTGCCATTCTGCACAGCTCTGATACTCCAGACTCAGAGAGAGTCTTACCATTTTCTGTGGCCTAGTGAATTTAGTTTGGTGTTTTATTAATGCTGAATATATTGTTGGGATGGTATCTGTACATACATTAATAAGATGGCATCTGGTTTTCTTCTACCACACTATATAAGATGCTCAGTGAGTTACAGAAATAGAAGACCTTGTGACAGCTGTGGACACAGTTTCTGTTATCATCTGCATATCATGTACATGGCACTTCTGTAGCATTGGGTTAGCAAAGGAAGCTAGTTGCTCCCCGTTGTTGCAGCAGTGATTGTACACTGCTTTGTCTGAGGGTTTGTGTGGGTTTATAAATTCACTAGAGACAAATGCATTCCTGGATTGCAGAAGCAAATTTTCTCCATTTTGCATGGTAAACCTTGTGCCGTCAAGAAAAAAATTACAGTAATTTTGAGCAGAAATTGGGTTATTAGTCTACCTTGTGAAAATTACATTTTGTTTCTACAACAGTAATTTTTAAAATTTTTTGGGGCTCAGTTCTTTGATTTGACACATGACAGAAGTCCAGGTTCAGTGGTTTTTGATGTCTCTTGGGAGAGAAAGATTTCAGTCTTTCAATTTTTGACCTGTTGAAGAGAGACAGTAAGGAATACAGAGACTGAGTTAAGGGTAATATTAGAATTTTGTTAGCAAGTTTCCAGTGTTTAACTTGCCATTAAAACTCTTTGCTTTAAAAAAACTTACGTATCTCTGCCTTGGTTGTGTGTCTTGCAATGTGGGTTGTTTGTCTTGAAATAAGTAACACAAGTATGTTCAAAGGGTAGGAATGATTCTTAGTAATTTGAGAGGACTGAAATGTTATCTGCCTTTTGTTAATAAAGGGGAATAATTTTACCTCCTAACCGAAAAGCCCTGGCAGAAGCATCAGGAAACAAAGCTATAAAGGTAAGAAGGACTTAACTGTGAATGATGGGGTGAGGTACAGAAAGGATAATTAAGTGCTGGAAAAAAAATCTCAACACTGATGTCTACTAGACTGTGAAATAGTCTTCCATGGAGTAAAGGAAGATGCGTTTTTGGAGATGTGAATACTCAGTGGTGCAAGGGATTCAACAATACTATAGGGAGCAATCCTCAACTTGAATAATCTCTTTCTGAGGGATTTAGACATGGCTTTGCTTTTCACAACCCGGGATGACTTCATCATTGAAACTGATACAAAGCAGATTTTCTTTTCTTCTTTTGTTTGTTTGTCTCCAGATGTAGTTTTCTAATACTGTTTTGTTTTTTTTTTTTCCCATGAGAACAATGATTTGGAGATGTGGTAAATTATTTTCTGTTTTAGTTTTGCCCTTGAAGCAGCATTCCATGACTCTTTTGGTGGTCAATGGCTTTAGGTTCATTTTTAAAGTTTGATTAAAATATAGTAGCGGTTAGGAATGAACATTAGGATGTTTGATCCTTGCAGAAGAATGTCAGAAGTTACTGGTGGGTCAGTGTAACCTGTCTTACAGATGATTGGAGTGTAATTGCATACAGTCATGGTTCGCAGTGATTTTTTTATTTCTTTGCAAGTGAGTGGTATGCTTTTAACAAGTGCACTTTGTACTAATGGGTCTATATTTGCTGTAATTCCAAACATTACCACAATGTTGTTCTACTTGCATTCTTCCTTAAAAAATACAAGGAAAGTAAAATCTGTAGAAAAATCAATTTAAAGTGTAAGGATCAGATAGGTGCACAGTGAGTGGCAGAGGGAGTGCAATACAGGTGCTGGATAAAAAGAGGTTAAGAGAAGAATGATAACACTGTACAAGTACCTTTAACGAAATAATGTCCAGCATGGGTTCGGAGTGTCCTGAGTTTGGCTGTGACAGAGGTATTTTTTCTTGAGCTGGGGGAGTGGGACACAGCTAGAGCAGCGGACGCAGATTTCAGCTGGGATAGAGTTAATTTTTCTTGAGTTGGGAGGGGGCACAGCTGGAACACTGGACCTGGGTTGGCCAGTGAAGTATTTCTTATCATGTGACACCATGCTCAGTATATAAAGGAGAGGTGGACGGGAAGGAGGGGGGTTCTTTCTCACTTCTGGGATTGTGATGGCACAGGGTCTTGGTTCTTTTGGGATTGCTGTCTGGGAGCAGGCTGGGTATTAGTCAGCGGATAGCGAGCAGTCTCATTGTGGATTACCTGTTTGTACTTTCTGTATTGTTTTGTTTTATTCTGATTACTGAACTGTTTTTTTATCTCAGCCTACAAGTCTCTTTTTGTCTCTCCAGTTTCTCCCATTCCTCAGGCTGGGGGAGGGTGACGAACCGGCTGTGTGGTGTTTGGCTGCTGGCCAAGTTCAAACCATGACAGTCTTTTGTGGCACCCAATGTGGTGCAGGAGTTGAGACAATGACAGATCTGATCAGTGTGTCATAATGAATTTGTTATAAGCATTCATTATATTGGCTTATCAGTTGCTGGTTGTAATGCTGATTGTTTGACTCCTAAAAATTTCATCACCTCACTTGCTGTATATAATCCCCATGCTGCTGCTTACCACTCATGGAAATTGAATTAAGATTTTTGTTTTGCTCTATACTATGTAACTTGATTTATGGCACGATTGAATTGTCACTCCTGAGGCTACTTAGAATTGTGTATGAGAATTTTGGGAATTTCAAATATCCTTGGAATATTGACACTCACATGGTTGTCTTACTGCTGAGAGCCAGTGTGTTCCTGGTTAAGGGTTTGTTCAGGGTTAAGCAACTATTTTAAGAGTATCACCTGGAGATCTACCCCAAGGTTGGAGAGTTATGAGTAGCTGGGGGTGTGGGATAGCATGGGCAAGTACCTAGAACAGTGGGCAACTCCAGTATATTGGAACTTCACTCCCAAATGTGTGCAGAATCCAGAAAAACTAGTAAAATACTTGGAAAAAGTATACTGTCACCCTGGTAATTCCAGAGAGACACAGATCACTGCAATATGCTGGGGCCTGGCCCATGCCTACCAAGTCCTATTAAAAACTTATTCGGTGCCCTCAAAGGGAAGAGGTCTCTGGATCTGATAACAAAACGACAGACACTGCAACCACTCCAATACCCACAACAGACACTGCAGTGACTACCGCCCCTGTAACAGGTGCTGCAGCCACTCCAACTCCATCAACAGGTATTGCAGCTAATCCAGCCCTGATGACAGGCACTGCAGCTGAACCAGAGGACCAACCCATGACGGTGTCAGTTGCTCATATAGATAACAAGAAATATGCAAAAAAGTCCCCTCGCATTGTGAAGGATGACGATGAACCAGGACCATTACCAGGAAGAGACAGAACCGGTGATAATCACCTGATCCCTATCCCTGAGTGACTTGCGAGACATGCGAAAGTATTTCAGCCGCCATCCAGATGAGCAACTTGTTACCTGTCTGCTCTGATGCTGGGATAGCAGGGCCAGTAGTGTGGAATCAAGGGTAGGGAGGCCAGGCAGCTGGTATCCCTGTCTAGGGAAGGGGGCATTGACAAAGTCATTGGAAAGAACACACAAAATCTCAGTCTCTGGAAGTGACTCCTGTCAAGTGTGAGGGAGAGGTATCCCTTCAAGGAAGATGTTATATATCATCCAAGTAAGTGAACCACTATGAAGAGAGGTATTCAATACTTGAGGGAGTTAGCCATGCAGAAGATGGTTTACTATGACCCAGACAATGCACAGGTACCCACAGATTCAGATGAAGTCTGATGCACCCGGCCCATGTGGCGGAAGTTTGTACGGAGCACACCATCGCCATATGCCAGTGCGTTAGCAGTAATGGACTGGAGAGACAAAGAGGGACCAATCAGTGGATGAATTGGCTCGCTGACTCTGGCAATATAGAGAAAGTCTCTCTTCCTCCCTTGTTGTGGTGATGGAAAAACTATCCCAAGAATTCCAGCAATTCAAAGATAGTATGTCCTACTCCCCACCTGCATGGACTAGGACCTCAGCCACTAGGAGCAAGCGTTTCCCTACTGAAGGATTGGTATATACTGTGGGGGAACTTGTGATATGGCCTGCGTAACCATGGAGAAGACATGCAAAAATGAGATGGAAAACCTACCTACCTCCTAGAAGAGCAGATACATGAGTTAGAAGGAAGAATACCTACAAGTCAGGGTTCTTTCAGAAGACATGCTGCTCCAGTTTCCGGTAATCAGTTGCCCAAACAGAGCAGAAAGGTTGACTTTGCTCCTGATCCTGTGAGAATAACTTCTGATTCATATTCATGAGAAGAGAGTAACCAAGATGAAACTGAGACCTGCACATATCACACTAACCCCTTTGTCGTGTAGGTATTATGACCAACATCAGAGGGGCCCTGCCTCCAGCCAGGGGGAGGACAGGGACAATCAAGTTTACTGTCCTGTGTGGATTCGATGTCCTGGCACATCTGACCCCCAGCAGTATAAGGCTCTAGTGGACACTGGTGCTCAATGCACCCTAATGCCATCAGATTTTAAAGGGGCAGAACCCATTTGTATTTCAGGAGTGACAGGGGGGTCTCAGCAACCGACTGTGTTGGAAGCTGATGTGAGCTTAACTGGGAATGAGTGGCAAAAGCACCCCATTGTGACTGGCCCAGAAGCTCCATGCGTTCTTGGTATGTACTATCTTAGGGGAGGGTATTTTAAGGACCCATAAGGGAATCAGTGGGCTTTGGGTATAGCTGCCTTGGAGATGGAGGAAATTAAACAGCTGTCTGTGTTACCTGGTCTGTCAGAGGACCCTTCTGTTGTGGTCTGGGATTGCTGAGGGTCAAAGAACAACAGGTGCCAATTGCTACTACAGCAGTGCACCGATGGCTGTATCACACCAACTATGTATAAACTGATTCGTCGACTAGAGAGCCAAGGAGTCATCAGCAAGGCGCGCTCCCCCTTTAACAGCCCCATATGGCCAGTGCGAAAGTCTAGTGGAGAGTGGAGATTGTCAGTGGACTATCGTGGCCTGAATGAAGTCACGCCACTGCTGAGTACTGCTGTGCCAGACGTGCTACAACTTCAGTATGAACTAGAATCAAAAGCAGACAAGTAGTACACCAAAATTGGTACTGATAATGTCTTCTGAATCTCTATGGCAGCAGAATGCGGTTTACTTTTCCTTGGAGGGGTGTCCAATACACCTGGAATCAGCTGCCCCACTATTTGCCATGGACTGATCCAGGCTGCACTGGAACAGGGTGAAGCCCCAGAACACCTACAGTACATTGATGACATCATCACATGGAGTAATAACGGCAGAAGAAATTTTCGAGAAAGGAGAGAAAATAGTCCAAATCCGTATGAGAGCCAGTTTTGTCATAAAGCAGCATAAGGTCAAGGGACCTGCACAGCAGATGCAGTTTTTAGGAATAAAACAGCAAAATGGACATTGTCAGACTGCAATAGAGGTGGTTAATAGTATAACAACTACGTCCCCACCAACGGACAAGAAGGAAATGCAAATTTTCTTAGGCATTGTGGGTTTCTGGAGACTGCATATTTCAAATTACAGTCAGATTGTAAACTCTCTCCATCAAGTGACCCAGAAAAAATTATTTTATATAGGGTCCTGAGCAATGACAAGTCTTTGATCAAATTAAGCAGGAAATAGTTCATGCAGTAGCCCTCAGGCCAGTTCGGACAGGGCAGGATGTTAAAAATGTGCTCTACACTGCAGCCAGGAACAATGGCGCTACCTGGAGTCTCTGGCAGAGAGCACCAGGGGAGACTCAGGGTTGACCCCTGGGGTTTTGGAGTTGGGGATACAGAGGATCTGAAGCCCACTATACTCCAACTGCTGAAGAGGTACTGGCGTCATATGAAGGGCTCTGAGCCGCTTTGAAGTGATCAGGACCGAAGCACAGCTCCTTCTGGCATCCTGACTGCCAGTGCTGGGCTGGGTGTTCAGAGGGAGTGTCCTCTCTACACACCAGGCAGCTGATGCCATGTGGAGTAAATGAGTTGCATTAATCACACAACAGGCTTGAACAGGGAGCCCCAGCCGTCCAGGAATACTGGAAGTGATCAGAAATTGGCCAGAAGGCAAAGATTTCGTAATGGTGCCAGTGGAAGAGGTAGCATGTGCTGAAGAGGCTCCACTATATAATAAACTACCAGATAATGAGAAGCGATATGTTCTGTTTACCAATGGGTCCTTTCACATTGTGGGGAAACAAGGTGGAAGGCAGCTGTGTGGAGTCCCATGTGACAGGTCACAGAAGCTGCTGGAGGAGAAGGTGAATCCAGTCAGTTTGTAGAGGTGAAAGCCATCCAGCCTTAGGTATCGCTGAGCGAGAAAGGTGCCCAGTGCTCTACCTCTGTAATGACTCATGGATCGTGGCAAATGCACTGCAGGGGTGGTTACAGCAGTGGAAACGGAGCAACTGGCAGCGCAGAGGCAAACCCGTCTGGACTGCTGAGTTGTGGCAAGATATTGCTGCTCAGGTAGAGAATCTGGTTGTGAAAGTACGCCATGCACACACTCATGTACCCAAGAGCCGGGACACTGAAGAACATCAGAACAACCAACAGGCGGATCAGGCTGCCAAGGTCAAGGTGTCTCAAGTAGATCTGGACTGGCAACATAAGGGCGAACAATTTCTGTCTTGCTGGGCCCACAACTCCTCAGGCCGTCAGGGAAGAGATGCAACATACAGATAGGCTCGTGACCGAGGGGTGGACTTAACCATGGATGTTATTGCACAGGTAATCCATGAATGTGAGACATGCTACCATCAAGCAAGCCAAACGGTTAAAGCCCATTTGGTATAGCGGATGGTGGTCAAAGTATAAATATGGGAAGGCCTGGCAGATTGATTATATCACCCTCCCACAAACTCAGCATGGCAAACACTATGTGCTTACAATGGTGGAAGCAGCCACTGGTTGGTTGGAAACTTACACTGTGCCCCGTGCCACTGCCCGGAACACCGCTGTAGGCTTTGAAGAGCAAGTCTTTTGATGACATGGCACCCCAGAAAGAATTGAGTCAGATAATGGGACTAATTTCTGAAAGAATCTCATAGACACTTGGGCCAGAGCACATGATATTGAGTGGATATATCACATTCCCTACCATGCACCACCCTCTGGGAAAATTGAGTAGTACAATGGGTTGCTGAAAACTACACTGAGAGCAATGGGTGGTGGAACTTTCAAACACTGGGATGTGCATTTAGCAAAAGCCACTTAGTCAGTAGTAGATGATCTGTCAGCCAGGCTGTCCCTGCTCAGTCAAACCTCCTGCGTACTGCAGATGGAGACAAAGTCCCTGTAGCATGCATAAAAAATATGCTGGGGAAGACAGTCTGGGTTATTGGTGACTCCAGTAAAGGTAAACCCACATGTGGGATTACTTTTGCCCAAGGACTTGGGTGCACTTCATGAGTAATGCAGAAGGATGGGCAAGTCTGATGTGTGCCTCAAGGGGATTTGATATTGGGTTAAAATAGCCAATGAATTGAACTGTATGATGTTAGCTTTCAAATAACCCTGTTATTGCATAGTATCATTGCTACTGTTGATACATATTGTACTAATGGCATCACAGTAATAAGAAAAAGATAAACTTTGATAGCATCAGGGCTGATTTCAGTAATCGGTGCCCAGCAACATCCTCAAGATTGACATTTTCAGCTCACAGACTGTGAGCATGAACTCTGCCAGATAGGTCAGCTATGAGCTCTAATTGTGACAGAGACTACATGGCATCCTCCTGCCGCATCCACGGTCACTCACTCTACCAATGGAGTCAGCTCAGGCTCATCCCTTCTGCCTTAAAATACTGTCATGACAAATGGAACCCAAAGTTATGGACTAAATGAACTCAATACACATTTTGGAAGGATTGTCCATAGACTAAGAGAATGATATCCGTGTATATATGTCTGAGACCAGGGATGGTCATTACTAGAATGTGTTGGGAACCTGATCATAACGTAAATGATAGGGAATAAGGGGTGGAGACTGTCCTGGTTTCAGCTGGGATAGAGTTAATTTTTTTTTGAGCTGGGAGGGGGCACAGCTAGAGCACTGGGCCTGGGTTGGCCAGTGAAGTATTTCTTATCATGTGACACCATGCTCAGTATATAAAGGAGAGGTGGACGGGAAGGAGGGGGGTTCTTTCTTGCTTCTGGGATTGTGATGGCACAGGGTCTTGGTTCTTTTGGGATTGCTGTCTGGGAGCAGGCTGGGTATCAGTCAGCGGATAGCGAGCAGTCTCATTGTGGATTACCCGTTTGTACTTTCTGTTTATTCCAATCACTAAACTGTTTTTTTATCTCAACCTACAAGTCTCTTTTTTGTCCCTCCAGTTTCTCCCATTCCCCAGGCTGGGGGAGGGTGACGAACCAGTTGTTTGGCTGCTCGCCAAGTTCTGACAGTGGTAGAAGAAAGAAGGATGTTTGGAAGTTAAAGGTGTTAGAAAAATATTAGGAGAAATTGTGATAATAATGCTGGATTAACTGAAAGACTGCTAGGGAATATATTTGGAAGTCATTCATAGTATTTGGGAGTTAATATAGATCAACAGAGTTTTTGAGGTTCTCATTGTTAGGTTTTCCTTCCAGGGAGAGTATCATTTCTAGATGAGGTGTCTTTCCTGCCACAGCTCTCTATCAAAAGAAGCTACTGTGGTTTTGTACCCAAACTTTTTGCTGGAAAGATGAAGCAGATACTATGATTGCAAAGTGCCTTGAGCTATTTTAGAAGATCTGTCCTTGCTTCCCCACAGGAGGTCCAAGCAGTGCCACTGTAGCCCTGAGGATTCTCATTGTCACTTCTCTTCAAATCTTGTTTCCCATGCTCTTAAAATCCAGTATTGTGGCAAATGCTTGTTAGTACTTGAAGGCTGATTAACATTATTCCTATAGACTATTACTGTCTCTTTAATTGTCCTGGATTTCATTATGTTCTTTATCATGTACTCACATTTACACATTTTACCCATCACTGTAATACCTTCAGCATGTGAAGTGGGCAGTGCTGCCTGCTGAGCAATCGCAACCCGTACTTGCACAGGACCAAAACTCAAGAATTAAGCATCAAGCCTGACTCCATTGAGTGTTGAGGTTTTGATTGCAAATGGTGTGATTGCAGTTGTGTAGAAGTGGTGGTGTGACTTCAGTGGTACTCAAAACTGAGAAAATTATTGTACAGCATGTCACTGAATTAGCTGATTCCTTGGATGTATTTTCCTTGCAGTATTTAATGGTCTATCAGGTTGTACATATTGTTTCTCCTTCCCTTCCTCCCTCAGCTTTTTTGCTAAAGAAGAGGCTAGATTTTGAGTCAGAGCCGAAAAACTGTACAATCTCCAATAAAGTAGCTTCTATAAGAGGTGTACAGCAGATACTGACATATTTTTGTCTCTTTAAGATCTTTTTCTTGCATTTGAAGCTGTGTGAAATCCATTAATTTGCCAGACCTTTCCAGATCTTTATAACTGGTACAGCAGTGAATTAGGGTGGTTCTAGAAGGTAATGTAGTCCTCATAGCCGTGTGCTGTGCGTGGGTTGTTCAGTCTGGTGCCGTGACCCAAAAGACTGCTGCTGCAATCGTTTCTGATGTGGAAGCCTGTTCAGTGAAACAGAGAAGGTACCTGCTGCACTGGTAATCTGCCTGTCAGTTGTTCTTCACTACTGCTGTGTTTTTTGTGTGTTGTGTTAGTAGTTGGAGGAGTTTGAAGGCACACCATAAAACCTGCCAGGGAACTGTCAACATTTGGTTTTAGTTTTTGTGTCTAAGTTTGGTAATAAATTACTGATGATGTTGTTGTGTTGTTGATGCGTATGTAACCCAGATTAGAAGTCACTGAGAGTGGTGGAATGGTAGGGCAGCTCCGGTGCAGAGTCTGTGACTTCAAGGAACCTACTAAGGTTTAGAATAGCAGTAACTTTTCTCTTTTCAATAAATACAAAACATGTAATTAAACAATGACTGCTTGATGCCTGCGGTTTGTTGTTAAAGGCAGTTCACAGTCTTTCATGTCTTTTGGGTAAATTCACTGAAGCTTGTGCAAGAGTTTAACTTCTATGTGTATTGTGTGAAAAGTGCTACAAATACCTGGAAATTAAAATACTTCTAGGTGTCCTTCTACTTGTTCTTTCTATGCAGAGCAACCAAAAAAAAAATTAAGGTGACATCACTGCATCAGTGTTGGGGATGTAAGGGTGTAAGTAATGAACTGATAATCCTCTCTAAATGTGGGAGATGACCCTTTTTGATTAAAGTAACACTTAGTTTATTTTGATAGTAGTTATTACCCTGCCCGCTTCTGTTTAAATTTTCACTAGCTGCTTGCTCTAGAATAGCTTTTAGAAATGCCCCATAGTGATAAACATGCTGGCATTTTCTGAGTGATTAATAGACTAGCAGAGTTCGACATTGTGGAACAGCAGCTGAGGCTATGCTTTTGAGCTACAACATCCAAATTCTCTGAGGTGGAGATTAGTGAAAGTGAAGGGTATTAGTGTTCTTTCTCAGTTTAGCTATATCTTCCCTAAATGGGATTTTCTTCCTAGGGATCCCAGGATTTCAAATCCTTGGGAATTTGAAAAAGTACAAGAGCAGGAAATAGAAAATATCTGAGAGTCTCAATGATTCTTTGATTTAGCAGGTCTCACTGATCTGCTTCTAGCATAACTAGCCAAGTCCCAAACAATGATTTTTTTACTTGCTTCAGGAATGTAGAAGAAACAGTATTTTTAATGAGAAAGCAAGCAGTCTAGAGGTATCTGATTTAAGTCTCTGTAGTTCTGCTGTGATCTTGTCAGTGCAACAGAAAACAAAGCTGTATTCAATTTTGTGGAGTTATATTTATTTAGAATAAACTGGAGGTCTGTAATATTCAATCTATGTGTTTGTTACTGTCAAAGACTTACTTAGGAACTGAACTGAGGTGGCATTGAGACATTGTGGACATCTCTGGAGGATATGCCCATATTCTATTTGGAAGCAATTTTGCTACTTAAGTTTCCACATTTTTTTTGTACTGTTTTCAAACAAAATCTGTTTAAGTATCTCTTTTTTTCTCACTGTAAGCTGTATACCATACTCTTTGTTATGCTTGCACTCTTTTAAATTCAGAATGACTCAGTTGCTTTTTCAACTCTTTGATGAGCTCAAAAGCAAAGACAACTTTTTAAAATTTTGTATACTTGCTTGTAGCAAGAAATACACCCAAAGAAATCTGTACGAGAAGAAACATGCTGAATAAGTGTACTGTTACTTAAATAGTGCTCTTATCTAAATCTTTCTTCAGGCAAAGTTTCTTTATTACTCTTCTGTCTCCTCTCCTCATGTTGAAGGAAGAATTTGCTTCCTTAGGTTTTGGGGTTTTTTTTCCTTTTGTTTTGTTAGGAGATCTATTGGGCAATATAGTAAAAACAAACAAACAAAACACATCACCACCAAAACTGCCCAAACCAAGAAATCAGTCAGTTTGAACTCTGGACAGCTATTTTAAGGCAATTTTGGTGCTAATAAGGTATTTTTTTATTATGAGCAACTAATAATTGTTCTCCTGTAATTTAAAGATTCATGAAGCTTGAGGGAATTAAAACAAAAAAAAAGTTGTTTTCTAGCAAGATCATATTTATGGGAATGTAGGTAGGGTGAAAAAAGTATTCTAAATCAATAGTAGTTTCTGCGTAAAAGACTGAGATATTTTATATTGCCTGCCTTTAATAATATGGATGCATTTCTTTAGATGATCTACAGAACCTCCCAAAAGCTTTTAATTATTGTTTTGTTTGTTTATGTCTAAGTTTCCACACAATTTATTCAGTGTTTTTGGCATTAGTAAGCATCATGAGAGTTTCTTGTGCAGGATTCATCAGTAATTTGTCTACAGCAACAGAATGTATAGCTCAGTACAAAAGCCAGTAATGAAATCCTGCATATGCTTTTGGGATGGAAGAGGCACCATTTAGCCTTGTTTCTTGGCTATATTTTTATCTGCTTGGAACGGTCAGGTGGATGGGAAAATGCCCTTTCAAGGAATTACTAGATCTGCATTTCTGTATTTGGGAAGTACTCTTGTGCAGTTACTCCTGTGCTTAATCTTTTGCTTTCTGTCGTAGTTTCTCCTTATTTGATGGTCTTATCAGAACCCAGAAAAGTTCAATACACTAGGCAGGTTGTGAGATTTAGAAGAAATCAGTCCTTGAGTAAAGCCAAGCAGAAGCATCATTTATTAAAGAAATGATTGCAAAGTAGCTAGATTCTGTATGCTGGGAAGGAGCTAAACTTCTGGGGGGTGTAATATTTGGACATTTTTATAGAATCTCTTATCTTAAAACTGCACTTGATAAGGTTACAACAGACAAGCAGAGTATCTTCCCTTGTATGACGTAACTGTTGCATACCTCCTCCACTGCCTCCGTATCAGCACCTGACAAGCAAAGGTGGGATGCCTTCTGATCCCTGTTACACTGGTGTAAAACTGTGTCAGCTCCAGGTGTTTTAAAATTTAAAGCCTTTTCAGTTTCTTGTATAATTCAAAGCAGCAGACTGTCTGGACTACTCACTTTCACAATACAGTTTATGTTTGGAGATGATTGAAAGTGAATTTGGGAAACCTGGCACAGGAGTGGCTAGCACAGCTTTTCTCAGGGAATGGGCACAATCCCCCCCCCCCCCCCCCCCCCCCCGAGACCAAATGGCCTTTTTATGACCTGCACATGTCCCATGCAGAACCCTTGTGTGGCTCTTGAATATCACTTCCACGTGGCTCTTCCCATGGGATTTTGGGGTGTGATTTGTAATCTTTGGCAGGTTTATTGTACAGCATCATGGAGAAGATGGGGAAGGGATGGGCAGGTCTTCTGGCCAGCATCAGGGCTACTCTGTAAGTGACAGGTGGATGCAAGGTTTTAAAAATGGATGTGAAAGCACTGCTATGGGGAAAAACTTCCATGAGAGGATTTGGGAGCTGGGTCTGATACAAAGTCATGACTGATTAAATAAAGAGAGTCTGGCATTGGGCATCTTTGTAATGCACTAAAGACAGCAACAGGACTGTGATTTCCCCCAGTGCTTTGGAGAAGAAAACCCTTAAGGAATTACAGAAGCACAAGGACACCTGGAATCTGATTTTCCTAAAATTCATGAGGATTTCATAAGTCTGCCTTTTTTTTACTGCTCTGTTGCTTTCTTGTCCCACTCCCTATATCCTTACTACACATCTCCCAAGAAAGCCAGGAAATTGGTTGAGAAGCAGAAGAGTGTGAGGATGATAATGTCAGGGTGAAGACCTACTGAACTGCTGGCCTGGTCATGCCCTCAGGTCAGTCTGCCAGCCACTGACAGACTTCTGCTCACCTTTCCCCTGCTGGGAGGATGAACTGGGATTGCCTGTGAAGCTCAAATGAAGTCCATTATCTTTGAGACTCATAAAATAAATATAAAATTGGCCAGCCGCTGAAAAGTTAAGGATAAGAAATTAAGAAATGTTTAATCACTTTAAAGTATTGTTTGTGGATTACCAACATAATAAGAGCCTACCTTCCAGGCTGTTTAATCATAGAGTGTTTTCTTTCAGCACGATGTTATGCTTAGGTTATAAATCTTCTAAACTTGTGTGGTTCTTCTGGTTTTTTCTTGGTAAACAGTAATTGAAAATCCGCAACATAATATATTAAATATTTAAGCTTTAATTATGTCTGTACATTTCTATTTGTGTGATATCAACTTGTATAAAAACATTATGCATACTTCAGATGTGATACTCCACAAAATGCTCACATATAGATAAAACAACATTCATCTGTTTTTTATTTTACAGAAGTTCTATTTTGGTTGTGGCTTTGATGAACTTTTGTGTTTGTTTAGGTTCTGTATGGGTCTTTAAAGAGTTGATGCTGTATGAAGTGTAGAATTTGGATTAATCTATCAAATAATAGAGTTTAAATGTTTGGCTTTTAAAAAAGAAAATTTCTTCTGCAATTCTGATAACACTATATATCAGACTATGACTACTACTTTTTCCTTTTTTACTTCCCTTTTTCTCACAGACACTTAAGTTATGATTAACTGAATAAACAATTACTGAAGGACATTATTAGAAATCTTATATGGCTTTTCTTAGTTTCAGCACTTGCAATTTTGCAGTTGTAGTGATCTTTCATAAAAAGTTCATGTAGGTAATAGTAATATTTTTACTTGCACAGTGTTTTACAAATGAATGAGCTCTTCAGGAGAGTATTTTCTGTTACTTTAGAAGAAATATAAAACTTTTGTGATAATCAGACTTCTGCTTTTTTAAAGTATTTTCTTTTGACATTTTTCAATAAAAATTTGAAGTAATTTTGAATCCTTGCCATCAGTAGTGGTTGTGCCACTACTGTTGTACAATGAAAAGTAGTGGGTTGTGGAGAGGAAAACTCATCAGTTAGAAAGAGATTTGCTAGACAGTGGGCTGATTTCACATATAACCTTTTCACTGCCATGAAACAGAATTTTAGCCATCAAAATTAATGTATTAGCATAGCTTAGTATAAAGGAGTAACATTTAGACTTCTTTTTTGTATTTTGTTTTCTATCTGGGATATTATCTGAATTGACAGACGAAAATACAGTGGACATTTTTTATTCTCATCGGTATGATGATAACTGGGTATATCTGTAGCCAGCATTTTCTTATAACAATGTGCCAGCATAAATTCTCCATAGTTATCCTTTGACTTCAATACCATGGTGTTTTCACTCAGTATGTCCGATTACTCCAGCAGACTATGACAGAACTCTGCCATATCAGGAAGTATGCAGTTGCTATGAAGGCTCTTTACTTTGGGGGGATGGCGGTGGTGGGGGTGGTTTTTTGGGGGGGTTTTGTTGTTGTTTTTATTAGGAGTATAATCCTGAACTTTACACTGAGTACTAAGCTTGTTTGGATCTCAGAAGATTTGAGTTTCTTGAATTTTCTAGTCTGTGCTTGGACCTTCTACTCAATTTCCCATTATTCTTTCCCAGTTGATAAATATTAATTCAGAAGTTAATCGTTATTAATTCCACTTAAAAAGGAGACATAAGAGCACCAAACAATAGCCACACTCCATCTTTGTAGGAACAGATAATGATCTGTCTTCAAAAGTTTACCACCCTGTGTTAGTGTTGCAATTCCTGTCTGATTTGAAGAATGACTTCCTAGTTTCTTTGGGGCCTCTCTCAGAGGATGCTGTTCAGTATTGTTCATGGAGGAGTTTGTACTTTGTTCTGTCTCAGAAGTCAGGAATGCCCCTTGGTGGTATCACACATTAGCACTCTTAACTACTGGCATTTTTACTGCTGGAGAACAGAACCAGGTATGTATGATATGGTGGGGTTTACTGGCTGAATCTGAACTGAGTCATTTTGTCCGTGTTTTCTTGCATCTTTCATGAGTGAAGAAAACTTGCTTCTTAGAATGGCAGAAGAAGGGATTTTTAGCCTGCTGCCAGTGATTATAAATTAGTGTTTATTCTGTGAAGTGCCTGTGTACTAAAGTAATGGGAGCTCTGTGTGTTGCTATAGTGAAAGAGCATTTCAGTCTGTAGGAGTTTTAAAACAGGATGCATCACATTCTGTTGCATTTAGCATTGGGCAAAACTACATGGGCCTTATGTTGGTACAACACAGTGCTTTCAGAGGTTGTGAACTGTGGAACAAGGTTAAGTAGCTTAAGGAGATGTATGTGTTCTTTGTCAATGCTGTATCAAGAGATTTACTTTGAAAAGCAGGTTAAAGATGTAAGAAAGAATCTAATCGTAGTAAGTTACTCTTTTTTTCCTTTTTAAAGAATTTTTTTTAATTGAATTGATTTTTATTTTTTCAGTGTATGATTTTTGTTAATCTATTGATTTCTACTTTTCTAATGCCACTTCCTGAGTGAGAATTTTTCAAAGGCTATGATTATTTTCATGACTGATTATTCTGGCAGTGTTGTGGTTTTGGTTTTTTTTCCTTCATAAGTGTGAAGTACAAAGGTATCCTTGTCCTACAAGTAGAGTCAACCTGTTTTGGGTGATTTTTTTTTTTCCAAGTTTTAAATTTAGTAATTTTCTTCTCTTTGCAGAACACTTCCTGATATGCTTCTGGTCTAGATTTATTTATTTGTTTCAGTGGCAGGAAGAAGAGGGTGGATGAATTCCACTTTGTGCTTCCTGCAAGATTAATTTTCATTTCGGCTGTAGACATATTAGGGAAACCACAGAGGGGAATCTGGTAACTCACTGTTGAAATGAAAACCTGCATCAAAGTGGACTTTGCAGGATTTTGTCAGTAGTACTCAACATATTCATTAGAGGTGAGAACTAGAGGCAGTCTAACAGACCCACCAGGGTGTTGGAGGACAGGAAAACAACCACTGTGCGTCTTCATAGGGGGAAGGGAGAGGAAGGTGCTCTTCAACAGGGACTAGAGCAAGATGCATGGTACTGCAGTGAGGGAGCACCTGGCCTCTGTGGGGATTGCAGCTAATGTAAGATGATGATGACAGTGTAAGTCGTGATGTACTGTTACTGAAAGGTGGTTGCTGCACTGAGAGAATAGGAATGTAGCCTTCGGAGAGGCACGAAGGATGATCAGTGAGGGGTCAGATGGTGTATCCCGTTTGGCGCACTGTGTTGGAGAGAGCTGGAGAGAGTTCAGAGGAGAGTACTGGAAGCCTGTAGGTGGGCACGCAAGACCGTGAAGAGTGAACCCCACTATTGAGTAGGCATTGCTTAGACTGAAGAAGAGAGGGTATGTACAGGGCACTGAAAATAGCTGCAGTAAAGAGGTGGCAGACAATCTGTGTTTGGTTTGTCAGGACTGGGTATAGCTAACCAGCTTCCACCAAAACAGTGAAGAGTCAGATGAGATCTTGATACTTTACCAACAGTAAGAATATTGAAACACTAAAATCTGACAAAGTAACCGTGGATGCTTGGAGGCTGTTGAAAGTGAGTAAATACACATATTGGAAATGTTGTCAGTGTCACTGATGCTGACTTCAGGGACAGGGACATTGACATAATTGTGTCAGATGATATCTCAAGATACGACTCAGTGATTGCAGAGGTTTCAGTATTGCTGTCACATAACTGTGTGGTTGGATTGTTTTTCTAGACATAGGGCTAAAAATCAATCCACTGGAGGGGGTTAAACATGCCTGCTCTTTTTTTTTTTTTTCCTTATCCCTGACTTGGTATTATAAAAAACGAGATAAATTTGCGCAAGCCTGCATTCTCCTTTTTTCTCCCAGCAGTACCTGTGCTGGTTAGTTCCAACCAAATTTGGAAGAAGAGTGGAGACCTCAAAAATAAAGCAAGCTATTAATTTTTAATTAATCTGATGATCAGATAATGGGAAAATGCATTCACTTTCTCCTCTGAGAAGATGACAAGCTGGACTTATTTATATATAAATTTGACAGCCATCAGTTGACTACACAGCTGTGTGTATTGGACTACCATTACTTGTGTAGCTCTGGACTCATTGTAGATTGTTCTGTTTCCTGTCTGATCATGATTTCTTCAGGTGTTAGAATTAACTTTATTACAGTAATAACACAAGGTGGTTTAAAAGACAAAGGAAAGCTATAGGGATTTGAGCTTCTTTTGAGTTGTCTGCACAACAGAATTGTTTTAATTTATGAAACAGTAATCCCAAGTGTTAATGGAAATAGTACCTCCATCACAATACTCGTATAATTTTATGACTACCTTTATCGCTCTTGATTTTTGTCCATTGTTTTTCCATTTGCACTGGTTAGATTTCACATGTAATTTGTAGTAGGCAAGGTAAGATCCATGTATGTGTTTCAGAGAATACCAGTGGCTTTGTCAACATGGTAACTGATGATTTCCAATACATAATTTAGACGCTGAGCTGAATTCTTACAACATATACCTAGGAGGCATCTGAAAAGCTGGTCTGTTTACAGTTCATGTTTTTAAGTGAGGGCTGTAAACCAAATGTAATGGCCGCTTGTTTACTAGTGTTTTAAACCTGTTTATTTGTATTCTGTATTGAATGCTATCTGTCTCCCATGTTGGTTAGAAATTGTAACACATCTGAACACCCTCTTTACATGGGTAATCTGTAGGTGAAGTGGAGGGAATCTCGCTTTCTTGCTCTTCAAGAAGACGTGAAATGCCAGAAAGTTCACATTGGTTGAGCTTTTCTGTCAAAATCTGAAGCCTCTACACTTCTCTGACATGGCTCTTGTGTGGTTGCTAGTCTGACAAGAAGCTTTTATTTATGGTGGAGCATAGATTAGGTTAGGACACATTTACTCTATGAGCTGTGATTATGGCTTATTTCCTGCCTGTTTCCCTGTTTCCTTTGAA
Source organism: Athene noctua (assembly GCF_965140245.1). NCBI lineage: Eukaryota > Metazoa > Chordata > Aves > Strigiformes > Strigidae > Athene > Athene noctua. The sequence continues at coordinate 58,378,455 of NC_134077.1, read as the reverse complement.
TGCAAGTTCTGTGATGCAATTTAAAAGGAGAGTAGATGTTTGCAAATTAATAATGTCGAAGCCACGACTGAAGCCTGGAGTAATCATTCCTGTAGGCTGATGTTAGTGTTGCTCATTTTTCCTGGGTGTTGTCTCTAAAACCAGCGCTGCGCTCTCTTTTTGCTTACTGAGTGATTCTACATTAGGGAAAATGTCCAAGGTAATTCCCAGAGGAAATTAAAAAATTTGAAGGAGATTGGTTAGGTGCAAAATACTGTCATATCTCTAAGTAACTGAGAATCGCAATATAATTTGTTTCATGTCACAAATAGAACAGTATGCCTGAGAGAACACAAATGGATATTGCTTATGCAGGAAGGGAAGTGAACTGCAGTATGTTGGGTACTATTTTGCAAATATAATCCACAAATCCATTCTGCTCACATTCTTATGCTATGCCTCTTTCTGTAGTATTACAGAGGGCCTCAGTATAAACAAATAGGTAATGTAATTAGTTTATATGAGCATTTCTGTATGTTGAATTTCAATCCAAATTGTACCTTGGCACATCCTGCTGTCTGGTGTGGTATAAAGTTACTAGAGCTTTCAGAGGGAATGGTTAATTCAGAGGGAACAGTTAAATTTATGAAAGTGTTTCAGATTGGAATCAAGCTTCTTTTACAGTACAAAAGCAAAACAAAAATATGTCTAATCAACACAAACTAAATGACTGCTAAAAATGAGCAACCAGGAATTATTCTGGTTCAAGTACAACTGTTTTCTATATCTTTTTTTAGTTTTGGGGTGGTTATTCCAGAAATCATGTTTTAATCTGGAAGGATTTGCATGACTGTTCTGTCATCTTTGAAAGGTCATGTGGATTGGGAAAGGCCTCCTTTAACTTGAGAAAGGCAAACATCGCACCTATCTCCAAAAGAAGATGTCAGTCATGGAAACTACAGTCTGATTAGCCTCACTTCTGTCCCTGCAAAAATGTTGGAATGAGCCCTTGGAACACATTTCTGGGCATGTGAGGGAGGAGGCAGTCATCAGGAGCAGTCAGCATGGATTGACCAAGGGTGGATTATGCCTGACCCACCTGATTGTTTTCTGTGATAAAATGGTTTGCAGACAATGAATGGGAGAGCAGTGAATATTACTTACCTTGACTCTTGCAAGGTTTTGACCCAGTCTCCTACAATGTTCTTGTATCTAACTGGAACATTACAGACTGGGAGGGAGGACAACCAGATGGGTAAAAAACTGTTTGGACAGTTGGGATTAGAGGTCATGGTTAATGGGTCATGTGCTGTCTAGAGGCCAGTTATCAAGAGGGGTATCAGAGAAATGTGTTCTGGGACCTCTTATGTTCGATGCCTCTATCAGTGACCCAGAGGAGAGGACAAAAGGCACTGTCATAAATTGTAGCAAATTACACCATTCTGGGAGGACCAGTTGATATGTTGAAAGGCAGGGCCACTGTTTGGAGGAACTGAACAATGGGACCTGATGAAATTTTAAAAGGACAAAGGCTGAGCCCAGCTCCAGGGGTGGCAGAGCAGACTGTGAACTACCCTCTCCCAGTGTGGTTTTGACCTTGGCTGGCTGCCAGCTGCCCACCCGGCTGCTTTTGCATTCCCCCTCCTCGACAGGATGGGGGGAGAAAATAAGATGAAAAGTCATGGGTTGAGACAAAGAACAGGAAAATCACTGACCAATTACTCTCATGGGCAAAACGGACTTGTCTTGGGGAAAATTAAAGTTACTAGCATTTTAAAATAGAGTAGGATGGTGAGAAATGAAGACAAAACTAAACCACTTTTTCTCTACCCCTTTCTTCCCAGGCTCAACTTCATTCGTGACTGTTCTACCTTCTCCCCACCCTGCGCAATGCAGGGGGATGGGCAATGTGGGGATTGCAATCAGTTCATAACATCTCCTCTGTGCTGCTCTTTCCTCCTCACACTGTTCCTCTGCTCTAGCATGGGGTCCCTCCCATGGGATACAGTCCTTTATGATGAGTTGCTCTGTTACATGGCAAGAGGCAGCCCCTGGTCTCTTCTCACAGAGCCCAGCCCTGCAGCCCCCCTGCTGCCAAAACCATGCCAGTAAACCCAATACTGCCAGTCATGGCCACTTCCAGCCAGGTCTAAAACTCATGAAAACAACCTGTTGTGCATCAAAACCTCAGCCAGTCAGGGAAGCACATGGCATTGCTGTGCAGACTTAAGAGTGGCTTTTGGAAGGGAGGAGAAACAGAGGAGGCATGTGGCTGGAGGTGCACTGTTGAGAGGAGATGGCCCACACTGGACCAGCAACACTCCCAAGGGACAGCAGCTCCCAAGCAACACAGGCTGGGGTGGGTTGCCCCAAGAGATCACAGGTCTTGCAGGACCCAAACCAAGGCAGGGACACACCTGACAGACTGCAGCACATGGAGGAACTCAAGCTGGAGTGAAGGAAGCAAATTTAGAAGCAAGCAGCAGTGGAGGAAGACAAGTAGGAAGCAAGAAGCAGCTGAAACAAACCATACAACACTGATTCCAATGTCCTGCATTGCCTGCTGCTTGACTGTAGGAATTGGGAGGGACAAGTGTAAGATGTAGTGAAAACAAGAGAAGTTGATACTGGGAAGGAGAGGAAAAGGTGTTGGACTGAAGTCAAGCCTGGAGAAGGGAGAGGAAAAGTGTTTCCCTAAGTGTTTAATTGTTTATGTTTTTTTTCTCAATACCCAAATCAGTAATCAGAAGTTTGTGTTAACTGACAATAGGTAAAATGAAGTAAAATTCCCCGAGTCAAGATTTTTTTGCCTGTGTCAGTGCCGCAGTTGCTGTGTGACACAACTGCTGAAAAGCCAACTTGTGATACACCTTTTATTACTGTAGAACTAAGTTGCGTGTTGTGAAAATGATCATCACCTAAATATGGTCAGTTAAGTGTAAGCTGTATACAACTACACTGCATTACTGTAGCATTTTTGCAAAAATCTAACAAAACTACACTGATTTTAAAAAGCCTATGTGAATAGCTGTACAATGTTAGTAGAGTCCATTATCCATGTGTCCTGTTTATAGCCATGAATGCTTAGGAAAAAGTATAAAACCAGAGAGAGTGTGTTGTGATGCTTTCTCAGCCTCACAGCATTTCAAGAACTTCCTCATCCAAAAGCACAGATTTATCTTTTCAAAACAAGGAGAGAGGGAAATTTATGTAGAAATACTATGTTACAGCAATTTAGTGTGTTTCACCAGTTTCTGATGTCTCAGATGATCCCTTACATAAAATTTCTGTGTTTTAAGAACAGCTAGTGTTGAAGGTTTTTTGTTGCTTCCACTAGAACTCCCATTCGAAACTTGAAGCAGAATCAACTTACTTCCTCTCTAGATTTTATTTATGCCTATTTGTCCCTTTAGCAACATCATCCTTCAGTTTACAAAGGTTGGGCTTTTTTATGTCCAACTTTTTTAGGCTTTTGTTTTGTTAAGATCAAGTTTGGCTGTCCTAGACTCTTGTGTAAGGAACTAGAACACTTGTCCTAATTCTATCCTTGTGCATTGCCTCTGTGCCTGTTTGTTGTTTCTGACTGTTAGATTCCAGCTGAGGTCTGAATGAGGTCTTGTCGTCTGGTTTTGAGTTTGTTTGGTTTGCTACTTGAATTCTGATCTTGTTTCCTGGGAACTCCAAACAGAAGCAGTCCTAGGCTATGCAGACCAAGAGAGCCCTCTGTGTTGAATATATGTAACTATTTTCTCTTGGCCCATGAAGATGTGTTTACAGTATTTAAAACTGATGCCTAGTTCTCAAACAGTAAATCTTAAGATGCACTAGTTTAGAGGGCATTAGAAGTGTTTTAAAGTATGCAAAACCCAAGCAGTCTAAATGATTAAATCAATGCAGTTTAATTAAACTGTATCTTTACCTTGATTATCCTGGCCTTATAGGTCCTTACAGGTTTTCACATTTCATTAATCTTTTTGCAAATTCTGCACTCCTCTTTGTGACTAATAACCTTTATCTGAAATTTAAACTTTGATCCTTTGGGGGCTTTTGTTCAATGCTGAACTTGTACATAAAATATAGAATGGAATGGCAAAACACACTTGCATTCAGAAAAACAGTCTTCAGTGTATTTCTGAAGTTAGAGCCAAGGAGGAGAAAGAAAGAAACTGACATCGTTTTTTGCAATGTTACATTTAAGCTGCCTCACATTAAAAGTATTTCAGACTAAACCCCTGGTGTTAAAGTACCTTTTCAGTCTTCCCAGGACACTGCTGAAAAGTATGTTGTGAAGACATACTTAAAATTAGATGAAAGAAATCAGATTTTTTTTTTTTCGCCCAATATGTTTGTATTTGCCTTGTGTAGAGCTAGATGCTGTGCAGTGTAAGGTTCGTACCTTGTTGGACTCTTGAATCAAACAGAGGACTACAGGAACAGATGCTTCCATGCATGCATGGAGATGTGCTTGTTGATAGCATGGACTGTGGGGTCCACTTGCATGACTGATGTCATTGGGGCTGGAGTTTGCAGACCAAGGTTATTTTGTGGCTCAGCTTCATTTGAGAAATGTGAAATGGATAGACTTGGCCTTGTAAGTTTTTTGGTAAAGCATGCTTGTCTGTACGCTGCAGTCATTCAGCCTGCTAGTGCACCTGCAACTTTTGATCCTAAATAGTTAAAATACAAATGGTTTTCCATATCTCCGCATGCATTCAGTTCTGGGGCTGTCTGCTGAGAAAGCAAATGTGTGGGTGACAACCTGTTGTTTGTACCTTAAAAAGTCATATGCCATCACTGAGGACAATGCACAAGTTTTCCTTGTGAAACAGCAGTCTGGGTTTCAGGAAGCCAACTGGTATGCTGCCCGTAATGGTTCCACCAAGATCCAATCCCTTGGGATTATGTAGTTAACTGAGAAGTTGGGACCAATATCTCAGACTGCTGTTTGGAAGGAAAGTTCTAATCCTTTTTTTCCAGGAACTAACTCTTAAGCTTGTCTTACTTTTTTTCTGATAACTTTTTTTTTGGTTCTCTTCCCCATCCCACTAAGAGGAGAGGAGGAGTGAGGGAGCAGCTGTGTGGTACTTAGCTGCTGGCTGGTGTTAAACCACAACAACGATCTTATAAGGATACATAATTTCAAGTGCTGTCCAGTTTGATTTAAAGGAAATAAAATTATCCTATTCCTAACCTTCTGCATTTCTGTCAGGGTGCACAGAGAATTTGGTGATACATTCTACAGTATAATTCACGGTCCCTATTTATAGATATTTAAATCTCAGTCAGCTGCAGTACAGCTGATTTAACTTGCAGTGAAAAATTCACATCACATATAATTAATGTGCTTGATATGTGTTTAATTGCCACTGTTGCATGCACTTATGCAAGAAGTACACATTTCTCATAAATTCTCAGAGATTATTATCTTCGGGAAGTTTGTTTCAGAATGACATCGTTTCTGTCTGTGTGTTACACAATAAACTGAGTGTTTAAGTAGGCTGGCCTTGTTTTAACCTTTATTTTTATTCCTGCACCAAAAATAAAATAGATGAAGGAAATAGGGTGTAACTGTTCCCTCTGTTTATAGAAGTTGTAAAAAAAATTGTTCCTCTTCCTGACTGTTTCATGTTGCCAGTGCTGTCTCATTATAGAAAGCCTCACTGATGCAAATTGTCCTTTTCACTTTCAGAATTCACAACAAATGAGCACTGATTAATTTTCACTGAAGTCTAGTATGCTGATAAATTTTTGTGTCATGCTATTTGTGTATTACAGTTAGGGAAACTAAAGGAGAGATTTTATGTGACTTGCCCATTCTCAGGAAGGGATTAGACAGAAGTCAAGAATTTCTGACTGCTAGCTATGTTCTTGGAGCATCCCTTTCTGTCTCAGTACAAATATAAGCAAAATACTACAAACCTGAAGCAGTGGCACAGGGTTTATCATAGAAATTTCTTAAGCATTGCAGCTACCTATTTCTTTGGTAGTCTTAATGGAGAAAACTGGACTCTTATAATGTTTCTTCAAAAACACTTTTTTAGTGATGATTGGTAGAACTACTCCATATTTGTTAATGCTATTTTTATTTAATAATTTTTTAACCCATAATAAGTCAAACTGATTTTGATTTAGCTTGGTGGGAGTACAGTGTGTGGGTTGCATACTGTGTTTATAGAGCAGGTACAGCCTTGTCTAGACTTGGTTCAGTACAACACTGTTAGAGGAAATTGGATCATGCTGGATGCAAGCAGCCTGTGGGAGGTGAGGCTGCTGCTGCTCCGTGGCCCCACATCCATCCAATAGCAAAGCTGAGTCTGTGTTCCCAGTGGACACGTGCATGCTGCACATGTAAACACCACACATATACATATACACACAGCCGGATCAGATGGACACACACAGCACTCACACAAGCACAGACAGCACCGGGGACCTCATCCTTCTCTCTCTCTCGCAGCAAAGGACTTACTCCTCCGTCTTCTTTACTGCTCCATGTTTCTACACCTGTTCCTCACCAAATCACCTAAATCCATCCCTTTTCCTGTCATCAGTTCCTCTACTAAACGTCCTGTAATGAGTCCTGTGCAAGCACCTAATGCTCTTCCCCTGCATCCTATAATGTGTCCAACACCCCTGGACAGCAGCCCCACTTAATCCGAAAGGTGATCCAGAGGCCTGCTCCTCATGACTTATCTTCATGGGTTTCACACCTGGAGACAGGGGCTGAGGCTCTCCCAGGTCAGCTCTAGGAGGGGCCCAGACAGGGTGTTCCTTCCTTAGGAGTCTGTAGTTTGGGTTCTCGTCTGCAGTTGTGTGCCCCTGTGCTCCTCTGGGCTTGTGGATGTGGGTCTTTGATGGGCTGATGGCTCCTGGAATGGCACTGGGGACAGCTGGCACAGGGTATTATTTGGGCTTCAACCCTGCTGTTGCTTTGCTGTGCTGCTTCGCGGTTGAGATTTTTATCACATAACATCACTAATACATCCTAAAAGAAGTTCAGAAATAATTGCTATGTAGATACATTTCTGTAACTGCCAATCTGTTACTGCTATTCTGTTACTGTTTTGAAGAATCCCTTTAGAATGGAGAGTTGAGATTTAGCTGATGTGAACTATTAAGATGTTTATTGATGAACACTCTAAGTAGGTAGAACAGCAAAATAATCTATGCAAAATAATCTGTATTCTATGCAAATATACCAATTTACAATTTTATAATGATTCTGAGGAATCATGCGATTACTACTAAATTATAGTTTTCTAAGTACTGCGGTGTAAATCTGTTTCCTGCCTCCACCCCACCCTCCCTTGCACTGATCAAATCTTAAGAACAGGAAACTGATGGAGAGTCCAGCATGTCATCCAAGGGGATTTTCTCCAGCCTCCTCATGAGCTGGAATCCTCCTGTCAGCATTACTATCACCTGTTGGTGTCCACACATTGCAAGACCCATCTTCCTTTTTTCTCCACTCAATTTGGCATTTTGTTTTCTATGTGGTATTTTATTCTCCATATTTTTTTGAGTTTCATCCCAGCTTTTCATTAGCTTTCAGGAGCCCTGCACCTCCCTGTCTTTGCCAAAATGTTTCCCAAGTATACAGCCCTCTTATAATTACTTTTTTGACATTGATCCCAGTTTTGCTACATCCATATCCCTATTTCATGTTGTTATACAGGCAAAGTAAGCCTTATGTAGTGTTATGAACAGGACTGACTCGGTGTGAGTGAGTGGCTTGGCAGCCCCAAATTCACCTGTTATTACCAGTTTGGACTGTTCGGATTTGGCTTACATTTTTCAGTTACTACGTATAGTTATTCTGTTTTAGCCATAGAGCTCTACCTAGATCCGCTTCATCATGATCAGCTTCTTACTGTATGTGCTAGAGCACATGCCAGAGGAGCAGGGTAGCATGTTTTTCACACTTCTGCTGTGGGCTTCCATGGTTTCCTACTAGGGCCTTAGCTATTGCAAGGCCTTGTGCTCCAGTTTGGCTTCTTACTCACAATTTTCTTTACATACAATCCATTTCTTAACTGTTTCTGTTTAATTTACTTGGAAATAAATTAGAACCTTGGTGAAAGATGTAAAGCTCAATCTCTTGATTTTCTTGTCTTAAAACTGTAAATGTTTTTAATAAGCAAGAAAATCTTACTGCTCTGAAATCTGTGTATCACTAATGTGAAAGTATAGGGCCAGAAGGTTTTTTCAGACATGAAGCTAATTTATTCCTCTCTATATAGGTATGATGAATCACTTAAATCATGCTTGATTAAATATTTTTCTAATCTCTTCTTAGGTCTCCACATAAGGAGATGAGAGATTTCACAGCATCCAAAAGTAAGCACTTTTAAAAAAACTTCACTATCCTTTAAAGTTACAATTGTATGTTTTGGGGTTTGCTCTTTTTGGTTTGGGTTGGCTTTTTTTTTTCCCCCCTAAAATCTGATCTCATTAAGTTGCTTTTTTAGGCTGGTTATTTTCTCTCCCAGGGGAATGGACAAACCCATTTCCTTCAGTTTTTTTCACAGAGGCCTTGTATTCTAAGCATCTTGTAATTATTTGTCCTTCTCTGGTGCCTCTCCCAAGTCCATTGTCCTCACCCTGTCACACTCAGAATCCTGCTGTTTGTACAATGCTAAACTTCATTGTTTTGTGCTTGTGACATCTCGATTTTCAGCACTAATTCCTCCATATTGAATCAGAATAAAATGTCTTTTCCTGGTAGCCTTCTCAAATTTCTTAAGCAGCAAAGATCCTTCCATACTTCTAGTAACTGTGTTGCATTGCTTTCTCACCCAGTGCCTGAATGAATGAATTCTTGTATTTTACCCTGTCATAGGCTGTCTTTTGAGTAGTTGAGATAACTAGTTAAGAAAAAATGTCTGTATTTGCTTCGAAATTTGAGAATGTTTCACCTGTAATATTGCCTTTGTTGTTTTCTTCCCTGCCTTTCATCTTAACTTCAGTCCACTCTTTTATATTTTCTTGAATTGCAGAATAAATGCACTGTTCCTGAAGTACAGTATAGAATCTTATTATTCTTTTCTTCTTGCCATGGTTGTCCTTCATGAACAAGCTGTCACCTGCTGTCTTACTAATCTAGCTGGTTATAGTGTCCCACAGAGTTTAATGGTGCTGTGTAGGACATACTGCAGCACTTCTCAGACGATTTAGTATTTTGGGCATTTGTGTCGACATCATTGGTGTTTAGGGAACTGTCTTTTGACATTCTGTCTTTATTTCTTCCATAATCTGGTTGCAATTTCCAACTTCTTCCTAGTGTCTAGTTCTAAGACAATGTTACTGTTGTCTTAACCTGTAAGGGCTTTTCCTGTTAGTTCCCTCAAAACCTAGTTTATAGTATTTTGCTGTTGCTGAGTTAGTATTCTGAACAGCTTCTCCATCTTTGAAGTTCTGGGCCATCCTTCATTTGCCAAACAGGCTTTCTCAGTTGAGAAAATTTAAAAACTTTGCTGATGCTGTTTGTGCAGCCATGTATTCATTTCCAATTATGCATCTGCCCCTGCTTGGGTCTTTACACCTGACTGGGGCATGGAAGAGGGATCCACCTGTGTCTCTGACTACTTCAGCAGTCTCCTAGAAACTAAATATTTCTGATTTGTTACTGCCATATCTGGCAATGTCATTAGTACCAGGTGACTAGGTAGCATAGGGCAGGAAGGTCCCCAAAGGGGACAGTAGAAAGCTAGTTAAACTGTTTGACACAAATAGTCTTTCAATATTGCAGAACAGAATGCTGCAGGTTGGTTTGGAAGCCTGTACTCTCTTAACGTCATGCAGTATTTAAGCTTCCTATATTGCTTCTGAAACTGAGCCTTAGGCAGTAGTATTCAGGTGAGTACTTCTGAGTATGTCTGTGGTTTTCAGCCCTATTTCTGAGCATGAGCGCAGAGGAAGTACTGTTCTCAGTCTGCACTCTGTAGATTAATTGGGTAGTCTGTGCAGTTTCTTTTTTTGTCCACACACTTGAGTTGCAGAGACCTGAAACACATTTCTGCAATGAGATATTTGCAGACAGAACCATATGTAGCAATCTGTCAATCTATTTGGTGCAAGAGTTACTAGTGTGTTACTCTGAGCTGTCCTAGAAACAATATTTTACCAACTGAAACTTTTTGGAAGTGCTGTTTGTTGTTTGTTTTTCTTCTTGCTGAAATAATGTGTAGTCACAGAATAATTACCTCTTGTTGTTTAAAGAAATACAGAAACATAGAACTGCTTAGGAATGCATTTGAAGGAGAAGCTCGTTTCCTCTTGCAAACTGAGTAACTTTTATTTCTGAAAATTTAGTATGCTGACTTAACTCCAGTGCACCAGATGCCACATATTGGAATAAGGAGAAGCATGTGGGTTTTAGTCAAGGAGATTGTTAGCTCCAGTTGCATGAATATATCAATGATTTTCAAGTTGCACCAGTGACTCTTTACACAGTTAATGAAAAGGCACTCAAAACATAACAACATAACAATTTACATGAAAAAAGTTCTTAATAAACATGTTGGTCTTCACGAACTGCAAATTGGTTTGTAAAAAATATTGTTACAACAGAAGTCAGATATAATACGTTATGTTGTTTGAGACATTGTTGAATAATTCATCAGTTGGACATCAGCTTGGCATTTTGTATAATCTGATGTTCCTTACAAGAAATACTGAAGTTAGGATTTTGGACTTCTGTGGAATTCTGTGCCTTGCTCCAGAGGATGTCAAGAAACTTTTACTCACTAGAGTCAGTATGTTAACTCTAGCTTGAGTGTAAATTGTTAGTTTTATCAGGATTAACTTCCTGGGACAAAAATAACATCTTTGGTATTCTCAGTAATGCAGTCTATTTTTAGTAAGTCCTACCAGTATGAAACTAGTAAGTGACTGTACTGCTGATGATGTCTGTTTTTAGCACAGTGTATGATGCCTGCAGTTCAGCAGTTCACTTAACTGATACAAAATACTGCAATTCTCATAAAAGGGAAGGATAAATCTGGGCCTAAAATTTTTATTTAATTTTGAATTCTGGAAGTACTTTCTATTAGGGTAACATTTATGTTGCTGTCCAAGGCAGTTGAAGGTCACCAGTACCATAGAGCAGCCCCAGAAGATTTTGAGAGTACTGAAGATCATGGTATTTGTGTTTTGCTGCATCTGAAATTCTAGAGAAACTTTCTGTTAAAAAAACATAGAGCAATTCTGCATGGAAGTATTCCCATCTATGATAAAACGGCCTGGAGGAGAGAATGGTCATGAAACATGCAGGAACCACGGCAGTTTGTGGCTGCACAGTTATGCCACTTTTGAATATATTATAGTAAGAAAGCACAATGGCTTTCCCTTTTTCATAGTCCTATATTGGATAGAAGGGTTTCACACTTTGTGTTTGAGAGTCTCGTGACAGAAACTATCTTTAGAGCTGAAAGTATACAAAAGTGTAAGCAAACTGTACTCCATTTAGATTTTAAGACAAGACTTAGCCCTCAGAAAACCAGACAAGAGTGTAGGTAAGGATTTTGAGGATTTAAATCACAGATGTTGCTGTTGTATAATAAGCTAGGAGGGGTGGTTTCAGGGGGGTTTTAAAATTTATTTCTGTAGTGCAGTCTGTAAAATTGGCTTTTCAGTGCCAAGATAGTATTGAAAAAAAAACAGCACGCCTCTCAAATCTCAATTCTGATTATATTTTTGTATCATTTTTACAAATACCACCTGTGTTTACTAGTACTGAAAGAACTTAGAAGGAAAAATATCTTTTGAGTATTTCTGCACTCTATCACCCTTTCCTGTAATTTTAAATTGTGTACCTGTTAGCAGTCTCTAATCCAAATCTATGTTTGCTTCTGCATTGAACAAAGAGTTGTGAAGGCATGGTTTGAGAACACTTCAGAGGGGACCCTGGTTACCTACTCATGTGTTATTCTCCTCATACCTGTATTGAATTAAGAGAATTGAATATATGTTAATACTTTTTTTTTTAATAATTCTTTTCTTTCAATGAGTATGTGGTGGGTTGACATTGTCTGGCTGCCAGCTCCACCCCCAGCCTCACTCCCCCTCCTCAGCAGGGCAGTGGGGAGAAAATAGCACGGAGAAGCCTGTAAGTTGAGGTAAAGAGATCAGTTGCCAGTTGCCATTACGGGCAAAACAGACTTGGAGAAAATTAGTTTATTGCCAAATAAAATAGAAGCACACGGTGAGAAACAAAGACAAAAACTAAAAACACTTTCCCTGCCCTCCCCCCATGCTTCTTCCTAGGCTCAGCTTCACTCCTTCGTTTCTTTGGTACCTCCTCCCCGCACTGTGCGGTGCAGGGCCATAAGGAATGTGGGTTTGGGCAGGCCGTAACAGCTCCTCTGCTGCTCCTCCCTTCTCACGGTTTTCTGCCCCAGCATGGGTCCATCCCATGGGCTGCAGCCCTTCACAAACTCTTCCAGCTCCAGTGTGGGTCCCTCCCTTGGGGTATAGTCCTTCAGGAACAGACTGCGCCAGCGTGGGTCTCCCACAGGCCGCAGCTCCTGCTAGAAAACCTGCTCCTGCGTGGGCTCCTCTCCGCGGGCTGCAGGGGAATCTCTGCCCCGGCGCCCGGAGCACCTCCCCGCTCCTTCTCCGCTGACCTCGGTGTGTGCAAGGCCGCCCCTCGGCCCTCTGTGCCGTGCAGTTCGTACCCTGCCCTAAGCAGGCTTTCCCAGAGGCGCTGCCCTCTCTCCGCCCGCGGGGCCCAGCCCTGCCCGCGGTGGGTGCGTCGGAGCCGGCCGCACCCGGCCGCGCCGCGCAGGTGCCCGCAGCCCGCGCAGCAGGCAGGCAGCCCGGGCAGCGCCAGCTGCGGTGCTCACGGGGGGAAAAGTGAGGTGGTCTCTTCTCAAATTGTGACACAGATTTGCAAGTGTTTGTATCGGTAAACTGAGAGGCTAGAATTAGTTATGGCAGCGCGTAGCTGACGAGTTGTGGGTAGCCTCGGGTTCGCTTCAGGGACAGGTGGGTGGTTTTGGGGTTTGCCAGGAGAAAGCAGTGCAGCTGCCTGGGACTCAGGATGGGGGCTTTTTGTGCTGTGACAGGAGAAATACAGGTCTTGGGACAAAAAGGATAGAAAGTGTGATTTATTGAAAAAAAATATGCAACAAAACTCCCACCTTTGTAGGAAATCTGGGGAAGCTAATGTACTTGCAGATGGTCCTTCGATACCATCATCTTAGCACTTAGGTTTGTGTTTGGCGGTGCCCCTACACCCGTCAGTGCTGCAGGTGTCAGTCCACACATGGACTTCTCCTGTCCCCAATGCCCAGCTGAGCTGTCACAGAAGAGACCCATCTTTCCCCACATGTGTACACACACAGGAAGAATTGCCTGGTAATTATTTTTTTCAGGGAGGGGGGAACAGAAATAGTTTGTTTCCACATTTCTTTAATACCGCTGTTACCAAGAGTTCAGATTCCTCTGGGCAAAACAGTCGGCAAAGGCTTAGAGCCACAGCTGCATTTTCTAAAATGCAGGAACAAGTATGAGATGAGGAAAAACCCGGTGGTGATGCTGAAGAGCCTGATACCAGCAAATCTGACCCCTCTGGGACCTACAGGGAACATGTGGGCAGGGGATTTGGGTGCGCTTGACACGGCTGAGAGCCAAAGCAGCTGTCATATTGTCACTGCTCAGCAGCCTTTGACTGCTTGTTTTGTAATGACTCAAATGCTGTTGTTCCCTGTGTGGTCCCAAACAGTGCTTTCTTGCTTATTTTCCTTTAATGTTTTTCAGTGGTTTTGTTCTTCACAGTAGGTATGGATTATTGATCTTGAGCTTGTTGATTCTCCGGCTGACTTTGCTTTGTTATGCCTTGATTTGGACTAGTGGGTTTGCTGATTACTTTTTTTTCATTTTTTGTAATATTCAGGTTTCCTGGATGAGCCCTTTAAAATGTTTGTCTGCATGCTGTTGCTCCTATAAGCTGAAAATTAATTCTGTATTTCGGCTTCTCAGCATGTTTGATTACCTGAATTATATTGTTATTGTCATTCCTAAACCTTTTGGATTTAAATATTACAGTACCACAAATTAATTGGGGTTTTTCTGAACTTTCAGGAAGGAAAGGGATTTTCTCTGTTCTTTTTTATAATATAGCAGGTTTTTCTGTCACTACAGTGATTTCTTTCTGTTAGGTTTGTGCAGTTAGGTTAGGTTTATCTATTTTGTGTTTTCTCTCAACTTTGCTAGAGCAGGTATTTGCATAAGATGTTTCTTGCTTTGCACATGCAACACAATGCTCATGTTCTGATGTGCTTGGACTCATATTCAGAGTTGGGAATCTTGCTTTGCTACTGTTACTTAGGTCCATTTCCATACTTGATAAAAGAATTGAGGTCATAGCTTATGTGTACAGTTTTCTATTGCTCACCTTTTTCTAGCTTTCAGTGTTTCCATTTATGGTTACACACTATCCCCTTGAGAAAATCATCGGCCTAATATGTGCTAATTTGCATTCTCAATGACTTTGTACATCAGTATAACTGATGCAGAATGTTTACTGCTTGCTTCCAGACTGTCTGATTTAAATACTTGGTATTTGTTTTTATATACTCTGGCATCACACCAAGGTGTGCAAAAACCTACTGCCAGACTCTCCAGTCCAGTTTGAGCTACGCAAGGAAAAACTATTTTCACCCTTTGCGTTTTTTTGTAACCTGCTTTTAAGTGAAAGGTTTTGAATGCTTGCCTCTGCCTTAGGGCTTTGTGGGTGTGTGTTTGCTTCTGTAGTATTTCTCATGTTTGTGGCTGTGAGTAGCTTAAAATTAAATATGCTGGGTTTGCAAAGACATGCTCAGAGAGGACATCATGAGATTCATTTTCATGTGAATGTCAGAGGTTTTGTGATGTTGGGAGTTCATTCCTCTGTTGCATGTTTGCTCCATGAAATCCCTAGTTAGAAGGTTTGCAGGAAAATCTAATTGGTTTGTTCCATGTCAGTGGAACTGCTTTTGGGGAGTCAGGACATGACATAATTTGATCCATTCCCATTCTCTGATCTGTAGTTTCCTGCAACTTTTCCTGTATGTGTTGGAATGCCTGTCTCATTGGATTAAAATAACTTTCTAATGTCAAAAGGTTTGACCAGTACCTTCCAAATGCCTGTTACACACTTGTTGTCTCTTGATTTGTACATTTACCTTCCAGCCTGATCTGAGGTTTGCACATACATGCTTTGATTAATGTGGATTGGACCTGTTGCTTATCTCCACTTTGGAGCTGGTAATCCCTTGAGTGTGTGAAGTGGTTAGTATATAGATATTTGAACCAAATTTGATACTGAGCTTTACAATAGCTGAATGTTAGTAAGTGAAATAGTAAGCAATTTAGTTTTATATGGAACACCTTATTTTCTTTGTTACTGGAGATAATTCTGAAAATATCACTGAGAAGCGAATAGGTCACATAAGTTACAGAATTTAGGTTTTGTTTTGATAAATATAATTCTACAAACAAATTACATTACAAATGTCTGTATTTGCAAGAGTCATTCCTACATATTACCAGAAATCATAGGCAAATCATACATTGCTCCATTGTTCCTGAAAGAGGTTTACACATTTAACAATCTCTCTCGTGATGCAGCTAGCTATAAAAATACGTTTGCGGAGGATGCAGGCTTGAAAAAAAGGGCTTTTGCCTGGGATAGAGTAACAGAAGCTACATTTTCAGCACTGAGCTTAGTTTCAGCTCATTTTTTGTAGAATCATAGAACGGTTTGGGTTGGAAGGGACGTTTAAAGATCATCTAGTGCAATCTCCCATGTTGTCACAAGGATCGTATAATCTGGGGACTTGACCTGTGGACAGTGTTGCCTTGTTCATATTGCCAGATGATACACTACTGTAATCTTAGTTGACAAAAAGTGAGATGTGCTTGTATTAAAGCAGCTATCTGTGTGCATTTCTTAGCACAAAACACACAGAAGAGTAAAAGGATTCAAACACCGCTTTAAAAAAGTTAGTATTATTAAAAAAGACATGCATCTTTGTCAAATCTTAAGTAATATTGAAAGACATCACTTTTATTAGCCCTAGTTTGCTTCTTGGACAACTCTTTTCTACTTTTCTTTGCCTTTCCTGAGGTTTTCTTTTGTTTTTAAATGTTTGGTCTTTTGGCAAAGCTACTTGGGATAACTTGTGTGGCAAAGTATTCTACTTTTAAGCATTCATCTAGTGGTGGATGTTTTTCTTTTGGAAAGGTGCAGCCTATTTTTTTATATCCTGTTAGATTATTTTGGTAGGATTTGAAATGAAGTATCTGACTCTGTCTTCCACAGTAAGAATAAGAGACGCAAAAGATAAAACTCACAGGAAAATATTTTTGACCATGAAATGTTTTTCAAAGTCCATTGATGTCCATCGGTGATTGTTAAGCCAGCATAACAAAGAGGCGAAAGACGAAAGAGTTTTGAGAAGCAATTTTGAGTGTCATGGTTTTCATCTCATGGCAAAACATCATAAATGGTTTCAAGTTCTGCACAACGAGCCATGCTCCTTCATTTTGCATAAAGGGGTGTGGGGATGTGTGAGAGAGTGACAGAGCAATTGGTGCTGTTGGTTCAGGGGTGAATTTTTTCTGTTGGACGTTACGGCATTTCCTTCCTGTGGGACATTGCTGTAGTTTTCTTCCAGTGGTTCAGAGGTAAATTTACTTACAGAAGTGCAGTGTTGAGAGGTGTTAGATCAGACCCTTCTGGCAAATTACAATGCTTTATTAAGGCTTGTAGGTGGGGTTTTTTTGAGAATTACTTCAAGGCTACTCTGAAGGCCATAATTTTGTGCTTGTACAAGTGGAAGAGTCATTAGACTGTGCTGCAGCCTCATCTTGCCGGCACCATTAGTCGTTTTAGGGAGTGGTGAGAGTATGCTTAGGAGCCTGTAGACAAACCAGCATGTGGGCAGAGTTGCTCTAGAATTACAGGGTGAATTTTTTGGGGCCTGTAATGTGGATAAGATGGTTTACTGGTCCACTTGGTCCTAATAAAAAATCTCTGTGCGTGCATGCAGACTAATGCTTACCTTTCAGGAATGACAGTTTAAGAGATTTAACTCAGAAAACTATTTTGTTCTTCAAGTAGTGAAAAATGCCCTCTTGACCATGACTAAAGTGTTACATTGGTACAACTGGTACACTGTACTCTTTTACCCTGTGTGTTTGCATGGCAAGGTTCTTGGCAAACAGGGTGGCTTCTGTGAGAAGCTCCTAGAAGCTTCCCCCATGTCCAACAGAGCCAGTGCTAGCCACATCAAGGCTGAGCCCATCAGTAATGGTGGTAGTGTCTCTGTGATTGCATATTTAAGAAGGGGAAAAACTGCTGCACAATAGCAGCTGAAGGAGAGGAGTGAGAGTATGTGAGAGAAGCCACTCTGCAGACACCAAGGTCAGTGAAGAAGGAGGAGAAGAGGTACTCCAGATGCCAGAGCAGAGATTCCCCTGCAGCCTCTGGTGAAGACCATGGTGAGGCAGGCTGTGCCCCTGCAGCCCTTGGAGGTTAATGGGGGAGCAGGTATACAACTGCAACCCCACACCAGATCAGATGGACATGCCCGAAGGAAGCTGTGATCCCATGGAAGCCCACACTGGAGGAGGCTCCTGGCAGGACGTCTGACCCCGTGGAGGAGAGAGGAGCCCACACTGGAGCAGGTTTGCTGACAGGATGTGTGACCCTGTGGGGACCCACCCTGGAGCAGTCTGCTCCTGAAGGACCCATGTGAAGGACCCATGCTGCAGCAGTTCATGAAGGACTGTAACCCATGGGAAGGACTCAAGTTGGAGAAGTTCATGGAGGACTGTCTCCTGCAGGAGGTTCCCCACACTGGAGCAGGGGAAGAGAGTGAGGAGGAAGGAGCAGCAGAGACTGTGTGATAAACTGATGATAATCCCCATTTCCTGTCCCCCTACGCCTGGGAAGGAGGTGGAGAAGTTGGGAGTAAAGTTAAGCCCAGGAGTAAGAGAGGGGTGGGTAGAAAGTGTTTTTATTTCTCATTATCCTACTGTTATTTGATTGGTAATATTAAACTAATTTCCCCAAGTTTGTTTTGCCCATGATCACAGAATCACAGAATCATTCAGGTTGGAAAAGACCCTTGGGATCATCGAGTCCAACCATCAGCCTTACTCTACAAAGTTCTCCCCTACACCATATCCCCCAGCATCTCATCTAAATGACCCTTAAACACATCCAAGGATGGTGACTCCATCACCTCCCTGGGCAGCCTATTCCACTGTCTGAACACTCTTTCTGTGAAAATTTTTTTCCTAATGTCCGGTCTAAACCTCCCTTGTTGCAGTTTAAAGCCATTCCCTCTTGTTCTGTCACTAATCACCTGTGAGAAGAGACCAGCACCAACCTCTCTACAATGTCCTTTCAGGTAGCTGTAGAGAGGGATGAGGTCTCCCATCAGCCTTCTCCTCACAATAAACAGTACCAGCTCTTTCAGTCGCTCCTCACAGGATTTATTCTCCAGGCCTTTCACCAGCTTCATTGCCCTCCTCTGCACTCGCTCCAGCACCTCGAGATCTCTCTCGTATTGAGGTGCCCAAAACTGGACACAGTACTCCAGGTGTGGCCTCACCAGTGCAGAGCACAGGGGCACTGTCACCTCCCTACCTCTGCTGGTCACACTGTTTCTGACTCAAGCCAGGATGCCATTGGCTTTCTTGGCCACCCGGGCACACTGCTGGCTCATGTTCAGCTGCTTGTCAATGAGAACCCCCAGATCCTTCTCTCCCAGACAGCTCCAGCCACTCCTCCCCAGGCCTGTAGCCATGCAGGGGGTTGCTGTGGCCCAAGTGCAGGACCTGGCACTTGGCCTTGTTGAAGCTCATCCCGTTAACGTTGGCCCACTGATCCAATCTATCCAAGTCTCTCTGTAGAGCCTCCCTATCCTCATGCAGATCAACACTCTCTCTTACATGGGTGTCATCTGTGAACTTACTGATAATACACTCTATGTCCTTATCAAGATCATCAATAAAGATGTTAAACAGAAATGGTCCCAGCACCGAGGCCTGAGGAACACCGCTTGTGAGTGGCCACCAGCTGGATTTAGCTCCACTGACCACCACTCTCTGGGACCGTCCATCCAGCCAGTGCTTGACCCAGCAGACCGTGTGCTCATCCAGGCCATGGGCAGCCAGTTTTTCTATGAGAATTCTATGGGGAACTGTGTCAAATGCTTTTTGAAAATCCAGGTAGACAATATCCACAGCTTTTCCCTCATCCAATAAGCAGGTCGCCCTGTCATAGAAGGAGATCTGGTTTGTCAGGCAGGACCCGTTTTTCATAACCCCATGCTGACTGGGCCTGATCCCCTGGTTGTCCATTATATGACTTGTAATGTCGCTCAAGATGACCTGCTCCATGACCTTCCCTGGCACCGAGATCAGACTGACAGGTCTATTGTTTCCTGGATCCTCCTTTCTGCCTCTCTTGTAGATGGGTGTCACATTTGCCACCCTCCAGTCCAGTGGGACCTCCCCAGTCAGCCATGACTTCAGGTAAATCATGGACAGCAGCTTGGCGAGCACATCTGCCAACTCTTTCACGCCCTTGGGTGTCACCCATCCAGTCCCACAGACTTGTGTGCATCCAAGTGGTGCAGCAGGTCTCTGACCACCTCCTCTTCAGCTGTGCTGACCTCAGTCTGCTTCCCCTCCCCATCTCCCAGCTCATGAGGCTGGGTGTGCAGGGAACAGCCAGTTCCACTGCCAAAGACTGAGGCAAAGTTGACGTTGAGCACCTCAGCCTTTTCCTCATCCTTAGTTACCATGTTTCCCTCTGCATCCAGTAAAGGAGGGAGATTTTCCCTAATCCTCCTTTTGTTGTTAATGAATTTATAGAAACATTTCCTATTATCTTTAACAGCTGTAGCCAGGTTGAGCTCTAGCTGTGCTTTGGCTCTCCTGATGTTCTCCCTGCATAACTTCACTACATCTTTACAATCTTCATGAGAGACCTGCCCCCTCTTCCAAAGGCAATAGATTCTCCTTTTGTTCTTGAGATCCAGCCAAAGGTCCCTGTTTAGCCAGGCCGTCTCCTTCCCCACCTGCTTGTTCTCCGGCACACGGGCACAGCCTGCTCCTGTGCCTTTAAGACTTCTCTCCTGAAGTATGTCCAGCCTTCCTGGGCTCCCATATCCTTCAGGGCAGCCTCACAAGGGATTTTGTCAATCGGTCTTTTGAACAGGTCAGAGTTTGCCCCTCGGAAGTCTAAGGTGGCAGTTTTACTAACCCCTCTCTTTGTTTCTCCAAGGATGGAAGACTCAACCATCTCACGGTCACTGCACCCTAGACGGCCTCCAACCTTTACCTCCCCCACCAGCTCTTCCCTGTTCACAAGCAGCAGGTCCAGGAGGCACCTTCCCTGCTCGGCTCACTCACCAGCTGTGTGAGGAAGTTATCCTCCACACACTCCAGGAACCTCCTGGACTGTTCCCTCTGCTGTGCTGTGATCCCAGCAGACACCCAGGATGTTAATGATGGTAATTGCAGAGTGATCTCTCCCTGTCCTTATCTCAACCCATGATATTTTCGCTGTATTTTCTCTCCCCCTGTCCAGCTGAGGAGTGGGAGTGATAGAGCCACATTGGTGGGTACCTGGTGTCCAGAATCAACCCACCACACCCGGTTAGTAGAAGAAGAATCTGTTAATAGCATTGCTAAATGTGGTTACATGAAAGTTACAGTCTTTTGGTTAGGAAGCATTGCATGTCTGTAAAGATACTGGAGCTGTAGTTTCTCTTAACAATTCCAGTCTAAAATAATAGTCATTCAGAAGTCTGTTTTTAACTGAATTAGGTTAATGTGATGACTTGAAATTTTTCAGTGCCACCACATAAATGTTAGCCAATGTCTAATGATCCTATATAGTGAAATTCACAATATATTTAAGATTAAATAGTGAAATTTCTAATACCCTTTAAAGAAGTTAGGTGCAATTTTTCCACTTCTTTTCTTTCCCCACAACTTGTTATTTTTCTTTATAGCTTATGTAGTTTTATGATTCTTAATACATTTTTTAAAAATATTTTTAAAGGTGAAAAATAACAGGACATATACCAAAAAAATGAAAGCAAAAGACAGCCATGGATTTAATAATGTGTCATTGACTGTTGTGTCTTTGTCATTTTTGCAGGAGTGAGGAGTCCAAACACTAATGTGAAGAAGGATTTAAATTAAACAATCAAAAAATATACCAATGGCAAAGTTTTAAAACTTAATTCCATACTTTCAGCTAGATCACTTGCAATTATTTGAATGAGAGATAACTGCAGAAGGCACTATTATGAAGCAATTCTTTCTTTGTTGAAAGGTGTGTCATATTTGCCTTCTTTTCTGCTGCCCCTTCACCCTCCCTTTCTGTCCTAAGTTCTTCTTTCTCTTGGTCCCCTGGGTGTTTTCTTCCAAGTTCATATTTACTCTTATGAACAGGCACATTACATGAACAAATGAGGAATTTGTTGGGAGGGTCAGTTATGATGTTTCAGCTTCACCAAGTTATCATAGTAATGCGTATCTAGATTGAACATAATGGAAAAATTCTTTCCTGTAAGGCTAGTGCAAAACGAGAACATGTTGTCCAGAGAGATGGTAGAATAACCCATCTGCAGAAACTTTTGAGGGTAGGCCAGACAAAGCCGTGACCAGCATGGTCTGGTATTGGCATTAGTTCCACTTTGAGGAGCTGGTTGGTCTGGATGATCTCCAGTGGTCACTTGCAGTCAACATTTTTCCTACTCTTCTGAGTCTGTAGAACCATCTGAGTGTGCAGCCATATACCAGAATGTACTGGTTTCTCAAATGTTTCGTCTGTATCCATAATGTTTTTGACTTTCTTTGTCTTCCCTGGCACATCAGTGAAAAAGCATCTGAGAGAAAATAACTTCGATATGATTAAAGGAGTGAACATATGTAAGAAATTATGATTGATATTATTAAACAAATGTTTCTGTGGAACTGCTCTGAGTCTGTCCCTGACTTAGCTGCAGCCTGATCAGATCTGTAGGACAAAATGTTTGGTACCAAGGACCTCATGTACAGCCTTATGCATATTTGAGTCTCATATCACATTAGCTTTAGACTCGTCCTGTATCTGAATGTTTACCTGAAGATTGAACAAATTAGGTGCACTCCTGCGTCTTTCTTCTGCTAACTGACTGTTATTTGAAAGAAATCCATTATATATGTGATCTTCAAGTCTGTTCTGCAGTGTGTGCTGAAGTCCGGTGTACATGGATCATCAGAAGATGCCCTTCGAAGATGTGCTTCAGATCCAAACTAAAACACAAATATAGACCCACTCTGAGAAAGTGATTCTGACAAGTGTAGATGGCAATCTATGCAATCTTGCAAGGTGCAGATTTTTTGTGTGTGTTCCTTCCCTCTCTTCCCCTCCCCTTCCTGTCCCTTCCCTGTTTTCCAGTCTTTTTTTCCTCTAGAACTGATCAGTGAGAAGTTCAGAGACTTTCAGAAAAAGGCCAGAACTCTGGTCATAGATCTGAAAGAGCAAAGAGTGTTTTCTCAGGACTGACTGTGATTTTTTGAATTGTGTGCCTGCTTTAATCAAGTTTTTGAAATATTAATTCATTTTGTAGTAACTGGCTTTTAGTTCCAGAGCTTGGATGTTGTGTCTTTGAGATCAGGGTATGCACAAGTAACTGTCTGTAGAAACTGTCCTGTTAGAAAGTCTTCAAACTTCGTTGTGCTAAATTTGTGTTGTTGAGCAGCTGCTTTTGTACGTAAAAGTTCTTCTATTCAGATAACTGATTTAACATCTTTAGAATGACAGAAGATGCAGAAGAACCTTTTGGAATCTTAGTTTTCAGTAGCTGTTGTAGGGTCCCAGAAGACTGTAAGAAAGTTTATGTTGTGCTAATGTTTTAAAAGGTAAAGTGAATGACTGAGTAGTTGTAGTATGACAGCCTAATGTCAGTCCTATGTAGGATAGTGGGATGGATGTTGTGGGGTGATGAACTTTGAAAATTGCAGGTCTTTCTGAATGATTTATGCTGTAGTTCAAGCAAGCAAGAGCTTAGTGAGTGTCATAATGGTTTGTGTTTTTTCAGAGGTCAGATTTACTGATCAACGGGTTTATACACTTTTGGAGAGCTAAAGGCTTTACTTGTCCAGACAAGTCCATGTAACTTAACACCAACAGTAGCCATCTGCCTGACTGATTTGAAACAGTGTTGATTTCTGTGGTGAAGTGGTAATAATGGGCAACCAACAGAGCTATGAGAAATACGCAATTCTTTATCATTTTCACTGGGTTTTTAATTTACTTCCATTTTTAAAGTTAATTCAGTGGCTTCCTACCTTCACTTTAAAGCATGTTTCCATGAGAAAGATCACATCATCAGTACTTTTGGTCCTGAATTTAAGAAATTAAAACAAAATTATGTTGTAGTATAGCAAAGGAAAGGGAAATTAGTATGTGCTTTTAAGGTCACTTATGCAAAGGTCAGATATTTGAAGAGACATCCAAAGTGTTCCTTTGTCTTATGGATAGACCAGACCAGCATGACTTTTAATTTGAGTTAAATACCACTAGAGAACAGAACTTTAAGCACCACACTTAAACTTGGATCTCAGAAGAGAAAGACATTCTTGTAGGAGAGATGCTCCTTCCTTGGAAAGGGATAAAAAGATAAAGCAGAATAACTTCGAATATACCATTCACTGGCATTATAGAATCCCTCTTATCTAGATTTCATGGGACATTTAAGAGGCATCTTATTTTCTCTTTATAAAACATAACAAATAGGGCTTCCATTTCCTGGAGAGAAAGGGTCATGAGTGTCTTTGAAATACATTGCCTTAATAATAACTTCTGAGAATAAGTATGAAAGGATCCATTGACTCTTTGCAAGCAAAAAGGCAAAAAACGTTAATAGATGAATACCTTTTAATTACTTGAAATCAAAACATTTCAGGATTGTACTGTTGTTCTTCCTGTAAGTTTATCCCTGTGAAATGTATTTTACCTTACAACAGCCCTTTTTAGTTACTGCTTTTCTCTGCTGTAATTCCACTGCTTGGATGTGTTAATAATATAAAAAGATTTGATAAGGTTAAGAATGTGTAATAAAAATATTGTGAATGGAATGTACTCTTTTGCTAAAATCTAAGTATTGCTATATAAAAAGAGAAGACAAAGTTAACCTACTTTTACAGAAATGTGAGCCATCTGAAGTTTTTTTTAAAGTCAGTTCTGTTTGAAAGGGACACAAAAGCACTGCAGTGTGGGGAACAAATAATTTTAAAAAATAAGACAACTGTCACCCTTCATGTGTTTAGAAAAATCTTTTATTCATGTTCTGGTTTGCTTATGACTGCATCCTTAAATGCTGTTAAACTATATCCTTTTTTTCCATTGCCTGTATTACTTTACTGGGACTGGTTTCTGTGGAGTTTCTCTCTGCACATGTTGCACTGAGCTGTGAAAAGTGTGTTTGGGTGACTCCCCTCGGTTTTCCTTGTTTTCTTCTGAACTCTCTCTTGTGTGATTGTGTTCCAGTAGGCTTGTTTTCTGAGTAGGTAGACTGGCAAGTGTGTGGAAAGCTTTGTGGTTTTGGCAGAATGCATATGGTTTTGATTTTCGTGATCTGGCAGTAGTGTGTGATCTGGTTAACTTGATTAGCATCAACAAATATGTGGGGTTTTTTTCTTGACCTGAAGACACTAGGTGTTGCTCCCATCTCCCTTGCTCAGACTATTTTCTGACCAAGTACCATTTGAGAGACAGATCTGAGAACCCTGAGCTGTGTACGGTGCAATTACTAATACTTTTCAAGTTCTGTTCTGAGCTGCAGACATGGAGAAATGGCAGCCTTCATTAGGGTTTAATTATGTCTGGGGAACAGATTTCATGTGTAGTCACCTTGGAGCAGCTAGTTCTACTAACAGAAGTGCACTTGTCCTGAAAAGTAGGTCTCAGCCAAGATCTTCCTCAGTGCAGAGAAGAGAGACTGATGTTGATGTCCCCCTTGTCTGAATACCTACCCTTTCTCTCATCAACTCTGAGGAGGAGCACAGGCTATATCTTGCTTTTTTAGTCGCTAAAGGTGCAGAAATGGTTGATGTTTTGGGCTAGAAAAACCTTTGCTGTTGGGGAGCCTAGAACAGGCAGACAGGCCTCTTGCAGCTGAAATTCTGTTGTGTGCTGACAAGTGACTGGTGCTGCATTTCAGAAAGGTTGTAACAGTGGATGTGCTTGAGAGTTTTTTCTCTAATCACTCAGGACTGTTCTGGGGAAGTAGATGTATGACATCCTTCCATGTGGTTTTGGAGAGGACATGGGGCTGTTTTTAGAGTATAACACTGTAACATAGTGGCAAATGTGTGAGAAAATACAAGCGGTAGATCAGTTTTCCATCAGGCATTTGGAAACTCATGAGCTGGGCTGTGCAGCTTTGGGGTTTTTTTAATGCGGGCTGAATCAGCAGCTTGTCCTTGAAATAGAAGTAAAAGGATCTGCAGGTGTTATTAGAACTTGATGTTTGGAGATCAGACTGGATTTACTATGTTGACTAAAATGGTAATGGAAAATACAGTAGAAGAGAAAGCTGTCCATGTAGGGGGCAGAAAAAAGTTAATTTTAATTTCCTGTAACCTACATCTATGCATTCCTACTTCCTCCTCCTTTGTATTTGTTGTTTTGTTACATAGTTTTTGTTTCTTGTGATTTTTTTTTTTCCTGAGAATTAAAGTTTTATAGATCCAAGCTCAAATCTATTGTAGCATTTAATTCCAGGAATATTACAGCTTGAAACCACTAAGACTTTATTTTTTGGTTGATTTGTTGGAGTTTTTTTCTTGTAACTTTGTGTTTTCAGCTGTGACTATACCTTTAAATGAAATTTCTTTCTTAGTGGAATTTCACTGTTTCTTCACGAGTTTTTGATAACCTGCAGACCTTACATGCTTACCAAATTTCTGTGAATGAAAGTAGATACGGACTGTGAAGTCTTGCTGTCACTCAGAAAGAAGAGGCAAACTAGGTAATGCTTGCAATCTTCTTCTTAATAATGTAATCCAGGCATACATCAGGTCCCTGAAAAGGAGCTTATGGTGTGGCAGCTAGAATGTGTTCATTCAGTTGTTTTGAGTGGTGAGACGTGCGTGGAAAAGAGCTTATATGCCTGCCATAATCAAGTGCTTTGGAATTTTAGTTACCTCATCTCTCTATCTTCCTCATTCTTCCACAGTCTGAGTAACATCTCCACATCTTACATACTGCCTTTTCCAAGCCTTTCTAGAAAAAATTGTCAAAGACGGTGTAGTAAAGTGTAAGTCTAATCAAAATAACAATTGAAATAAAAGCTGTTAGTTTTGAGGCTTTTATTTTTCTAGAAGGGGGCGGGGGGGTGAGGAGGGATTGTAAAATCTAGTGGTTTTGGTAGTGAGGTGTTAACAGTTGCCAGACAGAGACATGTTATAGTATGAAAGGTAAGAAAGTTCTGTATTCCTTTTATCCTAGTTTTCCAGTTTAACACAGGTACATCTCCTTTGAAACTTGTGAAATAAAATTAATTAAAGGAGGATCAGGTCTCTAACTTTTATGCTGTCTGCGCCGTGATTGCTTTTCATGAGGGACTACGCTTAGCTTGAATGTCCCAGATAATAATGGGCACCTCAGAACAAATCATTTTACTGATTGTATGACAGAATCTAGGAAGTTACTGGGGTTTCAGCACTATTTCTGTACCATTTCAATGAGTTGATCCTGTACTTTGGGATAGGAAACAGATTTTTAGATCAATATATATTGCTCTATTGTCTTGTTAGCTACTACGTTTGTTACAGATATGTTTAAGAAGTAAAAAAAAAAATACTGTTAAGGTGTCCTAGAGGATTTTTTTCTCCTCCACTTGTGTACTATTCTGCTACTTCAGCCTTTTTTTTCTTTCGAACACTCTGTCCTGGAAACAGTATTCTGTAACTTGTTTCCCTCAGCTGAAGGAAGCTAATTAGACTAACAGACTAACTAGCTAGCCTTTACTGTATATTGTTTAACTTGATTTTCTTGAAAGCTGCATATTTGCTAAAGAGTTTAACTCTCTTGAGAACTTTGTTTTCCATAACAAAATTGATACATTTGTTTGGTGGGTTGACTGTGGCTGGATGGCATGTGCCCACTGAAGCTGCTCTATCACTCCCCTCCTCGGCTGGACACAGGAGAGAAAATACAAGGAAAGTCCTGTAGATCAAGATAAAACAGACTGAACTGGGGAAATTAGTTTGAGGTACTGCCAATCAAATCGGAGTAGGATAATGAGAAATAAAACCAGATCTTAAAAACACCGTAGCCTCACCCCTCCCTTCTTCTTGGACTTAACATTATTCCTAATTTCTCTACCTTCTCCCCTCTGAGTGGTGCAGGGGATGGGGAATGAGGGTTGCTGTCAGTTCATCACACGTTATTTCTGCCACTCCTTTCTCCTCAGGGAGAGGACCCCTTACACTCTTCTCCTGCCGCAGCATAAGATCCCACCCATGGGATACAGTTCTCCATGAACTTCTCCAACGTGAGTCCTTCCGGTGGGCTGCAGTTCTTCACAGACTGCTTGAACTGCTCCAACATGGGTCCCTTACACGGGGTACAGTCCTTCAGGAACAGACTGCTTCAGCATGGGTCCCCCACAGGATCACAAGTCCTGCTAGCAAACCTGCTCCAGTGTGGGTTCTTCTCTCCTCCATGGGTGCAGGGGCAGAGCCTGCCTCACCATGGTCTTGCCCACAGGCTGGAGGGCAATATCTGCTTCAGTGCCTGGAGCACCTCCTCTCCTTCCTTCTTCACTGACCTTAGTGTCTGCAGTGGTTTCTCTCACATATTCTCACTCCTCTCTCTCATGCTGCAATTGCTGTTACGCAGCAGTTTTTCCATCTTCTTCAATATGCTGTCACAGAGGCACTTCCACCATCACTGGCACTGGCTCTGTTGGGGATAGGGGAAGCCTATGGCATCTTCGCACAGAAGCCACTTCCCCCCACCCACCCTGCTACCAAAACCTTGCCATGTAGGCCCAGTACAATTTGATTTTCCCCTCACAGTATCATTTTGGGTTCTTAAATCAGGAGGACTAAGTGACTGAGGTTTCAACAGATGCAGAGCATTCTCAGTCTTCATTCTTGGCTGATTCGTCTTCTGTCTCACTTACATCAAAGATATGTTGCATCAAGACTGTACAACCCTGACCAAGAATGCAGCTAAGTAAGATTGTCTCAACCAGAAAGATTGGAAGTCTTTATGTGTAGGCAGAGAAGGAAAATCCAAGGACTTTTTGAACATACTAGTTCTTACTCTTTCTCTGCATGAAGCCTGAGGCATTCTTACTGACCCTGAAGACAGCCAAACCCTGCAGCTTGGCGGATTGTAGTTTTTAGCTCTGTCTACACTTGTTGTGTATGGCATCTGAAAGAAAATGGAAAGGGTATTGGGCTAGCCGGGTCAATTTGTGACTTTTTTTGTATCGTAGAGCTAATCTGTCTTTGTTTAAATACAGAGATATAGTTTTCATTGTTATAAAAATATCAGTAGTGTAAAGACAATATCATCTGCATTCAGAGTTCATCACCAGAGAGTCAGTATTTTCCGCTGTGCTCTGAGACAGTTCTTCCCTTTTATACAGAGGAGAAAAAAATGGTACATTACAAATAACCATTATCAGATTTAGTAAAGATTCATTTTTAATAATTGTTTCTATAACAGAGACTGCAGCTAGTCTGACATTGTAATATTGATCTTAAATGTTGTTGTACTTTGAAATTGCTTTATACTATTTCAATTTCTCTTGCTCCTTTATAAATTGATTTTATTATTAACCATGATTTAAATAGTAGAATAACAATCCCAGTGGTCAAAATCTTAGATTATCTGGCTGCTAATTAAAGTTGCAATCCATAATACATCCAAGAATAAAACCAGCAGTAACCTCTCAGAGAATCACAGTAATGTGAAAGAGAAACCCAAATTTACACAGTTTAGCTGTTACAGGACTTTTACTTACAACGCTTAATCTTTCTGGTTGTTGAGACCAGTCAGATTATTCCCTCAATCAATTACAGTCTGAGATTTATGAATATATTTTTTTAAGCATCTTCTGTCTAGCATGTCTAATTTTTATACTTTATGACAGAGGTTGCCTGTGGATCCTTGTCAAGATTTTTCTCTATTGCTTTTGGTTCATCTCCTCTGTTTAGGCCATAATATCAGTTAACCTTTGCCTGGCAGCAGATGGATGGCTTCACATACTCCTGGAGTCCATTGCCTCAGTTTCTTGTGTAGGCAGGACTTCAGTGTTAAAACGTGGTGGAAAAGGTCTGTTCCTTTTCTGATCAGAGCACTCTTTCTCCAGTGCCCTAAAGCATTTGGCCTGTCTGCATTGAAGATTACTGAATGGTGTTTCTTGTTCAAGTTTAAATTTTAGTTTTGAATAAGATGGTAATTGTAAGGGGAGAAGAGTGTTTTTTGAGAGCTCATTAACTCTGGTAATTCTAGATCTGTTTACTATTAACAGAAGTTTGGGGTTCTTTTATGTCAGGTGCAGGTTTCTCTCAGCAACCCTTTCTTTTCATGGTGGCAGGCATGGGCCTGGTGGAAAGAGGCCCATGGGCAGGAAGTGAAGCAGCTGGGGTTTTTTTACCCTGTGTCTATTATGTTCGCTTTATTGTTGACTGCATACTGGTCATCAGCTGTTCGGTGTGCTCAGGTTCAATGGAACTGGAAACTGATTATTTTTTTTTTTTCCCCCAGATGCTCAGTTTAATAATTAGCATGCCTAAAACTAATTACTACTTTTCTAAAAAAAAATTTCTCATTAATTGAATACTTGCAAAATGCTACTTCTTATCTGTTTTAAGCCCATATTAAAAACAGGTAGAGGTGATTTCTATAGGCAGTAAATAATTTCTGGTTTTGATAAACTTTTAAATCTGTAAATACAATAATTTATCATTTTATTCCTAAAGTACTTTTCAGATCTTACGAAAAGATAAGTTTTTTATCAGATATATTGCAATTTTTTAAAACTGGTCCTTTGTAGTTTCACTCATTTATGGGCTGCAGTAGATGAAATGGGAATGTGCTTTTGAAGACTTGAAGCAAGGGTGAAGTTGTGTTATCAAAACAAAAAGTTCAAGAACAAAAGTAGGTACCTAGAATTTAAAAATGAGGAGTTAAAAATGCTGTTGAGCTGTCCCGATCCGATACTGGGGAGGGTTCTTAAACAATCCTGAGAGTGAGATTAAGACACAAACGAGGTCAGATGCTGCATAACCTTATAAACTTTATTTTCTATAACAACTAATAAGAGCGATAGGACAGAGAGGAAAAGAAAGGAAAAGGTCGGAATCCCTAAGCAAGAACATGGTAGAGGCTGTCACGGATGAAAGTATTGACATGGTAATGATTTAGAAAAATAATCTAGATTTATTAATAACTAGCAACTATTTGTCAATACAAATAACTCAGAAAGAAAAGCGACTTATTCGGGTTCTAAAATGACAATATTCACTCTAACTTACTTAACGGTACCTTAATTTATACACGTATGTACATGCGCATACACAAACCAGACATACGCATACAGAAACAAAGGGGTTTGGGTTCGGTAAAATGAACACAAAAGGGACAAGCACACAGGAACAAGGGTAAGGGTACGTACCCACACACACCCCCCCACCAATAAACACGTGAAATAGAAGCTAGCTCAAAGAAAATTTCCCTCTCGAGTTTAGAGCAAATACTCACAATGCCTTGGCATTCCTCAACAGGCGATAATTGAGACTGGAGCGGGGGGACTTCGCCCTGGCCTTCCGTCTGGAGAAGATGACACCTGAAGGGTTTTGGTACCTGAGAGGCGTCCCAGCTCAGGGGAGATGCTGGTCACAGGCCCGCTGCGATCCAGGAGAGCTCAAAGGGCCTCTCTGGTGGTCACAGTTTATAGGATCCAAGATAATTGACTTTTGTCAAATACTATCTGGTGCCTTCTGGCAGTTGCACAAGAATTTGAATAACATGCAACCCTGTTATTGTTCCATCTGATCACATCCCAGGCACAGGTGTGTCAGGCCATCAGGAGATGATGGGCCATTATAACCTTTTCCAAGCAATTGGGAGGGGCAGGAGCCAGGCTCCTCAAGGTTATCAGTCCTTATCTCCACAGATTGGTGTATGGCTTGGGGAAATGTGGATGGAATCACACCTGGCACCAAGCAGCCCAACAAGGAGGGCAGGGAGGGGTAAGAATTGCACTACCACAGAGGCGCAACTAATTACCACCACCACGACCAGGGATCTGGAGATGTTCTGTCAGTCCAATGATGCTCCACGTTCCCCTCTTCGAGTTGGTTCCCCTCTCCGAGTTGGTTCCCCTCCCTAAAGGAGTACGCAGTCTGTCTTTTGTATAGTCCCTGTCCCCACAAGTTTTTCCACCCATTTCCACGGGGCTCGTTGTTGTAGGTACCACCCCGTGGTCCTCCATGCGCGCATGCCCGGGTGCCCATGGTGGTCGTGCTGGCGAGGGGCCGATCTGTCTCGCCATGGTTTCCCCTCCACCCGGCTCACGCTTAGACGCAGCTCAATGGGTGACTGCTGAGACTGCTGATGTTCTTGTCTAGGGCGGATGTGGTTTTCGTCGGGGACTATGTGTCTCCTTCAAGATGTGCTCCTTTATGCTGAGTCAGGAAGTGGTCGTCGTGGAGACAGCGATGTTGAGACATACTAAAAGTCCAAAAAGTTCCTTACACCACCTGTGGCTCAACATCACTGTTTTCGTGGTGGTGTGAAAGATAACAGTACAGAAAGCGGAGAGAGAAAGGCTAGAAAAGTGCACAATACAACAACAAATGATTTTTTTCTTTTTGATAAACATTTTTTTTAAACACTATTCTTCACAACAATAAACATCTTTTAACACTATTTTTAATAACAATAAACAATTTTAGTCTAACAAGTATATATTCTTATCAATATTTTTAACAGTGAACATTTTTATCTAACAAACATATATTTTTAACAATATTTAAGCATTTTTATCTAGCAATTTTAACAAATACATCATATTTAAACTAATTAACCTTATAAAACTAGAACATCTTATAAACTAATTTTAAGGCTCTAAATCTGCAGAGGGACGCAGCGACAGTCTCCATGGGGACAAAACAGAAGTATGACAATAATAAGCAAGATAATAGCCAACAGGGCAGAAAGGGCAACATGAATTAAAAGTAATGCTAAAACACAATCCATCATAAACAAAAAAATACCACAAAATGGTCAGGGCCCTGCAAGCACACGTGGTCTGCTGCTCCAGTCTGCTGGAATCAGGATCAGTATGCACAGAGGGAAAAAGGGCTTTCCTTATCCCAAAGCTCATGCATCATTCGAGCCTGGAAAATTCTATTTTAAATTTAAATCAAAACAAATAAACAATACTATTATTTCTAACAATATTAAAACTAATTAACTTTATAAAACAAAGACATCTTACAAACTAAACTCGAGATTCAGGAAAATCATCAGAAGAACATGAGGGCAGTTGAGATTTGGGTAAAGCGGCGGAAGAACATGATGGCTGGGGCTCAGGAACAGCGACAAAAGAACATGATGGTTGAGGCTCAGGAACAGCGGCAGGAAAAGACGATGACTGAGGAGGAGAAGCAGGGGAATCAGCAGAGGAATGCAGCGGTTGTTGCTCAGGTGAAGCGGCAGAGGAAGACAAAGATAGTTTACAAAAATGACATTTGCAACGGCAAAAAAGAAACATTACAATAACAAACAAGGCAATAGCTGATAAAACAAGGATTAAAGCTAATGCAGAAATGCAATCCATATCCATGGTTGCGACAGATTGCAAAAAATTGCGGAGCTGCAAAATGGTGGTCTAGTTTGCCTGAGTTGTGGGTCTGTCTACGCAGCAAGAAAATGGATTTCCACGCCCCCAGCCCAAAGCGCATGTGTTGTTTAGGCCTCAAAGCACCTATCCTAAATATAAACAAGGATACATGTGTAGATGTATATAAGGTTTAAATGATTGATACAGCGGTAGACTTTGATTGGCGAACAGGACGAATCTGTTTTACACCATCAGGTGAGGCAGTAGATGTAAATTGCATGTTGGATACAACATGTTGGATTAACTGAACAAAGCAAGGAATGATACAGGGCGAAAACATCAAGGCAGCAAATGCACATAACAGATAAAATAAAAGCTGTTTTACCCATGGTGCTCCAGGTAACCAAGACCATAAATCACCATTCCAGCCATTCCATGTTTGAACAGGGACATGGGCCAGTTTCACTGTAGTTACTTAAAATTTGTGCTGAGGTAAGGGGTGTAGAAACCCACGGCCAGCTTGACAATCCTAGAGGTCCTCCACAAACCCGGCAGTGACTGAGATTAAAGGTTTGGCTTACAGATTTTGCTAACAAAACAAACTCATTGTCCTCAAAGGGGTCACATGGGTTGGGGGGAGATGGGGGAATTGGTTTCCCTTCACTCCCATGGGTAAATGCACAGAATACTATAATAAAAAATAGCATATACATCCTGACAAAATTGCACTAAAATCTGCATCTGCTTCACTTCTGTGGGTGCATCTGTGTCGCTTGCTTCCTCCTGAAAGTGAAACAAAAGAACAAATTCGCTTCTCAGGTTAGAAAGAGGGAACAATCCATCTAGTGTGAATCTTGTGAGTTTTCCCACAGGCATCTTTTGCTTTCCAGGTGTATTTATTAAGGGGTGTGTCCAACACCAGTGGCACTTTGCCCACTGTGGGGAGTTCAACCAAGACAGGTTGTCCTGGGAAATGGGATGGATTGCTGGGATGGTCGGGACCATGTGGGGCTGGCATGATTGCCGGAGGTTTAGGACAGAATGCTGTGATCTTTGGGCATCCATTTTCTCCCCAGTGACTGTTGACGCTGGTCACTGCGTCCCACACCCGCTCATCCCATCCTGGCTTATGTGGTTTGAGGAAGCGTTTTAGTAGACCATTTGTTCTTTCCACAATTCCATTCACTTGTGGGTAATACGAAGTATGAAACACCCACGAAATTCCTTCCTGGGCTGCCCACTCTTGGACCACTTTGGCTGTGAAATGCGAGCCATTATCTGATTGGATCGACTGTGATTTGGGGAAAATTCCAAACCGTTCTTTCAGAGCTTTTACTGTGTTTTCTCCTGTTGCTTTAGAACATGCTTTAGCTTGCACTAGCCCAGACACTATCTCTACACCTACCAGTATATAGTATTTGCCTTCTGACTTTCGAAAGGGACCGATGTAATGGATCTGCCAGGCCTCCCATAGGCCTTTTCCCTCTCTTAAGTGCAGGGGGTCACTCCCCAGTGGATGTCTGTCCAGACGGACACGGCATTGTTCACAAGAAGATACACAAGTTTTACACTCTTCCCTGGTAACTGGCCACCCTCGGGCTTGTGCCTCATAATACAGGTCTTTAATGCCTGAATGTTTCCTTTTTACATGTAGCCATTCTAACAGGCGTTCCCAATTTTCTGCTATCTGAGTGCTTTGTAGGGGAGCCAGCCGAGCTAGTTCATCCACCTCGGCGTTCCATCGGCTCACAGTGGTATTATCTTGCTGATGAGATGCTACCCAAGCTACTGCAAATTTCCCTTGTCTGGCAATGGTAAGAATTTCCTGCCGTTTTTTCTTTTGCCATACGGGTATTCTGTTGACATCCCATCCATTTTGTTCCCAGAACGGAAGCCATTCAGTGCAACCTTTAAACACAGCATAAGAGTCAGTATAGATACAGACAGAAGAAGCATACTGAGCCTCGTGTTGGAAAACACTCCACACAGCAACTAATTCTCCTACTTGTGCACTACCTTCTCCTTCGGTAATGATCTGTTCATTGGTGTCTATCCGAAGTGCCACAGCTCGGTATTTCCAAATTTTTCCCTCTCGCTTTGATGAGGCATCAGTAAACCAGACATTTCGCAATTGTTCAGAAAACAGAGGAGCCACTTGTATTACAGGCAAAAGCTCGGGTGTTTCCCTACTCGGGTCTACCTCATCTTGAATATTTAACACTTGTGGCTCCTTCAGTTACAGAAAAGATTTCACAATAATGTTCTATTTGTGCATACCATTTTTGCACGGAGGCTCTCTGGGCTACTCCGTCAGGGGGTGGAGTTCCTGACAAAACTGCTTTGATCGCTTTAAATGGACCTCTGAGAATTACAGATTGTTGCCAAATGGTGCGTTCGGCTTCTCTTAGAGCTAGACTGACTACAAATAGATCTTTTTCCCAAGTGGTGTACCTTTTTCAGTGTCTTTAAAGCTACAAGAATAAAAACCAATGGGCCTAACAGGACCCTCTGAACCCTTTTTTCATAAGTGAATGGACAGTCCACTCTTGGCAACTCCCCATTCAATTTGAACTGGATCTGTCGGATGAATTGGACCCAGGGCTTGATAGGCAGTCGCTTCAAACACAAGTAGTTGTAAAGCCTCGTCATGAACCTGAGTCCATTCCCACTGAGCTCTCTTTCTCAATAAGTCATACAAAGGCCTAGCAATAATTGAAAAATCAGGAATGTGTTTCCTCCAAAACAAAAGCAATCCTAGTGCGTGTTGCAAGTCTTTCTTTGACCCTGGCATCTTGATCTGATTAAGAGAAGAAAGAGTATCTGGGAGAATGCACATCATACCTCCTTTCCACCAGATCCCTAAAGATTTTACCTCACTTGAAGGTGTCTGTATTTTCTCAGGGGGGATTGTCAATCTTATGCTTTCTAGATGGGTGATGATGTCCTTCTGAGTTTCCCTAACTTCTTCTACCTGACTTTCTCCTATTAGTACATCATCTATATATTGATAAATCTTTACCTCTGGTTTTCTGGGAATTGTTTCCAGCTCTTGTGCTAGAGCATGGTGAGCTAGCGTGGGGGAATGCTTATATCCCTGAGGGAGTCGTGTAAAAGTGTACTGTTGCCCTTCCCAGGTGAAGGCAAAGCGATCCTGGTCCTCGGGTTGTAAAGGGACCATGAAAACATATCTTTGACGTCAATTGTAGCCGTGACAGGGTGGGACCGTTCCTGAATGGTTGCTATTAATTCAGCAATGTTTGGTACAGCAGCTGTTAGTGGACCTGTGTTGGCATTGAGTCTCCTGTAATCTATTGTCAATCTCCATTTGCCATTAGGTTTTTGAACTGGCCATGCTGGAGAATTGAAGGGGGAGTGAGTGGGAACTACAACCCCTTGTTTTTTCAGATCTTCCAGGACTGGTGTAATTCCGTCCCTTGCTCCTAGAGGCAATGGATAGGGTTTAACATTTGTCACTTTAGAGGGAGGCAGGGCAGGTGCTGCTTGCAATAAACGCACCTCTTTGTCTGTGCCAATTGCCTGATCTGGGAGACACCAAAGGACCACGAGTTCCCCTGAGTGTCCCTCCATTGTCTACCCTTCAAAACATCTATGCCTAAGAGATTTGTTTGGAAAGATCCTATGGCTACCATAGTGTTGACTGGGTTTTCCTCTCCTGGTAACCATAATTTTACTGAAGTCATAGGTACTGACTGTGTTTTTCCAGGGCATTTAGGACAATTAAATTTTTGGATGGAATTGCGAGTCCACATTGTTCCACTTCAGTCCATGTTAATGCGGTAATTTGTGCCCCAGTATCAATTAAAAATGTTACCAGTCTTTTCTTTGGTCCTACAGCAACAGTAATCAGTAAGTCTCTTTTTGTGTTGCAGGTGAGTTGTCTTACAAACATCCATCCTCCGCATCCCCCCTCACCTTTGGGCCTGGTTTCAGTTCTTTGGGACGGTCCACCAACAGGACCATATTTTCTCCCAAAATTAATCAATTCCTGGGCTACATCTCCCCATGTCCATACTTTCTTCCCTGGCCGTTGATGGTCAGGGGTCACTATCCCCTCCAGAGCGGCTGTTATTCTTTCTCCATTAGGAGTGTTTTGAATCTTCCCTTGCAATTGAATAGCAGTGGGTTTCAGGGAGTCAGGGAGTCCTCGTATCAGGGGAGTCATCCTCTCTGGGTCCACAGGCATCATCATCGGGGAGCCTTGGTTGGGCATGAGCTCCCAATCATACATCATCTGCAGACAGGCTGCCTTCTGCACACTTTCCAGTAACTGATCCACTGTACCTGTTATGGCAAGGGGATCTCCCCTCTCCAAGGGGTTCAGCCCTCCGGCCCAGTATGCAGCTCTCTGAGTCAAAGACCATGGGGCTCGGCAGTCGCCAGTGGTTAGAAACACACCCGGAAACCAATATCCTTCTGCTTCTTTCTCAGACAATAAAATTCCATCCCCTCCTGACAGAGACACTCTCCACACATATTCTGTCTCTGATTCTTTTGCAGTCCTTGAAAAATCTTTTTTCAGTTTTGCCAATTCAGTTGCTGTAAATGGGACTTCTTTTGTGATAACCTGAGGACGGTTATCACTATCGTCCTCATATAGATACTCTGTTTTAACCAGTGGATACATGTGGGGGTAACTTTCTAAGGTTTCTTTTGCCTTCTGCAAATCTCCTTGGGGATAGATTTGACGTATCCCTTTCTCCATAAGGTTCACTTCTGCTTCGGCATGGTTATCTGTCTCTGCCAAAATGTATTCTCTCAATTCATCTCTCAATATTCTATTTTGATCCCTTTCCTCCTCTAACAACCCTTTAGTATCTCTCAATTGGTTCTGCAGGGTCTGTATGACCATCTGCAGTGAGTCTATTACAGCATCAGCTTGACTAGACTTCTCCTTTCTCTCTTCCACCACAGCTGCCAGACTCGCTCCTAGCACTGCACGAATTATAGCTTTTTCTTTCCCCTTTCTAACCTTATCTTCCTTCTGCAATATCCTTATCCGATCCACCACACTCTGTGGTTGGAACCAGTGGTTTTTCGCCCAGTCTCGCCCCTGAATTGAGGGACGGGATCTGTGTGCCTCCAAAAGATCATATAATATATCTATTCCTTCAGCCTCTGAGGGCGCATCATCACAGACCATTCCTTTCCCTTTTTCTGATACAAAGGAG
The DNA here is from genome assembly GCF_965140245.1 of Athene noctua. NCBI lineage: Eukaryota > Metazoa > Chordata > Aves > Strigiformes > Strigidae > Athene > Athene noctua. Next base: position 58,340,423 of record NC_134077.1, on the reverse strand, counting down.
ACATCGTCCTGAGAGGGTCAAACCTTAATGTCACATTTCCCCTATTCTCTCCCAGGAGACTAAATGTGAATCTCACACAAAAAGCAATGCAAAGGAATTTTCGTCCTGAGAGGGCCACAACTTGATAAATAACTTTCACCTGTTCACTCTCAAGAGATCACAACTTAACCCAAACACAAATGTAACATCACTGTCCACGCTCTCCCTGTTTGCTCTCAGGAGATGACAACTTAATATAAAGCACAGAAAACTTTCACCCTGAGAGGTTTGCATTCAAGACAACAAGGTAACACAGCACTCTCGTCTCAAGGGATCCTGTCCGTGACACCAATTTAAAAAATGTCCCGATCCGATATCAGGGAGGGTTCTTAAACAATCCCGAGAGCGAGATTAAGGCACAAACGAGGTCAGATGCTGCATAACCTTATAAACTTTATTTTCTATAACAACTAATAAGAGCGATAGGACAGAGAGGAAAAGAAAGGAAAAGGTCGGAATCCCTAAGCAAGAACACGGTAGAGGCGCAACTAATTACCACCACCACGACCAGGGATCCGGCGATGTTCTGTCAGCCCGATGATGCTCCACGTTCCTGGCTCCGAGTTGGTTCCCCTCTTTGAGTTGGTTCCCCTCTCCGAGTTGATTCCCCTCTCTAAAGGAGTACGCAGTCTGTCTTTTGTATAGTCCCTGTCCCCACAGTTTGTCCGCCCCTTTCCATGGGGCTCATTGTTGTAGGTGCCACCCCGTGGTCCTCCGTGCGTGCATGCCCGGGTGTCCATGGTGGTCGTGCTGGCGAGGGGCCGATCTGTCTCGCCATGGTTTCCCCTCCACCCGGCTCACGCTTAGACGCAGCTCAATGGGTGACTGCTGAGACTGCTGATGTTCTTGTCTAGGGCGGATGTGGTTTTCGTCGGGGACTATGTGTCTCCTTCAAGATGTGCTCCTTTATGCTGAGTCAGGAAGTGGTCGTCGTGGAGACAGCGATGTTGAGACATACTAAAAGTCCAAAAAGTTCCTTACATGAGCAAGAACATGGTATGATCCTAGTACTCTTGTTATCTCGTGAGTGATGATACTTCCAGACTTCACAGGAGAATTGCGTGACTTGTTCAGGTTTCTTTAGTTATGATGTCAATTCAATTTAAAGAGATCTTTAGGAGCTGATATAAACAATTTTTAAATTGGAAGCAGAAATTCAAATTAATGCCCTGTAATCACAGAGTTAGTCTGAAATGATGTGGTTTAGGAAGTCTGCTGCTGACACATGTTCACCCTTTCCACCACAGAATTTTATACATTGGTGAGAGCCAAAGTAGATTTAGAAACAGCACAAAGCTAGACTCTGATGTATGATTTGTCTTTGAATTACTCAGGTACACACTGTGGCTTAATCCAATTCACTTCCATTCCAGTATGGTTTGTGTACTCTGTTCATTATTGTTCCATATGGATCTCTGGTGTTAAGAACATAATTTTTAATTGTGTTATATATGGGGAAGTTTCTAAACAGTAGATGTAGTTATATCTTTCCAAGACATAGGTTTTGTTTATTTTTCTGCTGCTGACTTAAATCCTGTGATGGTCCTGTTCTAGTAGCTCAGTGGTTCTTTGGTCATAAATTCATGAGTTTGCTTTTTTTTCCTCTCTCGTGCCCAAAATTTGACTCCTTGTGTGCTTTAAGTTGTGGGGAGATACTAATGTTAAGCCTGAGTCTTGTGCCACAGTGCTTGATCTTTGGCTAGTTGTAGTTCTCTTGTTAGACATGGGACTTCTTTTAGATGCCATGGCTGAGATGATGTTATAAGCATGCGCTAACTCTTTTTTAATAGCAGTATTTCTTTACTTTTTGTTATGAATTTGTGTACTCTTTTAGGCTAGTTGTGGTCAGAAAATACTGATACTGGTAGAAGCTAGCTGCTTTTGAAATTTACATAATTTAACTAGAAAACAAAAGGCTTTTCAGTTGAACATGGAGTAGTTTGTGTTTTAAAATTTGCTCCTACTGAGTTCAGAAGCAGACCTGGGACTCAGAAATGGAAGCTTCCAAGATTATTATGAACAAAATTGGAGTTAAAGACTGCAGAAGATATTAAAGGCAGATTTGTTGAAACTAATGTGTTTAACTTGTTTAAAATATTACAGCAATACAACTGTTCCACAAGCACTTGTAGAATATATTGTGTGCAGAACAATATTGTGCATGCAGCTTTTCTGCTTGACAGTTGCAATATTATGAGGGTTCATAGTTGTTCAGCCTCATCATTATAAACCAATGTGTGTATGTGTGTGCACATGGTGGGCTGTTTGTGTCACTTCCAGGTGCTGCTTTCACTGACTGGCGAGAAACATACCTTTCACAACTTTTTTTCTTTAAAGGTGTTTTGGATGAGCTTATATAGCACATGGCAGCAGAAGCAGGTTTCCCAGGCAGGTTACAGTTCAGAAAAGAGAGTCATCTAACATGGAAGAGGAAGGGAATTCTTTCTAAGGGGTCACTGCATATGCTGTTAAGTTCTCAGCTATTTTATACCATAGTGTTATCAAAACTTGGTAAATGAAGAACTTTCTAACACTCAGTTTAGCATCAGAAGGCAGGCACTACGGGGTGCACAGGGGATGGTTTCTCACTGAAAGACAAAGGCACAGTCATTATATACATTAAAAGAAATAAATATTCCTGTAATTTCTGAGAAATATCTGCCTATTTCCAGGAAATCTAATGCATATGTTAATACATTGGGCAAGTCTGCTGTAATTGGGGAAGGGTCTCTGGGTGGTCGTTTTGAGGTAAAGAACCTGGCTGAGTTTACTCATATATGGTAACTCCAGGTTTGGATCCCTCTTTGGTACGCAGCCTCACTTATCTGCAAAGTTTATACAGAGGGACCTGTTACGGTTTGGTTTGCTCCTTGACACTTATCTTGTCTGTTTAGCATGCAGACTCCCTTACCTTCAGAGTTTACAGTTATACAAAGGGGCTTGTTGTTTGTATACTAACTAGTAAGTTTTTGGTATCAATAGGGGTTCTTCAAAAAAAAAAAAAATATTGAAGATGCGTCTCAGAGACATATGTTTGCTAAAAGACTATGCTGGTCTCTTGAAAAGTAGCTTGTGTTCCTATGTCTTGTTGAGTGTCCTGATTTCAACTGGGACAGAGTTAATTTTTGTTCTTAGTAGCTGTAAGAGTGCTGTGGTTTGGATTCTGTATAGGCGAGCAGCAACACAGCAAGCAGCTTTGTGGTGTTTGGCCGCCCCTCAGATTTTAACTACAACATTGAGATAAATGTATCTGTACCAGTGAGACATCGGTGTATTGCTGGAGTCTGGCAAAACATAGATGCTTTGTGAAATTCCTCAGAGAATGTGCCAAGGCAACTTGCACTTGGGGTAGGATGCCTTTGCAAATTCAGTCAGAGGTCTCTCTGCTTCTAGTGTGATTTGGAGTTATGGGTAAATATGTTTGAAAAATAGCTATTTTTTTATGGAAGATATTGGTAAATATGTCTGAAATTTCAACGGAAGTCAAAACTGGTTTTGCTTACATGATCAACTAGTATACTAACTTTTCTCCTGCAAAAGTTATACAAAATAAGAGGAAACAGTTATACTTCCCATAAATGCAAAATGCAAATAATTTTTTTTAAAATGTATGCAGGTAAATACCCCTCACAATGATACAGGCTAAGGCTGGTGGGGCCAAGGAGCAGCTCTGGGGCATGGCCCAGGCAGCAAAAAAAGGGACAGCAGTGCCTGGAGCACTGTGAATAGTCCTGAGAGCAAGGGGAGGGCAGGGACTGTCCCCTCTGCTCAGAGCATGTCAGACCCCACCTGAGTACTGCCTCTGCTTTGCATCCCCAATACAGGAATGACACTGACAAACTGGTGGGAAGTGAGGGGAGGCCACCGAGATGGTGCCTTTGCCCTGTGAGGAGAGTCTGCAAGGACCAGGGCTGGTTCAGCTGGGAAGAGTGACGGCTTCCAGGTCATCCAACCAGAGCCCAGGGAATAGAGGAGATGCAGTTGTGGTCTTCACAGTAGTGTGACAGGAGAGTGGATTAGAGACAGCTGGCACATGCTGAAACAGGGGACATTCAAACTGACTATAAGGAAGAAACATTTTACTCAGAAGGACAGCCCAGCAGTGGCACTGTGGCCCAGACAGGTTGTGCCATCTCCAGCCTTGGAGGTTATCAAGCCTCAACTGGGTAAGGCCCTGAGTAGCCTGATCTGAGCTCCAACCTGGATGCGCTTTGGGCAGGGCTTTGTAGTGGAGACCAACTATGGTCCCCTCCTAACTAAGTTATCCTGTTACCCTATATGTGACAAAAAACAGCATGTATATGTGTGTGTAGGTGTAGCTGACACAGCTTTGTTCTGAGATGGTAACAGTAGTACGCATACCTATCAAGGAGTGTGATCTTTTATTCCAAAAAGTCAGGGTTAGGCTGTGGAAATATGATGCATAGTGCTCTTACAAAGTAAACACTAAAAGGCATATTTGGAATAATAATGATTTTTTTAAAAGCTTCATTTCTGCCTGCATGCATAAGAAAGCAAACAATTGTACAAGTGGACTTGGGAAACAACAAATCTGAACACTCATATTTTAACCTTTTATTATTATTATTTTAGCCTTTTCCTGAGCAGCACTGGGGCATGGGTGTTATGGTCTTGCTCCAAGGTGATAGTATGCCATTTGGTAGTGTTATAAATACTTCCTTTTTAAATAAAAAGTAGCACAGAAAAAATCCTTAAACTTGAAGCTTTTTCTTTATGTGCTTGAAAAATATGTGCAGATGTTTAATTTTTCTTCTTTACGGGCAGAAAGATAGTTTAACCTTCAGCAAAGAGCTAGTTGCAGTAGTAATACAACCTCTGATTTCTCTGTTTTGGAGACAGATTCATCCATCAAGTCCTGACTGCAAAGCTAAGAGTGCTTACAGAGCACTTTCCTATATATGTTTGATTACTGGAGCACAGCTGCTGTTCTGGGTAATTAATGTGAGAGTATAATACCTTTCAGATGGGTGCTGTGTCTTTATTTCCAAGGTCAGATGACCCTTGCTTATATTCTCGTCTGTCTATGGCATTTTATATAAGTTATTGATCTTCGTTTGTTTGCTGGAAATTAAGTGCTGTTTGGAGGCCTGGTGAGAAAAATCAGGCAGACCTTGTATTTGCTTGAGGGAGATGCTACTAAGAATTGAAAAATGTGGGGTTTACTAGTCTTCCAGCTACCATGTATGAAAAGGGTTTTAGTGCTTCTAACCCCCAACCTTAATAGGTGGTTCTTTAAATTACTGTTCTAAAGACTGATTGTTAAATAGTCAAATACATGTACTTGACTTAGAAGCTTACCTTTCATTGAAGGTTGTTTGGGCTTAGGTGGCATAAGGGCATTTATTCAGATCTACAGTTTTGTAAGTAAACTTATCTTTTAACAATTAAAATGTCTCCTTTTTTGAAAATTTCAAAATACATTTGAAAATAATATTTCATTGTTTGCAAAATTAAAAAGTGAAATTAAATTGAAATTATTGGAGGAAGGGCAAACAGAAGAGGACATTTTTCAGTGAAAAGCTTTAAATTTCCTTCTCACCTCTCAAAGGACACAACATTGAAAATTTCAGGATATCAATATTTGAAATTAACGTGAGATCATTCTTGAAACGAAGTCAGTTTTACAAGTAGACCTTTAGAAACTCAGCTTTCAAAACTTTCAGCTTCCAAAAGGAAGATGTTTGGGTTTTAGCAATATTTTGTATGGTTTGTAGTCTCTGTAATTTTTTTCTCACAGCTAGACATATCAGTGATGCTGTTTGTCCATAGGATGCATTATGTTGCAAGCCTGTATTGAGAATTCTGAAACACAATTGTCATAAATAAACTTCTGTTGTCATAAATATTGTGACATTTGATACCTTCTTTGACTTGAGGTACAGGTAGTTCTCATACAGCTGAATTTTGTCTTCTATTCTAACAACATAATTCAGTTAAAGATGTGGCAAGATACATGATAAAGATTTAAGAAAGTTGATCATCATTTTGTGTTTATGTGTAACTTAGTTTTCTTTCAACTTGTAGTGCCCTTTTTCCTGTGAGTGCGAGTCAGGGGCTACTCCAAATGCAACAGATTTAAGGTTGAATTTTTAAGCAGTCCTCTATTTTAGCCTAATGTCTATGTGCAAAGCAATGGAAATTTTATAAATTACCTCAATGGAAGCAGGAAATCCTGCTTGGGATGGACTTTTCAAAGGACTGTTATGCCTTGGCATCTTTACCTTTTTATGGGCTTAAAATGGAAAGCTCTCTAATATTACTGTTCTTGTTTACTTAAATAATATATCATATGCTGTGGAGAGGAGAGTGTTTAGTTTGTTAGTTCTGGCACACACCTGTATTCTGCCCATTTTTTCCTGATTTATTGGAAGTTGTAACTGGAAAAGACTGTACCTTGTCACTGAAGGCTTCTTACTAGCATACCTTGTTTAGCTGGAAAAAACAAAGTTTTTCATAGTTATTTTGAAAGGGGGTTAGCTAGTTTGTGTAAAACATCTTTATCTGTTCAGTTAATGTGATTTATTAGCTCTTTTTGTACGTGTATTTTTTATACTGTATGATATACTATATATTTTTCTCCCTTGTGATGGGGGTGGGAAAGGCAACTGAGTGGGATATCACATCCCCTGTCATGCACCAGCCTCTAGGAAGACTGAGAGGCTGTGTGATGCTTAATTGCCAGCTGGGATTAAACCACAACAAGAGGTGAAACAGTTTGCAAAAGCTATGTATGAACTTTTTCTGAAAATTAAAAGGTCTTGGGCCAAGATGTATTTTTTTTTTCCTTTTTTTTTTCCAAGGACTCCTACATTTTAAAGGCTAGAACAATTAGGTATAACAAAGACAAGGAGCACTGGCTGAGCTGGAAGCTGCACCCACTAGATTTCCCATGGAAGTATAGTGCAAGTAACTCCCACCTAGCCTTGTCTGCCTGTCAGCTTTTCTGATAGCAGGCAACTGAAATTACTGTTGCTTTCTTGTCACAGGAAGTTACTCCAACTGCACTTTTGCACAGAGCTCATTTAGTCAGCAAAGTGTCAACTGAGCCTCCTGGCTTCAGTTCAGTTGATTTTGTTAAAATTCTACTTTACGTTCATGTTAATGTTTCTAATTTGTAATTGACACATTCTTTTATAGATCCTTAAAGTTAGAAGTCTTCCAACAGGTACCTTTTCTTTTAGTTCTTATTAATAAGTAACAGGCTAGAACTGTCTTTTACTTATGGATATGTGGCTTGATTTGGGGACCTAAAAGGATGTAAAATGTCCTTTTTATGACACTACATTTTAAAAACATAGAATAAGGTTCAAAATAGCTGAAGCTGTTACATAAAAATGAAACCTTCTGAGCTGGATAGGCCTGTTTGCTCTATGAAACTTGTGGAAGCTGTGCTGTATTCTTATGGAGTTTTGCTGTTTCTGTGGCCTGCATATTTCTTACTGTTGACAGATCTCTCTAATAATTATATCATCTTTTGAGAAAGTCAGCAAGGCTAAGATGCTTCACTAGTCTCAATGGTGGTCATGGTTATGAATATTAGTAATGTCCTTTCCATGTTTTGAGAAAGATTTTTGGTGCAGAAGCCATCCTAAGTGATTATAGATACATTCCACGAAGGTAACTATGTTCTATCTAGCTGTCATGTGCTATTGTAGGGAGAAGGAACAGGTGCTTTAGACACCCCGAGAGTACATTTTCGTTTCTAATTTATTTTTTAAGAGTGCATAGGGTGCCTAGCTGAGCTGAAGATGAACTGAAGAAGTGTAGTATGCACAGCTGTCATGTTTGTGAGCAATTGCAGATGAGACTAAATATGTCATTTTACATTACAGCATCCTTCATTTGCACCAAGTTGGTGAGCTGTAGAGAGAGTGGTGGAGCAAATGTAGAATATTTCTGTCATATCTCTATCCTGGCAAAAGTTAGCTTTTCTAACATGTACCTGCCAACATCTTTGATATGCCACAGCAGTCTGTAGAAGCATCTCCCAAGAACTGCTTGAAAATGATTCTTCCACAAAGAATTTGTTTGTAGAAATGAGAATGACAGTCCTCAAGGGGATCGTTGTTGGTTGCTGCTGTTGGAGATCATTTGCATGGCAGATAATACTGTTGTGCTGTCTGTCGTCTGACTTCAGAGCTGATGAAGTCAAACGTTTGTGCACCAGGGAAGGAAGGGAACCTTTGTTGCTTCTGTTTATTGACTCCGCTTTTTTTGTAAGAGTAACATCAGAGGTTTTTTTTTATTTCTTTCCAGCTGTGATAGACAAAATGTCAGTAGAATAAGTGACCTACCCACCAGAACTTGCCATGAACCATTTGGTTGGACCACCTGAGGGGGAGGTAAGTGAAGAGCCAACAAATGGAGCAGTGAACGAGTCAGTGGAGGCTGACCTGGAGCACTCAGAGGTGGAAGAGGAACAGCGGTATGCAACTCGCTACCCAAGGCATACAAACAGCAGCCAAGGGGTCCTGGCTGGGCAGGAGGAGGAAGGGATGTTAGCCCGGTCAGCCAGCACTGAGAGTGGTTTCCACAATCACACAGATACTGCAGAAGGGGATGTGATAGCCACAGTGGAGGACAGTTATGACACAGAGAGAATTCAGGAAAATGAGGATGAGAGCGCATATGCGGTGCAGTACAGGCCTGAGTCTGAGGAGTACACAGAGAATGCTGAGGCTGAGCATGGTGAGGCCATTCATAATAGAACATTGCCCAATCACTTACATTTCCATTCCATCGAACATGAGGAAGCCATGAATGCAGCCTATTCGGGTTATGTCTACACACATCGGCTCTTCCACCGAGGAGAGGATGAACAGTATGCTGAGCCTTACGCTGACTATGGACTGCAAGAGCATGTGTATGAGGAGATAGGAGACACGCCAGACCTCGATGCTAGGGAGGGGATCCAACAGTATGAGCGGGAAAGAGAGGAAGCTGACAATTACCGCAAGGAGGCACTTGGTGCCCGCCTTCACCATTATGATGAACGGTCTGATGGAGAGTCTGACAGCCCTGAGAAGGAGGCAGAGTTTGCACCCTACCCAAGAATGGATAGTTATGAACAAGAGGAGGACATTGATCAGATTGTAGCAGAGGTGAAGCAGAGCATGAGCTCCCAGAGCTTAGACAAGGCAGCTGAAGACATGCCAGAGGCAGAGCAGAGTTTGGAGCATGGTCATGCTCTTACTGGTGGTGGGCATGAAAGTAATGGCCAGCTCCCAGCTGGTTCTCGAGTTACATCCAGCTCAGGAGAATCTGTACAGAGGTACAGCAAGGAAAAGAGAGATGCAATTTCACTGGCCATCAAGGATATTAAAGAGGCTATTGAGGAGGTGAAGACAAGGACCATCCGTTCTCCTTATACCCCTGATGAACCTAAGGAGCCGATCTGGGTGATGAGGCAGGACATCAGTCCAACCAGGGACTCTGACGACCAGAGGCCACTAGATGGAGATGTGAGTATACAAAGTTTTCAACCCTCAGATTATGTCTCCTTCCTTTAATTATTACATTCATGGCAGTGAAGAAGGGTGCATTTTTTTCTTGTTCTGTGAGTCATCCTTAAGTAAAGTATGTAGTGCTTTGTGTGTTTTAAATTTATACTCTAGAGAGCATGTAAGAGGTAAGTACATGTGTTACCAGTGGGCCAAATTTTTCTTTATAAAGCGCTGCTCACCCCAGTTATACTGTACAAGAATTTGTCACATGAAGCTCTTCGTTTTTTCTGAAACAAATGCTGTTACATTTTTTACTGCCATGGAATATTTTAGAATAGCTACAGAACATTTAATCTTCTGTTATCTATCTTTTTGTGTTTCTGTTATTTCTGGGTTTCTAAGCTTCATTTTCTGTCACATAACATTCGTAACAGTTCCATCAGAAAACTGTTGATATTCTTTATGATGGTATCATAGATCAGATTCATATTCCAGAAAATTTGCAAGTTTTTTGTCCACTTGCAGGCTCTAAAAGTGTGTTATAAACCTCAGTATATTATTACTGTAAAGTGTATTCACTTTCCAGCACCTAAGTATCAAAGGCCATTGTTCAGATTTACAGCATCAGCATTTCTGAAATTCTGTACTTCTGGCATGAGGCTTAACTTGTATCAGAGTCAGTTCCCAGTTTGTGGTTCCAGCTGCCTGTATGATAATCTTCACTTGAAGTTTTATGGGTTTTCTGCATTTCTATTCAAACAAACTCATAAACAACTGTTAACTGCATTAAATTTATGCCTGATATGAAAAGAGCTGGTAGACTAAATTTACTGGCCAAAAATAGTCTATCATATGGACCCATGCTATTATTTCAAGGATAACTATACATAAACATCTGCTTCATTGTCTTTTTGCTGTGGAATGGTTTTTGTGACCTGTGTTTTTTTGGAAGAACACCGAAAATAGAACTTTCTATGTGTTGTTTGGTGTTTTAAACTGAATTATTGTAATATTCTAGGAATGCATCAGAACTATCTAAAACACCTCAGCCTCTGCAAAGGGAATTCAGATGGTGATAAAAGATCACATCATGTAGATCTATGACAGACTTCTGATTTTTTTAATCTGTCTTCAAAATGATGAAGTCTAATATTCTATAAATGAGGAGAGATTTTTGGAGCATGGTGTTAGAGTTGCTGCAAAAATCTGCAAGCTGATTGAGACAAGTAGCTTCCAGATTTTATTTTTCCTTGAAAACTCTTGGAATCACAGTGATGAGTATGTTTGGGTTGTTTTTCTGTTTCTTCATAACTTCACTGAAACTTTTTTAAAAAAAAACCTGTATTTCAAAACATTCTACAAATATTTTAAAATTAATGTCTGTCACAGAGTTGATTAGCAGTCCTGTGGAAGGCTAAAGCAGTCTTTACTGCTCTCTCTGTACAGGAGAACAATTATTTTTAATTTAACTTCTTTAAAGATTTCCAAAGTCTCTAATTATTTCTCTCCCCTTTTTCAAATAGATCACATTACTCTTTTGTTGGACATTTTGTTCACCATTTTGTCTGTGTTTGTAAGTGCTGTCTTTAAGAGGATCAAAGAACTTCTGTTGCTTCCTGATGGCCTGATTGTAACACCCAGTACCATGATGGTCTCAGGAACGTTAGGTTGGGGATCCTGAGAGCATTGAGTCTTTCTTGAAGGTGCTCCAGCTGCTCTCCAAAATCTTGCTGCACCTTGAAGAATTTAACTTTTCTAAGGTATGCTGGTAGGACTCAGCCTAGTATGTCATATAGTAAACAAAAAAGAGGTTTCTGTCTGTCTGTAGTTAGCTATTCAAGTACACAGGGGTTTCTGGTTTGCACCAAAAATTAATTTCTCATTCAATATTTTTCATAGTTTGTCAGATAAGAACCTGACTGAGATTTTTCAGTGCTGGCTGTAACCAAAACAGTGATGTATAATAACAGTATAGTTCAGTGCGAAGATAAATAAATGATGGATGTAGATGTGCAGACAGGCTGTGTTCTTGGAAAGAGGAAGGAAATTAAGCAAATAGTTTAGAAGATCTGCAGCAGATGGAGGGGAATAGATGCTATAGAAGAGGAGACTTGTGACTGGATACAGTTTTTCACTGAACATGAGGTATGTATTTGCTTTACTGGATTCTTTAATTCAGATTCCAACTCATGAACAGCCTGCTTTCTTTAACAAAGCATTCCTAGAACTGCTTAGCAGTAAATTGGGAAAAAATTAAGTTATGTTGACTAAGTGACTATGAGTGATCGATTGTAATAAATATATGATTGAATCCCATTCATCTAAATGTAGATTTTTCTTCTCTTTCCCTTGGGGAAGAACTAGCATCTCAGACAGGAGCTTTTCAGTGTAACCAGTATATGCCAGAGATGTTATTCAGTCTAATTTGTAACATTGGCCTGGAAATAAGAAGGAATTACATAAATAGTGTTTTATCTTTAGGCAGACATAATTTTTTTCCCCCAGAAGTATCAAGAAAATGCAGATAAGTGATGCAAATTGTGTGCTTTTATTACCTGCAGCTATTTTGCAGTCTACTTTGAAAATTGTACATTGTTTTATAACAAAACCAGTTTGCTTTTACAGATTGAATTTACTTGAAAATATCTGTAATCATTTTGTGTTGTTCATCGTATCATATTGAAACTGGTAAGACTTCTTTAGATCCAAATAGCAGTCACTTTTTATTCAGCTAGGAGCTATCCATGAGATCATTAAATATGACAACTTCCTTTGCCTTTATTCACAAGAAAGTGACTGTTACTCCTCAGTGCTGAGCATTTGGGTGATACATTCACAGCAGAACGTTCGGTAGAATATCAGTGGAAGTGTCCAGAGACTATTTTGAGAAGCTAACAATCCAGAAGTTTCAGCTAGCATGTGGCTGGGTATAGTCTGGGACTGTTAGGAAAGACATGCAATGACTGATGGTAAGAAAGCTACTGATCACTGTATCTGTTTTTAAGATGCCCTGTTTTCAGGTTTATTCACAGTTTACCCAAAATTTCAGTCATCATTATGTATTTCTTCTCTAAATAAATGTTTGGTGGGTGTATGAAAAGAAAATTGCTCACAGCCCATGGACAATTCTACTGTAATAAATTCTGGTAGTCCTGTGATGTAGGAGACAGGTAGCAGACTTCTGTGAATAAATAAACAGTGTACTGTAGTACCTACTTAATATTTAACAATGGAGAGCATTTGCTGTCGTGTGCCTTGTGTACCCTGATTTAGTGGTGCATGCTTTCATTTGAATAAGAGATGGTCTGGATATCTAGTTTGTGAAGAAGGTGTTGTATTTGTGTATTTAATAAAAGCTGAAAAATTCTCTCACTGTCCTTTGAATAAATGCAGTAAGGTTTTTTTTTGTTTGTTTGCTACACTATGAGATATAACAACATATAACAACATGCTACACTATGAGATATAAGCAACTGACATATATTTCCAAAACCTGTTTATCAGAAAACTTTTTAAACCAAAGCAGACCATCACTTGGATATGCCCTTGTGAGGATATCTCATTCAAATACAATAGCAGTTAGAGCCGCACAGCTGCAAGAAATGTGACATCAGGAAACTGACCCACAAAGGAAAAGACTGTGGAATTGCAGTTAGGTTGTGTTTTCTGAGTATGAAACAGGAGAGAATCTGTTGACATCATACTGAATAATGTTCATAGCTGGAGACCAGCAAAGAGCTTATGGTGTGCACGTGTCTGAGAGTGGTGGAGGAGGATGCCCTTCAGGAAAAGGGAATGTTCTAGATGACACAGTTATCTCACTGGAAGGGAAGACCCATATCCCATTTAGATAGCTCTTGCCCATCATTCTTCTCTGTCAGATTCTCCACCAGAAACCTTCCGTGAATGTGCCTAGCTCGGCACAGAAATAGTGGTATTTAAAGGTCTAAATAGAAGACATCTGCAGTGCATGGATCTGGACTTGGGGATAAACACATGTGCAAGTGGAAAAGGGAATAGTTTTGTGTTGTAGATATCTCACAATACAATTAAATATTCTGGTGTATAAACTGTACATAAGGTCTGTAAAAGCATGTTTAAAATATTATAGAGCTTTGAGAATAGTGGCTTGCTTAGTTGTGGAAGTACAGAGACCTGCTGAGAAAAGCACTCACAGGCACAAAAACTCAAGTAGATTTTTTTGGGGCTGGGATTTAAAGAGCATTTCTGTCTTACCATGTCCAGAGGAGAGAAGCAGGCTGCCTGCTTCACTTCTGCCATAATCAGGAAAAAATAGTTGTTTAGAAGAAGAAATTCTCCATTTCAGAACAAAACATCATGACCTTTTTGTGAAATCCGTTCACTTTTCCATCAGGTTATAGACGTGAAGGCCAAGTTTTGTTGGTCTGCAGGTCACGGTTTGTTGCTGTGTGCCAAGACTTTGGTTTTACAAAGCCCTCACCAGTGTTCACAGTCTCTGTTCCTCTACAGACACTTGAGGTGCTGCAGGGTTAGAATAAATGCTAATATAAAGTAAAACCACATGTGGATGGTTTGGATCTGTGAAGTAGGAATTCAGAGCTGAAGACAAGCCTTTCAGGTAAAACAGAACTGAGCTGCATTGTTTTGCTTCTCTGTTCTTTTTTGTTACATACATGTTATTTCAACCTTTTGAGTTCTCAGTTGCAGGATTTTCTCAATTCTGATAACTCCAGAGGTGTTTTCATGCAGATGGGTTTGCTTCATTTTTTCCACAGCAGGAGTAATGTATTATTAACAAGGCAATAGAGAAGTCTGTTTTAAATAATTAATCAGGTTTTAGTAATAGATGAACTAAGGGGGAAAAAAAGAAAGAAAAGAAATGAAATAAAGATGAGTTTGTTTTGATACGATATTGTTTTCTTTTTCTGAGCAGACCTTTTAGAACTGTTGGTTGAGCACACAGAAATAAAGGTAATCTTTCCATCACCTATGCGAGTCTTAAAATTATACAGAATAAAAATGCCCCAAAATCCCCAAACCAAAAACAATTTAAAAAAAAAAAATATCCAGGGCAGAAAACTTCATGCTGATTCATCACTCACACAGAAGAAACCTTAAATTTCTCAATTAGTCTGCTTTAAGACAGGCACTCTCCAGATGATTTACAGGCTTTTAGATTACCATGAGCACTGGATACATAACCCCTTAAATATTTTTTTGCTTTGTTTTTTTTTTAAATTATTGAAAGATGAAAGCAATTTCAAGTACTTTTTCGGTGCTGTTGAAAACTAGAACAGTGCTTGTTAAAGTACAGGAGGGGCCTGTAGTGATTTTTTCAGACTGATAAATTAAGCTGCATTTGAACTACAAGTTCAAGTGAAAGTACAGCTGAGGAAATCCATAGTTGAAAGAGAGAAACAGCCAGCACTGAACCAGCTTCCAGGGGCCTTGCTGCACTGGCAACCTTCTATCCAGTATGCCTGCTGCTGGACAGACCCTACCCACATAGCATGTGTGTGTGATCTGACAGACAGTCAGAGTCTGTACAGCCTAAGATTTTATTCAAAGAGAAGTTACCAGCTCACAAAGTGTGACTGTGGTACTATATGGTTACTGCTACTGGCTCATGTGGCCAAGAGACAATTTGAAATGGGCAAAATAAAGGACCATCTTGCCGTAACAGTCTCAGTTACATTTATTGTCTGCTCACTTGGACTTTTTTGTGTCAGATCTAAAATTCTGTGTGTTCTTAGGTATATTTTTATTTTGTATTTGAGACTTAGTAACAATGGGATTAGTAACAGTAACAGTGGGGATTTTTGTCAAAGACTTCGACAATTACAGTTATTGCTTAGGTCAAAATCTCTATTTTTGTAATTTCAATGAATATTACTGAATAATTGCAACTCTGTGTTGTGCAGACACTCGTGGACAGTGTGTTTGTTTTTTAAAAAAAAGCTAGTTTGTACAGAGCTTTTGAATAGTGTAACGTGTGAACAGTCAGATCTCTTAAGTGGGATTGTCAATCATTATCCAAACAGTGATAAGTGGCAGGGCAAGGCATCATCAGCTGGATCAGAGGAGATCCCCCAAACTGCATCTGTCCTCAGGTCTCACATACAGCTAGCTGGTCTGTGATCCCACATGACCACTGTAGCATGTGTGATCCATTGCTGTAGTTTACCTTGAGCTACAGACAAAACACATCCTATGCTAACTGTATCATAACACTGTTGAATATGACCTTATCTGCATCTGCAGGAATAGTTCCTGTTGACTACCTGCAAGTGTCTTATCCATGTACTGTTTGATCATTTTTGCAGCAGAAACTGCATGAGGAATCTGTTGGGTCAGACAGAGTACCTCCCCAGGATGGTAGTTAGCAGAAGCGATAAATTGTGCTTCTCACTTGTCATATGCACAGGAGGAGCCTGCTGGGGGAATCTCTGAGGCTGCCTGAAATTCCTGTACAGAGTGGTCCTGTAGCAATTAGTCAAATGCATTGCTCTGAAGTGAGTAGCTCAGTCCTTTACCTTGTCATAAGACAACTCATCGTATTATCTGTGCACAAACTGGACCACCCGGCAAACTGATGGGAAGTGCACTGAGAAGCGATGGGAAGTGCAGAGGCAGTTACACCACAACTACACCGCAACTACAATACAAACTTCATCCTTATGTCACAGTTATAAATTAAATTGCAGAGATTGTGCCACAGTATGCACGTATGTGTACAATAGTTCAGAGTTCATTTTATTTTTTCAAACCCTCCCATTTTTGACACTGTAGTTGAAGCAAATTCAGAGACACCCAGTAATGATGATTAGTTTTATTGGAAGGAAATTTAGCTTTCAGCTCCATTCTTTATGTGTACTTTATGCCATCTAAAAGCTTTGAATATATGTTAATGTCTCAGTCTCCATTTTAATGAATAGAATTTAAACATTTTAAATCACAACAGGTATTCTGCCACGGCATAGCTGTGCTAAAATCTAAGAGATTTACTGCCATAGTTATGCTGTACTCGGCGATGCTTATGAAATTGTGCATCTGACTGACTACTCACACGTTGGACCTGAATATTTCATAGTGCTTTCCGCCTTTGCCTAATGGGTATGGGTACCTTATTACAAATAAGACTGTATTTGCTATTCCTCTGCCAGGAAGCCTGTAGGTGGACATTAGTGTCATATATAAATAATGGCCTTGTGTTTAAGTGAATCTTGCTGAAGTATTTGTTGATTTCACACCCTCTATCCCTTGTATGTGACAATGTGACCCCCTAGTTTATGCTCTTTTCAGATAAGCTGCTGCTAAAAGCAGGTAAAACAACACTGCTTTTATAAAGCAAGAGCAGGTAGTTGTATTTGAAAATGTTTCAGTGTCAGTTATGTTTGTCTTCATGAGCTAATTGGTAGACAGCTGCATTGACCTGTATAGGTTGGATGCAACACAATCCTCTCCTGTCACAAGTTCTGTTACTAAATCCCTCTGCATAATAGCAAGGAAGGTTTCTCAGGTGGAGGGGGTTGCATGTTAGTTAGAGTCGAACAACACCGAAATTGAATTGAGATGGAGAATTTTTGGATGTACCAGGTTGAGAATCGTAAGAAAAATGTAAGTAGATATTCAAGAGGAGAAATGGGGTAAGCTAGTACTTTTTCATGCTGCACTCAAGAAAACACTTTAAAATTCCACTAATGGACCTCTCTACATAGTAACAGCATACTTACATGAACTTATGTTTGTTCTGACAGCATTTTTGTTAGGCTTCTGAAACTTGGTTTTTAACGGACAATGAAGCAGTCACTAAACATTTTAAACTTCAGTTGTAGTGTTTTGAGCAACTATGCATGTTGTCTATCAAAACATTTCTTGCTATTGCTGTGACTGCATTATTTCCTTGTGCATTAACTGTGGTACCTCTAAAAATGCATTTTGATGCAGAAAGAAGTGAGTGTTTATTCTTCAAAGACAACTTTTTTGTACAAATGTTTTTGAGCACAACTGTCATGTCATGTAGCACACTTGGTAGGATGTTTGATATTTGCGTTTGGTAGTTTTAGTTGGGGGGGGTGGGGTGGGGTGGGGATTTCCCAGAAAAATTGAAGCAGATATTCAAACACAGCATATGGAAAGCTGTGTGATCATTTTGATGGTTGCTTAATTCTGATACTTTGTAGATTAAAATAGCTGAGTAAAGGCATTTGTAGTGCTACTGGAGAAACTGTTAATACATTTTAAATGGTGCAAAATTTCTTAATGTCACCAACAAACTAGTTTAAATCATTTACTGTTACCACTTTAGTGTGTGAAAATGAGAGCTTTCAGGCATTTTAAATATACTTTTAATGCTAAAATATTCTATGCTTTTCTTTGTTTACTATTTAAAGCTCAATCCTGCAACATTCTGATGTCATTATTAGTTTGATAGTATTGTGCATCTTTTGTTTTTAATCCTAACACAGAAATACTATGTAACTGTTGGGAATGTGAGCACTATGAGGACTCTTCCTTAAATAAATTGGAGTTGCCATTTGTGCAGTTGAGTCACTGTGGCACTGTAACTCTGGTAGTTACACAGCAAATCAGGGGAGCCTGTACCTCTCCTAGAGCCCCTGTGTGAATGCTGGTGGTGCAAGCACATGCCAGCTTTAGTCTGATGTTGCAATCCCATGACAGCATTCTAGGGACCATTTCACAGCTGCATCTGGTCAGGGCCTGTTCCACAGCTGCACCTCCTTTTTCCCCTATGGATGTAATTCAAAATATAGAGAGATGCAAAGTCTACTCTTTTACCCAGAAGACACCTGTATAAGAAATTGCTTCTTAACTCTTTGGAAACCTTTATTAGTTAACTATAATTTTAATATTTAGTAATTATCCATGATAGACATTTTAAAGAAATGAGGATAAAGAGAAAAGGTGGAGAAGGGAATTTTATTTTCTTAGTTTCTTCCATATCTGTGAAGCTGAGCTTGCAAAACGTAGGGGGTTTTGCACACTATTTCACAGAACTCAATGTTTCAGCTGGAGTGGAGGCATAGAAGGAGGGCACTCCTTCAATGGAGCTACTGGCACCTCAGAGCACTGAAAGTGTGGCCCTTTTCTGGTGTGACTCATTGGCTTATAGAAAAGCCATGTCATGTAATTGTTTATGAAACCAGAAGAAGAGTATTTGACTGTTTTGCCATCAGTGATGAACTGTTGAGCTGGCATATCTTGGGCCAGACTCCCTTTGTCAAAGGACAGTGTAGAATACCAGGGCTGCTGGGCTAAACACCCAGCTTGTATAGCTAAATGGTAAACTTTCCTTTGAGAATTCACATTTTGCCGTGCGCACTGACATGTTTTTCCTGTATCTCCTTAAGATCTGCCTTTAAATATGCCTGCTACATTGAAGCTTTGTACTCTCTTTCATTTTGGTCATCTTCATTAATTCTGCATTCTGTGTTCTTGTGTCATAGCCCCATACCAGTGCCCCCTGCTCTGGACTTTAAATACCTTGCTACAGCTCTTTAGTGTCACCAGCATTCATTAGGAATTGCATATGATTAGAATATCCTTTCCCAAGGCATTCTTTCCCTTTACCAAGATACTTGCTGACATATTGCATAGATGTAGCTATTCCGCGGTGTTGCTTTTCTATATTGTTCCCTTTGTTTTTCTGCTATAACATTCTTGATGATCATGAATGACTGGGACATTATTGGAAAGACAGGTTCTCCACTAAATCGTTTACAGTGAAGGGAGAAAAATTAGGAAGTCTGTTTTAGAGAGCATGTATAGTACTGGGTTCATAGCATGAGCTATGAAATATTTTCCAAGTTTGTGCTGTATTTAGGATGAGGAATTACAGTCTTTGATTACGCTGGTACTGAATACTCCTTGAATATTTTCAGAAGTCCTTGAATACATTAGCATTACTCTGTACAATTTATAAAAGTTGTTTTCTAAGACAGTGGAATAACAATTTAGGGACAACCACTGCAGCCTACCTCTGCTAAGATTAGCACTTCAGGTTAATTCTACCTGAGACCATGTGTGCTTATGGGGAAATTGCAGTCTTTTCTTCAGTCTCCCTGATTTGACAACTAAGTAATCTTTAGTGGAATCCCTGTGTTCTGGTCATGGTCAGTTCACCTGTCTACCATCACAGCTTATTTCTTTGTGACTATCTTTGCTTTCCTAGAATGTCAGTGCTTAGGACATTGGTCTGCATTGCCTGCAGCCTTCAGTAAGCTCACAGTCATTTCTCTGCATGCAATAGGCACATACTTGTGCAACTGAAAGTCCTGTAACTGCAACTCAGTTGAGTACTGACAGTAAGTAGTTGGCCCAATACCAATATTGACGATCCCCCATTCACCTTGCAAAAATACGGTTTTATGACACACTTTTTGGCTGAGTGTTGCTTGCCACTGAGGACAGCTTTTCATTTTTCCAACTGCTTTTCATACATTACTGACAAATAAACACAGGTGTTTTTAAAAAATTTAGCTCTTCAGAATAAGCCCACTGAGGTGTTGATACGTGATCATTATGATTAAAAGCAAGGGTTACAATGTCTTAAAAGTGCTTGTCTTGTTTTTTCTTTTCTATTTTTCCCCTCTCATCTCTTATTTCCACTGATGAGTTACAGGAAAATATGAAAGAATTTCCACATCAGTCACTCAGATTATTATTTCATTTTCTTGACATGTCTAGTCTCCATCTCCAGATTCCTCTTCACCTCGAGGTGCTGAATCGTCAAGTAGGCAACATCACCAGGATGTCTGCAGTACAGCAGAGGCCTCCACTAATAAAGAGGTAGAGTGAAATCTTTCTAAAAGCCACAGTCTTGTTCATTCCGCTTATGCCTCTTTATTTTGCTTGCACCTTTGTACTTGTGAAATCCCTTCTCTTCTTCCAAAATTGCAGCAAACTTGAAAAGCTGATTTGTAGCTCCGTTCCTTAGCCTGGATGTCTGACTGAATTGATAACATACTTAAAACTGTCTATCATGGCATTTCTGAGTCTGTGTTCAGCAGCCACTAAATTTATTTAGCAGACCGGTTGGTGTTGATTTACCAAACAGACATCATCTCGGTGTTAAGAGGCAAAAGGAAGCAGCCCTTTTCTTTCTTCCATGCAGAATGTCTTCCCACCAAAAAAAAAATAATTTCTCAGCCAGATGAAAAAGCTTGCTTAAATGAAATTAATTACGTTGTAATTTATGCTGTTTAATGTTTTGTCATTGTAGAAACTGGTCTGCCAGTGATTCACAGTCAGAATTCAGTTCCTGACTCCAGGCTCCTCAAAATAAAACTAAATATGTACCTTTCTTTTTTCTGTTTTCCTTTTTTTTTTTTTTTCCCTCACCTGACAGCTTTTTATATTGCAGTAGTTCTACCAACACAAAATGAGAAGTGTGAGTAGAACTTCTCACGATATGAAAAGAAAATCGTTGGCATAAATAGTATTTGAATTAGTATAGAATGGCTGGCTCTGTAAGCAGAAAAATCTACAAATATTTGGTTTATTTGTTTTTACGCTTCAGAAAAACCTAGAAACTGTAGTCTTAACAAAATACCATATTGTTACTGACGGTAATGCATGAGTTGTCTTCTTCAATGAAAAAACCTGATCTTCTTTAACTGGAAATACTGATTAAAATTTAAATTCTAATTAGTAATCTATTCTTTCCTTTTTTCTTTTGTTATTTTCAAGGGATAATAAAGCTTGTAACACGTGTATTTGTGCCAGTCTGTATTTGCGTTTAGCGAATAAGGAAAGGTTTCAAAAGATAGAAGAAACTCATAAAATCTCATGTTCTAAAGCCTTCAACAATAGATTGTGCCATTAAATTTTCATCTGCTATATTGTTAGCCTGTTAAAGCCTTTAGCTTTCTTCAGTACAGATTTTGTCACTTCATATGTATCCTAACTTTTAGAAATTTTTAGTTATCAATGAACTTACGCAAAGGAAGAAAACAAACAAGACACTACTTATTTCAGTATTTAAGATCTGCTCACAAGTAGTGTCTGTCGGAGATGGTAAGCCAGGTTTCACACTAGGATGTGTCAGGCTGTTTGCTTCCGTCAGATGAGCAATAATGCCTGCTTTAGTACTTCCAGTGCAAGAACAACAGTGATAAAGTGGCCTCGTAATTTTTGTGAATGGCTTTTAGGTCTTAGTAAAACCTTTTTTAAAATATAAATTTTATAATACTGGTTGGCAATGAGATTAACAAGAGTAATGAAACATTAGTTACCTTGATATTTCATTATTCATGGATATGTAAAATTAAGAGGTGTAGGTTTCCTCCCATTGGTAACGTTACCTGTTTCTTTATTATTCCTGTGCTCTTAGCAGAATGTCTTTCAACCTGGGTAATGAACAAAAAACCCTTAATTTTTGTGTGAGTTTTTGCAATAAAAGCATATATGCTGCAATTTATTCCGTTCTATTCTGAAAAGAAGTTGCATCAGTCAGATTGCTGAATAGTTGCCAAATCTGTGATTACAGATTTTGTTCACTCTGTAAAAAAAAAAAAAAAAAAAAAGTAAGTATTTTGGAAAGGGCATTTATATGTATGTGCTGTCTCTGGTTTGTAGGGTATTTGTCCTCTGGGCCTGTTAAGAGTCCAGTGGATGAATCTCCCTCTTAGCACTAAACCAACAGCAATTACAAACAATTGTTGAAATATGTATGGGTAGGTGGTCCCGTAAAAACACTCATCTGAAGAGGTGAAAGAGATGCAGATCTAAAAAGGCATGTGAGTGTCCTCACAGCAGCTTAAATGCTTTGGCAGCGGGAGATGGTTGTTTACTGACCATTTATGCATCTCTGATGGAGAGATTTCTTGGTTTTGCAATAAAGCTTGGTCGTTTTCATGAGCAACAGCAAGTACGGCTGCACAGGCTCTGCTGTCTGTGTCTTTTGTTTTCGTTTCACAGGTTGTTTTATTTTATAGCAAGATGAGCATCATTCATTGAAAAACATTGCTTGTTACATCCATTCTCTATTTGTTACAATGGAAAAAACTCCTTGGGGTTAGTCACTCAAGCTGTCACATAAACCTTCCTAGTTTACCTGTTTTTTCCACTAATACAAAAAGCATAGTAAGTTGCCTGTCATAAATGAAAATAATATGGCATATGTTTCAATGTATAGCATCTGGAAGTTGTTTATTATACATTATTCTGATCCTATATAGATTTTCTTTTAATAAAATGATATTAAGCACTCATTGGAGGAGTTACTGCTAATACAATCAGTTGCAGATTCATTAAAGTTTTGGAATCCATGGACTGTCCTAAATTTTTATCATACAATAGCAGCAGGTATTTCAGTATACTTATTAACATCTCTATATTGCCACACAGAATTTTCTTTGATAAATTTTGCTATGTGGTTTACGTTATTGATTATAACAAAATGGTGAATGTTGTAGCTTTCAGGTGTTTGAAGTGTTACCCACAGTCCTTCACATAAAATTGCAGTTGGAAGTAAGGTCTTTACTTTAGGCTGTGTATTTACATATGTAAGTCAGGAATTTTTTTATATGTTCACTTTTTACATAATTACCAACTATAGTTGGGGGTAAGGTGTTAGTGAATTCAGTTACCCCACAGAATACAGGTTGCTACCTAACATGTTAAAATTGAGAAAGCTTTTTGTAGGCTGTATTAATTTGAGGGATACATCTAAGAACAGTCCTAATGAATAACAGGATTTGGTTAATGAGTAACTGACTGGGCTGATGGTTTCAGTCATGAATAATAATGTTATAGTGTAATTTTATATATTCCTGCATGTATTTATTTGTAGTTGGAATATCCAGTGTCTTTGAGATATGATGTATTTTCCTGCATACTTCTTGATTAGTTAGAGTGTCTGTTGGTAGACAGTTAATATACTATTTAACACCAAGTAACTGAAAATTAGGCCTAGCAAGTGGCCTGTAGGTAGACACAAATGAAGTACGTTGAATTTAACTCTAGTAGGTGCTTAGAGTTTGAAAATACTAAATGTAATAATAAATCTTAGTAAGTGGTGATCTTTCTTTGCTAATAGCTATGATTGATTTACCTCTTTTTTTTTGGCATGGAGAAATTTTTGATGCATATTTGTGCATGCTCTGTTCTGTTTGAAATACTTTTTGTCTTAATTACAGTCCAGAAAAAGCTTGGCTTCATTTCCAACCTATGTTGAAGGTAAGCTAGTTTTACAATTTCTAAATGTTTTTTATCCAAAAAACTCCAGTATTTATAATGCATAAGATTTTATTTTTTTTTACTGAATAGAAAAGCTACTGGGGTTGGGTATGCTGGTTTAGATTAAATTGTATCCAATCTGGAACCTAAACTAAATCCTATTCCCTTTCAGAAGTTCAAAAACATGGAGCTTTTATTTTTTTAGTGTTTCATCCATAGTTTCTGTGTCAGTTCTGCTGGCTTTTTATCAATATCACTTAAAACACACTACTAATTTTTTAATGTTCTTTCTATAACACATACAAATATGTGTAGACAAGGAAAATAGGCTAGGCAAGAAGACTGTAGTGCTCTCTCCAGCACTGATTTCTATTGGCCAGCTCAATCCAATCTCAGTTGGATTAATTAGCAGAATTGGATTAATTGGAATAATTGACAGGCCTGCCAGAGGAAATCTGCACTGCTTTACAGCTACTGGTCTTCTAATTAAATAGTGCTGCTTGTCTTAGAGCTAAGGCTGCACTTCTAGTAGCACTGAATTTATTCAGAAAAACGTGAAAAAGCAAGTTAACTGCTCCATGAACTGCTGTTACCTTTTGTATGAGTCAGCACTCTGAATATACAGGAAGGCTGCATGCTGTAAAGCCCAGCTATTTCATTATGAGAGCATGACAGAAGCAGAATATTCAAAGTTTTATTTGGCTTTTTTTCAGCTGACAGCAGTTGTTCCATATGCTTGATGAAATGCCAGAAATACAGTTGATGCAATACATAATTTGGACTGTCTTGGAACTCCTTGTATTGCTTTACAGTGTGCTGTGTTTAAACAATTATGCAATCATTCTCTTTAGACTACAAGTTAATCATTGGTTTAGTCTTCAGTATATGAGCTGCATATTTTGGAGTCTGTGGCCGGAATGTCAACTAATGTATATTTCATATATTGTTTTGAAACTAGCTGAGCTTTGGAATTTTGCAGCAATGAAGGATCTCTCTTAGAACTGAAATTTATCTCCTAGTGATAGCCCTGTCTATCAAGGGCTATCTTAAATAATCCTCCCCTCCTTAAAAGAAAAAAAGAAAATTGTAAACTAAAGTTTTCTTAGATCTTGGTCCAGTGCAAGATTCCTTAAAGACCCAAATTTTCCATTTTTATGCACTAGCAGTCTAATAAAAAATTGCCAGCACTTATGCTACACTTCTATTCAGATAATAATTTCATTGACAGAGGTAATAAATGGAGGGGGCTTATAGAAAGCATTGCTGTCTGTGTGTTCACCTCTGATGAAAATAGAGCACATACCTTTTTTTGGTTTTAATATGCTTCCTTCTGGGAGTCTTATCTATACTTTTGTCAGTCTGTATTTATGTTTTTTGTATTTTGATCAGAAATTGTACTATAGAGGGTTTTGTGCCTTTTGTAATGAACTGGTGGAAGTGGTGAAAAGGCCTTGACATGTAGAGTAACAAACACTAACACTTAAAATGCTGTATGTTTTCAGGACTGGAATAGTATGCAAATATGTAGTACTTCCAGATGCATGAATTTTCCTAAGGAAAAAATTCCATTTCTTCAAGACATGTACTTGAAAGTGACTTGTTAATTTTGAGAGTTCTCCAGATAATAGTATCTGAACAAATTCCGCACACTGGAGTTGAGCATCTTAAAATTACTAGTCATAAATTTTCATATTTAAAGAAACCATAAAGGAGACAAACTTGCTCATAAGATTTATCCATCTACTTCTGTCTGTGTGTATAGTTTCAGTGTGATATTTATCTCCAGCTTTCTTTTGTTATTTTAATCTTAATAATGACTTGCATTTATTTGGGGCCAAAGTTACCCATGCTCTTTCTGAGGGATTGTTAATCTCTTCTGTTATAATTAGAACAAAACTCTCATTCTCGGTAATGCTAAACTTTAGGCCCCATCACCTTATATCTCAAGGTACCCCTTAAACTAAGAAAAACACCAGTCTGCTATTGTAGGGTTTTTGCTTTCTTCTTAGAGGAAAAAAAGACAAACCTAAAACCAATATTTTTTTTGTGATAAAATGTGGACACTTATTAGCATTCTTTAAGATGACTTGCATTTTCACATGTCCTGAACATCAGCTGTGTTTCCTTACTTGTAAGAAAACAAGAAGCTTCTTAGGTTAACCAGCCTCACTTCTGGTTCGTGACAACTTTAACATGTAGCAAAGTGTTAAAATAGAACATTTTTACATATATGATTTTTAGATATAATTGCCAAACACCAAAACAATCACAGATCATAAATGCTGCATTGTAAGGATTTGCATTGTTAGGCACTGAACACTTCTTCACTGCACACTCGAATTTTCCACAGAAGTTGATGCAAGTCAGATCATTAAGAATCTGTGGGACAAAGAGAGTTGTTTTGCCATCAGGAGAGCCCGTGCTCAATGTATTTAACAACATTTTTATTTAACTCTTGTACGTTACCTCAATATCACTGTTGAGAATAGGAGTGACTTTTAAAGGTCTGTGGCATAAAAGTACTTGGCTTAATTGGTCAATCAGTCTCCTTAGCAAGAGGAAACGTGTTGTACCTGTAAAGCATTCCCGGGGAAGTTCCTCTGCCTGTTGTACTAGCTGAAACTAACACACAGCTGAACCAGTGGCTGATAACTGTTGTTAAATTGCATCCTACATCTTTCTGTTTGTGACTGTTGGTCTTAGAATTGCAAGGTTGGTTTTGGTGGGTACTGTGTCTGTCTCTTTATAACAGTGAAAACTCACAGAGATTATTTTGTTCCAGCGTGATCCCTGCACACAAAAGACTAAGCTGTTGTAAGAGACAGGCTGAATTAGCATTTACAGCTTTTGCTGGAGAGATGTGGTATTGGGTTTGTGTGGCAAGGTTTTGGTAGCAAGGGGGGCTACAGGGGTGGCTTCTGTGAGAAGCTGCTAGACGCTTCCCCCATGTCCAACAGAGCCAGTGCCAGTGGGCTCCAAGACAGACCCGCCACTGGCCAAGGTCAAACTCATCAGTGATGGTGGTAGTGGCTCTGTGACAACATATTTAAGAAGAAGGGAAACTGCTGTGCAGCAGCAGCTGAAATAGAAGTGAGAATATGGGAGAAAAACCACTCTGCACACACCAAGGTCAGTGAAGAAGGAGTAGGAGGAGGTGCTCCAGGTGCCAGAGCAGAGATTCCACGGTGCAGCAGATACCCACCTGCAGCCTGTGGAGGAGCCCACACCAGAGCGGGTGGATGCACCCAAAGGAAGCCGAGACCCCTGGGAAGCCTGCACTCAAGCAGGCTTCTGGCAGGACCTGTGACCCTGTGGAGGAGAGAGAAGCCCACGCTGGAGCAGGTTTGCTGACAGGACAGTGACCTCGTGGGGGACCCACACTGTAGCAGTCTGTTCCTGAAGGACTGCACCCCGTGAAAGGGACTCACACCGGAGCAGTTCATGAAGGACTGTAGCCCATGGGAAGGACTCATGTTGGAGGAATTGGTGGAGGACTGTCTCCTGGGGGAGGGGCCCCACACTGAAGCGTGGGAAGAGTGTGAGGAGGAAGGAGTGGCAGAAACAGTGTATGATGAACTGACAGCAACCCCCATTCCCCATCCCTCTGCACTGCTGTGGGGAGGAAGTAGAGAAAATTGGCACTAACGTTGATCCCAGAAAGAAGGGAGAGATGGGGGGAATGTGTTTTTAAGATTTGGTTTTATTTCTCATTATCCTACTTTTATTTGATCGGTAATAAATTAAACTAATTTCCCCATGTTGAATCTGTTTTTCCTGTGACGGTAATTGCTGAGTGATCTCTCCCTGTCCTTATCTTGACCTTATCTTGACCCACAAGCCTTTTGTTATATTTTCTCTCCCCTGTACAGTTGAGGAGGGGGAATGATAGGGCAGCTTTGGTGGGTACCTGGTGCCAGGGTCAACCCACCAGAGATGTTGAGAGCATTTGCTTGATGTTTTGTGCCTTTGAAAGTACTGGTTGCCACATCAGCATGCTAAACTGAAGTATTTCAGTGGAGCATTTGCAGCCATCAGGTGCAGGCTCAAGTTGTCAGAGTGATAATGTTTTGCTGTGGTTCAGTATGATTTTCTTCAGTGATTTTTTTCCTGTGTTACAGTTCCTGGACCTTGCGATCCTGAAGACTTAATAGATGGAATCATTTTTGCTGCCAATTACCTTGGCTCCACTCAACTTCTTTCTGATAAAACTCCCTCCAAGAATGTGAGAATGATGCAGGCTCAGGAAGCTGTCAGCAGGATCAAGGTGAGGAATAATTCCTGCTGCTTCTTATGGGTGCCTTAAGGTTGTGAATATGATCTTCTTACATATGCACTATTTTCTTCTTGTGGGGTTATCTGTGGTTTCAGAAGGGTTAAGTGCCTCATCTTTCTTTCAGGAAAATAAATCACATGTTTAATGCTGCTTTTTGGAACAAGACTAATAAGGAAAAGTTACCGGGTCATTTTAATTCCCTGTAGTAATACTTGAACTGTGTACTCTAAGCCAGAATCTGAAGTGAATGATGGTCTAAGTTATATATTACCTGGGTTTTGAGGGAAAACAAATTGAGGGTAAAACTATTAAGTACTGCAGCTGCTTCTGGCTTGGAACTTGATGAAACTGGCACTGTGGTAATGTCTGCAGTTATTTTTGACCCTGCTGTGGTTGGTTACTAGTTCTCCACCACATAACAGCTATGAGATGATTTTAAAAGAAAAAGAAAAGCCTGTGATGGTACAGAGATGTAAGGGGAAAAAAAAAAAATCCTAGATTGTTGTATGTTTGCTTTGTTTGGAAAACAGAAATGCCCACTGATTGCTGTATGAGCCATGACAAGCAATGGGCATGCTGCTGTGTCGTAAGTTACAATGATGACATTGTCAACTGAAATTAAGGTGTGTGGATGAAGTATTGCATGGTTGTAGAGGATGCTGCAATACTCCCACTACCCATACATGACTGGGTGGTAGGCACACAGCTTCATTTTCTGCTAATTCAGCTAACCAACAAAATCTCACCTGAAAACTTTCTTTTGTTTAGTTTTTGTGTGTTGTTCTTTTGTATAGTTTATTTTGGATTCCAACTCAGACTCTGCATGCAATTGTATAAAAGAGAGAGGGTGAGAGACGGCATGTTATCAGTAAAGCCAGTAGCACTGTTTATTAAGGTCAGCTGATGCTTCCTGTTGTTGTTACTCCCTCCACTGTTTTCCATGCCAGGTGTTCAATTTAGTCTGTGTATGAAACTTTCACAGGGAAGCTTCAACTAGAACCATTGAAACTGTGACAGGAAAGCTCCAGATAGAACTGTTGAAACACTTAAAGAAATTGTAATTTTGCTGATGCCAAAATACATAAGGTCTTGTAACCTTGTCTTTGAAAATCACTCTAGTATTTTAGAGGAGGCAGGCATGTAGCCTTCCTGATACAGATAAGTCATCTTCTGTCATCTCTGTAGAAGTTTCCACAAACTTAAGCAACTACTGAGCCTTTTGAAAAAAAAAGGAATCATCTGTGTTCATGGGAGATGCTGTTTTCAGTGTCTTTCTTTTAGAAGATTTTACACTCAGCTTTCTCAACCCTGGCAGGTCTTGGTGAGTTCTTCCCAAAGCTACAGTGGAGACTTTCCCTTACAGAGTCTGCTTCTTTCCTGTTCTGGGTGCAAGTAAGGCTGTGCCTCTCTGTTTAGTAGTCACCATCTGTTCCTTCCTGATGCTTGGCCACATAGTAGAAAAGTTGTCTGATTTGAATGCACAGGAAACTAAAGGTAGGATAGAGAAGGGAGAGAAATAAGAGCCTCACTGAGGCTGGATCTAGGAGGGATGCATCACTGGAGGTTGAAAGGAAAGATTATCTTCAGCTGTCACAGGAAACTGGTATCCGGAGTAGAACATGAACCTGGGGCTGGACAGGAAGTTTGAACCTAGGAAGTAAAGCTTATGTGGGAGGGAGTACACAATAGGCAAAAATTGAAGGGATGTGTTAGAGAAACCTGGAATAGAATTGATTCAAAGCAGGCCTATGAGGTATAAGAGTGTAGAATCTTCCTCTGATACAAATGTATTTCTTAGAAATTCATTAACAAAATAAAGTTCTTTGTGAGGATTCTGTTATGCCTCAGCACTGCTGTGCCTCAAAACAAAAGAAATCTGTTTAACTCATTTCACTCATGAAACCCATGATTTTTACATCCATATAAATCAACAGGCATGCATGTTCTTGGTTGTAGTAAATTTGTCTCAGGATGGAGGCCTAAGTTGTTGCATTGTTGACCTGGTAAAATCCTATTTGGTGAGCATAATTTTCTGAAACTGTAAGTGTATTTCAGAAAATTATTGCCTTAGTGCACAGCACACAATACCATTGTACACTTCTTTGACAGTTCCTGCTTTTCTGCTTCTAGATGAAGCTCAGGCAATGAAAATATACCTCCCTGCACCTTAGGGTTGTTGCTTTATTAGGGCTGGGTTTGGCTGGCTTTGTTGCTGATTACCTTTAAAGATAAACTTTTTTTAGTGAGAAATTCATTATGACTATTGGAGTTCCTGCTGCCAGATTCATTATTGTGTAAGATAGCCTTTAGCCCAAATGTGTAAAATACTACTTGCACAATGACTATGATACTTGTGCCACACTCATGTTTGTTTATGGAGTGTGTTAGGTGTTGCATGTGAAACATTTCTCTGTAGTAAAAGAAAATAAAGGTTATGAATTAAGAGTGAGCTTTTAAAAATTTGCAAACTTGAAGTTAAGAGCATTAAAAAGGGGGAGAGAGCTTTGTTTAATGCCTGTTGTACCTTACCTTCCTATGAGTGTGTTCCTTTTAAATCTGATAATTCCTATAATGCTTCCTTCAGACCACATATTCATTCATTTAGAATATAAACAGGTTTTGAGAACAATTCTCCATGCTGCTTGTTTAAAAAAGCATGTCTTCCATTAAAAGTACAAGAGTTGGGGGGTTTCTTGCTTGGGCGCTCATCCCTATGAAGTCCACCTAAGTTAAAACAGATACACGACTTTGAAGGCATTTGTCAAATGTAGTTGTTTCGTATTTCCACTAGGAGTTACTTTTAGTAATAGAAAAAGTATTTCACCATTTTCAGACTGTAGTACAATTTCTTCAGACAGCACAGAAAAAAATATATTTTCACATTTTACTTGGAGTGGATCCATAATACTTGAAACAGTAAAAAAGATGATGTGCGTGGTTAAAATTCACAGCCTATCTGTGCTGTTACATTTCACATGTGAACTAACAACTAACTTTCATTTTTATTTTTCATCAGCGGATTTGAGATATGTGGCAGGTTTGAACATTTTTAGATAACTGATTTAATTACTGAATGTAATGTAAGAAAACACATATGTGGAAATAGTTTAGTATTCTGCACATTTTTTTAACTCATTGTCATCTAGGTGTTCACTGAGTTGCAGTATATTTTTTGTAGAGGCAAAATGGGTTGAGTATATTTAAGTCATCCCTGTAGCAAAAGTGGAAGCTTGCTGTTTTTTAACGATTTCTAATTTTGGAAATTGCTACTAGGTACATAGTTAAATTTAATTTACCTTAAAAAAAAAATCCTGGACTCTGTATATTTTTTAAAAAAAAAAATGTTTATATTAGATAGTTTCTGTTTTTTCTAAGAATATGGAAAGAATCTTTCAATCTAAATTAGCAAAATAATGTGATCATAAAGAGGATTTGTATGATAAAGTGTCTTGTATAAAATTATCCTAATTTATTTTTTCATGGACCATAGCTTCTTTTATGACATTTCTGTGCAGTGTTAAATCACTTATTAAAATTGGTTGTTCCATATCATTACCTTAGTTTTATGAAATATTTGAAAATTGTTCTTCAAAAAACTAAAATACTACTAAGACCAGATGCTTCCATTGCAAGAGCAGAAGTTTCAGTAAATTGAATGGTAGTATATTCCGATTAATCTTTAATTCTGCATTGTAAACCTCTAGCTCAAGAATTTTTTTTCCCCCTTTTTCTTTTTGGCCTGTGCTTTTCTTCTTTTTTGAGGTCCATCACTCTGTAAAGTTTGGTGAGAGGGGGAAATTGTCTAAAGGGGAGCTTGATTTTGGAAAGCAGTTTAAATGCTCTGTCTCGTTAGTGTCTTCCCCTTGCCCAGTGTGTGGCAGGCAGCTGTTATTCAAGATGAGTATATTATTTCTGATTACCAATGTGAATTAATATAATGAAGAGCCTGCAGCATGAGGCAGTTCTAACTGCTTTTGAAATAGTTTGCCGTTGCCAGGCTATCAAATATTTCTTACTTTGAAAAAGGTGACTAAAACCTAGTGTGAGGATGTTTCTATTTGTAAATAAGCAGCACAGTCTGAAGTTTCAGTAGGTGCTTTCAGGTTTGTTTAGATGAGACCTGACAGATGTAAGTTGTGAGCATCAGTATAAAACATTTGATGTGTCTTGTGATTCAGGCCTCCTGTTTGTTGTTCATAAAAGTAATTAGCCATAAATCTCTATGAAGCCTGTAATAGTAAGCTTCCTTCCTACCACAAGAACACCTGTTAATTTAATTAGTTAAGAGGCTGTTACTTTTGCAAGTAAAAAGATGTTGGCCAGCCTGGTGAGTATTGCATTTCTTCAGTAAGCAGGTCTGTAAGTTCAGGTTCACCTTGGTTTGAATTAGTGGTTGCAAGACTGCAAGAATGATGCTTATTTGTGGTTTTATTGTTGCCACAGTAGTAGCACATAAGAAATCAGATTGTTGCAAATGAGTTGGATGTAAATCAATTAAACTACTCAGTGACAAGAGACCTATTTGTGGAACTGAAGTACATGCTCCACTGCCTTCTTCAAAAAATGCAGTAGTATGGACATCTCTTCGTGCAGGAGACACAGGAAAAACCTGTTGTCCAGATACGTGGTGCTAACAGTGGTATGGGGTATATTTGCACAGAAGGAGGAGAAAATGGAGGTGAAATTTACCTTCTGTCATACTGTTTTTCCAGGAAAAAATAACATCGTTTTAGGGAGGTTATTTTTTGAAGACTGGTTAAATGTGAGAGCATTAGGAAACTTGCATCTAAATTCTTTAGATCTGAAAAACCTGTAATGGTAAGAGTTAAGATTCTTCTCCCACCTTTTACACTGATGTTGCTTCAAAAGCAGTAACATCATGGTTTACACTGCTGTAAATAAGCAGAAGCTCAATTTTTTTTTCCTTACAAAAAGCCCCAAGAAACAAACCCATTCTAAAAACCCCTTGTTTTTTTCAAGTAACATTTTAAATGAAATAAAAAGAAATTCCTCTTGTGTTCTTCCTGACTCTTTTTGTGCAGTTTCTTTTTATTCTTTAAAGTACTTGTGCTAAACATGACATCATTTTTTAAGCCAAAAAGAAAAGGAGGAAATTAATCTAAGCAGGGACTAATTTAGAACAGCTAGTAGTCTGTGAGCCCTAGCATTAGCAGGCAGATTCCTTCTTGTCTTGGAGTCTCTGTAAATTCTTTTCTAACTGTTCTCCTGTCTCTTGTTTGTTCCATGCTAAGCAGATGGCCCAGAAATTAGCCAAAAGCAGGAAGAAGGTGCAGTACAAACTCCATCAGCTTGATGTTATGCCTGTTCTTTTGTTTTCTGGGATGTTTTTTTGCCTTTCTTTTTATTTTGTGTTTTTATTTTCTGCATCCAGCAAGTTTTTTTTAGATTTATTTCTGAGCCACCATACAAGTTGACATTTGTCAGAAATCAGTTACCTGATTGGCCATTTTCTGTTGTTTATCATTAGCCATCTCATGTTAGAAATAGAAGATTGGATTTATCAAATGGTTACAGGCAGAACCCAAAACACATACTAAAGGAACAGGACCAACATGGCAAAGGTTTTAATTATGTAAAATTATAGATTAAAATTAAGTTGGGGGGGGTGTTTTAATCTTTTTGTAAGAATATTTTGTTTGATTCACAGACGTGTCAAATTGCTGGATGCAAAAAAGAAAAAAAGTTCATGTATATACACACAGTAATATGCTGAGATTGACTCATCTTAGTAATAAGTTTTATTTATGAAGTTTTTAAGTATCTTTTAACAAATCTAATTTATTAAAAAATTGCAAGTGTTTGCTTTCTGTTAACAAAATGTGACTTCTCCAATGGGTTAATGCTTGAAGAGTATGTGAAGGTCTTCTTACCAGGACTACATTATGAATCGCTTAAGCTGTACTCACCTGTGGCACAGGTTTTTCCACAGGTCTTTGTGGTCACCGTTAGCTCATATAGAAAGTCCTTAGGCAAGAGATGCCATTAGTCTGTTCTATGGCTTGTGTGAAAAACCTTCCTTAAAGTGGGATTCATAGTGTGGACAAAACGAGAGAATCATTTTGATTTTCATGAAGTCTTTGTATAGTTCATGTTGTAGTCAGGTATACTGAATCAGGAAAAATAACAAGGGAAGCTTTTATGGGGTTAAGAATTTTTCAGATAATATCCTACTTACTTTCACATATATGTATATAGTTTCCATACCTTTGTGTTTAGCTTCTGCTGTCTATCTTGCATTGCTGTTCTGGTGACTGTGTCTTAGTGCACCCCTGTTCGTGAGCTAACATCATTGGTAAGTATGTTACCTGATGTGTTTGTTTGACTCTTGTACATTTATTTACAGGCTCCAGAAGGTGAATCTCAACCCATGACTGAAGTGGATCTCTTCATTTCTACACAGAGGATAAAAGTACTGAATGCAGACACGCAGGTATAGACAAAGACACCTTTGTCAGTATTGTGGTTGTAGGCTACTGAAATAGACCTTCACCTACATGCCAAAATTTGTCCCTCGAAAAGTGCTGGCTCTTGTATTTCACGCCAGGATTTCCTAGTAACAAATCCATGTTCAAGAACCATGTCCTACATGCAATTACTCTGATGTGTGTCTGAATGTAGAAATTATTAGAATGTGCAGGTAACCTAATTGCAGTCAGCTGTTGCTTAGAAGCCATGATGCATCGAGTATTGTGCCCAGAGTAGCCCAGAATGTTTGGCTGTGATAATTTGAAGTTCGTAGTCCTCTGCACATGAATGCCCAGCATATTCAAGTTCTGTTATTGAGGTCTTCATGTGCTTTGCCACAGAAAGTGCAACTTTAATTTGTAAAACTTGCTCTTTGCTTTCCTTTTGGAAAGGGAAGCTCTTGTTTTCTATTGGCGTCTCCCTTCATGCATGACAGGTATTACAGACTTCACTTAACAAAAACCTTATATTGACATTTGTCTGCATAATACTAGGTGTGCAATAAGAACTTTGTTGAAACAGCTGCTCACGTTGTTTTTTGTATTCCCCAGGAAACCATGATGGATCATCCACTGCGGACCATTTCTTACATTGCAGATATAGGAAATATAGTTGTTTTGATGGCTCGTAGGCGAATGCCACGGTCTAACTCCCAAGATAATGTGGAAGCATCTCACCCTTCCCAAGACGGAAAGAGGCAGTACAAAATGATTTGTCATGTCTTTGAGTCTGAGGATGTGAGCAATTACTCTGTCTTGTAATTTTCTAGGGTGGAAATGTAAGCATATTTTGGTAGGCTTGAAGTCCATTGCAAGTGGTCCTGTTTGTTCTTTAACTGCAACCAAATATTTAAGCAGAGGAACTTGCCTTCTGTTCACATGTTTGGACCTGACATTTTACTCACAAAATTGGTGTTTATAGAAATGCTTCCCATTTTTAAGCTCCTTCAGTGCCTTCCAGTAACAATGAGAGGAGGATCCAGGTGCCACAGCTTACAAATAGCAGCTTAGATTCTGCATGTGAAAGTCTGTCAGAGATGCTGATTTTCCTAGGGAAATTCTAATCCCAAATTTTGCATCAAGAATCAATCATTGATACATACTAGAAAGGTAAAGGTGATTTTTTTTTTTTTTCCCTTTGAAGAGTAGAGTTGTGTTGGGGAGTAGTTACTGCCATCATATCAAAAAGCCAGCAATATTGGTAATTCCAGCAAACCAAAAGTATGATGAATAGGCACACATCTGAGTTAATTTTAGTCTATGGTGCAGGTTACTAAATTACCTTATATAGGACTTGATATCCTGTTTTCACAATCAATATGCATAACTTGCCTATTTTATGCAGTTTTTTAAGCTCAGTAGCTGAAAAGTAAAACCAAACATCTCAGACTGAAGTGGCTAGGTGTGTAGTTGTCAGGATCATAATCAAGTTAGTCCTAGTAATTTGTGAAAATAAGAAAATCTCAGTTCTAAGCCCTCCGAATAGCAGAGCATTACTTAAGAGAAGTAAGGTGAAAATATCAGTGTCTTACAGAATACTCATATCTTCCACTCTACAGTGTATCAACAAGGACTTTGACATGGGAAGGTTTTCTTGAATAAGCAGCTGATTTTATGTCGTGATGAATCTGTTCTAAACCCATGTCTGAATAAATTACCTGGTTGAAGGTGAATGTACAAATATGACCCACTGCTGAGGTTGAGGTTAAAAAGTAGGAGCAAGAGTACAGATAGAAGTAATGCTCTATCAAAATTTTGACAGCGAGCACAAAAAATTGTTCATTTGTTTATTTGTTTTTTCCCCAAACTAATGTGTAAGCCAGTTTCGCAAAGCCTTTCAAGAAACTAGTGTTAAGTAAAGAGAGTAGCCAGTGGTCCTTTGGCTTAATATCGTTTGATATGCTGCCCACTTTGAGGCTGCCGTTCCTGTATTTCTAGTCACAAGTTTGGACACTGCTAGCTCTCCTACTGACCGGTTGAAAAATTGAAAATCAAACTGTCAGAGGCCAGAGACTGGGGTTTACTTTCCTTCAGCATGTGGAGGTCTGACTATGATCCAGACTTCCTAGATCTGTTTCACAGGCTACTATTATTACTTTGGCTAGCTGGAATCTGTTCTTCCTATTGGGGATCACTGACATCACTTTCTGTGGTTTGTTTGGATCAGCCCATATTTGTGTCAGATATGATCCTCCCTATGCAACAAGATGTTGGTCTAAAAAGTAGGCGCCTGTAGATCCAGTACAAGCATTGCTCAGTGATGTGAAAATATGCTGAGAAATTTCAGGAGATTACATCAGCTCTCCTTAGTCATGGTATAGTTCACAAATAGCTTGCAAAATTATCTCAAATACCCGAATGACTAAAAGAATTAGAATGGAAACAGTGCAGCACCTATTAGCAGAAAAGAGATGTCAACTTCAAAGATCTTTTACATCCAGTTGGGTAGTACAGCCTGTTTATAATATAAAAGTCATGTATATATCATTGTCACCTTTTCTTCTGGGACAGCTGGGTATTTAGAAGAATTTACTTAGTAACTGACAGAGAAGCTGTAAGCCCTCAAGCAGGTGTTGGCCAGAACGTGTTTCTGCTTGGAAGAGTCCTTATCTAAAGAGGACAGCACCAGATTTTCAAATGTATTCAGAGCTGGATCTTCAAATGAGCTGAACCCCAGTGACATGTCCAAATGCTGGGTCTCTAAATGGGAGTTGGTCTCTTCCTGGAGGGAAGATACATGTGTATGAATGTAAAGTTGACATTTATCTCCTCACTTATGTTGCTGAGCTATGGAGGTGTACTTTTCCCATTTTCTTGCTTTCCGGTTCTTGCTATCAAAACTAGGTTGATCTGAGCATTGGTAAAATACTGCCAATCTAGATATTGGCCTTTTCAACACCAGCAATCATGCTGTTCTCATCAGCAGGTTTAGCGCTAGTTTGAGTTGCTTTAAGATAAAATCAACTTTTTATTTCAGGGTTGGGAACCTTTCCTTTATTAGAGACTAAAATGGACTTTAAATACAGCTGATAGGCTGTATAAAAATACACCTCAGCAGTATTCATTCATGAGCAGCACTCCCTCAGGCCTACCTTGTCAGCTGTGGAACTCTCCTCTTCTCCACTCCCTTCACCACTTCACTCCAAGGGACTTTCCAGTACACATCATGGGCAACTCCTGTGCGCTACACAGTGCTTACTGCACATATCGCTCCAGTTATGCACAGCAGTACTCTGCATCGTGCTGTGCTGCTTTCCTCTCCTGTCCGTTACCTGTCTCATACTACCTCAAAGGGAGGCATCCCTCCGGTCTGCCGTTTCCAGCAGCATTCCCCACCATGCCTGACACAGAGCTTTCTCCATGTCTGCCTTGGGCCCAGTCTCTCTCCCACTGCTTCATATGTAGAAGAGCTCAAGAGTGGGAGCAGTGCACTGTAGGGAGTGGTGCGTTTGGTGGCTTTAGGTGCAGAGAAGGCTGTGGGAAGCTGCATATGCAAGAGGGTGCACACAAAGGACAGGCTGAGAAGGAAAAGGGCAGGAAACTGGAAAAGCCATGGGAGTTGGAGGGAAACAAGAAATGTAGGGGAAAGAGGTTGAAGAAGGTAGCAGGGTGGAGAAGGAGATGTTATATGACCACTTCCAGTTGCTTCAAGGCCTGGATCCAGTCACTAATTGCTGCCTTTTTCATGTTTCATCTGAGAATGAGGTAGGAGCAGCCAATATGGACATGATGTTTCTAAAGGAGGGTAAGAAAAGGAGAAAATACCCTCTTAAATGTGGTTGTGTGTTTTCTAGTAGACATTTTCATTTTCACTGCTGGCTTTTCAGAGAATGGCATTGCATCTGCTAAAAGGGGAGAGCCATCTGGGAGCTGCACATGTAGGAAGAATTGTAGGTGCAAGCTACAGTCACTGCAGCGGGTATACCTTTACATTTATATTATCAGTTCTTATCGGTGAAAGGGTGGCTCTCATTTATAATTGCTTACCAAGCTGTATTTATGGCACAGGTGAATGTGTTGACATTTTGTGGGTCTTCTAAATTAATTTTTAATGAACAAGTATTTTTTAAACTGGTTTGCAGTAACTTGTAGGTTCATCAACTTGATGATCCATTT
This sequence comes from Athene noctua, assembly GCF_965140245.1. Classification (NCBI taxonomy): domain Eukaryota; kingdom Metazoa; phylum Chordata; class Aves; order Strigiformes; family Strigidae; genus Athene; species Athene noctua. Next base: position 58,301,865 of record NC_134077.1, on the reverse strand, counting down.
TGCACTGTGATTGTAAAAGAGAAAGTGTCAGTGGACAAGACCATCAGAATGTTTCAATTTTTTTTTCTCTTCTCTGGGAACTGCTACAGGCACAGCTGATTGCACAGTCCATAGGTCAAGCATTTAGTGTGGCCTACCAGGAATTTCTGAGGGCAAACGGAATCAACCCAGAAGACCTTAGCCAGAAGGAATATAGTGACTTGCTCAATACCCAGGACATGTACAATGATGACCTGATTCACTTCTCCAAATCTGAAAACTGCAAAGATGTATGTCTCTTTTTTTTTCTGTAACAACATTAAGCTGCTCTGTACCAGTTGCACGCCCATGCCAGCAGAAATCAGGAAACCATTAATACTTCCTATAAATTACCTCAGTGAGACTAGAATATCCTCCCAAGTAGGACACCCTGTCATCAGTTCTGTTTCAAAGGCAAACAATGAACCCAAATTTATCAGCAGCAAATGGTTTACCATCTCTTTGTGTTCTTTTATCAAATCATTTTCAGACATGTTTGAAAACAAACTTAGATTAATACAATTCAACAGATTACAGTAAACAATGTGAAATTTATAGAGGCACAGGTGTTTGTGAAAGTGGCTGATACCAGATTTTAAAGAATTGTATTTGCTGAAAGAATTTGCAGCTTGCTTACTTAAGATGAAACTGCACCACTGGAAGACACTGGTATTGGTTTTCCAATCTACAGCCATAAACGCTTGCAATCTCTTCCTGTTGAGCTTTGTCACTGAAGACCATCGCACCAGTGCTTCTTCAACTCCAATTTCCTCTGCTTATATGCAGAAATAAATTGTGAGGGGTGTTTCAAGCTGAGTAAAATGTCTGTTATGTAGTGCTGATTATTTCGTGTTTGAATACAAATGAAATATAACAAAATGTGTGCCCTGGTTTGTTTTGCCTTTGAATTGGGAAGGCAGGTTGCAAGTAAGGAGGGATATGTGTTTGTTGGTTATATGAATGTTTGGGGGTGGGGAGGTGTTAGTCAGTTCCGTAGCTGTGAAGAAGCTTTTTTTTTAAATACTTTTTGTTATGATACAGGTTTACATTGAAAAGCAAAAGGGAGAAATCCTAGGTGTAGTGATTGTGGAGTCTGGCTGGGGATCCATTTTGCCTACAGTTATCATAGCCAACATGATGCATGGAGGACCAGCAGAGAAGTCTGGGAAGCTGAACATAGGGGACCAGATCATGTCAATCAATGGGACCAGTTTGGTTGGTTTACCACTCTCAACATGTCAGAGCATTATAAAGGTATGGAGAATGTTTCTGGAAGTTACACATTTTAAAAGGGTTACATAACAGGAGAGCAGAAAGTATAGAACTCTTAAGTAAATTCCTACGAGACATTTGTATAGCACTTTCCATTTCATGGTCTTTAAATTACAGTGGGAATTATGCTACACCAATTTTCTGACTCCCAGAAAGTGAGCTGTGCCATTTGCTTACATAGACAAGGACCCCTGTGCAGAACTTCACAAGAGAATATTTTGTTCAGAAGGAAGATATTACCAGATACACACTCAAAATTTTATGCGACTAATGTTGTCTTAGGCCATATTACCTGTTTAAATGCCTCCTAGTATCTGACTGAACTAGAGCTGATGCTTTGCATTTTGTTTATAACTATTTTTAAAACTTTTAAACTTTGAATTAAAGATGTGCTTATCCTCTGTAGAAACTTTGCTTGAGTTATTTGAGAATGTGATGCTTCACTTGGCTAAATGGAAGATTTTAATTAGAAGAGTTTTATTCTGTTTGTCAGAAAAGAGACTGCTAAAAGCACGCAGGTCAACTGGAACTGAATGGTGCCTGAAGTAGCTGTAGCATACAAGGGAATAGGTATTTTAACATCAAGAGTTTCAAGAGCTGTAAAGATGCGTCACTAAGGAATGTTTGAGATGGAAGTTATATGGGCTTTATTATTTATCAGAACAGCCCCACAGAGCTTCTGCAGATCAACAGATGTAGACATGTAATGTAATGCTGGTGGTGTGCTATACAGAAATCCTTCTCTGATTTCTGGGAATATGCCTGTTAAACTTATTTATTTAGGCAATTTTCTGGTAACAAGTTGTATTATGTAATACAGGGGGGGGGGTGCATTTTGTACTTTTTAAAATAGCAAAGTAAATTTTGCATTTACAAAGTAAATTTACAAAGTAAAGCACATTTTTCTTTTTTTGTCCACAGATTAGTTTCTTAATATTTGAACTAAGACGTTTACTATAAAAACTTCCCATTCTGGTTTCCAAAAATGTTTTATACTGAGTTCCGATGAGTAATAGATGCATAAGTTACTGAGCTAGCTATTTTAGATTCAGTGAGTAGAAATGATAGCCTGGAAGTGTAGCATGCTAAAAACAGTCTTATATTTGTGAGGGAAGGAAAAAAGTAATCATATTAAATATCTTTGTGCCAGGTTCAGTGAAACAAAACTCCTGCAAATTTAGGCTTTTCATGTTAGCCATACTTGTTCCCTATGCTATGTCAATTTTATTTCTAAAACTGTGATGAGTTATTATGAGTCCAGGATTGTAGTGATGGGACAAGAGGTAATGGTTTTAAACTGGAAGAGGGTAGATTTAAATTAGATATAAGGAAGAAATCCTTTCCTGTGAGGATGGTGAGACACTGGCACAGGTTGCCCAGAGAAGCTGTGGCTGCCCCCTCCCTGGCAGTGTTCAAGGCCAGGCTGGACGGGGCTTTGAGCAGTCTGGGCTAGTGGAAGGTGTCCCTGCCCATGGCAGGGGGGTTGGAACTAGATGATCTTTTGGGTCCTTACCAGCCCAAACCATTCTGTGATTCTTTGATTCAGAACCTTTTCAGGGGGAGTTTTGTTGTGCTCATCTGTATTTCCTCAAAACAACCAACCAGCTTCACTATTTCCAGCTTTGGCAGATCTTTCCCTTCCTCACTGATACTTATTGCTGTTGCCATAGGAACTGCTAGCCATTTATTTTGTCTTTCTAAAGAGAAGATAATCCGTATGTTTGCAGGTCTTCATAACCATACATCTGGAGCTCTTCATATAGCACTTCTGGTGACAAGTATATATACCACTGAATTAAACGTGGCAGAAATATCTCAGGATTTCAGATTTCTTTAGTATGCTGTAAGGACTCCTATAAAAAGATTACAATATTGTGTAGCTAAGAAGAATATCTTGCAGGCACTTCAAGGTAATTTCAGTTTTGGATGTAATGTCTGCTGCTAATTGACCATAAACCAGTTGCGGACTGACAGAGCTTGGAAGAAGCTTTCCATATGTGGTGGTTATTCCCTAATTGTATATTCTTCAGAAGCATCTGGTACTAGCTATTATCAGAAGCTGACTCAGGGACTAGATGAGCAAATAAATTGGTCCAGTGATTGAGTTGTTTTGTTTCTGATCAGCAGATATTACCAGTCTGCATAATACTGGGTATTAGCCACTTTTGAAATATATGCATTTTCTGGAAAATTTGAGAATTATTTGTTGGGGACCATATTACTTTTTTTTTCAAGGAATACATATAAATAACTTGCACATTTGTCAGGGAAGTAAGAGCACAGTAATAGCAACTCTGTTGAGGGCATGTAGCCTGAGTGAACTCAGGTCACTGAAGTTAGACACCTAAATGGGCATATCCAGTACTCTGCATAATTCCTGCCCTCCTGGATTTAGAAGGCTGAGGCAAAAGCCCCTCAGACTCTTGAGTAAACATCATATCCACAGCTTAGTACAGGTTTACTAGTTGCTGTCTCCTACAGTGTGTGTTGTTGTGAAGACCTGCAAATAGAAGATGAGTGACTCTTGAGCATGTGTGATGTGCTGCTCGCTCCTCACCAGAGTGGAGTAGTCCACAGTCATGGAAGAGATGGATTTTGGACCTTCTTTCTGCTGGGAGTAGGGGTGGTTCCCACAGCCACATGCTTTGTCATTTTGTGTTCACATGCCCGTTCTCTTGGAGTAACTTTCAACAGTGAGCTAAGCTGAGCTCAGCACTGTGTGGAAGTGACGGCAGCTGTTTCCCATGCGATTATTGCATCCAGTTTAAGGCACTGACAGGAGAACAGACTCTAAGGCAGTTCACCCTGGCAGGATGCCAGTCTAGCTATTCAAGCCACTGCTGATTTTATACAGTTTAGCTCAACAGAATCAACAGCAGTAAGCTAGATGTAGAGACTTCAGTGTATATTACCTTAGGTGTAGTAGGAATTCTTTTTCAGAATTAACCTTTTGAAGTCAGTGCAGACACCTGTTAGTTGCAGTGGGACCCAGATTTCAATTGTACATATAACAGGAATTCAGAATTCATTGGTAGGTATTGTATTAAGTAAGGTTGAAGTTGCTGTATTCTTTCTAAAGCGTTTCTTTCTTGATACGGATTTTATTTATGTATTTATTTATAACTAATCCTTGATGTGAATGAAGCATTTCAGAAAAATATTTTAACAATCTCCGAGAGCTCTGAATGCTTGAAACTGTACAAGGGGTCAGGTTGAAGTTATCTGCATTTTTACATTTGAGTTTTCATGGATCCATACAATCAGTCTCTGAGGCTGGCAGTCACTGCTGAAGCTGGTCTAGACCAACACTTTGGTTCAAAGTAGAGCAGGTTGCTTAGTGCCTACTAGGGTTTAAATAACTCCAAGGCTGGATACTTCACAATCTCTCTCAGTAACCTGTTCCAGTGTTTTACCACCCTGACAGTGTAAATAAATTTTCCTCCTTCAGTTTTCTCCTGGTAGCGAGGAGTTCATGACAAATGTGATATAACTCATTTAGAAGGGAGGAGGAACAGAATTTGGGACCACTGCTTATACAAGCATGATATGAGCAGGACCTGCCATTTGCTTGACAGAATTTAGTATATCCCATTAGGGAAGCCACTTATTTGTAACTATCTTAGCAAGCTACTCTAAAATTTTATTTCCCATCCACAGTCATTGGCTTTTTTGGTGAGCTGTATACACCTGTTCAGCATTCTTCTTGTACATGATTTGTGTTATCACATGAAGAAATTGCTAACAGGAAGCTAGTTTTCCTAAAATAACTGTGTCAGCTTCTTGGTGAGAAAAAAAAAAAAAAAAAAAAGATATTTTATCACTCGATTCAGTGAATATTCTGCTTGTGTCTGGCATTCAGTGATCACATAATGTTACAATGCATACAAGAGCAGTTTGTTCAGGGCTGTTCCCCTGTCAATATTTTAACACTTTTTTCCCCACACAGTGCTTATGTTAAATATTTTGCGCTGTCTTTGCCAGCATTTTTAATGGTGATTTCTTTTTGCAGGGTTTGAAAAACCAGGCCCGGATTAAACTGAACATTGTTAGGTGTCCTCCAGTAACCACAGTCTTGATCAGGAGACCAGACCTCAGATATCAGTTGGGCTTCAGTGTGCAGAATGGGATTGTAAGTATCTTTCACTCTCTCTTGTTAAGCTTTAATATACATGAAACTTCTTACTCATTTGTGGGTAAGTTTCAGTGTGGGAAGAGGGAAGCTGCCATTTTTTCCCTTACAGCAAGCAGGACTTTGCATATGTCTTAAGTCTAAGATATAAAATCAGAGTTAATCAGAGTTATTTTTTGTCTTTGACTCTGCTTACTTCACAACTTTAGAATTAACCAGAGGAGTAAGAAAGCTGGTTTAGGTTAGAGAAACAAAAATGTGTAGCAGAGGCTGCTTTCAATCAGTGTCTTTAATGTCTCTAACCAAGCCATTGCATGATCTCAAAAGAAAAAGACTGTTGTTGATCCTGTCTTGTTGTAAGGCATATGCATCCTGAACATTACTAAACTGTGGTCTTTCATATGCTCTTAAATTTCCAAACCATAGCACATGTGATTTACAACAGACAGCCTTTTCTGACAGTTTGTTCTGCTCTTGAAATAGAATGTCCAGTAGTTACTTGTCACTAACAACTTTTACTTTGAATCAGTGATCGATTACATTTTAGAATTTGTTGCAAGCCTCTGTGTTTAAATGTTGCTTTATAGTTTCCAGGCAAAAATGTGTAACCTAAAGCCTCTGTTCCTTATCCAGACCCTGATAAATTCGTCCTTTCCATTCCAGATCTGCAGCCTTATGAGAGGAGGTATAGCAGAGCGAGGAGGTGTGCGTGTTGGCCATCGGATCATTGAAATCAATGGACAGAGTGTTGTAGCAACACCCCATGAGAAAATTGTTCACATTCTCTCAAATGCTGTTGGTGAGGTAAGAGCAAGGCAATGTGCCTAGACCATACAACATTGTTGCTGTTACCATTAACAAATCAGTGGAAAACCAGTAACAAGTGGTGCCCCTCAAGGGACCATAATGGGACCAATACTTCTTAGTATCTTCATCAATGACAGAGAGAATGGGATTGAGCGCACCTTCAGCAGGTTTGTGGATAACACCAAACTCTGTGGTGTGGTTGATTCGCTTGAGGAAAGGGATGCCATTAGAGGGACTTTGACAGGCTTGAGGAATGAGCCCGTGTGACACGTATGAAGTTCGACAAGGCTTAAATGCAAGGTTCTGCACTTCGGTCAGTGCAAGCTCCAACATCAGTACAGACTGGGGGATGAAAGGATTGAGAGCAGCAGTGTGGAGAAGGGCTTGCAGATACTGGTGAATGAAAAATTGGGCATGAGCAAGCAATGTGCAGTTGCAGCCCTGAAAGCCAGTTGTATCCTGGGCTTTATAAAAAGAAGCATTGCCAGCAGGTCGAGGGAGGTGACTTTCCCCCTCTACTCCACTCTCGTGAGACCCCACCTGGAGTAGTGTGTCCAGCTCTGGGGTCCCCAGCACAAGAAAGGCATGAATCTGTTAGAGTGGGTCCAGAGGAGGGCCACAAAAATGATCAGAGGGCTGGAACATCTTTCCCGTGAAGAATGGCTGAGAGAGTTGTGGTTGTTCAGCCTGGAGAAGAGAAGACTCTGGGGGAACCTTACTGCAGCCTTTCAATATATAAAGGGGGCTTATAAGAAAGATGGAGAGAGACTTTTTACCAGGGTCTCCAGTGACAGGACAATGGGTAATGTTTTTAATATGAAAGAGGGTAGATTTAGATTGAACATAAGGAAGAAATTTTTTATGGTGAGGGTGGTGAGACACAGGATCAAGTTGCCCAGAGAAGTTGTGGGTGCCCCATTCTTGGAAGTGTTCAAAGTTGGATGGAGCTTTCAGCAGCCTGATCTAGTGAAAGATGTTCCCTGACCACAGCAGGGGGATTGGACTAAATGATCTTCAAAGGTCCCTTCCAACTCAAACTATTCCATAATTCTGTGATTCTATGTTAGCATGTTGCTATTCAGATCTAAAAAGTGGAAGTGAGAGTAAGCCAACACACCTTTGTTTTATTATTTACCCATAGTTCTTTATGTTTTAGAAGAACCCTAATTTGAAAATACAAAGCGTCACAACTTTAGGATGTTCACTGATACAAAACATACTGTTTCATAAAACTAGCACCTGCAATACTTTAATAGGGGTTTGAAAACTCTCGGGTTTTACCTTTCCCTTCTGTCTTTCATGACCTTAGCTAGTTCCTTCACCAGTGCTCTGTTGTAGTATGCATGTTAGGAACATTGATTAACTTGCCGTATCTCTTCTAGATTCATATGAAGACTATGCCAGCTGCCATGTACAGACTGTTGACTGCACAAGAGCAACCAGTTTACATCTAAAGCTGACACCTCACCATCATGATGTGCATGGAGGATGTTTTTCCTCATTAGTGCTTGTCTAGTGCTGCATTTTTGTGTCTGCAGAGACATTTCTTTCTCTCCCTCTCCCCTTCACAGGCAGAAACACACTGTCCCTTTTTCCTCTTCTCCCCACTATTTCCCTCTATTTTGGGAAGGGGCAAAATACATCTATGGGACTATTTTGGTTGCATCTTTTTACAAGTGAAACTTCATGCAATTCCACATGCAAAACAGGAAAATAGCAGTGGCATTGTTCACAGCAGGATTCTCAAAGAAGATTGACTCTGCTTCATGCTACACAGTCCGTTTTATTTTTGTGGCTATAATTTGACAAACTGAGTAAATTAAATGTTACTGAATGAAAGATGTCTTTACCAAACAGATAAAAGTACAGGATGCAAAGTGTTCTTTTGGATATCCTGCATGTGACTTTGCTTTTCTTGCCTCATTTTCCCACAGGCACTGAGCTCAATATTAAAGGTTTATGTCTGTAGGGATATAAAGGTTTATGTCCACAAGGATAGTTTTTCCCTCGGGAAGAATTACCTGCTTATGAAGGCTCAGTAAATGCTGCTATTGTAGAATGGACTTTGCTACTACACACGTTTTAATTCCCCTCTGTTGTCAGTTCTTCATGGACATAGGACCCCAAAAGGTACTCCATGAGTTGCTGAAACATGTTACACTTGCATTACTTACACTAGGTAATTTGGGAGGCTTTTTTTACAGTTGCCTCACTGTCTCTGCCCCAAGGTTTCTACGTCTTTCCTTTCTTCTACTTTGTTTTTAAATGCAACATGTCTTTTATAGTCCCTTGCCTATTTTAGAGGTTAAAGGAGGGGGGCAGGATCTTTAAATATCTACAATAGAGAAATAGTGAGGGGCTTTCCTGAATAGCTACACTTTTTCTAGGCTCTTAATTCTGAATTTGGTGCACACAGCCATGTGTGCCGATGTATATAGACATTTTTAAAACTGTGCTTGCTATTTATGAAGTTTGAATATGAGATCTGCAGACTATTCTAAGTATTTTTGTTCTCTGAGCCAGTTTTAATATATATTTTTGTCCAAAGACATGTCTCGTTTTATTGATTTTTCTCCTTAGTTCACGATATAGATAACAGTGGGAGGGTTAAGGTGGGAATAAACTTATTTATTTTGTTATATAATTTAACTTGTGATTTTTTTTCAATATGTATGGCACTTAAAGGAGATATGCGTGTACTATATGCACTTGTATGAAGATGATAAACTTTAGGGATGTATGAAATCTAGGATTTGACTGGCCTCTAACTTGCATGCTAGAGACAAAAGGGGAAAAGGGGGTTGGGTTGGTTGTTTTGCTTGAAGAGGGGAAAAAAAAAGAAACAGCAGTGGGGTTTTTTTCCTAGTGAGAGGAAAATTCTCCGTTCTCTGTAGTTATTTTTTTGCCAGGACTGTATACTGGTGTTTATGCTGAAATTGAGCCATGCATTTAGTCTGGGCTAGTATGTTGATTTTTTTAAAAAAATAGTTTGTGCTGTGTTTAACTGTGATAGAAAGGCTCAGTGAGATGAAAACAAGAGCAGGCCACACACCACTTATGCTTTGCAAATGTGCTGCTGGTCATAGTCACTTATTTCTCCATTATAGTGGGGTGGACTGTGCAATGGAAGCATTGTTTACAGTCTAGTAATGATACCTGGACATTGCTACAGAGATTCATGGAAGTGGATGCATGCGTGTGTACAACGTGTGTGTGCAGACACTGCTGAGAGCTGTTGAGCACTCTTGCCAGAGGTCCATTTTTGGCTTTCAGAAATGATGGATGTCCATGGGCTGATCAGAGGTAGACAATAAGCTTTGTATTTCAGTGGGCAGTGAATATTTAAGGGAGATAACGAAGTGGTGCATAAACTATTGTAGTAAGTGAATATGTTTTAGTGTTGAAATTAATGTATGATGACTTGATTTTACTGCAGTTCTTGCTGTTATATGATTTAATCCAAATCTCCAGAATAGCAGATTGCACAAGAGAGCGGTGTTAGTATTCCAGGTTAGTACTTACCTCTGTTGCCTGACTGATGCAACTAGATAGTGAATGACTTGTGAGTATATTGTTCAACTCTAGACATCTGATGTATGATCATTTGAACTTTTTTTCCAGAACTTTCCATATATATAGTAATATATGTAAATATGATATATAACCATGTACAATTTAGAAGATTATATACAGTGCAGCCTTTCCATAAATTGCCTGAGGAAACATAGTGAACTCTTGAAGACACAGTTATGCTTCTGGTTCCTGTCGTGTTTATACTCTCAGCTTCACTTGTTTCTGTGGTTCTGTCCAGCTTATGTGGTGGGGTCTTTAACTCCCTTCACCGGGAAGTGATGAAGACCTGAACATGCAGATGTATTTAGAGATGAAACAAGTCTCTTTGAAAATCTTGCAGCCAAGATTCTGTGAAGTTACTGATGCTTGAGTGCTTGAACAGTTCATGGTAAACAGGTGCTTAACATTAAGCAAGTGAATGCTTGCAGGATCAGAACCTAACAAAAAGTCTCATTTTTTCCAACTAAGGTGTGTGCGTAAGATTTCTAAACTGGGAGGTCCATAGTGTGTCCACACTTCTGGCAACAGTCTTGTAAACAATCCCATTTTACTTTGTGAAGGGAAAGAGTTTCAAGAAAAAGGAGCTTGAAAGGGAAAGCTAGCAGTTCTCTAGACCGTTGCAGCAAGTTGTTAGATTACATATGTGAGTTTTTAACAGATTGAGAGGAACAGACTGCTGGTTCACATTCCTTCTTCAGTGACAGACCTGAGTTCTTTTTCATCCTTGCTGCTTCATACAGTCTAATTAACTCTAAAGTGTTTACATTAAGGATGAAATATCCCTTGTATTTTTTTTTTATTAGCAAGTTTCACACATTTGTTTTGAATCTAGTTTTAATTTGAGATTCAGCTGGGATTTCCAGGTTTGCTTGCTTTCCTTGTTTTCTAAAATGAAATGTGTTTCTGAAGACAACAATGTTGTTGAGAACTCTTGTATATATTTAGCACAGTACCTAGACTATGAAGTTGTACTATTGTTCTGTAAAGAGGGTGAATAGAAATTATTGTAAAGCGTTGGGAAAAGTATAGTATTGTATTTGTAACAATATTGTTATTTGTAAACATTTAATGATCCCTATATATAAATATAAATATATATATATAAATATATGTGAGCCTGGAATGTTGATACTGCACATCTACTGAATGTAATTCCTCTGATGTTTTTTGCCACAGGTCTCTTGACCTCTAATGAAACTGCAGTGGTTTGATTGGGGGGTAGGGGGGTGGGGCAGGGGAGAGTGGAGTGGACTTTTTCTTTTGGGTAGGGCAGGTTGGGGGGGGTTTCTGGCCAGCTATTTTGTTGTGATGTGTTTTTTGTGCTCCATTCCTTTATTTAACAGAGCGCTAATGTCTGTAAGATTTGCAACAATAAAATACAAAACCAAAATACCTCAGACAAGGCTGAAAGTTTGCTCATACTGATCTAGAGGTTGGCTTACCAATACTGAATGCATGAAGGTGTCTGAGCTTCTCTTTTGCCACTTAGTCTGGAGTAGTACTACATGTGGTTCTGCAGATGTGAAGCAATGCTATTTATTTTAAGAACAGCATTCTTTTCAGATAATAAATGACATGTGCTCCTAAATGAAGCTGATTCCTTATCTAAGGTTGCATCCCAGTTTCTACTATGTGAAACCTCACCATGTTTGCATCTTCCAAAAATATGTTATTTCAAGATGCCATTAATGTGACAAATATTATTTCGTTATCTGCATATCTTTAAACATGCTTGTTTCATAAATGTGGCCTTGCTAAAAATTCTTTACACTTACTGTCATTTCTGAAACCACCATTTTTATTCATAGGTCATCAGCATGGTTTATTCTTAAAGACTTAATACCATTTAAATAAATAAAAAGTAGAATTGTAATACGTTTGTACTTAGAATAAATCCTGGAACTGCCTGTGCTAAGTTTAAAGAAATATTTATATAACAAGAGATGAACTGTGAAAAACATAATGGTATTTGAAAGTCAACCAGCAAAAGCCAACAAAGGAGTATTTCTTCAGGTGAGGCTTCATAGGTTTTTTTCTGTGCTTTCATAGGTTGTCATGATGTCCTGGTATGAGTGAGTGGCAGGGGTTTTGGTAGCGGGGGGGGGGGGGGGGGGGGGGGGGGGGCTACAAGCGGTGGCCCCTGTGAGAAGCTTCTCTGAGCCCCCCCAGCTCCAGATGAGACCTGCGTTTGCTCCAAGGCTGGGCCAATGAGTGACAGCGGCTGCGCCTCTGTGATAACGTATTTAAGAAAGGGAACCTGGGAGGAGTTGTGAGAACACCTGTGTGCACACCGAGGTCATTGGAAGAACAGAGGAGAAGGGGGGAGGTGTGTGTGTGTGCCAGAGCAGAGGCTCCCCTGTATCCCCTGGTGAGATGGCAGGGCCGCCCCCTGCCACCCATGGGGGTCTACGGTGGAGCAGATGCTGATTCGCAGCTGTGGGGGGCCCCACGCCGGGACAGGTGACTGCACCAGAAGAAGGCCGGGACCCTGTGGGAAGAAGCCCCCGCTGTTGCAGTTCAGCGCCGGGAGGATTGCCACACGTGGGGGTGACCCACACGCCCGTGGGAGTGACTCGTGTCGGAGCTGGTTTGTGGGGGACTGTCTCCTGTGAGAGGGGGGCTGCGCTGGAACAGGGCAGGAATGCCAGGAGTTCCCCTCCCCCGAGGTGGAAGAAGCGGCAGGACTGACCACAGCCCCCACTCCCTGACCCCTGCGCTGCTGGGGAGGAGGCAGATGTACGGGGAGAAAAGCTGAGCCAAGAAGAAGGTAGGGGTGTGGAAAGGTGTTTTCAAGATGCGGTAATGCTTCTCATGGTCCTGTTCTGTTTGTTACGTGTTGTCATTGTTAATGTCTCCATTAAATTTTGTGTTCTTTTTTTCTTTTCCTAATGAGTCTGTGCCATAATGGATGATGTCATCCCTCATCAATTTCCTGGGCCTTTTGCTTTAATTCTCTCCTCCCCAGTGCTGGGGGGAAGGGGGGCAGTGAGCGGCTGCGCGGTGCTCAGTTACCCTGTAAGGTAAAACCGTGACATGAGTACTTTGACAGAAATGAAAACATACGCCACAGCTGATTCAGAAGAAAACTAAATGTGGGCCTTCAGTGACTGAGTGGCTATTCATAACATTAAATACAAATATTGCCAACATGGGAGAATTAAGTATTTTACCTTATTTGCTTAATAAGCATATTGGAGAAATTGTGAAGTCTCTGGTAAATGGTGTAGCAGACAGGCTGACCTTGCCTTCCATGTTTCCCAGTGTGCCACCCTCCATCCTCCTTATTTATTACCATTCTTGTTAAAGCTTTATATTCTTACTTCTATATTACAAACTTTTCTGCACTTCAGTGAATAAACCGGTCTGACTTTTACTTCAGCAGTACAGCTACAAATGTAACAGATGTGCTGTCTTCACAGGGGACATTTTTCTTGTCCTCACCACCAGTGTTTTAATAGTTTGAGGTCCGTTCTGGGAGGACGACCAGATTCCACCCCAGTTCCAGCACCGTGTAGTGCCTTGCAGTCTGGAGAGGTACTGCTGATACTCTGTGGGGACTGACAGTGTCTGAGAACAGGACTGGGATTGTGATTTAAATAAATGCTCAGTGCAGGAGCATATGGTAGCAATCCTGACCCAGAGAATGTTTTACATGGAGGGGTCAGTGATCCACATGGCAGTTAACCTGAGTCAGGGCAGGCCTGTGCTGTGCAGCTCTGTGCTGCTTGTACGGCATAGCCTTCAGGATGTCCCTCAGCCACAGCATAAATTTAGCTGGCTGGTTATCACAGAGGAGCCTGCAGGCAGTCCCTGCTTGGTACTGGTGGTGACACACCATTTGTGCGTCCTTGCCTTTGTCTAGAAGTGCAGCATAAGTTCTCATGTGAACATCGTTTTTGTTTGACAGTGATGAATGGAGTTGTTTTCTTCTAAGAAAATCTTGTAATAGCTCAAATGACAAAAATGGGGTAACCCTTGCATTGGTGGGATCTGCACAACTTGTTGCACCCTGATCATACAACTGTTCAGTACTGCACAACTTGGGGCTTCCAGCATCTGAAGGGATATAAAATTAGCTGTACTATCCTCTTTCTTTATAGCAGTTACTCTAATAAATTGCATTTTAAATGAGGCTTTATGGAGTCTGAGTGCCTTTCTTACTGGGATGATAATGAACCAGCACCTCCTGAAATTTTAGTTTTGGTTGTCAGTAAGGCGAGAATAATGTCCTACAGTTAAGTGAGAAGGTCACTGACCCAAAAGAGCACTTCTTTCATATAGTTTGTATTTTAATTACAGTTTGCAAATTAACAACCTCCTTTTATAAAGAAAAGTTTTAGCACTCTGAACACCAGTTTTTACTGAAAGCCTGCATTCTATCTGAAGGTCTGCATTTTGTGACAGGAGCTTTTAATTTAAACCATAGTACTGATAATTTGCAGTATTGGTAGTACTGCTTTTGACAGCTCCTTCCACAAGAATGATGTATAATCATATCCCATAACTGCATAGGTTACCAAACTTCAGAGCCAAGAAAATGCTTCCAGTTGTAACTTCAACTTAAGGTGGCACATAAAATGCCAAGGCTCTGAATGTACATCCTGGTAGATTTTCTTCCCGGCTTTTCAGCACTGAACAGTGATTTCATTGGCCTCTACAATGAAGTGTGACTGTAGGTCATAAGTACTATATAATAGTCATAGCTCATTAGGGAAACTGTTAGATATTGATGTGCTTAGTGTACAAGAATAAGATGTAGATATACATTTAGCAAACAGAATTATGTATAAAAAGACATTATCCATTAATCTGCATGCTGACTTTTTTGAGGGAGAGCAGCAGCAATTCTTAGGAAAACAGCTTAGTTTTAACAGCATGTTAATTAAGAGAGAGTCTTCTCAAACCTAGTGAAAAGTAAGTAACTGCCGCACATATGGGAAGGGAGCTGTGGTTCTCTTAAAAACATTATTTTTTGCTGTAAATATCTATCCCAACTAGTTCTGTTTCTGTAAAACATCTAGAAGGGACAAAATGAATAATTTAATTTTCTTTGCCACTGACCACCTGGTATGACTACTCTCATGGAAGTTTCCTCTCCCTTGAAACCTAATGTCTATTTAAAATGTTTGTATCCCAGATCAGCTAGGCAACTTATCTATAATTTATGCTAGTTCTTATGCTTCCACAGCACTAATTCTGTACAGAATTTTTCCCCACTGGATGATTTTACCAATGAGCCAACTAACTTTGCAGAAAAATTTCTCTCTGGATCCTAAGCAACTGGCTAACAGGCTTGTGCTCTCTCCGTCCAGTACCCTGTCATTTCTGATAGTCTGTGTGCATGTGTGTAACAGTAGCAGGAACAGGGAAAAGACATAAGAATGATTTACTTTCAGAGAAGTAAACTGAAATCAGGGACAATTTTTTTTCCACTTTTAAGTCCATCTTTCATGCTTATCACTGATAAGCCCTCGCTTACCACTTACCCACTGATGTGTCTTCCTACCATCTTTATCCTGTTGGAGCCTGCATGTACTCTGCCTTTCCTCCCTGTTCTATCTCATACAGCATCTTCTAGGGCTTCTGTGAATTTCCCCATGGAGTGAGGAAATGCATATGCTGCTCCTCCAGAAAGGCATCTTCAGGCAAGACCATGAAAGTTCAGATGTACTCCAGGCAGCAGTAGGAAGCGAGACAGGACAGATTGCAGAGTTGTGTGACCCCTGTTTTAGAATGAGAAGGTCTGGGACTAAGGGGGTGGCATCTCACCCAGCTCTAACTTCTGGCTTTTCCACTGGGTGAGAGTTGCAGGAGGGATGGTGAACACATCTGTGTCTGAGAGTGCTGTTAATGACGGGAAGACTTCATTAGTTCTGAAGGCAGCCTGGATGGGAAATGGGAGGACAGGGGGAGAGTGTTTCTGATGAAACAGATTTGCACCAAAACTTTTTCTCGACTGGTAAAAAACACTTTAGTAAATTAAAATTATTCTTGTGTTGCTAAACACTGCACTGTCACCAGAAAACACTGCACTGTCACCAGAACTGTGGTGACTGAAGTTAGCCACTTGTAGCTCTTGAAATCTTTGCATGGTTTGAACTTATTGAAATAGCATTAAGTGTGGTAAGCCTCCTTTACATTATCTCTTGCTGAGAATCAGACTAAGAAAAAAAAAGCGGCTATGGTAATGTGTCTCTCAGTGCATGAAGATAATTAAATTAAAACTTGCTATATTGTTTGGGTATTTGGGCAACTTTTTTTTTTTTAAAAAAAAAAACTTGCAATGTTACTGTTCTAATACCAGTAGAGAACACAGTTTGTGTCTTGGAAAACTACACGTTTGCAAAAACATTATTTTGCAGATTTGCTTCCTATCTAGGAAGTATTTCATCTTCTCCGGATCAGTGTGTCACAGTCAGAGAGGCATGTGGGGCTGGCTGTAAATTCATGGCAGTCAAGATGCAGTATTGGGTGTAGCGGCTGAAGGAGCTGAGCGCTAGTGGACAAAAGAGACCTAAGTGATACATAATCCTCGCAATTAGCGAGGACCTGCCTTTCCAGTTCGTAGCCAGTAAGGTTGTCAAGTCACTGATGCAGAACACAGCACAGCCTGGCTACGGAAACTGTCTTGCTTGGTGTTCAGCCAGTGTCCAAGAAGTATTGGAAGTTCAGTATTTTTTAGGCAGATTCAGCTAAAAAATTTGCAGGTATGTTACATGAGGTACATGGAGAACAGATAGGCTCCTACCCCAACAAAGTGCCTCAGTTTGTGCATTCTCCATATGAAGTAAGACCCGTAGTGCACCCTGGGCATAGATCTGTCTGCCAGCTCTCTAAAACACTCATCTGGGACAGGGAAACAGGTCTCCCAGAGAAGCCTGGGATAACAGAAAGGTGAATATTTTTCGGAAAAGTTTATGACTCTGAATATATATTTTTTTGTATCTTTTCCTGTGGTGAAACAGCTGCTGTTGCCACAACTTTTCTCTTACTGTGTGTTAAAACATGACCTGCTAAAAAGCAGGTCATGTTTTGTGCAGGTCACTAAGGAAACAACTTACCTGGGTAATGACTTGACTGATAAATTTTCTAAATAATTGTGGCACTCATCCTGGGGTAAATGCCTGGTCTGTTAGAAATAAGCAGCAATAGTAAGCAGATAATTTATTGACATCAGGTTTTTTTTCCTCTCCTGTTACCTGAAACATACTTGCCTTTTGAAGCACCGTCCAATGGCTGATAACTTTAGCTCAGGTTAGTCCTGTTCCACTGGCATAGTGAGCCATTAACCGAATTGTGATCAAGTCTTCCAAGGAATATGTTTCATCCTGATCTGGAGTCCAGGGATCTTTGCAGACTTTTGTCCCAGTAGGGTTGCAGGGAGTTGATTTGTAGAGTGTGACAGCAAGGTAAGTGCTGTCAAGAGCTACTGGAAGTACAGTTTGCTGTGATAGGGTACATATAGCTTTCCTCTTCCACAACCTAGTTTTGGAAGGGCAATGATTGGCAGGGAAAAGGAAGCTATTACAGATCTGAAAGAACTCCCACTTAAGATGATGCATGGAGTTTTAAATGTGGTAGAATTGCAAAACATTTAAGACCTGAAGTAAAAGCTAGGGTAACAAAGCAGTGTGTTCTTCTCATGTTTTCTTTCCTCTCTAAGACAAAACCCCTCAGTTTTTACTTGCTATGCTCTTACTTCTGAGAGCAAAATGTACCAATATGCCAGTGCTCCAACAAGCTCAATACCCCTAATGTATTTCCTCTACCAGAGATGAAAAACCCCCACAATACCAGTATAGGATTACATATTTGATTTTATTAAAGTTATCATCTTTAGTGAATCAATCTATATTGCACAGTTTCAACTTCTGAACAAGCTTACTCAAAACTCACTTTTTTTTTTTTCAGTGGGAAAGCTGTTTAATATTTTCAGAATGAAGCTTTATCATTAAATTAGCAACAGGAATATTTAGCCATTCTGCTCAGACACAGAAGGCCTACCACCAATCTTCCAAATAAAATTTGTGTGCCTGATCTCAGCCTCTGGAAATACTTAGTGTGTTTGTTTCGCATCATCAGCATACATATAAAACAGAGCGTATCAAACTATCTGCAGTCAACAGCTTGAGCCAACTGGCATATACATTCATTTATTAGATAGTGTCAACTCAGGGGTCACTGTAGCCTAACGAGTAAGACTGCCAGAACAATGTTAGGTAGCCACCTGCACATCTGCAGAGGATTCTGTGTACATGCTGCCAGCAGGGATGCCAGCAGATGCATAACAAGAACCTCTACAGGGAAGTAAATTGATATATACCAGCAAAAGAAATAAAATCTGTAGAGCCACAGTAAGACACACGCATTGCCACTGGCCCTGTTCTCCAGTAAGATACAAAGTGCACACATGCATTATCTGTCCTTGCTGCATCCTGGTAAACCAAGGCACAGAGCCATTCTTGTAAACTAAGTAAAAAAATGCAAATCCAGCCTAAGTGGTGAAGGCCAAAGAGATGCAACAGGGCAGTAAAGTTGTCACAGACTAGTTGCACCTGAGAGCCCAATAAAGGCCAGCTTGCAATCTGATTCATAGACTTTGTAGGACGAGCTTCCCCTTTTGAGTCTGAGTGTGAGGGTATTGAAGAAATCGGTTATTGACACACTCTTCCACCTACTTGTCAGAGATGATTTTCCTGTGCAGCATGTATGTCTGACAAAAGTTCTCTACTGAGGAATACACAGAAACCAGCTCAAAGACAGAAAGACAGAAAACAGCTCAAAGTACAGATTCTCTGACAATGCCAGTTAAGACTGTGAGGCCATTCATGCTGCACTCTCTGGATGCTTCTCTGCCAGCTGATCTTAATCTGTAGTGAAAGTACTCAGGTCACGCACAGGTCTCCAGGCGCAGCAATCCAGAATGCCATCTAAAAGATAACACATGGGCACTCAGTGACATGGCTTGCTGGGCAGGTGCCATCACCTTTAAAAGGAAAGAAAAAAAAAGTAAATCAGATTTGTTTTCACACTCTTGTTCCATTAAAATAGTTTGTTACCCAGCTAGGAAGAAGCTAGTTGTAGTACTATCTTATTTTTAAAGAATAATAAAAAAGCTGAGACTAAAACTGCTGTTTGTCAAAAGGAAGCTTGGGAAAAGCATTCCCAGTTGGGAAAAGGAATGAATGTTGGTTTGGTTTGGGTTTTTTTTAAAGCTGAACAAGAATCAGTTCACCCCAAACCATAGCATGTCAGGTTTTGCTTTAATGTGAATCTAAATGTCGCTTCCTGCAGAAGCCACTGGACTGTAATAGTGCTGAATAGACTGAAGTGCATGTATACCGATGCACACAGCATGGGTAACAAAGAGCAGGAGCTTGAAGCCATGATGCAGCAGGAAAATGATGATGTAGTGGCTATTACAGAAACATGGTGGGATGTCTCCCATGACTGGAGTGCGCCAGTTGATGGTTACAAGCTCTTTAGGAGGGATAGACAAGGAATGAGAGGTGGTGGGGTGGCGCTCTATGTTAGGGGCTGTTATGATTGCTTCGAGCACAGGTGTAGTGAAGACAGGGTGGAGTGTCTTTACGTTACAATCAGGGGGAAGGCCAACAGGGCAGATGTTGTAGTAGGAGTCTACTATAGGCCACCCACCCAGGACAGAGAGATGGATGAGATATTTTATAGGCACTTAGGTGAAATCTCACTGTCACTTGCCCTTGTTCTTGTGGTAGACTTTTCACTTCCCAGACATCTGCTGAAAATACAACATGGCAGAGCAGGACCAGTCCCAGAGATTCCTAGAATGTGTGGGAGACAACTTCCTGACACAGCTGGTGAGTTGAACCGACCAGAGAAGGTGCCCTGCTGGATCTCCTCTTTGTGAACAGAGAAGGGCTGGTGGAGGATGTGGTGGCTGGAGGCCGACTAGGGCACAGTGATCAAGAAATAATAGAGTTCTCTATTCCTAGAGAGGCCAGGAGGGGTGGTAGCAGAATTGTGAGAAGATAAGGTGCTACACTCAACACGTACATATTATGCAAGCCTTTGTTTTCTTGAACACTCCAGTAACTGGCACATTTCTGTTAGAGTAGCAGCACACTTCACAGCTGAGCAGTGTCCCTGAAGACAAAGATCAAAGTGAACAATACACTTGGTCCTCAGTACTGTTGTTCAACAAGTATCTCCTGAGATTTCAATCCTGATTCAGTTATGATGCAGTGCACAGTTTAACCACATAAAACTTAACAGTATGGTTGAGTGCGTATCATGTCAAAGGGTCTGGAGGGACATTTCTGGGAAAGCTATTTGCCATTTTGTATACATCAGTTCCTTTCTCTTTTGCTTCTGTTCTGAACAAACCTGAAACAAGCTTTAAGTGTTAACATACAGTTATACAGAGCAGATATAGCAAATCTTGAAGGCTTTTATGACCTCTCCTAAACTCTTCGTAACTTTCAGGTATTATCAGTCAAGAGAGTGCATTAAAAAATATCTGAAAATAATTGCTTGTCAAGCTGGAAGCTACTAATACTACAAAGTGGAAATTTAACAAAAAAATCCCATTCAAAATTACCTTGCAAGGACTAAACAAGGAACAAGAGGGAATCAATTCCATTGCCTTTGGTCCAAATAAAAATCCCCTGCCTTTGTTCTAAAAAACAGTCATCGATTTTTGGCCCTGTTAAAAAAATAAGTAAGAGCACTTGTTCATGAAGCACTTCAGTGTAGGCTTTACACCAAACAATACCAGGAGGAGATGAAAAGCTTTCCAGCAAGAAGAGCACTAACTTGAAGCAACTTCCATTGCCCTGTTTTGCAGTCAAGCTCCCTTTCTGCAGCACTTCCCTGTTTAACTTTCAGGTCAAGTGCTGAACAGACATAATCTCAGTTACACCAAGCCTAAAGTGCCTGAATGCTTCTGACTGATAGTCTCTCTACAGCAGCAATGCTCTGCTCTGCTTTCACAGTTACAAACAGGCTGTGTGTCACGTAGCTGTTACTTCAGCAGCAGATTCTTCAGAGTGCTGTGGTGGAAGTTGACAGGAGGAAAAGAGAAAACACATGCTGTAGTAGAGACACAAAACCATTCCACCGAACCGTAAGTGTAATCCAGATAGGCATGCTCCCAATATTCAAAATAAATGGTTGTAACTGACATGCCCCCTCTCTACTTACATCCTGTGAGTGACAATATGTATCAGCAGCTACTATTGGGATTCTGATATCTTCTATGAAAAACTGAAAGACTCTTGACTAGTGGATTTTTAATAATGTCAACAGAATCAAGGACTCTGCAGTCACTCTAGCAGCTTTCCCACAGCAACAGAATAGGATCACTGGCACCAAAGTATCTGCAACAGACTTCAGCTTCCACTATGGGTTTTTTCATGTTGAGGTTTTTTTTGATGCTATGAGGAATGAGAAAAGGGGTGCAAATTTATAGGCTAATATCAAATACACAAGCTAATTTTTGCTTTAAATCGATCACACTGACAACTGCCCTTGCAAGCTTTCGGATGCCAGTGTAGGAAAACAGAGAAATCCTATGTGCTCCCTCCTACTCATCTTCCACCATCCTTCCCTCCTCCTCAAACTAGCAATACCTGCTATAGACCCTGTTCCTAGATGTGAAAGCCTAAAGGTGTTGGGTGGAGAAGATCTGGCAAAGTACAAACTGCTGTAATGTCTACTCTTGGGAGATGGTAGCTGCTTTCTGCAGGTACTAGGTTCAAGGTACTAACCTTCTGACAAATGTTCTTTAAGGACTCATTACATAAGCACCGATAGAGAAAAATCAAATCACCTTGAAACAACTGGTGGCACAGCACAGGGTCACTTTTAGACCATTTCAGCGAGAAATTGAAGTCTCTCCTGCATGGTCCTCCTGCAGGCACCAGGTTTGCATTTGAAGGAGAAAGGCTCACTCTGCTGGAATACTCAGGAATTTCTTCACCTGAGTAACCCGGAATAGTAAAAGTGAAGGAAAAGTAGTTTTGTAGAAGCTCCTATTAGAGATTATTGCTGATATTTCTGTGCACAATCCTTTTCCTGGAAATCTGTCCTGATTGGAAACAAAAGCCTAGAGGTGTATGTGTGCATATACTCACACTCACCAGTAACACAGGCCTAAAGCTTGCTTAAACGTTTGCAGAAACCTGTTCAGCTTATGCAACTGGAGTGACAAAAAACCACAGCTTTGCTTAGTATAAACCCCACCTTAAACTGCTGATCAGAGAGAAGAAAGCTACAGCTTTCTTGCAGAGAAAATTAAATCTCAGAGACTGAAATCCTCCTGCACATAAGCAGTTGTAGCAAAATATGACAGCATGTAGTCACAGAGGTCAGTCACTGTTTGCAGTTAGATAGCTCATAAATCAGTCATCAGTCCCTATAAGGAAATTAAAAATCTTGGTTTATGAAGTTCTTTATTAAAACAAAGGTTTTCCTGAACTCTTGTGATATTTTTCATCTTTTTAATTAATCTACATTCCTCCTTTTCCTTAGGGTGAAATTATATGGTGTGATTCCTAGAACTGTGTTTTAGGGAACAGGCTAGAATGAAGCTGTATTTCTCACCAAGCCTGGTTCTGTACCTCCATCTGATGGCACCTGGCATATTACAGAAAACAATATTCTTGCTCATACAAGAGAAAAAAACAAATTCACATAAACAGTCTTTTATTCAGAACATGGCAAATGTTTGTGCTGCTGCTCTGACAGAAATGTGCCAGTTACTGGAGTGTTCAAGAAAACAAAGGCTTGCATAATATGTATGTGTTGAGTGTAGCACCTTATCTCCTCACAAATGCAACCTAAAATCTTTAAAGTGACACAACCTATATAAAGCAGATACAGCCCAAAAAAGTCAGGAAGTATGACGCAGCAACAAAGCATGGCAGATGAGGAATCAGGCAGCAATAAACAATGCATCACCAATATAAACTTTTTAAAACCAGTGGAGTTGTGCTAGCAGTCAGTCCTTGAGGTACAGTGCTGCTAGTACTCTGGAGAAGTCAGGTTTTTTTAATTACTAAACAGATTAATGAACTGATTTCATGATCTTATGAAAATTCTTCATAATATTAACATTTCAGATATCAGAGAGATAACTGGCTTAAGCTGATGTATACTGGAAATGCACATACCTGGTATATGATGATATAGAGAAGCTGCTAAGCATCCCTAGCCATCAGTAGAAGGTTGCATGTGTTCCTACTACAAGGAAAGTCCCATTTTGCTTAACAAGAGTGCTTCTGAATCCAGTAAAGCCATTTTAGCTGCCACAGAGGAGCTTACAACTCCTCCTGCAGCTGGCAGCCAGGAGTCCCTTGAGTCTGCTGGCAGAGAGTAGTGCATAGCTGTAACTTCCATCGGGAGCTACACTCAGTCAATTAGTCCTCGTGATGCCAAGGGAATCACGGCATCATACAGAAATGCCCTGGCACAACAGCCTACCGGCATAAACCAAAAGCAGAGCTTTCATTTATAGATTGTTACTCTACCTCAGCCGAGACAGCCCACGGAGTTACTCTGACACAATTTCAACACATCCCCTCATTTTGCATCTCTCTCCTGCTGTGGTTTAACCTCAAGTAGGCAGCTCAGCCCCACAGAGCTGCTCACTCACTCCCCCCCCAGCAGGATGGGAGGTGAATTGGAAGGGCAAAAGTGAGAGAACTTTTGGGTCGAGATAAAGACAGTTTAAGGTGCGTGGGGAAGAAAAAAAGCAACAAAACAAACCAGAAAAACCTAAGTGATGCAAAAGCGAACACTTGTCAACAGCTGACTGATCCCCAGCCAGAGCCTGAGCAATTGCAACCCCAGAAAATTCCCCCCAAATCTTTGTTGAGCATGGGACACGCCTTTGGTCAGTTGGGGTCATCTGTCCCAGCTGTGTCCCCTCTCAGCCTTGCCCACTCCCAGCCTACACACTGCAAGGGGTGTAGGGGTAACCAGCATAAGAGGTGTATTAAGCCTCAGTGCTGTACAAGCACTACTCAGCAAGAGCTAAAACACTGGTGTGTTGTTAGGAAAAATGTTGTGGTCACAAATCCAAACCAGCACCATATGGGCTTCCATGAAGAAAATTAACTCCATTCCAGCCAGACCCAGTACATCTCTCCAAATATGAATAAAGGAAGAGATACTGCTCAGCATTTTTTCTCTTCTTAAATTCACTGCCCCTAAGAAAACTTGGTATCTAGAAGAAGAAGTGTTAATTTTCTTCATTGAGATGCTCACTTTCTTCTTTATCCGAATTTAACAGACAGACTGAGATTTAAGTGTCCCTTTGCAGACTTCTTTTATTAAAAAGAGAGAAAAAAAAAAAAAAGATGGACAACCAGTTAAAAAGATGGGAAGGACGTTACAATTTTTCACATGTGCTCAGGTCTGCTTGCTTGCAAAGGAAGATTTTAAATACAAACAATGCCTCATCATAGCTTTTTTATACATTCCCAACTCTCCTTCACAACAGTTGCATTTTCTACAGTCTTCTGTTCCTGTTTTCTGCTCTCATAACTTTAGGCAGTCACCATGCAGCCTTATGTTTGATATCATATTTTCATTTGTGCTCGAATGTGCTCAGAGAAAGCAACAGCAGTTTTATCAATAAGTAGTCCTTGAGAATTAAACTTTCACTACAACTCTTCTGAATTTCTATCTGCTTATCACAACTGACAAGATATCAGAATCATCCAAGTCAGGTAGACTGCCAGAACGCAAGGAAACTTTGAAAAACCTGTCATTTTGTTAAAGTATGGTGTTATTTAAACAATTTTTTTTCCTGCCACCACTTCAGAGAGACAATTTCCACTGATAAACTACACAACAGCTTGAGAAGTAGGTTGGCAGAAGAGAAGCCATAGTCAAATAAAAGATTTGGGGCTTTTCTTTCCCCTCACTTCCTAAGTGTCTTTATATATTCTTGGGGTGTGAACATTGTGCACATAGGCACAAGCCATCTGTTGCACAAAAGACAATCTACCCCATAATGACAAGTTCAAATGAGAAGTAGAACAAATTTTCATCAGGGCTGTACTGGAAAAGCTACCTGTGACTTACCTAGGAGCCAATAATGTTGGCAAGTTGTATACCACAACAAAGATTAGGCTGAAAACAACTTCATACCATTTCCATGGTTTTCTAAAACAATGCTGAGCAAAGCTTGATGTGGCCTCTGTGCATAGTCTAGCTATGTTCTGTACCAGTGTGCAAACACCATGTAGGAATTTTTCTGGTGCACAATGAATAATAAGAGTAATTCCCACAACAATTTAGTGATAGTCAACAACTAACTTGTAGCTTACTAAGAAGGAAATATATCTTTCTTTTCATAATTAAAGAGCAAACAATTTTTTGTGTATTTTAAACATTAATCCCTGTTCCTACCGCCCAAAACAATCACTATTCTGTATCTCTGGCTTGCAATACAGTGGCTGTCTTGCAAAGAAATAATAACGTTGCTGCTACATTAAGTAATCTGAGTTGGGTAGAACTGTTCTAGAACAAATTTTCAAGTTTACTTTTTACTTTGATTTGCCTGTTTGTCACGCACTTCCCATCAATCAACAACTAATTTCATGACACTCATCTGTAGTGCACCTTCCTGGAATAAGATAGAAAAGCTGAAAAATCACAAGCCACCATCTTTTTTCTTGTACTTTAAGAACTGCAACAAGTGAACACTTTTTCTTAACTGAACAGTGACTATGTGATATGTGTTTAATTCCACTGCAAAACCAAGACTATTGAATATCTAAAATTAACGTTCATCACCCACGTCAGCCAATTTTATCCTGCTGAGTATTTTCTTGGAAAAAATCCACCTCTTTTCTGAAAACATGAGTGAAAAGGGATCAATGAGCATGGCAAAAACCTGACCTAGTCCCACAGGGGAGGGGTACAGGTATAGAAGGGAAGTAAAGCAAGGAGGCAGCACAGGGGTCCTCTAGAATAACCAGCAACAGGCATGCTCCACAGTGTATTTTGCTCTTTCTCTCATGCCTGGATGGAGCTGCCAACTGGGGAAAACTTTTCAATTCTAAAGGTGATTAATTAAAACCTTCAGTGAAATTTACAGCAAGCCACATTTATAACCAAATATATTCTCCTACTATTCCGAAATTAAAAGATATCTGACTTATGTTTACCATGCCTCAGTGCAACCTTCCCTTTACAGCAGAAAAACCAGTTACACTCAAACTCCTGTGGGCCATACCTGCTCAGAGCTGTTCTGGCTCCACACAGTTTTGTAAGGAGGAAGTGGGTCCACAGGGCAAAGCACTTCCATGCCTTTGTCTTGCATTTTGTCAATACAGGGCAATAGAAATAGCTCATAGTCAAGCATCCTGCAACAAACAACATCAAGCAACCCTGTTGGTACATCTTTACAGCTGCAAAGAAACATCATCTGCTACTCAACTCTACTGGCTTTCCCTTGCCAGCTCAGATTTTGGGATCTCAGTCATAGCTAATGAACTCACCAAGAGTTGCAAGAGATTTTCCCAGAAGATGGCAAGAAATTGCTCCTTAGGAGGTGCCTCTCCAGTGTGTTCACCAGAGCTTGAAATGTCTTTGGGCAGTACTGCACCTAGGAACCCATTGCAGTTTTACTTCAGAGATTCAGTTTTGTTTCAAGCGATTCAAATATAGGAGGTCACTCAAAATGCAACAGCCTAGCTCTGATTTTCGTGAACTACTAGATCTTTTCATAACTTAAATTCAAGATACTTCTGATCTCCTGTTTTATGTTCAGATACAGCTGCACAAAAAAAAGGCAAACTCAAACTAAAGACTATTTTTGTGATGATGCTTGACTAAGAATATTAGTGGTTGATCAATTCACGAAGGCTTGTATGAGGCAAATGTATCTCACAGTTAAGCTTACTTCTCAGTTTCCAAAGAGCTCCCCAAAACCTTAAACACAGCAGAAATCCTAAAGACCTTCTGCTGTATCATCTTCCTCTTAGGAGGTAGCTCAGATTTTCTCTCAGAGAAAATCTTTTTGGTAAATGCCAGTTTTGATAACATAAGTTTACATTACTCAATTAACACTGGAACGAAGTGTGGTGGTCAACAGCAAAGTTGCCAAAGTGACCTTTCCCACACAATCTTCAGAGAAGTCTGTGACCCCAAGCATCTCAATTTCTCTCTATTTTTCATTACATTTTAAATTGCTGATTTGGGACTAAGCAGGAACCTCAAGCAACACACAGAATTCCATGTGTTTTGCTCTCTGTACCCATGTCAGGCCTGCAGCTATCACTAGTGGACAAAGAAATGTTACACAATAGCAAGTTCTTTTTCCCAGAGTTTAGGGTGTCTCTGGACGCTGGCTGGAGGGAACAAAGATGGCTGAAAATTATTTTCTTGCAAGCTGAGAAGAAAGGGCAGACTGAATGGAAATGCCTACAGAAGGCTGCTTACAGAGGAAAAGAATAAAACTTCCATAAAGGGAACTGGAGAGCACTTTTGTAAAAGGGCTTCTGTCAAGATAATGGAGGTAACACAGAGAGAAGTTTGGGGAAAAGAAAGAAAAAATTTTGGTCATTCAATTTTTAATCTTAAAAATGGGTAAAAATCTAACATGTTAAAAAATTTTTTAATTTTAGCCTGTTTCATCTGCCCCTAAGTTTCAGAATAATTTTGGAGTACAATGGAGTTCGTTGCTCCATTGACGTTATTACTTCATATTTTTCCAGTACATAGATGCTAAGCTTACATTCAATGCAGGCCACAAAATCATATACTTCTTAAACCTTAGTTTTGTTTTTAAACATGCCAGATCTCGCCTACCCAGCTCAGTCACACCTTGAAAATTAATGTTACATGCAAGAATTCTATCTTGTTAAAGTTTATTGCAGAACATGCAGCTAGAAGAGCCTTCCTTCAAGCACCTTAATACAAAAATGATTTCCAGGATGTGGAAGTTTGTCAATCTGCTCTTTATTTCCTAATTTCCACTCTCTCTTTATGTAATCAAGGCAAGTTCTTGTGTTTTCCTCCTGATATGTGAACTCACCCTTGCACGCTCACTCCTCTGTCCCGCAGCTTCCACCGCAGAGAAGCCTAGCAATGACACCAGGTGCAAATCCTGCCTGACCACTCCAACCGCCTGACTGAGTACTGAGATAAGGCTAGTGATTACCTGGCCTGGCAGTACAATCAAAATATACTCTTCAGTAAGTGCTAATTGATGAAGAGGGAGAAGGGGAATCACGCTGGCAGGAAGGTCTGTTGGGGGCCAGGCCACCATTCAGGGGCCTCTTCTTGCAGAAGCCTTGCCAAAAGATTGCTCCTGGCTTTCTGTCACTGCCCTGATCTGCTCCTGACAGCACCATGAAAGTTTTCATCAGTGTCAGATTGCAGTATTCCTTTTACCCAGAAACAGAATCCTACATAATCTAAAGTGAAAAGCACAAAATTATACCCCTCACCCACACTGTATCTAAACTGCCTCCTAACTCAACAGGTTCCTTTTTCTTCCTAAAGTCACCAGTTAATAATAAAGAAAATGGTCTTTTTTAAAAAAAAAAAAAAAAAAAAAAAAAAAAAAGATTATGCAGTGTTTCCAAAGACACTGAAAGAAAGGAAGACAGTGTAGACCTTTGCCTTCTTTGCCTAGAAGTTGCAAAATGGGAGGGAGGTGGCACAGCTAGGACAAAATCATCAGGATCCAAAAAGTAATCTTTGTCTTCAAGCTGACATTCATCCCAATCAAATAAAACTTCCGTTAAAATCCTTCTGAGATATAAAAAATGGCTGAACACTGTAATCTAGTAATACTGTTAGTACCGCTGTTTATAGCAGGCAACACCTTGCAGCCACTTACTATGTAGGGCACTCTTGTTGCAAAAAACTGTGTGTGATGCACAGCAGCTGCTCCCAAACAAACTGTGGTGGTGAGAGCATTCAGGGCACAAAGAGCAAAGAGTGTTTTCTGAAGAACATGAAGGTAATGGGAATTAGATTATTAAAACAAGACATGTAATTATTAAAACAGTAAATATCAAAATAATAACAATAACCAAAAAACAAACACAGAAAACACAAGGATGACCATGACAATTATTTCTTAGAATCACAGGTGATGACATCTTCAGGACAGGTAATCTCCAAGATTGAAGTAATTTGTAAAAGCTTGTTTTGCCCTATTGTGTGTCCTGACAGAGATCCAGAAGAGTTTAATACCACTCAGATGTGATTTATAGTCCATCCATTCATCTGAGAATTATAACCTTCCTCTTACTTTTCTATGGGAAATCTAGATCTGAGATGATCACCATTAAAGAAATGTTAAAGCACTTCTAAATTATTTTTTTTTTAAATTATGCTGTTTGAAAGCTGTATTTTAGTATTTCTAAGCCAAGAAAGGCTGAGAAGATCAACCCAGTGAAGGCATCAGATCATTAGCTAAAATTTATACCATATTTACCCATGTAGTCTTGTCTGTATTCAGCTGTAGTTTTAGTTGCATAAAACATAGAAAGGACAAGAACTGCCTATTGGACCAGCAATGCACTGGTCAAAACCCAGAGATGAGAAAAACCCCAACTTGTTACAGAACTGTAAGGAGCTTCTGACCAGTATGGAAGACCAGTAAAATAACAGAATTTTTCACAGTAAACAGCAGTCACCTCAGCACTGCACTATCACACAAGTGTGTACATTATCAAAGCAGTCATGTTAAGCAGTGCACTTGAGAAAGTGAGCAGCATCACACAACTTCAGCTCAGTCTCTTTTGTCCAGTGAGCTGAAATTCTTCACAGCAGAAACAAGTCTTGCTTTCACCCGTATCCACCTTTAAAACACACAGAACTCCACTTCTTAATTTATTATCTATATTTTGCAACATTTTTACCTGTATAATATAGAGCCTATGAGTTAAACTATACCTCTGACTGCAAAGCAAACTGAAAAGTCTCATGAGTTTTGTGCAGTTTAGTACGCCGATTCATGCATTAGAAAGCTATATTACGCATACATGTTATTTGGAAGCTTATACTGATAAGCTCAAGACATTTAAATACAACTTAGTTGTAACCAAAGCTACACTGATTACTAAGCAATTTTAGTATTCATGCTCCTTCAAATGCATAGCAATTCTTTGACTGACATGTAAGCCACTATATATGGAGCATCCATGTTTTCTTTGATTAAAGAGTTTATTTTGCATCTCTACAGATGGAATGAAACCCCCAACTATAACTCTGACCCAGTCAAATCAGTAATAGTTTGAAGTGCTAAGACTTGGACAACCGGCCCAAGCCAGAGTTACCCTATAGATGAATCCTGTATATTTTATAACTGATAAGCATTGTGCTAGTAGGTATTGTACTAACTTATAACAACCCACTTATGCTGATGTCAAAAGTGCTAAAGCATTGAAATACTGAAGCCTGAACAACAGGCCCCAAGCCGAAGCTGCTAACTTAGTCTGTAATCATTAACAAAGTATGTAAGCTCGCTAGTTAAAGATGCATCCTAGAATATAATCAATAGTGAGGACAAAATGCTGAGAGAATGTACCCAGCTTCCCTTGTTTAGCCTTGTTGAAGGCTGAGAACCCAAGTATTTGGCCTTGTTAGAAACTCCCTTGGTGTCCCCCCTGAGCCCTGGCCAGGCTTTGGGTGGAATCCAACAGGAGAATGAAACCAGAAATTTTCCACTCAAAACAAAGGTGCCAGCTCTTCTGGCTTGCTGATTTTGGGGTATATAAGGCTGGACCCGCTCACAGCGACTTTGGCAGCCTCACCTACGGGTGGATGCACCGCGTAGGATTTCCCCCTTGCCGGGACAGGCTCTGCAAACCCTCGCTGTAACCGGGGCTGCCCAGCCACTGCGGGTCTGGGTGATGGGAACATGTGCAAGTGGGGATGGATCTTTCTTAATCACTATTCTCTTTCTCAGGTAGTGATGATTTGATGCATTACCCTGTATTTTCCTATTTGTTGCTTTAGGTGCACTATTCTGCTTTTTCTTACTGCATGTTTTCTGTATTACACTGTTACATTATTTGGTTATCACCAGTAAAATACGCCTACTCTTCTCACTCTGGTGTCTGAGTTTAATTGGTATCCTTAATCAGCAGAACATAGTTACATCTGTATGCTGTTGTTTCTAACTTTCAAATCCATATTTTCAGCTTTTTCCAGTTTATC
The DNA here is from genome assembly GCF_965140245.1 of Athene noctua. NCBI lineage: Eukaryota > Metazoa > Chordata > Aves > Strigiformes > Strigidae > Athene > Athene noctua. The sequence goes on along the minus strand of NC_134077.1, from coordinate 58,270,898 downwards.
TTTGTCACATTATTATAAAAACCCTTTATGTTAGTTCTTAAATGACTATGATATGAAAATCAGTGTGTAATGCTGTTAAGACAGATTTTCTAAAGATATACTTGGGATTCCCTCCTACATGGTCCCATAAATTTGCCTTGTATTGAATCAGTTGTGTCTTCAGACCCTGAAAACAGAGACCAGCTCTCAATTAAGTCAAACAAAACCACTTCTGGGCTAAGCAGGATCTACTAATGAAAAGTAAAATCTTTCAAAACATACCCTTTTTGGGTCTTCAGCTTTAGGAGCTGAACACCTTATGAAAACTCCAACTTAAAAAACCCCAAGTGTTTAGGAACACAGACAATAAAAATACTGTTGTGGATTTCAGTGAGTCTGTTCACACTCTGAACTGAATCAAGGCCTGAAACAGTTTTCTTTCTTACCCCACCACGCTGTAGCTGCATTACTTGCGTCTCTACCTCAGCACATTTTGTGATCCTAGCACAGCAAGCTGAAGTGGTGTGCTGTTAAGAAATATGTGTAAACCAGTATGTCAGCTCACCAAATCACATCTGGGTAATCTGGACACAAACTGAATGTCTTTGACATCCTAATATAAATCCAGTCATGTTCAGCAGAACACAGATGACAGGCAGCAGTATAAATAGTTTAGCCTGGAACAGCAAAGTTAAGAGCAGTGGCAACAGGATCACAAACCTGACTCAAGGAACCTATGGCAGTGTAAATCCCACTCCCAACATGAAGCTGGGAACAACACTCCCCTTCTTTTCAAGACTCCCAGTGACTTCAGTGCCCCAGGGTGTCTTATCTTAATGCAGTAGATGGTTATTCCAAACACCTTTGTCTTCTCTTCCCTTATTCTGCACTAGTTGTGCAACTATTGAAAATTACAGGCAGCTAAAGATTTTTCTGGAGTGCAAAGTATGATTTGCAAGCTGCCCAGTTTCCCCTGTATGACATATTCTTCTACCAAGTTTACCTCTCAACATATTTAGATCAGTAAGAAACCTGAAGAAGAAACATCTTAAGACAACATATATTCTGCACAGTTTCCAAAACTATTTTGCAGCCCAAATACATGAAAAATGTTTGTCCTGGTACAGTGAGGACAGACACACTTAAGGGACTTTGGTTATATAATCTTACTTCCTCCTGGCTACTAAAACCAGAACGCCTCCTTTCATAAACTGGACAATACCTTCAGTTTTATAAACCATCTGAAAGACCAGCTATGCCAGGAGTACTTGAAAAGGACAAGCAGAGGGAGTGGATAAAATGAAGTCTTACTTTCACATATACCCTTACAGTCTGCAATCTGTGCTTAGCTGAGACCTGGGACAGGGATTTTAAACACATAAGAACTTTTCCTGTCCCAATTCATACATGCAAAATTTTTCTGTACTTCAGGAGAGAGTACTATGTATGGGTAATACTACTACTTTTGCTTGGAGGATTGAGTGCTTCAATACAAAGTAAGCATCAGGTCTTTAATGTCCAGAAGAATCCTTGTTAATAACAATCTGCTCAGATTCCATTGTATCAAAATGGCCTAAACTAAAAATGCAAGAGATGACAAAAAGCTGAGGAAGAGGAAATTATGAGGAACACAGGCTCAGTTCTGCTACAGATAGCTTTACAGCAGATCCAGCAACAAGGACTTCCTAAACATGAACGAAGACAGCAATCACTTTCCAAATTAATTTCGCTGACATACCATAACTACCTAGGAAGTTGGGTGAAAAGTAAATCAGAGCTGTTGCACAAATTATGATCCTGTTTAATGAGGTTCAGGGAAAAAATAATCACCCCTGAACGGACCAGAACCAAAGAGCACTACTGTACAAGCTCATTCCTTAAAGAACATCTCCTTACTAGTAGGCTTTACAGAAGCTTTACCACAACATTATCACATAAGGTAGGTTTTCACCTCAGAAAACTAGTAAAGTAGCCATTACTACTCCTCTGAAGAGGATTGGGACAATTTTGTGTTTGACATACTGTTCCTCTTAATATTGATTGTTTGCAGTATTTTCTCCTAGCTTTATAAATATTATAAAACCACAGATAAAGGTTTTTAACGTTAGTAAGCACTTTGAGCACCATTTGTTTTCCTTTACAAACACAAAATTTAATAACTTTGCTCACCACTCCAGTGAATCAATACCATTTCATACACTTTTATCTATATTATCTTAGTTACCCTTTTGATTAAAACTACTTTGGGAAAGAAAATTGGTAGACAGGGGTATTTCATACAAAGAAAGCTTTTAATCGATGTTCAACACAGGGCACTGTCAACTAGATATTAGCCATTTTTATAAGTGAAATAGAAGCTGTTTTAACATGGAATGTCTTTATAGTACAAATCTCAAGAAACAATATTGAGGAAAACAAGAAGTATACTTTTCCTCTTTCAACTGATAAAGAAATGGAGGCCCTGAGCAAAGAAGTTACTTGGCCAAAGTCGTAAGTCAGGAAAGATTTTTTAAAAAGGAGGTAAATTCACATACTAGTTTTCTCCTTTGGTATAGAAGCTGCAACAGAAACAATCCAGTATGCAACTATATAAAAAGTCTTATGTAAAATCTTAATGTAATGATCTACAAGATCTTCAGTAAACATCACAGAGATTTTTCTAAAGAAACATGTTAAAATCAAAGAAAACGGAAGAAAATGAACATTTTTTTAAACTATGCAAAACAAGGATGATACTAGAACATAATGTAGAAATTAAATTCTACCATAGAAAAAATGAAACCTTGATCTGTTTCTTCTTATATGTATAGTCTCTTTTTAACTGCATAACCTAGTATTTAGACAATCCCACTGAAGAGGCAAAAATTCTCCTACATACAAGAGGCAGAAAATAAAAATAATTCTCCTACATAAAATCTAAACCACTACCATGTTTGCTACTACATAGCCAACAGTGGACAAGAGAATATAGTGTACTTCAGTGTTGTGAGACAAAAACTCCTTTTTCTTTCTGCTCCACCACTGGTCAGCATTTTCACTGAATCACTGAGGTTGGAAGGGACCTCTTGCATCCAAGTAGTCCAATCCGCTGCTCAAGCAGGGTCATCTACAGTGGGCTGCTGAACTGCTAAGGCTTGGACAATAGGCCCAAGCCAGAGCTGACCTATAGATGAATCCTGTACATTTTATAGATTATAACCATTGTACTAGTAAGTATTGCATAAACATGTTTATCTTGAATATATATATATATATATATATATATATATATATATATATCTCCTTATCTTTCCTTGTATATAGGCAAGATAACAGGGTCACAGAGACAGCTGTCTGGCCCTGCGACCTGTTGTGTGACCTTACTCATAAATCAATTAGATAAGCTGGGAAGCTACCTTAGTTTCTCCCCTGAGCCCTGGCCAGGCTTTAGGTGGAATCCAACAGGAGAATGAAACCAGAAATTTTCCACTCAAAACAAAGGTGCCAGCTCTTCTGGCTTGCTGATTTTGGGGTATATAAGGCTGGACCCGCTCACAGCGACTTTGGCAGCCTCACCTACGGGTGGACGCACCGCGTAGGATTTCCCCCTTGCCGGGACAGGCTCTGCAAACCCTCGCTGTAACCGGGGCTGCCCAGCCACTGCGGGTCTGGGTGATGGGAACGTGTGCAAGTGGGGATGGATCTTTCTTAATCACTATTCTCTTTCCCAGGTAGTAATGATTTGATGCATTACTGTGTATTTTCTTATTTGTCTAAGTGTGCTGTTCTGTCTTTTCTTACTGTATGTTTTCTATATTATTGTTACATTATTGAGTTATTTTAAGTAAAATACGTTTATTCTTTTCACTCTGGTGTCTGAGTTTAATTGGTATCCCTGATCAGCAAAACAGCTGCTGAAGACCATGTCCAGTTTGGTTTAAGTATCTCTACAGACAGATACTCCACGATACTCCACAACTCCTCTGGGTAGCCAACACTCTTATATCAGTTTACATCTCAAGTATATACTTTATAAGCATCCTTCTAGGAAAAGGCAAGTCAATGTATTAATTTTCCATATACACAGCAGCAATAGCAATAATTAAGCATTAATTATGGGACCTTACTAATTTTCTGTTAGTTGAGAGCTATTTATTGTACCATATAGAGACCCATAACAATGGTCAACAAAAAAAAAGCCAAACAGAACTAAAAGACAAGCTAATTAATATTATGAAAAGTCACCTACTTCAAATGCATCATTAAAACACCCCATATGAATGAGAGAAAAGCTCTTTCAGCATAAAAATTTTTTTAAAAATTGGAAGAGGCTTGACTTTGACCTGATTACAAAGACTAAAAGCCTCTCTAAAGGCTTTTCATAGTCTCGCACTTAAAAGCATATTTATTTTTAATTGCTTAGACTGACTTTAAAACGTTTGTATGAATACCATTTATTGACTTAAAGGTGGAGACCTGCATATGAGCCAAGATGTTAACACTGAGCTGTTTTACTTGCAAAATCCAGCCAAGCAGGCACTACTACAGTAACTCTCACCAAAGTCAAATGACTTAGCATATTATGAAGCACATGGATAGGGAGAGATTTTTGCATGGTTACGGTCATGATATGCAGCTTCTGTTCACAGTGCTTTATGTTGTTACTAGCAGAGCCAAAATTTATGTCACTTTACTAGCACCAGAACGAATCATTTTGGTCTAAACATTAAATTTTGGTTAAATCTATGTAAATTAGTCAAGGTTCAGATATCAAGAAGGCAGTAGCTACCTCTAAAAATGTTTATTTTAAAGCTGCTGGGAGATACTTCCCTTCCGATAAATTTTTTCAATTAAATAAAAGGTTTACTGCAAATTTATTCATAAAAAATGTTCAAGGTTTTAAATACTTAAATCCCATAAACTTTTCTGTTTTCCAATTAAGATCTGTAAATTTTTGTCATAAAACCAAGGATATTAACACTTTTGCATTTAAAAAAAAGTTTCTAATAAAAATTTCAGAACCTTATGTTTCTACACTGTAAACCATGAGATTAATCATGATTGAAGGAGTCATGCTGAGCATGTGACTTGGACTTTTCTGAGTCAAACCCCACAAACCTTTACATGAAAGCTGATGACATGCTTGAACACAAAAGCTGGCATGGTAGCTAACAGCAGAACCATAAAGCACTTGATGCAGCTGAAAGCCAGGGCTGCATTCACACAACCTGCATTCACTCCTCCGTTAATTCCTTGATCCTATGCATTTGTAGGTACCAAACTGCTACCTGGTGTTTGCAGCTGCCACAATTACACTCTACCCAGCATAACAGCTAGATGTCTTCCTGCACGCTTGCACTCCTGTCACTTTTCATTCAATCACAGCTGAATCATCTCTTCAGCAGAATCCAAGCACCAAGCAGCCAGAGATATGCTTAACTTGAAGTCTTTATTACAGCTGGTGAAAAAAAAACACCCCACCTTCAACCAGGAAGCCTCTTAAAATGCACACTCTACAAGACTGCAAGCAATCTGTAGATGACGGTAAAAGAAAGGATGCTTCACTATCATAATGCTTCTGCACGCACGGGATATGGCTCCAGACAACATCTGGGAATACAACAAACTCACAGTGTGTTGGTGAGTCCAAACTGGTATACAAGTAAGGATATCAAAGATGTGAATTGCCCTCAATGCATATGCAATCAAACAATGTGGTATTGATATACTTTCTCAAATAAGTTAGGTTCCTTCAGTCAAAAATAAGATTTAAAACCCTATGAAAGGAAGTTCACGAGCAGAGAGGAAGGAACCAGCTTCTGTACAAGTAGAGAGTAACAACGAGTCCAGAACAGTTGATAGTCAATACCCAAACAAATGGGGGGGGTGGGGGGGTGCATCAGGGAAGTTTTCCTTTCCCCATTAAATACATTCAGATAGGCATGCATAGGAAGAAGCTTCTTCTCTGGAAGAAAAATCAGCTTCAGAGCATATGTATTACAAACTGATTTCCAGAGTCAATTGACAACTGATACCCAGAACCTAAAAGCAAGGTAAAATGTCAAGAGTCAAGGCTTCTCAGCAGCTGTATTGCTGAAGGCCAAGCCTCTCCTGAAAGAACATCCTTCAAAAGGTATGATTATAATCTGATTTTGCCTTGCAGTACCCTGTCTCTGGGACCTATTAACCTAATATCTTCCTACACTGTAATACAGCCTGGGTGGCAAAAAACGACTGATGTGGCTCTCAATTTTATTCACTTACAGGTCTTACCACAGCCATCCCTCTTCAAGGCTGGTTTCTTCTCGCAGATGGTGCTACTAAAGCTTCACTACAACTGTACTAACTGTTTTCCCTTCCTTTCTCCCCTCCAGGGGAAAAACACGAGTGACTGAAACACAGCAGTCCTCTCCGCCTTCAAGACCACAGCCTATCCCCAGCTCCCTTCTGAGGACATTACAATCCTGTGCTTTCTCCAAGCCCTAGCAGCACCAGAGCCTTGCCATTACAGTAAAAAAAAAACAGCTGTGTTGTTTTTCTACATGACCAAGGCCTCGGACTGATGTGGCAGCCATAGGACAGCCTGGTCGTTCACAAACAAACCAACACAGGCAGTGAGAAATCATCACCTAAAGGGGGAAGATGGAGAGAAACATTTTGTGAGTCAAGACACCACCCTTCTACTGGAGGAGCTAGACTGCTGCTATGCAAAATAGTGCCAGCAAATAGGTGTACTCCAGCAGATTTCAGAGATTAAAATAATGAATGAGAGTAGCAAACAGGTTTCTTTTAGAAAGAATTAGTATTTTTAAAGGGGGCAAACATAAATGTGAATTGCATTATGAAATTCCTTAAGTACTACAAACTGACAATAAAAAATGAAAAGTAAGATAATACAGGAAACGGTATTACCATGTTCATAAGCATAAACCCTACCACAAACTGCCCTGAGGAGCAGCACCTCCTCGTGGACAAATTCTGTGGCACTCACTAGTCACCATAACTCTGTTCAAGACCCAGCTCTGGGAAGGAGAGAGGGCTAATGATGGGGCTCAACCATCTACCCTAATTACAAGCTAATTACTGTACCTGAAGAGCTTTTAGTACACGTCATGATAAATTAAAATCTAGATATAATTATTCAACTTGGGCTGAAAATAAAGCTATTTTGGGGGGTTTGGATGCACATGAAGAACTCCAGGGGGTATTTGCACAATTTGAAGAAATTATGAAACTGAACTGAGTGACCAAAACCAGCCCTGCCTAAAAAGAAAAGATGGGAAGAGACCCCTTCTTATGAATAAGAGAGCATTTGTAGATTGAGACATAGCTACATATGGAAAAGAATAATAACCACTTAATCCCACAGACTTTACACTTTATCTGTTGAGCACAGTTCAAAGTCTCTGCATAAAGACAACTAAATGCTGACATAAGTTGCTGCAACATAAAACATGGTAATTGATATCACTTCTCAGATTTTTGGCATGTCCTAGCACAGGTACCAAACATGCTAAATATCTGGGTTCAACAGTAATCTTATAAAGCCATCATCATGTGCAATCAATCCTCTTCACAGAGGTTACTTGCTGCATAAAGGCATTTCTACACCTGGCACCTGCTTGAGTTAAGGCCTGTCAGGGAGACAGCTTCCTTCACATCAGGGAGGTGGCTCTGTGCAGGCAAGAGGATAAAAGGATTTGGTCCACAAGTCGGGAGAGAGGAATCCATAGCAGTATATTTACAAGAAATAAGTGCAAATGGCCTTGCATAAAGAGTAGAAAGGGGAGAGTAGTCACAGCTGGAAAAGGGATATGTTTTAGCCATGAATGTGTTTTACAGTTTTAGTTGTGAATGTCATAACCCTAAGCCATGGCTGTATAAGGAGTCTCATTACTTAGGTATTTAGGAAGCTTGCTTTAAAACTCACAGAACTCCTCATAACACCCAAGAGAAAATGTTCGAGTTAGTAGAGGGTAAATACATTAGAAATTCAGCCGAAAATGAATATACTCACAGAAAGTAACAATCTGTCCTTGGTAGACCATAGCTAGTTCAATGCACGATTTCCTCAGTCTCATGGAAAGTTTAATGCACACAGAATAGAATATTTCAGTTGGAAGGGATGATCACCTAGTCCAACTGCTTGACCACTTCAGGGTTGACCAAAGGTTAAAACATATTATTAAGGGCATTGTCCAAATGCCTCAAACACTGACAACCATGGGGCATCAACCACCTCTCCAGGAAGACTGCTCCAGGGTTTGAGCACCCTCTCAGTAAAGAAATGTTTCCCGATGTCAAGTCAGATCTCATCTGGCTTTCAAAAATCAGACCTCTATAAAATACATATACAAGTAAGAAAAAAAAATACAGGCTCACAGAGTTATATGATCTTAGAATAACTGTAGCTGCAAGGGAGCTCAGGAAGACTCTAGCTTGAGGCAGGGTCACCTATGAGATCACAGCAGGCTGTTCAGGGCTTTGATCAGTCTCATCTCAGAAACTTCCCCATCTGCTGCACAACATGCCTGGGGAATCTGCTCTAGCACTCGATCACCCTGTAGATCATCTGATATAAATTAAAGGATCGGCAAGATTTCAGTGCTTTCATATTCAAGTAAAACTAGGAAAGGCCCATAAAGTATATACAAAGAAGTATATGGAAGAGTGAAAGAGCAACAACAGACAAAAGGAAACTAGCAAGAACACAGGCGATACAGAAACAGGGAGCATTGTACAAGCCTCAGGCATTTTGAGACAGGTGGCTTTTACATTTATTTTCATGAAAATATGGTCCTTCCAGACTGGGAGCCCCAGACACCAAGCTCTTCTTCCTATTCACAGAACTGATAAAAAACTTGCTTTGCTCTGCCTGTGCTAACCGATGCACCTCTGAGAAACAGCAATTCATCCACAGCTCACATTTGATCCTTGGTACTCCTCACTGATAACCATGTGGATCCTAAAGAAGCATTGCATAAAAATAAAATAACTTGTTTGGCCTGGAAAAAGCCTTCAGAATTTACAGTAAGAAAAAAAAAAAAAAAACAAAAAAAAAAAAAAAAACACAAAAAACAAACAAAACCACTTCAAACCCTTTTTCTCAAATCCGAATTCTAAGACACTGAGAACAACACAGCTTCAGAATTCATTTACAGAAACAGCTTACCCACCCTGCACATCAATTTACTTCTCTCAGAGCACTGTAATGTCAACCCTATTTGAAACAGTAACATTGGATACTTACCCTAAGATGGCAATACTTTGGTTGTCTCTCTACTAAAACAGTACAACTGAGCTAAGCTTTAAAACCAACTCCCCCGTTTAAGCTTAAGCAGCACTGCCTCATAAAGCTAAATTATTTATACTAAACCAGCATTTTCTTATATGATACAAACACACTAACACTTCCTCCAGACATGGTCTGCTCTTGCCCTTAATGGGGACTCCATCCGCGCAGGAAAGAATATAACCTTTCATAAGCTTTGTCTCCTCTTTCAAGTATTATGATTCTGGAAGACACTCAACAGTATACTCCATTTTTTCAAGGATTAAGAAGTGATTTGTGATTTTTAATTTTTTTTTACTAATGACTATAGAATCAGGATCATTTTCTGATAATTTCCTTATAACAAGTTTTAATCCATACTTACCAAATACCTCATCAGTCTCTTCCATGTCATTAAGCCCAAGATTCCACATAAGATTACCTACAGCAAAAAACATAGCATCACCAAGAAGAAAACAACTATTCACAAAATGTCATTTACATGGTATTTGTCACTGCGCTGAAGAAGGGTACTTTGGAACACTACAACAATGCTGGGAAAATATGAAGATGCACTTTAAAGCAGAGAATAAGAGCCTGCACTGATGAGGTTCTTCACTCCTAAAAGCATACTGTGCAATAACACACCAAAATTTTAGTCTGCTGTTTTCTTGTTTTTTCCTCACATAAAATGTGGATTGGGACAAAAAGTTATGCCAGCAACTCTCACCTCAACAATTGCCTAAAAAATTACCTTCAGCCAACTGAGTACTTGTTTTCTGCAACATGGCTAAACTAATCTAAAACCTTTCTATCTCTCCTCCACCCTCCATCACCACTCCAGCACTTCATTATGTGCTGGCCTTTTCCCCTGTGCTGATTCTGGCTCTCTTCGGACCATTTTAGTGACCTAACTCCCAGAGCATGAAACTACCAAAAACACTGAAGAGCACCAAAACTATCTCCCTGAACTGACTTACTATTTAGTCAGATGAATGCCAGTATCAGCATGAGGAAAAAGGAGAAATTAAAAGCATCCCCTTCTGCAGCAGTGGTCCTTTGACCAAACTTGCTGAATGACACCACTGAACCCTATGACTCTTCAGCTTGGAGGGCAAAACAATTAAAGAAGGTGAAAGCATTACTGTAGACCCGAAGCAAACAGCATAACCCAATACTCTCTCACAGTAAGGATGGGAACCCTATGAAGAGAGGAAATTATTTTTTCAGTAGGTCCCACAAATAAGCGGGTATACTTTTAATTCGTGGGAGTTCGTAACTATGCCAATTCACACCAAACTCTTACCCTAAAAAGGGGCGCGGGTTGGGTTGTTGCGGCAAGCGGGGGCAGCGGTTGCGGAGCGGCGACGTCGAGGGGTCGGCGGCAGCGGCGGTGGGCAAGTCCGCCTCCTGGAGTGCCGGAGTGAGCCCCGGGACGGGGCTTCGGGACCGCGGCAGTGACAGGGGGGGCGGCGGCGGATCCCCGCAGACGGCGGCCACTGCGGGAGCCGGGCCGGGCCGGGCCGGTGCCGGCTCTCCGCCGCTCCGGTGCCCGCCCGCCAGGGCGCCCACCGCCCGCGGCACCGGTCTCCTGCCCGCCGGGCGGGACGCCATCGCGCCGGCCCTGCCCGGAGCCGCCGTCTGTCCCGCGGGGCAAGCGGCCGCTTGGCCGCCCGGCCGCTGCCCGCGCGGGTCGGCCCTGCCGGGCGATGCCGGGGTCAGCCCCACGGCTGGAATCGGACTTGCCGCAAGGTGCCTCGCCTGGGCCCCGATCCACTGTCCCGCTGCCGTGCCGTGCCGTGCCGTGCCGCGCCGTCCCGTCCCGTCCCGTCCTGTCCCGGCTTAGAGGTTGCTGCCGCTGCTCCTGCGGGACGACTCCCCCTTTGTAGCAGTCCTGGCGGGGGTTTTCCCTCCTCTTGCTAACGTGGCCCCTCCTCCCTTGCCCTTTTTCCTTTGGTCACTGGTGTTACCGAGCGTTACCCTTGAAGTTTTAAAAATACCTCTTCGCGGCGTGGGGGAGTCACGGCGCTGCTGGCGCCCTTCACAGGAGGAGGAGGAGGTTTCGCAGACAAAACTTACACGATACCGTGTTGTCTGAGCAAAGACATGAGCAGAAGGACCTTTCTATTCGGCGCAGTTCCGTTTGTTTCCTTTCTCTTTCCCCACGTGTTCCCTGGGAAAATCTTGCCGTGACCGTGGCCCTTGAGGATACTCAGGAATTTACTTTGGCCGTGTGTGCTGCTTTCTCCAGCTCAACAAAAGCAATTTCATACCCACCGGGTTTGTCTGGACATAACTTCGAAAAATAGATAATCTCAGATATGAAAAATAAGATGTGTTAAAGGTGTCATTGGCTCACATGACAGCACTCATTCCTCTGCAGAGAAGGGTGAAGATCCAGGACTCAGGAAAGGATTTTGTATTACAATAATGCATAAGGTCTTATACAAAGAAAGAAAAAGATTAATCGAGAGGCTGCTTTTGGAATTACATCCTTCATGCATCTCTGTTGATTTTTCTACCTGAAGATTCAGGCTTTAGAGCACTCCTTAACCAAAAAAAACATCAGTTGCCACCCTGGACCACCATCTTCCAATCGAGCCCTCACAAATCAACCTTTATGCCAGGGTTTGTAGATGTAGAATTTAACACCTAAGACTGCATAAGAGGGCTGCACAAGTGCAACTGCCCTTGCCTATGACTATATGCCCTTCCCAGTCTTTAACTCAGCCATTGTTTATTAAACGTGTAACTTTAACAATATATGTGGGACTGAAGATTATCATACACGTGCAAAACTTACATGATATTTTCTATGATTTTCCCTTTTACTTTATCTGCAATAGAATTGCAGATACTGTAAATATCCTAAAAGCTCACTAATACTGAGCCACTGAAAAATGCTATGTCCATATATTTCAGGGCTTCAGAGCAGATGCCCCAATCTTAACTTGCCAAATCCACCAAATGCAGCCAAAGTTAAAAAGTGGGCCATCAAAGGACAGATCTGACTAGCAGCTTACTTGTCACAAGTAAAAACAGGGTATCTGACTTCATCTAGTGAATGGAAGAGAGAACATGTGTCCAAAGCTGTTTCCAGTTATGAACATTTAGGAGCAATTAGGAGGAGGATAGCAAACTATCCTTTTATGCACCATGAAGTTTTTTATACAAGCATTTGACAGTGTTCGCTGATAAAAAGCAGGTTCTGTGACATCAGATGTCATCTGCGGTGGGACCTCCTAAACTCTTGTCATTGGTGATTAAATATCAGTAGCACTTCCTATAACTAGGAACAAACATCTGACAGGTCAAACATGATAGATGTTATGTGCTGACATTCTTTCTTTTATTTATTTTAAATCAAGTAACTTTTCTAACAAGACACCTGTCACAAAGCTACTTTTGGGGCCTACTATTTCTGAAGAAATTTGAAAAGGCTTGCCTCCTTGTCTGCTTTCTTGTAGAGATTATATTTTTACTCTTTGTAATTTGACAGATACAATTCTGAGATTTTAATTTCTTAAGAGTAGCATCACAGGCATGAATGAAATGGTGGGATTCATCAAGTTCTATCTTTCTGACTTTTGTGTAAGCAACTGCACTTCTCTTAGGTAGCTTCTCAGTCCTGTGCAATGGTGACTTGAGTTACTTTTCTCTCATGCAGAGCATTAGGCTCCTTTAATCAATAGGGAGATACTGTCATATCTGCTCAGAAGCCAACAGAAGTGTTGGTAGAATACTTTGTATATGATTATCTCCTGTGTAAATGTAAGTGCATCCCCTCCTCAAATTATCCAAGATATTTGAGTATTAGATGTAACACCTGAGTCATTGCATACATACATACTCGTGTATAAACAGTTATGACTTGCAAATAAATGGAAACAAGACATATGCTAGGTGGGAAAACTTAATATCTATGCTTGAAAATACATACACAAAAAAAAAAAAAAGTATTTAAGAAATAAACTGATTTGTCTTGATGAGAAAAAGGATATCTCTGCCCATAAAGTTGCTCCAAGTGAATCAGTAGGATTTCTAGCTGGCGAAAGCAGCATCATTTTTTCATTCCTACTTTTACACTAAGTTGAAGTCATTTAAGAATTACACTGACCTGTTCTCCATTAACACTTCATCACTGTCTACAGATTTATGTTCATTCATGACATAACTTGTCTCTTTAATGTTATTCTTTACTCTTGTTTATCCTGGTTTAGGTTTTTAAAAGATCGATTATTTGCTCTAGCAGAGGGAAGTAGTATTTTTAATGCAATCACTGTCGGTAATTCTATGAATTCACAGTTCACTTGTCAGCTTTGTGTCCTCAACCTTAAGACATAAAAGTATGTCTAGTATAAAACTTTGAAACAGCTTTTGTACTTCTAATAGTGAGAGTCCATGGCAGTGGTGTTTATTTCTCCTTAAACATAAGGAAACACACATGTTCAAGTTCAGTGAAGAATTAATTTTGATGTTATCTAAAAATTTCAAATTTTATTAAATAAAAAAGCTATTGTGGAAAGAAATGTAAGAGAATCTTCTATAATGGTTTTTGGTTTTTCTCTAAACACGGCCTCTGAGCAGGAATTTGTCCCCTTTATTCACATGCAGATAATACTGACTTTTAACAAAATCATAATGTGCCCCCCACACTTGTTCCCATGTTTACCTCAATGCACTGGCTTTAAGACCCCCTTTGTTTTTCAGAAATAACCACAGTCAAACAAAGTGGCAAAATGCTTTTTAGTTAATGCAATTTTGTATTTTTAAGTGTGTGACTAGAAAAGGAGAAAAAGAAGAGTAAGCTTTTTTATAACCCATCATGGACCCCGCTATCCATGAGCATGTCACATTAGAACACAGTTCACTGAAACTGTGATTTTAGAGATAACAAATTATTTTATATGACTGGTAGTCTTGAAAAGCAATCCCTTTAACAATTCCCAAAAGCTGTGATGCTATCCTGTATAGACATACTGAAGTATCAAAAAGAAGGTTAATAGTCACATGTAAAGACCTTACACTAGATTTTAAAGAGTTATGCATGCCTACCCTTCAAGAATATGCTCTGAAAAACTCCCAGATCTGTTTGAAGTATTTTACATAAACTTCAATAGGGGGAACATATTAGCAGCTTTTCAAACCACTACTGTTATATCCTGTTTTCAGCATTGTGGCTTTGCCCAGTTTCTGCTGAGGATTGCATTGCAAAGTAGTGACAGTAAACATGAAGAGATTATTAGAGCAGCAAAGCTGAATCCTGCTTCAGAAAAACAAAAAACAAAACAAAAACACCAAAAAAACAACCAAAACCAAAAACCAAACATGAAGACAGAGTACTACATATTTTGCGGGACCACATTTAGGACAAGAGACCCAAAGTTTCTGGAATGTGGAAATATGAAAACACAAAACCAACAAGTGGCAAAACCAGGAGTATGATTTTTTTCTTTATACACTAAAACCTCCTTTTGAATACTTTAGCGGTTGTTTTTCATGCTGCATCAGCCACATGGTAGTAATGACATTTAACTGCAACACGCATGTAGTGACAGTACAGGATTTTAGTTGCTAAGAGTTTTCTGCAGAAGATTCTGTCAGGACCTTGGCCTTTGCTGTCTGACTTAACATCCCCTGAAGCCATCATCAAAAGGCACCCTGTATATCTTATTTTTCTGATCATTTGATGCAGAAGATGCTTCCTGAATTCATGCCTCCACAAACAAACAAACAAACAACAAACCAAACATCAAAAAAAAACCTCCACCAAAACTATGAAACCCTACATTAGCACTCTTTCTCTCTTCCCACCACTCTTTTTTCAGGTGGGGTGGGGAAGGAAGCAAAGTAATTGAGTAGTTGCTTACAGCTAAGCAATGTAATGCTTTCAAAATAAAACCTTATTTATTACTACCCACCTGGACTAGAGACCCTCAAATCAGTATACCCGTGGCAAACTTAGCAAAGAGTCCCTGTCAACAGGGAAGCAAATCAACTGGACATTTATTTTATGGAATCTCTGAGGATAAGATTTAAGACTCCTTTATAGCCATCGAGGACTTGAGGATGAGTGTTGACATTGACCAGAAGAATTACAGAACTTTCCCATATTTGTCCTAGTACAGAGAGGGAATCAGCGTGCTTCCTGGCATCAGAAAACTTTTTCTCCTATATGGGGAAGTTTGAGCTGTCCTGTTGACATGAGGTTGAGTGAATGTTAAACTTGATGGATGGTGTTAATTATTTACTTAGTCAGCATCCTAAGTAAATCTTGTGCTTCAGAAATGCAAATATAAGATTCTGTCCCAGTGAGTTTACAACACAATCCAGAAAATAGCAGTGACTATTATCAATGACTGGTGACCAGAGTACACAGGAAAAAAGGTTACAATGAGAAGGTCTCATTCGCATGTTCTTCATATAGCATATGAAACTAAGAGTGCATGTAAAGTCAAAGGTATTTGTGACACAGACTTGAGATGGTTTTATTATGTCACCTCACCTCAGTTTTGGATCTTTGAAACTGGACAACTTGTGAAATCTTTTCACAGAGAGTTAAAAAGGAGAAAAGTTAGCCTGAAAAATTAGATAAAAGAGAACTTTTTAAAAAGATTAAATAATAATACTATACAGAATCCATTGATAACTATTTAATTCCCTTCAATACCAATTAGAATCATAGAAAGTAAATATTTCTAAAACAAGACCAATCTCTCCAGTTTCATTAGATGCAGTAGAAAATTACAATACATTCCTCAAAATCCTGTCTGTCTTCAACTCAGACATAAACTTAGGGCATCTTAAAACAGACCATAACCTCAACCAGTGTTCTTCTAGAAGCTGAAACAAAGTCACACTCAGAAAAGATACTTGGAATCGGCGATCTTGTGCGATCTTGTTTCTTTTTCCTAGTTTTTGTAAACATCCACAACACAGCTCAATCTCTGTACTGCAGTTTTTCTGCCTAGACAGAGCCTGGATGCTCAAGGCCTTGGTGTGCCTATCTGATGTCTTGCAGTGTATGGCCACTCACTCAGCTGGGACAGTGGTCTCTCAGTTCCCCAGCTGCCCAGTGCAGACTGATACAGGAATCCTGGTGCTCCTGAGCAAAAGGGAGGGACTCCTGGGGATGCCAGGTGGAGAAGGAAAGCATAAAAATGTATGTACGATTCACATGAACAGAAAGGGAGCTGATGGATACTACAGTCCAAGCCACCCTTATCTAGCCCTAAAAAAAAAATCAAATATAGTAGTAAACACTGGAAGAACTCGTATCCCACATAGCTGGACAACGAATATGCAGGTTCCCCTGTGGGAGAAGACCCCCCACATTGTGTTGGTGGTGAATAGAGAATACTTGGGGAAGGGCTAGTAACCTGCTGAGGCCATAAAATAACATGAGACAGTGTAAGGTTCTTAATTTTACTAATATTATATTCTTAGTACTATCAGTACAATTAGTATTACTAATAGAATTTTATAATTACTATAATTGTTATAATTTACTTACTAATTAGATAATAAATACCTGATTTATCTAAGCAGAATTGTGCTGTGATATGTATGCTTGATGGGAGAGTTTTAAAGAACCATGACATTAAATTGGTGTAGTCAGCAGGATCCCTCTGGCAAACCACTGTAGCTCACCTGTAAGAGTGTTTAGCATGGCTCATGAGGTGAAATAATACCAGTGAGTGGTAAAACCAGTACTTCCCATATTCATCCATTGCCATGAGGTAAAAGTGCAGAATACGTGGTATATGGAAATATTTAGGCCAAAAGTTTCTAAAGGAATGACATGATAACATAAACTAGGGTTACCAAATGTGTAGAGGAAAACTGAATTGACCCTACAGCAGTCTGGTCAGTTTTAAAAGATGGAAAAGGCAGAATAAATTGAAGAAAGGAAAGGGCAAGTCAGGCTACTTGATAAGATAGGTTGAGAGATGAACAAGGTAAAACCTCTTTGTTAGGAGGTAAGAAGGTCTTGCTGAAAGCAACTGCAACCTATAAAACCAGAAATAGTCAACTGTAAGTGTTGTCCCAGAATCTGAGTTCTTTTACGAGGTATGCAATGAGACAAAAACCACACAGAGTTATTTGTTTAATCCATGTCTGTGCAGAGTTGTGTGCTAGGTGGTAATTCCACAAAGCTAGCACACCACACACAGGCAAGTGATGTATTTATACACTTCAAACTACATGAATACACATTTACTCTAATGACCACTTTGTCCCACATTGGTAAACAATTTGTCTTGTTCGATTTACAGTGTCCTTTTATTATTCTGCGCAAACTCAAAGAGTGGAGGTCTTCTCTGAGTAGGGGGCTTTTTCTTATCAAGAGGTGTGGTTTTCACATTATAATGAGCTAAATTCACCTAGGGACACAGCCTGAACACTCTTCATGGTGTCTCTGAGCACATGACCAAGGGAGGTTTCCTTGTTCCTCAATTCAATGTCCTGTCCTTTTATGTTCTTCATTTTGCAAGACTCTGCTATCTTTAAGCCTATTGTCCCCTTCCAAGACTTTGTTCCGTGAAATGTTTCTTCTTGTTTTAATCCTTAGTCTTTCATCAGAAACACAAACTAAATACTAAAACTTAGAAGATTAATTACAATCCCAAACCATTAGCAGAGCTCAACAGTGATGTCACTCAGAAGGCACTCCTGAAGAGAAAGTAGGTCATGGGGGCTCTGGTCATTGCTCTCCATACAAGTGAAACCCAGTCTGGGGCCACTCCTGAGAGCCTGGAGATGGTCACAGCTGAGTGGCTCATTCTTCCCCTGAGTATGCTGTGAGTATTAGCCACACATGACTCATGAAACCCCATACCCTTCCTTGATTCCCATGGCAAGGCTTGGGGAGCTGGGGCCAGGATGGCTCTGGGTGCAGAGAATGCTGACACAGCCTGCAGGGCTACATTCTGCCTCTACAGGTCACCATGGCCTCCACGTTATGGAACTGTGTCACACTTGGACAAGTTGGGACACCTTGTAACAAGTTTCACTATGTAGTTTTGGTCATGTCTTCTGGTTCCTCATGTGGAACAACTAAACATCTTCTCTCCTTGCCACTGTCCCTGTTAAGAATAACATATTACTGTTCTTGTTCTGAGGAACAGGATGGGGCTGTTGGCACTCTTAGTGTTCATGCAAGTGCTCTCTGTGTTTGTCTGAGTTATCTGTGTGGCTGGCCATGTGTAGATATGCATATATGTGTAGTATACACATTCTGTGTCTGCTGGGAACACATGCTCAGCCTCACTAGCAGTTGGACCTGGAAACATGGAGCTGCTGCATCCTTACCTCTCTTGTGTTGCTGGATCCATTCCAGATTCCCCTAACTGATGGTTTCTCATGAAATCTGGTGGCTTTTGTAGTCCTTCCTCAGTTAGCTTCTGCATGTCAAAATCTTTCATTAACCACAGTAAACATAAGAATAAACCATAAATGCAAATCAATATCTTTTCCTTAGAAGGAATAGCTACAATTTCTGTGAACAAATCAAATGTTTCTTACTTTATCTCTGTTTTATCATCAAAACAGTTATTAATAAATTCCTATAGCTCATAAGAAATTATCATCAAGAGCTGTACTGGGTCTGTCTGAGCTGCAATTGGTTTTCCCCTACAGCAGCCCTCACGGTGCTGTGTTTTATGCCGGGAGCTGGCAGGGTGTTGGTAGCACCCTGGTGTTGTGGCTACTGCTGAGCAGCACTTACACAGCACCAAGGCTCCTTCCGACGTTTCCCCCCACAGTGGGACGGGGTGGGCAAGATCTTGGGAGTGGACACAACCAGGACAGCTGACCCCAACTGACCAAAGGGATATTCCATACCATATGATGTCTGGTCAGTATAAAGCTGGGAGAAAGGAGGAAGGGGGTGGGGTCACCCTTGGTCCTCCGAGGCAACCACTACGCGTATGGGAGCCCTGCTCCTGAGAAGGGCCGACACTGCCTCTTCGTGGGAAGGACAGAATAAATCAGGTTTTTTTCACTTCTGCATGCGGACCTTTGCTTCGCTTTGTTTATATTAAAACTGCTTTTGTTTTACCCACAAGGGTTGGTCTATCTTATTTTCTTTCCCCTCTTTGCCCTGTTGAGAAAACAAGGGGAAGGGGGGGGAAGTGATAGAGCGATTTGATGGGTACCTGGCATTTAGCCAAAGTCAAACCACCACAGTCTATTTTTGGTGCCCAACATGGGGCACAACAGTGGCAGTTTTATGTTAAGTGTGCTGTAGCTATAGTAGTTATTAAGTGACAAGCTCTCGTGCTGGGCATGGGTTTGTTGATTGCGCTGCTTATCTTTATTTTGCTAAGCTCGGGAACATGCTGCAAGAAATTGGGAACATCATGAGTGGTTTTATTTTGCAGGCTCCTGAGGTACTTACTCATCCTTATGTTAGCTTATTGATACTCTTTATTAATACTGTTCACCTGTTGTGGGTTGTGTGGAGCTCAGTATGTTTTTGTGTAAGAGAAGGCAAGTTTGGGGAGAGTCAATACCAAAATGTGCCCTGAGGCGGCCTGTCCCTGGGTGGCAGGGGGGGTGGAAGGATTTGGGAAGATTTCTAGGACAGTTATCACCTCCTGTAGCCTGGGATCTTACCCCTGAACAGGCAAGCAACCCCACAAAATTGACACACCACCTGATAGAAGGGTGCCTTGCCTATCCCAGTGAAAACCACCAGCTTCTAGCACTGTACTGGGGCCTAGCCTATGCTTGTTGAGCTGCAGTTCAGTATTCTCAAAGGACTGTGGCTGAGATGGGAACTCAAAAAATAACAACAACAGCAGAGATTGCCCCACTAGTAAAAAAGAAACAATGAAAACAGGCCCATACCCTTGATTAATAAGGGAGGAGAAAGAAGAGGAAGAAGCTGGTGGTACCTGGCATTTAGCCAAGGTCAAACCACCACAAGAGCACTAGCCCGTGTCCCTCTCATGTCCATCTTCAGATTCCTACTGTTCTTTCCAAACTCTGTGTCTCAACTAATTTCGGTTTTAGCAGTACATCTTGGGGCAGTATACCAGTCACTGTTACTGGGATCTGCTAATAAGGGCTGCCAGCTGCTCATCTGTGCAGATATCCTACTTTGCAGGTGTAATATACATGATGCAGCACATTGTTAGGGCCATTTCTGTATCAGCTGCCAAAATATCCCCAATAAATGCACACACACCAGGCACACTCCATCCCTTCCTTCTTCTGCTGTGTTTATAAAACAGGATGCAAAAATTTATCAGTAAATTCATTAGCTGTGCCTGGGTGAGCACAACCTCATAATGAGATAACAAACCATCCCAAAAGGGAGTAGAAAAGCTCATCCACAATTTTAGGTGCATGAAGGGTCCCCAGCATTATTTCTGAGCTGCAGTGGCTTTGCAGAAGTGTCACCCAGGAGAAATCTGTAGCAACTTCATCCAAATGTCCAGATCCTGCCACAATGATGCTACAACACCACAATGATACTGCATTCATTTTTTAATACTACTGTCTTTAAGCTGGGTAAATAAGGAAGAAGGATGCAAGCAGTAAAGCATAATGTCCACCTGTAACTTCAATACTGTTAAGGAAGCTTATTTGATTAGCATCCTCAGAGATTTCATGCAACCTGCTTAGCTTCATCATGTCTCTTCAGTTCTCACCTCATATATCAGGGCATCAGATTTCCCTCTAGATTTCCCATACGGAAACTGGGACAGTAGTTCCGAAAGCAAAACTCTCCATAAAGTAATGAGCACCCTCGTGTGTTCATGGTGAGCAGAGGCCATGGCCCTGGTATGCTTGAAGGCCGTATTTCAGCCAATATCATGCAGCCTGACTGCTTCTTCCAGACCTGGAGAACAATTCACTGCTCTGGCCCAGCTGGGTACACAGAACTGTGAACAGACATTGAGTACACATATTCAGCAAAATATGAGAAACAAGCATCATGCTAAATACACTCTGTAAGAGCTACATGTACAACTAATTCATCACAATGGAAAATACTTTGGTAGAAGTTCTGGCCTGGTGCTGTCTCCAGATTGCTATCAAAACCAACAAAAACATCTAAACCCAACAGTGCTGGGGTTTATTAAGCTGTACAGGTGATGGATTTCATGCTATTGGGGTAAGAAGTACCTCTGCCTGTCATAGAAAAGAAACAGGACTGGACACATTTGCTGCTTGAAGGAAGAAGAAACAGTATGTCCCTATGTCTGGACCCAAAGGCCCCATTGGACTGCATACAGGAGGGTGAGGCTGTGGTGCAGCAACTGTGTCACAGATCCTGGAGAAAGGCCACAACAAAACAGATTTTGACCAGATTGGTAAAGTTTTTATAATTCTTCATGAAACTGAATGGCCATCATTGGGAGACAGCAGGGAGGGGAAACAGGCATTCAGGTTTTTTTGGCAGCACAATCCTTCTTTTTATCCTTTATTCTGCTAGATAGGGTAAAAATTCTTGAAACAGTCATAGAATTATTTTTTCTTTCATATAACAGAAAAGATGTTTTTCAATTCTTAAAAAAAGAAAAATAAATAAGATAGAATTTCCTTGTTGGAATAAAAAAATGCATCTCTGATGAGGAAACTTGTGCTGCTCACCATAAATTGCTTTCATTAAGTCTTTTTACATTCAGCTGGAGAGAATTTAAAACTTCTGTGTTACTGCTGTATGTTCTTAGATGTGTTTCCATCTGAATTTCAGTACTACAACTCCAACTCTGAAATGGTTAAGTACTGCCTACATGAGAATATAGCTAATAGTTCAGCTGTGCAATAAGCTAAAATAAGAGATAGTCGTGATCATCAGCTATTCCATGTGATTTCACCCCACCTAGGATCCTTCTGTCATTCAGTTCATGGGCAGTTCTCACTTAGTGGGTAATTGTTCAATTCAATTCCTTTTTTTTCTCTTTTCCTGGTATCCCAGTCACCCTTTATCCCAGTCACAAGTAGTAGGGAAATATGCATTTATTTACTTTTTATAATTTCCAACAGAATCTTCAGTGCACTCTAATAGCTTTAATTATCTCTGGAAATCTAGAAAGAAACAACTGTTGAAATATACCGTTCCCTGATCAAACTGCTATACCTTATCTGCTTGCTTTTGAGTAGCTCTACAAATGTTAGGCAATAGACCTTCAGAGAACTTTGTAGTGTGAGTAACGCACTAAAGTAAGCCTTGAGACGAAGTTCACATGTTTGCTTTCTTTGGTGTAGAAGTGAGAGAAAATAATTTGGGATTGCTGCTTCTTTTTTCTTTCCCTACAGAGAAGTGGTCCAGGGAGTTAGCTGCGAGTTTGGAATCCAGCCTGTAAGCAATTCTGGTGCTGTGGCTTTATTTGGCTCAGACAAGTTTTAAGGGAGAGGTGTTTTCTCCCTCACTTCAGAAGACTTTTTAAGGTGCCATGTAATGCAGAAAAAGTAATAATACTCCTTCACAGTCTAACAATGGAGTTCAAAGGGAGAAATGTTCAGCTTTCATTCTCCTTGCAGCATCAAGGTGTCTGAAGTCTGGAAGAATGTTTTGGTATTCTACAGGGTGTGGAGACTCTATGTGATGACATTAATATATCCGACTATCTTTGAGTCCCCAGGGAAGTTTCCACTAGCATCCACAGAGTAGACTTCAGTCTACTTGGAACCCTACATGTTGATTTCCTTGTGCCCCATATAATGCTGAAAACAAAAATGGATCTTTTTATTGTCCTCTGTTTTATTGGGTTTTGTTCTAGCTAACAGTTGTCATTTGTGATTTATCTTCCATGGAGTCAAACTTTTTTCCCTATGAGCCTAGGGCAGCAGTTCCCCTGTTCTATTTTGCTTGTGCTGTTTGACATGCATATGTTCACTGTTGCCATAAAAAAACAATGGAATTGCATGTGCTTAAGCAGCATTAGATTTGCTTTATTAGTGTCCTAGGACACATACGCAGGCTGGAATTTTACCAGGGTATTTCAATCCTGTTTAATTGCAGGGAATGGAGTTCAGTGCATAAGCTTTCCAGTAAGATCCTGTTGGTCTGTCAGTTGTGCTCAGCTCGGGAAAAGCAGTAGCATCTTTACAAGTGTTATGGTAAACAGTATTATGGGCATCAGAGTATAAGATTCTTGCAAGAGCTATTTATATCTCTTCACACTTACTACATTATCCTGTAGTCAAAGTCTAAGTTAGAAAATCTTAGCCATTTCAGAGTATGTAAACTTACTTCTCATTTTCATAGACATTTTTATCTCACCAGTTCTCTAAAACATCAGAAGTTTAACAAAATTAAAGGGATGAGAAATATCAGGTGATAAACTAGAACAGAGTAAATTCTTCAAGATATGAAACCTGTGACTTCAGAGAACTTGACTTTGTTTTGCCATACTGTTTCACTCTGTCTTCACCTTGCTACTAGTCAGGTTATTGCATTTCTGGATCATGAATTTTCTTAAATGTTCCTCTCTTCTATGTGACTTAACATTTGCATATTTGTGCACTCTGCTATTGCTTACCTGCAACTACTGCATGTAGAAGATTGTGTTGACTCCTGAGATAATTGGCATGAAGAGGAGTTGGGAGCAGAAGTCCAAACTGTGTGAAGGCAGGGATCTTTCCTCCATCAAGTTAGGGTTTTTTGCTGTAAGTCCGTAATCACACATCTTTAGTTCAGGCATGTTTCAGCACCATTTTGTGTGTGGTTTGATTTTCTGTGGCTGCAAAAAATAATCATTCTTATTATCAACAGTCTTGTTCTGATCTGAAAAACGGTTCTTCAGCTGTGCCATCTCCACTAGAGACTAAGAGAACCTTGGAGGTATGCTGGCAGGGTGTGATTCTCCTCCTGCTTTTACACTGGCTGTCACTGGATGAAAGGGGTACTGAAGTTTAACTTCAAGGTGCTGCTTTGTTCTAGACAGTAAGGACCTAGTAGAAAGCACAGGTGGCAGTGGTAAGAGCAGCATAGGGAGCATGTATCCTTAAAACTGTGGCATTAGCAGCATCCAGGTAAAACTTTCTAGAGCTCCTTATCATACAGTTCATTTACTTGGGCTAGGAAGACAGATTAACAAATGATAAATAATACAAACTCACTATAGCAGTGGACTCAGAAGCCACTGCTCTCTCAAAGATATAAAATCTTGGAGAGAAAACAGAGCTTCACTTACTTTTCAAGACAGTGGAAGCTTTTTAAAATTCAATTCTATTTTTATAACTGGACATACTATTTTGTAGACAAAACTGAGACTTCATTTTAAAATTTTCTTGAGATACTTGTGTATCATTTAAAAAAGAGGGGTGTAGATTTTTAATATGAAAAAGAAAATTAAATTTATCTGATATGACACTGACAGGAAAGCAAAAAACTAAGTTCCCATATTTCAGTTTGACATGTTTAGTATAATGTTCATCTCATCATTAAAATGCTAAAAAAGCTAGGAGCCAGACCTGCCTGTCAACACTTCCGATTACCAGCTGGACCTCAGGGACTAGTCATGCAATTGGTCTGTTTAGGTTGCCTTAGAAGGCTCACATGACAAGGTAAGATGTCACAGAAGGTAGTATTGATTCATTATTTAGAAACCTCAGTGTGTAAAGTATTACCATGTTCCACAATACTATTCAAAAAAAAGGAAGGAAAAGACTTGGTCAGTGGGAGCTAAATTCTGCCCTATATATACTCTTACTTTTGGTAAGAGATTGGTTTATTTCTTATAGATAAACCTATGGCACTTCATCCCGTCCAAGAGTTTTGCAGTAGTTTCATGTGTGTATTTGATGAATTATAGCTGGTGTAAAAGGTAATTCCATAATGTCTAGAATCCATCTCAAGACCCAGAAAACATTATTTAACTTTCTTTTAGGAAGTATATGTTGCAGTAACTGAGGAGAACAAGATACAATAGCTCATCTTAGATTATATAGATGCTGGTCTAGAAATTGCCTGGAAATCACTGTGGTTGCTTATAAAATGTGCAGGTAAAGTTAAATATATTGCAGTAAAAGAACTTGTTCTCTGCAAAGACATTTGAAAGGTTATGACCTGTTCTTTTTAAACTGATGATTTCCAAAGGAAATTCTAAAAACCAAATTCTTTCCTGCAAATTTAATTTAGAGGATGGTGGAAGGAGATCTCTTGCCCTTGGTTTCTTGATTCATGATAACATCAGATGAAAATGAAGGTCCTTTCTTATGTCTACAGTAACTAGTACAGGAACAGATCTAGAAAAAATACTGATCTGGGAGACCTGGTGCTACTTGAAGCATTTCAGGGATGTTACTTTTGGCTAGCCCTAGTCTGGTCTTGTGGTGGCAGCTACACACATACATCCAGCAACAATAGTATCTCATATATACTTTCCCACAATGTCTGGGTGTAACTAACAGGAATCTAGAAGGATGTTTAATTGGGGTCCCATCCATTTACTTTGTCCCCACCGTTCACACTGTCAGTGATCTAAGACAATGTCCTTCGATTAGCCAGTGAGTTAAAGTCTGAGACCAAAAGCAGTTTCTGAAAACTAAGAGGACTGGTACACACTCATAAAGAGGGTGTAGTGGTGCATCTTGGGGTACAGAGCATGGGCAGATGTCCCCACAATGAGAAGAAGTAATATCAGATAAATGATTTTTGTAAGCAGAGATTCACATTCAGGACACCATTTAGAACATGAATTTGATGGAGCTGAAGACCTTTCACTTTTAACTAATAATACTGGTTCACTCATACCGTGAAACAGAAAAAAAATGCATTACAGTACATGCAACAGCAGAGGCAGACTGTTCGTTGCAGATGCTAAGATACTTTTCTTCTGTTGCAAAGGCTGGATAGTTACTCTGAGAGTTTTAATGTCATTTTCATTACAAGCAACTTCAGTGGTCACTTGTTTTTATACGGCTTGGCTGTTAAGTTGTCATAACCTGGTTAATTTATTCCAGACAGTTTAAAGATCTGCAGCATTCAGGGTTGCTTCAGCTGTTCATACTGATCCCCAAAGATTTCCAAGAGTTCCCTGACCTGCCCTCAAGGTAGCAGTGAGACCGAGTTTTCCCAAGCCAGTAAAACTGAATTTGCATCATGGGTATATTTTAGTTGTTTGTTTACCATACAGTGGTTACATATTGCCCTAAATTGAAGGGAAAAGTACAAAAGATTTGGGGGATGGCTTTCCCAGTCCTGAAGGAGGGGTTTTACTAGCTGTGGGATTTGCAGAAATCCAAAAGCACAAGTGTCCTCCATTTCTGTACTGTAATCTCTAGTCTTAACATCAGAATGGGCGTTTTATCAAAATCCTTAGAGAAACCACTCAAAACATTCCAGACAGCAAATGCTAAGGGGTGGTGGCCTGTTCCACAACTGAGCTTCCAGTTATACCATGTAAAAGTAGAGTGAAAGCTATTCATAGTCCCTCCATTTTATTATGAATATATGTCCCAGAATAAAACAATTAGGATGGATTTGTTAAAAATTCTGTAACATTCCTCATCTTCTACAATTAGACACTGGTTCCAAGTCAAGCAGGGATTTGATAGTAAAAGTCAGTGTTTCCTGAGGTATCTGGTAGATGAACACCGTGGCATTGTTTTCCCCATGGAGGGGCTCCAGGCCAATCATCTGTATTAATGCAGATGCACCAGAGCACACCATAGAGATGTCTAATATTGTCTTGACTTTTCTACCAGAATTTGGACTATGAGTATAGAAGTCTCCTCTCAGTAGTACTGTTGGGTATATTCAGGGTATACGGTTGGGGTCCAAATGCCTATTGGTCTCTGATCTGAGTAATAGGTGGAACATCAGGATAAGGTGTAGATGTGACTTTACCTATTAATAAATTACGAAGTCTCAGAAAACTCAAATACAGGAGGAGGAGGAGATAGTGGCTATGTTGTAAGAGTGTCTGCTAGTCTGGAATATTGGAATTCCCCTTCCTGTTTTCATTTTTTTTCTGCATCTGCCACTTCATACTGATTCCTGTAATGATAGAAAACAAATCTCAGTCTTGGAGTCTGTCCAAGACTCAGGTCTTAATAGTTCTTTCTCTTTACATTTATTCAAAGCTTTCCATACTCCCTTTCCCTGGTTGCACAATAAGGTAGCTCAGTGGGTTCCTAGTGCAGGGTGGACATCTACAGTTTCATCTCCTGACCGCTGGGTCGATTGGGGTTGGTGTCAGGGGGTTGGGTAGGTTATTGACAATTCAAATGCTCAACTAAGAGGGCTTACTCTGAGTGTTTGGTGATTGTTCAAATGCCCTGAAATTGTCCATAATAATTTTCCCCACTTGAGAGATTTTGATTGTGATTTTTACTTAACTAACAGACCATTCTGTCTTTCTGTGAACCTCTGCTCCATGGTTTATATGGTAGATGGAGAGTCTGTCACACCCATCTTGAAAAACACTGTTCAGTGGAATGCATTTGGATGGAATGCATCCATCCAAAAATGGAATCCATTATCAGATTATATTTTTTGAGACAATGGGAGTGTAGCAAACTGCTAATTTAATCCTGGAGGTGATGCTGTGACCCTTTGCTGGATGTACATGTTCCAAGTCCCTTATTACCCATGAGGATATGCTGCCATCCCTTGGTAGTTCTCCACAAAGGGACTGTTTGCCAGGTTTCCCTTTCCTCAGGTTAGGATATTGTTAGCCATAGACTATGCATCAAGCCACAGTTTAGAAAAACTGGCACAAGTTCTATTTGTTTACCTAGAGTATGTGTTACAGGCCATGCCTGTTTGTCTTCATGTTAATACAGATTTTAACTACCCTTAAGTCCTAATCATTTGTGTAGCCACCTTCCTAACCACTCCTCACAGACTTTTTGGACTGTATTAATTTTAGTTAAATGATTGGTGTTGCAAGCCACAAAACAATTCTGAGTCAGGGAAACTAAGGCCAACTAAGAAACTTTTAATTATAGATTCTGGTATTGAGAAATAAAAAAAAAAAAAAACAACAAACCAACACACAATTAAAAAACACTTAGAGACTGCACAGCTTTGCTCTGAACACCTCAGTGGAAACGGGTGGGAAGGGTGTATAGGCCCTAGAGCTGGATCATGGTTTTACATATTTAGGGCTTCCTGATGTTTTGGAAGCCACTACCAAAAGATATCTTACTTTAAAAGAACAGTTAAGGATCTGGCTAATATACTAAATCCTGGATATGAGAGCACCAGAAACCCAGAGTACTGCTGCTCCTAATTCTTTTTTGATGTTAGGTAGAGCCAGGTCATGAATCTCGTTCAAAACCAGCTGAAGAATTGTGTTTTTCTTCCTCCTACCTATTTAGCTGTTACAAACACTGCGTCTTGACCAGGAACTGTCCTTTTTTGTCTGGGAGTTCTATCCCTAGAGTTGAGACATGTTGTATCAATTGTTCATGGTTAATATAGGTAATTGCCAAGTACCATCAGGTTTCCTGACTGTCCACAACAGACTATTGTATGGTGAACATCTCTTTTCTATTATTCCAGATCATTCTAGTTGTTGAATCAGTTCAGACACAAGACAAATACCACTGGTAACCTCTATTGTGGGATACATACTGGTTTGCTTTCAGACAGAGATGCGACAAGTTGGAGCAAAAAGGTGTGAGCTTCTTTTTGGTTCATATTAAGATGCTCGGGTGGTGACCCAATTTCCCATTTTTCTTAGTTGTGTATCTATGTCCGACCTCTGAGAATGTCCCTCCCAAGGATAATCACGGTACCTAACAGGACCTGATGTTTCACCATTCTAACATTTTTCAGAAATAATTCAGTCTTAACTACAGGATATGTGACTGTTTTACCATACACTCCTATTCCTGAGTCTTTGCTTCATTTAAGGCAGGTTCTTCCTTCACATATGAATCACAGAGATTTGCGCTCCAGCATCTATTAAGAAGGCAGTGTCACCGACCAGTACTTCCAGTGGGCTGGTTGGATAGCTGCCCTGCAGTGGGGGCCTGGCCAGCCCCGGTCCCACGGCCGAGGTGGGGACCTGGAGGAGCAGGGCTGAGACAGCTGGTGGTTGGGGCTCCTGGATATTTTGCACTGGCACGTTTTCTCCTGATAATTGTTTGGGAATAGCTATGGAAAGACTCTGCAGGTGCGACTGCTTTTAAACCTTTATCTCAGTCTTTCTGGCTTCCTGCCTCGTTGACAACGATCAGAAACTGTCTGCTTTATTTGGCTCGCTCATGGTTTTCCTGTGGTGGTGGTGTGGCTGAGAGGGGCTCGATGGGGTTAGTCTTAGACCTTTCCTGAGTTTGTATTACTCAGACTTTAGGTGGCGCTTTTGGACCGTCATAAAACGACAGTCTGGCCAACACTTGGTGCAGGGCTCCGGGCCACTGAGCGTCGGCACCCACCGCTGCCGTGGTCGGCTGTGATGGAGGTTTAGATTTTGGAACAGCTTCATCTACTATGGCATGGAGTCCACCTGTGGTGGTGTCTTGCTACCGTCGGTTATCCAGTGCAATTTGTCCAGTACTATTTGTCCAGTACTGAGATGTATTCCTCTTTTTAGCCAGCCTAAGATGGCACATGTGGTTTCTAATATGATAGCATTCTCCCAAAGCCATCCATTTTTACCTCCTCTGTCCCTAGCAGGTGGGGAACAAGCCCATGCTGCTGAACGACTGTTGCATTCAAGGTGACTAATTAATTTGGTAATAGATGAACCCCCTTGCTTTTTAGCTGGTCCTCAAAGGTTAGAGGGGCTAGGGGTGGCTCTCAGTAGGTAGGCCAATTATTGACAGAGAGGGGTGTTCTGGACAACCCACTCCAATATTCCATGTTCCAGCTACCCCTGGACTAAATTAAGATGACATAACAATCGAAAAATTTATTAGCAGCAAGAGCTGTATTTTAACAGAAGTCACTTACACCTTTTGAAACTAGTTAAACCCCATAAATGACTGTAAACAGTTTTCTCGGTTGCTTTAAAAAGGGCTGAATGGCCCAAAACATAGCAGAAAGGGGGAGAGAAGGCAGAGGCGGAGGCGAGGGCCGCAGCCCCGCGCTGGGCCCCAGGGGTGTCTCTGCTGGCAGCCTGGCGGGCAGCGGCGCTGGGCTCACCCCGCGGCCCGGCTGCCGGCTCCTTCGTTACCTCAGCGCACTCGGGCCGGGCGGGGCGGCGGGGGCTCTTGCGCTCATTTACCCGTGAGGCGGGGGAAGGGCCGGCCCGCCCCGGGATCATCCGCGGGCGGTGCGGGGCGGTGCGGGGCGGTGTTGGGGCGCTAGTCCCCGCCCCGGCCTCGCTCCCTGCGCAGCCGCGCCCCTTGCGGCCTCCCATGGCCCCGCGCCACCGGCGCCGCGCGAGTCCCTCCCGCTCCTCTGCGCCGCGCCCCGGGGCGGGCCTGAGGCCCCTTCCCCGCACAAACGCGGCCGGTTGCCCCCGCCCGCCCCTCCTCGCCCGCGGGTCACCGCTGTGCGGCACCAGGGCCTGAGGCAGTGACTTTGCAGCCTCTCACAGCGATTCAACAAACAATTCACATCGACATAGGTTTCTCCGGGTTTCGCGGCAAATGACTCTGTAAATCGGTTAATTCTTGAGAAGTGGTAACAGCAGGGGGCAGCTGCTTTCCTAGCAGCGCGTCAGGCTCTTGTGTTGTATTTATCCGGTGTTGCTCCCTCCACCTTGTCACCCTCTGAGTCAAGGAGTGTATCACGTGGTGCTCAGGGGATGGGAGCTTGGGTATCACCGGGTGTTCGGGGGCTGGGCGATCAGGCCCCAGATCACACCATGAATACATATTTGTATTACAATATTACAATCATGTAATACAATACATGAGTTGTATCTCAAACAACTTCATGCTCCACAGTCAAAAACTTCACTGGGTCTATTTGTCTGCTTGGAACAGTTGCTGCCATTGCTGCCGCGGTTTGGCAATGACAGGGGTTTTAATTTACTTTCTAAGTACTTATTTTGTACTTCCAGTTAACTATTTCTGGTATTATAGGTTACATTGATTTGGGTAGATTTTCTTCCTCAGCTAGAGACTTCATCTTGTCTCTTAAGCGGTCTACTGCTGTACACAGGCAACTTCTAAGTAAGCGGTGTAATCCTGACTTGATTTTTCCACCTCTCACATGATGACCAGATTCCATAGGGTCAGTACGGCTTTTCCTTACCCATTCGATATCCCAGTATGGATTATCATACCTCTCCTTTAGAAACTTTTGCCCTGTGCAACTGTAGAGAGCTGTTGCTGGGGCAGAGACTGATGGCTGTGGGGGCCAGAAATTAGGTCCTGGAGCAGGGGGAAGGGGAAGGCCCTGGAGGCTGGGCAGGGACAGTGAGGCAGATTAGTGCTTTTATGTACCTGACACTTTCTCAACAATTTTCTGTTCCAGCTGTATGAGGCATATAAAAATCAGACAACAGGTAAATGTAACATCACCAAAAAAGCTATCTAACCTAATCCCTAGAGCATATAGTGGGAGGGCTGAGTCCAAACAAATGAATGTCACATCATAGTTGATGCCATTTCCAGGGTTGCTGGTCACACTGAGGAGAACGTTGCTAACAGAAGATCAGAAATGGGCTCTGGTCCTGCCCTGGGCACTCTGGGCATTTCCAGTCATAAGGACCACTCAGCGTGTCTGTCCACTTTTCTGTGAACACTGAGCCTGTTGAGGGAGGGTGCTGAGCCCCTGTCTTGCCACTGAGTTCATCAGAGGTGTGAGGCTGCTGAAGAGGATAATCACCCATAGTCAAGGTCTGCAGGTGTTGTCTCATTCAGCTTTGCAAGGCCCAGTGCACATCAGCTGGCAATGGGTGGCTGAGCTGCAGAACACCATGGAGGATTTGTAGATAAGGATTTTTGTTTCTGCCCAAATGTCTTCAAAAACATGGACCTTCAAGGCCGTCACAATCAGGCCAAGATCAGTTTATCTGATATCTTCAGTGCCCAGATACTTAACTCTGTTTGGGTTTTGCTTTGTTCATCCCTGCATTTCCATCAGTTCTGTGGTTATCCCTGTAGACCAAATACCACTCCTCTGGTTCAGGGGTCCATGGGCTGCTCGTGAGATTGCACAGGAAGCTTTCAGAGCAGGTGCCGTCTCTTTGTTACACAAAGGTATGCTCTTTCTAACAGGAAAACAAGAATCTAACATTCACCCTTCACGACAACATGGGCTCAGCTCTCTGGCTAAGATTTCCCCTCCCACAGTTTAAAATCCAAATCCATAATACGGTGGGGAACTCGCGTGGTCATTCTGAAATGCAGAGCTATTAAGAAAGCTCTTCTCCACAGGGCTTAGCCACGGCCAGTTTGGCTTAGGACAAATCGGCCAAGCACCTTAGGATAACCACTAGGCACTACATGCTGTGCTTTTTCTTTTGAAATTTGGTTATTGAGAGTCTGCCCTCTTGTGTGCTGCTAAACCATAGGCTCTATGTGATTTGATTACTGTTTATTGCAATTTGGGCAAGTCTCCACAAACGTCTGAACCATTTCTCTTCTTAATATTTCATTTTGCAAAGGAAAGGATCAAAGAAAGTGGCTGAGCAACCAAGCATGTTATCATGTTGTTTACCTATCTATCTACCTACATCCTCCTCCCTTTTGCCAGTGTGGGAGCACAGGCTGGTGACTGCTGACCGATGTGCTCCTGAGAGCTAGTTATGTCCAATGGCAGCAGCGTGAGCTGAAGCGGAAAGCAAAAAAAATATTCAGTCCCTTTCAGTGTATCTGACTGCTGAACAGGAAGCAGGACCTCATGAATGGGCTCATGTTTGTGTCATGGTGGCTCCAGGTGACCACTGCAGAGGTCATGGAGCAATGACCCACTGTGGCTGAAGCCCAGCCGCAGAGCCATGAACTCTGGAGGCATGTGGCATGGACAGAGAAACTACAGCAATCCCAGGAGGTCCTGGGGTGACTCTGCAGTGGTCCCAGGCAGAGGGACCTCCTCTGGAGACTACAGATGACTCCCCTGGACCCCAAGCCTGCATGGCACTGCTGAATTCTCCAGGGCACATGGAAAAGAAGTCCTTGACATTGAGCGGTGACATCCCCTCTAACCTGGGGGAAGGCAGTTCTCTCCCAATAACCCCATGTGGGCCCACGGGAGCCCAGTTGTCCCCAGCTGCCTGATTGGCCTCAGTGGCATCAAGCACATAGCAAGACACCTGCTTCATTAGAGAAACAGCTGAAAATTGGAGAAGAGGGTGGCATACTGGGGAGGGGAAGAGGTCAATGCTGCACCCATGGAACAGCTGGGACCTGCCAGTGACAGGGGAGCTGAGCCAGCTGAGCTCTCCCAGCAAGATCTGAGAGCTCAGGGCAGCCTGTGTGAGTGCTGTTCTGTCCACCATAGGGCAGAGATTTCCCACCTCTGCACCCTTCTCTGTCCCACTTGTCACCAGCCAAAAAATTCATGGTGACAACACCCTACTGGGCTGGCTGGGCTGCCATTTTTTAACACAGGGGTCCCAGCTGGCAATGAAAGTGGCAACCAAGACAAAAATTGGGCAGAAATCGGGATTGTCCTGGGCGTCTGGTGAGATCCTAAGCAGCTGGGCTGTGGGCACCTGAGACAGTCACCCCAGGGGGAGCAAGGGGACATGGGTTTGTGTTGACTCTTACTCAGTCTATGGAACAGCTTCACCCTGGAACAGCACCCCTGCTGGTGCCTGGGTTTTGGCAGTTGCGTCTTGGTCTGGATACCCTCCATGGGTTTATCAAGTCCCTTCTGAGCCCCTTTCAGTAGGATGCTGTTTGTGTGTGAATTCTGGGAAGATACCTGAGTCGTAACTGCCTCAAACCAACATACAGTGCTTTCCTTTAGTCTGAAGTTGGTGGATGTCCTCCTCTCCCAAGGACTCCAGCCCTGAGTAGCATATGAATTCTCCTACATATTTTTCTGAGATCACTGCAGGCATGCATTCTTCAGACGCCTGTACCATCTAACAGGTTACCAAGAGTCAATGCTTTAAACAATCTAGGTAAAGTCTTTAATAGGTGCAGTCTCCAAGGAGAAAGACCAAACAATGCATTAAATTCTATCTGCCATGTTTGAAAAAAGTTACATCTGTATACAGCCATCTGTTTTCTTGGGTGCTGAATCTGGTTTTATCAGACAGAACTTCTAGTTAGAACAGCCTAGAGTCATTCTACTGCATTCACAGTGCTGGTGACTCTTTACAGTGATATAGGGCCAAAGAATTTATCTCCATGTTGGTTTTGTTTGCTTTGTACTGTTTATCCTACCCATAAGGAAAACAGTGGCATTAGTGTTTATATAACTAGAAAGCCCGATATATATCCTTGCCCTGATAAGTTGCATTGTGCTCCTGTGCGTGTGGACAAAGTGTGCAGACTTCACATTTGTCCGCTTATGAACTGAGCTGTTAGGAAGATGAATTTGGAGGGCTAGAGACATTCATCTGCTTTTAATTCCCACTGTGAAGTATAGTTTCACTCATTTTGGTACAAGCACTTCAAAGCAGGTTGAAATCAAGGGA
This sequence comes from Athene noctua, assembly GCF_965140245.1. Classification (NCBI taxonomy): domain Eukaryota; kingdom Metazoa; phylum Chordata; class Aves; order Strigiformes; family Strigidae; genus Athene; species Athene noctua. The sequence continues at coordinate 58,236,215 of NC_134077.1, read as the reverse complement.
AGAACTTTCATAAGAGTCTTACAGGAGTGGGTAATTCTATTTGCTGACTATGAGAGAGGAGCATAAAATTGCCCTTGTGCTTACTGAAAATTTCATCCTTGAGACCGATTTTGAAAGAGACCTACTATATACAAACAAAAATACCACTGTTTATGTATGTATACTGAATATAGATTGAAACATATTTGTTAGAGAGCTGAATACTAGTTAAGTGTTGGAAATTATTGATGACTAAGGCAAAATTAACACTTGCTTCTGATACCTGATTGAACAGCATGTTAGAAAGCAACAGTATTGCATTGAAAGTGACAAGTCTAATTAATTACTACTTTCTGACATATAAAAATGCATTATAAGAGTTCTACATGAAATGTGTTTTGGACTGCCAAAACATTACTTTTTAATCATAAATTTATAATTCAGTGAACTACAATGTACACTCCAGGCAGCTAAATAAACTCACAAAGCAGTCAGGATCTTCTTACTGATTTGTTAAAAATAAATTCTGAATTTTAAGACTTAGATGTTTACTTAAAATAAGGCATTTGAAGACATAAAGATACATGTTTGTGAACTTATCAATAGCAGATTTTTAAGAATGCTTAAGAATGTCTGTATGTGTAAGTTATTGGACATCATTAAAACTATTTGAATGACCCTCAAAATATAGTAATTACTTCTATGCTTTCTACTACATGAAAACTACATGCACTCATAAAGAAACATTAGATAAAATGCTAACTGAAGTGCTTAAAAGCTATGTGTTTAAAACAAGAAAGGTAGTGTGACAGGACATGTGAATTCTAGAACAATATTCTAGAAGAATATTGTTTCAGTTCTTGGCCCACTTACTTTAAAGTCTACTTTGTCCCATTAATAATTCTGCCACCAGATGTGGAGATGTTCGTAGAGTGAAAAACTTTTTCTTCATCTTTTTGATTGGAATGAAGGCTACATATGAATCACTTGTTGAAGGTAAATGGGCCTCTCTCAAAGGAATTAATATTATTTTCACTATGATCTGGAGAAAGGCAAAGAACACTGTGATTTCTAATGTGTGCACGTGGAGATGCCTAGTGATCCTGCCTCTTTCCGATTCCAAGATGTACATAGGCCAAACTCAACGGAGTTTCTGCATTTTTTAACAAAACTAAACCCCATCACTTCAAAATTATGACAAAATGGAAGAGATGATTTTATGCTGTTTAGATTATTTTTCTATTCTAAAAACCCAAATCACAGAGCAGTCTCATACAACTGCTGTGGAAATTGATGGAATTAACTAGAATGAGAGTTTTTAGTTCTTTAGTTCCACTGTTCATTATCTGGATTGTGTTCTGTTTAATGCAGTAGGTGACCAGATAGGCTGTCTCTCTGCTTTTGTATAGACAGGTGCATGTGTGTGTGTATATGCAATACCTGAAGAGGCTTAAGGACATGTGTGTCTATGGCAACACAACAAAGAATGTCAGATTGCCATTCAGCTGTAAGTGGCCATCATTTTCTACGTGCCATTACTGTTTCATCTGTATTTTCTTGAACCAGTGTGTGCTATTTTGGTTAACAATGGATTTTTAGGAGACCTTTCATTTCCAGGAAAATAAAAACCACAGTCATATAGAAAGACAGCTTCTACAGTTTTTTGACCTACAGTATGGCAGTCAAGATTATTTTGGAAGTACAGCTGATGAATTGTATTAATGCTTCTGGTTCACTGCTGCAATAGTCAGGAACTATTTGTGTGTGTGTGTGTATGTCTCTTCATACATCCAATCATTCGCTTATCTCACCTATCTCAGGGTCAATTCTATTACAGCATACTGTGCATATAGTCTAAGCAAAAGTGGATGTTTCTTGTTGGTAGGGGGACTAACATTCATTCTTGAAACTGATGAGGAAAAACCCACAAAGCAACAGTACAAATTTCAAGCTCCTTTATGATTGAATTAATAACCTTTTGATACTAACAGAAAAGGTAAAAAAATCTTACAAAATTTGTAAAGGACTGAATGTTGGCTTTATGCCACAAAAAATGCAGGCTTAGTATTCAGTATCTTTAGGGGTTCTTCTTTCAGAATACAGGTGTTCCATGGACGTTTTAAAAATTAGCTTCCACCTTGTCAAGGTGAACTTTGATCTTTCAGTTAGTAACATCTATGTGTTGTCTGATTCCTGGACATCAATAGCTAGATTCCTTTACATTTTGTAAAGGAATTTTCATTTTTCTGTATTTATGTTGTTTAAATTTTTCGAGTGTCTGCACACTTTGTACTACAAATTTTTCTTTTTTTACAAGTGACCCTTTAAAGAGAATGTATGATGTAATGGAAATGAAAGAACATTAGTCTATTTTAACTCTCTGTGAAGCAGTAGCACCTGCTTCCCTTTTGGGAAGTCTATCTTTAAAACCTTAGGAAACTCATCGTGGCTTTCTGTGTTTCTGTAAAATTAAATCAGTAAAGTCACAGTTTAGAAGTTCCTACAGTAACAAAACACATCAGAAAACCCAAGATTACAGGTTTCTGACATTATAGGACAGAGTCTTTAAAAAATGCTGACATTTTTATTTCTCACAAACTGAGGTTATGTCAAACTTATGTTTATGTACTTCCCTGTCAATTGGTAGCTTGCAGCACCAACGAAAAAGGGAGACAAGTATATTCTGCATGAGAAGGAGAAACTGAAAGAAAAAAGATTAAAAGAACCAAAATTTCAAATGTTCTTGGACCATAATACTAAGATGAAACAATTTCTAATAACATTTTGAAAGAATACCATCTGTATGAGGGTGGTAAATAGATCCTTGAGGGATATGCATTTCATATTCACCAGTTCAACACTTGCTGCATTGTCTCATCGATCGGCAGGGACCTGGGTGGGACTTTTAAGACCTGCATTCCAGTTCTGATCCAGTCACTGGCCCATTAACTAAACTTGTGCAAATTATTAGTTTTCCCATCTGTAAAAACCTGATAACACTACCTGCCTTGCAAAGTACTTTGAGATATCTATCTGAGGAAAAATAATAAAAATAAGTAAGTAGGTGTGGTTACATTTGTTGAATTACTGATTTAAGCTATGTTTTTTCCAAGCTGAGATAGTATCCACTCTTGAAAATTTACAGTGGTGCTGAGCACATGTGAGTTTTAGTGGATTAAATCTGTAAAACAGGCTTAACACTCACTCTGTCTGGTACTACCTAGCAAGAGCATTTTAAGACAATCAGCTAAATTGGGTGAAAGCTAAGGTTCCACAGAAGATGCCAAACATGGCAGTTCTAGCTTAAAAAAACCCTGCTGTAAGCATCCTATAACATGAAAGAATAAATGTTAATTTAAAGAGAAACACAGAATCATGACTATGCTATTCCTTTTCTCTCTGGTACTCACTCTTTTGTGCTTTCTTGCAAAGGTTTCTGCAGGCAGACTACCTCTGGCTATAATCTTGACAAATCTCCCCAGCCACACAGAACTGGCATTCAGTTAGGAGAACTTGAAGAAAACTGCTATTGAAGACAGAGGTGGTAATTTTATTTGCTGTGAATCTATTCTTAGCTGTGCTGTAGCATACTATCAGATGATGATGCTGGTCTTTCAAGAGAAGCATGAGATGTTGTTAACAAGTCCCTCTGCATTTTTCTGGATGCAGTGGTGTTGACCCTGTACCAAATTCCTCATGGGCAATTGTGGTTTATATACCTTTTTTTTTTTCAATACTCTTTGCATTTATCTTTTTTTTTTTTTTCTCTCCACTACTACTTGGTAATATTTGATATGAGTTCATAGCATAAACAGCTGCTATTTCACCATGGTCAAAACTGCATTTCATTCCCACTTGAAGAAATTGTCTCTAAATTTGTAAAGTATGTCCAAGTGAAGGAAGCAGGTGAACTCAGTATTTGAATTGTTCTTCTATTAAGTAAGGACCACTGGTCTGTGAATTATTTTGTTGTCCTCTGATGCTATTATCTGCTCAGAGCTCAAACATGGCATTTTTTCCCCTTTTACAACAGTTTCCATGGCACCAAATGTGTTACCTGCTGTGAAGAAGGAAGATACAGTAGTAGTAGGGAATATGAATCATGCCACCGTTTCTGTGCAACATATACAGATACCTCACTGACATTTATCTGGATCCTTTTATTTCCTCCATAATTTTGCCTCTGATTTTACTTTACTATATCATAGTTCCAGTACAACATGGTTCCTGACATGTGAAATCTTAATTCTCTTGGTAGATCTTTAATATATTTTTGGTATGGCAGATTTCTTTCAGGTTTCTAGTTGGAAGCATACATGTATTTCTTTGCATAAATGCACACATAAATGCATTTCTTTGCTTTTAACATAGTTCATTCTAATTTCCTGTCACACCCTCCATTTTCTTTCTGGAAAGGAGGAATCATTTATAGATTTTTGTGACAGCTTTAGAACTACATAGCCATTTCTTTCAGAAAAAAGATACACTGAAATGATATAATGTAGTTTATTCTAACCACATTCTCTAATGTTGATTGATGTTACTGTTCACAATACTATGTGTATTAATATGATTTGTCACCTTCACTTTATCTGAATTTTCCTAAAGTAACTTCCTCATGCAACAGCTCTTAACTTCCTTATCAATTTTTATGTGAAAACTTGCTGGGATACTATAGGGCTTTCTGCGAGAGAATGGACATGTGAGCAATCCTGTGTGAGAACAAGACTGATAAAATAAGGATGTGACCCTGAATGAGGGGGGAGAAACTCGACGAGACAAACAACCCCCGGAAGGGGTTGGGACGGAAGAGGAAGTTACCCAAGGCAGGAAGCCTGGCAAGGCTGATGGGGCACTTTTATCCAGTCCTGAGAAGGTTTAAAGCGCGGGCTAAGTTAACTGTCCAATCTTGAGGACTTGTACTTCATGTTACTCACGTGTGCGGGAGAACATTATAAAAGGACTTTCTTAGTTGTAATAAACGGGCATTGCTTGATCACATTGGTCGTGTGCGTGCTCAGCTCTCCCGCAAGTGGCGCCCAGTGTGGGGTCATCAAGATTGGCACAAGTCTTCCCTGAGGAGGACTCGTCGGAGAGCAATCTGAGGGGGAGAAAGCCGGTCGACATATCCTGGCACTGCCCCGGTGTCTGAAGGTGAGAATCAGCGCGCTGTAACTTTAAAGGGAGAGATAGAGAGAGAGATTGAACTATAAAAGATCCGCGAAAGGCGGTGGCTGGGGAGGAATGGGGGCTGCCCTTGCCAAGGACGAACAGGCAGTGGTGAAACTCCTCCAGTATATCCTCTCTATGAGAGGTATAAAATATGGTAAGTCTACTCTGGAAGGTTTATTAAAATGGAGTCGAGAAAAAGGACTTATACCGAGTGTAGGTCTCGCGTTTGATATATCTACTTGGGAATCTATAGCGAAACAGCTTTGGGATTCGATGAGTGATGGAGAAAGGTCAGCAAAAGAAGTGAGCAGCTATAGCACACTCTGGAAACAAATCCGGGAGACTTTAGGGATCGCAGCGGCATCTCATTCTGACAATCCGTCCGATGCCGGCGCCCCTAGCGGCTCTCGTCGCGTTAGGTCAGAGAAAAAATCCGTTCGTTTCATCGATTGCGCAACCGGGCTCGGGCAGGCAGCGGGGCCGAAACCGAGAGCTGCGCGGCCGGGAGCTGAGCACACCCGAAGGGCACCTGATGCCGTCAGAAGGAGAATGAGGCGGCATCGGAGGAGTCCGCGGGGTGCAGCAGTGGTCGGGGCGCGCAGTATGGAGTTGGCGGCGGCGGCCCGGGGCGCCCCCGAGCCCCCCGGCTCCGCGGAGTGACCGCCTGCGGCCCAGCCCGGCACCGAGCGCTCGGCTCCCCCCCCCCCCCCCGACAAAAGCGGCAGTTCTCACAGAGAAGGTGCTGACGCTGTCATGCAGCAATGGCTTTAAATATTCTTAATGATGTTTTCACGATTGAAGTATTTGTCATTTTATGTTGTGTCAGTAATGAGTGTAAGGGGCCTCTTCGTGTGGTTGTGTGACTGTTCTGCGTGTGTGAGACGCAGCCCAGCTGCAGAGAGTCATCGGTGCTGCGGTTTGTTTGGGCTCAGTGTTTTAAGTGTTACATGTACAGTACCTCCTCTAACGGGAGGCAGTAATTCTGTGTTAATTGTTGTCTTGAATTTAGGTGCATGCTCTGCGGGGAGAGTGCACCTCTGTACCATCTGCCTGATGGAAATATTGTCAAAAGATCATCTACAATCTTACATGGGTCGTAGATGCTGGTTATGAAGAGGAAAATCAGAATTATGGCCTGAACCCCTGTGTTCAGTAACAAAAGGGTCAAAAATTGTTCAGCTTGCTTATTTTACTGCTGCTCCCCCTAATAGTATGCCAAGAAGCCGCAATTAGTCAGGATTTGGATCAGCAGGTACCCCTTAAATATTTTAGGCTCAGACAGTGACACAAGATTGACTCCTAGTAAAATGTACTCTCACTAAAGCTAAAGCGTCTGTTACAACAACAGAAAATGGGAGATGCACGGTATCAATCTACACCTCACGAAAGACTAAATAAGGCATTATATGTCATGAACTTTTAAACATTCCCCTGTCTCACAGGTGCCACCAATATTGTGTCATTTCTCATCACAGATACCAGATCAACAAGTAGTCCAAAACAAAACTCAAGTGTTAACAAAAACCTAGAAAGGGGTAACTGAGAAGGACCATTTCCTTTAATAACCTGGGGAAGAGGTTATGCTTGTGTCTTCACAGGTAACAGTCCCTGGTGATTACTGGCAAGGTGTGTGCAACCACACCTGAGGTGTGAGAGGCAGCCAGCACTCAGGATCCAGCTGTGAGTGCTGTGGATGCCCCAGTACCAACAGTTTGCGATCTCTTCGACTGATAATTTAAGCAGAATGTCTGGGTAATGTTTGTTACTGCAACAGAACAAACTACACTACAGTTGCCAGTTCTTTTAAGAGAAAATGCGAACAGTAATTGCAACTCCTTAATGAAATATATAGGCTTACTAGTCACTAGTGAAAGATGTAGTTCAGATGGAATGTAGTTATTAATAAGGATGAAATGCTGTAAGAATGTGTGTATTCAACTTTCTTTGTTTAGCAATATTAAGAATTAAGAACTCAAGTGTTTAACCCTATTAGAAACTCCCTTGGTTTTCCCCCTGGAGTGCTGGCTAGGCTCTGGGTGGAACCCAACAGGAGGATGGAATCAGATGTTTCCGCTCCAAGAAAAGTGCCAGTTATTTTGGCCTATTGATTTAGAGGCTGGACCTACTTGCAGTGACTTTGGATGCCTCACCAACGGATGGACACATCGCGTAGGATTTCCACTTTGCGAGGAAGGGTACTCTGAATTCTCACTGCATCCAGGGTTCCCTAGCAATTGTGGATCTGAATGTTAGTACTCCTATTAATTAAGTGTGTATTTTCCTTACTGTTTATTTTTGTAGTATTTAGTCATATCCCTTAATTATGGGTAGTGAAATTAGCCTACTGTTTTTAACTAGTAATTGTAACTGCTGTATTCTTTTAGCCTTCTGTGGAACTATTCTAAGTATGCTGTGGTTTTGAAGTTTGTCTAAGCCCTGATTGATACAGCTCTCAAACAAGTCTTGCAGGTGCCGCAGCAAAACAAATAAAGGGGAGATCTAGGAGGCATCAGCCTTATACAACTCTGACACATGGTTGGTATAATCAGACAGTCTAGCTAGGATGGCAAAATGTGACTCCTTCAGCAGTACCAGTAAATGACCCTTGGTTTTGTAGTGATGCTTACACAATGAGTTTACATCTTGAAGAAGGAAGATTGTTTAATAATGATTCGGCTAAAAGGTTACCAATTACTAGATGGTTAAAGGATTTGGTTTTATATTGAATAGCAGTTTTGATTGTCATTGTAATCTTTTAATGATGTTAAGCTCTGTGTGGAAGTGTTTTGTGAAAACGATGGACTGAACAATAAAAGGGGTCTAGATTGCTCAAAAACAAAAAGATGGATTTGTGGAATGGTTAGAAAACAACAGATATGTTATGAGCGATCCAAACCAAGTGGCCTCACTGTAACAGGCTGTAGCTGGTGTGAAGAACACCTGCAAAGCCAAGGGGCTGAGAAACTGCGTGCGTAGCAAGAAGATAAGGAAGCTGAACTGTTGAAAACAAGATGTTTGCTTAGCAGGAGAATGGTGCGTGGAGACCACAGCCTTTTGGCAATGTCAGCTCATTATGAGTCTTAACAAAACCATGATTGAACCACAGGAGTTAGATTTTTTAGGTTCTATGCCATCCAGCTTTGGTGCAGTAGTGTTTAAAGGGAGTGAGAAAATGCTGCCTTATTAGTTAATTCTAATGTACCCATGACTGTCAGCCGAACAGTGTCACCAAGCAACCCTTCATATACCGTGAACCAACCTGATGATTATTGTCCCCCAAAATGTCGGTATTCCAGTGTTTGGGGCAATAACACAGTGGGATTACCTTTACCTGACCACACCTTCTTGATCTGTGGGGACAGAGTGTGGCCTGGAATTCCTTCCAAACCGATAGAGCGCCCATGTTATTTGGGAAAGATAACTATGTTTAAGCCAACCATGATAGATTTTTTTAACAGAACGTTGTTGAATTACACAAAACGCCATTGGTCCAAACGACAAGTGTGCCAGCTAGGACCTAGGTGTAATGATCGAGTGCAATTTTGGAATAACCCTGCAAACATTATTGCTTCCCTAGTGTCTCCAGTTGGGACCAAAAAGGCATTACAATTAGTCACTCGTCTTGCATGTTGGAGTGCTAAACAAATTAACGACATCAAATATAATAGGTGATTTGACTATGGATGTTGAGAGTCTTAGACATGCTGTACTTAAAGATAGGGCTGCCATTGATTTTCTGCTTTTAGCACAAGGGCATGGGTGTGAAGTGTTTGAAGGAATGTGCTGTATGAATTTATCTGACCATTTGGTATCTATAAGAATCTGAGAAAACTGAAAGATAACATGAAGTTAACTGTTGTAACATCACCCTTATCAGAATGGTTTGCTTCATTAGGAATCACAGGATGGTTGAAGGAATTGTTACAAGGGGAAATTGTTGTAATTCTTGTAGTTATCATGCTTGCTGTCATTTTGCCGTGCTTAGTTTCCTGTGTTAGACATTCGGTACAAAAGGGCCTGCAAGAAATCTGGATTGCTCAAAACCAAAAAGAGGGATATGTTGGGATTGTAGAGGGCTTTCTGTGAGAGAATGGCCATGTGAGCAATCCTGCGTGAGAACAAGACTGATAAGAGCCTCAGCCGAGCAAGAATGCAATAAGGATGTGACCCTGAATGAGGGGGGAGAAACTCGACGAGACAAACAACCCCCGGTAGGGGTTGGGACGGAAGAGGAAGTTACCCAAGGCAGGAAGCCTGGCAAGGCAAGAAGGTTTAAAGCGCGGGCTAAGTTAACTGTCCAATCTTGAGGACTTGCACTGCATGTTACTCACGTGTGCGGGAGAATATTATAAAAGGGCTTTCTTAGTTGTAATAAACGGGCATTGCTTGATCACATTGGTCGTGTGTGTGCTCAGCTCTCCCGCAAAGACTCTAGTGTACTATCAATAGAATCAGTTTTCTATTCAACCACTTCAAACTGAAAATGTTGATAAGTAAAAACAATTTTAAGTATCTACAGTAATACCAGAATTATATGAAGGGGTAGCAAAAGGGAAGGAAGAAATAATCAGGGACATTATTTAAGGATTTATTAGGGGATTAAGGGGCACTTAATTCGTGGTGGGGACTTGCACCTTCTTAGAGTTCTCTGAAGCTATCAGTGTATCATTCTTTATGCATGATTGACTTGGTTATTCACTATGATTCATTATTTTCAAACATCAGTTACACAGACACTGAGATAATGTCATGCTTCCCTAAAAATGATGCTACTAGTCTCTACGGTCCAAGTACAGCCCAACAGGAAAATCACACCAGAACAAAGCCCAATGTTACAGGTGTGAGAAATATCCAGCATCAAATGTAGTAAAAGCTAACTCTTGGGTGCAGCTCACTTCATCTGAATTTAATAAGAGTTTTATCAACGATTTTTAAAAAATTTTAAAGGGCAAGGTTGAGTCTTATTTCTGTTTACAGCTTGTGCTGGTTTTTATGCGTTCTAACTTTGAAAAGTTTCCTGTCCAGTGTAAAGTGACATTGCAGGTCTAGAAGTTAACCAGTCATGGGACCTTTTCATATGAAGAAATTAGAATTGTGTCACTGTAATCTAGAGCTCATCTGGAGAAGGTCAGATATAGATGGATGAATAAAAAGGTTTAATGCATGAGTTTTGAGTAACCTCTGTCTCAGTATACATCAACTTTTTCATGCAAACATTTGACATACTGGTTTAGTCTATAATATGCCAGGATAAATCTGTTTGCATTGTACACATGCAACTACAAGTGATTCCAGAGAGTTGGCAGAAAGAAGCATTACTGAGGGTGAAGGTTCTTTTTTCAGCTTTTGTAGAGCAGAAAGAGTTCATGTGAAGAACATTTCATACAGTGCTTCCCCCCCCCACGTAAAAACAAATGCTCTGTTTCTCCCCAACATACTACTATGAATTCAGATATTAAAAGACATTAGAGAAAAATGCACAGAAATATGGTTAATTGATGTCTTCCAGAACTTCTCAGTCTTTAGCAGAGCTGAGATCTCTGAGAAGGTCCTATTCACTGAATATTTTTATTGCAGCATCCAAGACAGAGAAGTTAACAGAAATTGTATCGCTCAGAAGTACTTCTATGCTTGTGGACCAGGGTGCCCACTTTGGATACATCCAGAGTGCTAATAATGTAACTGTACCACATGTGGAGACACAACAAAGACTATACATTAAAATCTTCCAATTATGAGGAATTACATCTGTTAACATAGCTAACTCCTACAATACTTTCAGTTCTGCATTGAGTTTGTGTGTGGCGAGGTTTTGGTAGAGGGGGAGGGGCCTAAAGTGGTGGTCCCCTGTGAGAAGCTGCTCAAAGCTCCCCTGGCTCCAAGTCAGACCCACCTTTGCACCAAGGCTGGGCCAGTTAGCGACAGTGGCTGACCCTCTGTGGTAAGAGAGCGAACCTGGGGAAGAGGAGTGAGGTAAATACCTATGCAAACACTCGGGTCAGCTGAAGAAGGCAGAGGGGAAAGTGTGCCTGCAGCCCATGGTGAGAGGGCAGGCTGTCCCCCTGTAGCCCATGGATGTCCACAGTGAAGCAAATGCCCACCTGCAGCCAGTGGAGGACCCCATGCTGGAGTAGGTGGCTGCACCCAAAGAAAGCCAGGACTCTATGGGAAGCCCATACTGGAGCAGATTGTGAAGAGCTGCAGCCCTGTGGAAAGAACCCACATTGGAGCAGTTCATGTAGGACAGTCTCCCATGGGAGGAACCCCACGCTGGTGCAGGTGAAGGATGTGAGGAGTCCTCCCCTCGAGGAAGGAGACGGTTAGAAAACAGGTGATAGACTGACCGTAACCCCCATTCCTCATCCCCCTGTACTGCTTGTGGGGAGGAGGTAGAGAAATCAGGAGTAAAATTGAGCCTGGAAAGAAGGGAGCAGTGGGAGGAAGGTGTTTCAAGATGTAGTTGTATTTCTCACTATCCTACTTGGGCTTGATGGGTAAATTAGTGGTAGTGGCATTCAAATTACATTGATGTTCTTTTTTCCCAAATCAAGTCAGCCTGTTACCATAATTGTTGAAACATTCCTCTCTGTCCTTGTCTCAATCCCCAAGCTTTTCTTTGTATTTTCTCCCTCTCATCCCACTGCAGGGGGAGAAGTGAGCAAGCAGCCACATGGTGCTCAGTTGCCCTCTGGGCTTAAACCACGACAATTCCCCCCCCCCCCCTTCTTTTTTTTAACATATATACTTCCCCCACCAGGTGACATTTACATGAAGATTAAATATGGGAAGAACCAAGTAGATAAATGGTATTGCCTGAACTATATAGCACAACTAAAATGCCATCAGTGATGGTATTCTCCAGTTATGCACAGAATTACCAAACCACAGTATGGCTGCAGGCTTTATGTATTATGTAAGAGTCTCTCTCCATCCTCTTCTGTTACAAACAGCTAATTCTCTCGAATATCTAGTTGATTAGAATAGTTTTTCCTGTAACAATCTAGCATATAACACCCACTCTATTGTTTTGTAACACTGCTTGATAAACTTACTACCCCCACATGATGCTTTACACAGCGACAGTATTTGTGGTACTTACCAAGATAATCTCTCTGCTTTGAAAAACAGAGCTTGCTGGTTTGTAAAAAAAAAATTTAATTAATATTGAGGAGACAAAGGAATGGAGTGTGCATTTCAGTGCCATGATAATATTACCACATTCATGATCTGAGGATTTACATCCCTACATGAGTCTTCACGCAACTCTTCTTTTGGTAAGAATTATTTTTTTAAAACCACGTGGGCATCTGGGCACCAAAATTTCCTCCAGTGTAAATAAATTTGGCTGTGTTAAGTCTTTTCAGTAAATACAAGTCTATCAGGAGCGGAGACTTGCAGCAGCAGCCTAGAAGGTATAGGAAGAAGACAAGATCTATACTTAGAGGTGATGGGAATACCAACGTGTTCCTGGTTAATGGAATGCCTGAGCACAAGGCAGGTGCCTCCTAGCACTGTGCAGCAAGACCTTACTTCAGCTGCTGGAGAAGTGGCTGTGCAGGGTCAAGTGAAGAGGCAACTGATTATTGCAAACAAAACCAGAGCAAGAATGTGAGAAAACACCTATTACGTGAACAAGACTATTGGTTACATAGATAGTCTGTGTTTAACCAGATGATTCCCATAAACACAAAAAATTGTAAATGAGTGGAATAGTCTTTCCTTCATTGTTTTCCATTCAAAATCATAACTGCTGGAGTCACAACAGTGAATAATTACATGACAGGAGTCCAGGATATGTGCACCTTTGCACAGCTGTGGAGTTTGGCACAGGCATGCATATGGACACTGAGGCTATCAGTTAGCTAATTTGGGATATTCATAGCATAAACATAGGCCCCTAACTCAGGTGTGTTAATTTAGAAGGTTGACTCTCATAGGTTCCAAAGAGGAGTGAGCAGAGCTGGAGAGGAGCTTTCCCAGAAGTTTACATTTAGGCCATTTTACACATAATCCAGCAGTCTGTTGTTTTTAATCCCATGCCCTATCAGTAGTGTTATTCTCATACCAATAACTCCGGTTCAGCTGCACTGAATTGCACTGTAACCATCTGACATTCACACTGGTATGAAATTAGAATGTCCTGTAAGACATTTCTGCATGGAAATAAAAATCCCAAACAATTCTACATTTTACAATGCAAATATCTACAATCAGACCATGCTATATCCCAGCAGAGTCCAGAAAAATTCATAGCTGAGGAAACAGTACTGATTTATGGTATATCACATCTGAAATAAGATTAGCACAGAAGACTGGGCAGAATTTTTGGATGGGGAATTTAATTTTTTCCGTTCAAAATTGCATTAAATTAGACTACCTGTGTTTCCCTGTCACCTATTTTGTGTGTTTTACACAGAGATATCGGGGGGAGGGGGGGGGGAGGTATTAAAAAAGTCACTTATGTTATCATACCAGACAACCTAGACTTTGCAGTAATGAGATCTGTGTGACCTTTTGGAAGGATGCTGCTGTCTCCCCCATAACAAATCCTCTAGCAATTTTCAATTTTTCTACATAAGATTTCCGAAGACTTTGAATTTTTGTAGTGCTGGAATAGACTGAATGGACAGAGTACTGCAATGGCTTCAGAATGGCAGTAAACCTTAGCTAAAGAAATGGCATAGTGTGATCAACTTCTCATTTTCTAGGAAGGAATAGGGGAGATTGTGCTGGATCTATGTCAAAGTTACTCATTCTGACAAAGCAAGAATGAATGTGACTTTGAATCAGCCTGAGTAGGAGTTTTAAATAGAAAGCATTTTAGTTTTGGGAAAACAAACAAGAAGGAACACATAACGATAAAAACAGGTCAGTAGGTCTGAAAAGGTCATACATTTTTGCCTTTAAAAATCCAGAACATATAGTAATAGAGTGGGTTTTTTTCCACAGTCACTGCCCCATTTTTAGAATATGATTAGTTTACACTTTTTGATCCATGGTTTTGTAATTACTTCAGAATCACACATCATCCATATGTGACTTTAATATTTACGTTTTTCATATGTGACTTTCATCTTTCATTTGCAACCAGAAGAGCTACAAACAGAAAATTTTAAACAAGACTTATAGGATCCTCAAGTACAGCATAGTAGACATTGGGGCAGATAGAAATACAACACAACAGTTAAACAACAGGCCATGAACTTATCTGTCCTTATTTGAGACTTGTTCTTACACAATGGAACAATGATACGCCAGAACAGAGGGATGAAGCCTCCAAGCTGGCAATCTTCCCATGGAGGCAGGCAACTTTGTCATTAATTAATTAGTTCTGCAGAATTATGCAACCTAATTTGTCATACTATCCCGAGTAAAGTTTTAACTGACAAGTGAAAGATCTTTCTCTGGCTAAATCCAGCCATTTGCTGTTCTCATTTAGCATTAGTTCAAAGGCCATGGATAAACATTTTGCCTTTTCATGACTGATTTTCTTGGCAGCTTCACCAGGCTGTTGTTGGGAAAACTCTGGCTACATTACTGGAAATACCCTGCACAGGTTTCTGTAAGAAAATCTTTTGCATCTCACCTGTTCTGGAAACTTTTTGACATGGAAAAAAAAAATGTTGGGTTTGTTTGGGTTTTTTTTAAATACAGGAAAGTGTAATTCTGCTCTGTCTGTAGGCAATAGAAGTACTCAGGTTGGGGCATTTAAGCATTTATATCTGACTGTAAAGTTAAAGGTTGTCTCTCATGTCAAGTATCAGAAGCCCAATTGCTTGTGTACATTCCCCTCCACGGGTGACTGGAAAATATTACAGAAAAAAACAAATGCTGCTAAAGGAGCAAAGATTACATGGAGGGAGGAGGCAAGTACTTAACTTTTAAAAATACCTTTCTTTTTACTTCCAAGTCTTTAAATGCCTTTGAAACATCATTCTTCAGCAGTAGTTAACCTCAGTTTAATCTTATCTTATATTTAGTTTTCAGATTACCTCAATTACAATGTCATCAGGATCAAGGTCCCTTTCAACACAAACCTCAGTAGTCTTTTTGGCTTATTTCTTCACATGCATAACTGGTGTTAAATTACAGCACTTAAAACTACCAGAAATGAAACAAAACGTAAGCCAGGGTAGGATGGCTGAATGCAAAGAAAGCCATGTGAATTTGTGTCTATTGCATATATAGTCCATAGACAACTTCAATGGGAAAATCAGAATTCAGCCTTAACAATTTCTGAAGTTTTTAGTAGCAAGTGACAACAGAATGGAGGATATCCAACTGCAGGCAGACGTCGGAAAGAGAGGGGTCTTCAGCCAAGCTTTTAGAGGTAAAGTGAAAAACATTAATTAAAACTATATGGCTGTCCAATATGCCATCAATTATTCAACACTTTTTCAGTGTGCCAAATGACTAGTCTCTAAAAGGGGAAAAATCTTAGGATTTACAGGGCAGTGGGGATAGGAGAATGGAAAACGTGAATACTTCTCAAATCTGTAAAATTAAGACCAAACATAGCTTTCCCAGAGTATTCCTTATATTCTTACAGATGACCCCAAGAAGGATACTCTGTAAGGATTTGTTTAATAACAGTCATGAAAAACTATGGAGCAAGGGAATAGTCTCTCCAAGTCTGGTGACAGTGAATTTCTGCACCTCAGAGGAGTAAGCAAAGGTCACTTGTATAAGCAGGCTAAAAATGCTTGTATGCTAGTATGGTTAGGTAGATCTAGAGACCTGAGAGAGACCTGGACTGCCCTCTACCCCCAGGGTCATTTAGGTAGACTAGGCTGCTTGGAGCAGCATGTTGTAACGCCACCTGTAGAAAATGGATCTTCAGCAGGGAAAATAGCCAGTATAGACCATATGTCAGTGAAAGAATGAAAGGATCTAAACTCGGGACCTTGACACCGCAGGAAGCCTTGCAAGATACCCATATCCTTACACTGAAGAGGGCTAAGAAAAGCAGAACAAAATGCTTCATTCTCCCCATGAAGGATGAAACTTACAAGAAAATAAAAAACATATTTTAAAAAGTCTTTGCAACTCTAATTCTTCACTCCCTAAGCTATGCTACCATTAATCTATACCTAAATATATAATACTTCAATAGTGCGAAGTACAGAGGGTAGTCAAAACTTTCTTCAAGAAACACCCTAAATGCTCAGTGAATCTGACACCTACGTCCCCAGCAGCATGAACCCCACTGCAAAGAGCCTCAGCCCCGATGCTGGCACTGGGCCCTGCCTCCTGCCTGCTGCCCCATGCCCAGCATGCATGGAGAGCGGGGACTCTCCCTGCTGCCCCCAGAAAGTAGGGGACAGGGCACAGTGCCCTGCATGCACTCAAATTCAGGCAGCAGGACACATTAATGAGACTGACCACACTGATTAACACTGGCTTTTTTGTCTTTTTTTCTAGGGTAGGCAGCAATCATCTTACCAACACCCGGATTTCCAAGATTCACCAACTGTGTATTTATTTGCACTATGATCTGTAAAGAGGGAGACCTTGAAATTGGTCAGATTATCATCCTTCTGTAGCCACAGGTTTTCCTCCCCACCACCTGTCTGGCTGGTAGGTTTGGCTGAAAAGAGTCTGACTCCCTCAGACATGAGAAATAGAAAAGATGGCATGGAAGAATGGGGGTGGAGGTTGAACTTCTATGTGCTAGACACCTTCCCTAACCCCAGCCCTTTCTAGAGATCTGGATTTCAACCTCTCAGGGAAATTTGTCTGCCACCAGTTCCTCAACCAGATATCCTCACCAATGGTCAGGCAAATAAGCTGAACTTGGATGCAATGACTCAGAGGACTGTTTCCAATATCAGGGACCTGAGTTTCTGACTTTCCTTCCTCCCCCACCACACCTTTTCCCTCAAGCTAGAATCTTCTGGTTCTTCTTGCTCCAGTACTGGTGCCAAGTCCACTATCAGGTGGCCCTGTGGCAGTGCCAGGCTATCTCCTGGATGCTCTGTTGCTCACTGAAAGTCACCTCAAGCTGTAACTGTCCCAATCCATTCTTCTCCTGCCTCTGATCTCACTGAGAGAGGAAAACACCTGGTTTGCTTGCCCTTAAAGCTCATACCAGCACCACAAATAACTACAGCTGCCAGGGGAAAGTGGAGTTGGTGAGAAAATAAAAAAGCCATGTAACCACCTTAGGGAGGAGAATAGTCCTGTGGACATTATTGGTTAAGACTATAAAGAGCCTTTTTCACAATAAATGTCTGCCTCACTTTATTTCCTTAAACAAAGACCAAAAGGAACATAAAGCATATAAAATACAAGTGTTAAATGTTTCGTATAGCTTATAGACAAAGAAAGCCTTATCCCTCCTAAACTCATTTGCCATTGTTCACTCTTCAGACCATCAATTACTTGTTGAGCTGTGCAGCACAGGCTGAAGCAGCTAACGCTGCACACGTTTGCTGGCATCCGCAGAGGCTCAGTGCTTCAGCCTGGGCTTTTACATCCTACAGTCAGCCTGACAGTTCTGTTACATGCATTACACAAAGGACCCTGTGGTCTGTGCCTGGACCCTGCAAACACTCTGGGACCCAAGTGCAGGGCAGACATGCTGTAGCCAGAATGCTGTTAAGGGGGGAAAGCTCTCCTCATCTCCTATACATCTGATCCTGATTAATCTTTAGCCACATTCAAATGTGCACTGCAACACTAGAGGCTTTCAATACCATCCGCAACTAATATTAACAACTAGGCCTGCTAAAAAGTCACTAACCATATTGTTGCTGAACGCCCTGCTGTTAGACAGCCAAGGTTTGATCCACTGTGCTGTCCCTGGATCATTGTCAGTTCTTCTCACAGAGAACAGACAGATTTATTTATTTGTAACACAGGGCTTTTAGGACATTCTGAGCTCCAGGTGGGGTGAGATGTTGAAGTGACTCACATTGTTACAGACTGTCTCCTAGCCATACGGACCTAGCATTCGTCACTGAGATAGCCATGGCACAGCTAACTCGTTTAGATTTGCAGTCATCAATAATAATAATAATAATTATTAATATTTTTATTATTATTCTTCCTTCTGTCCCTGTGCTATGTTATGCACATACCCACTTTTCTACTCAGTGCATGTCTTCTCAATAAAATGCCCACGATTTCCTCTAGTGGGAAAAGGCTCAGCAAATCTGTAGTTCTCCCTACTCCTTTTACTCAAAACATCTCCTTTCCTGTCTTTCATTCAAAATGTCAGCATTTTAAACTACTTTGCAATAACAGGCAGAACAACAAAGTGCAGTGGTTTGTTGCATGGCACTAATGGATACTGTCAGCCAATCCATCAACTTATAAAAATCATATTTATCTGAAACTACTGGATATGCTAACTGAAGTGGCAAGCTCAGTTTGCACCCCACTTCGGTTTTATTCTGGTTTTGTATTTTTGCAAAATGAATAGCCTACTGTCTTGTAATTGGTCTTTCATCAGACATCTATTTTCCCATTGCTATGACTGCTTAGATCAAAATACAAAATTGAATGCCCAGACCCACAAACTTTCCAGCAGCCCTCCTGTGCAAGAGGTACAATGAAAAAAATCTCCTTGGCATTTAGGAGATGAATAAAGTCTGTGCCAAGCATAACCAAGGTCTTGGTTTTCTGCAGGCATGAAAGTTTCACTTCACATATATCATAGCCACCCTCTTGGAGGGAAACCATTAGGCGATAGCATTGAGGAGAGATAGTTTACACAACTTCTTCCCAAACTTTTATTTTACTTCCCTTCCTATTGGAAGTTTGACCTCTTAGATATTCTGTTGCTGGCTAGTACAAAATCTCCATGTGAATACCTTTCTACACCGAGTCCCCTAAATTAAAATATGTCCCATCTATTCTTTTTTGTAATCTCTTCCAGAGCTGGTCTTGGCTTTGTAGCACTCTGCTGAAATTTACAATACTGAGATGAATTATTCTCATCATTTGGAATGAGTACATGATTCACTAAGGCACAGTTCTGGACTGGTCCTCATTTCAAATGAGGAGTTCAGATCAGTGCCCTAGTAAATCCCTGGACGTTTATATTTTTATTTATTATAAAAACTCTTAAATTTAAAAGTGTGGTATTGAATATAATAATGAACTTGTCAAGCTTCATTAATTTAAAAAACTGAGGTAGGTTAATTTTAAAACCAGCTTAGAAAAAAACAGTAGAAAATGGTCCTCCATGAGGTGAAATAAACAAAAAACCTTGTAAGACAGTCAAAACCGTTTTTCCTTTCATTCCAGATGCAAAAAAGCCCCACACAGTTAAAATCCTGTGAAAATACTAGATCAACAACTAGCAACATAATTTAAAAATCAAAAGGCCACAGAACATATCTGTGTTCAGATATAAGAACATACATATATATGTATATTATATATATACATATATGAGAACAGACTGTGATGTCTGTTGTTTTGAATATAGGCAAGTATTTTTTCAGACCTAACTTTGAGAGACTATTTTGTTCTGCAACACATTTATATATTCAGTTTTTTACCTGTACCTAATTCCAAACTGAGCAGCATTATTCCCCTTGGAAACAGCATCCTATTCTCTCTCCACAGCATCAGACGACAGCTAGCAGGTGCCACTCTACTTACTATACCAGGCTCAGACTGTATGACATTGTAACATACAAAAACTCTTTTGGACAGTGGATATACTGGATAGTGCAGATCACTAATTATGAGATAACACTTAAAATTGTGGAAGTGACTAGAAAGAAGCCACCTGTTAAAATACAACTGTACAAGGACACTATAATAAATGTTAGCATTTTGGCATAGATTTGGGACAAAACAAGATTGTCATTTCAATTTGCAGACTGTTTCACATGAGGGATTTTTATTTTATTTGGAATTAGTAGAATAGGACAGATTTTCTCTCATAGTTACAGAAATACTAAAACAAAATACGAACAAGTCCCTTTAAATGGCAAACCTGTAGGTGTTTGGAAACGTATCTGCAATGTTGATGTAGGAGCCAAGAAGCAGTGCAGTGTCCCGTCTTAGAGCAGGAAGGGAAATCCTGCATCACTCAGAAAAATTGCATAGTAAATTAACCAAGTCATGCTAACTTTTACCCGTTTGACTGCTGCTAATGTGAACCACTTGCATATCCTCCTTCTTCTTTTCAAACAGAAAATGTCTAGTTGCAGGGAACTGGACAGACATGTTTTAACATTATGTAGGACAAAGCATTCACTGCAATATTTCACAGAATTGTATGCAGTGCCTATCTTCAAAAATACCCTCATGGGCACAAAGCACATATGATGACACACACAAAGCACAAACAGTGCTCTGTTTGCATGTAGTTAAGCACAATTTTTCCTATGCACCTAAATAATTTATATTGTTATTCAACCATAATTTAATTAATTTTGGTTTGAAAGAGGTTCACTAGGCTTAATAACTATTGCCCTTGAAAATGAGAGTATTTGGTCAAGGTTTCCCATAATTTTACTTTACTGCGCTGAGCTAATTGATCCTCCCAAATGCCTCTGAACATCCACGTGCAGACATGGCACAAACAGCTAAAGCAGGTGGCAAATCAGATGTACCACTCAGGAAGAAAAAAAAAAAAAGTCCAACACAGTCCTTGCAGTTCATAATCAGCTTTTCATGAACTTCAAAACACTGAAGAAATACACTTTGTGGACATAAAAAGTTTCAAGACCAGGCTCAGGTCTTGGTGTTTTTGTTTGGTTTCGGGTTTTTTTGTTTGTTTGGGTTTTTTGGGGATTGGTTTGTTTGGGGTTTTTTTTTGGTTTTGTGGGGTTTTTTGTTGTCCTTGTTTTTAAATACTGACCTCCTGCTGGTCTCCTTACTGCTGATACTTTGTGATGACAAACAGCCCTTTGCTCTGGCTGGGGCACTCAGTATGAAGGGAAGCTAGATGACTTTTTCTGCTGTGATATTGTTTTCTAGGGAAGGGAGCATTTGGGTGCACATCTTGTATGTGGAGCTACAGTTTATTGGTGGAAAGTGCAACTCAGATTTTTGTAGGTTAATACAAAGTCCAGGAGACATCAGAACAAGAGACATCTCTTTGTATGCATTTTCTCCTGTGACTTGTATCAGAACTTCTAACTTTTGAACACAATACAAACAATGCAGAATGCTCTGAATTCAAGATGGCTGATCTTTAAATATTCTTACTTTTGTTCTTGTGTCCAGCTAACATGACACTGTATGTGAAAGAAGGCTACTGCCCACCCTGCTATGGTAACTGACCTGGCAGACAGCTCAGATTGCTCTGACTGCAGTGAAAAACCCAAGGTAGAACTGTGCTAAAGAGCAGTACTGGCATTTAAGTGGTTTATGACTGACCAGGCTGACATTTGAAAATGAGAAGCAGAAAACAGCAAAAGCATGCTGCTGAGTTGCAGGCACAGTGTGTACTGCTACTTCTCAGGAGAATAGGCAAGGCTTTACTCAAATAGCAGCAACTGATACAGGAAATGCCACCTTCTCTCACAAATCTTGTTTTAAATGTGCATTCTTTTCATAAAACAGTTGACTGTAAATTACTTATTTCAACAGAGAGCAATCTGTATCGTCATGTCAAAATCACCTCGTTGACTTTTGAGATAGCTACAGCATCTTATGCACAGATTTGTGGACTGAAGAGATGTGCTTACTAAACCAAACTGATACAATTGGGAAAAGCATGCTCAGGCCACACAACCAATCTTCAAATTTTTTAGGTGCCAGAGATATAAAAATGTAAGTACTTCTGAGTGTTTTGTGTTTGTAGCCTAAGGTTAGGAAGCATGTTGTGGTTGTGTCTGTTAGCTTTTCTGCTTCCTTCTGTCTATTCCTAATCTAATAAAGAAACACAGCTGTCCAACCAACACCCTCTTTTACCTTTATCCTTATACCATCACAGCTGTAAGAGCACAACTGTGGTATTAGAAGGGTAAGGCAGTAACTCCAACAAATTAAAAAGGTACGCCGACATAAATGGTCTACTAGGTCATTTAAAACAAAGACCCCTCCTATCTGACCTCACATAATTTTTTTTTAAATGGCTGTTATCAAATGACTGTGTATTATGATCCACTCTACCACTCAAGAGCAAAACCCAACCCACTCTACTTTCTTATCTGCTGATTTTGCTTCTCCTTTTTGTTGGAACCATTACATGTGTCTGGAGAATACAGCCACAGCTTTGGAATTAAATGTGAGAAAGACTAATTTTTATGGCATAATCCCTTAGCAAGATTGGGGGTTTTTTTTGATGTTGGATATTCATAAAGACCCTAGAATTCTTCTGTATGAAAGTTTGAAAGAGTTCTGTGGACTCCACTTTTGATTTTAATCTTTTACTCATTGCACCTTCAGTAAGAAAGAGGAACTCAAAATCATGTGACAGATTAAAGAGGACAAAATAAGGACCCATACTTATCAAAACCAATATAACAACAAGGTACTTTGGAAAGGCACATCTGATCTGTCATTTCAAGTTCTTATCTGGAGGAGCTCTCCAGGACAAACAAAGGAAGAACCAAAAAGAATGAAAAATAAATTCAAAAGGTCATGCTGAAGAAGACTATTTGTGATATCCTGCTCTCCTACCCTTTTCAGATTAATATCACACTTTATTATTGTTAGTGTTTTATACAACCTGACTCCTATCAAATGTCAAAGGCTTCATCCAAGGTACACCTGAGCAGCCTTAAATCCCTATGAGAAAGGTATGTAGCAAGTATTTTGTTTATAGGCTTTCAGACTATGATCATCATTATTTTATGAAAACTTTTGTGTATACAGTAACGCTGAATGGTTAAAAAACCCACACAAAACCAAACAAAAAACCTCTAGAAAACATCAAATAAGCATTTCTTTTTAAAAAGCCCTGTTTCTTAAAATAATTTGATCTACATTAGAGCAAGTAAAACTGGAACAAAACTACATTTCTGAGTATGCATCCAAACAATAAAAACCTCTGAATCCTTCTCAAATACCAATTCTTTTCAGAGGTTCTTCCCGTTGGTTTAGGCATAACATTTCAACCATGTTTTCAATGTATCATCTGCAGAAGAGAAGCAGAACTGGTATCTTCTCTCAGCAAAGCAGTGCTTTTGGCAGGATTTAAATGACAGCTCAGATGAGAAACCTGCTTCTAAGAGGCAATGGGAAGATTGCATGATTTTATGCTATATGGGTAGGGTAAAAATATCCATGTCTTAAACGATGGTAGACAATTGCCTTGAAGGGGTCTTCCCGCAAGAGCAACAACTAATGATGGATAACATTAAAAAGACACGGTATGAGGAAGATAATTGTAAGGAAGACTTTAAGTGGCATTTTAAAAATAGTGGTCAAGGATGCCCGAAGTAGGGACCTACAGAGCTGTATCAATTTTATAGTGTTTTCAGTAAGAACTGTCTGCTGAGAGTACACAGGGAGACCAAGAAGAACCATAAACTTTATAAAAGGCCATTTGTCCAAGAGCTACTGACTCAGAGGGAATTATTCATCAGTCACTGACACCTCTGGAAAAGGTTCATATAAAACACTATAGTCAAAAGAAACCAATAACAAATGCACACAGAACAGAACACAGTACAATCTCCTTTCTATTTTAGATTTACTGTGTCTGTACCTTTTACACTGTGCTGAAAATAAAGCTAGAGAAATTCAAATCCACAGCTGTCTATCCCACAAAGCCAATGGTGCTTCTCTATATCCTCTTGCCTTCTCCAGCCACCACACTGAGAAAGATGTCCTGAGGAAAACATACATTTAAAAACCAAAAATGCTTCACAAACTTTTCTTCATTTCAAGGCCTTTTTCCATCTTCTTCTTTCCTCACCCTGTAACCCCTTCTTTGCTATTCTCATTTATCCATGGAGTTTCCCAAGCCCTAAGTTCTTCTTTAGCTAGTTGTATTTTTTTCTCCCAGGCAATCATTACTGTCATTAATAATGCTCTTTCAATATGATCTAAATTCACATCTCTTGCACAGTTTTACCACCCACTCAACTCTCATGTAATCCACTAGTTTGACTGCAAAGGGAAGCGTAGGTTACCAGTGCTCTTTATCTTTTTCCAAGTGTACATATATAGGGAAAATTTTCCTCTTTAATGACTCTCTTTTGAAGTTTTGCTAGAAAGGAAGCTAAATACATTGTAAGAGTTAAAGTGCCTTGAGGCCCAACTCTCCTTCCCCCACAAGCCAGTGCCTAAATCTGACTATATTTTTGCACTACACCATGCAATTGCCACCAGGTTTTGTATGACCACTACACACTTCTGGCTAAGGACACAGCTGGAATTTCAAACCAAAGCGAGTAATGAAAATATTAAAATCTCAACTACCTAAATTACCATAGAATAATTTCAAATTGATTTTGAGACATTTGGTTTTCTCATGACAAATGACAGGTATTTCAAGAGAAATATGTATATATATTATATATATGGGGAAGCGAAGGAGGGAAAGGTACATTTTTTTCAGAAGAATAGAGCTGTGTTAACCATAGATTATTTATCTACCCTCAACCTAAAAAACACCACAGGTGTGGTTTCAAGACTGAATTTTAAGGAATAACCAAACATGCAACCTGATGAGGGACAGACATTCTGAGGGTTTAAAAGGACTTCTGGATAGAAAGACTAAGGAGTTTCTTCCACTTTTTTTTTTTTCTATTTAGTAGGTATATGGCAATACCAAATATGCTAGGATTAGGAATTAGGGTTTAAATGTTGAAGTGCTGAATCAATTTAATACAAAAGATCATCATAGCAGTACCACCTTTTCAAGAACATACAGATGGATTCATATGTTATCACTTCTGCAATCAAAGAGATGACCGAGAATTCTGGTCGGACACACATATTTGAAATGAACTAGATAAATTTATAGCTATTAAGATCCAAAATTAATAGTAGTATCATATACACATGTAACTTCTGCTCTCTTTTCAAGTACCATATGTTCCTACTTTTGTTTTTTTCATACTGCTCAAAATATTTAGAGAGTTGCCTAATGCATGTCTAAAAACTGATCTTAAATCTCCCAAGACTTCACTAACTGTGAACACAACGGAAGTTTTCCCTAGTAAAGTATATAATGCTGTAAAGTAGGCAGCAATTACAACTTTTTTCCATTGTTCCTTTACAGAACAGGTCTGAGGCAGACCTCCTTAACCAACAAAACTGATGCACTTATTTTTCTTTTACATGATTTAGCAGTTTTATATTACACATTGAGTATTAAAAGTGGAAAGAACTTATTTTATTGTTCCTCATTTATACTATCTGTTCAGCATGTTTTCATGAACAATTCTCGTTCTAGATGTCTGTAACAACCATTATGTTAAACTGTTCTTCCTCAGTTTGAGTTCTTCCATCCTTACTCATGTTAAGTCATGTGCCATGACCAAAATTCCCATCCAGTTATTTTGTGGTATCCTTGCTTCTCTTTCTTGTCACTTCATCTTCAATTTCAAATTTTCTTTCACACACCCCCCCCCCCCCAGTCTTTATGCAAAAAAACTAATTCTCTCACCTAGGTGCTCATCATTACAAAACAGAAAAGATAAATACAAACCTTACAGTATTAACTGACTACCTTGAACTGTGCCTTCCTCTTTCAGTTACAAATCTCAGCACCAGGAAATAAGCAAACCAACTGCAAACTTAAGAACATGTAAAAAATACTAAGTACTTTGTTATTCGGAGCCACAAACAAGAAGCCAAAATTAGTCCCCAACCGTTACAGATCAAGATCATTACCTTCACTTGTGCCCTTAATTAGGTAATAACTGCCACTGTTAGTGACATTTTTAAAGCTCAAGACTATTTAAAACCAGAAGAGGCCATGTACCTACCCAAACCTTCCTCAGGAAGAATAGGTAACAGGCGTTTCAACCATCACACTAACAAGTACGGCCTTCTGCTCATAAGGGTTTTACACCTTCCTTCCTTCAGAAAATATAAGCATCTGCGGGGAAAAGGTTATACCTCTATACAAAGTATATTCATTACAAAAGACATCTGAAGGCATTCTGATATTTTAAAATTTTATTTTAATTCCAGACAAAAACTAGTAGAAAATCTAGATGCTTGGAAATTCAAACACCACAGGCACTCTCTCTTAAGATTTCTCTCTCTTAAATCCATACCACCATTCTGGGCACTCTGCTGTTTAAAGCATGGTTTCTGACAGCCTACACAGAGGAGTCCACTGCATGTGACAAAAAAGCAACCCTTACCTCACATACTGCCCCAACATATTGCATTCTTTCTTGATGTAACTTCAGTGATAGTTACATAAAGGTCTACATATAAACAGTTACCAAGAGCAAAAAAGTATAAGAGGAACTTTTTCCCAGAAGAGGCCCACAACCACAGTAATGTGTTTTAAGATACAGGTTTGACTCTCCTTCAGCAGCAGCAGGTAGATCTTTGCCCTGACCTAGATGAATGTTTAACATGTGAAACAAACATAGAAGAATGCAACTTCCTCCATCTGAATCATAAAAGAAACAAGCAGTTTTTAAAAGATTTGAAAGGAAGTGTATAGGCAAATCAATTCTCAGGTTTCAGGCTGTGAATTCTAAGGCTGTAGCTCCCGTAAGTTCTGACTCCAGTACAGAAATCCCTAGAATGGGGCCATTTTTCAGACACACTAAGAAGGCTGAACATTTCACTGCTCTTTTCTGTCAGCCTAGTTTTTCAGGCAATCACCCCATAAAGCTTTGTGTAAGGGCTGAGACAACTAACTGTGCTGGCTGTGGCAAAGGAAAGGAAACCTGCAACAAGAAGGATAACTTTGTCAATTACAGTTCCTTTATTAATGGTACAGTGCAGCAACATCAACGGAAATAAATAATTATTTGTACATAATACAAAAATATAACCCTTCATAAAGTTTACACTGTGCTAGGAATTATGTATTGAACTTAGACAGTGATTTATAGCATTTTCTCTTAAATAACGTGGACACTCAGCCAAATGAATGGAGTAACATTTTCTCTAATTTGGAAACAAACACACAAAGAGCAGTTTATTAGTTCAGTGCATCCATACATCACAAAGCTAAAATTTGAGAGCAAACTAACAGTTTTTCAAGTTTTCCCTTTGCCACTGTTCTTTATCAATAGCACATTGGTTCTATCACCAAAAGAGCTGAACTGAATTTTTGATAGTAGCATTTATTAACAGATACAGGAAAGTATTATTCAGAGAGACAGCTTAAGGCACCATCATTTCCAAGATACACACATGAAATTACTGGCAAAAAAACAGTTTTAAAGAAGGTTATGAGTGTTTAGCTACATACCATGATGAGCAATAATCTATTCTTTATATTCTTGACAATATATTCAGTTGGCTAGTGTGGCTTTTGTTTATTCTTTAAAAAAGAAAACTAAAATATAAGATTTTGACATTAATGAAATCTCAAGAATGCCTCAGATTTTTGAAAAAAAAAATCTCCCTTTATCCTTCCATTTTAAATGTAAACAAATCCATCACTCTTGCAAGAAAGTTCTTTTACATGCTTTTTAGAAAGACAGTTTCCAACATGTTATATGTTAAAAGTCAACTAAATGATTTTGTTCTCCTTTAAAAGAAATTATACCTACTGCTGATAACTGCCTCCCTCCAAATCTGTATTCCATCTGTCCCAGCTATCAACAGCACCGGTGAACAATTAATTTAAATGAAATTAAGTTTTTCCTGAAGTCCTACAGAGCAAACACCAATCCTTGATATGCTCAAGACCCCTTTCCTAATAATATCCCCCATGATATTATCTAAAAGTTAAAACAATATGAAGCAGAGTTAACATTCTGAGAGCACCTACCATAGAACCCAAATGGCTACCTTGTTAAAACTCTCTTAAACCATGGAGTAAAAAGTAGGAATCAAACAGGATAGGATAAGGAGTAATTTTTATGAATTTACACTACAGAAATTGTGCGTTCCAAATTGTGCATGGTAGTTTAAACACAGAACTACAGTCAAGGCATATCCACAGAAACATTCTGAATTTCTGAAAATGTTCCAGCCACATCACAGGCTGACGTCAAAAGATTATGAGTGTGACAGTCACTGCAGCTTACCTAGTTCCACTCACTGAGTAGGGGATATCTACCAGAGGAAAAAAAAGTAGATTTGGAATCACACACTACATACTTCTAAAAAGTATTTTCGAAATTACTATAAATTCTGACAATATCCCCTCCATTTACCTACCCTTACATTTCAGAGTAGGACCAGCTGCAATTACCTGTAATAAACAACCAATACCCACTATAGCGTGGATATATTATTCCATGAATCCCCAAAGTCCTTTATTTGTGCATTCATCTACTTGGCCAGCCAAAACCTCAGCTTTTACTTGCACTTGGTGCAGAAAGTTGATGAGATTTTTCTGTGCCTTACAATAATGTCGATCTTGAAGTCAGGCATTTTATTGCCTGTGTAGTGAATAACCCCCACAAAGTTATCCTCATCTTCTTATTACAAATACCAGCAGCACATAAAATGCAAGTTCACTTTCATTACCTCTTTTGCCTTAAGGTCCAATGAGCAGGTCTTGCTATACTGTTTCTGCATCTTTTGCACCTGACCCATTAGAGTTTATCAACTTTCATGCTGTCATTCATTTCCTGAATGACAGTGAAACTACACAGGTCATGTGATGTCATATGTACACTCAGCTAAGAAGAAACAGATCTCAAGATTCCAGTAACTGAATGAGCAACAGTGATTTCTTCCATTTCAAATAAATTTAAAATAAATAATTTCAATTAAAATAACAGTTTCAATCATGACAGCTGTATAGCATATGAAAAATAAGAACTATAGAGAATTAATCTTGCCATTGTTATCTAATCATTGGCTTCCTGCACCAGACGAAATTTCTGCCTGAATCACTAGCAAAATTTTCTAAGGTACTAGCTAAAATCCCGATGTAAGAATGACATAAAACTGGGAAAAGAGGTTGGATTAACATACTGTATGTTAAAACCAGACATTCTTCACTTAATTGAACTACCCATACTTTAGGGTCAGAAGAAGTCAATTAATTTCGGTCATGTTCTACATGTGCTCAGATCTCTGAACTGCTAACTTAGGGTACACAATTTATCTGTTAAGGACCTAAATCAGCATTCTACTCCTTTTGCGTGACTGGTTTGATGATGAATTAACACAAGGAAACTGAAATAATCTTGCATGGTCAGTTCCAACCTCAGTTACCTAAACAGACATATGACAACAAAGTACCTATAAAAGCACTGTAAATATAGAATCTCCATAACAGGGGAGA
This sequence comes from Athene noctua, assembly GCF_965140245.1. Classification (NCBI taxonomy): domain Eukaryota; kingdom Metazoa; phylum Chordata; class Aves; order Strigiformes; family Strigidae; genus Athene; species Athene noctua. The sequence goes on along the minus strand of NC_134077.1, from coordinate 58,206,766 downwards.
GGGAAAAAAAAAAAAAAAAAAAAGAAATAAAAAAGCAGCATGGGTTTGCTCAGTGACTGTTCACTATTTTGCCTTCTGGCAGATAAAAGAAGTTGTCATCTTTGAGTTTAAGATGTTCTGGTAAATCTAGCTGCCTGTTTGCTTCTTCAATGTCTTCCTGAATTGCTGAAATGAGCGCCTCTGAAAAGACAAGAATAGGGATGTTTAAAAGATGGTTTGAATTCTGAACACACAATAGCAAGTGAAAATGAGGTATACCACAGAATACCAAACAATTACAGAAGTAGAATATAATTATTAATACAAGGTTTGAAAGGCAAAATTCTTTGATTTTAATGACACTTTTAAAAACAAAGATGCCAGCACTGCATTTTTCACCATTATAACCACTACCCTCTCCTTGGTCCAAAAGACGTTTTAGCAAAAGATCAACTTTCATGAACAGTTTCAGTTCTAACAGAGCTGCATTCTGTGAAGAAAGTAATAGACTGATGCTTTTACAACAAGACCATGATTTTAAAAATACCCCTTAGACAAGTGAGACAACAATACAATTTTTAGTGTGATGCACTGGAAGATGTGGGAGTTATGTTTTGGGGTTTTTTTAATTAAACCAACCTGTGCAGTTAGCTTATGAAAACACTTTACTGAAATTTCAAAGGTTAACAGATAAAACATCTTATTATGGAAAGAGAGACAGTGAAGACAAGTACTTGCGTGAACAGGACAAAGAAGAGACTAGTTTGAGGGAGATCTGTAACACTGACCTAAGGAATCAAAGTTTTTTTCCGGTCGAATATATCCAATTATGACTATACTAAGAATTTCTCCATAAAAGTCTTCTTTGAAGGTGTGGATAATGTGTGTTTCCTAAAGGAAGAGAAATAAATTGGCATTTATGATGAACTTTGAGTTTATTTTCCTCACTATAAGAATGTACAACTAATATCCCTAATCCAAATTCTCCCCAACACATACCAATAAAAGGGACATTGAGTTTAGCACATATAATGCAAGATTAAAGGCTACATCTTTTGCTTATGTTAGGAAGGAAAATGGTACTTTTCATGGAATTGAAGAAATATTATTCAAGAGTCTTCTGATAGCCAAAAAAAAAAAACAACCCAAACCCCAACCAAAAAGAAAACCAAAAGAAAAAGAAAGCCATTACTCAGGATAAATGCTTCACCACTTCTGAGAGCATTTCCAAAGCAGCAGATCACAAACAAATCTTAATGTTTCATCATTAAGTTGGTGCATCCAAATAACTATAAAGATTTTGATTGAAATAGTTGGGTTAAGGAAAGCTTTGGCAACCAACTCACATGGGAACTAAACAATAACATTCAAGAAAGAGCAAAGGCTGAGACAGGGTTCCATCTTACACTCAAAACCATTTCATGCACATCTCCCTCTCCCAACACAGGCCCACCCATGGCATAGACCAGCAGAGATATCAGATGGAAAGCTTTTGACTACTTGCTCAAAAAAGTGCAAAAATTTTTTAAAGTATGAATTCACGTAAGACAAGCACATTATGGAGTCTTCAAAGACTTAGAACCTTAGAGATTCACATCCAAATAAAGTGTTTTAAACAATAAAAGCAGAGCTCTGTAAGACTCAGGAAAAGCACCAGCCCCTGACAGCAAGAAAAACACAGCTGTCACAGCTCACAAATTTAAACTCAACTCCTCCATCCTATTATTGTGTACCTTCAAGTATTTATTCTGTATATCCAGCCACAGCACCCTATGTATTGATTTCATCATTTAAGAGAAGAATTAACAGAAAATCATTACAAATTAAGATGCTCCGACATGTCTTATTTGAAATGCTAACAGATTGCAGAGAACAATAGATTAGTAAATTCCAGCCAGTGCTAGGGCTCTTGTAACCAGCCCATTCAATGAATCTGTCAAGCTTATGTTCAGTTAGCTCAGCACCCCAAGCAATCACCATTTCAGAAATGCTGTTAAATTTTTATTTTGGAAGTATTTAAGAGCAAACAGAATTTCTAGATCTCATTTATGGATCAAATTCTGCTTATCATATTCAACATCTGGCTCATTTATTAAACCAAAAATCCCCCCCAAAGCAAAATTCTTACCACTGATTTCTTAATATTCTTATAGAAAGGATTCCATCCTATGCTCAAAACCATTTTATGTACATCTCCATTTCCAACACAGGCCCATCCATAGTATATACCAGTAGAGATATCAGACGGAAAGCTTTCAACTACTTGCTCAGAAAAGTTAGCTGCAAAAATTTTAGAAAGTGTAAAGTGTGAGTGACTTTGTGCAGGCCAAGGACATAACAGAATCTTCAAACACTTAAAAGCCAAACTGTACCTACATATTGTTTACAAACATGATACTGGTGATGATGAGAGTGATGCAGTGTGCCATTTGGCAAAGTACAATATACAAAACAGCTTCATAAAATTCAGTCTCTGTAGTAATATCAGAGTTATCACATCTCTTATGCATACTGTATTTTATAATTATACACATTCTTTTCTATGCTAATTAAGAAACATGCAATATATTCATTCAGAATGCATTTCACTCTTGGGATAACTATCAGAGCTTTAATATGGTGGAAGATGAGAAAAAGTTTCTTCTGCACTACAAAGCCGCATCTCTGAACTATTTACCTGTCAGTAAAATAGTTACTCATGAAACAAAATATACAGAAATAAATGAAATTATAATTTAGTCACCTGTCAATTTTGTACAAGTTGCCTTTCAGAGGCATTTGTGGATTTCTGGGATTTTGAGAACCACAGCAAAATAAATCCCCTTCTGACTGAGCCTAACGTTCTTTCAAAATTATTATCCTACTTCCCACATGAGTAGATCTTTCCATGCAAGATATCAAGACGATTTGGAAGAATTTATGGTTACTGAACTTTTATCAAAGCTCAGAAGCAGTAACAACCTCTCTGCCCTATTACCCGATATCAATACACTATTTATATACGATCAGGAAAAAAATGTGGTATTATTAACAGATGTTGCCAGAAATCCAGCACCTCAAAACTGGTCTTAGTGAGCTTCCTTGTCTGCTACGAGTGGTGCAACATGACTGTTGACTTCCGTGTCTCAGACAGGACAAACTTCACTTGAACTACGCATCTATCTGTATTTAGACAACTGAAACAGAGATGAGCAAAGCGAAAGCATATTTCTTTGTAGACCAAATCCGCCTGCTGTTTTTTTAACCCCCACATTATTCCGCTTGAATTTCCTTCCTCACAGCTATTCCCAATGCCTACTCTCTTTCTTATTCCAGTCCGAGGTTTACGTGAACGGATACTTTCTAAGCTGCCACACATCAACACCGTGCATGTGATCACTTATCTACATCCCGTACATCATCATGACGGCCATTAGATGATTAAACGAACCAAAAACAAGACTGAAAGAAATCCCTTAAGAGAATGGGGAAAGAATGACACAAGACTTTAAGCAACGTTGGGGAAAAAAAAAAAAAAAAAAGGCCAGAACAATGCCAGCACAGAACAAGCTAATCCTATCGGCAGAAGGGCCCAGGCATGCCAACAGCGCAGCGGTGCGGGACGGCGGGGGCCTCCCGCCTTCAAACGCGCCCGGTCACCCGCAGCGCGGTCGCGCACCCCGCTCTGCGGCGGGGGAGCCGCACGGCCCTGCCGCCCCCCGCCGGAGCGCGGCCCGTCTCCGCTCGGGCGGCCGCAGCGCTGCGGGCTCCCCAGAGTCCCCCCCGGGCTCTCGCCGGCGGCCGCGCTCCAGCCGCCCGCCGGTCCCGGGGCAGGGACCCGCCGCCGGGCCCCGGTGCCGACCGCTGGCGCCGCGCGGGGTGCGGGAGGGCGGGGCCGGGCCGCGGCGAACGCCTCGCCGGTGGCTGCCACGGCAGGCGACGGCCTCTCCCCCCCGGGGGAAGCGGCGGCGCCAGCCCGCCCCGGTGCCCCACGACCCCGCTCACCGGTGGGGATGCCCAGCTCCTTGGAGCCCCTGCCGAAGCCCTTCACCACCTCCCCGCGGCAGAAGTAGGGCAGGTGCCTCATGGCGGCCAGCAGGCGACAGCGGCGAGAGCTGCCAGCGGCTCGCAGCCCGACACCCCGCGACACCGCTTCTGCCCGCATGTACCGCTCCCCACCACCTTGCTCCGGGCGCTACCAAAAAGAGGGGAGGGCCGAGGTGGAGAGTCGCGAGTTTTTACCCATACAGCCTTCTGCCTCCCCTCAAGAATGGGCTTGCCCACCCGCGGGGGTGCGTGTGCGCATGTTCAGCTCGCCGCGTAGCTACGCCCCTGGGCGCGGCGGGTCAGCCGCGGTCGCGGCCGGGCGGCGGGGCCCTGCGCGGGGGGCAGGGGGGGCCGCGCGCCGCCGCCCCGCTGCCTGCCCTGCCCTGCCGTCCCCTAGCCGTCCCCTCCCGTCGCTCGGGGCAGGGCAGCGCCCGGGCCCGGCTGGCAGGGGCCGGCGGTGCGGCGTGTGTCGGTGTTAGCGTTAGCGGCTCTCCCGCGCCGGCTGTGAATCGGGCTCGTTAAGAACCCCCCGCCCCGTCCCCCCGTGTGGCGGGCCGGCGAGGCGGGAGGGCGTGTGGCGCAGGGCCCGCTCCCGGGGGCCGGGCGCCCTGCTGCAGGGTAGCCCGCGGGCTCGCGGGGGGAGGAAGGGCTGCCCGGTGTCGTTCGTTTTGGGAGCTCAGCCAAGGGCTGTCTCCGGAGGGCGGCAGGCCGTGGGGCTCCGGGCCAGCCGTAGCCGGGCGTCAGGCTGACGGGCATGCCCTGCGATCCTGCCACCGGCTCCTTCGTTACACTCCGCTCTCGCCAGGCGGCTGGATCTGGCCAGTCCGAGCCTTCGTGCGGGGAAAACTTGAGCAGCAGCAGCTGTGGCTGTTCGGCTGCTCGGCGTGACCGACAGTTACCACTTCTTAGCCCTCCTAACCTGAAAGGTTGTATCTTGCACACTGTGCCCATGTGTAGGAATAATGATAATTTCTTCCTCGGCAACTAAGGCTTTACATTCTCAGAAAGGTCAGATGCCTCAGGACACAGCAGACGTTTGGGAAAACTCTCAGATCGAACAGCAGTTGCTTATTTAGTAATTATTTTTTGTACTTTCATTTGCCATCATGTTCACATCTGACATTACCCCTTGCAGTGCAGGGATTTCCTTTGGGGAAAAAAAAGCATCGAGACGGAAGTGCTCGTCCTGTGTGCATTCCATATACTTAAAGTTAACTCAGCATTTCCCTTCACTTCTGTTTCCAGTTACTCTTCACGTTGCAGCACTGCTGTGCTGCACGTAAGTTTTTTTGTGTATTTGTATCTAGAAACACCACCAAAGTCATTGAAGTAAATGTCAAATCTTCCCCCTTCTAGAACACAATTCCTGGTATTACCAGTTTGATATAAGCTACAAAAGTATTTCAGGACTTACCTCTGCTTCCATTAGCTATTTTTTTAATGGGGAAAAGCAGTGTAAGCACCTGTGATTTGTGCTTATGTATGACTGCATTCCAACTAAGTTACTTTAAAAATTAGAACTGTCCTGAGAAACAGACTTATTTGTCGTTCTATAAAAAACTGAATACTACCAGTTCATGGGAGCTGTGGCCACAAGCTATTTTATATAAGGTGGCCAAAATTATTTTTAAAAGTGATTCTGCCACAAACCTACCTTCTTTTTCCTTTTATCCCGATTCCCCACCATCCTTTTCATGCTAAACTGTAAATTCATTACTTCAGTTTGAGTAGCTTTGACTGACTTACAGAACTACTACATACGTAGCTGAGCAACAGAGTAGTGGTAGTATGTATGTAAGGAAAAGTGAAAGAAAAGATTGTCCTAAGTATGCTGCTACAGTTTATATTCTGTTCTGCTGTCCCCGAGCATATGGAGAATAATGTTACAATGGTGTTTTCAGTGATGCTTTATAATGGAAATGTCTTGGATATTAAATCCAAATCCCATAGTTTTATGTAGTTGCTTGACTGACAGTTAACTACTGACCCCACGGCCATTAGAATTGTTAGTTTATTTCAGCTGCAGGGCAAGAAACAAAAATATCCATTATATTTTCTTCCCGATAATAAAGTATTATGCATCAGGTTATAATTCATATTTAAGTAGATTCATATTTGTGTTCTCCCCCTCACCAATGAATTCATCTTTTCAGAATAAATGTTGATGCTCGTGTGGTATCCACAAGATGGCATGCGATGTCTTCTTTTTCAGAGTCTGTAGGTTTGGGCATAATGTTTGCAGTCTTCTCAGCAACAGAGAAGACCTTGAGAAATAGTAAATCAAGGAAGTATTTGTTTAAGAACTATGCGGTTAGATAATTTCAGAGAAGTCTGATTAGTTCTATTACATTCTGATAAATAGTTGTAAAGTTAATAATTTTTATCAGTCATCATGATGGGTTGCTACGATCCAGCTAAAACTTAAGCTGTCCTTGATACGAGACGTGTTTTTATTTTGTTATTAATCGTACCTAGTTCATATTAGAGAGAGGGATCTTGAACAAGTAGAATTTAGTCACCTGTACTAAAATCTAGTAGAGCCAGTAAACATGTTTCTTAGAAAAGTGTTACCAAATTTTAGTGATGAGCATGTCTGCTAGCACTGTCAGCCAAGAGAAGAGCAGTTTGATGTTTCATGTCTGCAATGAGAAAACTCAGGTGCAATTTCAGGCAGCTGAGAAGGAACTTGTGTTTCCTGCTTATGCTACTTCATCTACAGCTATTGTTAACGAAAAGCGTTTAAAATATTTTTCTAGTATACATGTACAGCCATAGAAAACAGAATAAAGAAAACAGAGCGTGGGTTATGACATCTGTGTAGGACCCATGTCAGGTTACCTGATTGAATATAAGCTTTGTGGACTTACCATCCTAAACAATACTTAATGCAATGCAGAATCTACTCTGTTCATCTTCTTTTGTAGTAAAGTATATGCCCTGTATCTCATCACAACGCTGTGCCAGAGTCCCTGTCTCCTGCTGCCATGCTGCAAAAGCGTGCATTCCTAGGCATGGCTTAAGATGAGAGCAGGAATATCCCATTTCCTCCATGTAAAATGGAAAAATAGCAAAAAAATATCTGCTGGATACTGGGATGTCCTAGTCAAGCTGGAAATTTTGTTTAGACCAGTGAAATATTCAGGAGGTGACTCAGAGAAGAGTTCCATGTAGTATTTTAACCAGCTCCTTGGAAATCGCTTTTCCCAGCATGACAAAACTCCCATTGATTCACGAGTTCAATCCAAGGACACTCTGGCACGCCTTAATTTCAGTGGCTGAAACCAGGTGATGAAATCAGAGTACAAAGATATATACACAACATTCTTGCAAGAATGTCTAATAAACACACTTGGTTTGAAAGTATTTTTGCTGTATTTTGGAATAGCAAACCACAGAAGTTTGGTTTGGGTTTTTTTCTGAACAGTCTGAAGTTTTGTTCTACTTGAAAGGAGTACTTTATTCTAGAAGAAATAACTGCAAATTAATGGCTACCAAGACTGTGTGAGATAACAGTGATGCAAAAGGTACTGTGTACATCTGCATAGTAAGGCATAGATGACATTATTTACTGAAACAGCTTCTGGTAATTACAGAAAATTCTAGCAACTACAATTTGTATGTTACTAAACAATGTGTGAGAGACAGTTTGGTTACTTACTGGTGCAATTCAGGTATTGCAGAAATATGACATAAAGATGTAGACTTTGATGCTTTTTGGAGGCTTATATTAATGTGTTAAAAAATTCAGCTTTTGAATCACTATTTCTCTCGTGCCTTTGCTTCACACCTAAGGCTCAACTGGCTTCACAGAAAATGCACAGCATCGCTTTCAACTAGTTTAATGCTTTCCTTTTTCTCTGGACAGCGTTGTATTGTGCCATGTGCACATACTTCATGGTTAGCACTTAAAACTCTCTAAATTTTAAAACTGCTGAAGAATCCAAGCTTTTTTTGCAGAAAGCCTTTAAGTGCATTTTACAGCTCTCCCTATTTGTCCATTTTCCAAAACCACATTATTAGATGTCTCAGGCTAAATAACTGTGATCTAACTAGTCCTGATTAGGCTGAATCATAATGATAGCCATCTGAATATCAGATGAACATCACACATATTTTTTCCAGCCACAGCTGACCCCGATCAAAATGTTCGTGACCACTCTGTCACATATGATAAAAGAAATTAAAACCTTTTATTTAGATTTCTAATCTGCTACAAAATTAAAGATACAACACAGCCTCATTAATGGTTTGGTGCAATCTTCAGGAGAATCCTAGCAACAGAGGCTTTGGTAGCACCAGAAAAGTAGTACAGGGCAAGGCATCTCAAGCAGCTTTCACCTTTGAAGATAGTAAGATTCTCATACATTTGAGAGTCTGTGTTCCAGAATACCTTGCATTTCTCAACGGTCAACACAGTTGCCACCTGGAATCCCACAATGAAATGTAGAAGAACAAGACTGAGGATGTTAGTGAAGTAGGTTAGGAGATGTTTACCGTATTGTCATGAGTTGTGCAATGCCTTGCAGATGAATAGATGTTAGGCAACACGGAGGTTACTGTCAAGCTATTTCTGATCAGTATTCCTACAGAAATTACATGTAAGCAGAAATAACGTGCTAAGGGAGGTAGTTACCTAATATCTGTGAAGAAAATCACAAACAGGATGGGCAGTGGATTTTTCAGCTTGTTAAATGTTACACAAAACAGAAAAAACTTCATTTAATATTTTGATGAATCTGAATATTTTCTGTTTCTGATGAGAAGAAAAAAAAAATTAGGTACCAAAATATTTTGTGAACTAGAACTTCAGTACTACTTAGCTCTTCATTCCCACTTTTCATGGGGAAGAACAGCAGGCAAAAGTGTTAAAGGTTTACAGAAAAGGGCAATCTCTCAGCAGGAAGAGCCTGTTAGAAGGGCATAAGCTTAAGTGGGAATGAGTATGAAGATAAAAGGAGTAGGTGTTTAATGCTTATAAGACTTCACAAGTTTGGGAACACTTTACACAAGAAAGTAAGCCAGTTTGTAAAAACTGTCTGTATTTACTGCAAGAACTGTTTTCACAACGACATAACGAATAAAAAAATGAACCAGTGTTGTGGTTTAGGCCCAGATGACAACTGAGATCCACGCAGCCGCTCACTCACTCCTTCCCAGCCAGTGCTGTGAAGGAGAAAAAATTAAAGTCTCTGGAATCTAGATGAGGACAGGGAGGGTTTTCTCACCCATTAAAACGGTCACAGGCAAAAAAGACAGACTTGTTAGAAGAAGAAAAACAGAACATCACTTTCATTCAAACAGTAACAAAACCAACAATTAACAGACAGAATGGGACAATGAGAAACATTACCATATCTCTTAAAAGACTTCCCCCCACCCCTCCCTTCTTCCAGAGCCCAGCTTTTGTTCCCGATATCTCTACCTCCTCCTCCAGGGGCGCAGGGGGCAGGGGATGGGGGGTGCGCCAGCCAGCTTCCCCCTGCTCCACGTGGCATCCCTCTCATGGCAGACAGTGCTCCACAAACCTTCTCCATCATGAGTCCTCCCAACAGGATGCATTGTTCTCGAGATGCTCCGGCGTGCGTCACCCCCACATGCTGCAATCCTCCCAGCGCCGAACTACAACAGCGGGGGCTGCTTCTTCTCAGAGAGCTCCGGCCTAGTGCAGCTGCCTGCTCGGTGTGGGGTCCTCCACAGGCCGCAAGCAGATATCTGATACCCCGGTGACCTCCATGGGTGTCAGGAGGAGGGGGGTGGCCCTGCCGTCTAACACGTAATACAAAGCGGGTCCATGCTCCGGCGCACCTCGCCCCCTTCCCTCCTCCTTCCTTCCAGGGACCTCAGTGTTCACATAGATGTCCTCATAACTCCTCCCCAAAGTCCCCAGCTCTCAGATTCCCCTTCTTAAATACGTTATCACAGAGGTGCAGCCATCACCACTAATTGGCTTGGCCTTGGCCAGAGGTGGGTCCAAACTGGAGCTGGGGGAAGCTTCGAGAAGCTTCTCCCAGGGGCCACCACTGTAACCCCCTCCCCTGCTGCCAAATCCTGCCACATAAACCCAGCACAACCAGTGACCACTCACTCATGGAAGTTGCATTTAGAAGTGCTAGGAAGAACAGTACCCTCTCAAAACCACAAGTCATATTGCCCCAATGATAGAATTGCTTTTTTACATCCAGGAATACTCTGCATAGGCCATCACCTCTATTCTCTTCAAAAAAGCTGAAGACGCTTTGTTAATTTTCAAGCTGTAAGGGAGAAAGCTTTCTCACCTCTGCAACAGCATCAGAACGAGCAGAAGATGAAATGGTTGTCCTAGTGACCAGCATTGCAGGGAGGAGGTAATGAAGGAAATGGCTGCCATGTTTTTTTATGATCATTTTCTTCTTTCCTTCCCTGGGCTTCCTGTTACAGCGTGTTCACACACTAAGCAATGGCTGAGAAAACAAGAAAGATTCTGGTGAAAATTTCTCATTGTTAAAAGGAACCTGGAGCTTATAATACTGCAATCACCAGTATGTGCTTCTGCCATCACCAGTATATGATGCTGGTCCCCAAGCACATGCAAGGGATGCTTGCATTTGTGACAGCACTGCCATCTATATAAGGCAACAACTCTTGCATTTAACAATCTTCTTTCTGCTGCCTATTGAAGAAATAGCCCTCATCATCATTTATGCCTGCCACTACTGAAAGACCCTTCTCCATGCACACTATTTGGCTGCAACCTTGTGTTTTCTTAACACAGTAATTATTTGCACAACGAGGGAAAGTGTTAGCCATACTTTCCACTCTTCTTTTTTGGACTACATTCCAACTGCTGTGCACACAAGCCCAGTACTCCTGCAAGCAGCGTGTGCCAGACCCATCCATGCTGTGGACAGACGAGTTACTGCACATTAGTCTCATAAAATTTACCTCACTATGGGCAGAATACAGTCACTTGCCCTTGCCAGTAAACCTGGCCTGGTGCTGCCCTACCCAACTGCAGAGTCAAACCAAAGCTATGAATACAGAAGTCATGTACAAAGAAGAATCCCAGAAGTAATACAAGACCAGTTTCTGAGCTGTCTTGTTTGGGTGCTAGGGAAGGGGAATAAAGGCCTCCAGTTAAAAGAGGAAGAAAAAATTGGGACCCTACATCAACTAATTCCTTCAAAATTATTTCCTTCCAGTGATTACACAGCACAGACAACAGCAGTACTGATTCCATGAACACAAACACTCTAATAAACTAGATGAAGCATAAAACTTTCTAATATTATGTATAGATTTAAACAATTAGGGGCAAAATCAAGCTGTATTTCCTCCAGAGCTAGTTCTTCCCCCATAGAGAGGTAAATTCTTATTAGAATAAATATTTAGAAACAAGCAAAAGCCTTTTTGTTTTTGTTTTCTGCTTAATTCTTCCCAAATCATAGCCTGCCCTGATGTCAAACCAAGCACAACTCTAATATCTGATATCTAATTGCAAAAAGACACCAAATATGAAAGGATAAAAGGCTGTTCCTAGAGTCTGGTCTTCTAAAGCTGTTATTCTATCCACGTGTTTCCTGCTCTTTTTTTTGCAACCTATCATGCATTTAGGGTGTGCATTGTGTAATAAATAATTATCACCCATATCAGTAAGCAAAGTGTTAAAGAAGAAAGAGCCCTACTGCAATACTTAGAATCAAACTGTTAAAGCAGATTCACTTCCTCATGTAACTCCTTCCAACTTCTTTGAAGTTCAAACCCTTTCACCATACTTTCTTCTTTCTCACCAGTTTGACTTTTTACTCAGCAGCATGCAACTCATTGTGTTAATACCATTGCAAAAGTGGCAATGATGCATATGCCAAAGAGTTGGATCTGGTGGCATGGGAGGTACCAAACACTGAGCTGCAAATGAGAATATGTCCTTTGGCTCAAGCATGGTGTCTAGAAGGTTATATCCTTGTAAGTTTGTATTAAATAGCTTTTTGTAACTGGGATATCAGCCTTATTCTATTCCCTTTTTCATCACCAGTTTGTCTCACAGGCATACTGCTGGTAGCAATATGGGAAGCTAACTCACATGCCATATGTGAGGTCTGACAGAGCTGCTCTCCAAGCTGCTGCTGGGTCATTTTGTCTTGCCCTAAGAGTAGCAGGGCTTGCATGGTCTGAATAATGCAGCTGGGATGTTTGTTGCTAAAGTAATTACATTGTAGAAGCACTGTGTACTTCTCCTTCAGTTCTCCCAGTGAAGCTGCATCCAACAGAAATGAAAACAATGACTGTTCTGCTCATTGGGAGTTACAACTAAAAATCACTTCTTCCCCCTCCCCCCCAACCAAAAAACCCTCAGGATGTTTTTAGGACATCTCTTATTCTACTTACTTTCTCAAGTGTATCCTTGGCTGCAGAGGTTCAAAACACTCCATCTAATTGAGTACTAGATCCGTGTGATGTTCTAACCCGCTCTTCTACTTTATTAATATCACTACATCCTGCAGTTGGATTGCTCATTTTGCCCCAGACTATTTACCTTGGCAAAGAAATAGTAGTGGAAACCTATAATTTGTGCTACAGAACAGGTTGAGCAGAAGATTCTGTAAGCCTGCTTTACCTTACAGAACTAATTATCCCCCCAAACTCAGGGTTTTTCACAGCCATCATCAGTGTAGTATAGATAGGTTTAATAAAGAAATTAATATAGTCCTTTGTTGCGTAAAATTTAAATCAGAGATTAATACACGCCATCATGAATTCTGGCAACCTTGGGCTTGCACTTGTACTTGGCAACCAGAATGTACTAACGTGGAACAGGTATTTTGGGATATTGCAAAAGATTTACTCATAAGTGAAAAAGGGATCATATTCCCGGGTGGTTTGAATAATCTTCCACTTCCTTCTTTGACAGAACGGAAGAAACAGTCTGTTTAGTTTTCAGATTGATATTTTCTCACATCAGACAAGCAACTTCAACAATTATTAACTGTCCCTAGTAAGTAAGAAGGTGGCATAAAAGCATTCAAACTGTTTTGTCTGATGGTAGAGAATATAAAACCCTGAGCAAACCAACATCTTTTTTAAAGGAGAAATCAAGCCATGGATGAGAATCTCTACAAACAGCTATTTTGAACCACTTTTGTTATGCTTTTGTTCTCATGCTAAATATTTAGTAAAGTTTTACTGCCCATAGTAGACCTGTTAACTAGAATATAAATTTCTGAACTTGTTGCCTTTTGGAGGCACTTAATACCAAGTAACTCAGAAGTTCGATATATTGTGAAAAATCTTTGAAAAGAAGCTGTGAAATAACACATGCCAACACCAGCTGCAGTTATGCTTTTTCTAACCTTTTGGTTCACCACATGGCCCTATTCCTGGCAGCTTGCTCTCCACATCACTCCTCAACAGGCAACTCATAATCCTCCAAAAGTTCAAATTTAGAAACAAATAAACAAACAATCTGAGGGCAATGGTTATAGGTAAGGCACAAATGTGACTTCATGGGCTGGTTGGTATCACTGTATCTACTTTCATTTCAGTAATACATTAAGCCCATGACCCTATTAATTACCATACTGGGCTGAGACTTTGCATACATGTAAGGTTCAGATCACAATTCAGATTCAGATTGGTGGCCTCACCCAGTTCAGTAAGAACACTCATTTGTGCAAGTTTTTTTCAGTGTGAATGACATTATTACATTTGGTATCTCCATTCACTCTCACCGCAGCCAGATGGAAAATGCACATGGCTGAACCTGGAAGTTCAAGGAAGATCAGTACCTCTGTCCCGACCTTTCTGTGTAGGAATTTAATCAACTTCTGCTTTTATAATAGCTTTCTTATAGACTTGTTCCAAGGGCATGGATTAGTGAATTAATAAATAGAGGTTAACAAAAGACAATTGTTTACCTGAGCACTCAAAAATGCTGCCAAACTGGTATCAACTTCTTTATGCCAGTTGTCTAGTTTCTGAGTGAATGTCAACACTATATTTAAACAAAGACAATGTCAATATGGAGTTGAAAGCCCTTCACATTTCAGTCCTTAAAATATTGCTACAGTAGGCAAATAATTAAAGGTTATCCTCCACTTTCTTGACAAGTACCTCTGCTAAATACATTTGTATCGGAGAGCTTCCCTGTTTACAGTTTTTGATAAATTCATAAACCATGTCAGATTGTGACACATTCACAGCAGCCTCACTTGCCCAAGGGCACTTGAGGGATCTCAGAGGATTTATGACCGTTTCTCAGTAAATATTAGAACACATTAAGTGTCTAAAACCAAAATTCTGGCCAATAAGTATCTCTAACACCTTGATCTAATTGGTTGCTTAAACATGAAGCCAAATTCTGATTTCAAGTACCTCAGTTTAAATAGTAGACTTTAAAAAATCAATATAAAATATAATAGCTTACAGGAGAGCCTCACTCTATACTTTACTTCTTCACAGTGTAATGAAACCTTGTCAGTTTTACCTGTGTGGGCTAGTTGTTCATGCATATGTTTGCCAGGAATATGGATTATATTAAATTCTAAATTAGTAAAAAAGCTAAGTGTTTTTTATTTAGTAATTCCAAAGTTCAGGTAGTTATTTCCTGTGCATTAGTTATATATAGTGATTTTTATTCAATCAACTTATAGTCCTGAACAAATTTCTGAATAATTATGTCCGATACATGAAAGGTTCTCTAATGTATTCTTGCTTCCTTAGCAGAGCCTCAGTATGTTCAGCATTAACTGATATGATTAACATCTACCACTTCATTTTATGCTCCTTCACAAATAGAATGTGCGATGCACTATTATGCTGTGGTAGGAATGAGGAATTTTTTTTAAAATTTTGACTTTGCTTTGCACATAGCTGTTGCCATGCATGTATAGGAGAGAGGACAAATGGGATGGATGATACATGGTTGATTGGTTCTTTCTGTGAGAACACCAGGGCAGTTTCCCAGAATGGTCTGTCAATACATTAAACTTCTTTGTACAGAAAGCTGCAGCAGTATGCCAAAAACCAAAACAGTCAACACTGGACTTCACACTGAGCTTTAAGTGAATATTTACATGTTTTGGGCTCAGATAATAAATTGTGTTGAATATATCTTGAGATACTACACAGAAGGTGGTTGCAAGAAGCAAAGGTTTGGACAGTCATGTCAATGACTGCAGCAATGCAATATCTACATCTACGTAGAACATTTCTTCAGTAAACCTCAAAGCACTTCACTGAAGAAATAACTGCCCTCTTTATTTAATTCAGAAACTACAGATACCAGACAATCTATACATTGGGTACTCTTTCTTCCTGGTTTGCAATAGAAACACATTTTGCGTTTGCTTAAAGGCACAGCTTTAAGCTGCATTACTAGAAAAGTTTCTTTGTATTTATTTGAGTGCCGTTTTTCAGATTGAGATAACCTCTGTTTCTCATTGCTTTTCTGGCTTGGTGATAGAAAAAAAACCAGACTACAGGTCTTCTTACACAGCAGCTTTTTTTTCACTTCAGATTATTGAAAGAACACCGATTTGCTTGAATAATTTTCTCTATCAGTTTATAATCACTACAACTTGTTGGTGTCTGCTTGAACAGACATTTTTAGCATCACAGTTGATAATGATCTTTATTTTCCTTACTTTAGAAAACATGGGGAAGAAAGTGCTGTCTCGGATTACTGGTAAATTAAAACTAAGTCCACTGGTTCCCAGTGCTGGTTTAAACCCTTTTGGTGAACACCATCCTAAGGCACAGAGAGCAGCCAGCTGACAGATCAATTATTAAAAGTAAATAAAATGTCAAATATATGGATTTAATTATGATATTTGAGACAAGAAGCCTTTGTGCAGGCTGGAGTCTTTTTGAGGATGCAGTTCAAATCTTCATATGTGGGTCTTGAAGGAAAAACAGTTTTTTTCAGGGTGGCAACAATCCTACTTCCTAGCAGAGCTACAGAGATGATTTCAGACATGTGCCAGCAAGCTGGGACACAAAACCACAGCAGATTATTTCTTTATAATATTTTTCACTGCTAAACTGTTTTACCTTATAGTGCAAACCCCTGACTTTTGCTTGAAAATCAGGCTTGTTTGGTTTTTTGTGTGTTTATTTACTTATTTTACAAACCTCTTCCTTATATAGAGTTGTTTCACTGTTTCAAGAGGTTATCAGCAGCATAAGATCCCTCTGGACTTCTCACAAGGAAAAAGGTATGGTATTTTTCAAAAGTTTCATTCTTTTAACAACTGAAAAACTTTTAAGAGAATAGAGTTGCTCTTCAGGACTTACTACAATACTATGAGGAAATGAAACCCTTTCTTTCTCACAAGCTTCCTAATTGTAACTCATCACTGCGAGGTCAATACTTCCTGGATTTTTTGGTGGGGTTTTTTGTACCTCTGCCACAAAACGCCACCACCTATGAACACTAGATGATAAAACTGGGCTTGGGAAAAGAAAGACCAATGGAAAAATATTCAAAGAGATACAGCAGGAAATTTGTCCCCCAGAAAGGCTCAATGGAGCTGCTGAAAACAAATATGAGAAGAAAAATTATTTTTCCTGAATATTCAAGATTACTTTAATAATTGATAAGTGAAACTATATGTGTATCAGATTGCACCAAGGAAAAGTACTGAGTATTGTGGCCTAGAAAGTATGAAACTGTTAAAAGATATCAGGTATGAAGTTCTTATAAGAGACCTCAATTTTATAGGCATTCTTAAAGTTTTAAGGAAGCTCCTGTTCATCTATCTGTGACAGACAAGAGACATTCAAACATGAATAAAATGTTTAAATACAACCCAGATTTAAACTTAGAATAAAAAAAGGAGTAGTGAAGTACAGAATGTAAATTGGTTATCCTGTAATTAGGATCCCGCATTTATCTTCCAGGGCAGAACAGTAATGGACTACATGACCAAACCACTAACTCTTGGGAACATAAAGAAACAAGACAGATTTGGAAACTTAAGTCTGCAAAATCAATAGGATGAGTTTGGAAAGGACACTGTGAAAGACTGTCTAAACTGTGCAATAAAATACACATCCCAGCAGTATCCAACCTTTTGGTGAAATTGCTGTATTTCCAAGAACTTAGGCCACCTGCAAAAGCCTCCAGACAAAGATGAAATTCCTAATAAAAATTAAAGTATATTCTTACTCTACAGTACACTGGTAGATTCCAGGAACTGTTCAACAGGCAGTCATATCTAGTAATATGAATAAACCCCTTGTAATTTATGGTAATGTGCAGTTTATATGATTATGTGATGTCTAAGCTTACAGTAACAAACATATACCAGGGGACGATTCTTATTACAGGTTCATGTGTACTAAATATACAAGTTAAAGACAATCTTGTGTTGCAGGAATTAGTCAACCACCACCTAGTTCATGTTAGAATTTATACAGATGCCACCTCAACAGGGCTCAGCTCTGCGTTCCTGCTTGAAGACAAGTCACCAATCCGCTGAGTAAACAAGTGGTTTATTTATCCAACATGCAGAGCAGCTTGAGCTGGGTGCCTCCAAGGAGGGACACCCATTGCAGACCATGCACTCTAATACACACCCTTAGAGACAGATTTTCTGGCATGTACCACCTGTTACCTGATGCCTAAGTCCAATCACTTAATTCTGATTGGTGGTCTCTTGATTTCTTATTATTGGTCGCCGGGCTGGTCTTCTTCTGAAGTTACCACATTCTCCAGGAATTGTTTCCCCGGCCCTTATCTTCATTCTGCTTGCATCTGCCCGTTTCATCCGCTCTGTGGTTGCAATGTTAGCTTTATCAAGTTTACTCTTGTGGCCTAAGGCTTCAAGTACTTTAGTTTTAAGTGCTAATAAGGCTACAAAGGCCAACAATTGTCAACATTTGGAAATACACAGATTATGATTTACTTAGAGAATGGAGCACCTAGTCCAGTAATGGAAAATATCATTCTATAAAATTTATTCACAGCTGGCATAATAGAAAGGAACTCCCATGGGAGTACTGGAAAATTAAGGTGTTCAGATCTCATATTTCTGCAGTTTCTCAGGAATCATATATAGGATACCTTTATGAAGTTGCTATACAGAGAGACTGACTGCCCAGATGGACAGAGCAGGACATTGTATTTCCAGCATAGCAAATTTTGGTAAATTACCTCCTGAAAAATTTTCAGCTGATTCCAGCTAACAGAGCAACCCTGCTATAAAAAAGGAACCCACAATAACAGATAATGTGCAGTTAAAGTGTAAAAGAAAAAAAAAAATCAGCAATAACAGAAGTACTGCTTATTTTACAGAAATTAGAGAAAATGTCATAAACTAACATAGGGATATTATGAGTAGATGTTGACAGCTTGATGATAAAGAAGGAACAAAGTAAAGACAAGAGGCTAATGTAGATATAAATAACATATAAAGGAACTTTAGATTCATGGTCCTAAACTGGCATAAATTTGTTTGGAAATTCTGGAAAAAAATAAGTGTTGATACTGAAATTTTTTTCCCTCCTGTCTATAAGTAGCAATACCAGACAATCTAGCATGAAATCATATTAGCTATATATGTTATATCGACAACCCCAAAGTCTGTAACATTAGCAAAATGCAAATAGGAAACTTAGCATCAGATTACCAGTTTATATAACAACTGACAGCAAAAACTGTCATTGTAAAAAAATTATAACTAAATCAAAGATGCTGCTGATGTGATATAGGATCACATGTGTATAACCATTTATAGTGGAAAAAAAAAATGTTTATCTAGAAAAACATGAACACAAGAGACTATAAACCAGTTTATTGGGGAATTGTTCTTCACAGCTTGTACTGGGTTTGTGTGGCAAGGTTTTGGTAGTGGAGGGCTACATCGGGGGCTTCTGTGCAAAGATGCCAGAAGCTTCCTCCATGTCCTACAGAGCCAGTGCCAGCTGGCTCCAAGACAGACCAGCCACTGGCCAGGGCTGAGCCCATCAGTGATGGTGGCAGAGCCTCTGGGATAACGTATTAAGAAGGAAGAAAAACTGCTGTGTAACAGCAGCCAAAAGAGAGGAGTGAAAATACACGGGAAACAACACTGCAGACACCAAGGTCAGCGGAGAAGGAGCGGGGCGGTGCTCTAGGCACTGGAGCAGATTCCCGTGCAGCCCGCGGTGCAGCCCATGGAGAGGCAGCTGTGCCCCTGCAGCCCTTGGAGGTCCACGGCGGAGCAGAGCCGCCTGCAGCCGGGGGGGACCCCGCGCCAGAGCAGGTGGATGTGCCCAAAGGAGGCTCTGACCCTGGGGGACACACGCTGTTCCTGACAGACTGCACCCTGTGGAAAAGACCCACTCTGGAACAGTTTGTAAAGAACTCCAGCCCGTGGGAATGGCTCATGTTGGAGAAGATGGTGGAGGAGTGTCTCCTGTGAAGCAGCGGAACAGTGTGAGGAACCCTTCCCCTGAGGAGGAAGGAATAGCAGAGACGTGTGACGGACTGATCGCAACCCCTATTCCCTGTTCCCCTGCACTGCTTGGGGGATGAGGTAGAGAAATTGGGTGTGAGCTTAAACCCAGGAAGAAGGGAGGGGTGGGAGGAAGTGTTTTTAAGATTTGCTTTTATTTCTCATTATCCTACTCTGATTTGACTGGTAATAAATTAATTTTTTCCCCAAGTTGAGTCTGTTTTGCCCGTGATGGTAGTTGATGAGTGATCTCTCCCTGTCCTTACCTCTGCCCACAAGCTTTTCATTGTATTTGTCTCTCCCCTGTCCAGCTGAGGAAGGGGAGTGATAGAGCATCTTTGGTGGGCACCTGGTGTCCAACCAAGGTCAACCTACTACACAGCTATAACTACAGACCAACAAAGGGAGGAAGGAGAAATTAAATAAATTTAAATCGAAAATCTGGGCTATGAAATAGTTGATAGAAGATAGGAAAACCAAAGGAAGGGCTTGAGCAGAGAATTGCAGATACACAGTCCACAGTCCTTTCAAAAGCCTGTACTGAAAGCCTAAAGCAGTTATGAGACCAGGCCCTGAAACTCTTGAGTTGTCTGAAAAGTGTTGAGGAGAAATTGAAAAGTGTTGAAGAGAAATTAAACCAACTCAGACATTAGTTCGGAATTCCTGCTGTATACATACACATAGGTATATGTCTGCATATATGTATGTATGGGGGGTTTAAAATTTATATATAGAATATTGGTATTGATTTAATTTTACTTTGAGAGGGGGGACTTCCTGAGACAATTGATACTTTTCATAAATAATGTTTGGAAAAGTTTGAAAGGTTGAAGTTTGTCTAATTTGCTAGTGTCTTAGGAAGAGCTTGACAGATTCTCCTTATGGTTAAAATACTGGTCTTGCTAGACCATGCCAGACTGATCTTTCATCACTCCAGCCAAAGGAACCAGCAAGAGGAGTCATTCATTCCCCTGGCAGACATGTTAACACCAGGCCTGCTTCTCACCTCTTCAGTGCAATCAGCAGGTCACACTTCTAAACTGGACCAGAGTAACAAAAAATAACCTAAGCGGTCCTATTGGGTTTACTTGGCAAGGTCAGGGGGGTGGGAGCTGCAGGAGCAGCCTCTGCAAGAAGAGGCCAGGGGATGCTGCGTGCTGGATACAGCTGGTTCCAAATGACTCCAAGATGGACCCACTGCTGGCCAAAGCTGAGTCCGTCAGTGACAGTGGTGGCACCTCTGTGTAACATTTTTAAGAAAGAGTAAAAAACACTGCCCAGCAGGCTGTGAAAGAGGAGCAAGAAAAACATCGGAGAAACAGCCCTGCAGACACCAAGGTCAGTGGAGAAGGAGACGGAGCAAGTGCTCCAGATGCTGGAGCAGAGATTCCCCTGCAGCCCGTGGGGAAGACCATGGTGAGGCAGGCTGTGCCCCTGCATCCCACAGATGACCACAGTGGAGCAGATACCCACTTGCAGCCCGTGGAAGACCCCATGCCACAGCAGGTGAGGTGCCCTCAAGGAAGCTCCAGCCAGTGGAGAGCCCATGCAGGAGCATGTTCCTAGCAGAAGCTGCAGCCCAGGAGGGGACCCACGCTGGAGCAATTTGTGAAGGACTCTATCCTGTGGAGAAACTCATGCTAGAGCAGGGGAACAGTGTGCAGAGGAAGAGTGGCAGAGAGAAGCTGTTATGAACTGACCACAACCCCCCATTCCTCCTTCCCCTGCACCACTCAGGGGGGAGAACATAGAAGAGTCAGAAATGAAGGACTGAAGTTGAGCCTGGGAGGAAGCCAGAGGGGCTAGAGGTAAAGTAGGTTTAGTTTTGTTTCTTACCATTCTACTCTGTTCTTAACTGGCAGTAAATTAAAGTCATCTTTCCCAAGTTGAGTCTGTTTTGACCATAATAGTAACTGGTAAGCAACGTCCCTGTTTTCACTCCAGCCCATGAACTTTTCCATCTTATTTTCTCCCCCTGTCCTGTTGAGGTGGCAGAGTAAGAGAGCAGCTGGGTAGGCATCTGGCAGCAAGCCAAGGTCAAACCTACCACAGTGGTACAATAGGAGGCCCCTAATTTATCCAGTATATGTTTTACAGTTAATTTTGGCAACTCAAGGCTGCAATCTACTCCACCCTCTTTTTGATTCTGTAATTAGTAATAACTGCCAGCCAGTGTCTTGGAAGAAGTTTGTTCCAGGATGGCCTTGATCATGCAATACTGACACACATATTAAACTTACCTGAAAAATTTGCGTCTCAAAAAGTATGATGATTTTGTGTAAGCACACAACAGCTAAAATGAAAGAGTATTTCTAACAGTGGAAGAGTATTACACATATTCTGAGGTAGAAAACCTGACCTTCCCTTATTAATTTTAGCCATGAGCCATGTTCATCACTACAAATGAGTACTCACCCAAGTGAGAAGCCACTTTGATCCAAAGAGATGTATGCTACAATGTGTTTCAGAAATATTTTCTTGAAAGGGGTTTCTTTCTTCTCTCAGATGTTTTGTGTTACAGTGGTTTTGGCAGCTGTGATCATCTATCATCTTCTTCAGAACTTTTTTTTTTTTCCCCTCACACAGTGTTTGTGTTTCTGGTATCCCCTTCTGATTTATGCTAAGGCTCATCTTTTAAGAGTTCATCTGCAAACTGAAGATTAGAATTAATTTTTTCACGGAGCAAGCAGTGTGGAGAATCTAGGCAATAATGTTCTCATAAACTTTACAACAAAGGGAAATGTTACTAGGGGTGCTTACAGATAATACAAATTTCTGGATTGTAGCAACTCTTTCTTTAGTGAAGGCTAGTGTAGTAAAGGCACAGTCTCCATATTAAGAAATCTTCAAGCCCTAGCAGGATTCAAAACTGGGGTTAGGATCCTCTGTCTACCTAAGATTAGATATTAGGCTCTAACATCTTCCTGATGTTAGGTCTGAACTATCACAAGAAACAGATATTGGGATTACACCTATTAGACACAAAAACTCAGACAAGTGATCCTTTGAAAAGGTTAGCAGAGACACTATTAACATTACAAAATGCTAGGCCCTTGTCTGGCTTTTCAGAAAAGGGAAACTTCCTTAAAACTGGTAAAATTGAGAAAAGACAAGAATAAGCAGTAAGCATTAGGCTTAAAAAACTTTGCAGCTCAAACTTTTGACAAAGCATAAATAAAGGACTTTTAAAATATTCTATATTCTTCAGGTTTTCCAAAAGAAAGACTAAAAGGCTGGAGGCAGCTGTCAAATGACAAATGAGACACTAATACCAATTTAGAGAAAGCATACCTATGAGACAGATGCCCTCCTAGTGGAAATATATTTAAGCTGTATTCTCCTGCACTGTAACTGTGTAAGTTCATCCATGCACAGAAAAATGTTCTTGACACTTTCTCAATTATGTTGTTTGTATCCTTATTCTCACTGGACTTTTGGTCTTACCAGAGCTATTCAAATATTCATGTACAAATTGTTTTCATGCAAACCAGTCAAGATTTACAACAAAATCAATTATGTATTTTAAATTTCCCATATTTGTGACTTGCATCTTTTTCACTTTTGTCTGTATTTTGTCTCTAGGCTCCACTTTTTCCATTGTTTTATTTAATTCCTCTATCAATATTTCCAAAATTGTGAATGCCATCTCTTTTTCCTTTTTTACTTTATTTTGTTTCACAGCTGCGATGCAGTCTACATCTCTCACTGGTCTATGACACAGCAGGAAGAGCAGCTCGTGGGACCTGTGATCTTTGTATTCCAGCCTCTGGTTTTGAAGAGTGAAAATTGGGTAAAAACCCACTTTGTCAATTTTCTTTCAGGATCAGTTGACAACCATCCATGAAAGGAACCATAACTGAAACACAGTCCTTGAAATTTCACAAAGCTGCAATAAACAAATGATGAGTCTTTGCCAACGTGGTCAGACAAGTATCACAACCTCTCTAATCATGTCAGTCTATGAAGAAATCCACTTTCTACCTGTGCAAAAGTAAGAGAGTAAAAAACTTCTAAACTCCAGCTATCTAACCAAGTAACTACTTTCAGTTAATGACTTGAATGCTTTTTTTTTTTTCTCTCTGCAGGAAGTAGGAGAGTACTTTCCATTACTGCACCAAGATACATCAACTCTGGTGCTCTGCTTGTTTTGATCCAGCTTGCTTCCTTGCACCTGTAGCTGTGTAAGTAATGAAGGCAGGGGGAATGAAAAACAACGAAAGAAAACATCTGCCCCCCAAACTTACCCAGTTCACTCAAGGTCTTAAGAATACTTAGTGTTCAGCTCTACTGTTACATTACTACTTCTTGTACTGCAACAGCAATGCTGTCATGCTTTGCAAACGATTTAGCAAGAGAACAAACATTTAAATTTATGCTACCTGTGACTCACTGTTCTAATTTACATGCAAGACCAACAAGATACAGTCCTCGGCTGCAATCACTCTCTATGGGAAAAACAAGTAGGAAGTCTTACCCCCTCCTTCCAGAATTCTCACTCGTGTTGGAAATTTCTGTTACCAACCTCTCCTGGGTTTACAGAGGAAAGGCCTTTTCAGTATGGTGCTTCACCTGAAGTTCAGCCCTATAAATTACAGATACACTAGAAAGACCCTCTTTTTCCCCCCACCTGTCAGAAAAAGGGGTGGGCTGCCAGGCTAGCATGCAGTTATGCACACTACTTCTCTCCCGGAAGGTACATATATAAAGAAAATTTTCCTGACACATGACAAATTTGAGGTCTTCCAGTCCATTCCCAAACTAACCTGTCTGCTCTAAGTGATGACATGAGGACCCAGTTTCCTCTTTTCGTGGCATTGTCTCCTAGTGACAGCCTTGAAACCACATCTTCTCATCTTCTTGTTGGCTTTCAACCCCTTGATCCTGCTTACTCTGCAGATGCATGAACCTCCAGTGGGAGCTCACAACAGTGATGAGGAAAGGACAGGAGAGTCCTTTAGGCGTGCTTCGATCTGCCAAATCATACCGCCCTCCAGATAATGCTGATATGCAGGGCTTCTTGGGGAATGCTGCAAGCACTGTTCAAGCTGCTGCAGGCTGCAACACTTTGGTTTTTTTAATGAGGAAGATGCTTTCTTTGAACTTCCTATTTCCTTGGAACTTAATCTGTTTTCTTTTTAAGCACTTTGATAACATATTAAGAAGCTGCCTTCCCCAAAGTTTCACCTTCATGTTTCACAACTCTACACACCCTGTCGAGTATGTTTATCGTCGGGCAGACATTCGGTGTAACAAAGCGACCAACAAATAATCAGTCTTCCTCAGACTCTGTCTGGACACGCTTTTCTTCTGAGGGCTGCGAGTTTCGTACCCGGCTTACCAGAGAGGTGTGCTCCCTTCCACCACCCCCTCTCTTCCGCCGCTCGGTTTTTCCACCCACTGACACATTTAGAACACGGCTGCCCGCAGACGGCGAGAGCTGCGGGCAGCGCGGTGCCAGGTGGGCGCCGGGGGACCGGCGCTGCACACCCACACCGGCGGCAGCCCCGGCCCCGCGGGGTCCCCGCCGCAAACGCGCGGCGGCGGCCGCAACCGCCCAGCCCCCCCGGCGCCGTGGCGGTGACTCTGGCCCTCGCCCGCGGGGTGCCCCCGGGGCGGGCTGCCATGCCGCGCACCACCGCGCTGGTGGATGGTCGTTTCGGTGTGTGCCCTGGGGGTGCTACCTCCTCCTGAGAGGCCAGGCGGCCGTGAGAAAGCCCTCTGCGGCAAAGCCGTAGAGGAGTCGCCCCCGCTCCGTCCTCCGTGGGTGCCGTCCGACATCACCCGCACCGCCACAGGAAGCCTTGAGAAAAGGAAAAAAGAAGAAAAGAAAAAAAAAAAAAAGAACGCCCCCAAAAGCTAAAGAAGAGCAGTTGCAAAAGGGGCTGGCGACAGTTCGGCGCTGTCGGAGGGGGGGAGGGGGGGAGGGGGGGAGGGAGGGAGGGGGCGGGCCGCGGGCGGCGGCGCGGCGGGCCGGTGGGTGGTTGGTGCCGCGGGAGGCGGGGGCCGGGCGGGGGCCGGGCGGGGGCCGGCAGCCCAGAGCCGGCCCGCGTCGGCAGGGGACGTGCGGCTCCGCGCTGCCCCGCGCTGCCCCGCGCTGCCCCGGCGCCGCGCCTGCCGCCACCCCCCTCACCGCGCCGGGCGAAGGCGGCCTCGGCCCCGCAGGTGGGTGCTGCGGCAGGGCCGGGAGCGGCGGGGCGGGGAGAGCAGAGGAGCACCGCACCGCACCGCGCCGCGCCGCATCGCTCCTGCCGGGGGCTCCCCCGCGGCCCGCCGAGCGGCGCGGCGCAGCGCTCCTCCAGGAGCAGCGGGATGGCCGGGCAGGTGCCGCGCTGGAGGCAAGCGCAGCTGCCGTGCCTCTCTCTTCCTTCTCTTCTGCCGCTCCTCTTTACTTTCTTCCTTTCCCCTCCTTCATTTTTCTCTTTATCTGTTTATCTCCCCATTCTTTCCTCTCCTCCTTTTTATTTCTTCCCTTCCCTTTCCCCTCTTCCTTTACGCTTTTCCCTTCTTTCTCCCTTTTTCCCTTCTCCCTCTCCCCTTTACATCTCCTCTTTCCTTCTCTCCTTTCTACCGCCACCTTTTTTTTTCCTTCTCCCCTTTCTACACCCGCCACCACCCCACGCCCCTTTCTGACTGTCTTTCTTCCCTTCCTCCCCTTGCCTTTTCCCGCGGCAGTGCATGCAGGGGGAGCCCAGGGCAGGCTTGATGGCCTCGGTGGTGCTGGGTTGGTGTGCAGTCTGTTAGCGAGCACACGGTTCAGGGAACATCTGATGCTCCCGAGGTGTTGCAATACTGGGGTGTGACTCTTTCCCCCCCCATCCTCTGTTAAACTTGCTAGAACTGGGAAAACCCTGAAGAAACTTTTTTTTTTTTTTTTCCCCCCAGAACAGCAAAGCTGTGTAGAAGGTTGTAAATGGTTTTCTCTGAACCAGGTTGGGTGTGGGAGGACTCAGAAGCCTGACGGGACACTCAGCTATGCTCTGGCACTTTGCCTCCTTTCAGTGTTACCCAGAAAAGTAGATTTCTTTGTGGGAAGGAGGTGGAGTGGCAGCAGGAGGGAATGGCCGTTTTCGGAGTCTCCAATTTTAAATTTCTTTTTTTAATGGAATATCAGGTGACCTCCGAGTTGGCAAGAATGTCAGAGTCAGAAATGGTAGTAAGGGGACAAATCTAGCATTTCAAACTATCAACTTGAAAATTCTGAAAAATAATGCAGTGTAGTTCAAGTTGGAGCTCAGTTAAAATGGTACATTGTTTTTGAAAGTAGGTATATACAAAAGAAAACACTACTTTTATTTTCTCTCCTCAGTGATTACCTTCCTACAGTGAATATCAGTTATCAGCATCATCTCTTTCCTATGCATCTAAATTGTCTGGGATAATACTTCTTTCAGAGGTCTGAAGAGCCAAAATTGCTTAAAAAAACAGATTAATACCTTTGCCAAGTCTGTTCTCTTTTTTCTAACTTAAGTGAAATGCACTGGGGAACATACAAGCTGAAGATCTACCGTCTGCTGTGCTGAGAATATGGTGATATACTGAGCAAAATCCTGCTTTCCAAATTTTTTGCCACGGTGGAAACCCACTGCTAATGTTATGAAGAGATTCAATTTTGTTTTTCTAATAATGTCCTCCTGGTTTTCATTTAAATTCCAAAATAATCTAAAAGTTCTTCACCTACTTTAGTTCATAAACTCCTGAAACTTGAAAACACCTAACTTCATCAACATAGAATTCTGCCTTGGGAAGGGTGAAAAAAGGTAATTCCACAGGAATGTAGCATGCCCAGCTAGTAAAACCGAAATAACTTGTGCTATTAGGTTTACTTCATAGCTTCAGGGAAACCACTTCTTGCACTGTGGAGCATTATTACAGGCAGGATAATCATGGCACTAGTAGAGAAGCTTTATAAAACAAACAGAAACCTTGTCATATCTCAGAAAATTGTGATAGGTTATCTCAGAAAGCTGTTTGCACCCACCAGATAAGAACACTGTAAATCATAACAAAATCTGTTTTGGTAACTATGTTACCAAAATGTTCCCAGCTCCTATCATAATCATACATAGTATTCATGGTTAGATTTTAAAGTCTTCTTTTGTTTATCTTTTGGGGGAGTGGAAGGATCAGGCTTTTTCCTACCAAAAAATCCTGTAAG
Source organism: Athene noctua (assembly GCF_965140245.1). NCBI lineage: Eukaryota > Metazoa > Chordata > Aves > Strigiformes > Strigidae > Athene > Athene noctua. The sequence continues at coordinate 58,179,196 of NC_134077.1, read as the reverse complement.
GAAGGAGTAAGAGGTGGCAGTTCACAACCAGTATAAAGTTTTTGTGATGACAGTTACCCATTGCTGATGATATATATATACATCACTATAAACTATAATATGGGGGGAGTGTTTATCCATCTTTTTGTGTATTTTGCAATGGAACCTACTTTCCAGGTAGTATATTCTTCTTAATAACTAAAAAGTTATAGGTTTGAACTGTATGTTTATGTGCAGTTGTATTGCAGGTCAGATTGAACACATCCCATCTGAAGTGAACAGTGAAAAAAACAAAAAAGAATATCACATAGTCCTAAACTGTAGATTAGAAGTAGGAAGTATTATTTTGTTGACTCGAACAATAGAGTTAAACCTGTGCACCTAAGCATGATGCTGATCCTTGTTAGTCCTGTAACTACAAGGGACATATGTTCTCTCCAGAGGAGATTATTGCTGCCACTATTTGTCCTCCAGCTCAGTGATGAACTGTAACTGTAGGCATGGCTTTAAAATATTGGCTTCTACACAAGGCTAAAGAAAGTCTCAGGATAATATTTTAAATGTTGTGCTTGAAGAGTGATCCAGATACTCTCCTTCCCCCACAAGATTTAGTTGTGGTTTAATAGATACTACCTTTCCTGTAACAGAGTCTGCCAGTGTGTCTCATGAAATACAAGGCAGCAGTTATCAAAATCCAGTATGTGGGCACAAGGAGTGCAGCGACTGCTCTGCTCCTGGCAAGATTTTAGTTCCTACTTTAGAATAATGTGAAAAAAATAGATACACATTTAACTTTGAAGTAGCCAACATGTAGAAATTATCTTGGTGGACACCAGGCAGTTGTACTGGGTGTTAAATTGGACAACATTACTTTAAACATTTTGTGGTTTTTGTTTTTTTTTTTTTTGTTTTGGGATTTGTTAGAGTACTTTCAGTGTTAGTTACCATAGGATAAAACATATCTTTTCGTCATTACTGAGTCACAGACTTCTCGAGGTAGGAACTGGTCACTGAACAACTTTGCCATAAGGCTTTACTTTCCTTAGTTGAAATTTCTTAATTGTGATAACTGCCTGTGGAACCTCTAAGGACAGACATGAATGCAAACAGGAACCGGGCTTTGAACTATTCTGAGGGAGATTTTCTTGATACAGTAGTACAAGAGAGTACTAGAAAGGCTAACAAAATTTACATTCTTTCAGTGCCATTTTATACACAGAGTGCATGTTCATGTGGGTTTTACTCCTTTTCTAAAAGAGAAAGATTTTCGTGTGTCAGATTCCTGACATTTGAACATAAGATCTCCGCATACCCAGGGATTTGAATTTATTTTCATACTTTTTTTTTTTTTTTCTCCCGTTGAAAAACACCTATCTGTTTTTAGCTACTCTCACTATTTAATTTCCATTAAGTGGTAGGTGCAGCAGTACTAGTTGTTTGAGGAGTTTTGTTTAAAGCTGCCTTCTAAGTTAACAAGGGACTAGAAATGTGTTCTTTTTTTTCTATAAAAAGGAAGTGTTTTACTTGGGTTTTTCAAAGCAACTCTGAAATAAAAGCTGTGCTTCTGCAGAGTGTTGTCAGTGAGCAGACAACTGCACCTATGTGGAATTCTGCTGCTGCCTCTGCATGATTTACAGGTCTTAGTCTGGTAAAGTCTAACAGTAATCCAAATACTCAGCTTGTTACTAGCTCTTATTTTCAGTAAGACTGAAGACTATCTAACGGAACAAACATGAGTACTTTCATTCAGTTACAGGCGTGTCTACTTTCAAGATCATGCTGCTTGATATCATGGAAATGCTGAGTAAATGTGACTCTGTTCTTTGTCTGGCAGATCTCTCTAGATAAGACTGTGTCTCTGCAGTCTGTGCACTTATGTATGTTTATATTTATGCAAGCTGCTTACTGCTTTAAAAATCACTTCCTCATCAGAACAAATGTTCTGCATAACTGAGCCTGAATGGAAGCAGGTTAATTGTAATAACTGCTTCCAAGACGTGTGTGCTTTGAAGCATTGTCATAAAACTCAAGGACTTTCCAGCAAATCCACCCTCAATGGAGGGCCTTCTTCTGAAGTGTTGAGGAAAAGTTTTGTATCTCAGGTGGAATTTGTGAATGAGGAAAGAGAAACAAAGATCTGGTCAACACCTGCTCACTATTCTCAGGGGTAGCTGAAGTTTCCTTATATCTTACTTCCCTCTGAGGCAAGAAAAGGGAAAAATTAAGTCAATTCTGACTCTCACTCCCCACCCATCAAAACGATTACTTGTCTCCTGGCCCATCCCAACTGCCACTTCAGAGGTGGGTGTACTCAGCACTACATTTTCCACTTGGCTTTTCTTCAATACATTTCTATAAAAACAAAAATACCATGTTGTCATGAATGGGTGGTAGGGTATTAGTGCAGCTGCCAGGAAGTTTTCAAATACCTGTTGTAAAGCTTTCATTAAAAGCTAATGTGTCTGTGGACATACAATAGAGGCCATGTAATGTTCATGTTGCTGGGTCCTCTCCACAGTAGCTGTATGGCAAAAGTCACCAAAGCAGCTACAAGAGAGGAAACATCACCCTCTACTTCCTCTGGTATTTCTTAGAGGAAGCAGAATAGGAGTCAAAATGAAGGGAATAAAGCTGGGTGCACATTAGTTCAGCAGCCCACAAGGCTGAGTTGAGGCACCAGCACATTGCAGCTAAATCTGCAAGACCTATCAGATCCTCCCTGCTCTTGTTATAACTGTTTTTAATCTCCTGATGGTCTTCATGATGCTGACTCTCTTTCCTGTGTTTCTATTAGTCGTTCACAAGATTTACAGGCTGCTGAAGTAACCCAAAGTACTTTCTTACCCTCTACCTACACCTTTCTGAACTTCTGATGCTGCTATTGGCTCATGGTGTGTTTTCGGAAGCTGAGTTTAATGTCTTTCCTCAACAGATTTTCCCACTGATAGGAGAAAAGACTGAAGTGCCAAAATTGAAAGACACCTGAATTTTTTGTTCCTGTGTTACCAGCTCCTAATGATTTTTATCTTATCATGAGATGGGTCTATGTACTATTTCACAGCAAACCCTCACTGCTTTTTCAAGGCAAGAATACACTTGGCATAAAAATGTATGGTAACTGCTTAAATACAAAAAAATACCTACTTAGTTTATGGTTTCACTCTGCTCCCTAAACTACTTCAGACAGAACAGAGGAGGGTGATAACATTTTATGTGAGCTGGCATGAGGGAGGCCCTGCAATGCCTGAGAAATGGGAATCCTGTTTTTCCAATCCACTATAACTCAGACAAAATGAATAGCCCCAGAGAGCAGTGCAATCCTAATGTGACAATGATCAGAAGCTGCCATTGCTTTTAACCTTGTTCAGCAAAAGATACATCTCTCACTCTCAGCCATATCTGTCCAAACAAGTGCCTAAAACCTGAAGCCTGAGTTTGCTGGACTGCGGCATAGTGAGCAGTTTTCCAGGGTGCCCCAGGGCCCGGGGCTCCCTGTGGTGGTGGGTCTGTCAGTAGCTGTCCCACTGCCCCAGCCAGGAGTGGGGCAGCTGGGGGGCATGGGGGCAGCCCTGGAGACCACCCTGACAACTCCATGGGGAGTGGGACAGGTCAAGGCTGGGCTGATGCTTGGGCCCAGCTTGTCACGGCCAAAAAGGCAGGTGTGGGAGCTGGAGACCAGCCCTGCTGTGGCTCACTGGGGCAGGGGCTGACAGCCCTGGAAGGCTGAAGGGGGGTCATGAGGGAGCTCGGAGGGGTCTGGCTGGAGCTGTCAAGGCCTGTAAGTGCCCTTGGGGCCCTGCTGGCGGCCATGAAAGCCTGCTTGGATCTGCTTGCGATATCGGACCAGTTGCACTGTGCAGCTGCTGCAGCGGAGGTCTGCTCTGCCAAAGGCTGCTTTAGTGTTTCTGGGCTGAGGCACGCACCCTGCATCAGGTGTGGTGTAGCAGCGCTTTGCTGGCTCTGTGCCCTTGCAAACATCCTCTTTCTTAGGATCAGCCCTGTGGTGTTGATGTAAGGGTCTTGCTAATAGGACTGCCACTACATGCTGCAGCTCAAGTCCAGCCTGTCTGTATAAAACCTCCATGTGAACTTTGGTCTCCTTCTGAGCTGTTACAATCTTAGAAAAATGTTTTGTTTGTTTTTTCCTCTGAAGACTTGGGCTTCTTGGGATTTTCTGTTTGTTTTTAAGGATGGGTGAAGCCACACGTATCTAAAATCACATGCTGAGCTGGGCTCGGAGGGTGCTGCTCCCTCCTGTCTGTGGCCACAGCCTTTCTTTGAGGAAGCTTATTCCCCTTAAGATCCTTTTGCGTAAGTACTCATGTAGTCTACTGACTCATTTCGGGAGTACCATGGGTCAGATTAATAATTTAGCATGTAGGGTTAACACAAGTTTATATACTAACCAGGTAAAGACACTGTTAACGAAATCAGATGTTTTAGAGTAGCACAGTAGTAGTACTGTAACGTAAAAGTTAAATCAGAACCTGACTTTTACCAAGACATCTCCCAAACTGCCAGGTGATTACTTGTTTCACAGATGAATGAACTAAGAGACAGATGATCCAAGTGATTTGCCCTCTGACACTGAAGAGGTGCCAGAACTGGAGATTTAAAGTAAGTATAGTAATGCTTCTTTCCATAAGGTCTATTTAAATGGAGAACACTAGTCTCTAGTAAAAATCAAGTTGAAATTATCTTTGTTTTGTGCGTAGTCATACCATACAGTTTGTATATATTAGGGGAGGCCTCATCGCCTGCTACAGCTACCTGAAAGGAGGTTGCAGAGAGCTGGGGATGAGTCTCTTGAACCAAGTAACAAGCGATAGGACAAGAGGGAATGGCCTCAAGTTGTGCCAGGGAAGGTTTAGACTGGATATTAGGAACAATTTCTTTACAGAAGGGGTTGTTAGGTGTTGGAATGGGCTGCCCAGGGCAGTGGTGGAGTCCCCATCCCTGGAGGTGTTTAAGAGTCAGGTTGACATAGCACTGAGGGATATGGTGTAGTTGGGAACTGTTAATATTATGTTAATGGTTGGACTAGGTGATCTTCAAGGTCTTTTCCAACCTAGATGATTCTGTGTATACAACAGTGAAGAATAACTTTGGCAGGAAAGAGGGAAGCAGGCAGCTAACTCAGCCTTTGTACTAACTCCTCCAAATGTTTCCTCTTTTAATAACTGCTGCATCAGAAATACAGTCACTTGAGGAGGAGGCAGTAAAAGAAGGAAGTGGGTCAAGTACATAACTTCTGCAGCTGAACTTCAGTTGAGAGCAAGACCAAGGCTGCAGGATGTAGTCTTTTATCTGTGGCTGTACAAACTTCCCTCCTGCTCTACCACAGTGCAAAGTGTTGTCTTGGGAACCACATTCTCTAGTGTGCACACTAAAGCTACACAGAGCTTGAGAAAAAGATCTTATCTTTACTGAATGCAGTCTGAAGCTATGTTTATGAGTATTCTAGACTTGTCAAACTTTATAAACCAAAACCCAGGTATATTATTAGAGAAAAGGTACCAAGTCTTTCCTTATCTTGAAAAGGCCAGCTTTTGTGAAGAATGGGATATGATCAAGTTTTAGGACTTTTCTAAAAAGGAATTGTAAGCATAAACAATTTATTGTTAAGACTGTTTATAAGAATCAGCATGTCAGTGAGAGAAATTTGACTGTGGGGAAAAACCTTCACCTAAAATAAGAGCCTTGTTAACATGTAAATGTTTGCAGATCTCTCATTTTGGTATAATGGAAATGCAAGGTCTGATTATTCTGAGCTCAAAACGTTAGAAAAATTGTATCCAGCTGGGTATACAAGGCCTTTCTGAAAGAGATTCTTTACCCTGCTTTCAACTAACTTTTATTCTAAAACAGGAGCATGAAAGACTTCTTAGCAGGCTTTATTGTTTGGAAATTGTAGAAGGGGAAGATCACAATGGTATCTTTCGGTTAAGGCTCTGCCTCCCTGCATTCTAAAGAATAGGGAGATGGTGGCAATCCTCTTGAAGTGTATGTTAGTCCTCAATGCTAGTGCTCCTATAAAAACTGAGAATAGAATAAAATAGTAGTGCTAACTCTCATCCTAAAGAAAGAAGGATTCCAGCTTCTGTCGTCTAACCTTCACAAATATAAGTGTATTCAAAGTACATTTTAAATTCTAGAAAAGTCTTAATTTCTAAGTTGGTGGACAGAAAACAGTAATTTAAGGATATTACAGTCTTAATCCTGTGGAAATGTATACTTGATAGAGATTATGGAGATTATCACATAGCAAGTATCCTCCCTTTGTTAATTTTATATGTGATGGATATTATATTTATTGGCTCAGATCTACTAGTAAAAAATAGGAGGACATCTAGTAAGCAAGCATGCGATAAGTTATAAAGCATGTTAAAATTTGCCCTAAATAATGTCATAGTGTTTGACGCCACATTGCAAATTCAAAGTAGTGTGGAATTTCCTTTTTTAAATTTGAAAAATTCAAATTCCAAGTGTGAGATCTGTTATTTAAAAGGTACCTCTCTATATTTTCTGCTGTAATTGCACACTAGTTCAGTTGGGTACTGGCTACTTCAGGGTTAAAATTGTATTTCTTCCAGTTTGATTTCACTATACACCTAAACCAGACTTGGAACAAATGTCCTCCTCCCTAAGATAAATCAGAAATGCAGGATAAAATCATTACAGGTGTAACTCTGAAAATAAAGTATACTTTATAGTAAATAAGATGTTTATCTAATGCTGTTAGTCACAAATAGTTTGTGGTCTCTGCCTTGAATTCTGGTCTCTGGTTTGAATTACAACATATTTGGTTACAGTACTTCCTTAAAATACTGGTGAACCTTATAGCTGTGTTAGACATTCATGCAGTGATCCACACTGTCGTGTCCCCCCCCCCCCGCCTACAACATGTGGAGTGGACCCAATGTGTAGTGCAACCTAGTGGCAGCATTACTACCAAAAAACTGTGATGCCAGCCCTCGATTTCTCACATGCACCTGTTCTGAGATTTGCAAGTAGCATGTTAAAAGCCACAGTTTGAGAATGAAAATGATACTGGTATACCTTAAAGAAAAGGGGGGGGGGGGGGGGCAGGGAGAATAAAATCTTATGCTGAACAGCCTACAGCACAATCCAGAAGTGAACACAGTGCACGCTTCTTAAACCAATCTTCTTAGCAGTTTTTTGGAGTAGCAGTTACAGCTGTTCAGAAAGTTATTCAGAGGCACTAATTTTTTCTTAAAAGTAGTAAAAATGAAATAAGCTGTATATCTCTCAAATACTTCAGTATTTCATTAACATTTTAACTTATAGATCAGAATTTTAGAAGACATTCTCTATAAACTGTTTTTTTTTTTTTTAAATTAGAGGTTGGTTTGAAATTCAGACCTGTGCTGAATTATTAGGCAATGAATTTGTGAGTACAAATGGCATTTGAGTGGCAATGTAGGTTGTTTTAGGATATTGCATTCTTGATCAGTTTACCTGCATGAGGTAGTATTTACAAAAAAAAGACACCCAGATCTGTAATCCAGTTCTAGACTGTTTTCTGAACAGCTACAGCTATAGCAGCTACATAACTATGCAGTGATCCCTTCACAGAGTACTGAAATAGATAAAAGGTTCTTAAGGGAAAACAGGACTAACAAACCAAAAATACAGTGCCTGTGAAATAAAGATGCTAATAATATTGGCATATTCTAACTCTTGTTGAAACTCAGCCTGGAAGCCTATTTCCACATAAAAGCAACTTCTGAATGAAAAACAAGTGTGTTGAATCAGTGGTAACACAACACTGCTGTGCTCTTGGATTTGTTCATTTGCAGTAACAACACAAATCAGCTTTAGAATCAGCTTTAGAGATAGGCCATAAGTATTGCTTTTTATCTTAAACAGGTGCTTCAGTAATTCAGCAACATCTGTTCTCACAACTTGGAAAGTTGAGGAGCTATGCTGTATTAATTTCTCCCCTTCTCCTTAGCTCTTTTCTGATGATATTTCTAAGCTAACCTCCAGGATGTTGAAGAGACTGTATCTCACAGAAAAACCATGAAAAGCTTCATAGACTGCTTTCCCAGTGAAAAGATAAAAGTGTGTCTAGCGTCCAGGAAGTGAGAGGTAAGTTATAAGAAAACCCATGTCAATGCTGAAGTGAGTATAAAACATTCTTGTCAAACTCTGAACCATGAATTAACATCAAATACTTGTTTCTCCGTAATGTATCTGATTTACCGGCTTTAATTCTGTCAGAGGTAGCTGAATCAGCTCTGTTTTCTTACTGAACTTTGTTTTGTAGTCTTAGTACTATGGAAATAGCATCTCATGAAAACTGACTCTCCCAATCTTTTTCTAAAACTAATTTTAGTCATTAATTTCTAATTTGCAACAGAGTATTTTTGACTGAAGCAGTCACCTTTTTACTGTCTCTAAATAACAATGTCATTACGAAAATGTACCTTTTTAGAGAAACCTCTTAGTCTTTGAATGACAGTCATATTTCATTTTATTTTAGGATTTTTCCTTCTATGTCCCTGACAAAACTCACCAAATTCCTGAGAAACACAGACTGTTTTTTCTGAAGTTGTTGAAGCTGATATGAGCAGAGTCGAGCGCATTTTTTTTAGTCCTGAAAAGCTACCTGGCATTTGAAATGCTGAAGAGGAAATTACGGTTTTGCCACAACTCACGCTTCAGGCTTTTCTTGGGTCTAACTCTTATTTTAGTAATTGTTTCGGTTTTGAAAGTTAACCAGAAACAAGACTTCTTAAATCGGAGACACCTAGAGCTGACAAAAGAAGATCCTATTGGCAATGTTAACTGCACCAAAATTATAGAGGGGGATATAGAAGAGATTGAAAAGGTAAAGCTTGAGACGTTGTCAGTGTCATTTAAGAAACGCCCCAGACTAACAACAAATGATTATATTAACATGACAGCAGACTGTGCCTCCTTCACCAAGACTAGGAAATACATTATGGAACCTCTCAGCAATGAAGAAGCAGAATTTCCAATTGCTTACTCAATAGTGGTTTATCACAAAATTGAAATGCTTGATAGACTCCTAAGATCAATCTACGCCCCTCAGAATTTTTACTGCATTCATGTTGACAAAAAGTCTCCAGAATCTTTTTTTGCTGCTGTGCAGGGCATAGTCTCATGTTTTGATAACGTCTTTATTTCCAGCCAGTTAGAGAGCGTTGTATATGCTTCATGGAGCCGGGTGCAGGCAGATATTAACTGCATGAAAGATCTCTACAGAAGAAGTGCAAACTGGAAATATCTAATAAACCTCTGTGGCATGGACTTTCCTATAAAGACCAACCAGGAAATGGTAGAGAAATTAAAAGCCCTTAAAGGCGAAAACAGCTTGGAAACAGAAAAAATGCCTGTTTATAAAGAAGTAAGATGGAAAAAACACCATGAGATTATTGATGGTAAAATAAAGAACATGGGCATAGACAAACAACTACCACCTCTCAGTACTCCAATTTTTTCTGGTAGTGCCTATTTTGTAGTAAGCAGAAGATTTGTAGAATACGTATTAGAAAGCAGCAAAATACTTAAGTTTATTGAGTGGGCAAAAGACACTTACAGCCCAGATGAGTACCTGTGGGCAACAATTCAGAGAATCCCTGAAGTTCCAGGTGCAGTTTCTTCTAGTGACAAGTATGATGTTTCTGACATGAATGCGCTGGCCAGGTTTGTCAAGTGGCAGTACTTTGAAGGTGACATGTCTAAAGGTGCACCCTACCCGCCATGCAGTGGAGTTCATGTTCGCTCTGTCTGTGTTTTTGGGGTAGGAGACCTGAACTGGATGCTACGAAACCACCACTTCTTTGCTAATAAGTTTGACATTGATGTTGACCCTTTTGCAGTGAAATGTCTGGAAGAGTATTTGCGACACAAAGCTTTGTATCTGCAAAAGAACTGAAATACTGCATATTTGTGTTAACAGAATATAGGTACATACAATACACAGCTGTGTACTCTTTTTTTTAAGATGTAACACCGGTCATGGTGATGCTGATGATGTGTAATGGTTCTCAACATCTTGGCATTGCGGTGATGATGCCCTCCCTGCCTTGTTTATGGACAAGGGGGAGAGAAGACAGATCTCAAGTGAAGATGGGGATGCCTTGTATGGCACACTGAGGCTTGGAACTTCGGGTGCAAAATTGAAGACAGCAATTTTTGAAAGGCCAACTATTTGGAATATTTATTATCTAAAAAGTGGAATGGACTTCCTTTGGCTAAATTATTTGTTTTAAGGCTTGGAAAATGCATGTTGTTCATGGTTATTCCTCTTTTTTTTTTTTTTTTTTTTTTTTCCCCCATGAATGTAATGCTAGCTGGAAGGAAAAGATGAGGGGAGTTGGGGCGGTGGGGGGAGGAAAGAAGCAGCTGGACTGCACAGACTTCCTACAGAGTACTGAAAGATCTCAGGAAAATAACATTAGAAGTGATCTGAAAACTCTACAAAAGGGAATTTACCAAAGCCAGCTGTCATCATTTAACGTAAATCTGACTGCTGTAGTTCTGTAATATGTAATTCTTAATCCTCCTGAATATTTCATCTTCAGCATGGAGTATTAAGGACTTGTGTTTAAATTTTTGTAGCCAAATCTTGGTTTTGTACTCTTAAACCCCTCTGATAATGTGATATAAAGTTTATACACTAGTTTGTAATTATGTCTTCTCAGGGAAACTTCAGTTTTGTGCCTGATGAGGGTTAGACTTGTAATGTTATACTTTTTACTGTATTGGAAGTCTTGCTTTTGGATCCAAAATGACTCAAGTTTCTCAAAAACTTGAGAACTGCAGTAGTGTCTAAATGTCACTGATGGAACTGGTGGTTTCTGCTTTCTGTCAAGCTGCTCAATTTGCATTCCAGATTCATTTAACATTGAGTATGCAAAAATAAAGTTATTTTTCTAAATGATATCACCTCTTCCTACAATTAAAGTCCTTCTAAAAGCACCATCAAAAAGTCCTAATGATAAAGACCTAAAGTGCTTTTACATACTCATCTGAAGCTGCAGCTAAGTCCTACCTTTCCTCCATATGTTCATGTGTCTGTGTTTGTTTAGGTTTCGCTGGTGAAGCTTTTTTATTTATTTGCTTTTTTTGGTAGAAGGGAAAGGAGGAAATCTGGCGAAGTTTTGTTCCAGGTTAAGTCTCTGCTTGGTTTAGCTGCTGCAATGTGACACAGAAGCATGGTGATGAGAGAACAAGACACTGAAGGACGATACTATTTCTTTCCATATGAAGTCAGGTTTGTCATGCATGGTTACTGTCAGGTGTCTCGTTACTCCTGAGGTGACAGAAAAATTTATTACAGGCACTAGCAAATGGCAAAACAGACTAAATTTTTTGTTTCTTGAACTGTTGCTGTGATGGCAGCACGTGTTTCTTACGACGGTAGTTTGTCGTGAAGTTTCTCGTAAGGTGTGCCCCAGTACTTAGACATTAACATAATGAACTGCTTACTCTTGATCACGCAACAGCTAGAAGGGCAAGCAATTTAGGCTGAAGTACAGCCTGTTCTTGCCAACCCCCAAAACACATGAAAGCTGTTTAGAGAGTCTTCAGAGACTCTTCTATGATGCATAAACAGGGAATTAAAGACTGTGAGCTGAGGCAGTGAAGGGAAATACCCTGTCTTCCCCACCCTTTGGGGTTTTTTGTGATAAATTAACAGTAACCCGTTTCTGGCAGGCAAGTCTTCCAGGTGCCTTAGAAAGCAGACCTAAAAAGGCAATACCCTTAAGTTATGTTCTTAATTCCATTTCAAGACACTAACTTTTTCCAGATATTCTTACTCAGTTTTCAAGAATATACACTTACTGGATTTATCAAGTTATTTTCCTCATACGTATTCTGAGTATTTCTATTTTATAATGGAAATGCGTCAGTTTCTTACTCTTTGCATACAAATAACAGTTGGGAGGTGTGTTCTTTTTTTTTTTTTTTTTTTCCCCCCCCCCTCTTTTCTGGGTCAGCCACTAACCTCATACAGATCCTCTGCATTATGGTATCACTTACTTGCTTTGCTTTACATTTCAGTATCTTCAGACAGGGAAATATTTTGCTCAGAGCCCTCATTTAAACTCTGTGGCTCTAAAACTGAGCTTTGCTTTTGGGGTCTTAACATGGTTGGCTTCTAGGATTTACCAGTATTCATTTTAGTCTGTCTTCTATAGCTATAATAGAACTTGATAAGAAAAAGTTAAGAACACAACCAACATATTTAAAAATACATTGTTGGCCCCCCCCTAACCTGAGATGTATAGAGAAAAAAGATACAGAAAAAATTTAGCTAGGAAAAACATATCATGATAGGCCCTGAGCAGATGTCACCTGTTAAAATCCATGTTACATGCTCCCAAGACAACGCTGGCACTTCCTCTGACAGATACAGGTCTAACTATACTTTTTAAAAATAATTTGCTTTGTATTTGGGAACGTAGGCATACTGGGACATCTAGTGACATACAAGTAATGGTCTCCTGTTCTGTACTATGAAATCATACTAATCTCACCTATCTTCCTTTCTTCCTTTTTTTTTTTTTTTTTTTTTTTTCCCCCAGGGACTTGACCCTGCCTTAATTCTCTTAATTCAAACAAGCAGTATTTCAGAAATCCTTTAGCAGATGTTTACTTACTAAATTCTCCACTAACTTTAATGGCATTAGCTTGTCTACATCAAAATCCTTTTATGTCTCTTCCTTTCAACCAACTTGCCTTTGCTACATGTGGGGGTAGGGAGCAGAAATGGTTGTATAGCTTCAAAGTATATTCTACTAACTGGTGTGTGATAGGGAAAGTGAAAGCTGTGGTTTAGAATCAACAGTTACTGGTGAGTCTTTAGTGCATATTGGCACCACCTGAACTGCATTAGTGATTCTGGAAAGGGACTTCCCAGTGTTGATGTGAAATGAGTTTATTATGGAAAACATACCGGAAGAGTGCACATCACCTGTCTGTAGGTAATGCTTTTAATCCCATTTCATATCAGAATGATGTTAATTAAGTGTTGCTTGCACCAGGCAGTTAAAACTTAATTACCTTTTTGAACCACTAGATTATTAGGATGATGTTGTAATACCTCGTCTCCAAGCATCAGTTGAAATGTTGTCACCCTTGGCTTTGAGTTAATCCCAGCCACCCTTTCTGCCTTTTCAAGTTTAAGGCAGATAGGTCTTTTTGCAAAAATCAGCAAACTAGTTGTTAGCGATACACCAACTCTTGCTGGCCAGGCCAGGTGCCCTCCTGCCTGCATGGGGCTCTTAATCCCAAGTGAGCCCAGCAGGTTCATTTATTCTGGGCCAAACACTGCTGTTACAGCTAACTGCATGGCATGTCTGTGCTGGGCATGCATAGCAAGGAGATGCTCTTATGAACTAACATTTCACACACTTGTAAGGCCTTGCATCCTGACACATTCCATGGCTACTGCCATAGGGGCCCCAAAGAGCAGAGAGGATTTGCTTTTACACTGGAACTCAGGTGAACCTACTCTGGGGCAGTGAGACCAGAAGCATTTATTCTTTCTGCCATGAATGTGGCACTGTAGCACTGAGCAGCTGCTCCCTGTGAGATACATAAATCCTTAACAACAGTCAGAGAGCAATGAATCTTAAAAGAGTTCAGAAAGAATAAATATCCAGACTATACAACTCATGTATATCTTCAAGGATTTCTGCTAGAAGGTAAAACACAAGCACCACACACCATCCTCTGTCTCTTCCTTCCTCCCTCCCTGCTTAATTTAATCTGAATAGCTGTCATTCTGGGAAACTCAGCAAACAGGATGTTTGATAACAGATAATGTCCCCATGCCCTTGCCTGCTCCCTATAGCGACTGACTTCTGGAGACCTCTTGTTGTTTTCAAATGACCAAAACTAGAAGGGCCAGGGAGAAACTTTTTGTTTTCACAGGAACTAGTTAAAGCATTTTGCTGTTTCTGCTTTTTAACCTTTTCTACCTGGTTACCCACTGCACCTGAGGGCACAGAGAAAAAAAAGGTCTCTTCCTCAGTATTTTCAGTCTCATGGGCTTTCTCCTTCCTTGGCAAACAAGACTTTTCCCGGCCTTGCCTCCTTGGTTCACAGACTCCTGCCTCCTTTTCTCCTCCTTCCATGATCTGCTGGGAAATGAGGGCACATTTGAAAGAAACGCCAGCAGACCTTGCCAAACATTATTTCAGGTGACAAAGGAACAAGGAGAAGTGAAGTTTCAGTAAAACTTACTTTCAGATGGGGTTACAGATCCTACTCAGGAAAGGATACTTAGTTGCTTTGGTCCTGAAGGCTGTCTTCCTCCTGTCCCCAGCTTTCCATCCCCTATGTCCCAGTAATATCTAGACTGAAAATATGGTGCAAATCCCCTTTGACTATGTATATAGGCAGGAGAATCCATTCTGTGGATTATCTGCCCAGCTTTATTTTGCAAGTCTACGCTGAATCTGAAAATCTTTCTAAAATGATACAATGATTCAGACACACAGGGAAACTAAGTGAGGTTTCTCTCAGCAGCTGAAATTTTCTAGGTACTTCCTAATCATTAAAATTTGCAAACACATTTTTCCTTTTTGAACTACAATTCAAAATAAGAACTACTACATACATCACATTTATAATTTTGCTACATTTATGGACTGACATTCAGGATAAAATATAAATTTCGGTCAGGAATGTAGTTTAAATTCTATCATTTGGAAATAGTTTTAATTATTTTAACACAACACTTAAAATATATTTCTTAGATTCTAAAGGACTTCTCATAAAAAGCAATCAAACAAATATTTTAAATTGAGTACAGTCACTTCTGCACTGTTACATAACTAAGATGCATATTCACTGATTTATTTAGGGAAAGGATAAGCAGAATAATTTGTTCTGTATTTCAGCATAGCTCTAGGTTTCAATACCTCTGTGGAAGGGGAGAAACTATTGAAGAGAAAGTGGGACCTAGAGAATGGATTAGATCTTGTATGTAAGGGGTGACTTTGTTTCACAATTTGGTAGCTATTTCTTAGTTAATTTTTCAGTAAATTCAGAATCTCAAACCCTCTTAATTGCTTTTGCATGGCTGCTATTTATCGGGCAGAGAATAATTTTAAAAATCCAGCGTTTTCCTTTAAATTAAACCCTCAGCTGCAACTGTCAAATACAGTTTTCATCAGAATTCTTAAAATAAATACTCTGGGGAAAAAAGGAGTCATTCCTAAATGTCTCTTATCTGTGGGGATACAGTCCCAAAAACCTCGAAGCCCACACGAGCTCAATATTCTTCAGGTCTAACTAAACCAGTATTGAACTATAGTTTTGTGTATTTTGAAGCCGTATTTCTTGTACCTGTGAATGTATCAAAATCTGCAGTCAGTATAGTGAGCTCTCACCCTTCTTGACCTTTGAAGGCTGAATTTTTACTAGTAGCCTGAAGAACACTCAGAAAATATTAAAACATGTAGACTGGCAGCTCAGCTGTATAATCCATGTACTTCAGTTAATTTGCATAAAACCATGAAAAAACTCCACCAACTAAGCATTTTTCTAGCATTAAAAATAGTCACACATGTTGGTTGTTTTTTTTTAAATGAGAGGGAAAATCCTCCACAAGGCTACCTTTCATTGTTTGAAGATGGATGACACAGACTGGAACAGTCTCTCAAAAAACTAGAAGTATGTTAAGAGCAGAAAACACTGAGAAGTGATAGTCATGGTGGAACAGAATGATAACATATCAAAATAGTCTACATAGCTCTGAGATGCTATAGTTAGTGGTTCAGCACTTGTCACTAGTTGCTTTCAGCCAGTGGAGGTTAAACAGCATATTTGGACCAGCTGTGGGATGCAGGGCAGTGATTTAATGACAGAGGCTAGGCTATCTGGTGGCTTTCAAGTGAGCCCTCAACCTACTCACACCCCTGAGACCAGTTGGGCTACACCCAAGGGTGCTGAGGGAGCTCTCCAACATCCTGGCAAGGCTGCTCTCCCTTCAGTTCTGACAGGTCATGGAGACTGGAAGAGGCACCCAACAACCAAAGCAAAGCCAATGTTGCACTCTTCAGAGATGGAACAATCTGGGGAATTACAGGCTGGTTGGCCTCATTTTCAGTCCCTGGGAAAATTGTGGGAGGAGCAAGAACTTTCTGGCATGTTCGAGCACATGAGGGAGAAGACAGGGACTGGCAATAGTCAGCAAGGATTAACCAAGACTAAATGATGCCTGATCTGCTGGATGGTCATCTGTGATAAAATGACTGAATTTGGGGACGAGGGGAGAGCAGATGTTGTTGGCCTGGATGTACATGAGCAAGGCTTCAATAGACACTGTGAGGAGAGGCAGCAAGAGCTGGACTGGAGAAGGGCAGCTTTGAATTGCCCACTCTGCCTATGAGGAGGTTACCAGGGGCCAGAATTTTTGCCAGTGGTGTCCATCAATAGAAACAGGAGAGTTTCCAGCCAGAGAAAGTGGGGATGGGGAATTTCCGTGGCAGGATAACTAAGTACTGGGACAGGCTGCCTGGAGAGGCTGTGCTATCTCTGGGGTATTTCAAGCCCTGGCCACATAAAGCCCTGAGAAACTGTCTGACTTCACACCTGAGACTGCCTTGGGCAGGGGGTTGGACTGGAGACCTGGAGTCCACACTAGCCCATATGACTGTTTTTCTATATTCCTCCAGCAGTTATATAAAATTACAAAACCACTCCAATGGAATGAGAGCTGAAGAAAAATATTTCTAGAGTCAGATAATCCATTTGTTATGAACTGAATGTTTTAAATAACAGGTAATACCTGAGGCTTGGTGTAACTCATTTTCCCATGTTGCACACATCTACTTTGTCACCCCCACTAATACCAGTTCCCACAAAGCCCCAATATATTGTTCCCTTTTCCCACCTTTCTTTTATATTTTAATTTAGTATTCTTTTTACAAGAATACTGCCACGTCTGTCTGGGATTAAATTTAGTCAAATGTTTGCTTACATTAAAAAGGAGGAAATATGGTAACAAGTGATGAGGAAAAGGCTGAGGTGCTTAATGCCTTCTTTGCCTCAGTCTTTAATAACAAGACAAGTTGTACTGAGGGAATCCAGCCTCCTCAACCAGAAGACAGAGACTGGGAGAGTGACCCCCCCACAATCCAGGAGACAGTCAGTGACCTGCTGCATCACACAGACACACACCAGTCTATGGGACAGGATGGGATACACCCGAGGGTGCTGAAGGAGCTGGCTGGGGTGCTCGCCAAGCCGCTTTCCATCATTTACCAGCAGTCCTGGCTGACCGGGGAGGTCCCAACAGATTGGAAATTGGCCAGTGTGACACCCATCTATAAGAAGGGTTGGAAGAATGATCCGGGAAATTACAGGCCTGTCAGCTTGACTTCGGTGCCCGGGAAGCTGATGGAGCAGCTCATCCTGAGTAACATCACACAACACGTGCAGGACAACCAGATGCTCAGGCCCAGTCAGCATGGGGTTATGAAAGGCAGGTCCTGCCTGACAAACCTGATCTCCTTCTACGACAGGGCGACCTGCTAATTGGATGAGGGAAAGGCTGTGGATGTTGTTTACCTTGACTTTAGTGAGGCCTTTTACACCGTTTCCCACAGCATTCTCCTGGTGAAACTGGCTGCTCGTGGCTTGGATGGGCACACGCTTTGCTGGGTAAAAAACTGTCTGGATGGCCGGGCCCAGAGAGTTGTGGTGAAGGGAGTTAAATCCAGTTGGTGGCCGGTCACGAGTGGTGTCCCCCAGGGCTCGGTTTTGGGGCCACTCCTGTTTAACACCTTTACTGATGATCTAGACGAGGGGATCGAGTGCACCCTCAGTGAGTTTGCAGATGACCCCAAGTTGGGTGGGAGTGTTGATGTGCTCGAGGGTAGGGAGGCTCTGCAGAGAGACCTGGACAGGCTGGAGCCATGGGCTGAGGCCAACTGGAGGAGTTTCCCTAAGGGCAAATGCCGGGGGCTGCCCTTGGGCCACAACAACCCCCAGCAGCGCTACAGGCTTGGGGAGGAGTGGCTGGAGAGCTGCCAGTCAGAGAGGGACCTGGGGGTGTTGATTGACAGCTGGCTGCACAGGAACCAGCAGTGTGCCCAGGGGGCCAAGAAGGCCAATGGCATCCTGGCTTGTGTCAGCAACAGCGTGGCCAGCAGGGACAGGGAAGGGATCTTACCCCTGTACTCGGCACTGGGGAGGCCGCCCCTCGATTCCTGTGTTCAGTTTTGGGCCCCTCACTCCAAAAAGGACATTGAATGACTCGAGCGTGTCCAGAGAAGGGCAACGAAGCTGGTGCAGGGTCTGGAGCACAGGTCGTATGAGGAGCGGCTGAGGGAACTGGGGGTGTTTAGTCTGGAGAAGAGGAGGCTGAGGGGAGACCTCATCGCCCTCTACAGCTCCCTGAAAGGAGGTTGCAGAGAGATGGGGATGAGCCTCTTTAATCAAGTAACAAGTGATAGGACAAGAGGGAATGGCCTCAAGTTGCACCAGGGAAGGTTTAGACTGGATATTAGGAAGCATTTCTTTACAGAATGGGTTGTTAGGTGTTGGAATGGTCTGCCCAGGGCGGTGGTGGAGTCCCCATCCCTGGAGGTGTTTTAAGAGTCGGGTTGACATAGAGCTGAGGGATATGGTGTAGTTGGGAACTGTCAGTGTTAGGTTAATGGTTGGACTGGATGATCTTCAAGGTCTTTTCCAACCTAGATGATTCTGTGATTAATGACAGAATTACACTCAGAGGTGGGCAGGCTGCTTACTACATGCAATGTAAAGGTATCTGCCCATTATTGTCAGTTGTATCTCAGAGGATCAATTAGCCCAGAAGATGCTGGGAATAGTGATTTTAAAAAAAAAAAAAAAAAAAAAAAGCAGCTGGGAATTAACAAAGACACGTAGCACTTCCTTTACTGTTTACCATTTGGCTGTGCTCACATCTTCAAATGAAGACACAAACTAATCCATTTGTGGATGGTGGGAGATGGTTCACCACTTTTTCTTGGAGTGCAACCAGAAGGAAAATCGGTCTTGTACAAGTCCCTCTTTGGACACAGATATGAGTCAGCACAATCAGGTCAATCTTCTATTTGCTGCTCTAAGAATTATTTAGCTTTTTGGCCACTTGAAGATTGTTGTAAAGGTAGTTATAATGATGAACTGTAGGACAGCAAATGGCTGAGTTATTTTCATGTGGCCTACGAAGGTCTGTATGTCTGGACTTGTATGGTACTTTTAAAATTACTGTAAGAAAGCCTCAATGCATGTGTGTTTTTGCAGACTGTCATCTCTTTGGACAGGAGCAGGTACTTAGAATATTTTGACTGAGAAACCACATTGTGCACGCTGTTGATGGGAACTTGATACCTAATATGTAGTCTAACAATCCCTTGCAAAACCTTGGCTTAGAATTGGTATATCAGAATATGCCAGTGGAAGTATTATTCTTTATATATAGGCACTGGGGTTATAGTAGCATAAATTATTTTTGGCAGAAGGCAGTATATGGTTAATGTTTGTTAAGTGCTATTCTCTTTAATTGATGGAAAAAAGAAGGAGAAATAATTCCACCAAAATGATTTCACTTTCTGCTGAGTGCTGTGTGTCATTTGTTGGCAAAGGTAATGGAAGGAAAAAGAGCAACAAAAAGTGACCATGAAAAGGTTTTTTTACATTAACAGCACTGGCTGCAATTTTCTTTCCCATATTTGGTATTGCCTAAACTGAAGTAAATGACTATGATATATTTCAATCTGATAGCTTTGGCCAATTTTCAAAAATAACTGAAAGCACCTAATGTGGTAACTTTGATAGGTATGTCCAAAATTATGTCCCTGGCCCACTGCATCTGATGTTAGAGGTAATCTTTTCATCATATCATTTACACTTGATCTTTCATGCCTTACCTAAATATGTGAATCTACATGTCTCTTTCCACCTGGCCTGGCCCATTCTGCATAGTTCAGCAGCTAATTAATTTTTAAGTTTGGACAAAGACATACTGCTGTTGGCATACTCAGAATGCTTTCCTTCCCTTTCCCCCTATCTTAGAAGAACACAGACCCTTTGTTTTTAAAAGAATAGGAAATACATGTCTCTGTCTACACAGGAATTTGGTCTGTTCTCTAAAGTCACCAGCTCTATAGAGACAATTGGTTTACAGACAAACCCTTCTCCATACTGTTGCCTTGGCTGGCCTCATGCGACTGATAACTGCCTGTGCCAGTTGTCTGTGCTCTCTATGGAGCCTGGCACTTAAGCCCAAAATAGGGAATCAGGTACATACTTCCAACATCCCTCTGGAAAAACATCTTAAATTCTGTCTGTAAATGCAGCCCAGTGTGTATATCTTCACTGATGTTTGCTTGTCTCTGTGCAGATACTGCATGCTAGTCATGCTTTGTAACTCCAGAGGAGGAAGAGTCCATCTATTTGTCTGATACTAGGTTTCTTGTGTCTTTCTCTGAGGTTACAGTACAAACCAATCAATATCAGAAGCACACCACCAGACTGGGAGGGTGGTTCAGACTGACAGTAAATCTCAAGAACTGACATCTGAAAAATGCCAGGCAAGAGAAGTCAAGAAAACATAACAAAGCAATAAAAGTTACAATAGACTGGACTCTGCATAGTTTCAGAAAGAAAAGTTTATCAACCTCAAAACGCTTACACAAATAAACCTCAGCTGGAGGAAAAAAACCCCTCACTATGCTACCTTTAAATGTCTCATCTATTACCAGATAGAAGATTCTCTGCCTTTACTTTAAAAATGTCATTTACCTGAGTGGTAAATGGCAATTTGCAGAGAGGGATTAGGCTGTCGGATAAAACACTGTCAAATAATATTTAAGTATATTTCAAGAGGCCATTGACACTTTTTTTTCACTTAATAAATTCTAGTGCTGCAGTTAAACATGATCTTGGCTTCAGAGCTGCTCAGCCCCCATTTGATCATGTTATTCCTACCATAAGGAGTCCAGCTGCTGGGCAGATTTGAGATCTGTGTTGCAATTTCAGTGTTCTACAGTGCAGATGATAACTTCCTCACACAGCTGGTGAGTGAGCCGAGCAGGGAAGGTGCCTCCTGGACCTGCTGCTTGTGAACAGGGAAGAGCTGGTGGGGGAGGTAAAGGTTGGAGGCCGTCTAGGGTGCAGTGATCGTGAGATGGTTGAGTTTTCCATCCTTGGAGAAACAAAGAGAGGGGTTAGTAAAACTGCCACCTTAGACTTCCGAGGGGCAGACTCTGACCTGTTCAAAAGAGTGATTGACAAAATCCCTTGTGAGGCTGCCCTGAAGGATATGGGAGCCCAGGAAGGCTGGACATACTTCAGGAGAGAAGTCTTAAAGGCACAGGAGCAGGCTGTGCCCGTGTGCCGGAGAACAAGCAGGTGGGGAAGGAGACGGCCTGGCTAAACAGGGACCTTTGGCTGGATCTCAAGAAAAAAAGGAAAATCTATGACCTTTGGAAGAGGGGGAAGGTCTCTCATGAAGACTATAAAGATGTAGTGAAGTTATGCAGGGAGAACATCAGGAGAGCCAAAGCACAGCCAGAGCTCAACCTGGCTACAGCTGTTAAAGATAATAAAAAACGTTTCTATAAATTCATTAACAACAAAAGGAGCTTTAGGGAAAATCTCCCTCCTTTACTGGATGCAGAGGGAAACATGGTAACTAAGGATGAGGAAAAGGCTGAGGTGCTCAACGCCTACTTTGCCTCAGTCTTTGGCAGTGGAACTGGCTGTTCCCTGCACACCCAGCCCCATGAGCTGGGAGATGGGGAGGGGAAGCAGACTGAGGTCAGCACAGTTGAAGAGGAGGTGGTCAGAGACCTGCTGCACCACTTGGATGCACACAGGTCTGTGGGACTGGATGGGTGACACCCAAGGGCGCTGAAGGAGTTGGCAGATGTGCTCGCCAAGCCACTGTCCATGATTTACCTGAAGTCATGGCTGACTGGGGAGGTCCCATTGGACTGGAGGGTGGCAAATGTGACACCCATCTACAAGAGAGGCAGAAAGGAGGATCCAGGGAACTACAGACCTGTGAGTCTGACCTCGGTGCCAGGGAAGGTCATGGAGCAGGTCATCTCGAGTGCCATTACAAGTCATATAATGGACAACCAGGGGATCAGGCCCAGTCAGCATGGGGGTATGAAAGGCAGGTCCTGCCTGACAAACCAGATCTGCTTCTATGACAAGATGACCCGACTGTTGGACAAGGGAAAAGCTGTGAATATTGTCTCCCTGGATTTTCGAAAAGCATTTGACACAGTTCCCCATAGAATTCTCATAGAAAAACTGGCTGCCCATGGCCTGGATGAGCACACGGTCTGCTGGGTCAAGCACTGACTGGATGGATGGTCCCAGAGAGTGGTGGTCAGTGGAGCTAAATCCAGCTGGTGGCCACTCACAAGTGGTGTTCCTCAGGGCTCGGTGTTGGGACCATTTCTGTTCAACATCTTTATTGATGATCTTGATAAGGACATAGAGTGTGCCATCAGTGAGTTGTAGATGAAAACCAAGTTAAGTGGGAGTGTTGATCTGCATGAGGATAGGGAGGCTCTACAGAGAGACTTGGATAGATTGGATCGTGGGCCAGTGTTAATGGGATGAGCTTCAACACGGTCAAGTGCCAGGTCCAGCACTTGGGCCACAACAACCCCCTGCATGGCTACAGGCTTGGGGAGGTGTGGCTGGAGCTGTCTGGGAGAGAAGGATCTGGGGGTTCTCATTGACAAGCAGCTGAACATGAGCCAGCAGTGTGCCTGGGTGGCCAAGAAAGCCAACGGCATCCTGGCTTGTGTCAGAAATAGTGTGACCAGCAGAAGTAGGGAGGTGACAGTGCCCCTGTGCTCTGCACTGGTGAGGCCACACCTGGAGTGTTGTGTCCAGTTTTGGGGCACCTCAATACAAGAGAGATCTCGAGGTGCTGGAGCGAGTGCAGAGGAGGGCAACGAAGCTGGTGAAAGGCCTGGAGAATAAATCCTGTGAGGAGTGACTGAAGGAGCTGGGACTGTTTAGTTTGAGGAAGAGAAATCTGAGGGGAGACCTCATCACTCTCTACAGCTACCTGAAAGGACATTGTAGAGAGGTTGGTGCTGGTCTCTTCTCACAGGTGATTAGTGACAGAACAAGAGGGAATGGCTTTAAACTGCAACAGGGGAGGTTCAGACTGGACATTAGGAAAAGATTTTTCACAGAAAGAGTGTTCAGACAGTGGAATAGGCTGCCCAGGGAGGTGGTGGAGTCACCATCCCTGGATGTGTTTAAGGGTCATTTAGATGAGATGCTGAGGGATGTGGTGTAGGGGAGAACTTTGGCAAGTAGGGCTGATGGTTGGACTTGATGATCCCAAGGGTCCTTTCCAACCTGCATGATTCTACAAGTCTATGATTCTATGATTATAAGAGGGTTCATACAATACATTTTTTGTTAGACAAAGAACATCAGGAGAGGTTTAGAAATCACAGTAAATTCTAGGCAAGTTGAAATGTCTATATTAACTTAGAGCCAAAAAAAAGTCTTTTAAATGAGCTGTGAAAAGCAGAACCAGTGATGAGACTCTGATTAGCACAAACACTTCCTTTTTTCACATAGTAGGGAGATGGTAAGGAGCATTCAGTGTTAGATGTGAAGTGCCTGGGGAAGCCCATGTAAACCTTGGGAATGCAGTAGTACAGAAAAGAAAATGGCATGGATCCATTACATTTTTCTGGAGTCCTGGCAGTAGACACATACTAAGGGGACACATACTGGGGGGAAAAAAGAAAGAAAGAAAAAAATTAGATACATTATGGCTTTTAGTAGTTAAATATTAACTTGTCTAGAGGAAATTAAAAGCAGCAAAATATCACAGGGTTACTGATGTCATTGTAACTTTATTCAGAAGCCTTGCTGTGGCAAGTACTATGTAAACAAATGGGAAGACAGACCACCTTCTTCAAAGAACCTATATTACATAAATCACAGGGCAGTGCACTAAAAGGTGAGACGAAGAATATATTTTGTTATACTGAAAAAAACAGGATGAGAGCATAATGTGGAGTAAACCAATTTTGAACTAGAAAAATGAGGAAAAAACCCAGGAAAACAGGAAGGATGATGAAATGAGAGCAAAAAGGGAGGAACAGAAAAACCAGCAAAGGGTAATGATAGTAAAATGGCAGGAGATGGTGGAAGAAACTGCTGTAATGAGATTTTGACATTTTAAAAAGTTGTCCATTCTGTCCGTTCAACTCTGTCCATCCTGCCCACCACTACTGTGCTGAAATATTATAAATGACTCCCGAGTTTTACTTGTGTAAAACCACAAGTTTCTGGCAACAGAAGCTATAGTAAACCTGACCAGGAGACCACTGTACATTTAGGAGCCAGTGATCCACACTGCAGATAACCTGGGCATTTGCTGCATGCCCAGCATGACCTTCAGGCTATTCCATGCCATGCCAAGCTGTGCTGCACAACTTCCTTCACTGAGACCTGTGCATGGTGCTAGAGGAGCCTGTGGGCAGCTCCCACTCAGCACTCATGATAAAACCCTGTCTTTAACAGTGCAACAAGAAGTTATCTGGAAAACGTCTTTCCTTATTGATGGTAGAAATGATGAATAATGTTGCTTTCTTGCTAGGAAATCCCGTAACAGCTTGAATGATTGGCTGGGGAGACTGTGCAGGTTTAACCCCTGCCGGGACCAGAAAGCACGTTGCCGTTGCCCCTCCCCCACCGTCAGCCGGTCAGGCTGGAAGTGAGGCACAGACCCGGGGCTGAAAAAAGAAGAAATTTAATACAACAGTGTGATAAACAATCTGAACAACAACAGTAGCAATGATAACAACAATCAACAGCAATAACAGTGAACAAGACAAACGATATACAGAGAAACACTGCTAAATGGTCAGGGAACCAAGCCCGCCGCGTGTGTGTGCGCAACCCCAAAACCAAAAGAGAAAGTAAAAAGAGGTTCCGCCCCTGGACCTGACACCAGAATGGTATGAATAACTCGGCTGGAGATCCCTTCCCCCTCTCTCTCTCTGCTGCGGAAACTCATCCCTATCCTAGCTGAACCAGGACAGAGACTCGCTTGCTCTTTCTGCCATGAATGGGGGCTGCAAGGCATCTTGCACGTGGACTGGAGTCTTACTCAATGCCTGGGGCTTTCAGCACCTAAAGGGATGTAAAGCTATCTGTGCTCTTATCTTCTTAATATGTTAGCTCTAATAAATAGCATTATGAATGAATGATACCTTAGAGGGTCTGAGCACTTTTCTTACTGGGATGACAACCAACCAGCACCTCCCAGGGCAAAACCAGAAGCCTAAATGACTATTAATTACTCTAAGGAGCTAAAACCAGCACCTAGTAATAAAACTACAACATAATAAAGTCAAAACCTTTACACTATTCTCCCAAGAACAACTGACATAATCTCCTCCCACCTCCAAGGTAGTATGTATGCATTCAGTATTAATGAGATCAGGCAGTGCCAGAAGATTTAACAGTAAATGGAAATAAAACACTTCCACAGAGACTCCTAGGGCGTTTCCTCCCTGGAAAGTTAAATTTCTATCTTACCTGAAATGGAGCAACTATTTGAGAAAACATCTCCTTGTGGAAAATTAGTTCAACCTGATAATGCTTTTATTCATCTAATTTTGACTTAAATTGGAACAATGAAAATATTTTTCCAAAACAAGGACACCCACAGTGACTTTTACTAAACAAAGGAGTTTGCGATAACTCTAAAATAGAACAATGCAGAACAGGATGCTCATTTCCACCTGAAAGTTGAAAGAAAGGAAGTTAAGGTCACACATCAGTCATCTTAAACAATGAGACATATCTCTCATCCCTGTATGCAGTCATATGTTAGTGTTTTTTCACAATACATCCAACAACCTTGCCTAAACCATAGCAGGAAGCCACCTAGCACCCACTGTATAACACATTTTCATATAGTCTGTGTAGGCTGTTCTTTAGGCCTGAAAGTAAAATAAATTGAGATTTTAGGTTTATTACTACCAGACAGCTAAGACTGCTTTTCTTCCTTTGGGAGTACACACCCTGCTGTAATCCAGACATTTTTGTCATGAGTAGTAAAGTCACTACAATTAGTATTAGAATATATTCCAGACATTTCATATGCACTAAATGGAGATCAAACTACATTATGTACTTATACTGCAAGAAAATAATCTTATTCTGTGTATCCTCAGCGTCTGGCTGATTTCAAGATCTCAAGCCAAGGTTAATGAATTACAAGAGCACAAACCTGGCGTCAGCAAAGACCTGAATCAATGCAAGAGGTCTGGGTGTTAAAATCCCTTTTTATCACATGTAGATAAGAAAATGTACCCTCTCATAGCAAAGTAGGACTGAGGGACAGTCGTGGTGATGGGCAACACTGCCCTAGTTGTCCTGCTACTGACAGCCCTGCAGATTTAGTCTCAGATGGCACTGGATGATGTGCTGCTCCCCAGCACAATGGGTCTTCCGGGGCTACACACAGGATTGGCAGTGGCCACTCAGGGCCAGTAAGCACTGGAGAAACACTGCCTTGGCCCAGGGGGCACCCAGAGGGGAGAGCGAACAGGGGACATCTCCTGCGTCCTGCATCTCGACTGAGGCAGGAGGGTGCTGGGTCAGGTGAACAAAGCATTTGCTTTTTTTCTGCCTGGATGCTGAATTACCCTTGGTGTGACAGTTAAGATCAACTTCCCCTGTCTGCACTCTAAAAAGATTGCCAGATTAAAAAATCATAGGATCCAAGATGTCTTGAGAGTTAGTGTTAAGTGTTAAAACAATTTTTATTCACCAGAAATGGAAAAGATTGACAGCAGAGGTTGGTTACAGCCAGCTACTGCTGGCAGGAGAAACCATCAAATGCGTATTTTCTTTTACGTATCAAAATGTTACCTTTCTTCAGCTAGGCTGCTCATCTTTAACAGTAGCATTGCCACAAACATAGCACAGTATTTATTCTTAATCTTGTCACCACAATTAAGGAAACATTAAACCTACAGAATATTTCTTTAGAGGTGTTGACTGACTTCAACAGAGCCAAATAAGGTGTGCATCTAACAGTACTAGACAGTCTTTAAACAGAAGCCTTCTAGCTAACAGTAACCACCTGCCCCATCTCACTATTCTTTCACCATTAATTTTTTCTCAAATTCCTCTATTTCATCTTTGTTCTAGTCCTCCCAGGATCATGTAGCACCACATGTGGTCATGCACAATATTTGCAATGCCAGCCATTTATAAAAATTAAAAGTTTGGCATTTAAAAATATAATAGTACATTATTCTCACTAAATACTTAACAATGACTATAGGCTTATGCCTTCACTCAGTGTAAACCTTTATGCAGTTAATTTGTAAAAATCATGCACTTTTAGATGAAAAGTTTTTATCTGGACTATTCAAATTAAACCATTAAATAGCACTGCTGTCTTCATGACAGAGAAAGGGAAGAGAAGTACAGGAATATATGTTTGTGTTTAGTTAGATGCATACCTGTCTAAACACAAAAAATTTTTTAAAAGGCATGATGTTCTGATGATAAAGAGGTTCCATCACACTACAAGACACAATTTTTCAAATGCCAGAAATGGTCACACTATTTGTTAAGAAAGTCTGGAAAGAATAAAATAACAGGGAGAAAATCTTTCCCCTGTACCCCTTGCACTGCTTTTTATTTCACATGCAATACCTGATTTCACATACAAGACAGACAGAAGAGCAGCCCTGTCCTTAAGCTTCTTCCAGTGGTGAGGGCATTTTCCAGGGAAGAGGACATATGAACCTGAATGCTCAAAGCCTAAGAAGCACACCGTTAGGCAAATATCCTGTTCACAAAGCAGACATTGAAGCTTGCATATTAAGGGGTTCCAGCTGCACCAATGCAAAAGAAAATCTCCTTTAGTTCCATCCCTAGGGATTTGTCTCCCCTATATCTGGATCCTGGCTGGACTCAAGCAGTAGTCAGTAAGCAGCTCAAGCTTAGGTAGTTTTAGGCAGCAACATAGTAGTGGGTTTTATTTTTGAGACTGGGTTGTGGAAAGAAACAGATTGCAGTTTGGGGCTTATCCAACAACAAAGGGCCTGAATCCTGCTTTACAGATGCACATCATTTAATGGATCAAAGTCAAGGTTAAACTGACAGTCCTCTGAAGAAACATGATCTCAAATGCACTAGAATGTCAAGTCCTTTTTCCTTAGTACACTTTGAATCAACAAGTGCTATCTACTTCAGTCAAGCATGTTTTCCTTCACATTTCTCCAGTCCTCTGTTTATTAGCCTTGATTTGAACACAGGAACAAGCTGTCTGGAACAAATTGGTCTCAGACACCATCTCACCTGTCACCTCATCAGGACTGTTGAGGCCACCTGAGATGACTTTTTGCCTCTAAAATTCACTGTGCTTGGCTGTAGTGTGGTGCACATGAGGGCTTTATGCCAGCCTCGTCTCCTAGATGTTACTCTAGGACTAATTTTAACTCCACTTGCTTCACCCAGTCCTCAGCTTTGCATCTTCCCACTAGTCTTTGCAAGGACAGACTGGCAGCCTCAGAGAACACTACATGGCTTAACTTCATTTTTCAGAGTTGTACATTTGCTTATTTCCAGCTCCCTTTCTCACTCCATCTGGTAACAAACGATGGGAAGTCACGTCAGCAGTTGCAATACTGTTGGGAAGTTTGGTGCCTTTGTGTCATGTATACTACCCACTTGTAATTTGTTATGATGACTGATGACTTGTTCAAAGACCTTCTAGGCTCAACACCAAATCTCGCACTCACAGGAACAGACTGAACAGAATAAGAATTCACCTCAACTCCTGTGCAGGTATATTGGGTAATCCCAATCTTGTTTATAAATCGACAGAACTGAACATGATGGCAGAAAATAATGATTAATATCATGGAACTAAGTAATATAAAAATAAATCAAGGGTAATCATGATGTGAAAGTTTGTTAACTAAGCCAAAACAGAGATAAATTCTTCTTGCTTTGTCCATAAATTTTTCATGACTTTGCATTTGGAATTTCATCATCAGCAGATCAGAGAATTTTTTTGTCATACAAAAAGTGTCTTGATAAAGCAATGGTCAAGATGAGCTTTAATAACACAGAAGGTGGCTTACTTCCCAGTTTTCCTTGAGGTATCTGATTTTCATTTAGCACTTTTAAGATTTACCCCAGATCTGTCATTGTTGAAATCAATCCCATGCTAATTTTTAAATTTTATTTTTCTTTTGGTTGTTTCACTTTAAATGGAAACTACCTCTGCAGCAAGCCCTCATGTACAACTACACTACTGATTTACCCCTATGCAGAAAAGGACCTGTCCAAATTCTTGCATTTAACCTCATTAATGAAAGCCAAGATACAATTGTTTTTCTTGGCTGGACATTTGGTTACTAGTTTAGTCCACACAGCATAAAGCATGTTTGTTTAAGGCTCATAGGAGAGTAGAGGTCAGAAAAGAAAGTGAAGAATTAATTTACATTACAAATAAAATCTTTTAAAAGTTTAGAGTGATTGTTATGCCAGATAAGGTTTTGAAAAAGAAACAAAACCTGTTTGTTAAGTTTCAGTTTGATACAAGCCAAGAATCACCAGGAAATTCCAGTTCCACAGATGTTCTACCAGTACAGGAAGGGTCACTGTATTTGCTTTAACTTCCCTGGTTTTAAAAGGGGTATATATAGTAGCTTTTTACATTTATTAACCAACATACACATTTAGCTTTCTTAAGAGCAATGGGGAAACGCTAAGGAAACGTGCATACATACATTCTTAAACATTTTATTGATTGACAGAGCACCTTGTCAATCTAGGATAATTTTTTTCAGTCTAAAATTACGCGGATATCTATTTCTATGGACAACGAATTTGCTTTAATGATAAACTCAATCTCAGTGCTGGCCAGCTGTAATAGGTCATTGCACTCCTTTTAGGCACTTCAGTCAGTTTTTCTGAATGCTGCTAAACATGCTGACTGCAGAGTAACAACAGGATACTTGGATTTGGCCAGGTGTTAAATTTCAAACCACTGTAAATTACTCGATTGTCCTGATTACAAGCTGGCTCTCCTTTTGTGCACAAAAGGAAAAAAACCTCACTCCCTACCCCTAAATGGTCACCCAACAGTAGCACTGTAAGATGTCACTTCAGCAGACAGCCACAAAACCATCAAATGACCCCTGGTTATCTAACCCTCTCCAGCTGTCCAGAAAGCTGCAGGGCCATGGCACAAACCTGCCTGCTCTGAGGCTGGCCCTGACACTCCTGCTGCCACAGCTGCTGTCGCTGCTGTCATGGTTCTTTCCTCCATCCTTGGCAGGGGTAGCAATGCTGGGTGTGCCAGAGGGGTAGTGAGAGCAGTGGCACTGGTGATGCTGGAAACACCAGCAGAGCTGAGGATCAGAGCACCATTAGGTGTGCCCAGAAAGGAATAAAACTAAATCTAAGTGTGAAATCAAATGCTGTTCTGAGTCAGTTTATAATCAGAATAATGCAGGTACCATCCAGCAAGCTGCCAGTAGACTTAAAATAAATTGCACACAACAGAACATACTACAATACTGCTTTCAAATACACTTGTTTATAGCAAATGGCAACCAATTCTGTCACATCTATAGTAAACAAGAGGCAAACATTGTGCTCTTCAAGGATGGGGATGTACCATGAACCATCCCACTTGCCTGGGCTACTCGCCAACATCATGGAGTCACTGAAGTTTTCTGTATCTAGACATGAAATTTTGCTTCCTAGCTTTCTTAAAATTGAATCCGTGTCTGCAGACGCCTTCCCGGATACCTTATTTTACTTTTAGGTCTAAGCTCTAGGCTGCCCATTATTTTGCCAGGTCTATTCTTAATGAACTGTAACTCCCCAGAGGAAAAATATGGGTTTATTATGGACTATTTCCCCTCTAAGGGATTAGTCAAAGACAAGACAGGTAGCAACTGTATCCTTTTCAATCATTTTGGCATCCCATGAAGAGTCATCCAGCTGTACTTATTTCCAGCATGGTGTCATGCTAGGCCGTTCTGGGTGCAGCACTGCAAACATTTGCCACATGCTGTGATTGTGAATCCTTCAAGGAAGCAGGTGAACCAACTGATAGGGACTACTAAAACAACATTTAGTCAGCTTTCTTTTTTCTCTGTCTTTGGTGGAATACAAGTTTCCCATTTCCTCTCCCCTAAGAAGGCGAAACAATCTTGGAAGCACCACAGACTTCACAGCGAGCAGCCTGAATGAGGGTGGATAACCCTCAGAAAATGCTTATCGCGTTGAGTGGGGAATTCTTATTACTGCTTCTTGTCTGTTTTCATGGAATAGATCAGCTTCTACATCTCTCCTTTTAAATATGTTTAATGTTTGTAAATACCCTGGCTCTTCCAAGTCTGAGACTCTAGCCCAGACCAGCCCACTCCGGTACCCATCTGAAGTGAATTCACCGAATGTAAAGAGTGTCCCAACTGACTATAATTTGGTCCTGGAATCACTTCAGTTCAGTTTGGGAATGAGAATTTAAAGCAAAATAGTTATATAGGTCTGACTACAATGACACAGACTTTCCTCCTCTCTCAATTAATGTGAACAGGAGTAAAACTGCAGAAAAATAACAGTTCAGTTGAAAAGTCCTGAGCACATACACATGGAAACTTTTAAGAGGCTAATAAATAAGACCATTTGAGTGAATGAGGCTTTTATTCTCAGCTTGAGACCGCAGTGGCTGAAACTGATATGCATCCAAATTAATATTAGGCACTCTCAGAACTGAACTCTGTTATTAAGTAGTAGTTATTTTGGTTCTGAACTGAAAAAGCTTTAGTTAGTCTGTGATTAATATTGTATATTGATTTGGTGTGAGGACAGTGAAAGAGGATTTAAAAAGTAATTACATTTGCCAATTTGAAGAAATACTTTCCAATTTGATGAACAGAACAGCATACAAAAGATAGGAAGTCTTTCAAGAGAAAACTGCCTCACATGTGTGGCAATATATGCATACTGAGGATGTCTGGAGGCAAATAAGCCATCTGAATTTGCCTTTATGCTATTGAGCAGTACTCAGTGGGCTAACCCTTCAGCCTCCAAGCCAGTGCACACAACTTTTAGAATACTGCCGATTTTTAAAAACAAATTTAAAATACAATATAATGTGAGGATATTAATATTTAATCAACACATGGCAACTTCCCTCAGAAAATCTGCATGGCTCTTTTTACATTCATTAGTAATTACAAAAGAAATCTTCTCCAACTGTGAAGAAATCCCAAACTGGATTGTGTAATTCTGTTTTGACACTAGGAATGCTACCCACTGTTTACACCAAAGAACAAAATCATAGATACAATTTTCTGAAATATGCACTGAAATCCATACAGATACATTTAAATTTTCACTTGTGTTCACTGCTATTTAGGAACCTTCAAAAGGTGTTAGCTGATCATCTCAGCATTACTGAAATTAAATTCACAACCAGTGTGCTCACAAATTAAATTTCATTCATTATTTGGTCAAAGTCACAAAAAAGAAAGCAGCAGAGCCACACGTACAATCACTGTATTATGTGAAGCAAAGCTTCATGTTAGCAGTCACACAGACATCTTCTGCTCACCAATGTAAGCAAGTGTTCACATTTTAGGAAATGGGAGAGGTTAGATGGTTGTTTTTAGCTGCACACATCTGCACTGACTCATTTGGGAAAGTTTTTGTCAAGATGAGTATCCACACACTAACTTCTACTACTTATCAGGGTATCAGGGTACTCCCCACCTACCAGTGGTAGAGATGTTACCACAACACTTCAGGGCATGTTAACTCTGATAACAAAAATAGATGGCTCATCCTTATCTTCAAAATAGAGAACTAATAATAAAAATAATGAGTAAACAGTTATGGGATTGCAGTGGGACTAGAAGGAAAACACAAAAATAACAGTATGATTCACCTTGTAGCTAAAGGAGTCTGAGTGCACTGTTCCAGTTATGCAATTTTTTTCTTTAAAAGACACCAAAATAAGTATTCAAATTAGAAAGCAAATTGAAATACAGTATGTTATTTATCCAGACTACATTTAATCTGATGCTAAACACAGAGTTGTGTTACTTATTCACCTTTGCTCCTAGGTGTAAGCAGTAAGGGTGAGTATGTGTTCAGGACTGCAACACAGTGTTGTGCTCGGGAGCGCCAAAGGCAGGCACAGCCAGTACTGCTGCTTATAAACTTAGTAAAGTATATGAATGAGCACATTGCTAAGAAAAAAAATAAGCTGCTTTTTTTTTTTTTTAATGCTTACTTACGTTGCTTAGCTTTATTTTCTACCTGAACCTTCTCTCCCACATTGTTAGTCTTACCTTCAGGAAAAGAGGAGGATGAGTCCATCCACCTGCAGGTCTGAGACCCAGACAAGCGGACAGGCTTTCTGGTTTGTATGGTCTTGTAAGGTCTTTGTACAGTTGTGTTTGTAAGGTCTTGGCTTAGGCTGTGCTATTCTGTTTGCTATAATGCTACATTAAATACACCTATCACTTAGAATAGCTACAGACCTACTTAACACACAAAGATTTTTTAAGAATAATACACCTAATTTTTATCAAACACTGAGCTCTTCATAGGTTGAGTACTGCCAAAGGGTTTAGGGCCTATTTCCCCAAACCTTCCTCTCCTCAGAACAGAAGTAAAAAAACCCATGAAAGGTCATTTAATAGGAAGGGTACGAAAGCAAAAGTAAAGGTAATATATAGAATAAATGGAAAACTATGTAGCCAGTATTGATATGTGAGAAGTCTGAAACTAAAAAAAGGTCTCATTTGGGAAGGGCAGAAAAATTTACAACCAGACTTTTCCTGGTAGATTTATGTAGCTGTAGAAATTGAGCCAAATATTCTGAATTCAACAGTGTTGCCAGTAGCACTGTATTTTCCCCACCTCATAATGACCTGCTTGTCCCAGACACAAATACAGTTCAGCAGAATTGCAAACTGAGAGGAGCTTGGTTAGTTTTATTAAAACCTCTTCCTGAGCTAAATACAAGAGTTGAAAGATATTGTGTAATGTTTCAGATGAAGGTGTGCAAGAAAGCCTCACAATTAGGTATTGCAGTAATACTTTCATCAGACAGCAGACTAATCCTGTATCATCCCAAATCTGGTAGCAGTCTTCTCCTTAAGGAGCATCATAATAATAGGTAAAACCAGTCTTTCCTAGATTTCACTACAGTTAGAGTGGACCAATCCATTGTTAATAGAATAGCCAGAGAACGTAGGTGTGTAAATGTACCAGCAGTACATGATTTTTTTACCTATGCAAATAGTTAGAACCTGTTACGTACACTCTCAAAAATGCAAGAACACATGGGAAGAGAAAGGTAATTCAGAAAGCTAGAGGGGAGCTCAGGGAGTGGTGTGTGGTGGGATGGCAGCAGCTGGACAGTGTGCAGCCAGAGGCAGGAGTGGATATGGCAGCTGGTAAAGAAAGTGCTCAGATAAAATGTTTATGCTGAGCAACAGCCTCTTCACAGGCTACCCTGGGAAGCAGAAATAGCCCAAGCCTGGCTTAACAAAGCAGTGGCAAGGGGAAGGCATTGTTTGCTGCCTGTAAACTGTGAGCAGAGTAAGGGAGGTTTATGGATCGCTGAGCCACTACAGGGTCTCGAGTGCCTATTCTTTTCAAGAATAGAAAAAAAAAAATTAATACATGTATTTACTTTTAAACTGTGATCTGGCTCTACATGAAGAAGCTACCAGCAGATAGGCATAGCCAAGTTTTCATTTTTCTTAATACACCCAGGGCAATTGCAGCTTTGCAGCCTGGATCACCAAATCACTGACTTGTGTTTTTGATACCCCATGCATTCCCAGTTTCTAATTCTTGTGTAAGCCTGGAAAAGCTGACAAGAGAAATCTCCCTAAGATGATTTTTTCTGCTGATGACCACAGCTACACTACCTTCAAACACTTGTCTCTCCTAAGTGGAAGCACTGAAACAGGCACCCATAACTTTTGCATGTTCAAAGGATTTGCAGTCAAACTCTGTTCAACTCTGGGACAGAGCTTAATAAAAATCAAAAAACCGATGGAGATTCACAGAAGTTCAAATTTATCCATATTGAACACAGAAAGGATGTTTAAATAATCTGGGGGTTTCTTTTCTAAATGTTAAAAATATTTCCTGGTTTGTCACTTCTTTATCAAGCCATCAGACTTGTTTGCTCTCTCCTCTCTCCCCTCTATCAGGTGTTGTGGGGCTACTTGTGTTTACTTCCTTATTTGCATTTCTTCAATGGAGACAAAATGTCCAGGCACCCAACAGACTCAGCTGTTTACAAAAGTTCCAGGCAAAAGCAGCACAACATACTCAAGATTTTCTCTCACACTTGCACATCTCTATTTGTCTTCAGATGAGCAGCTACAACCTACTGGACAAAGAGCTATTCTGTTTGGTCATAAACCTTACCAGAAATTCATAGGGAGACTTGTCTACCAGATTAGTGGGCCACCTCCAAAACTGAGATGCCAGTTCTTCCCATCACTTAGGACACAACTATTCTGTACAAAGATGAATAGCCTCAAAGCTTGGTTTATTTATTGAGGTCCCGAAAGAGCAAAGCAAAACTTAAACAAGTTAATTTTTTTCTCTATCAAAAGCATATAATGAAAGTGAAAGGACATATTAGTAGCAGAGCTAATAGTCCTTATACTTTATTTTACCTATTTAAATATTCTTAACCCTCATGTATGCAGAGAACATCCCTCACATACGCCCTGGGTCTTCCACAATATTAAGCACAACATATGATGTTGGAAAGACAGGCTGAGAATAAGTTTAGCTAAAATAAATGGTTTCATAAAATACCGAAGGGATGGGAATAATAACGAGAGCATGACGTCCTGTCCAGGGTGACAAGCTGCATCTCACCTTTTGGATTAGGAGACCACCCAGTAGTGTTCAGGAGTGTGTGGGCACATGGATGGGCAGAAGAGCATGAAGAAAATTTGAAGGAATATTCTCTCATTTCACCTCACCAACAACTGTGAGGGGCTATCACACATCTACTCAATCCATGTACGCTACATGGGTTAGTGGCATTAAGTCAAGTTGGTTGAACCAGTTGCCAATATATGAGGTGAGCCTTCATGATTTCTGGGGGCAGCTGAGAGCATCTGCAGAAGCTGGCTGGCCTCCATGCTGCCTCTCCCATGGCAAAGCAGGTGCTGGGACAAACCAGGCATCTCATAGACATCAGATGTGTGGAAGTGCAAAGAGGCAGGCAGCCCTCCAAAGGATTTTCCCCCCTTTCATTTACAAAAACTGCCTACAATTCATAGTAAGTAGGAAAAAAAAAAAAGGCAAGTAGCAGTAAGATGTTGCATTTCCAGATGGTGAATTACTACTGAAACAAAGACAGAACTAAAACCACAGAATCTGCATTTTTGCAGTGTACCTGAAGAAATTTATAGATTTATCCTGTTGGGCCTAAGGATGGTCAAAAGCATGCTCTTCTGGCAGGCCTCAACTGAGGTAGCTCTGCTCACGCAAAAGCAGCCACTGAGCAAGTCGCTGTCAGGGGTGTTTGGACTTCCTGTACTAAACCCCCAGGTTATAAACCCTGCTGTACACAGAGGCAGATGCTAGATCCTTTACCAAGGTATTCTAGAAGAAGATCTCTGCCCTTTCGGACAGGAGAGAAAGGACCTGTGGAAAGACACTGGAGAAGTCATGTCACAGCAGTTGTCTTATCCTGCAGCTGCACCTTGGAGCCATCCTGTTAGTAACTGGTAAATTGTGATCTAAGGTTTAACCAGCCCACTCTTGGGCCCCTTCTATAAACTAGTACTACAACAACCAAGGAGAAGGTTGTGCATATGGACAGAAATCACTTTGGAATAACATAAAAGTTTAATGCTTTAATTAATTTTGCAAAGGAGGCAAGCACTGGTAACTCACAGTAGGGACTAGGAGTCAGAACTATATGCAGATTCTATATTTTTTTCAAGAAAATAAATACTGGAACACACTCAGGAAAATCTGAATAATATTAAGATGTCAAAAGCTTGATGCTACCCATTTCCTCATGACATGATTTGACAATGTTAGCACTGAAGGATAAGCCTTTCAACTCACTGATCAATCTTCACACTAGAAAACAACTAATTTGTTGTACATGAAGGCAGTTTAGACAAGTTGATCCTTTAACTGTAGTATTCCTGAACAGCTAACTTAACATGCAGCACAGCATCAGGCAGCAGAGCAACAGCTCCAGATTTTTCCTTAAAACTTGAATGCAACATTATATTACATATTATATTACATTCAATGCAAAAGCTTGAATGTATCATAAAATAATCTTTTCAACTCTGGCTTTGCTCATATATTTATCCATCTATACATAGATGTGTGTGTGTTTATATATGTGTGCCTGATGCATCATATCTCATCTGCCCACCTAGGTGAGTTGTCACCACACTCTCACAATGAGTTAGTCCAGGAGCCTCAGGTCAATAAAGGTCCCAAGGAATCTTCTTGTGCTCTCCTTGAGATTCTGTTGTACCACATTCCTACTTCAAGAGAAGGCAATTAACAAAATAGTGCTGTTTGAATTAGAAACATGAAAAGGCTAAGCCTTTCATCAGTAGTAATTATTCATTTGAAGTTGGGGTAAAGTTCAGAAGCTTATCCATGGAGGAAGTGCTACTGAATGGTAACACAGACGTAACAACACAATACAGTGTACCATGTAGTCAGAACACACACAAAAAAAACCCAACCCAAACCCCAAACTTATCAGGCTAAACAAAGCAGAGACAAAAATCAAGCGTAAGCAATTAGGGTTGAGAAACAGTCTCTTCTGGATTCTGTTCAGCGCTCAGAAACCCCCCCCCCCCCCCTCTTGATCTCATCCTGCTTTCTTTCCTGTGCTCACAGTTTCCACTCACAAGAGAGGGGAATGAAGTACCACCAGCTCTGTAGGAAGTGCACCAGCTGAAATCACACAGGAAAATAAGGATGTCTAGACAGCCTCAGGAGGGTAATTCTGAGGGCACTTCATCCTGCTTTGTCCCTGTCTGATTTGGCTTTGGGAGAAAAAAATGGAGTGTCTTTCTTTTCAGGACTTGTTAGAAGAGACCTGGCAAATGAGTTAACTGAACTGGAGACAACATTGCCTGTGTAGGTTTATGTCATTAGTCTCATCCATTTTTACTCACTTTCAGCAATTAAGAAAGCACTCTGCAGCAGGTACTGAACCTGCCTGACAATCCTTCCATGTACTGGATATGTCCACCAACACCAATAGCATTTAGACCACTGTCTAGCTGATCACTGCTCTACATAAGGCAGAACACTTTAACCTAAAGGTGCCTGAAGTCAGGTTCGGTAGGCCAAAATTCTGCTTATCAACGGCACCCTCAGTTTGATCTTCTGGTATACTAGTATTGGCTGGGATGGAGTTAATTTTCTTCATAACAGCTTGTATTGTGCTGTTTTGGATTTGTGAGCCATGTTGATGGTGCATCAGTGTTGGAGTAGGAAGATGAATGGATAATTTGAGATCTTTTATTGCTGTACAGATCTATACCATCATGCACCACTGAGACACCTTCAGGAAATGGCAGCTTCTCCACTGAGTTGATGCATTAAATAAGCACAGGAATAGTCTTCTGAAGCAAGAAGCGCTTTTTTTTTTTTTTTTTTTACATTGCATTTCTGGTCTCTGATTTTCCTCTTTGGCACAGTTCATCTCCTATTCTGTCATTTCTCTCCTACAGCTATTTTTGTCTATGTAACACTCCTTTCCATATGGTCCCCTGTTCCACCTTGCTCCTTCCTTTCCATATTTAATGTTTCCTTATTCACACATACAATGTCTCTTGACTCATGCTTATTCTGCGCAAGTCACTGGGAAATATGTGGGGTTTTTTTCTAAATTCCTGCAACATTTCCTATTCTGTTCAGTTTCCTCTCCTGTGCTGTTTACACAAATACTGAGAGGGTTTTATTCTACACTGAGTGAAAAACAGATTAACGTACTTGTCTCCACAAATGCCATCGTTTCTTTAAAGGAGCAAAAAAGAACATTTGGAACAGAGTGGACTTGTGCTTCTTTAGTGTGAAGGCTCCAGGCAAACAGGGCCTTCTGTGTTTCAGAAGCTATCCCCCAGGAGAATCCGAATTTGGAAGAAGGCTGGAGCTCCAGGCAGAAAGATGCGTGTAACACTACCTTCCCTGTGTCATTTCCCTGACCTGTCCTTCCTTCCCCTATTTTTCCTTTCCCAGACTGGTACTTTTAGCTGTATTCCTTTTCCTTTCTAAAACCCAGATCTCACATGAATATTCTCTATGTTCTTTAGGTTGGCTGTTTAATGCAATGTTACTCATACTTCAAAGGGATGAAGACAGAGATAAGTTTTACAGTCTTGATGGTTTAACACAGGTCTGTCATATAAAGCCAGCACTTCATTTTCCAAGCCACTCTCTCACAGAGGGAGTCTGTTTTACACACCAGGCCTCAGAGAGCAGTGTGGGAAGTACTCTGTGGATTATTTTCCTGCTATTGCTGGAGGCTGCTTTGCTTGCTGGCTACTGAAGTACATCACAGAGAGACAGAAGATAAGGTTCTGACATTTTTGATTTTAATTTTAACTGCTTCTGTTTTTCAGTAAGTTGTGACTTGGCTAAACGGGTAATACTGGGAAGTGAGTTTATGCTTTTTATTTCTTCACCTGAATTTAGTTCTTTTGAACAGTGTGGCTCAACAAGCCTAGATTTAAACAGATTTTCTGGCAGACTAGATACTGTCAGAGAGACCCAGTGCGCTTTTTTTTTTCTGCAGGAGCCCACTACTGATGTCACAGTTGGTCATCTCAAACACAAAAGAAACCTCATTTTCTGGAGTTGTCCTTCACTTCCAAGACTGTTCATAGGTTACTAGCTAATGTTGGGGCACGGACATGGGTCTACAGGTCTGTGGCCTCAAGGCATTTAAAAAATAATTCAGAAATAGTGCTGCACTGGACTCAAATCACTTGTTCATGATACAGAAATATTGGCTTCAAATGTCATTCCTTCTAACTTCACAATCCAAATATGATGCAAACTATAGTGATAACAGCATACAGTGCATCCTCACGCCTAACATAATTCTGGATTTAAGACCAAAATCTTGGTTCACTGAAGCCAACAAACACCTTGCTAACAATGCTAATTTATGCACATGAAATTAGTTTTTTCTAATAGTATTTATGAAATGATTGTTTGAATTTCTTTCTTCAAAAAGAGATGAAGTCTGAATAGGAAAAATAACTGTTAAGAACCAACCCCATGATTTTTAAAGAGACTTCAGTAGATTTGTGAAATACTTTATCTGAGTGAGAGTTTGTATTCTGTAGTAGTTGAGCAGATGTCAAGGCAAAGATTGCAGAACTGTAAACCATAACCGTGCCAACAAGAACAACCAACAGTGTCATTTTTTGACCTTCCCCTGAGCACACGCAGATAATCATACAGAACAGCATCTATAAGTAAAATTGGTAATAATTTGTTCTTCACTAGATACTTCTATCAAGAAGCAATTTTAAAATGAAAGTTAAATTATGCTATAAGCCATAACTGCAATTTCATGATTTTTTCTAATTGCAGACCTGGAAAGTGAAATGCTTTCTTCAATAAATGGGTTTTTTGGTGTGCTTTTTTCCCCCCAACTTGCACAAAGCTACTGGCTAAAATGGTGGTGGTATTTGGCACATGGCAAGACATGAAAATGAAATACAAACAACAGGAATCCAGAAAGATCAACCAGTTGGAGGGCAGAGCAGTTAACTGTTGTTTAGAAACTAGAACAAGCTCCAACAAAACACCTAAGTCATAAACGTCTACCTCTGCCTACTTCAAGTGCTGATGCACAGAAAGTAAACCCACAGGGGTGGGGGGAAGAAAGTTGCGCTGAAGGGCAAGCCTGCATCAAAGAAAATTAGAAAAAAAAAAATGCTAACAGTAACACCGCAGTGGTTTAAAGCCCTCGGTAAACTCCTCATACATTTCAGGGATTTATGAGCTCCCTCATGAATTTAGGCCCTTGTTTTAAAGCTTTGTAAACATTTAGTTTATTGTCACCGTCTGCCTGCAGGGTAGCCATGTTTTGCAATGGGAACAGGGTACCAGAGGGGCTCTATGATTGGAGACATGCAAGGGACAGTGAATGAGGGGTAGAACAGTGAATTTCCTGATTCCCGTTCTGTAGGCTTTATCTGCGTCAGGTAATACAGGGACACAACCCTCTCGTGTCTAGAAACAACTATATATGGCTGCACAGTCAACACAATCTGAGACCTGTCTTATTCCCACTAGTGGCACTAGTAGGAAACTGAGGGTCATTTCTAACACCCAAAAATTACAAAAGATTATACCACAAACCTGAAAATCTGTGTTTGTAGACGTTGTATTTTTAACAAAATACACTACTGACACTGTCACAAGCCTTCAACAGTAAAATGTTTAAATTTTAGAGGACACAATTTTAACAGCCCAAAGGCTGCAGAGGGCAAGAGATGTACCAAGATCAGGTGGAGCTAAAACAACCCATCCACTACACACTTAATTCAGATAAAATGGTAAGTCAGTCTTTTATTTGTTTTTAGACACATTTACATTTCACATCTTAAATGTCTGATCACTCAAGAGGACTAGAGAGGAGGTTGGGCTAGAAGATCTTTAAAAGTTCCTCCCAAAGCAAACCATTCTAACTTTTCAAACTAATTTAAAAGATGAGATTTTAATTTCATCCAATAACTTCCAAACTACCATGGGACTCATAATAACATGGGACTATTTCCCAGCTCTATACTTGTACTTACACTTGAAGAACATTTAATAATTTACTTTATTAAGAAAACTAGATTTCCTTTATTTTTTCTGTAATTCTTCTAATGCACAGCATGATGAGTCTCAACAGCTCTGCCAACAGCACTTTCCTGACTTAATAACTACAGTCTAACTGCGGTTCTTTGTCCTGCAAAGCTGTAGAAATTTGTAATGGAACAAATGAGGTTGGTAGGAATGCTGTAGGAAAAGAAACATGCATGTGTGTAGAGGCAGTGGGAAACAGGAGAAGGGTTGAAAGAGCAGCAGGGACCAACAGCAAAGGTTTCCAGGACACATCTCCCAGGACACTGATCGCAGCTGTAAATTGAAGAATCTGTTTTTTACGTCAGGACCATAGGACCTGCACTCTGGGAACATGAGAGGTTGTCAGTGGAAGACCCTGCCACCTAACACCAGCGGAGTGGCAAAAAGGTTACAGTATGGCCCTTACAGGATGATGCATGTGGTAACTTGCCCAGAAAACAAACACATTCTTGAAACAAAGGAAAAAAAGTGCCCTTGGATTTATCAGACTGAAGGAAGCATGACTCTAAAGCAAAGGACCACTCAGTAACAGCTACTGACTTCCAAATTGTACAAGGGACTCAAAATCCCCACAAACAAACGCTGCTGTCTGCAGTGAAAAAGATGAGAAAATTGATGAGGACTTGGAAGCCAGCAGCTCTTGTCCTCTGTCCTGCCAACAACTGCTCATGGTCAGGCCACACTGGGAACACAGGTCCTGGTGCTTTGGAGCATGTGGGTGTGACAGCATGACTGAAACCTATGAGAGGAGGAGTGTAAGCAGGTGAGATCAATTTACTTCAAAGTTTTGTAAGTAAATATGGTCTCCTTTCATAATATCTTGCATTC
Source organism: Athene noctua (assembly GCF_965140245.1). NCBI lineage: Eukaryota > Metazoa > Chordata > Aves > Strigiformes > Strigidae > Athene > Athene noctua. The sequence goes on along the minus strand of NC_134077.1, from coordinate 58,136,470 downwards.
AGCTTGTTAAACTAGTTCTCCTACACAGAAAACAATCCAGGTCATCAGCTTCTACTTCAGCTCTAAAGACTGAGAGAACATGAATATAAATCTTGGAGAAGCAGGGAGGCAGAAAATTAACACAGCCAGGAAATGAGTAATAATGTTAACTTACTGCATAGCAATGGATCTCCCTTTCAGCTGATATACTTTATTTTACACCACTGAACTGTGCTGAAAACTTATTTCATGACAACCCTGCACTGAAAATCTATGAGAAAATAAAACCTCTTTTTTTTCCACCCCTGAAGAAACAGCTAATGAGCAGAACATACAGTTTAAGTACTTTTACACCAATTTACACCTTTTTTTATTGAGAAAAATGTTAAGGTGTCTCAAATGTTCACAACATGGACTACTTAGAGACTATCAGCGAACAGGAGATATCAATATCCAATACACCAGGATTTTTTTTTAAAATAAGGCTACTGTGTTACTACTTACCTGCATTTTCATCTCTTCCCTGTATAAATAGCTGTGTCTACTGTACCAGTGTTCCCAGCTACAAAAGCCATTAATCAGCACTCTGAAAACATTAGTTAACTTATTGGAAGACATAAATTGCCAGGTGGTGAAGCACACAGAAGCTAAGGAAGAGAAAAGATCTGAGCTCTCATTACAATGTCTGATGGCACTAGGATGACCCACAGTTCTCTCAGCTACAACATTATATCTGGACGTAAGCACAGATATTCCACCCCCTGAGATTTAGGGTATAAATTATCCCATATTACTGCACATCAGGGATCAAATGCCAACAGAATATTTAAACTCCAATTAAATTATATTGGAAGGACCTGGAGAAAGGTAATCAAAACTGAAACACAATTTAAGATTCCTGAAATCTAGCAGCACTTCATTTGTATGACATGGCCATAACTGAGTCTGTTTCTGAGGCTCAGTTTAAGCCCTAAATTATCAATCCTTAAGATGTGATAAATCTTCAAACCTATCAAAAGTCAAGGAGACTATTTTAAACAAGCATGGAAGGTCAGTTTAATCCAGCTTCTTTGACTTTGCACTGAAAAGGTCTAGGAGCATTCACAAAGTTGCTTGCAAGTGGGTGGCAATTAAGAAGGCATAGGTATACCCTTTTAGCTCAAATTTGGTGCCTCACTGGCCAGCGCTCCATGTTAGCTGTCCAAAAGTCAGCCAGGTTTACTTAAAGTGGTAGCAGTATAAACTGATCCACTAGACGTAGACGTAGATTGGGACAGAAGTGGGGACACAGTACCAGGTAGGTGAGAGAACTGAACATCCAGCTCTGACTTCTTCCTTCACTGCAGTCAATATGGTTATTAAAACGGCTCAGGATAGTTTCACAGTCAATCCGTTTCTGTCCTGTAGCTTCTGTTTTCTGCCTACCATATGAGATAGAGTGAGATTCTTGACGCATCTGATTTTAGATAATAGCATAGACACAAATTTGAAGAGAGCAAGACACAAATTGTGAAGACACAAATTAGAAAGCAATTTGAAGAGCTCCTCCCGCTTTCTTTCAGGAACAATATTGCTAGTATCAGCAAAGCAAGGATTTGAATACGAGGTGGTGAGAACATCATGAGACAGAGAAATGACTCAGTTTCAATTTGTGGAAGCACAGGTAGGGAACGGAAGGAAAAAAATTTTGCAGAGAACTGTGATTTGAAATGGTCAAGTGTTTCCATGCACCCAGGGAATAAATAAAAAAACCCTTGGAGCTGAAAGGAAAGACTTCCAGTGATGGGTTGCAGTTCTTTATTTCTGATTCATATGTATATATATATATATATATATATGCACACAATGATATTAGATATCCTTGTATTGCTTAATGTATAATTTAAATCAGCACAGGTCTTTTAACAAAAAAAAAGCAACTATAATTTATATTTGATCTGAGTACTCTGATACACAGTAGAAAAAATCCGTATATAAAAGATTATATCTGTGCAATTATATGTACTATATTGCTGTTTCAACAAACTACTGATTTATTAATAGTGATACATTATTGTTGGTATAATATAGAATTGCTGTATCGTAACATTAAAAAACTTTTCAAAATATATTATTAAGCAAAGATAACCACACCCTGATCTTGCAATCATTTTGACCATCACATTGATGCCCCATTTTTGTTTTAATGTGACATTTAGCTTAAACAAATTCCTTCTGTCTCAGGCTGCTGCTATTGGTCCTCTCACATTAATCGTATCAATTTGTGTACAGCTTTGCTGTTTAGTAATTTCATACAAAGCCTTTAGAATTAAACTCACCTCTGAGCTGACATCCACCACTAAGACCACAAATCTCATATACCCCACTTAGGCCTCAAACAGTGCATAAAGATCTGTGCTGAACCTCTGCTTCGTGGTGAACTTCTCTGTTAGTGAACACTTCTCTCACCTATAGCATAACACAAGTAACCTGGCTCATTCTATGTGGCTTAAACTACAGGTCTACAGAAGATGTGACTTCATGCTAGTAAATGCTTTTAATAGTTTAGATCTAGGTGAAGCTTAATTAGCATCTGAAAGTTAATACAAATATTAATCTGTACATAAAATATTATCCCCAATATTCTAAGTGACAGCACTTTTATAAGGCAGACACAAGCCAAGATTCAAATATCTGAGAAAAGGAGAAAACTACTGGATCCTAATTTCAGGCAAGGTTATAGAGCAGCAACAATGGTCAGCAGGATTAGGCCCTTCCCCTGTGAAGATTAACTGACAGAAAGATGTGATACAGCAGGCTAGCTAGTATGACAGAGATACAGTGCACCACCTCACAGTACAGAGCAAGGACTGCAGAGGTGCAGATATTTCAGTTTTGATGCTGGCAGAGAAGAAAGCATTTGGCAAGTTGTTGCCTTTCTGAGAATTTGTCAATCTTCATTACAGTAGCTGAACAACAGTGCACACAATGATGGATGCTTGCTTCCTTGCCTGCAGAATACCTTGCAAATACAAGATAAAAACTGACAGAGATGGAAATGTGCAAACCACAGAACAAAAATACCAATCTTTTAAATGAAGGATGAAATAGAATTTTCACTCTCAGTTTGGATCCTACTGAAAAATCAAGGCTCATGCTGTCCTGTCTTTTGCTTAAACTTTATTCCTCAAGAAAACTGCTTGTCTTCTCTTTCATTAATAATTCTGAACTGGAAGCAAGACTGCAGTTAGTGCACACATGAAAAGAAGGAGGTGCAAATTATCTGAAATTGTTATGTTTAAAGACAAGGTAGAGAATCTACAGATGTAATTCCAGGGCATGCGAGAATCTTGTGAAGATAATAATAGTATTTCAGAGAGTGTGTAACACTATACTTCTGTTAGGACATCCCAAAAGGCAGGTGAGTTGGTAGGTTTGGAAAATGCATGTGTGAGTTCATTAGGGGAAAAGAAAACATTAGCATTAGTCATATTCTGGAATCTGGTCTTTTTAAAACAGGCAAGTGGAATTAACTCGACAATTAATTGGCACTCTCTTGGAAAAGAACCGTCTGAGAGACTACAGTTGTTTTCCAGTGAATATGAGGACTTACTGTGGTGTCTTTTGTGCCAGTACACAGGACAGCAGCAAACAAAAAATGCTTAGGGTTTTTTTCCTTTTCATGTTTTTACTGCTGTGTTCTATGACACAGACAATAAGCTGCATTGTAATAACTGTTTTTTTTATATTAGATACACTTTAATAATACTTTGACATCTATTCCTAACAAATGAGCGTGACTCCCAACTGTAGATTTCTACACTTAACCTTCAGTTGTTAGTAGGAAACACTAAGTATTTGTTTCATATTCGTAACATTAATAGCCTTTACAATTGGAGTTAGGATGCCTTTTGAAGACTTGTAACTTAAAAAAAAGCTCTGGGAAAACAGATTTAGAACATAACAACAGCAAATTAATGCTCCAAGGCTTTTAGAATATATTTCAATCATTTACAGGATTACCTGCTTCTATAAAAACTGTTCCTAAAGTAAAGATACTAAACTAAATTATTAAAATAAAGTTAATTTCAGTTACTCATTTGTCCTCTGGGAAGTCTGTTTGATGACTAATTATTATTTTTTTAGTGTATCAGCCTTTTCTCTGACCAAATAAAAAAGTCATTAGGGTTAAATGAACACGGAAAGACTTTTCAGACAGCAAGAAACAGACAAATTCAATAAAGTCCAGCATCACTTCTAGAATTACTTTTATACAATAATGTTGCTGCTGCTCTGTAACACAACCGAGCTAACATTTATTGTAACAATAACTATTCTGTTCAGTTATGCATAAACATTAATATGCTTAAGACACATCCTCATTGACTTGTTCATGAGGCACACTGTTGGTAAGATGGTATACTTTTAAACTGAAATCGCACACACATACATAGAAACTGATGCTAGATGATACAGCTTTCCTAATGAAAACTCTTATTTCTGAAAACAACACAAATAACCAGGCCCAAAATTCTGCTGTTTCTATGGCAATGGGATTGGCCCTTTTGGTCTTCTCAAATTGCTGAATGACATGGAAAAAATCATAAGCCAAATAAAATTAACCCGAATTGTACTGGTCATGGGTATCTGAGTGATGAAAATCCAAGTGAACCCTCTTCTTCAAATGCTTGGCAATGATGTTTTTTATTTCAGGGTCATGTCAATTCTGTATATTAAAGACAAAAACACAAACACAAATGAACAACAACAAAAAAGAAATCAGTGCTATGAAATATCTGGCTAGTCATTTCCCCAGTCCTGAGCTCCCACAAAGTGCTGAGCATCCTCATCTCTCATTTACTTAAATGCACTGATGTCAAATCATTTACATGCATCGTATCTACTATATACGGAAAACACACACCTTAATAAGATCTGTTACTGTTTTATAGAAATCAATAGCTACATTCTTGGCAAGTCCAATTTGAAGTAGACACCACATGTGGAAAGATCCATTGGTGGAATGACACCACAGTGTGGCAAGATATGGATGCCCTTAAAAAGGTTTCTAAGAATATGGTTTTGCTATTTAGTGCAAAGCCTATATCATCAAACACTTTAGAAGCATTCTTTAGAATAAAAAGATGTCATCATCATAAACATCAGCAAAAACATTTTTCTTCACACAATATATAACTATTTAAAGCACCCCCATTATTTATGAACTGTTACAGAACAGAGTTCTTTGTGAATTATTTCATAATGAATTTTTTTATGAGGAAGTGAAAGAATTTGAACAATACAGAACACAAAAGAGCATGACAATAGACAAAAGCCTTTGGAACAGATATGAAAAAGACAACAGAAGCAAACTATGAGCTGGGCAGACTCCAGAGAGGTTTCAGCAGAAAGTATACGGAAGAAAAGTCTGTGTAAAACTGCTGTTATCATTGTGGAGGCATTTACACGGGAAATCCTATTTCCTGAAGAAATAACACCAGAAATGAGCAATATGACCACAAGAAAAATTATTGCCACTTCTGAAGACAAATTCATATTTATGTAGAGAAAATAAATAGCACAAATTAGCATTAATTTGGACTCAACTATATTTATTTAAGCTAAACATAAATGCTTTTCTCATATTGCTTTTTGTTGCTCAGCTTCTCTTTTGAGAAAAAACTGGAAAATAGTTCAAGCCACAGAAAGACCAAAATTATAAATAAATAGTTTTAATATGTTATTTTCTGTTCCCATACTTTAAAAAAACCAGCTCTCACATTGACTCATTACAGAATAAACAGTGTCTGAGAAAAACAAAAAAAAAGATGCTTGAGATCTCAAGATTTTATGTCAACTGCTCAACTGCTCTAGGAATCAGGAATTTAGCTATGGTTCTAACCTATGTATCAGTTATGATACTGTGATAGTTTACAAGAGTAAAATTTACTTTAGAAAGGTAATGAGAAAAGCTCAATTTTATTTATGCGTCTATTTGCTACATGTAATTCTAATTATTTGCCTGCTGATTAATACTCATGTTATTGATGGAATCTTTAACTGAGGAGCCAGGTTTACTATATGCTATTTCCTCACCAATATTCCAGTGTGAGACATCAGTGCATTACTACATGCCAGTCAGACAGGCAGGGACAGCAAAGTCTGCAACCACTCCTCCCCTGGTCAGGAATACACACTGCTGCAATGGCTAGTCCTCCTGACATGCTACTCGAGCAGCAAACTGTTAGTGCTTGTGTGACACACTCCAGCTACAAACACCCTCACTGATGCACAGTAACAGCATGTCTGAGTGATGCCTGCAAGCAGCTGTTGCTTGCAAGTTGAGGCCTGCTACAATTAGTGATAAGAGAAGCATCCCATTACACCTTATGTGGTCACGCTGTACCCAGTTGTGTATACCTGGAAGTCTAAAAGGGGGGCATATTAAGAAATTCTTTTATGAAACAATGTTCAACTTTGTATTTAACAAGGCCTGAGTGATTTAAATACATAAAGAAGATACCCTAATGCTGACAATAGATACCTCCTGGCAGAAAAGCTCAAACAAGGTGGATTAGAAAGAACAGCTTCGCCAGACAACAGAGTTGGGAAACATCCAAGGAGAAAAAATCGTCCTCAAAAAACTCGTGAGCATAAAAGGGAAAAAGAAGTAGGGGGCTAACTACCCAAATGACCACCTGAGACCCCCATGCATAGTTTTGCAATGCCAGCATTATGTGAATGTAGTAGACAGGCGGAAAGGGGGAGACTTCTTGGAAAAATGTATGAATATTCACGTCTAAAGTATATAAGGGATGAATTCTTGTTTTAGTGCATGCACGTTAGGTGGAACGATCCCCTGTGCATCCAGCATTGCAATAAAGAATGCCTGCCTTCTAAAACTTCAAACTAAGTCTTAGAGGATTCTTCTGAGACTGAATTTATTGGTAACAAGAGGACTGACACACTCCCATTTCTGAGGGAACCAGTCCAGCTTTGAAAGGAAGAGACAAAGATACTGGAGATTTAATCAGTGAAATAACTATCAAAGGAGCTGAGAAGCACAAAAAGCAAAGAGAAAGAAGACATCAAGAGCATGACCCAGAAAAAATGTAAAATATGAGACATTTTAATCTCTGAATGAGAATGGCAAGTTTACCACTTTACTTTTAAATGAGGATAATGTATGGGACCATCTTCACTCTGATCATGTTGCACTTTTTTCCATCTGCTTCTCACATAACTTAACCTGAATATCATCCGGCTAAATTCTATCTCTCTCTGCTTGGAAGTGGTTGGATGCTTTAAATACATCTGCAATGCAAATATAATAAATCCTAACTTCAGTGCTGCTTCTGCTTGCATATGTTGAATCAAGTTCCTGAAAATAACCATAAAGGCATTTCAGTCTCCAAAAAAGCTTTATGGAGTCTGCCCAGTCTCAGTTCCTAGCAGCATGGTTGTAAACTAATGTTAAAATGTAATGACAGTATTAGGCATAAATTCTTACTCCTGCTCCACTGAAGTGATTTCTGGATCATTTGAGAGGCAGCTAGTTCTGGGTACAAGGCAAAAGAGGTAGTAGTAAACATTTCTTCTGCATTTATTTCTTTCTCTTTTTAAATACAACATTAAATTTGAGGGATGTAATAACTAACTGTAGTATCTTTGACAGTACAAACACACAGATTGTTATTGACAAGAAGGTAGTGAGCTTAATGTCTGCAACACAAATTAGCTTGAATAATAAATTTTAAAGCTATTTCTTTAAGTTGGGCAAGGGAAATGCACTACAGTGACTTTTACATCCAACAATAACAATAATCAGTGATGCCTCATATATGAATATTTAGTTCCCCTTTCACTTGCTATGCTGCAGCCTGCACTCTTTTAAATTAAAGGAGTATCAAGAAAGCAGCTTTTTTTCCACAGAGCTTTCATTGTCATGTACTACAATGCATTTGAAAATGTTTGAATAGAAGGGACAGTAGTTGCATTTGAAGATTGTGTAGGCCTCTTCTGTTTAACAAAATATTCAGTATCAGATAACTACTTAAGTGAATTTATTGCCTCTGAGGCAGTCTAACTGGTAGAACCAAAAAGCACTGACCAGTGTTTTGGGTCATTCTCTGTGGTCGTTTTAAAAGCTTATCTCAGGAAAAACAGAGGAAAATATGTGCTACAAAAGAAGAAACTTTAGAAAAAAAATACAAGGAGGAAGCGGTGATGTGAAGTGCACAGGAAGGAGACTGAAAAGAAACTTCAAAAACTCGAAATCTTTAGTTACAAGAAAAGCAGGGAAAATGCCACGCATGAACCAACAGACACAGTTCCCTTCTTTGGAATCTTGTGTACAATGCACACGTAAAAAAAGTGCACTGGGTACTTTCTAAGCTCCGCTCAGCAAGCCAAGGACTGTGTTCTTCCAGTTAAAGACTTTGATGGTACTTTACACCATACTGCCTCAGTGTGTTGAAGACAAAGCACAGAGTTATGCATTTAAAGTATCTGATCATCAGCTGACACTGATTTATTAAGTGACCATAGACAAAACAATATTATCAAGTCTTAATCCCCTGGCCTATCCAGCCAACACTGGAAAGACCTACTTTAACAAAGAATAAGGTACAATAGCTACACCTAACTTAGTAAATTGGAAAAAACAAAAACAAAAAACCCCAAACCTCCTTTCCAAAAACTTTATGAATCATCTGACATTCTGGGTGAAGGATAGAAAATGTTTAATGAACCATTTTAATGGAGTAAAAAAGTGACTTCAGTCCTCCCCATGACTATAGAAACAAACATTAAAGGACAGCAAATTCCTTTTTGTACTGTAAGGTTATGATTGTTCCTTAGTGAGACCCAATGGTACATAAGCAGGCTGCTTACAGTGACAAGGGGAAGTCAATTCACAAATGTGGCAACTTACACAGTAATTGTAACTACGAGCTGATTGTTGTACCAAACACATAATGTACTAGTGCATTCAATCTATTCCTGTGAAACAAGTAAATACAATGCCAGCATCCAGCTGAAAGCTGTCTTACTTGGCTGTTTCTGAAGTTTCCCTCAGCTCTTCATCCAGTCTGCATGAGGAAAAGTTATTGATACAAAGAAACAAAGAAGCAAGCAGAGCATAAGAGAGAAGCAGAGCAATAGCAGAGCAAAGAACAAATACAGTACATGCTTCTAAAATAGGCACCCAGTATTATGCACCGACCCTAAAGCTCTTCAGTATGCTACCATTTATCCCTGTGCTCAACCCACCTTTAATTTGTAACTCCTTATTCGGCTCATTTGGAGGCAGAAACATAAAAGCAGCAGGGATCTGAAGCATGCCCAGTGGACAGAGCTGTAAGCATTCAGTTGCTCTATCAGATAGTACTGAACAAGCTGCAGCCTGGGCCAAATCAAGGACATTTACAGTTCAGTAAGTTTTATCTGCATGGGAGGCTGATCTCAACAGCTTGAAGGGGAAAGTAAGACTCCATATCATTGCAAATCCTCTCTCATTCAGCTGTTGAGGTCACCTGCAGGTGAAAGACTGTCACACAGATTCACTCCATTATGAGCAGCAGCATGGGCTAGAAAGCAAGTTTTACCTCATTCTTCTCTTAATACACTTCTCTTCATCATACCTTACAAGATAAGAGTGGGTGAAGGAAGAGAAAAGATGTACAAGTTCGTATAATAAATCATGCACACTGTATTCCTCTTCAGTAGAAACTACCAATGAACCACACAAACAAATCCTGGCATAACCCTATACTTTCTGCAGGTGGTATTTCTCATGACCATAGGTTTTGTTCTTGCCAGTGGAGCAACTATGAAGCTGAAAGCTGAATTTTATTTTATTTTGCTACAGAGATCTTTCTCAATTTTCATCAGAAGGGAAGCTATCAGCTGGACACTGCTCTTCTCCCTGTGGCATGGTAATAATCAGTCACAGTGCCTTGAATGCACACATTCACTAAATCCTTGTATCGATGTGACACTTGCCACCTTTTGTTTTTCTTCTTCGGCAAAACCATGATCTCTCAGCTGGCTGCTGATGACATGAAGTAGTCAGTTCCCTAAAATTTCTTAAGCTCTAAGTCCTAAAGTTTCTTTGGTACTGGTGCTGTGATCATTTCACATTTTGTCAGAGAGGTGAATGGACTTTCCAAACAAGTTTTCAGTCTACAGGGAAGAGAAGATGTGTGTAACACAGATACGTGTATTGCTACAGTGTAACACTAAAGTACAGCAAGGAAGCAGGGAGAGAAACACACTGAACTATCAGGTTAAGGCCTGTATCAAAGTCAATGGTAAGAAATTAAAATGTGTACAGGAATCAAAAGAAGAAGGGAGGGGAAGAAGAAAGGGAGAGAGGGAGGACGAAAAAATTTTAGGGATGTTAAAAACATTCTGGACATCTCTTTATCAGGTGACCACTGTGCTCCACATCCTTAGCATCACTCCACCTCTAAAGAAGTTAAGGCAGCAAATAAATTTGAGCGAAAGACCCTATGATCCCTGATTTCATGACTGTAATTTACTATTTTTAAAAGTACCACTTGCAAGAACTGAGCTTCCCAGTTGCTCCCTGGAATTACACCACAAGTATTGGAGTAAACACCAGCTTGATGAAGGAAATCATGCTGCCTTCACAACTACCGTGAAGCAGGTGTGAAAACTCCTGCCTGTGTTGAAGAGATCTGTGACAGGCACAAAAGAAATGTTCTTCATACCTAGTCACTGACAAATCATAAGGGAAAGACAATCATACTTGTGCATTTACTCATCAAAACACTTTCTAGGACAGAATGCTTGCCTATTCAAAACCTACGACATTTGATAAAAATAATAATTTAAAAAAGCATTCCTGAACAGTGCATTGTTAAAATAATGACCCACATGAAAACCGTAACTGACTTCCAAGGTTTTCAGCCTTGGCATACCATTTCAATTCATTGTTTTCTGGTCTGAAATAAAGCCAGTTGAAATGAGCAATTAAAATCAACTTCCTACAGTTTTTTAATACATACCCTTCCTTTAGAAATACCCGAATGTAAAAAAACCCTTATACCTAAGAAGCAAGACACTGTCTTTCAGTGGTTCTAGGTTAAACCATGAAAGCCAGCAAGATAAGGACCAGCAAACCTATGGACTTTCTGTGGTTTTCTACCGAACAGGCCATCTTTGAATTACTGTTTCATTTCAAAGCTCTGTTAGACTAAACCTTAAAAACTTAATAAACGATAACTTGTTTACTTAAAACAGTGGTAAAAGTTAACAAAAACTTCCTCTTCCTCTAAACGTCAGTTCCCATAGGGGTATATATGTATTGTGTTTCCATTACACAGTGTTTTCCTGTTTCTGACAGTGGAAATTTTGTGGAACAATGCATAACCATTTATAACAATATTAGGAAGGGGCTTTCTGTTTTTCTTACAGTTTCTGAAACATTATTATTTGTTTGTGGAAACAGTTTCCATTAGAACAAGTACATGGTTACTGTACATCACTTACTTGACAATACTGTCTGGTATGTGCACGTATTCCATTGGAATCATTTCACGAAGCTCTGCCAATGTGTTGACATACTGTATCTTACTACTGAACTTAGAGCTGAAATACACAAGCAATATGTTAACTGACTTTCCTTCACTAATATTTTATATTTTTTTAAAAAACAGGTATGTTCTTAATGTATTAAATAATTAAGCATTTTGTTATTCACATTTCAATTACAGAGTACAGCTGATCATGAGCATACCTCAGTTCTAGTGAGGCTGAAATCAAGTCTAGACCTTTTGCTGTTCCTTGCTTAGGCCGAATCACAGTATTTAGGACAACATTATACATTGTAATGCCTACATACTAGTCAATGCAATTAGTTTTATTAAGTTCAGAAAAGAATCAAATCCCCTACAGCACACTTACATGTAAAAAAATATGAGAAGCATTTACTTAACGTGGCTATGATGAATTAGCATCAAGTGATCATGATGATTTAGCATCTGCATTTGACACTGATTATCAATCAAACATATTAAAACTGATCTTCCTTGTGTGCTTAGGTGAGTACAGATCTCACTGTGTATGTACATGTCTATTCTTACTTCAGGGCCTTCTTATGAGCAAATACTTCTCTTGTTTATTTCAGCTGTGCGATATGATCATTTATTATGTTTGAATATCTATCTATCTTTCTCATTTACCTTATAAAGCAATTTTCCAATTTTAGCTCTGGTTGTATTTAGATAGTCTTTTAACATCAGTAACAGCAATGAATACACACTAACTGTAAATTTTCTTAACTGTAGGTCACGAAAACCAGAACATATTCTTCCTATTTACTGCTGATCTGGGGGTAGAACCAGACAACACGAAGCCTCTGAAACAGCTCTGTGAAGAAGGTTACTGGCCCTCCCATTACCATACATAACTTTCTAATGAGGTCGAGACAACGGAAACAGGAATACTTGAAGGTACTGTGAATACTTGTTTAAACTCATCCATTTAATTTGTCTCTGTATCAGATTAGCATCACTAGGCGCACACACGGGAGCAGGCCAATGGTCATGTTTTAAGATGCATGAATCACTCATAATTGTCCAGTCAAATCCACAATAACATACAGATATTTCTTAGCATTTTATCCAAAATATTAATCAATCTGCATCATCTGAACTAGCAGCTAAAGTAACCTGGCAAGATGCAAGCCAAACAGAAGCTTCTAAAGACTGTGGGGGTAAGAAAATTAAAAAAACCACAAAAACGAAAAAAGGTTAATTTTTCCACTTTAGGATTCTCCTGGGTCCACTAATTCCACGACAGTGACTGATTTCTGAGTAATTGCTTCCTGTGGGAGTCTGCGTACAGGTATCCCAAATACATGATGAAAATAAGAGTCTTTGTTTCTTTCAGACTTCAGAGGTGTGCTACCAATAGAAGTAAACTTCTTATGATTTAATTATTTCCATCAAATGCCAAGTATCTCTCACAGATGCTTATTTTATTAGAAATCTAATTTTTATCTAACACAGCGAAGATGATCTCTAGGGTGAATATCTGGTCTGTAAAGTGTACCTGGGATCTATCTTTGCAATCACAAATTCTTTCATCCTGTGTATTCAGACAGCTGTTTGTGTTTGTCAGTCAAGATGAGTCCCAGACTCCACTAAATGACCCTGCCAGTTTCTGAGGTAGAACTGACTGCAGCACACTCTTAGTGACTTGACTGTCCCTTGCTGTTCTGTTGTCTTTCAGTTTCTTGATTCCTACTGCTTTGTCCCACATCTCAGCTGAAATAGAATTAAATTATGTTGCTCATGTTAGGCTATCTCACTGAAATCTCTGCTTGCCTTGGGACCAATTCATTTCTTACTCTCAAATTCCCACTGTCCATGTCAGTGGTTTGGTGAACAGCTCGAAGCTAGCAAACGAAGCTACAGCCATGGGCCTTCAATCTAATCAAAGTTTCTATCTCTTCACATTGCTTGTTACTGAAATGACTCCCAGAGGTTTTTACTCAGCTTTTTCATAGTGTTCTTTTGTCCTCGGTGAGGGTTCAAATATCTTATGTAAGCTTCCACAAAACTCACATTGGCCATGTGTCCCGCCTACCTTTTTTCAGCTCCCATTTACACTTCACTTTCTTCTTGCACAGACACTCAACCTACTTGGCTGGAGGGTTTTAACTGCTATCGTGTCTAGTTTTGTAGTGCTGCTTTGCTTCACCAAACTCTTTTGAGCGAACCTTCTCTCCTGTTTGGCAATGCAAAACCTCTGGTCACTGCAGCTCAGTATGGTAATTCTGAATAAATCACTAATGAATTGAAACAGATGTGGCATATTAGAATTTTAAAAATTTTACTGTCTACCTTTCCTCTAGGAGCAAACAGGACGCCAAGAGAAATATCATAGACACCAAATGCAACTCAGTAAATTCCCATCATAACTGTTGATGCTCCAAGTATTGTTTCCCTGTTATTCTGGTATTTTTGTCACTTTCTACTTGGTATTAAAAGACACCACATCTGAAAGAAGTCTGTTCTGAAAAAAGAAGCAAGTCCGTTATGACACTCTGCCTGTTGCACTTTGGCAACGATGGGAGAACTCATGTGCTTCCCCATCCCAACGTCACCCTGTCAGGACAGAGTGCCCGGTAACAGACACAGCCAGTTCGCACATCTGCAGCCTGGGGGCAGACCTCTCTGAGGTCTGTTAAGTATGTTACTCTTGGTCGCTGCATGGCTTCTGTAGATGCTGCTGTTTCTCTTGCCTGAAGCAACTCTTTCTCACACCTGTCAGTCTGCTCTCCCTGACCTCAGGATTCCAACTGCATACTTGCCCATCTTCTTCAACAACTTGTGAGGTCTTCAGGGTCCATAGCATTTCTTTGATTTTTTTGTTTTTTACTAATCAACGCATTATTTTTGGTGGTATTAAACGTTTATTGGAACTGGAACGTCTTATGCATTCAAACAGCTCAGGGTGCTGGCAGTCCTCTTGAATGAGAAGCAACTATTTTTTTTTTTAACTTGGAATTATAGCCAGGATTTTTTAATGACATTATTATCATTACATGCAGACCCCTTTTCTATATGCCTTTTAGCTGGGCTTAGAACAAATACAATTTTAAGGAAGCAAACTCCCAGTTTGCATACACATACAGGTTTAAGGTATCATGTCTGTGATGTCTGCAACTAGATACATAAATCACGATTTTTTTCTACCCACTTTAGGAAAGTCAGCTTCAGCTGCCAAAATCTCAACGTGAACTGTAAAATAAGTACTCTTCAGTGAAAGATTAACAGCCATGTTGGATGATTTAGAGTGCTTTGTATTCTCAGGGACATAGAAAATCACTGTATTTACTACATACCTTATAAAAGGTCGTGTCACAGCCAGAATTGTCCTGATAAACCAGGATGGGTGAACAATTATAAATGATTTCAAATTCTTCCGTAATCTAAATAAAAAATAAATGGTTTCTTAAAAAACCCACAAAACATACAGAAAGATCATATACAGGGAACACTGTTATACAGGGGAGTAACAATAATGGACATTGTTTAAAAATAACAGCTGTAGAACAGAAAGGAAAATACTACTCACCGTCGATCAATCATCTGGTAACATTTTTTCATCCAACCCAGTCCAGGCATTCTCCTTCTTGGTGTTGCTCCATTCAAGTAGACAATCATATAGTCTTCAGCTACCATCAGCTCTAAGGTACTGATTACATAGCTGATAAAAATACAGAAATGAGCACACACTTTTTATCATCCATTTAAATCCAAACTAAATCAGTCTACTAGGAATAAATCAATGCACACTAAGCTATTTATGACAAGACAGTGTCTTCTCTCTTTAAACCAAAGGAAACTTTTAGGACTGGTTACCATGTGAAATGCTGGGGTTTCAACCCCAAGCCCCAAATTAAGGCTGACATACGGGTGATTCCCACAGCCCTTCACAAAGGGGGGTGAGTTTGCCTTTAGGCTTCCCTCCAGGGTGGTGCCGGCCTTGCAGACAGAGCCATTGGGTAAATGAGCCCCAGGTGTCTGCACTAAGGAAACAAGGGTCAGGTGTCCCACTGAGGGATAAAAGCTGGGACCACTTGCAGGAAGGGCAGTGTCTGTCTGTGAGGTGGATGCACTTTGTAGAGTTTCCTGTTGGGGCAGGACCTCCCACCTCCCTGAGACTGGGCTCTAGTCAGGTCTGGCCTTTGTAAACGTGGGCTGTGAAGAGATTCAGTATGTGGCTTCCTTGGTCTTATGTGTTTGGTTTGTTGACTCGCTTGTCTCCCACCCCCTCTACAGGAGACTGTGTATCACCGTTTATTCCACCCATTGTTGGTTGTGCGGTGTCGCTGTTGGGGTCAGTGGGATTGATGTCGATTATGGATAATCTGACCGACTTGTTTGTACCCCCAGCGCTCACCCATGTACTGACCCTTTTGTATCAAATACAATTCGGTTATTGGTTCATCTTTATGCTGGCTGTGTCCTTTATGCTAGGCCTGATAATTAGCAAAACACCATGCTACCATAGATGTTTAACTAGAAAACCACAATCTTATCTGTGTCTTCAGAAATATGTGGTTTCCTTCAAAAGACACAGTTTCACAGTGAATTTTCAAATCTCAAATGTGACTTTTGCTTTTTTCTTAAAAGGGCATTAAATCATGAAATTTTAAAAAGGAGAGTGTGGCAAGACCATATGAAGCCCTAGGAGCTTCAGAAATTAACTGCTAAGAAGATTCTCTTCACTACTGATTGGTGTGTTTGTTCAACACAAAAATAATATGGGTCAGGACAAGATACTTGTCTATAATTCTTGTGATCCTTACACTACTGCTACTGAGTCTGTAACTACTGTCTACAAACACTTTGAATCTCAAGCCTAATAAAATTTGCCAATCAGCCTGTCTTCTGATGGGACAGAGCAGTCCATGGCATCACTTCATTTTGTGAGCAAAACACTCTGAACACTCATTAAATTTCTGATCTTCACAATTACAGTTCAGACAGAACAGTGTTCCTGGGGCTAAACTTACCCTACCTAACTAGAGCACAGTAGTCAGTCAAATGAAAGGGTAGCTTTAAATTCTTGTCTGGGACTATATATGCAGATGCTCTGCTCAGCAGTCCCTACCTCACTTGGGAATTGTTCATCACAGGAATGTTCAAATTGTTCTCTACTACCCAGCCCCAAGGCATGTCTATGTAAAAACTACAGTGAAAAGTCGAGTCACACCTTAAAAACTTGAATTCCTGAGTTAGCTCACTACAAAAGGCAGCTCTATGCCTGAGCATAATGGCCCCTTTCACAGGTGTATGGGAATGACTCATGGTCTAATCTGACCCTTGAATTCCTTAAGATGCAGTTTCCTTAAAAGAACAGTAGGAAATCTAGTTCTCACCGAAGAGAGTGGTATTTCACTTGGACATAAAGTAGGCAGATACTAACTGACCAGTTCCATGCATTTGATAAATCCCATCTAAATCACTACTCACTCAATGCTTTTCACTGCTCTCTTTTCTCACCTTGCAGTTGTGCATGCGCTGCTTTTGCCTCACATTTGTAAAGGCTCATGTCTAACAGTGAAATACCAAAGCGAGGTATCGTATAGATTCTCTGATAGAACAATTAAGATAAAACTTAATTTAACTGAACCTATTGATTATTTGTCAGGTTATGAAATTAGATCTTCTTATAGGGCACAATATCTAGTGCTCTGAAGGCATTTAGACACTGAAACATATAGAAAAGTGTGCATATGTACTTCTTGAAGCACTAGAAGCCTTTCAATTACAGAAAAAGAGACAAGTCTGAAAAAATGTCTATATTTGCCTAGGTGCAAAGGGAATTGTGACTATTTTGAATACTCCATTACAGTAAGAGCAATCATGCATACTTCTCATCAGGAATAAGAGGAGTATTACTACAAAAAGGAATCTCTGCTAGTTTTTTAGTCATATCTCACTTATCTCATGTACTTTCACTCAACAGCTCTTATTGACTGCAGATTGATTTAGACCATTTGTCATTTTATGGATGCTGAGCTCTCTTGCAAACCTTACCTAACTGGTAATTTCTTACTATTTGGAAATAATGGTAATTTCTTTATTATCTGAGAAGATGGACAAGACTTTCCCAATGACTAGAAAAATTCACTCACTCTGAAGGCAGGAAGTGCTGGTTTTGATTTTCAAACTGTTGTTTTTGAAGTTGTGATTCTTTAGAAAGCTTCTACTCTCTAAAATGTATCAGACAGTCACAAATGAAACAGCAGAATTTTCCATGTGGTTCTGTAGAAGATGGTGTCTCAAGAGTTGGCTCAAACACAACTCTTCAAAGACAGTTTTATAGGACTGGTTAAGGTAACAAATGGGAACCAAGTCATTGAAAATGTGAAGGGAATCCAGAAGTGAAAGTAACTGCAAAACTCAAGACAAATTGAGGACAGTTGTTTATCAGAAACTAGATCTGCCTTATATACTGCAATTATCTATCGGAAACATGCAGTATAAAAAATAAGAAGAGATGTAATGATTTTCAAGTCTCTCCAGAACCCTATATAATTCAATAGTAAATAATTCACAAATATTTAAATATATCAGTTACTGGCTATGTTGCAAACTGTCATACTTCCTCTATTTCAATGCAATTAATAGGCCTACAACTGAAAGAAAGGGGTGACGTGACTTTCCCTTTTCTTGTTGTCTGACAAAGTCTATAAGCCTAAAATAAACTGACGGTTCACAGCCAACCTGAACTCTCTTTTATACTACTACCCCAGAAAAAGCAGTGAATTATAAAATAGAGTGGCAATTATTAAGTGACGTGGGAAAGTCTTTTAAGGCTTGAAAAGGCTTTCTCTGCAAAGCCCATTTACCACCACCTCTATCTATGAACAAGGATCTTGTGTGAAGTCAAAAAGTAACTATTTAATGTCAATCACAGTTACACTCAGCTGTGTTCCCTAGTTATCAAGTTAAAACCACTGTAGAAATTCCTCTCCTCTAAATCACCACGCACTATGTAAATCAATTACTGTAGATGACACAGGGGTCTTAGAGGCCCTACCAGACAAAGGCTAGCAGTTGGTCTGACCTGGAACTAAAGCACTCAGTCTTGTTTTTCACATGTAAACACAATGTTGAAGGCACTGGCTGTCACCTCGTGCATCTTCAAGGGCTGGAGTTTTAAGGAGACTGGGTCTGTGTTCTTGGTACCTCATAAGCTGGAAGTGGCAAAGGCCAGACCTCTGCTTGCTTTAGAAATGACTTACTGGCTTTTAGCACAGAAAATGCTGGAATGATTGATTTTTTTAACAGCCTTAAGTGGAAGTAGCTGGAGGTGCTTCAGGGGAGTGCTGCCTTTTTGGCTCTCAAACCAGTTGCTATTAGGAGTCATCTTCCTGTGATAAATCTGGGTTCATGCAGCCAAATCTGGGTTCATGCAGCCAAATTTGTGTCCTGTCCAACTGGCCCCTGCTACTTATAACTGAATCAGAAGCAGCTGGAGTCAGGAAAAATACTTAAGAGTTGTGTCAGCAACTGTCATTTATCCAGTATTTTTAAAACCAGTGTCAAAATGCTCCTGTGACTCCTAAACACAGCTACAGTATGTATTAAAAATATGATATTTAGTGATACATCATGATAATATATAATAAATAATGAACAGTGAAAATCAGTCTGGTTGCCTAAGTCCCTGCTGATTGTTCTCAGCAAGGGCTGGAAATCACTAGTGAAACAGTGCAATGACTGTAGGCCCAAGAAGGTGAAGATACTGCATTCCTTGACATTTAGGGAGATACTGTAATCATCTTTGGTCCTGACAAATACACCTTAATTTGGGAGGGTGAGTAGGTGATACCAAAATAACATGCCACTGAGCAATTTATCTAAAACTGCTATTTTGCTTTTAATTCAGATCACCCCCTTTCTAATGACCAAAATTATCTCTTAATTAAAGACAGGTTATCTCTCACTACATAATTGTAAGTACTAACTCAAAAGACTGTTGCATTTCTCACGTATCACTCACAGGAAAAGATTTTCCATAACATAGTTGTAATCAGTTCGACTGCTGTCTGGCAAGAAGCACGCTGCAAACACAATGATAGCATTCAGACCATCGCCATAGTATCCTGTGGAAAAAATGAAATGGTATTTTTATCTTTGTGAAAGACGCTTAAAAGATAAATTTAAAAAGAAATCTCAAAGTCCTGGAATAGAGATAGTATGCCTACTGCTGAAGACTGAAAATGTATGAACTATCATCAAGTGATAAGGAAGTAGGATAGTCAGTTATGTTGAATTCCTGAAAAACACACTTAGAACAATTATTATAGAGACCAGCAAAAAACCTTGTAAGTAATACCATCTCATCTGAACTTCTGGTTCATTGCATCTCTACAGTAATCGTGCTGAATGCTCACCTTAGACTGGAGAATAAGGGGCTAAAGAAGATATCCTACATTTGTTATCCTGCATCTTTGTAATGATGTTTCACAAAGTCTCACAATCCAATCTCAGTTGGCTTGCACGGCTTGGCCTCAGGATATTACAGTTATGACTGCACCCCACTATACCTTAAAAGCTCCTGGGGATCAGTTAAGTCCTTTGCAAGTTTTGTATAAAATACTTTTTTACCTTGGACACTCCAGTTGTCCAATACTGGCATTCTCTGTGCTGTACCACTACCTAATGATAGCTGTAAACCCTCAAAGCTGCAGCACTACTGCTCTGGGGTCCAGGACAGTTGCTTGTTACCCAGAAGAAAAAAACCTTTTTTCATGATGGATTAATGATGGCTAATCTTCTCTGTAATCCTTTGCAGCTGCTATGGACTTCTGTATTATTATTAATAAATAAAAAATACTCCTGTATTTAAGTTGAACGTTTTGTTCGAAATATACATGCAATCAGGAGGCAATTTATAAAGATGTTGTTGAAATGGTTGTAGGTAGATAGCACTAATGATGCTCCGAGATAGAAGCTGGATAAACTTAGAGAAAGAGGTTAGGAGAAACTAACCATGAGGAGAAATGATAATGTTTGTGAAGGAAACCCTGAATTTCCCCCAGAGACAGGAACACATTCCTGACAAAATTAAAGGATAATACTGGCACCTGTACAACACTTTCCCAAGGAGATTTCATGGCTTTTACAGTGCTTTTTGGATACTAGAGAGCAGTATCCAAGTCTAACCCTAAGGCTCATAGAACTCAGCCAAACAAAGCAAAATTCTCTATGGAGAGACAGAGGTAATACACAAACAGTGTGTGTTAACCAGGGAAGAGTAATAGACTAATTAGTTTTCTCCTTTCTCACTAAACATCTAAGCTGAGTCTCAGCTGAAATAAGGAGAAGATGTTTATGTCAAGAAGTAATTTCTTACATGGCTTTGCAGAGATCTTCAA
Organism: Athene noctua; assembly: GCF_965140245.1. Classification (NCBI taxonomy): domain Eukaryota; kingdom Metazoa; phylum Chordata; class Aves; order Strigiformes; family Strigidae; genus Athene; species Athene noctua. Next base: position 58,115,583 of record NC_134077.1, on the reverse strand, counting down.
AGAATCCAGAATCCCTGACAAACTGAGTGCTTCAAGGCACCTGCCCATGAATTCTTCCATGCTAAGGGGAACCACAGCTGATTAGCCTCAACACTATCCTAGTCAGAAGGACATGCACAAAGGCACTCTCCACTTAGGGCTCTCAGCTGTTCCTTAAAGGACAGAAAACCACCACTGCGTCCCCAGTTACAAAGGGGAGCAAAAGAAGGATATGTCTCTGAGAGAAAAATGTGCATTTGAGTCATATTGTTTCAAACCAAGATTTGGCAAAACAACCTGCCAAGGGATTATGTTGGACTTCTTTCTTTCTGAATTTGTTTGGTAGATATGACTAAACATAATGCATTGAATAAGATAATACATATTGGTGGTAGTAACACCGACACTGAGATGAGAATGTCAGCGAGGTTAGATCTCATCCACTGAAAAATCATTTGGACACTGCTTGAAACAGTCCTTAGCCTTAACTCCATCCTTCCATGATGTTGGCATCTCTTGTCTTCCCAGCACTGTGAAGTAGCTTTTTTTCTGGCTTTCAGAGGCCAAAAGCCAGCTAATCTACAGCTGAGCTTCCAGAGCTAGAGAAGTCACTGTACAACAGCAGAACAGCATATGTCCACTGTCGTCTTCAGTGCCACACTGCAGTGGTGCTCTCTATCCTGTTGGAGGACATGGACAGGCAGAAAAGCTCAGGATTACAGTTTGAGTTTAAACCAGAGGGCAATGTGGATATAAATACTTCAAACCATGTGTGTCCTAGCTCCAACTAACATTAGGATCCAGTAAACATGAACAGCATATCTATAGATATAGATATGGGTGATTGACTAGTGTCCCAGTCAAGATGCTAAGGTCAAATTCAAAGAGTAGCATTGCCTTCTCTAGCAAGGATGTACACAGGGATGAGGAAGAAATTCCAGTCCTGTTTTCAGCACCTTCACCTTTTAAGAATTTGACATGAAGGAATATACCAGGCTTCCCAAAAGAAGCAAAGAGGAAAGAACTCCACCTCCCACAGACATCATTTAATACTACTCTCTGTTACGCTTCCATCTTCTCAATAGGCCCAAATACTTTCAAAATGACAGTACTCATTTTATTTATTCCACCCTAGCTCATCCCACAGCTAAATCATTTCAGAATAAAGCAGTACTTGTTTTCCCCCCAGCTTTAGAAATAAGGAGATTTCCTTCCTTCCATAAATTTAAAAATCTTTAAAAAAACCTTTCAGGACAATTTATATCATGCTGTCATAAAGCAATCTGTCCAGCTGGCTCAGGAGTTTGGCAACAAGAGCACACTGTGGCAGGTGTGTCCACTAAATTATACAGCACAGTTTGCAGTTCATGTAAAGCATCATTATGTGCAGATGCCACCTAAAGGTACACAGAAGAAAAACCTGCAGATAAATCTAAGTCACTTTTCCTTACACATGTTTGTAGTCAAGGAATGTTCACCCAAGGGAGAAGTGCTTTTTAATTCATCACTAGAAGTCAGTAAAAGCCATGTGCGTAAATTCTCAGTCAGCCTATGCAAAGAGACAGATCTCTAAGAAACTTCTCCATCAACATATGTGAAAGGCAAGTTTACTCTCTCTTTCCTATTTTGTGGCTACCATCTAGATTCTGCATTTGGTGTTATCTGTCATATGGCAGTAGATCACTGAATCATCAAGAGATGCTCGATGTGACTTCCAGTTAACTAATTTTAGCCAGAATCTGATCTTAATCTTGAGGTTAAAGGAAAAATTCCTGGCTCTCTAAACCACTCCAAAGATACTACAGTATTGCTGAAGGGAACAGCATACAGAATAGGCCTAGCCACCATAATACAGCAACTGTTCAAGACGTCTAAAGTTTTCCTACGACCTATGCATCAAAATGATTTTGTTTCCACATCTTCAGTCTGCCACTTCACAGACACAGAATTTGATCCAGTCCTTAACTCACTTTGATATGGCTAGAATTCAGGCAAAATTTCCCATTTAGCCAGTGGTGGGCTGAAACTCACCATTACATCTCACATGGTTCTGTTACAATGGCTAAGTTACTGATTAGCACCCATTCAAAAGTAAAGGAAATGTAATGTTCTTCATCTTAGATTGGAGTGATCTGACAAAACAAGATGTTGGACATGTAAAATTTGAATCCTGATTATTTCACACTGAGAGCTGAATGACCTACAGTCCCATTGATAATTGTGTATTATTAGGTACTTCATAGTTGCCATCAGAAATGTCTACCACTAAACTAATTCTTGTTCAACAGTCAAGCAGTGTTCAATTAAGAGTTACTTCTCCACTCACTAAAATGGACTGATACTTATTTTCATAAAAGCTAGTATAAACGTATATACATCAGCACCTAGTAGGAACTGTACGTGACAGTTTTCACCACAAATGTACCTAGACTAGTTTACAGCATACAAAAAGCATATAAATAAACACCATTAGCAAGGCCTCAAAATATTTTATGTTTGTTTCCTAAATTATGCCATCTGTGTCTGTTTGTTAAACTGTGTCTGAGGTGTCATCACATTCATAAATCTTTGATGATATTGTTATAGTGGGAAAATGCTTGGAGGTTTAAACATCTTTGTTAATTCCAACTAAACCTTCCACACACTGGTCATTGTGAACCGTCTGTAGGGTAGCATTTACTGCTTTTAATGTAAATGGGCAAATTTGAGGACCACATCCCCAGGTAATACAATTAACCATCATTTACTTATGTCACTTTTACCAGATAGAGATTCAACACTGAAAATACACTGGAAACAACACAGTGGAAACAACCCTTTACCTTTAAATGATGTTATGGATCAGCAACACAGTGACAGAAGCATCCTCATATAAAATCTCAAATATCATCTCTGAGATGCTAAGTTACCTGCCTCTGTTTTTGCAGGAATAGAACAACTCATGCTAGTAACACCTGAACTACAAATTCTCTGAGGGGCTTAGGGAGCAGATGAGGAGACAATATAGCAAGCACATGAGGTCATTTTCCTACTTTAAATGTTTTCTTTATATCCTATTTGATAATCGTTAACAAATTATGTGAAAAAAACCCCATAAAACAGTTGCTGGTGAAATGCTGTCTGGTGTCGACTATAAATGGCACAAAAACAACATAAGGAGCTTAGTCAGATGAATAGAAGCCCCAGAGAAAACAGTATTCTTTTTTTCTTTTGCCATTCTACTTGATTAGATCTGTGCACCCACATATATCATTCAGCAAATCACTAAGCACTGTACTTTCTCATGCAAAACTTTTTGTCAAAATCCAGAGAATAAAGTTTTCCATTTTTTTTTTCTGTAGGAGGAAAGTTTTCTTCCTGACTCTAAGACAGTTTTAGTCTACAATGACCAGACTGTTACTGACACATGTATGTCAGTTTATTTGTTGCTCCTGAAATTGGTTTCTATTTAAAATAATCACTAGATATTGCCACACTGAATTGAAAGCCAGGTTGATTTCAGCCATGTCTGAAAAATAAACTCTCTCTCTCCTTGCCAGTATGATAACTGAACTAAAACAAAAATAAATCATGCTCAATAAAGCATGATTTTTTTACATCAATCTAAAAAATGCACTCAGGGTGTTCCTACCTCCATGTGAAATGACCCTTCTGTAAGGTTCAATGACTTTCATATCAATTCTTTGTTCTTGTTCTCCAATAACCACTGTTCTCCATAACCTGTTGTCCTCTCGCTCCTCTTCAGCAGTGTACTCTGGAATTGATTCAGACTCCTCCTGGGAAGCCTCCTTAGTAGCAGTCTGCTCTTCTGAAAAATAAAATTGTGTATATTACATCTTCCTGTAAAAGCTCCAAATATTTTCTTTGTTACATACATTTGAAATGGATGATGAAACCAACTAGATTTTTGTAGCACTGTCCTGGAGCTGCACTGGTATAAGTAAGAGCAGAATTTGATCATTTAACAGTCAGTAAATGAGAAGTTTCCATTTTTTTAAACTCTTCATCATTACAAACATAAAAAGAACAGCAGCAATTATCAATATGCAGAATACCACCAAAGGATTTTTGCATCTAGTTAGTAAAACTAATCAGCTGCTTACTAGAGGTACTGCACTGTAGGCTTTAAAAATCTTTGTGTTGCAGTTATGAGAACAACACTAAAAAGCAAACCAGGGAACTACAAGTGAACACAGCATTGCTTCCTCTCTAGAGAGGAATTACCACAGAGCAACAGGTTCTCAACTGTTTCCCAGATTCTCTCCAATCTATTCATGTCTGGCACCAGCAAATATGAATAATGCCCATCTTCCTCTGCTTCGGTCATGAGATAATGCTAACTCCTCATATAAGTAAGCACAGTATTCACTCCCCCAGGGCCTTTTTGGTTGAGGTTAAATATTAATTCCCGACCGTACAGAGCAGCCATTCAATCTGGCTTGTTCAAACCAGCACCCGTGAGAGAACAGGTACATACAGTCACAGATAAAATGATCACAACAAACCGCATGGCTGACAAGAGACTATGAAATCTCATAGCACAGCCTCTCTGCTGGATACTCTTAGTTTCAGAAAAGCTGTGAAGTAATTAACAAAATCTACATTTTCATTGCACATTGATGAGATGGCTTTTAACAACAAATTTAACTGCATTCCAGTTTTTCAAACTTAATGGCTGTTTACAGAGAAAGTGACATGAAAAGTGATTCTGTGAACAGCTGGAATTATTTTATTTCCTTCTTTAGTTATTGTTAAGACATACTGTTTTTTCCATGGGGAAAAAAAAATTCCCTCTTTTGTACTATTATTCTTGCTGAAGCACCTTTGCCTTGTGGCTGTGTGTGTATTATTAATTTAACTTCATAATAAAGATTCTATACATTTATGCATTACACATATTTGAAGTAAAGTCAGCTGTTCTTTTTAAAGTATTATTCTGTCTCTGCAGTCATAGGAGCAGGATTTGATCATGTAAGTCAATAAGAGAGGTAACAGTAAATAAAGATACCATGAGATACATCATGACATACATATGACTACATAAAAAGCTGATCAGACATCTTATTTGAAAATATTAGAGACCCGTAAAAGTTAAGAATAAACTAAAAGATGTGATTTTAATTGACAAGAAAAAGTAAAGATCATGTTTTATAAAAGTCCTCAAACCTTTCTATGTATTGGTTTATTTTTGGATGCCTTTTTGATTAATGCTTCTTCTTGAACTACTCACACAAACGAAGTGTATGATCCTCAAAACACACCAGTTTATTGTAAGAATTAAATCAATTATCTTTATGAAATCAGAAATAAATAGTATACTACATATATCTACACCCATAGAATCTACGGGCACAGACACATACATGGATTGACTATTAATTTGTATTACTGATTTCTGCATTAAAACCTATCCACCAAATCTATTAGTAATATCAAGTTCCTCAAAAGACAAACAAACCCTTTTAACTTTTAAAAAATATAAATTAGGTTTAACACATACTACTAGGACTAATGAAGCCTGAATTTCTACTGATGCCTGTCTTGTATTTTCTGTCCCTAATACAAAGTATTATTAGGGAATAATAATACTGGCAAAAGGGCCCCCTCTCTGAGGTAGATTCTCCCATGTGCAACAAAAGCTGAGCCTATCACCAACTCTTTTCTTTACCCTATTCCTGCCTGCTGGAATCTTGCAAGAAAGCAGTCAGTAATATTTCATCCTCCTACCTCACTGCCTAACCAGTTAAAAACATACTCAAGTAAAATTGTATTTATGGTGGAAACACGGATGGAAGATCAAGAAACACATACACATACATATATAATGCGATCACATAAACCCTTTTTCCGTAGGAAATGCAAATAAAGGGGAGTTTGAGGACATCTAAGGTTGGGAAGAAAAACAGACTGCAAAAGGTGATTTTTTTCAAGTATACTATTTCAAATTAGTTTAACAGTTGCTATCAGTAGATTATGTATGTGGAACTCAAGTATGTATTCATGCCTTCTCAGGGTACAATGCTCATGATGTTAATAATATATTTAGCATTCAGTTCTGAAATACCACATATTCTGTGACACTGGGAACCAGCTTACAAAATGCATAACCCCACTCCCTCCAAAGCTAGATATATTAATGCAGTTTTGGATTATGTTAATTTTTTTAAGGTACCACTGGAAACAACATGAAAACTATATTTGTGCAGTCAAGTTGGGCAAACTTTGACAAGCCATCACAGTGTGGTCCATTCCTATGAGGATATAGGGTCCCGCCCTGCATGCCATTATGCAGCTCGGGTGCTTTCAGAATAGACAGACAGGATTATCAGAATGGCATAAGAACTGTCTAGTCAGCTGATTCCTTGAAGGTTAGAAAGAGCATGGCTGAGGGAGAGAACTGTAGCTGGCAGAGTAGCTTTAGTGAAAAGAGGCTTGGCTAGGTAACTGGCAGACTAATACTGAAATTGCATTTGGGGTTTGATTTTTTTATTTTTGGAGGTGAAATTGCAAATGATGAAAAACGATGAGAAGAGTTCTTGTTAAAACTTACAATGCTGGAACCAGTCAAATGAATTATTTTTGGAGAGAAATGGTACTAGATCACCTCTTCCTGGTGAAGTGGCTATGCTTTACTGCCCAGAGTGTTGCTATTGCAGAGAAAGATGCACCAGTATGAAATTCAGAAAGGAAATAAACATCTGCAGACAAAATTATAAACACTCTTCTACTTTTCAAATAATGCTGATCTGGGGGGAGGCCTTCACCCTATATGCACATACTGTTTTCAGAAATGCAATTTTTATGAAGCCTACTTATTTTATTGCCAGCTGCCTTTGATAAAATGTGACTTTTTTCCTTTTCTACTCTCTGTTCCTGGCTCATCTAAGTGGAAGACATTTTGCTGATTAATTAGTGTAAAAATCAAACTACACATCTGTAAAAATGTCACCAAAAACAAAGACACCTTGAGTTCTTCTTCACTTAGGAGTCTGAGGAAACTGGTCCAACTTTAGCAACTGAACAAATTATCACATTTAGAAAGCAGCAAAAAAAGCTGGAAAGAAATGCTTGCCATAAATACAACTGCCACCAAAATAACTAGAGTTGAATTTACATACTTGAGGGCTTAAAGGCAAAATCTGTCCCACTGAGGACAGAGATTTTTGCTCTCACACAGAGGTCCCAATAGCCTAAATCTGCAAGCACATGCTGCTCTGTTTTGAGCATGCATGTGTGTTTGTGTGTGTGTTAGTTTTAACCTTTGCTACAAAATACTCTAGCCATCAAACAACTTATCACTATGCTCTGCATCTACCCATAAGGAAATCAGCCTTCTAATGAGAAGTGACATTAGAGATGCTCATGCATGATTGAGTACACAGTAATGTCTCTTTGGCAATATCACTTAAACTGATGCAACTGTTCTTGTATGTTCAAAAGAGCACACAATTTTTAAATTATAGTGACCTCACTAGCAATAGAGAATATAAATGCAAGGGAAAATTCAGTTTAAATTGATCAATTTTTAAAGTTTCTTTCAGTTGTAGATTGTAAGATGGTCACTCTAATTTTCCTGTCAAATAGCTTATGATCTTTATGTATTTATATTAGTGAATACAGTTCTTACATGGTTCTTAAGGTACTAGAAAAGAATGTGTGTTAACATGATGTGCAGCATGAGGGTAAGTAAAGTAAGATAGTGTACAACATTTTTACACCACATGAGATAAAATTATTGATATGTGAAGGAACAGTGAAATGTCCATTACTTACTTCAGAGTGTATCTACAACTAGCTCTGCTGTGAAAGCATATTTAAGTTGGTGGAATGAGGAATTCTGTTGTTCCATCATCTAAGCTAGTTTATCATGCCATGCACATACCTTCCATGTCTCAGCTTTCCAAACATTCATGGGAATAAAAAAATCACTAACTAAAGACTTCTCTCACCATGCTGTGTCTACTTCATTTATACACTGTAAGCTCTTTGGTGCAGCTTACATAATCCAACACATTTTGCACAACATTATATCCCTAAGTACCACTGCTGTAACCGTAGTCTAGAGCTGGCCAGAGCTGCACAAAGGTGCTGTTAGCTATAGTGTTCTCTGCAACAGAGAGCAACTGCTCTCTCCTTCCTGAACAACACTTTTCAGACAAGTCCCACAGTACTGGACAAAGACGGGACTTTCTGCACTCTGTGTAAATCGAAACTTGCTCCTTTACACAGGGGAAGAAAGGTTAAGAAATAGCACACAGTAAAAATATCTGGACACCTAGCATTAATTCTCGCATGCTTTAACCACATTCAGACATGAGACTGATCATGTAAGCAGTAAAGAAAGAAACAGAGATGAACTTTAAATTTACAATCTAGAACATTACCTTGTCCAGTGTATTCAAAAGAGTCTGCTTCATCAGAAGTGTTGAGGTCATCCACATTGATGTCAATTTCATCTGGCGTATCCAAATTATCATCAGAAAGAACAGACCCTTCACTCTGGTCCAAAGAGAGATTGATATTTGGAGCAGTGAGCTTTATCCTTCTGGGATGGGAACCATTAAGATCAAGAGAATTGGGAGGTTCTGAAAAAAAAAGAGGAAGATGAAAGAACTTCATCTCTTCTGCATACAGTTCATCTCCCAGATACTTTGAGATCTTCAAACATAGTGGGACTTATCAATTTTAGTAACATCAAGCCATTTAAGGCCATCTAACATAAAACACAAACATCAACCTTAATGTTTAAAGAAACAAAACAAGCATCTACAGGAATGGCAGATGTTGCTGGGAGCTCTTAAACAACGCAAAAGCCAGATTCACCTTTCTAAAATCATCAGACAAAAATCAAGCCTTGGACATGCTCTGACACGTTTAAGAATTTAAAGAGCAATATACAATCATTTGAGCTATGAACCAAGACACTGCTGAATCATGAAAAAATTAATATGAGTGAAAATGCCCTGTAAATATTTCTTTTCTTATGCACTTGCTATTCAGATGGTGCTGATTTGCAAATAGCTATGTCCTTAGTTTTAACTATAGAATATCTTATTCAATATAGTAACAGAAATAAAAATACCACTGAGTCTCTTCATCAGTCTTAAATAAGAGTAGCCTTCAAGAAAAAAGCTAGGTATGGCTTTGTCCCTTGGCACTGCATTGTGTGGTACATTTCAAGCTGTTCTGTCTGAAGTACTCTGATGCTAACTTAGTTTACTTAGACAGTAGTCAAATATAAGATAAATAATAGAGGCTACGTAAACTTCACAGGGACTAAATGAGTGAACACAACTATGTACAAGAGAAAATGGCACACTACAATTACCATTTCTCAAGTGAAGACGAAAATTGATTAAATAAAGCAAACTTAACACTTTTTCTTTTTAACACTGAACTGATTCTTTACCAGCACGGAAACATCCTTCTCACCGCATAATAAAATTGCAAGAGAATAAGATATAATTAAGAAAATGACTAAGAGCTTCTCTCACCAGGTCTCATTTCTGCAGAACTGGGGCTTAGTACACTCTCAGCAAAGGGGATGTCCATTCCCACATCCTCTTGTACCAACCTAAGAGGTAAAACACAAAGCAAAATCTTAAAGTGCTGCACAGGTTGACCTTGCTATCAATGCAGCACATGTGATCTCACACGGAACTGAAATTTTCCTCCACAGAGCTAGTTCTGAAGTCTAGTCACAAACTGATGTGAGAAATGAACACAGCTGTTATAATTCTACTTTGCCGTTCTCACCCCTTATTTACGCACTAGTCCGTAGTGCCTTTGGAAAGTACAGGTCATACATAGCCACTTTTAGTTAGATCAAGATGTAGCACTGAATAATAACAGGCTGGCAAACAGTAATGTTTCACATTTTATACAGATTAAGTATGGGTCTTTTGTCATCTGGCAATCCAGACATGTATGAATATATATGTCGGGGTCTGAATAGGCTTGGCTTATCACTCCTGCAGTTTCTTCCTACCCTTGCTTTCCCCAAGAGGACTACCCTTGTTATTTTAGTGTGGGCAGACAAGACTCTTCTGGCCAATCTCTGCATCAGAGTATGAGTATAGTGTCTGTGATTCCTTGCTAATTTATTATAGATTATGTATAAATGTGTACATGTACACCTGCCTATAAGTGAGCCAAAGGCTTCACTGTGCTCAAGCCCCATACCATCAAACTCCCAATACAGACAGGCAAACTAGTGAACTCCCACTTCTCCTAGGAGGCCAGAGAATACAGACAATATAAAGCTAGGGTCAAACATGTCTGTGCTGCTCAAGTCATGACCAGGCCTTATCTCTCAATAAAAACAGACACATACTAATCTTGTTAATTTTACTAGATTTATCCTTATACACTCAGGAGTATATCTTTCACAAATACAGGTATTAACTGCTTAATGATTGCTACAAAACATGCCAATTCTGGAATATGTCAAATAAGGCTTGAAATATTCTTTCTCTTTCAATACACAATAGAACAGTAAAGAAATTTGATCAAAGCATCCTTCTCACAAATAAAATGAATGACACAAAATGTCTGTAGTGTACCATTTCCTTTTTTTTCCCACTCTGCAGCATCACCTGTGTTCAGAAGCTGTACAGAAAACTGATAAACAGAATACCATCACAGTTTACTTAGAAAATGTAAATAAGTCATTAGAGTCTTTGGCTTTTTTGGTGTCTGTTCAATTTATAGTAAAATATGTGCAATGAAGTCTAATTTGTTCATCTGAATTTAGCAGAGACAAATCTGAATTACAATGAAGTGCTGTAAGAGCTGGATAAGGTAAGAAACCATAGTGGTAAAAACAGTGTCGGTAGAGGATGATCCATTTTAAATTCAGATTAAGATCTTACTTGGGGTTTTATCAACCTTTCCAAATATAAAACTATGAAGAGTTTTTTGGACTAAAGCAGCTCAAAACCAGTCAGATGATGATTTATGGATACTCAAGGGTGTACAGTATGGCTGGAGAGAACAGGGTTTTGATACTAACATATAAACCATTCATTTATAAAATCTCTTACAGCATTATCGCACCAAATAACAATTCCTTACTGAATAAGCTTCTGAAATCGCTGCAGGAAATTATTTGAAAGGAAATGCTCTTCTTTCAAGTTGTGTGAAGAGTAAGTTACTGGAGGACAGTGAATTTTTAGACTTTCTGTATTAAAAAGAGATAGTATTTTCTGCAGTAAGCTTGTAAAAACATTTGTGCAGAATGAAGATATCTCCTCTGTTTGATAAGAGCATGACTGAGTTTTATATACTCTATTCCTACAGAAACAGTGACAATTACAATCTGATAAAAGCAATTTCCCACAAGTAATTCATTCAGAATTTTGAGAGCTGCCTAAATTTTATGCAATGCCTGGGACAGAATTATCCTAAATCATGACATTTCTAGAATTGCCTCAATACTACTTTTTTCCCTGTGGTGTTTTTACCTTTTTAGAAAAAAATGTGTATGTACTTGGAGTTCGCATTTACTGCCTTGTCTAGCGTCTCTTACACTTCCACAACATAATGTGTTCAAATGTTTTTCTGCTTTCAGTGGCACTACTAGGGCTGAGGTAAACCAGAGTTTTATGTTACAGTTGTGTTTACAAGAATGGTACACTTCTAGGAGACTGAAATATAAATGTTTCATATACTTTTGTTTGAATTTCTACTGAAATCTTGCTACTGCTAGAGGCAATATACTCAAAAAACTCCTCGCTTAGGGATTACAAATAAACAGCATCAGCATTTCTTTGAGAATCTCTGTTTTGATGGCACAGTGTTTTTAATGTCAATAATCCATATCGTTCATATTGGAATGTTTGATTGGGGAAGCAAGAATCTGTAGTCCTGAAAGATCTGGTACAAGACAGTTAAAAAACAGTTCAAGCTCTGTTTCCAAAAGCATTGCTGACACAAAGTTATCCATTGTATTTTCAACCACATAAAAGATGGTATGTATCACTCTTCAGAAATTTTTTAGCTGAGATTAGATTTTCTCTCTCTCTCTTTTTTTTTTTAATTATATCAGGTTCTCATTTAGTGTCAAATAAACAGTCCACAGGCTTTTCAAAGAAGAAGGAATCTGACTCTGGAGTTAGTAAAATTTTTCCAGATCACTTGTGCTTTACCCAAACAGATTAAAGATTCCTTGCCAGACATACATACTCTACGTTCAGTGAAAGTTCATATTTTTTAAAAGCCATAGTTAGTATTTGTTCAGTCATAAATAAACAGGCAATACAGGCATCTTTCAAATCTGGGGCGTTTAGAAAAATGGTCACAGAGCATGGCTTGTGATACTGTAATTCAAACAAATGGCTCCAGACTCCCCATCAGTATAAGAATGAGCAGGATATGTACAGAGTTTGATTTCTAAAAACATAGCACCCCATTTGCTGATGGCTTTTGAGACCATGCTATGCTGAGCAGCCCAGCACCTTGCAGAGTAATTTCTGACTGTGCACAAGCTCTCAACAGATCTCAGCAGGAACCCTAGTAGTGAAATATGGACTCCAAAAAGTTAAGCAACTACCTCTTCTTCCTTTCCCACAGACTATTTCACATATTTCCAAAATCCTGGCTTACAAAACTCCTTGCCTCCCATACAGGTGCAAGTGATGCCATGGTTGATGTGGCCAAAAGTACTAGAAAAACAAAACACTTTTTTTTTTTTTTTTTCTTTTAATGAATGCTCCTTATTGAAGAAGTAAATTAAGTTACTTTAGAAAGCTCCACTATAATCAGGTATGATCTATTGGATTGATAAAAGGAATCTTTCACTTGGAACAGAGGTCAAAGCCAAATAAGCTTTTTGTGTCATAAATGACTTCTTTTATGTGGTACACAGACCAGTCATTTAAGGATCAGCTGCACTGGGACTCAGGTTACTGCATATTTGCTTTGATAATTCAGGTCTACATACTTGCTCAGAAGTAGCTAAAAACCCCCTGTTTCTCAAAGGTGGATCAGAGACAGATAGCAAATTCTTATGAAAGAAGGAGAGGCTGGAGGCTGAAATCCTTTCCCTGCTCTTTCTTGGTTCAAACATTCTTACAGCTCGGTAAATTAATAATCTTTAAATAATTCTTAGTGCCCTCCAAAGTATTTCTCAGAATAAAAGTTATCCTTCCTGACTTCTCTAGGTACAGCAGCATTCAGTTATTTTGGAAAGAGCAGCTCTGAATATTCACAGCAATATGTCATAATCCCTATGGGCTGTGCTGCCTCACCCTTGTGTCATATGTGATATATCACCAGTTTCTCAAGCTGCATTGCAGCTATTACATATCAAGAAGTTCATTTCTTTAGTCTAAAATAATCTCTCCAATGAGTTGCTCTGAATGAACACCTACAACCTGCAAAAGAGCACAACATTAATCCAATGGTGACTGTCAGCTTTCTAAAGTGAATCCTTCCACTCCAACCCAACCACAACTTGCTCACCAGCTGGACTTTAAACTGTATACATTTTTTAGGCTTCTGTACTCATCAGTGCAAAAATTTAATCTGAAGTGGAGCCCGCAAGTGCCAAACACTTTTTCTAGATAAGTAAATCATGTTTCTTCTGTGTTGTTCCCTCTATTATAGTGAAATATTTCAATTTTAAATCAAATTTTCACTACATGTTGAGGGTTTTTATAAAGTTTCAAAGCACAATCAGTGAAAGGAATGACATGGATGAAATCACCTCAGCTCATGTTAATACATGCTTGTTTTGGAAACTAAATGGGAGGAGGGGAGATGAAGTACATTGAAAAGGTTATTTAGAGACTAGGCATCTGTTTTTTTTCATATTCTCAAATTCCACACATTATGCAGGTACACCCTGGTCTTGGATGAAATGAAAGTCCTGCTTATAGCCCACCGTCTCACTGGTTTGCAGTGAAAAATCGAGCTGTTCTGAGGAAGAATGCATGAACTGTGAAATTTTAGGTATGAAAAGAACGTAAGGGAATTTAAGTTCCTTCTTGAGTTGCTTTTGTAGAACACAGGCAGCACAAAGTATTTTTCCTTTGAACCCGTGCCGCCCCCACCCTGTAACGCTGCCCTTATGCAAGCACAGAGACCAGGAAAGGCGAAACGAGAGGGACTGGACATGACAGTACAATATTTTCCTTGGAATGTATTTAAAAGCCCTTGGCGTTTATCCAGTTACGCCCATCCACTGACTCTCAGCATGGCTCCACCTGAAAGTGCCCTTATGATTAAGCAGGGTGAAGTGTTTCATCAGGCCAAGGCCAGAGTACACAGTACCTTGTGTTAACCCATCTCTGGCCTTTCTGCTGCCAGAGGCAACCTACTGATGGCTCTCACAGCATTTTGATTGCTCCACCTGGAGGATGTCCAACCTCTTCTGGAGAAAATGAGAAAGCTGTTCTTCCATACTCAGAAGCAATAAAAAGCCTCAGAAGTGAAGCCTAAAGCAAACCTTTACTCAATTCCCAAATGAGATTTTATATCGAGTTGATGTGTTTTCATAATTGCTATATTCCTCTTCAGTCTACAATTCCATGCTTACATAAATTTAAAGCCAAAATATCTCACCAGATAGGTGACTTAACAAGCAGTGTTTTGCTATCACTCATCTCTGTAGCTACTCCCAACGTTCAACTCACCTCATATAAAAGAAGCAAACCCCATTCTGTTATCATAATTAAACACTTGACACATTATTCCATTTTTAGAACAGGAACTGTTTTGCATTTATATCAGAATAAAACATCTTTTCCTTTCTCTTTTATATTATATATCTGTGCTCCAAGTTTGTGGCTTGTAACTGCTGTTCCATTTCTGTTCAGAAAATGCTAGAGATTAGAAATTTGCAGACCATTGCTACAATAGCATGTTTAAAAAACCCAGCAAGTATCTACTTTCTGAAATCATTACTCTTTCTTGGAGTGCTCAGAAAAACTGTAATATAGTCATTCTGTCCTTTGTTTCAAATAGAGGATGGCTCTTCTGCTTATAGGTGCAACTCCATAAACTATATTACAACCAAGATGTGTTATTTCAGAGACCTTTAATGCTAATGGACTACTAACAAACCTCAATTTAATGTCCATGTGTTTGTGATTCGATGCTTATCATCCATGTAAGATGGGTAGAAGTATTGTACAAACAAAGTCAGAGAACTGTTGGACATCAGTAGCAACTCTGCCTATAGCCAAAAGGAGATGCTACTGGAAATAAAGTATTAGTATATAAAGCTGAAAGATAAAACCTGACAAAATAACAGCTTTAGCCTGAAGAAAGTTTTATGAAAATACACATAAAGAAACAGGAAGAAACCAGGAACCTTAGTCCCAAAAAGCCCCGCTGGATTGTGCACTAGGAGAAGAAGAAACCCATTAACAAATGCACCCACTAAAAACAACCCCCAAAATTATTTCCTAAAACTAGTCCTTTGCTACAAAACTTCCAGACAATAAACAAAAATTTTTACAGTTGCCTATTCAGGGATAAAGGAGACCGCAGTGTGAATTTTTCAGGTTCAGCAGAATTAATGATCCCTAAACTGCAGCAGAATATGCAACAAATCAAAGTGACATACACTGTGCAGGATTCAGTCAGTATCAGTCAGAGACTATGCTTCAATGACATCCACATACCAAGAAAATGAGCATACTGGAAGCAATCCACTCCAGGATATCTGAGACTAGAAAAAGTCATTACTTTTACTCACAGCTGTGTAAGATAATCATACTGTACACAGGTGACCTGTAAAAATAGATTCATTTTCTAACTCCTGAGAGCTGCATTTAGCAACCATATGTTAGTATACTAAACTAACTGTGTTTCTATTGCTATTTATTTGGTAGCTCTTAATCACAAATTAGTTCAGGAAAAATCTATAGACTGAGCACTGGAATTTATGCATAGCATGAGACTTTTATTCCCACCTCTAGATGCAAATCAAAAAACCCAAAAAGATCTGTGGTGCTTTGTTTAAGCCAAAAGATTTATTAATCAAACATCTGTGCAAATGTTAACTAATCACTGTCATACTGCTGCACAGTAGATAAACACATGCTGATATTCCCATTTTACAGAAAAACATGCCACTTACTTTCTCGACAGCACAGAATAAACCCTTGCTAAAAATTAGGAAAAGTCGTAACTTCCTAGTTTTTCACACTTCACTCTTCAGATTTAAAGCTTCTTTTACTAATTACACTGTTATGTTTTCTATGTGCTGATTTTTTATTCCATTTTCAGCATCAAGGTTGGATGAAAAACTTAGGCATGTCTGTAAGAGGTAATAATCTTTCTGTAGGAAAATCCTGTATTCTAACCAGATTTAAGTTGTTTGTATTTCAGTATGTTAACTGGAAACTGTTAAAATTCTTGCTTCGGGCCACTAAATAAATTTTTAAATTATTCTTTATGAAAACGTTTCCTAGTCTCCAATCAACTTTAGTGTTTATTATCTGTTGATGTAGTCACCTTTTTCCTTGTTCCTCATCTTAAATCTACACTGTAACCTTCATTTTGTTTGAGGTAGCCCCTTATAGTAGTATGGTCTCCTGTCTGCTCTTATCAGTTTAAGACTGTTAAAAAAATAAAAGCTGCTATTCTTAAGCACATGCTGCTGCTAGGCAGCCACAGGCTGTCTGTCCTGACTCCTTGCCAGCTCCCTCCCTGTGTCACAGCACAAGAGAAGCAGGCAAAGCCAGGGAGTGAAGCAGAGAGACATGAAGGGACAAATCTGAGTAAATAGATGAGTAAAATCTGAGTAAATAAATGGGATTCACTAGGCTATTTCAGCAACCTTATGCATATGCCCATGGATGAGGAAGGCTTATGGAAGGAATCCAGGGCTCCAAGCTTCTTCAATTATCTATGACTTCCAGCCACATGAAATAAAAGGGCATCTCAATATAGAATGAGAGAAATTGGACTTAAGTCTCAAACCTAGAAGTCTTATTCAAATGGTTCTCAGGATTGCAAGCAAGGCTGATACTGCTTGCAGCAGATCCCAGAGTTCCCAAAAGTCTCTTCCTAGAGGTTTGTCACCAGCAGGCCATAGGATGGCACAGGAAAGACAGTGCAATCCAATGAACAACTAATAACTTACCTTGACCTTACTGCAGCCCCAAGCATTACTAACTGTGCACCATTCAAACACTGCTCTCACTGCTCACAATCAGTCCTTTCTAGGGCTTTTCAGAGCTGCTATCATCTGAGTATTGGGCATTTCCAAACATTATTTAACATTCCTTGAGCAACAGCATTGTGACTCAAAGATAAGGAATTATTCACTGTTACAGAAGAGAAACAGAGAAATTAACTTTGAGAGTGTCCATTAATTGTGAGTTCCTGATATGTGATGCCTAATAACCTTTGAGGTTTTTTCTGAATTCTTTATAACATCTTTTATATGTCACTACTGATCCTCATAACCAGCTGCCACTGAAAAAGACTGGTATAGTCAGATCCCAGTGGCTTCACTTTGGCATCCAGAAAACAAAAAAATCAGACAGGGGTCACTGAAGAAGGACTGGTGTTATTCAAGCAGCTGTTGACTTCTAGTGACTTGCCCTGTACCACATCATGCCATGGTCATGGACAGGAAACAATTCTTTGAGGCAATGTTATCTGACTGTACTCACGAAATATCTCTGTCTTCAACTATACTTTCTATAGTGGAGTGTAGAGTCTCCTAGGCATTTCATAGTATTACCATTTCAATAATACTATCTTAACTCTATTTTGTATGCAAAAGCAGGTAGAGAGCAACAAGCTCTAAGGTAGAAATAATATGCCACTTGGCATCTACTGCCCTGCTTTGTCATTGCATTTGCATACCACCACATAATCTTGCCCTCAGAGCAGGGCTGTCCTCCTTTATGTGACTAGCTCAACGCTGCTTAATCTTTAGTGAGCCAGTGGAAAATTACTGGAATTAACAACACAAAGTTGGGGAGCCTGTGTGATGGGTGCTCCTCCGTCAGTGTTGGAAGATCACAAGGTCTGGCAACAAGCTATGTAGGTTCACAGTGGTATTAGCATTTAGAAGGCTTGTATAAACTTATCTGATCTCTCTGCTCTTAATAAGTGTTGTTAATATTCTACAAATAACATCTAGATGATCTGTTAATCAACAACCACTGTTGAACAAACACTACAAATGCACAGTAACAAGATAATGCCAGAAGAAAAAGCAGGAACTATATCAATCCTATCTAAAAGATCCTTAAGTATATATCTGCAAATACATTTTGTTTGAAAATTGTATTTCTAAAAATTTACTAAAATGCCAGGCCTAATCACAGATCTGGGACCTGATTCCCTCATTCCACTTTCATTGAGCAATTAATTATTCCTTGAGAAAACACAGTTTTAGTTTTCCTCACTTTAAAACCAGTTTTCCTTCCAGCATGTGCGATTCTCAGTGACCATTTTCCTGCCACACTGTACTGTTAAGGCCAGTATCAGAACATCTGCAGCTTCAAATGATGCAACTGGCACACAAACAAGCACTTGAAAAAGCAGCATGCACCTTATACCCAGTGCAGCCATCTGCACTTCCAGGAAGTATGCTAATGACCTGAGAGTAGTTAATGGGGTAGAGGTTGCAGGATCAGAAGCAAAAAACCCTTTAGGAAGTTCTATATTTTATGTCCAACTGAGATTCTTCAGTGGAGCTGTGAGAACTCCCCTCCACCTGTTATTACAGTCCACACCTTATCAAGCGCATTTGCTTCCAAATGCAGACATTCTGAAATGCCTTGGACTGGTTTTAACCACTACTAATAACTAGGAGGTATGCAACTGAGCAAACTTCTGGCTTATTTCCTGTTTTCTACTTGGATCTTCTGTAATACTGTCAACTTTTTGCATTGCTTAATGGATTTGTTTCTCTGCATGTATGAATGCTGACAATGATGGTGATACTTATTACCATACTATACTAGCTGGAATCAAATGTCGTAACAAAGAATATAACAACAGGTGAATTCTGTCTTGCTCACATCATAAAATGTGTTTAGGGAGCTTCAGAGCTGCTAATTGTAACCACTCGCTTTACATCAAGATGTATACATTCATAGCACTTTTATTGGTCTGTTCATTAAAGCATCAGGATTTTTCTAGCATTCCTTTGATTTCAAGCTCAGCCTCTGCAGAATTTATAATATGCTGATAGACAGGAAAAGATACATGGCAACAGGGTTTTTTACACTGTATGACTTCTACCTTTTCATCCCCTCATAATGCTTCTTCTCTGGTCCTATTTATGACTTCATTCCTTATCCTTCTCAAAGAGCTTCTATTCCTTCAATATCTTGTATCTTGTTAATTTGTTCATTTTCTCTTTTCTTCTCACTTCTGTGTCACTGTACCTCCAAATTTCCATCTTTCCAACGTTAATGTAACTATGATTTCACAACTTATGACGTTCAATGTTATTATAATTTAGATTCCTATTTTATCTACTGTAGTAAACCTACAAATAACTAACAGCTACATTTTCCCTATCTTAGCTACAACTGAGGTAAAGAAGAGGCTCCAAAAAGACACTGACGTTAAACTTCAGATGTAATAGAGAGCAGGGGCATATAAGTGAAAATACAGAATGTGGAGCAGGAATTGTAACCAGCAAATTAAAATGGAAATACCCTAATGGGTGTAAATTGGTAACTGAAGAATTCTCATCCATATTGGGTGATTTTCAGTTTGGGAAAAACACAGGAAAAGCCCCACCATGAGCCAGAGGAGACACCTAACACAGGCACATTACTGAAGCAATAAAACTGGCACCAAACAAGGCAGTTCTGCAGCCTGCTTGCACTGGTAGGAGGTGTTCAGAGCAGGAAAGACTGTCAGACCCTGCAGTTGGCAGGTCTAAAAAGGCATGTGCAAAAGGAGACAGGAGGTGCAGAAAGCCACCAGTTATCTTCAGAAGCAGAACTCTGTCACTAAGTTGGAAGGGCTTCAGAAGCAGTAGGAAGATAAAAACCAACCTAAGTGTGGGAGAGAGGATAGTATCAGACATAGCAAAAATGCTCTGAAAGAGCAAGTGATGGGAAATGCCACACTGATGAAGTAATGTTCGGGAATGGGGTGAGCAGAAGGGGCTCCTCCTCCCTCCCACAGCACTCCTCACACATTGTAACTTGGCAAATATCATACAAGGATAAGGTTAACTACATACTCTACTGCTTTAGGCAAGCAGGCAAAGGTGTATCCATCAGACAGCTCTTCAGAGTTTGCTGTCAGTGTTTTCTGCTAAGGAGAGTGATCTTTTTCTTGTAGGGCATAGACAGGTTTCATCTGGTAGCCTGAAATAAGGAAGTCTGATCTGCTGCTATTATTTCACAGTTGCAATGGCTATAGAGAAGACCGCAATCTACAAGATATGTTAAGAACTAATTAGAAATATCTGAACAAGTTAATTTGTAAAATCCCGTAACAGCTAAGCCATTTCCTTCAATGTCCAAGACTAAGAAAACTGTCAAGCAACTGGACTGTCACTCCCATCCTTCCCTCTGCCTGAGTTTCATTTATTATTGCAGCAGCACCATATTTATCTGGATATTTGTACAGGGTCTGATAGGAAGTATCTCCAGTCTTGAGGACACTACAGTCATAAAACCAGCTTTATCAATATTCACACGTGCTGACAAAATCGTATTCTGACCTATACCTTATTTCTTGATGAGCTTGAGAGCTGCATCTTTTGCCTGAACAAAGACTGTGGCTTAAAGACTGCTGGGTTTTTTTAGTTTCTACAGATAATTACAAGCTGTTAAATAACATCGCTCTCCTGTTACTGCTAAATACTATGGAGATGACACAAAACTGCAACAGACTGCTTGTAGCAGGATCTAAGTTTTTAAAGTTGTGAACTTATGCAAAAACTAGACTTGTCTCCAACTATACGAATTTTCTACAATATTGTCTGGATTTATGCAGGGTTAAATAACAGCCAGATTCATCAAAGGCTGGAATAAAAAGGCTATTTTAGACCACAGTACTCCTCTGTCCAGTAAGAGATAGCAGTGGAGAGCATGGGTGAATGTAATGGGAAGAACACAGCAGCCCTGGAAAAAAGGTGTTTTGGCAGGGTGAGGATTGGTGTGTGTCATTTCCCCCCGACCCCCACAGTTGCTGTAATGCCTCCTGACAGTGCTGCTAGCATCCTCCTTTTCTTAACACAGCTCTGCTACCCGAGAGTATGCATAAAGGCAAGTCCAGAAATGACAACTCTGCCTGTCCCCCACATACTCAGAATGATTCTGATTAAATACACCTACCAAGCCTCCATACGTTTCCTTTCAGTGTTGCTCTCAGTAGCTAATATTTAGACATTCTGTACATTTTCAATGCCTTCTGTACATCACTATAATTTATTTGCTTACCACACTTAAAACTGAAGAACATTCTCATCAAGACAGAAAAGCAAACATCTGAATGGAGCTGCATCAAGCTTCTATAATTAAACAGAAATACTGCCTGTACAAACCAACTTCTGCAGTAATTTTTCAGTCCTCTTACCACTGAGATTATTGCTGCATCCTTGATCGGTTAACATTCAAAGATTACATATTCCGTTCACGGCAACATTTTTTTAAAATTGCAAAGAATACAAAACTCATATGGTTCAGCTGGTAGCAAAAAACCTGAAAACAATACTATTGTCCAGTTACAATGAGAGCTAGCACAAACAATCACTATGCTAGTAATTAAGCAATCTTAAAAGCAAGTTATCTGCTGACAAGCCCGATGTTTGTGTTTGTTCCTTTTTTCCCACCGTATCCTCAGAGCTAGGCAAACAAGCTGAAAATAATCTAATGAGCTAGGTGACTGTGCAGTGAAGTTTTGTTTCCTAATTACAGATACCGTGCCTGCTCTCAGACAAAAGAAATCCCATTGAACTGACGTAAGATTCCCTCATAAAGAGCTGCAACAGAATTGAAATACAGCTGCCCAGTTTTCAGTAAGGAGATCCTGGGTGCTTTGCATTATGCTGACAAACATTTCCCCTTTTTCTGTCTAAAGTAACTGCAACAATAGAGCCGTTAATCAGAAAACCTTCTGCGTATCAGCCTCTCAGAGTAAAGAGACGCTTACCTTCTAAAGACTTGAAGAGGCCTTTCTACTGCGAAAATAATAAAGATGCTGTATTGCTGCACCTCAGCATCCCTCTTTCTGTAGCAGTTCACTAGGAATACAGATCCTCCACCATTTTCTTGTCACGTGGCTAGCGGTACTGCTAAATAAGGGTGATCACCTGCCTTCAGATAGCTGACTGTGCGAACCAGCAGCGACCGGGGCTTTGGTTAAAGGAGCGCTTAAATGAATGCAGAGATGTGCTTCGGCCGTGAATTTTTTTTTTTTTTTTTTTAATTCCCTGGAGAGCTTTGTCAGAGCATCACCAAACTTTGATACTGCGTGTCAGCTAGTAGTAGTGACACGCTCCCCACTGTTTAATTTCAGAGCTGGAGGAAAGCTTGTCGTAAGACACAGAAGTTTCTAGGGATTTAACTTGCCTCAGCCCTCATTTCTGTTTGCATTGATGTTTATAGAAGACATGCATATTCAAACGAGCTTTACATAATTTGTTCGGTTTGCAATTCAGCAAGGGGAATGCAGATGCAAATTTAAACAAAACCCCAACCAACCACCGGTTCGGAACGCTGGCTTAACTTTCAAAACACAAACTCTACGACTACCAAGATGCAATACTCATGGCCTGTGCTCCTGGCTGTGTTTCTTGAGGGTGTGCTTGAAGGAAGGACATTTCTTCCTGTGCAGTGCAGTGTCACAGTTCCATTTTATAAAAGCCTCTTGATGTAGTGTCCCTAGAAACGACAGGTTTCTTTCCAAATGCAAACCAGCTTTCAATCCTATTCCCCTGCGATCCCATGGGGATAAAACTGCAAGGCAACAGGCCCTAGGACGGCCTAACCTTCAGCTAGTTTCTCCCTTTACACTGTGCAACTCCCCCTTGAAGATGACTTACGTGAGAACTGGAGATGCTTTCACATCAAATTGCTAGGCCGTAAGTAGTCAAAACCAAACAAAGGCGTAACGCCATTTTCATTTGTCAGTACGGCTCCACTCACACCTACAGCACAGTGTAAATAAAAATTCAGTGGCTCCCACCTTGTTCTTCATGGTATTAGTAATTCTACAGGGAAAGTTCTCATCTGCTGCAGATCTAAGAAATCAGTCTCCAGCTGCTATTTTAAACAACAGCAGACCAACACCAAGCATTAAAAAAATTAAAAAATCATCACCAATATGAAAACATATCTCTAAAGAGGACACTGCTGCAGATGCATCATCTTCAATGCTTCTGTCAGCTAGCTCTACATAAAATTTCCAGTGATAGGGGATATCTTTTTAGCACCTTTTCAACTGGACAATCTTTAACTCATTTGAAATCAAAAGTTCAGACACTGAGAAACTGTATCCAGGAAATAGAGCTATAAAGTATTTATGTACAATAGAAGTAATTAGTAGTGTGATTATGATGAAGCTATGAAATTAGTAACGTGGCAGAAGCTATGGCCTTGATCCTCCATGCTCAGAATGACACAGACCATCTCTGAGATTTTAGGATGCTCTACTGGGACCCACTAAGCTCGCAGGGGCTCACTGTCAAAGTCAGGTCTGCATGAATAGGGTTAAGTTTCAAACTCATTAATGCTTTAAGATAAAATCTCATGTCATTGATCACATTGATTGGAATAAATTATATAGTGAATTAGCTCAGAAAACCATGGGGTTTTGAACAGCGGGGGAGTTTTTCATGTGACTGCTAAACCATACTAACATAGTCCAGATCTTCTTGTTTTAAGAAAGTGACTCTTACCAGTCCAGTCTCACAATTTAAGCAAAACTTCATAAACACAAATGAATAATAGTAAGGTTTGTTTCATTTTTACAATTGCTTTTCAGTCACTAAGTGTTGTTCCCTTTTTCCTAAAAGGTTTTTATAAAGTACTTGGTATTTGGCATGTAAATATTAATGCTGTTTTTACAAAAATGGGATCATCACCATATTGGCTGCTGCTATTGTTTAACAGCTGTCTCTGCAATGGAAAACTGGGTTTTTAGTTTTAATTAATTTTCAACATCCAGATGGTGATGGAAAATACTATATCACCCCAAAACTGATAAAAAAGATGGCTGTCATCACTTTATAGACCCAATCAAATAAAGGGAAAGAAATGGTGTTACTAAAGCCCGTGCACGAACTTCAAGAAAAATCATTAGCAGCGACACTAAAATAGATTATTACAAAACAACAACAAAAAAGTTTTAATGAATTTACAGCTATGTTGTTGGAAAGTTCCCTTCTCTGAGTCTGGCCCAGGGATTCTTCTATTTTCACAGAAGGAACATCTTTGCAAAGGCTAATATATAGCATAGAGCTTCTAATACATAATGTATATTACTATAATAATTATAATGATATGATATATAATAATGTAAAATACATTACTTATATAGTTTCCCATCCTAAACTCAGATGAATACTGAAATCTCAAGTGCTGAGCCAGCAATCTTAAACCATACTTGCTGGTGCCAATCTAAACATTTTGTTTCAATTTGCTCTTTTACTTTAGTTACAAGGCATTAACTTTCATTTACATGGATGTTCCTACCAAGCAACTTTCTCAGTTGTTGCTTCTTTCCTTATGTGTTTTTTTTTTTAACCATTAAAGCATGCTCCTTGTGTTTGGTAAATTGTCAAGCTTTGTGCTGTGAAGTGGGAAACCAGAGTTCAATTCCAAGTTCAGTAGGAGCTGGAAGCACCACTGAAGCAGCATGCCTGGTCCCCAGAGTGCCTGAAATTGCTTTCCAGCAAATCTGGCCCACTAATAAACAATCTTGACAGGAGTGAAAGATGACAGCCCCATAGGGATGCAAGGGAAAAACGAAACAGAGGCATCCAAAAGGAAGTAAAGGTTACTTTGCAGAACGTGACCTCTTAAATTTATACCGGATTTTCAGTCCTTTAGTCTTCCTGTATATAACAGCCTGCTCTGATGGTTAAATCAAGAAGCAAACCTGGGCTCCCTAATTCATTGCCTTATCCTAGCTTTGGGGTGATAGAACAGGCATTTTGAGAAAATAGTGGGTGAAACCACTGGTCCACTGGAGTCAATGAGAATGTTTCCCCTGGTTCTATTCTGTCAGTATTTCAGTTCAGTACTGGATACTGATATTTGACTTGAATCATTAATGGCTTTAAGATACATGATGTGCATTTGACTAAATCACAAAGATAGTAGAGTAGTCTCACAGAACTCTTCTTAACTTTTAAACAGTCACAGATTTTTCTTTCATTGTATTTCATTATCTTTATTCACTGTCAAACACGGGCAGTATGATGAAAACACGCTTCTCTATTAAAAATTTACTGGATTACTTACAGTACTAGGCAATTGTAATAGCCAGCTGTACAGCAGTGGTCAGAAAGATTTTGGACAGAGGCAGTGGAAGAACTATCTTTTCAAAAATGTTACTATACAAGTGAGCAGAAAAGGCTGATTCCTGCTTCTCTGAGAACACGTTCTCACAAAGATAAATGAAGCTTTATTTTGTGGAAGCTTTATTCTAGGGTGTTAAATAAATCTTGGCAGTTGTTCAAAGGAAACTTTCTTCTGCTCAGTTTTGCCACCAGTTTTCCAAGCTCTCCCCTAAACCTTCCAAACATCAGTGTCTTTGTCTCCACTCCTCTCACTACTTACTCCTGAAGTCAGTACACCATTTCACAGTATTTCCTTTAGCTCTTTCTAACATTCCCTACTAAGGAAAAGGATAATCCTTCCCTACAGCAAAGGTAAGAGCAAGAATAATCTGGTATATACAACCACTAACATACTCTGTGCGTGTAGGTCAAAGCTAGCATAGTCATCTGCAGTGTTCTCCCTCTGCCTCCTGACCACTCACTGTCAAGCTTTACACAGCTGTAAGACAGGACAGCTTCTATCAGGAAGAAAATTACTTCCAGTCTTCCTAAGTTTTACTGCTGGCACACCTCCAGCCACAGCAGAAGCAGAGTATGTTATCCTGCCTATCCAGCATTCATACAGTGCTCTGTGAATTCTTCCTTCTTAAATGTAGTCACTTTCAGTTGTTCACATATGGAAAGCTACATAAAAAGCTATTTTCTTTCTGGAAAGACTGACATTAATAGTGTGCTATCAATTCTTTCTGAACTTTTTTGAGGCCAAAGAAACCTCTAGGGTTTATTATTGCTGGTGTTCATATATTACTTAGAGAGGTTTATATATTTTCTTTGGTGCTTTAATGCTAGCAAGCATCCTCATACTTTTCTTCTCTTTCTGCTGCATCTTCTTGCAGAACAAAAAGCCAACCAGAGGGAAGAGTTTTACCACTGGTCACAGACTTTCTTAAAATCCACCAGAACAGCCTGGAGAGTTGTTATTCTTGACATTAGGATGAAGGGGACAGTAAGAAGCAGATATTAACATTTTAATATACTACTTCATTCTCATTTTTGTTTATGCTTTCTGTTTCAAAACTTTAATTCACTCTTCTACAAAACAGTCAATTTGCTTAGACAAAGTGACAGAGACTTTCTGGATTAAAGCAGAAAATAATGCAAACTCCATCCTTTACTGACACTTACTTCATTGCTAAAGGAACCTACTTCAGCACAGTATGAAAGATGAGCTTCAGGTTTTTTTCTAAACAAGGACATGTGAATAAACTGGGGATTCAAAAAAGGGCTTATAAAGCATTTACCGAGTAAATGCCTCCACAAACTTTGGACTACTAATCCAATTGTCCATTGGCTGGGACGTCCCCATCAACTGAGTATAAATGATGAGTTTCAGTATTCTTGAGAGATCATAGAATGGTTTGGGTTGGAAGGGACCTTAAATATCATCTAGTTCCAACCCCCCTGATATGGGCAGGGACACCTTCCACTAGGTCAGGTTTCTCAAAGCCTCATTCAACCTGGCCTTGAACACTGCCAGGGAGGGGGCAGCCACAGCTTCTCTGGGCAAGTGTGCCACCACTATCATAGTAAAAAGCATTTCTTCCTTATATCCAATCTAAATCTGCCCTCTTTCAGTTTAAAACCATTACCCCTATGTCCTATCACTACACAGCCTTGTAAAAAGTCCCTCTTCAGCTTTCCTGTACGCCCCCTTTAGGTACTGGAAGGTTGCTATAAAGTCTTTCTGGGGCCTTCTCTTCTCCAGGCTGAACAGCCTGTCCTCATAGGAGAGGTGCTCCAGCCCTCTGATCATCTTCATGGCCCTCCTATGGACTCACTCCAACAGGTCTATACCCCTTATATTGGGGGCCCCAGAGCTGGACACAGTACTCCAGGTGGGGTCTCACAAGAGTGGAGTAGAGGGGAAGAATCACCTCTCTCAACCTGCTGGTCACACTTCTCTTGATGCAGACCAGCATACAGTTCACTTTCTGGGCTGCAAGCTCACACTAACAGGTAATGTTGATCTTCTTGTTAACCAACAATCCCAAGTCCTTCTCCACAGGGCTGCTCTCAATTCACTCATCGCCCAGCCTGTATCTGTGCTTGAGATTGCTTCACCCATGTGCAGGACCTTGCACTTGGCCTTGTTGAACTTCATGAGGTTTGCATGGGCCCATCTCTTAAGTCTGTCTAGGTCCCTCTGGATGGCACATCCCTTCCCTCCAGCGTGTTGACCACACCACACCACTTGGTGTCATCGGCAAATGTGCTGAGGGTGCTCTCAATCCCACTGTCCATGTCACCAACAAAGATGTTAGACAGCACTGGTCCCAATACTGTCCCCTAAGGAATGCCACTCGTCAGTGGTCTCCACTTGGACATCGAGCTGTTGACCACAACTCTTGGAGTGTAACCACCCAGTCAATTCCTTATCCACCAAGTGGTCCATCCATCAAATCCATGTCTCTCCAATTCAGAGACAAGGATGTCATGTGGGACAGTGTCAAATGCTTTGCACCAGTCCAGGCAGATGATGTCTGTTGCTTTTCCCTTATCCACCAACACTGTAACCCTGTCACAAAAGGCTGCCAAATCTGTCAGGCACGATTTGCCCTTACTGAAGCCATGCTGGCTGTCACCAGTCACTTCCTTATTGTCCATGTGCCCTAGCATAGTTTCCAGTAAGATCCACTCCATGATATTGCTGGGCACAGAGGTGAGACTGACTGGCCTGTAGTTCCCTGGGTTTTTTTTCCCCTTATTAAAAATGGGGGTTATGTTTCCCCTTTTCCAGTCAGTGGGAACTTCACCAGACTGCCACGACTTCTCAAATTTGATGGACAGTGGCTTAGCCACTTCATCTGCCAGTTCCTTCAGGACCTGTGGATTCATCTCACCAGGTCCCATGGAACTGTGCACCTCCAGGCTCCTTAGATGGTCTCAAACCTGATCTTTTCCTACAGTGAAGATCCTACAGTTCTTCATTCTCCCAGTTCCTGCCTTTGCCTTCTGTGACTTGCATGGTGTGGCTGAAGCACTTGCCAGTGAAGACTGAGGCAAAAAAGTCACTGAGTACCTCAGCCTTCTCTATGTTTCAGGTAACCAGGTCTCCCGTTTCCTTCTGGAGAGAGCCCACATTTTCCCTAGTTCTCCTTTTATCACTGACATACCTATAGAAGCTTATGTTTGTGCCATACATAAATATATGAAGGTAAAGTACATACCTAAAAATAAGGAACCTGATTTCTATACCCTGCTAAGGGGTATATGAAACAACAACCAGCAGGCCACAAGGAAAGCTTCCTTGTGGGAAGTAAAGGCTATATTAGAGAAAGCCCCAGATTTAGGAGTCACTTCTAAAACCACTAGCACAGAGATGGTATTACAGGTTTGGAACACAAACTTAATTGCATAAAGCAAAAGTATTTGACAAAAAAAAATGAGCAGAGAACATAATCCATGCTCAGGGCACAGCTATTCAGTCATAACTTCAGATTAAGGGTGCTTAATTTTCTGAGCTTAATTTTTCCAAGCAGGCTTATTCAAGCATGATAGGAAATAGACCATTCAGTCAAGGGAAGAATCGCATTTAGTGAAGAATGCAAAAAACTTTCCTGAATCAAAATTATGGCCTTTCAGAAGTACAAGAATTCAGACAGAAGTACACTTCTGAGAGCTGAGTATCAGTTACTCAGACTTTGGTTCAGTTCTACCAAAGCCCACTTAAAACATGTAAATCTTTGGCAGACTCAGAGCCTGATTACTAGCACCATCAGACCACCCAGAAACTCTACTGCAGTAAGAACAAGAGAAAAGCCTTAGTTTCTTCTCTTACGTGACAACACCAGTGTTTCTGTGCTAACCTTCCATTGGCTGGTAGTTCTGCTGTATCACATTGTTTTAAACTTTGTCAGCTAACACAGAGGGCGAGGATGCATATTCTGAACCCCGGGAGCATGACTGTTAACCATATTGGTGTGTGTCTTGACTCTGGCCTTGTTCTGCAGAAAGGGGTTCCTGCTACAAGCTAAGAAGAGCAGTTAATTTCAGACTTAAAAGCTGCACACTGAGGAATGTTTTAAGTAGGAACTTATGTTTTTAAAACTGCCAACAAAATGCATTAGAAAGCATTTCTAACTACACACTTGTACCATATCAGTCGCTGTTTCTTCACTGGCATATAATCTAGAAATAATTACTCCTGTATGTATTTTATCCTTTCTACCATAATATTTTTTGTGTGTTTGCTTTGGTTTCAAAGGAATGAAGGCCTCCATGATCATACTGTGGGCATGCATAGGGACATGTGCATGTGTCTCTGCTATCCCCTAAAGAGTTCAAAGTCATTATCTAACTGCTTAAAGACACAGTCTTGTTACAAGTTTATTCAGCTACCAAGCACAGAGGAAACAAAGGCAAAAACCAGCACCATAAAAGCAATCTCTATTAGATATGAAAACCGCATACAAGAGCAATATTTTTAATAAGATTAAAATGGTGGAAACAACTTGTGTTGGTTTTCACACCTTATCACAAAAAAGCCTAACAACAAAACATAAACATAAAGGAAAGTAGATTCTACTGGTTCTGTGCTTCCATAAATAATTGTTAATAGGGATGCTGAGTAACCTCCTTGCTTTTCTTTATGTCTCTGGGCTCCAGTATCACTAGTGTTAAAGACAGAAATAGCTGCTTCTATCCACTGAAAAAGCATTTGGTATTAAAGAAGTATCAAATAACTTCTGAGTCAGATAAGAAAAAAAGCCTAGCAGTGGAAGCTATAGTGACCATATATATATATTCTATAACGAGAACTACAGTATCCTTTCCTTGCAGGATGCACTATATTCCATCATGCATTTAGGTTTTCACTGAAAACATTCGTATATTAACATGGTCCAGTTTTGGACTTTAACGTTGGGATCAGTCTAAGAGAATATGCTAAGAATAATGAATGTACTTACATGTAAAACACCAATGCAAACTACTACTGTGTACAAGATTCAAGTTTTTACTTTGGAGACTTACAGAAATTCCTAAAGAACAGCAGAGTTCTTCTTAAAGTGGATCTAACAATTCATAGCAATAAGACATTAAAACCCCCTATAAATCCATGTCCATACTAATGATTTTTTGAATGTAAGTTTAAAAATCAGATTGTCTTCTTGAGGTATCTAATGAAGAGTTTTACTGCTTCAAAGTTATCTGAACTCCTTTGTGCTAATTTATAAAAATAATTTAAAATCAGATACCTAGACCAGTTTTCTGTTCCTCTCTGAGAACATCATGGGCATGTAAGAACGGCAAGTCAAACTCTAGGATGCTGTCCACATGTAATTAATCAGTGTGACTTAAGCAGCGTCAACATCTGGTTGCTTTTAATTTAAAGTGCTTTATGGGAGATAGAGGAGCTGACAGCTGTTTTTTTCATGTCAGATTTGCAAGCCTGAAACTACTCAGCACCTCTAAACAACCTTTTCTTTTCCCCATCCCAATCACCATTTATTCTGAGCACAGGTTGTAAGCATTTTTTGCTTTAAAAAATTTCACTAGGAATTACTGGTTTGTCAAAAACCAGATTTGTTCACTGAAACTAGTTGGTTTTGATGAACTTCCAGTGAAATGTTGCAGAGATACGGAGGAAGATGAATTCCAGGGTGTGGACTAGTCCTAACAAGCAAATCACCTTAAAATCAAAAACCTATTTTTTTCCAGATTCACAAGCCCAAGACACCCTTCCACACAATAATGTGGATGGAAAACAACTGCTTGGACATTTTGCTTGTTTTCCTTCTTCCAGATTTCTCTTTTGTAGAAAATGTCAAAAGTTATACTTTTTGTTCTGGAATGGAAGCTTGGAGGATTGGATACTACAGAAATGCTATGCCTATCAGCTCTACTTTTGATAGTTTCAAGGTCAAGCACTCAGCATTTGGTTTACTTCAGACTGTACAAAACTGCAGAGTCCTCATCTGCTAACCCTTCTGAAGGGGTTAGCCTCTTTCTTAAGGGCAGTCAATGCTAACCTGCACCAATAAAAGCTGCCACTGTCTTACCAAAACAGAGTCCCTCTCATTCTGTTCTCCTCAGTGCTGTCTGTCTATTTGGATTGGAGTGATTTCAGCCAGGAACAGCATGTGAGGGCAATCTTGTCAACAACACCTGAAGTCCTACACAGGTGCTTAAGTTTAAGCCTGCAAGCAACTTAATTATATTTCAGAGTTTCTGAGACTGGGGTTTCTGTTTAGGATGAAGCCAGCACTTATATATTAAAAATAGCTCAGCTATAACAGTGTCTGATCTTGTGGTAACAATACACTCTGAAATATGTGTGAAAATGTTTAGAGGGGAGGTATTTTAACATCTGGCAGAAGATAAATCACAGCTATTGAACTATTCATTCTGGAAATCTTAATAAAATGTGAACTGTTTGCAGTGGAGAGGGGGGTAGCAAAAAGCTGTGATTTTCTATCAGATTATCTGTACATGCTATTATCAGGGTTATACTATCTTTCACAGGCATGCCACCTTTAAAGGAAAAAAAGTCTACTGCTAAAATTGCAAAATGGTTAGTGAAAGTTTCAAAATGTCAGGTCTAAAATAAATTGTAAGCCAATTAAAACCTGATAATAGAAGTTGTGAATGTATTCTACACTGAACTGCCAAGTGCTTGGAAGAAACTTGGAAAAAAGTAAAAAATCAGTCTTGCATTTCACACAGACAGTGTGTTTCCACATATTTCAAACCATATATGTTCTTTTGGGTAAGTGCAATTTGAAAGGAGTAAAAAGTACAAAGGAGTTAAACCCCTAGTTTTATTTGTACTGGGAAGTTTCTTTTCCTGCTCCCAAGAATTTCACCATATAAATGCAATGCCAGGTTCCTCTTCATAAAACTGCAGCATGTCAGTAGCAGATGCCCAGGAGAAATGCTGTCAGACTTCCACACTTGCATCTCTGGGGCTACCCTAGAAGTCCACTGTAGAAGTTACAACCTCTTGGCTGTAGAAGGAGTCAACAACAGAAGCACATTCTCCAAAATGCTACAGTAAATGGAGTCAAGAGGGCCATCTCTCTCTCCATCTGGTGCCACAGCAGAGAGACAGCCCGCAGCAGTAATGCAGTCAGCATAGAGGCTGCACTTCCACCCAAAGGCAGGTGCAAATATGCTCAAACTGCCTCAACTACCAGTCCAGTCCAAACAGACAGAAATACTGCTGTGCCTGACTACAGATTGGAAGTAATTACCAAGACCGTAATCATCTTTCCTCTACAAGCAGCATCTTCTTCTGACTCTGGGGCTTGGCTGCCTCCTATCTTCCTTCCCAGTAGTTGCTGGGAATACAGCACAGTACAGTACATCATAATTTGGAGAGGAAGGGGATAGAGAAGGGAGTTTCTGCATTAGGCAGAAAGAATACTTCAATCCCTCCACAATCTCATCACTGGCATTGTATTTGCACTGTCAATACCATCAGTATGGTTTTGGCCTGTGCTCCCTCACCACATTTGTTTCAGATATAATAGTAGGTTATGAAGTCTATGGGACTTCACAAAAAGAAGACAGACTTCTTCCTGCAAGGAAGTGGCCTTACAAGATTTCTGCATTGCAAAACAATCTTAATTTGGCTCATATCAAGCAACCAAGAACCAAGACTCTATTTTTAGAAAGGGAGGAATACAGTGATAGTTAAATTATGTAAATATAATTAGTACTTCAGACTTGAAAGTCCTGTCATCTATTCATAACGTCATGCACCTCAATAATATTGATAACAAGTGAACAGAAGACTCTTGAATGGAAACAGGTTGTTTTTTCCTTACCCTGATTTTTTACTCCGTTCTCTTTCACTGTTGAGAAGCACCATTTCCTTCTCCATTTCTTGTTCTGTTGCTATGTTATTTCTGATTACCTGTTGATAATTTGCTTCCCATCCACCATCACCACCAACCACCTGCAATACACATGTTCCCGTGATGCCCAAACTCTCATCCTCAGTAGTCAGGTTTTCTGAAGGAGAACAGCCCTCATGTTCAGAAGATTTCTGAAGGGGAGCTTCTATCTGAAATTCTGCCTGAGTGTCAAGAATCAATTCCTGTGTTACAATAGCTGCCAGTTCTTCACCAGAATCTGCAGACCCTGTTTTTGGCATGTCTGACTCAGCAGAAATTTTTTCAGGTGATATGTCACTGACTTCCTTTTGGCCCAATATAATCCATTCCTCATCTTGCCCACAGCTTTCCCGTGATCTCCTTTCATCATCCAGCTTTTGAGGCACAACAGAATAAGTTTTCTCTTCTAAGTGAACAGAGTCCCATTCAGTCCCACAAACAGAGTGATCTTCTCTTTCATCTGCAATGGAGATTGGCTGAAAGGTATCCAAGGAGCCCGGTGAAAAGTCTTCATGAGATTCTGTTTGTTCAGCTACATCAGCTTCTTGAAAAGCAAAATCACTTCTGTTTCTTTCAAGGGTATCCTTCCTTGAAGGTATATTTTCTTCCTCAGTAACAAGGATGTAATCCATCTCCAGTGAAGTTGGGTCTTGGTGTACTTGCATCTTCATATCTTCCTTACCCTCCATACTTTTCAGTTCGGGGCTCTCAGAGGAATTTCTCAGCTGCTTCTCCCTACAAAGTAGGAAGTCGGTGCCAGCTTCTAAAAGAACAGGCAAACAGAAACTCCTTTTAGTTTTTGAGTTACTGTTTCAGTCATCATGATTTCTTTAAATCAGTACAGTGAGAAAAAGCTCTTCTCAGTTTGCTTTGCTCTGTTAATGTGTATTTAAATTTTATAACATCATCATCACCATCATTATTGTTAAAGATTATATATTAACACTGCAATCATTCCTAAGGGACAAACAATTCAGTCTCCCATACGCTAGGCCCTGTACAAAGAACAGAAATAATGTTCCTACTTCAATGTTGAAAAGCTTTAAAACTTTCTAGAAGGGTGATGCTAGAAGTCTTCCCAAAGTACAGAGTTTTGTACATCAGGGAGACAAACAAACTACAAACTTCCCCCAAAGCCTCATCATTCAGCAGTAATACTCCAGCCACTTCCTTCTTTCTTTGTCTTATGAACGCGCTTAGGAAAGCTGGTTTTCTTACCATCAGGTGATCTTTTATCTCCACCTGGCGGTGAGTCGAGATCAGTAGTTTCTGCTTCGGATTTTCCTATCGAAATCTCAGAGGCTTCTAGAGTAACTTCAGACACAGAGAGTGAAGGTACTAATGTGTGATTTTCCTGAAGGCACTCTGTGGATGTTTTAGGCACCTGATCTTTAATGCTGCTGTCTTTGGTCATAAGGATGCCTTGTGCACCTTCCAGAGGAGTTGGCAGTGGTAATGTTTTTTTCAAAGAAACACTGTCACAAAATGTCTGCTCTAACAAGAGCTCATCCTTTGAACACTCTCTGATGCCAAAAGGTTCAGTGTCAAAAAACACACAGGATGGTGGAGTATGCACCACTGGTGATTGGTCACTGGGCATTTCCTTAAACACAGGAACATAATTTTCAATTGCATCTTCAGGTTCTTTTGCTGTGTCATCAACAAGTTGATTATCTGATTCAGATTCATGGCTTTCATTACCACCAGGCAGAAATGATTTGGGAAAGAGTATCTGCTTGTCCTGTGATTCCCCTTCTGCTGCTTCACTGCCTACTACTGCCAGTATGTTCATTCCACCACATGTGCTTGCCAGGACATTAGTCACTGATCTGTTCCCGATGTTATGTTCTATCCCTGCCTCTGATTCATCCACACATTTTTCTGATACATCTAGCTCATCACCAGTTACTGCTCTATGGTCAATATCAGAATATTTTCCAACTTCAGCCAAGGCACTAATTTCTTTTAAGCTTTGCTCTGCCCTGTCAGGTAAAGTGAAATCCACTGGAGCCAAATGTATTTGGGAGGTTGCTGTTTGAGCTGTATCGCTTGGTGTTCCTTGATGGCTTGCAGGAGTAAAACTTTCACAGAATGTGTCTTTCAGATCTAACGATGTCACTTCTAAAAATTCATTGGTAATTTCAGATAACTCAACTGAGTCGGTAACAAGTTTATTTTCAAGACTATATTCTTCCGAAATTGCAAATTCAGGAGTCTCCTGAGTATTAGAAGAGATTAGTTGATAGGATTCTTCAGTCTTTCCTTGCTCATAGTCCTGGGGGCTATCAATTTCAGACTGTGTCTCCACCTTCTGCGTTACTAGTGGACACTTTGAATCAGTATTTGCCCCTTCACTCATATGTGACCATGTGCGAATCAGCTGACTATCTTTGTCCTCAGGGTCTACCCCAATCTGAGAAGATGGGATAGACACATGCTTAGCTTCATACTTCTGGCACACGTCAGGACTGTTTGATGCCTCTGAACTATTGTCTTGATCACAGTGACTTAATATATCAGGATTTTCACCATCTGTTTTCAAAGTGACATTCTGCTCAGCATTAGTCCACAGGTCAGGTTCCACTGAAAATAGCTGGTTATTTTCTTGTGTGTTATCCTGTAAAATATCTGGGATAAGTGCTGTTTGGGGAACTAATATACTCCACCCTGGACTTGACTTCTCTGTCATTTCAGAAGATAGGTCTTCTACAGTGAAAGCACCTGGCAGGGAGTTGTGTACTTCTAATCTTTCACAGGTGTCCCGCTGTTCTTGAGGAATGAGACTTGTGTTTCCCTCACTGTCTTTTGGCAGATCCAGTACAATGATTTCTTGAACTGAAGTATTTGGCATATCTTGTTCTGCATCCGAAAAAGGATTCTGTGAAGTAAGTTGGTTTTCCTTATCTGTAGGAATCAATTGCTCTTTCAAGCCCCTTTCTTCTTTATCCAGCATAGAAGGATCAAATTGTTTGAACTGTACAGTGTTTTGATTTATTTGAGTATCAGGAATATACATAGGATGTATTAATCTTTCATTACCTTTTTCACCACAGTACAGGGGTGTAGGCTGATTTTCACCATTGTTCGCATTAGTGAAATGTGCTTCTGTTAGTTCTTCATCTTGTGAAGGTGATGCCCAGGAGTCCTTACTATTTGTTAACTGGTTTGTTGCAGAGAGACTTGAAACAGAATACTGATCTTCCAACTGCTTCTCTTCACAAGGTTGTGAATTCCACCATTCTGAACTGCTATCTGGAAAACTGAATGTTCCTTTTGTGGATTTTGGATCAGTTCTTAAATCAGCTTCCAGTGACACACTCCACCTATCTGCAGCTTTTGAAGAACACTGTTCTTTGTCACCAGTAGCAAAAGTCCATGTAGGATCTTCATTCATTTGATGCAAATACGAGTCTTCTCCGCTACCTGTGTTCTCACTGAAAACGCCCACATGAGCTTTTTTCTGAAGTGTTTCCCAGTGACCTAAATATTCAGGAGTCTCATCACGCTCCATTAGAGTCCAGTCCTCCTGCAATACTTTCCTAGCTTTAACTGTTTCAGGATTTTCTTTGAAGATGCCTACCTGGACCTCCTCTCCCACCTTAGTTTTTACATCTAAATTGTCTTCATTTGCTTCAGGACTTCTTGCATTGGATTGAGCATAATCCTCTCGAATTTCAGATGCTTTGTGCTGCTTGTTTTCAGATGTTGAATCTTCATTAATCACTTCTGGACATGCCTCTGAATTCTCTGAATCCTCATTTATGTCAGGACTTGATAAAGAAGATACAGTATCATCATCTACATGGGCATTCCAAAAATCTAAGCTTTTAGGAACTTTGTTCTGTTCAGTGTTTGTTTCAAATCCTTCACACACATTCCCAAATTCATTCCTTTTAAAAGCATCTTCAAGATTTTTATTATTTTTAATATTCCATGTATCCCTACTTCTTTTGTGATGACTGGCAACTGGAAGTTCTCCCCACACATTCACAGATGCATCACTTAAATCAGGACTTGTCCCACTTGACTGTGCATAATCATGTATTGAATCACTCCACACATTATCTTCTTCCAAATAACTTCTGATCTGTATATCCTTTGAAAGGCTACTTGTGGTGTTTGCCATTTCAAGGACTTCACTCACCTCAGGACTTGTTCCAGAAGACTGCAAATCTTCACGTGGCTGTGAATTCCAAGAAGATTGGGGAAAACTGTCATTAAGCAGTACACA
The DNA here is from genome assembly GCF_965140245.1 of Athene noctua. NCBI lineage: Eukaryota > Metazoa > Chordata > Aves > Strigiformes > Strigidae > Athene > Athene noctua. The sequence goes on along the minus strand of NC_134077.1, from coordinate 58,078,037 downwards.
TGGATCTCCACAAAAATTAGTAGCAGGGTCTAAATTTTCAGGGATTTCATTATGTTCTAAATTTTCAGAGCCTTCGTTTCTCCCAGAACCTATTTCATGTGAAAATGAATTTTCTACCATGGACATATCTGTAATGTCAGGAACACTGACATATCCAGAAGCAGGACCGATCTTGAACTCATCTATGAAAGACTTTTCATAAGTCCTGTTCAGTTCAGAGCTATTTTTGAAAGATACTAACTCAGAATTAGAAATGCCTGGATAGTTTGGAACCACTTGATGTAAGCCCTCATTTGCTTCTCCCAGCACTTCTTGTGGTTCATTCATCAAATTAATTGGTGTGGCTGGGCAACCACTCTTTCCAGAGCCATTCCAGATGCCTGAGCTTTGGGGCATTTTAGAAGAAATACTTTCAGGATTATCACTACCCTTATCAGAACTTTCAGAAATAATTTCCATCTCAGGACTTGTTGCATCCTCTATCTCTGTAGTCTTCTTTTCAGCTTTTTCAGAAAGCAGCTGTGAAGTTTCACTGTAATTGTGATTTTGTGGTCTGGAGTCATCAAAAGATTCAAAATTTCTGCCTTCCTCAGAAGCACTTGAAGAAGATTCTACATTATTCTGCGACAAGTCTTTCCTCTCTGCCTGACTAATTGGATTACTTTGACTGGAAAATGACTCATTCTCTGTGACGAACGCTTCCAAATTAATACTATTCCTCATTTTTTGTGTGGAGCTGGGAACTTCTGTCATTGACCTGTTTTCTTCTGAATCTGTATTATATGAGTATTCACTGTATTCTTGCACTGGTTTATTACAAATGTCACTAATGGTCTGCTGTCCACTTGTCTCATCTGTTCTCTTATATTCTCCTTTTCCTTCCTGAGCGATGATAATGCCCTTGTCCCAGCCTTCCTCACAACCCTGCCCACTCTGTAAACTCCATGAGTTCAGCTGCTGTGCTGAATCCTGACTTGCCAGTTTTTCATCAACATCGGCAGTGTTTTGTGCTGCCTCCTCACTAAGTATCTCACTCTCTATGTCATGTATTTTCAGATCCAGACCATTCCCAGCATCTGAAGTTGGCGTAGATGTATCTGTGTCTTCTACAGGAACACTGCTCACTGTTTCTACATTTTCAGCTGCAGTCTGTCTAATATTTAATTTGTTCTGCGGAGGTGATAAGTCATTCACTGTTTGATTGTATACTGGTCTTATTCTTCTGTTTTCAGATACAGCAAAATTATTTTCACTGGTACATATCTCAGTTGGAAAACATTGATTAGTTGTTTGTTCTGAATTAAGGAAAGGTTTAGCAGAGGCAGAAAGAGCAGCAGTTTCAGCATTTCTTTCTTGCAACTGGGTGACATTATTTAGGGGAGTGTTCCAGATGTCTGTGTTTCTGGCACTTGAAAAAGGCATGCTTGTATGAGATAATGGTTCCTTATTTGCTTTCTCAAGTACTTTTGGTTCAGCCAAATTTGGGTTTTTCAGTTTATCAATAACTGTTTCTTTCTCAAAATCTTTGTCCTCATTTTCTCTTTCATCTTCCACATATGTTGGTGATACATATGAATCAGATGTTGAATAATTGGTGTCTGGTGGAGAAACAACTAAATCTTCACCTATGTTTGATGAAGTAAGTTCTGAGTGTTTATACAAGAAGGTATCCTCCCATGGCACCACCACTTCTGTTACTTCTTTCCTGATGTTTTTATCATATGTATTCCAGGTCTCTGTATTTTCAAATTGTTTTGGTCTATGTTTAGAGTCACCAAATAATTTTTTTTCCTCTGTTTGCAGCTTGGAATTATTCTGCATATTGTTGAAAACAGAATTTGTATTTTCAGATTTTCCATATTCCTCCACTGAATAATATCTTTCTTTATCCCAGGCTTCTGGGCATACCTGGATAGGTGGATTTTCAGTCTCGTCATCTGCTGTGATTTCTGAAGAATGTGATAAACTAGTTTTTGATATGACCCATTCCTCAGGAATATTCACTGATTTTTTTTCTCTGTCCAGTTTGGGCATGGTCCATACATTTTCTGAGCATCTAGCAATATCTTCTGAATCAAACTTAGACCAGACTTCATAAGAGTCTTCAGCTAGCTGACTACTTTTCCCTTCACCACTACGCCATGCATCTGACATCACAGGTGTTGGCTGACTGACCTTCCACGGGTCAGTAAAGCTCCTCAGTTCTTGCTTTGTCTCCTCTAAAGAAGCAGTTTGCAAATGTAAATGTTCACTGTTTTTCTCTTGACTCTTATGGTTCCAATTATCTTGTTTAAACTGATTATCCCACAGACCTGCTCTCATGTATTCCATTTGCTTTGGCTGTTTTTGGAGGAATACAGAATCTGAGGCTCTTCTATCCATGTGTTCTCGCAGCAGGGGACTTTCTTTACAATCTTTCCACAAGACAGGGCTCTGAAATACAGATTCCTGCTCACTTGAACTCCATGTATCAGCATTTCTGGACTCTAGGTCAAAGCCATCCCACCAACTCCCATATCTAACACGAGACTGAGAATAATCTGTGCCATCTATGTCATTAATTTTTTTAATAATATCTTGTGGGAAAAATAAAGGCTGCCCATTATCTAATGGTGAAGTTTCTACAAGACTGTTCATAGGAGTTGGTGGAATTCTTGTATCAGCAGATTTCAAGATTTCTGATGAAGAATCACCTTCAACTAAATCGATCAAACCTGTTGTTTTCTCACACACTTCTCCTGGATTCTCATAAAATTCAGTTAAATTGTGTTCCTCATTTGTTGTCATAAGTAAGTCAGTTGAATAATTTGCTCTATCATTTTCTGGCAGGTTTGCCTCATCACGTTCTTTCTGCACAGCAAGTTGTTGTCCTTCTGATGAATCACTATTAAGGAAATAGTCATCTGCTGGGGAACAATCAACAGAACGGGAAGATGACTCGGATAGAGCTGTAACCACAGGTGCTAGATCAAAACTGAAAAGATCAAAATTATCGCTATTGTCTCTAGACTGAGGTTTCTGTTCTTCAGCTATTGCTCCTTCAGGAATAGGACTATAGGAATCAAAGCCAGGCAGAAGACTGTGATGGGAAGCAGCACCTTCTGCAACAGGGCTATCATCACTAAGGAAAACAGAACTCTCCTTTGAAGACCGACTGCTTCTAATGGTAGCCAATCCACTGTCTGGACTCACAAGGTCTACATTAACATCAACGTGCGCTTGCATAGATCCATTTATATCTTGAGGATTTTCTAGAAAATTGGCAGAACTGGGCTGTGGTTCTACATCAGAACCATATAACTCCATGATACCAGAAGATCCTTGAGAAAGCGGAGCACTTCCAGCAACAGCTTCAGTAGAAGAAGTTCTACTGTTTGATACCATTTCTGGTTGCCTTCTATTTATAACTTCTTTAACTAGAAGAAAAATTTGATCACAGGTCACCAAAGAATTTTCTTGATGATAAATGAGAATTTGGTCACATCCACATTCCAGAGGATCCAGCTCCAAACAAGGATTCTGACATTCTTCTAATTCACAGCAGATCTGTTGAAAAATAGGATGTTTAAAAAGCCATTGCAATCATGGGCATAAGGGCACATATTGACTACTTCACTGTGTAATGCAGCCATACCTGTCTATTCCTCCTAATCTATTTCTTAGTCATTCTGCTGTAACAGACTTATTATGAACCTTAAATAGATGAAGTATTAATATAGAAGATCAATACAAAATATGTATTGCATAATTGGCCAGAATATTTACTTGAAATTATACCATTTGACTTTCAAGTTCACTTTTCTTTAGCAAAAGAAAATCCAAATATTTAGTTGCTGTCTTAAGAAATCTGAGTAAAATATGTAAGGGTACATGAGAAAAGTATTACTAGAATGGGATAATTAGATTTGTAAAATAAATATATTTATATTTGACCTTGAAAGCAATAGTCATTTAGCCACCTGTCCCTAAAATAAGAGGTATTTTAAAGGTTAAAACAGTTGCCAATGAGATTATTTCTTCCATCTGGGGACAAATATAGTAAAAAAAATGGACAGCACCCAGCTTTGGATATATTAACATCCTAGTAATAATTTGGCTTCATTTGAAAGCTGAAATTCTTTAGCAATAACATACATATAGGTGAGTTCTGGTCATTACCATTTACAAAGTGTTTTCTTGTCCCTCACTGCCAAAGATTCATTTGTGTATATTGCAACAAAAACCCAAGCCAAAACTAGTAAATAAAAGATCATTCTGTTTTAGCTAAATTGACAAATCTTGTCTCTTTCTGTATTTCTTGCAACCACACACTTTTTCTATTAGGCTGGTCTGAAATGATCATAAATATCACAATCTTTCATTTTGAACATAAAAATAATGCAGTCATTTCAAATAGGTACTCAGATGCTAGCCAACTGTTGCTACTTTTTGACCCTACTTAATTACTCAACACTTTGGCACATAGTACTTTAAAAAAACCATTTTTTTCAGGAGAGACATTATTTAATTCTTTTTCCAGGTACTTACTTGATTTCCTAGCTCTAAGTTTTCCGAGTATACAGCTATTTGTCGTTTTGCTTGCTTCTCATCTGACAAACAGTTGGCCAAAATGACAAGTACATCAAACCCGTATTTATCTATGAACACCTTCAGATCACCAATGAGATTCCTGTGTAACACGCAGTCCTGAAATATAGTGAGAAATTAAAGGAAATGTCAGCATCTTTGCCTTGCTCTTTCCATCCAAAACTGTGGTGAAAATAGCCAGAAACGTTACTAAGCATCAGTAACTGGCAACAGAATTCCATGCCATTTGTCAAAATAGCCACATGCTTAAAAAAAAAATAATCAAGAACCAGTCTCACAGCACAGTAATGGACTTTCATTTCTGAAGAACTCTGAAATACTAAATGTAGGTTTTGTCTTCTTGGAACTGCTACTGAAACAAAATTCTTACTTGTTCCTCCTACTGGCTTTTGCAAGGTTGCTTGAAAGTATTGGGCTACTGCTACTTCTTGAATAAAACCCCTTTTTTATTAGAAAAATGGAAATATTTAATGAAATTTGTCTATTTATTAAAATAATAGATGTTAAAATAACAGTATTGAGGTGCAAAATCAGGCACTAGGAAGGAAATTGTATGTGCTAACTTAATTTTGCAGCCCTTTATATGCATCTATACCGGGTCTGCCTGAGCCAGAATTGGTTTTCCCCTACAGCAGCTCTCACGGTGCTGTGGTTTATGCTGGGAGCTGGCAGGGTGTTGGTAGCACCCTGGTGTTGTGGCTACTGCTGGGCAGTGCTTACACAGCACCAAGGCTCCTTCCGACGTTTCCCCCCACAGCGGGATGGGGTGGGCAAGATCTTGGGCAGTGACACAACCAGGACAGCTGACCTGAACGGACCAAAGGGATATTCCAGACCATATGACGTCTGCTCAGGATAAAGCTGGGAGAAAGGAGGAAGGGGGTGGGGTCACCCTTGGTCCTCCGAGGCAACCACTACGTGTATGGGAGCCCTGCTCCTGAGAAGGGCCGACATCGCCTCTTCATGGGAAGGACAGAATAAATCTGTTTTCCCTTTTTTTTTCGCTTCTGCACACGGAACTTTGCTTCACTTTGTTTATATTAAAACAGCTTTTGTTTTACCCACAAGGGTTGGTCTATCTTATTTTCTTTCCCCTCTTTGCCCTGTTGAGAAAAAAAGGGGAAACGGAGCAAAGTGATAGAGTGACTTGGTGGGTACCTGGCATTTAGCCAAAGTCAAACCACCACAGTATCCATTATGATGTTACATGATTGCGTACAGTTTTACCATGGATTATTCCTTTAGATTCCTTTACTCCTGCTCTTTGAATTCTGTGCACATCTTCAAAACAATAACCCTCCCAAATAAGGACAGAGGCAACCTAATTTTAAGATCATACTGTGTCCAAAAAATGCTTATTTTCACACACACCCAACACCAAATACACAGGAGGTAAAGACTGTGTTTGTCACTCCTATTCTCACCGATAGAGTGTTGAATTATTTAGATTTTGCAACATAAACCATACATCCCTCTTTTTCTCACCTGGGGATAATGATGCACAAAGTATAAATGTCTCTCTTCAGTTCTCAGTTCTGATAACTTCTAGTGAACAAAGTCTTAGAAATTTTGTTTTCTCCTTTATGTTCCTGCTATTTGTATTTGAGATATTTTCCTGTCATCTTCTGATGCTGCCAAGCTACACTGGCCCTGAATAAACAGCAGTTCATCATGAACACAACTGTATATGCAGATTGACATGTTATTCCCCTGCATCTGTCTCCTACCTAATAAATTAGTTTTGTTTACATATATAAATACTATTTATTAATCTACTCAAATGTGTCCACAAAATGCATCTCCCTCCCTGTAAGTTAAACAAAATATTCTGTTTGTCAAATGCTTTGGAAGTAGATTATTTTCCCAGATTAGAAATGACGTTCTACTTGGATGTTCACATAGCACCTAAGTTTTATGTGAAATTCACACAGATTTAGTGCACAAACAGAAGTCAACTGTCAGTTTACTGGTGGACATGCAGATATGAAATCCAAACAGGGTGTTAAGATGAGGAATTATATTATGGCAAATAAGGTTTGAATGTCCAAACCAGTAACATTTTTCTGAATACTCAAGTATTGGGTATATTAGAAAAAGGTATCAAAATGTGCTTAAGCACTGAGAAGCTACTTCAGTTATTCCATTCCTAACTGCAGTTGGAATAATTAAAATTTATTAGACTAAAAAAATTTGAACTAGAGCAGATTTAAAACCATCTGAAAAGCCCTGGTAACTCCTTATCTCAGTTACACACTAACAGACAATTCAGGAAGATTGGGACTTCACAGGGAAGGACATAGAACAATCAAGAATCTAGTCTGCAAGATGTTTTCATGGTTGTACACATGGTAAATAAATGTTCTTTCTAAAAGTCCAGTCTTCAAGCCTTCAATCTTCTATATTGCTTGTATCAACTGAAAATACAATCAGAAATTTTTTGTTAAAATATCGTGACTGAACTGAAAGCTTCACAAAAGTGACATTGAGTTAGTATCTGCAATCATCTCAGCCCACATTTGGCACTCGCAAAGTGGTAAAATCCTGCTTTCTGTAGTATTTTGACAGAGGAACCTCTTAACCTGCCTACATGGCAAAGAAAAACTCCCCTGCCACAGCCATGGCCAACTGGAGAGTCAGAATGTGCATGCTGGGCAATCTGAGGTGTATTTCTAGAGTTTAAGGCCAAGGACCACTAGGACATCATAGAACAAGCCTATGAACAGAATAGAACAAGATACAGTATTTGCATGGTAGCAGCTATTTGTTGGTGGGAATAGTTACCATAGTAAGGCTATAGCACCAAACTCCATACAATGAAAGTTAAGTTTTACCAGTCAGAGCAGGAACTAAAGGTGTAAATGGCCATGGTAAAGTCCCTGAAAATGATAAAATCTGAATCTGACTTGTGTCCTGTTTTTTGCTAAATTATCTCATATGATTAAGAGCCACAATGAGGAATTGCTATAGCAGCAAGTGATCCAGTAGACTGCTGCTGTAAGCAGGGAAGTTTCCAAGTATGTATCCCTGGTGGAGCAACTGGACTGGACAGCTTCACATTGGGCCACATTAATATAAACAATAATGGATCTGTACTATCTATTTAATTACCTAATTCAGCTACTTGAGGTTCTCTGAATTTCTTCCATGCTTTCAAACCTACTGTTATTCAGAGTGTGTATTTTCTCAATGTTCTCAGCATGCTGATGACTGAGAGAAACAAAGATAATTCTGAGCAGGATACCCATCCCTCTCCATTGGGTACAAGCTGCTGAAGGAGATCATTTATGCACTACACGTCTTTTTCTCTGTGCTTCACATCCAGCTTGGCCTTTGCGCTGTGTTGTGTCATACATATTCCTTGGGCGCAGAATAAACTTGGCCAGCTAACTCAACCAGAGAAGCCTGCCAGCAGATTCTACCTGGTACTAGCAATTATATCAGCAGTGCATTCTTGCCTTTGTCTAAAAGTGCAGCAACAAGTTCTCATATGAATATCCTTTCTGTTTCACAGTAGAAATGAGGAATGAAGTTGTAAGAAAATCCTACAATAGCAAAAATGACCAAGAAGTGGAAATCTCTTCTGTGAACTGGGTGTCTCCAGCGTGGTGTGTGTGCATTAGAGGCTTATTCAATGCTACACCTCTCAGGGCTCCTCCACCTCACCCCTCCACCACCTAAAGAGATGTAGAATTATGTATAGTGTTTTCTCCTTACAATGTTAGCTCTAATAAACAGCATTTTAAGAGATATGTCACAGTTTGCATGCTTTTCTTACTGGTCCATCATAATGGACCAGCACCACCTGGTGCAAAATATTATCAACTGATGAAAGACTGCTCAGAGCAACATGGGAATGGGTTTAGGTGTGCCAGCACCATACACCACATTGGAAGAAAACATCTTTAAAAAAAACATGCAAATTAGTTGAGAATTTAAAAGAGCAAGAGGGCAAGAGATGTTTTACTGTCACATCCAATCAACAATAATACTGAGGAAGTCATTAAGGCATGCCAGAACACAGTCCAAATCAAGCAAAATTATGTTGATCATATCCCATTTATTACTTTAATCCATAGCCTGTCAATGAGAAAATCTACTGACAGAAAGTCATTATTCAGTAAAGGTATAAAATCCAAGACCCTATTCATTCTGTGGCATGAGGAATAAAATACAAGCTTCTCACACCACTATTATTAAGGAACATGACAACAGAAGTTACTCAACTTTCCCATAAACAGTCATTTTAATAATCAACAACAAATGTTTCTTGTAAGTTGTTAGTTTACTAAGTGTATCCAGAAATTAAACACAGAGCAAACAGACCTTGTTAAAAGAATAGGCCAAAGAGTAAATTTGCTGGAAAATGCTGTTGACTAAGCTATTGAATAAAAGTAAGATCAGATTACATCTCTTACAGCATCATGACTCTACCACATCAATTTTTTTTGTTGACTGGACTATTAATCAAAACATAAAATCAGTTATTAATTTTAAAATAATCAAAGGTAATTTTAATCACATTAATAAATATTAAGTAATAATTTTCCCTAAAACTTAGTTTAATTCCATCCCTCTTCCCAAACATCCATAAAGTTCACTTGTTTAAACTAATACGAACAACACAGTTCAGACTCCCTTCACAAGCATTCAAACATTCAAATAAATAGACAGTTGCAAACAAGAAACTCTTATAAATTACCAAAGACTATGTATTGAGAGACATGGTAGACATATGGACTCTTCCACAAATTTGCTAACCTAAGTAAACAACCAGAATGCTGCATGTACTGTAAATGCTAACAGAAAATAAAACATTTATTTCAGAAATGAAAAAATGCTAATCATTTCAACAGTTAAACTACTACATCCCAAATTAATTACAAGCACTGTAAAATATGCTGTTGGTGAATTAGTATAGTAGGAAATACAGTGACATACAGTCAAACCATGACAAAGGTCAGTCAGCTATCCATTCTTATACTACTTTTCCCTACTTTATTAGTGTGTACTGGCTTAAATATTAATTAATATTTCCATAGTGTACAGCAGCTAAACAGCATATGTAAAGATTATCAGTTGTGGTAATGCCCTCTAAGTAACCTATAACGAAAAAAATGGATTGTCAGTATACTTGAAATGTAATATACTTGAAATAAATATAATCTCGTAGTAAATGGATACTGGAGGAATTTAGTGTTTTAGCATTGTTTTGTCTAATACATATAAATAGTTTATACAATGCTACTACAGAACATTCTGAAATGACAAATTTTTTTATCATCCAGGTAAAAAGAATAAGCAAGTTTAAGAAATCAACAGATTTTTGAAGGATTTTTGAATGTGACCTGTTCAGTTACTACGTATTTCAGTTATTATGTATTTCTATTGAGAAATACCATTTTATGTAGGCTGTATATTGTTGAGAAACTTTTTTCTCTGTAGCTCAGTTTTCTTATAGGGAATCTTTTTTTAAAAACTGGATAGATAACATGGCTACAAACATGGATGTTCCTTCTAAAGAAGCAAAATCTCCAAGAAATATCCAAAGAGAATTTGTAACTTCTCTATCTCTAGCAACACTTTCTGATTCATGAAGCCAACAGCCAATTACCCAAGTGATCACTGCAAATGTACATTATACACACTCCTGATTCTTCTAAGCTAACTGTGTCAATATTAACCTGACCAAATTAAGAATAAACTGTCTCTTTTGTTCTTCACACTCCTCACATGGAGAGCACAATATGGCTTTTGTCAGAGGTGCTCCATCATTTCGGCTCAAGGAAACTGTCAGTACAGTTTGGGATTCGTTATTCATGGGCAGATACCCTGATGGGTCTAATGAAGCCTTTCTGCTGACAACTCATTTGCTAAAAATACCCAACCATCACAAAATAAAAATGAGGAATATCACTGTATCCCATTACAATTTTCACAACCAAAGCAATTAGTACAATACAGAAGTTGATACATACTGCTTCACACTGTATTCTCTTAATATTTCATGGTCAGTACTTCTGCATTCAGTTTATTTCTATGTGATCACTGATAAAACTTTATGACATACTTAAATTGCAATATAATAGGGTAAACACCAATGTTATAGCACACACGCAGAGCTAACAGTCTGTGTGCCATTTGTTGTAAATCCAGCTAATTACTAGAAGCCCCCCTTCTTTAAAAAAAATAAAAGACAGAAAAGCAGAAAAAGACTAAATTTTTTAGAAAAGTTTTCAGGTAAGGTCACTAAAAATGGGAAAAAAAAGTATAAATAGTACAGTGTTTACAAGACTCCAGAAACACAAACAAATATATTCACTGTTTTTCTTTTTTGTATCATCAGCACTGGTGAAAATGCTCTAAATAAAATTCACTATCTTTTCTGTTAGGAAAGATTGCATTTTTCTGTTGTGCATGTCAATCTACTAAATAATAGCTCTGATGTACCACTACTTATCAGACTTCTGAAAAGAAAAAAAAAAAAAAAGGTAGCTAATTGTGATTTCTCTGTGTTGCTGTCTAAAGTTTCCACAGAAAAACAGGAATTAGGTCCTAAACTGAAAAGCAAGAGAATGGGCATCTGGGAGCTTGTGCTACCCTGCTCTATGGAGAACACAGTCACGCCTTAGGTTTAGCTTTAGGCATCCTGAGTTTAACTTACCAAGAAATTTAAACAGGAGACTCTATAGCATTATGAAATAATGCATAAAGAATAAAGTGATGAATGGCTGTTTAGCACTGATCCCACTCTCGTAACTATAGGCGATGACTATGTTTTATAGTCATTTTCATTAAAAGCAGAAGAAAGAAGGATAAATCTATAATAAAAAAGATTATCACACTGCATTCAATTAAAGTGCGTTTAGCCAACTTCACACTGGAAACAGTGTCTTTTCTGCAGCACTGGTACATTTTATGATAGTGTGTCTTAATAAGGATCCACTCTTTATGAATAGAGATTACAGCTGAACAAGTTTTACTTGAGCTTGATTCAAGTTCAAATTCTGTGTATTCAAATTCAGGCTTGTCCATTTTAATCTGGGTTTAACTAGAATTTATAAAGATCTCCATGTTTTATACGTATTTAGCACTGCACGCTATTTCCAGGAAAGACTGGAAAGTCTCAATTCATTCATAAACTTTGGGGTTTTTAAAGTTGCCCAGCTAAACAGACAAACTTAAGTTCCATTATTCCACATTTTCAGAGCTATCTGACACAATTTTTAATTTAGCAGCTGGGGTACAGCATCTCCATGTATCTTAAGAGACATTATGATATCCATGTAACATAAGGATATCATAGGGGCCCATTTGGATTAGAACATTCTTCCTCTGGCTAGAATACCTGCCTCCAGCGGCCATCACTGCCACCTACCTGAAGGAACATAAATTCTTACCATAAGCAAGGCAGCCTCCCCTGACTGCTGAGGTGTACAAAAATGCTCCCTTGTGTCAGTGGGGTCTGTGCATATATACTCAAAGAATGTAATAAATCAGAAGGGCTGGAGATTAAGTCCTATTAAGATGCTGTCGCTACTGCATGAGATATACATTAAGCACGTAGCCTAGAAACATAAACAAACAAAGGTAATGGTGTGCATATTGTTGTGGTTGCAGTGGAACAACATGAAAATATTAGATGGTTGTGGCCACAAAATCTACAAGAAAAAAAGTTTTGTAGAAGAAATCAAAGAACCCATCTAGTCTAGTGACATAAAGGTGAAAGTGCCTATTTATTTCCATCTTCAAGGGAAGAAATTCAAAGCACTGTTCATTTGTCTCATTGGTAATGGATGTTTTCTGTAATAAGAAAATCTGCCTGATAAAGCTGCCATTTTTCAGCATTTGTGGCAGTTGAACGATAAGTAGTTTGGTACTGTTAAAACCACAAAATGAAGCAAAACATAGATGTGATTTTCAAGTTCAAAGGCTTAGATGCCACCTCCTTTTTCAAGTGTGTCTTTAAAACTCTGCCTCTGTAAAATAATTAAAGGAACAAACTAGAAAATTTGCAACACTAATAGTACAACTTTTGCTCTAAGCAGGGAACTACAGGGAAAGGTACTTGCACTATGTTAAAATGTACTCCCTTGAGGTTATTTTAAAGGGTGAAGTACATATGTACATATTTTTCTGGAGTGAACCGCATGGAGGGAAAAGTCTCTTGAAACCACAGGCACGAGTATTTAAAGCCTACAAGTAAAAGAATCCAGGGACCTGCTTATGTACCACATTTATAAGCAAATATCACTTGTACAAAATATTCACAAAATATTTACAAAATGAAAAGGAAAAAACTCCATACTAAACTACAGAACAGTATATATAATCTAGTATATTGTTTACCTCAGAAATTTAGAGGAGAAAAAGAAACACTATTTTCATGTCTTACTAATCAACAGGCCATGTGGACATAGCAAATGACACACTTTTTTATTCTCCTTCGTATTATTCTGCTTTCTGATCCTAGGTTAAGAACTACCATCTGATTGTTCCATTGCTTGTAAATTAATTTAAAAATACTGAAAAAGACAGAACCTACCACTTCAGTTACAAGGTTCATTTAATCACATACAATATTTGATTTCACTGTTGACTGATTAGCAAGTGGTAACAAGCAAAAGGCTGACTTGCCAGAGTGATGAATTAAAACATAAAAAGCATCACAACCATATATATACTGACCAGGAGCTGTCTGTTTTAGCCAGCTAAATCTCAGGTGTAAGTTTATGTGTAATAATTCATACTTTACAAAATAATTCCCATGCAAACATGGTAACGCAAAAACACATTTCTGGCTGTCAAGAAAATTTCTGGCAAAATTAATCAACCATTCATCCATTCAGGCTCTTTGCATACCCTTTTGTCAAAGAGGGAATACTAAGAGATTTCTTTCCTCTTCCACGCACTCATTGCAATGGTTTGTAGAATCCATCAAGCCTGAGTTGATTTATTGAACTGTCTCTTAGCTCAGCAGTATAACTATAGCAAATGAACTGGTAACTTCTCAAAAAACAGCAGTGATTCAACAATATCTGGTTTATTTAATTCCTTCTAACTTCAGATTAGCAATTTCTTAAAGGCACTGACTTGCATTCTTTACAAGTTCTATCTGCAATTTTATGCCTGCATGCTTTGTTTCCATTCAGTTTTTGTTTGGTTTTGTTTTGGTTTTTTTTATATTTTGACATTTAACAAAGGCAGTTTTGGTTTACAACTGATGCTAGAAACTACCTAAAACTTCATAATCTTCACACTAGCTAGTATGCTCCTATTGCTAGTCAACAGAGCTTTCACAGTTAAAATACAATACTGCCATGTATTTTTATGAGACATCTTATTCGTTATGCTATGAATACTGAAAAATAATTACAATTAAAGTCCCCACCTATTTCTTTAATTACATAGGCAATTTTGCATGCATATTCAACTATTTTTGTATTTAGCTAATCCCATCACTAGTAATGAGAATTGTTATAAAAAGTAGTTAAGGCACAAAACCCAGAGATATGCCAAGCCATTTGAAACACTGTTTAAACGTAGATTTTATTGCTAAGCATCGTCCATTGAACCCCATGGAGCACATTTATCACTCACCAGCTTTGCATTTTTCTTCATAAAGATATATGACCTTTGCCTATTAGATTTCATTAGCAGGGCACCATACAAAGCTCCTCTGCAGATGACAGGATAGAAAGCTAAACAACCTCGCCTGAAGGATTTGTGAGAACAAGCCCATCTTCAATCTTTGTCCCTGGGAGGCACTTCTAACACCTGCCAACCACAGCACTATCATCAGAAAAACATTTAGAGATTTATCTTCAGGCTGGTGATTATAAGAGATAATTTGTTTGGAGTATGGATAAAGTTGGTCTAGCATAAACAAACTACAAGCTCAAATTATAAGACGAACCTCATTAACTATTGATTTAACCACTGCAAATCCATGAACAAATGTTGTATCAAAATGTTAATTCTTCCTGAAGATATAATCAAGGAAAAGAACAAAACGCCAAGGCAGGATTGTGAGCTGTTATGCGCACGTTTAATGCTTGCAGCTTAAATTGGAAATGGAGGCTTGCTTCATCGTAACAATGACAGCAGTATACAATTGTCATTTTCCCACAAACATGTAGTTTTATCTAGCAAAAAATGCTATATCTCTTTAGCTGCTGTCACTATACAGGGATGAAACAGTGCTTTCTCTCCTACTTCAGGAAGGTTTGTTTCATCTGGAGACAAGGTAACTAGATGTACCATTAAAAACACTTTCAATAGCAAGAAGCTAGCAATATTGTAAATGGATACCATCACAGGCAAACGGTCTGAAAAATTAATATATGCATTTATGTCTTCTGTATTGTACATATCACACATATCCTCTGTGTCTGTAACAGGAAATAACTTTCTCCTCATCTTTGAAAATTATTTTCACTCAAGCTAATAAATCATTAGTCTTCAGCCAAAAGCATATTTAGAAATAATGCAGCTGAGTTAGTCCTAAAGGCTTTTTTTTTTTTTTTTTTTTTTTTTTAATACAATGGCAGCCAACCCTGTCCCCTCTTTGGTAAACGAGAGAAAAAGGCTGCCAGACTTCCTGTTGCAGCCCAAAGAGAGCAGCCAGCAAACATGTCCACCTGATGTTGTTGGGATGTGGCCTAGCAGACTTCCACTGCATTGTATCTCCACCAGCACCCATGTTCCTTAACACCACCATGCTGACGGGGAAAACTCACTGATGTATAGGAAGTAGAAGAAAACCTGCGGTTCTTCCTCCAGTGTTGCACTGTGAACAAATCATCCAGTGTGACTTGTACTTAATAACAAAATAGTAATGTTTTTAATGATAATATAAATAGTAAAAACGCAAAAAACTTGCGGCTAAATTGGTCAAATGAAGGAGAAGAAACTTTGGAAATATTTTGTGGGACAACATTATCTCTCAGTATTAATTCCTTCTAAAAAGGAATGGTATTTAATGTGAAATGATTAGTTCATCATTGAAAAAAAACCAAAAACCAAACCCCTGAGAAAATCTGCTGGGGAATACTGTCTTTCAATCTGAGTGTTTCTCACACAGCAATGCAGCCATGCAGATGCGCTCAGAGTCTTCCATTTTCTGGTTCAATTACCAAAATTTTTTTAGTCCCTTAAATTTATAATCCCTTAAATATCTTTAAAGATGTTTTCCTTTAAATATCTTTAAGTTCTTTAAAGGTTAAATGGCAATTTTAAATTCCAACCTTATTTTTTTTTCCTGTCACATTTAGTTTGCTAATTTATGTAAGCGTCTCACTACAGGAATAAACCACAGTCACTTAATCGTAAAAGCTATTTTACTCTATTTACGTAGATGGGCAAATGATGTTGCAAGATAATTGATCTAAAGATTAAAAAAAATGGACCACTCTTATCCATACAGGCCCTTCAGGCATCCAGATTTGTGCAGAATCCAAGCCTCTTTTCCCCATTAAAAATCCTGCTTTGAAAATGTTCAGCTGATATTAAATCAGAAGAACCATTTGCACAGAATTCAGATCACTTTTAATATGTTCTATGTTTAAATTCTATAACAATATTTATACTGTTTATATTTATAGCTATTTATATTTTTAATGTGTTAGTTTTAGATTGTTTCATCAAATTTTAGTAATTTGTGAAGCTTTGTTTCATCTAGCTACCTCTTTTTCTGCCTTTCTAAAGAAGCTGTTCCTCTGTTGGGCTTTTGATTGTAAACCTTTTTCTTTTTTCCCAAAAAATGTACTTCATTCATTCTCTTGACTCAAAAATGTTATTTTGTCCTACAAGTGTTATTCCTCCAGTGATGCAAATTCCTGCCTTACATTACCTGTCATGAACTCTCTGTTCCTGTTTCCAATTTCTTACTTTCCTTCCTATTGTATAACTGAATTCTTAACAAGAACCACTGATGCCACTTTAGCTTTTTTATATTTTTTCCTATTGCCCCAAATGTCTCTAAATGTAAATACAGTTTCCTGTTGAGGCAAAACGCTCTCTGATTGTACCTCAGTCTTTATGATACTTCTCTCTTTTTGTTCACAATTAACGTTTTTCTTGCAGCAGCAAGCACAGATCCATGGCTTTGAAATGCTCCACTCTAACCCAGGTCTCTGTGTATTAAAAAATACAAATAGTAACTATTACCTTTAGGTGTTCATTCTGTAGGCCTGAACGAATAGGCCAATTCAGAATCACACAAACTAGAAGTTAATGGAAAACCTCTTGCTTCAAAAAAGATTTTGCACATATCCCTAACATACATGTAAGTATTCTCCCAATCAGTTCCCTACCCAGACAATATTCACACTATCAGGCACTCAAGCAAAACACCCTTCAAGGAAGTAAAAGTTCTCTTCTAAGCATGTAAAATTTTAGAAATGTATTTTGAATTATTTTGATTAAATCAGTTTTGCACTGTATACTAAACCAATGGCAGCTTGCTTGGCCATCCATGCTGCCTTGTCAATACCGAGTAACCCTCATCTGGAATACAACTGGAAACAAAAGAGTAATTAAGCTGAGGAAGCTGAACATCTTCATCCAATACACATAAACAAATAGCAATCAATGTGTTTTCACTGAAACTGGCTTTAGCCTCATCTGAACTGAGTGTTTCTGAACAGGAACCAGGAACTGGACAAAGATGATAAAATACTGTACACTGAACTTCGCCATCAAAAAAATCCCAGTCTTCTTATAAGTAAGAGTAGCGATTCAGTTTCTTGTAATTCACTTCAGTTTTCCTAAGGATTCTTCTAATAAGCACTTACAGTTATGCAAGCAAAATGCCTTTAGCAACTCATTTGTTAAACAGTCAGTCCCTTCAGAAGAGATAAAAGGAGTCATTACTAACACAAGCAAAAACACGATTAAACAAAGTTCTTTGCAGATGCCTGTCAGGGGACACACACTTGGTTACACTGGGCCAAAGTTCAGCTGTGGCACCCTTGTCTCTCTGTTTTACATTTTCAGTAGCTAAGACAGCATCTTTTACCACTGAGATGCTTCAAGTTTCTGACAATACAATACAAGCTGTGTGTAAGGCAGATGTTGGATGACAACTGGCAGGATTGACTTCTCCAGCCTATGTGCTTTATTCAGGTTGTATGCTTCAGAAAGTTGTGCTTTGCTCTCTCTCTAGACAAGTAAAAGTGAAAAATGACATGCAAAGAAAGACAGCACCCTGAATCCAACTTGGGAGTTAACTGCTCTGAGGCACAGGACCACTGCTCTGCTGACACTGTCATGTAAATCTAGTTTAACAACCCATGGCCCTCAGAGCCCAAAGCAGCTGGAATACATTTAATACAGCTCTAATTCTACTTGACACTTACATGGAATTCTCAATGTTTTAAAATAATTATGACTAAGAGTGTGTAAAAATAAAAAAAATTTTTTTTTTTTACTAAAGCACTGTACAACAAAAAAAATGCTCTACGTTTTAACATTACAGAAAGAGTGGCACGCAAGATCATTATTTTCCAACATGCTCAGCAGTCAGGTCAACAAGTTTTCAAAAACTTCTGTTGGTGCTAATGATGTTGGGTCGGTACTGCCTCTGCAGCTTAACACAAGTTTAAAATGGGCTTTACCAACTGTTGGCAATTCTACACTGTGCACTACTGACTCCAGTTAGCATAACTGACTCTCCTCATGCCATTACAGTTTTCTTCCAAGTACTTAAATCTTGAACCAAGCATAAGTCAGGTAAATTGTGTAGTAAAACTGTAATAAAGTAAATAAATATATTTAAATATAAACTCAATAAATAACAAAAAAACCCCCAAATAAATATATAGCAAGTTAACAACATATTTTGAGTTTGCCACAGGCATTCCATGCATAGCTGTAATGACATAAAAACCATTTGTTTATCCCCTGCTTCATGAATTCAGTTGTGCGTTGCCACTGAAGCATGTTCCTAACACTGTAAGGAAAGAAACAAGTACTTCTCAGAATTGTCAAAATAAAATTTCATCTAACAAAGCAAGCAGCTCATTTACTAAATTTTGTACTGCTACCCATTGACTTCACTATAGCCTGTTGATAATTTGAGGTTTCAAAACTAAAGTTTTGAATACAGTTCTTTAGATGCTGAATTTGTGTTGTCTGAATACTGAGGCAAGCAAAGATAGGGTAATAGGCTGGTCAAACTGCTAATACACTTACAGATAAAATATGCTGAAAATATATTCAAGTCTTATCACATTTATGGAACTCAAGTAATTTATGGAAGTAAAAAATATGTATATGAACACCTAACTAGGCCTGTAGTTAAGCTTCCTATCCTGCTGGCTCATTTTTAGAATGCTCTCACTTCAACCTCTGTGAAACTGATGTTTTTAAATTCAGGGCCTCATTTATCTTCTAAAAATATTATTAAAAATGTAAGTATGTAAATGAGAAAGCTGGGGCTCTAAATAGCATCCAGTCTTCTTTCAAGCCATGAAAAAATCCATACGGAATGACACAAGGGCTTTACCTCCACTACACTGTGCATTGCAAAACCATCTATTGCTGAGTGCTGAAGACAAGCATATAGTGGAATGCATAAGAGATTAATACAACCATGCAGTAGCCGGTAAGTAGTAAAGGCTCTTTTATCAAATTCCATGTTAAATGGTGCAACTACTATATTACTCATTTTAGCCTCTTGCAACTCTGTTAAGGCAACGCCAGAATAAGCAGTGGTGTAAGAGATCTGCATCTCTTGATGAAAATACTTCTATTATAATACTTAGCAAAAAGAAAATTTTAAACCCCAAATATGCAAAAGAAAATAAGACAGATTGTTCCAGAGCTAGAAGGACAAAAAGGCCCTGACTTACCCTCTCTACACTAAAGCACAAACCTTTCTCTGTTTCTCCCGCTTACAAAAGGAACTGACCATGGCTCTGCTATATAGTTCAGCAGAACAACATTTTTACATACAAGGTGTGGTTTACCTCTACCACTGTACTTCCACCAGGAAGGAAAGAAATTATGAGAGTAAACAGTAGATGGCATGGCATCCTTTGCCAGTCCTCTTATCAGAGAGGAGAAAGAGGATACGGCAAAGAAACTGAGAAGAGGTAGGAGAGGAGGGAAAAGAGGGTATTCATAAAATTGCCGTGTGAGTTTATACCAGAATACTACTTATAAAGAATTCTCCGTTAAGTTCATTAAATAAAACATTGAAAAACACAAGGTAAAGGAAGAAATAGGAAAAAGAAATACACAATAACAAGCATTATATAATCTGCGTATAAGCATTACAAAAACATGGAGCACACAAAAATTCTTGAATAAAAGATGTTTAAATCTGATCGCTTTATCAAGCTTTAGTCTTTTATTCTTGTTCACCCACCAGATGGTGCCCTTGCAGCATCCATGAACAAGCGAAGTGCATCCCTACCTCTGTCTACAGAAAGACGCATACACATTTCCCTCCACGGGTTTTCCTACCTGTTTGTGAACAGACAGTTTAGACAGAACAATGTTGCTTGAACTGTTCCTAAAAGAGAAGAGTTTTCAGATAGTTCTTGGCATAGAGATTTTTCAAAATCTCATTAGAAGTCTGACTAATTTTGGTAGCAGCATGATCTACAGGCCATGCCTAGCCCTATGGCAGCTGGTATTCACTGTGGTATCTAGATCTGTGAGCAGGAGAATGACCGTTTGGCATCAATTAGGAAAGCACACAAACTCTTAGAAAGCACAGGAGATTTATATTTGCCTAAAACATGGTTTCTAACCTGGAAATACTTCATCTCTGCAGAGATGTGTATTTCTCCCACAGTGATGGAGAAAGCTTTGCAGCTGTTTAGATTAATGTGTTCCTGTTTGTCCACTGACATTTAAACTGGAGGATACACAGCATTCTTCAAAGCTTGATTGGCACATGGAAGTAAAATGTGTAATCAGTGTTAATCTCCTAGTCTATTACTACTGTCTTTCATAATCTACATACATTTTACAAAATTCTTTAGAAAGAAATGCTGTCAGAGCAAATGATGCATCAAATTCAAACAGACCATCAAGATTGCTAATGGATTTTAATAGCAGCTATTACAGCATAATGGTATTTTCCCAACAGCTGTTTGTTTATAAAATTTTCAGTTTACAAGACCTTTATGTCCAATCCCAGGAGACATCCCTCAATTCATTTATAATCATTTGGTTCAACCTCCACATAAATGCTGTCTTACTCGCATTGGGTGCGTTTGTATATGTGTCTAAGACATGAGCAACTACCATAGCAATGAAAATTATGGGCAATCTTACAAGCTAAACTAATTAGTGTGATCTTTTGATGTTAACAGCAAGTAAGTGTTTTATATGTTTCTTCTCTCTTCCCAACTCTTGAATAGCTCATTGCAACTAAGAAACAGCTGCCTGAATGATAGCCTATTTTATGTCTCAAACTGACATATGAGTATTTGTTTAGTTCCATGTAGCTACACCTGTTTAAGGCTTTGAAACATAGTGCTGTGTATCATAAGGACATAACTGGGGCAACTGGCCAGCAGACAATGGCACAGCATAGCCTGCTGAAGTTGGTGGAGAAACATTAGAACTAAAAGATCTTGACAGGCTTCCAAAGTTTGATCTGAGCTGGAAGACCTGCAGAGAGAAAAATGAAAAAGCATTACTTTTTCCAAGTTTGGGGTTTGGTTTGGATTTTTTTTTCTAAATGTACTATTGAATAGTGTCGCATATCTATTAGATCCCAAATCAGGAAGAAACAGGACTCTGGCATGCTTTTTCCATTGAGTCGTGTTCAGAACTGAGCTGTACTTTACCAAATGAGATTTTTTTTTTTTTTTTCCAAAAGTATTAAGCAGATAACCAGGAATGAAAGCTAACAATGAAATGAGCAGAAAAAAATTTTAATTTTATTGAATTTTTTAATATGTTTCATATTTGCAGATGGCTATTGTCTGGCTTTTTTCCTGATTTTCGAGCTCCCTATGTAATATAAACTTTTAAATAACAGTTAACGCTGAAGTCTGGATAAATGTCTTTTAGTATATATACTAATGGGTAAGTTTTTTCCAGAAACATCTAAACCTAATTAATTTTGCATGCATGTTGTTAGCAAACATCACACTAACAACAAACACTGGAAAATTTTTGAGGATATAGGACAAGACAGAAAAATGCCACACTTCACTTTAACTGCTGCTCTCTTTGGACGGTAGATGGCTCCAAGTTCCCACAGAAGAAAGCTACCACTAAAATTCTCAGCCAAGACTGTAATTTTTACAATACAGGAACAGGGGAGCTGATATGCTGTAAATGGGATATGAATAAACAAGCTGTTAAGTGGGTAACGTTTGCGAGTACTGTTAGGTAGCCACCTTACAAAAAGACACCTTTCACCCATACTATAAACGATCTTCTGGGTAATTAGCTCACAGTAAACATCAACTACAGCCAGGATCTGTAGATTCACATTCTACCTCTGTGCTTGCTAATCTCTGTGGTCTGATTGGCACTTAGCTGTCTCATGTAATCAGGAAACTTACTAAAAGAAGAATCTTTACATTTTTTTTCATTGAATGCCTTGACATTCATGGAGCTTTACATGGAGAACCACTGCTTCCTCTTCCTAGCCCTTTCATAACCATAGCATTCCTTACCACTACTATTTGGTTTATTCTGTTTTTTTCACATCCATTCTGCAAAGCATAGCTATTAGCCTAATTTTTCATGCCAGTAGTACTAAAACTTTAACAAAAACATTGTTTCTCCCCGGACACATGGCCTAAGGTCTAAGGCCTTTTATCTCCCCCCCATGTTTGCCAAGAGAGTTATAGTTAGATCTAGGTCTGGCCTTGCAGCTGATAAGAGGAAAGCAATTAGAAAGCACAATCTAAATGTGATCAAGTAAAATACTTTCTATCTCTAATCACCTATAAAAGAGGTGGGCTTAAAAAAATCCACCAGTGAAATTGGAGTGCAAAACCCACAACTGATATTTATAAACCATCTGGCATTAAAAAAAATAGACCAAAATCACCTTGAGCCTGACTCTTACTAGTTACTAGTAACTCACTAGCATCACACTGGAAAGATCCTATTTTGCTGATGGGAGAGTTACTCTTTGAGAACAAGTGGTGATGACAGTTCAGAGTGGTCTACCCAGAAAAACATAAGAAAAAAAAAATTGATTCAAGACTGGTATTTTTGCTGTTTACAGGTGTACCCTCCTATCTTACACAAGGATCTCTTGCCTGTGGATATGCCACTAAGTATGTCTGAATGGTTTTACCTGAGAAATTCACAAACAGATAAAAGAAAAATTCTTTATGTTAGTTTTGGAACACCCAAGAAACTGCTTTGATTTGAGCATCAAGAACTTACCCATATATCACATTTATACTTGTTAGATGCCATCATAAAGAAAGCTGTCTTAACTTGTAATGTGTGTATGTGTAGGTACGTCCACGTTAGTATGCACAAAGCTCCCCAATGCCCTATTTTTCCTTCATCTCATGTATTATCTTTCCATAAGGTTAGTTCAAACACTTTGCAAGAAGTTAGATATATTCAGAGATATTATCGTTAAGTAGTCTCTACATTAGAAAGTTAGAGGAGAGACTATAAAAATCTTCTGGTTTGCTTGTCTTGAGTTGTCATGACACCATAATGATTGGTGGATTTCCAACTTTGGCCAAAAGGAAATTTCAAGCTCAGCTGAAAATATGGCAAAGAAAGCTTAAGAAATCAAAAAGAAGGCTGAGATGGAAGATGAAGGACAACCAATCTTCTCCATAAAGCTTTCTTTTAAAACTCTTAAGTTTTTTTCAAAGAACAGTGAGAAACTGAAAGCACAGTACTTAAAGAAAACAAAATTAATAAAGACAACACTCAGACTTGACATCTAAACTTTTGTTTACCCTTAGAGCTGTTTGTGCAAATAAAACTGTTTAAATAAATCTTACGTGTATATATATTTTGTACTGTATATGTACTGAATTATAAATAATGTATATATACTATATATTTCATATTTCAACAGTGTCTGTGTGCATACAGACACTGTCAAAATAATATATTTGTAAGTATATGAACACACATATACACTACTACATACACATTTCAGTTCAAGCTGATCCAGTACAGCAGATCAGTAAAGGCAGGAAATTAAGACTTTAAAAATACTGTAATTCAGAATACTGTTTATCCAAATACTACAAATAAACAGTGGGTCTGCAAGTTTATTTAGAGATTTTACAGTGCAATATTCTAAAAGGAAAGATAAACCACAGAACTTGCCATAATTTTTAATTTAAAAAGTTTGGGTAAAGGATGACCTACTACTATATATTTTGGAGTTTAATGTCTCAAACTCTCTTAACTGATAGGACTGTTACAGGAAAGCAGAGCAACAGCCACAGAAGCAAAAGCTATGTAGATGTCCAGAGAAATTCAGAGGTAGAAATACGAGACTCTTTATGCAAATACAACTTGAGAGTTATTAAATATTTTCTTCACAGTCTTTTTCTCACAATTTTATAACAACTTAGTAACTACAGTTCTGGCAGACCTGTGCTCAGTACAGCACTTGTATGTGTCTTTATCATAAGTATTCTGGCTGATGTGCTTCACCCACCATTAAGTTTCCACAATTCAGGTTTTCAAGTATAGCCATGCTCTGACACAACCATAGCAGAAACCAACTATTTCCTGCTATTAAAGCTGTTTTGCAACCTATTTTGGGGACATACATAACATTCAGCCATCTCAATTACTCCAAGGTTAGAAGACTTTTTTGAGTTTAAATTTCTATTTAAAGAACTCTGAGTACTAAATTTAATTCTTGTCGCTGATACAGGCTTCCCATAGGATCTCCAACATATCCTGCATCCTCCATCATGCTGACCCAAGGAAATTTCAGTAGAATGCTAAAACTAGAGAGATTCCAAAAAGAAACTGAGGATACAAACTATTCAACAGATGCCTACTCGAAAGCAATTTTTATCACTTCAATCTGTACACCATCAAAGCTTACTCTCTGAACAGTTTTCTGTACAATAAATGAAGTGGGGGGAGCCAATGCTCTTTATAGTTTTCCTTGCATATTTTTTGTACTTCCAGTGTAGCACAGAATACTATGCAAATATACCATACTATATACATATAGGAATGCTATCTCTTCCATATAGAATACATATTATTAAACTCTTTTTCTGAACAGTGCATTAGATTTTCTTGTACTGCTGCATTTCTTGCTGACACATCATGAGTGAAGTGAGAATTATGTGCATCATATAGAGAAAGAGATTAAGGGAGTACTGAGGGTTTTTGGCTCAATTCATAAATCATTATGTAATCTTTCAGGATTTATAATGATCCAAAAGAATAAAATTTCACAGAACTAGCATGAAAACTACAAAAGATGTGGTACTACCTCAGTGTTTGTATGTCATTAATACGTATCTGCTCAAATGTTTTGCCTCAGTGGTAAGAAATTAGTCTATTCCACGGCAGGAAATCTATGTAAAATAAAATGTAGAATTTCTTAACAATGACAAATGGATGGAAAGCTGAAGCTGAAAATACTTGCTATGGCCATTATAAAATGGTAGCCTTGAAAACGAACAAAGATCTTCAACATTTTCTAAACACAAATCAAACATATACTCTATTCCCACCAACCACTTGAATGTAAAATTCTTTTGTCTCACTGGTGAGAAAGTTAACGCATATTTCTGTTATCTTGGTCTCTGTTCATTTCTCCTTAGTTATTTTTACTGAACAAATTATGTGCTATTTGTTTTATTTTATTATTAGGAACTCCTCCTAAACTGTTCGTAAAACTGTAATCTACTACTGCTATCATCAAGCTGATAAATTTAGCTGTGGTTTTATTGGTACTGACAATTATTCTGAGACACAGATACAGTTAACTGTAATAATGCCTGATAACAATCCTAATCTTCATGGAACTTACAAATACTGAGTAAACATGTTCTGAATTGTCTCTCAAACAAGTCTACATCCTATGTTCTTACCAAAAAATACTCTCTTTATGTATAAATGGAACTTAGAACATTGAAGAATTGGCTCTCTGCTTACTAGGTCAGATTCTGATTTCAATTATATCCCGTAAGATGAAAAATGGCTTCAAACTGGAGACAATTTACACTGGAGAAATACCAATACCAATGCATTGAAGAGACACCTATGTATCTAATCAAACACTTTTCCAAATAGGATGATTTTCAATGTCTTTCATGTTTCTTCATTTTTTAGTCTATGCTATTTGGAGAATCGCTTAGGGCCTTATGAATTTTTAGTATTGACTTATTTAATGTAAATTAATGGATAAAATATTTCTATATAGCAAGATATTTCATCAGAGAATGCAAAACAGTGTCCAGGATCCTAATAAATACTCTTATGTCTGAAATGAGTTATCTCAGTAGTGACTTGGGCTCAGATTTATTGTACAGTTCATCAACTTCTCAGCATGCTGGATAATGAATGTTTCATTTACATTGCTAATTGCCAAGCCATGGTTCCTTCAACCTTTAACCCTTATGCTTTATCACATTATCACCATATGTCAATATAATTGCATCTAACATTCCAAGTAACTAACTTTTTCATGAGGTCAAGAGATCCTCTTTTTAAAGCCTTACCAGTGGGGTATCTTCAAAACTACTGAGAAAACCAGCATTATATAGATACTGCAAAACTAATGTAATTTTTTCTTCAGAAGAACAGAGCTTCTTTCTTACGACCCAAAATAAGGTCTTTTCTGTTAAAGTCTGCATTCGCCCATTGTAACCTAAATCACTTCTGCTTCTGTGAAGAGCAACTTTACTGTCTGTGACTATGAAACACCAGTAACTAAGACTAAATACGAGAGACATTCTGTATCTTCATGAGAATTTTGTCTCTAGTTTTCTTTGATCTGTGGAATTATGCAGTTACTTCCACATATCGTACCATCTTGATCTTAATTCTCCAATTACATTCTCATTACATTGCTCAAACAGTAAAATATTTTAATGTAGGTACCATCCAAGATGCTGTCTTAGGCTATGTCTCTAGTGTAACAGCAGTGCTACTCATCTGCTTACAATTATACTTTCCCTCAATGGAAACTGGATTGTATCTTACCTCTAGAATACCCTATGGACAATGTTAATTCACTCTCACCTTTCTTTCAGTTGACTTTCACCACAAATACTTCTTCCAGCTCTGAAATCTGCATTGCCAATAGCAAAGTTTAAGCCTAGTCATACACAGAATAAGCTGTTGTGGAAAAGGATTTTACAACCTTGTGTAACTGAGTCAGTTTTACTGCTTGTGCATGGTCAAACCTGAGAGAAATGACACTCCTGGCAGACAGGAGACTCCCACCTCTTTCCATTTCTTTGAAAGAAGAAACGTTGGTAAGGTGCTTTCTCAGAATAAGTCTGAATTTCAGGAAGCTAGAAATTTATTTCTCAGGATCTGAGTCAGAAATCTAGATGCACCCTCACAGGCAGAAATGAGCACCAAATTGCATTAGAATAAAGAAAATGGGTAATTAAAGATAAAATGGTGTGAGCCTAATTAATTTTCCACGTAGCAAAAATTTCATGTTATACAGCTCACCTTTCTCACAGCTCACATGTTCCTCACATATATGTGGTGCATAGATATATATATATACACACACACAAATGTATGGCACACTTATGTGGCATGCAGTGCCACAAATTAGTACCCCCATCTTTAAGAACAATCTAATCGCATAGCGCAAATCTGGTGAAGCTTCAAGTTGATTTATAACACACCTCATACTGGTTTATGCTTTCATGTTCTGTGCAACAGTAGCTCACCCTCCTCTTCTGGCATCATTCTGTACCTCTTCTCTGACCCTTGGAATGTCCTTTCTGACCAGATATCGAATTCCAGAAAGCAGCTTTTTTTTCAGTTGCTTCCACCATTCACTTCTACTGCAGAAATTTCACCTGACTCTATGCAAAGAACACTACAACATAATAACCAAATTTAAAATTTTGAACTGTAACGGAGTGGCAGGTATGAAACACCCAGCATATCTTATGAGGTTCATATACCCCTCTCTTGCACTTGCAACTACAAAATAAGTTTTAGTACATATTGCTGTCAGCATGACTCTCTTGCCAAGCTGTAAACAATCTCTTTCCAAATCACCTGCAGTATCCATCCAGTAATCATCTATTTGTCATTGACCAACTGATCATTTTCCTGATGTCACAGAGAAGGACTGTCTTTGCTCCCTGCTAGCCTGGACAAGACATAACCCTCCAATCTACCTACACATAAAACATGAGAAAAGACTGGAATCAGAACCATAAAACCCCTTTGAATTAGATTAGCAACAGAAACGTATGGGGTTTTTGTTGTTGTTGTTGTTTGTTGTTTTGTTTTGTTTTGTTTTTTTTTCCCCAAAGCGTTTCAATCCATTAAATATCTATTTAAAAAAAGGTAAAAAATCAAATTCCATGTTACCACCGGGAAATTAATATTCCTTCACCAACATCAGCTGAGACTCAGCACAAGAATATTGCTTAAAAGAATTCCTAAATATGAGGAACTTTTAGCAGTATATGTCAAACAGTGTGTTCCTAAAAGATTTAAGCATATTGTGGTTATCTACTTCCAGCTGCTTCTATGGAGTCAAACTTTGTTTTTATGTTAACAGACAACATTACTATCACATTTTGTGAAGAATAGTGGCATCAAGCAAGATACATCAGTGACTGCAGAACGTCATCTGAAAATATGCTTGTTTATTGAGTCTTTAATAACAGGTCAAAAATATAGCCAAATTCAATGCCACTTTAAAGTGTTCAGAATGTGAGTTCACAGTGACTGAGTGTACAGCAAAGGATCATTCATCACTTAATTTACTTTAACTTCCCAACCATTTCCAGTTGACAGAATATATTGTAAATTAACATTTTTCTAAAATAGTTAAAGCATAAAATCCACAGAGTCCATGATAGTCACCAAGTGACACCTGAATTCAGCCAGCTGTTATTCACAGAAATTTAAATGCATAAACAGGAATTACTAAAATTACTACTGTCATGGTTCTGCCCACTCAGGCATCTTGAAAATCTCACTTTGGATTTTACAGCTACACTGATAGTACTGGAAGTCCACAGGAAGTGAGGCTGAGGTTTGACTTCTGAGTAAATATTGGTTTATACTACAAAACACAACTCCATTACACAACTCTGTGTAAGTGTAACTGACTGGAACACTGTAAACAATTAGGCTAATGACATACATGAAGGAAGAATTCATACTAGATGATAAAAAAAGCAGTATATTCTATTTATTCATCTACAAGTATTTACAGATTAGTTCATGGAGATCAACAAGATGTAGCACACTAGAGGAGTATAAAATACCCAATAATAAGCAGAGAAACAAAACCGGCCATTCCAATTAACCCCTGTTCAGAAGACTGAATGAGGAGAAATTGAACAGAACTGCAAATACTAACACACAAGTTAAATATGCAACCTGTGGACCTTACTGCCAAC
This sequence comes from Athene noctua, assembly GCF_965140245.1. Taxonomy (NCBI): domain Eukaryota; kingdom Metazoa; phylum Chordata; class Aves; order Strigiformes; family Strigidae; genus Athene; species Athene noctua. The sequence continues at coordinate 58,048,911 of NC_134077.1, read as the reverse complement.
CTGTAGCGATCATGCTGAGACAAACACTTAGCAGGATCCAAAGAAAGAGTCTTCTTTTTATTTGAACTAAACACCTGCAGGTGTTGTTAAATTATTTCCTTTTGAAGACTTAGAATAATGTTGCCTAAAGGAAATTATAACATGTTTGTTCAATACAGGACTACTGCACTTTCTTCTAAATCTGAACCATGCACAGTTTGCAATTATTTGGCTGAATCCTCAGATCTAATGGGAATGTGCAGGTTTCTTTATGGAACAGAAATTATTGAGACAGAAAGTATGTGCATTACCAAGGTACTAAGGTCTACTGTGTAACCATAAGACAGAGGGCAGGACTCAAACCATGTTTTTTTAAAAGCATTTTTTTGGTAGCTATTTCCTATTTGTTTGTAATTACAATATCAAGTGTGTAATGGCAGAAATCTCTATTTTCAGAACAATGCATCTGCTTACACAGTGGAGTTTCTTTTGCTCAGATATGCCTGCTCCTAACTGTAAAACAGATTTTTTTTCTTAAATATAGGAATGCAGACCCTCCTGTGAAAAAACTCATTCCCTGAGCTGGAAGCACTGATGAAAGAAAGCTCACCTAGGCTGATGATACATGCTTTGTATTTTGTGTTGCTCTCCAGTGATTTTCCACACAGGCACGCTGAAGAGTGGGGTTGACCAAGTTCTAGAGTCTTTGAAGGACGGTTAGGGCAGCAAAGTCCCTAGAGGGAGAAGGTGACCCACAGAGAGAAAGCAAGCACATATGCAGCAGTAAGAGAGTGCCTCAGGAACTCATGGGAGGTGGGAGGTTTTCAAAATACTGATGCTGTGGATTTCCATGGTTGTGAGTGTTGAGAAAAATCCATACTATTATTTATTTTATATGTCTGTCTTTGCCTGTTCCAAATCCTACCAGTGGACCACAGCATCAACACATTCACTCAGCTGGTGATCCTCCTGTGGAGGCCCACGGAAAAGCTAAAGCACCCCATGACACAGTAAGAGCAGCAATGTTTTCACCAACTGCCCTTCATGGAGAGAGCACAGCCCTGGGGGGCCTGGCAGCATGCCAGATGGGAGCAGGGAAGGTATAATTTACACACTGCCATGCAAGCTCCAGCAAATCAGTCTCAGGGCGAGAAAAGCATGGCATTGCAGCATTCAAAAACTCTCAACAGAGTGGCAAATACATACATACTCAACTAAATGCCACAACTATATAGGCTGAACCTGAATATGTTTAGTTCAGTTTAAGAAAATGGGGTGGGGGAGAATATTAATATTTTCAGTGCATTTTTTTCTGTTCACTCACTGTGTGTTTACCATAAATTAGACCTGCTGAGAGTGTGATGCTGAGCAACCCATATGGCAAATACTCAACTGAGATGTGAAAGGAAAATCACTTTTTTGTTTCTGAATTATTTCTAGTCCCTTTATTTAGAAAGTCTTAATATTAATAGCAAATGGTGAGAAAGAATGCTGCTAATGCTATTTATATAGAGAAGAGATGACAAACTTTTTAGACAAAACCAACACATTTTCAGTAGAATGTGATTCAGTAGAATATGATGAAATCTGATAAAAAACCAGCACTTAATGCTCAGTCAAGATTTTTGGCTTTAAAACAGAATTACATGAGTTCTTGGTCTTACAGTCATTTACTCAAACTCATCCCCAAATCCTTTTCAGCTAAAACAATGCGGAGCTGGTCCATGGTGTTTTACCAACCAAAGAGTTAACCCAACAGTCTCCATTTCGAGTAGAAAATTAATCTATTTCAACGTTTTTCCTTTCTAGTCTGTGATAAACACTCAGAGAACAAACCAGCATACACTGCTGTCTGGCATCCATGAAATTTAAAAAAAAAAAATAAAAAAAAATAAAAATTCTGGGTGTGGAATCCAGGCACAGATTGCTGACTATCTCTCTCTGGCAATATTGCAGTGGAGGAAAAACAGAAGACTGGACTGCAAGATTCCCTGTGGACTCTGTTTACTCTTACCTCTCTGTTTCTGTAAGTCTACATTATTTTTTTGCTTTTCATCTGCCCCTCCCCCTCCCTGAGGGTAAGGCTGAGGGAGAGTTATGTTTTATGAAAATTCACTGGCAATGTGACTATGAAAAAGGCAAGAACAACAGCAAGATAGAAATGCAGAAATGCAGTCAGGTTACAAGGTATATAGTAGTGAGATTTGTCTTTCTGTAAAAAGAACCAGAACTGGCAATAAATAGATACCAACTAATAGCTTTTGTTGGCAAAAGTAGAAACCAGGGTAGAGACATTTTCTTCAACAGGTTTCATTGTTCAGGTAAAGGAAGAAGAAAAATAATCTGGCAATGAAGACAGATCATTCTTCCAAATTCTCTCTTTGATCTTACTACTAGCTTTATAGTACTGTTTGTCCTGAGTCAATGAACCAAGGAAACTGTTTTCAGATTCATTATTTTCTCTTACAGAACTGATGAATTCAATGAGAACACATTCAAGTGACTTTGTATAAAACCACAAGAATTATGTTAGCATGAGAAAGGAAATCTCTCCATAACTAGTTTTCAGTCAAAGCATGATTTTGTTATTAACCACAAATCACAAATATGAAGAAAGTTGTGAAAGTCAAATTACTGTGATTTATACTCAGATAAGGTTTTTTTTTTTTAAAAAAAGCAGATAAGAAAAAAAGACATGCTAAAACCTGCCTAACTTTTCACTTTTCATTTTATGATAATCGAAGAATTCAATCTGCATTTAGCAACTTTGGTTGAAGATATTGTAATTATTCCAGAAATAGGGCAACTTCATGATTAAAAATAATATATTCATACATAGAATTTCTTATGGAAGGAAATAATATAAGTCTCTATCCCCCCTGAAAAATGACCTTGAAGGAATTTTCATTTGATACTTTATTTAACAAGTCCATATAGAAACGGAAAAAATGGTCAAAAGCAAGACGTTGCAATACTTGCAATACACACAGGAGTTCTGAATGTCTTTTTTTCTAGGGTCAAAGAGCCTACAGGTTAGACTTAACCTGTTTTCACTTCAATATAAAAAATAATATTTGCACAAACAATCTAGCTATGGAGTTGCGGGAGAAATAGTTTTTGGTGAATAATATTCATGCAGAAGCTTTATGATGAAAACTACATTTTGTTTAGAGGCACAGAAGCTGTTATTCCAAATACAGCTGCTGTGATCTTCCTAAGAAAAACTTTATCTGCTGACCAGAAAGAGAGAAAGAAAAACTGCATTCTTTAGTGGAATTATAGCTGATGTTCTTAGCTACACTGAATTTGAGTACTCAGATAGGAGCTGAAGGGTTTCAACTTCAATAATTTTGGGGTTTTTTTGATCCCTGTATTATATTACAAATGAAACATATTAAAATGTATATAAAATTAAATAAACCCTGAAGCTTTCGGTCAGTCAAAACAGGTGAATTCAAGTAAGCCTGAGAGTGTAACCCATTACACAGAGTTACACAAAGAATCTTACAAACACTTATCTGACTAATTCAAAACTCCAAAGTGTTCCTACATCTTAAAATAACCACAGCTTCAGGGCTAGGCTCCTGATATGTAGCAGAAGGTATAAAATTTAATGGTATATGCTAAAAACAGAGGCTATTGTAACGTTTACAAGCATTAAGCACTCACATTCTAGTTCAGGTGTTTTAGGCACATGCTTTGCCAAACAGATGGAACAAAATCAGTATTTCAGGACACAGCAGACATACATTTTTGGTTTTCTGCATCAAAATATCACTATTCTAAATAAATATTTTGTGATTTTTAAATGGGGGGGGGTGTGGTGTGGTAATTTCTAAATGAAAAGCACAAAAGCAGTCACCAAGATGGGCATTTCCTTAGAAATATCCTGGATATCTCTCTCTATGGACAGAATTGCTGTCTTCTGTAGTAATGCAACACTGACACTAGCAAACCCAAAAGAAGTCCTTTTACTTATAGATGGATTTATATTGTAATTTTGGATCAACAGTTTAATGTTCTAATTAAGTTGTTTCCCCCACAATAGCAAAGAAAAAAATATAAACTAAACACCAGGAAATAAAATTTAACTTTTCTGTAATATTTATATTGCTGTTATCCCTAATTATTATCAGTTCCTATATTCTCATGGATTATGGCCAGATCTTAAAATATTAAATGACCAAGTTAGGCTTTACACAGAAATTTTTAGAAGTCTATTGTATTTAATATAAAAAACCCTCTTTTTATGCTGAACATTTCTCAAAACAGCACCTCCCGCTGTCAGTGTCTATGCCCCATGAGCAGCTAAGCTGAGATGCTACTGACAAGAACTAGAAGAGTACACAAATGATAAATTAGTCAGCTTTGTAGAAGTCAGGAATGCAGTCCAATAATGATGCTGTAGATGATAGCATTTTATTTAGCTGAGAAACAGTGCATATTATACAGCTGTATTTCATAAAGAAACTATCCTAATTTATTAAACACATTTCATAAATGACAAAAGAAAATATAGTTTATCTTCCTGAACAATGTATTTGTAAACACATTTTTACTGTAATGTTAGTAGATGAATCTAATGTCTATGCTTATTCCTTTAACAATTCTCATCGTTACTTTACTAACTTTTGAACCAAGATTGAACAAAACCAGTAAAGGCAAAATCATAAACAATAGCATGGGTCAAATTTAGACCACATGTCACCAAATCATAACAGATGAAGTCTATCCAGTTTCTTCAGACACCGAATAAACTGAAATCCTACATATATATACCATTGCAGACCTGATATCACTGTATACCTCGTGCATTCTTAAAGATATATTGCAAGTACAAAATCTCTGATGCTTCCGGCTTACTATGAATTATGACAGCAGTATAGAATATACCTTGCAAAAGTGACAGTTGAATAAATCATTATTTAATGATTTAAGCACAGGCCGAACTGGACTGATTGATAAATGTAATGGTCTTGGCCAGGTTTACAAGTTTCTATTTTTCTCACATCACAAGGGACCGTAATGAACACCTTGCCTGACATCCTACATAACTTCATGCAGAAACATCTCACTAAGCAGTAGAACGTTAGCCCATATCACCCTCACATCATCTTCTGGAAAGGATCTGGTCTTGATTTTAAAACTATAAGCAATCCTGATAATCACTGTAATCAATGACAGTTTTGCTGCCATTTGATTTCACTTAAAACAGCCTAGAGTTCTCCCCACTAGTCTCCTTTCATACATGTAGAGAGGAGTAACTAACTACAACAGAGTTCAGCAGGTCTGCTTCAGCTCTCCACACCTCGGATTGTTCATTGCAACTGGGATACTTCGGCTGACCTGAGGCATCAACAGAACAGCTACCATCCTTCATAACACAGCAGTCTGACATTTAAACATGAGCACAGTATTGACACTAACGCATGTTTTGCTGCATTAGTCAGTCCTGTAAGGTGATGACTTAAACCTCCTCATACTTTTAAAAAAGCAAACAAAAGTATGTTCAAGCTTTGTGTACGATACATGGTATACATTTTTCTACAAGCAAATCTCACACACTGACATTTTAAGACCTTAATTAAGGCTGATTTATTTACAAATGGTATGTTTTCAACTCTCAGAAATGATGTATTTAATGTTTTATTTTTAAACACAATTAAAAAATAATATATAAATATATACATACTGCAAATGTAATACAGATAGCAAATTCATTTAAGCCCATTTATGCACATTAGTGACACACCATGTGGCAGAAAGACTAAGACTACAAGAAGACCCCTTGGCGATTTATTTTATATTAAATCCCTAATGGCCTCTTCTCATCTTTGCAAAAATATGCACAAAAGTCCAGACTATGCAGCCATTGAAATGAATGGTTATTTATTTGCTAAACGAGAACCCTATGTTTAATGTTCCTTAGACATAAGGTAGTCTGCAAAAGTCGCATTCCTACAGCTCCATACATCATTTATTTCACATACCCTAACTTCTCACAACAGGCATCAGAAAAAATACTTCTGAACAGCATTGCTATTGTAAGTTGCTGAGAATTTTGTTTCTCATGCCATTACTGGAAGATTAAATGCTAACATGTTTACTTGGGGTTTTCTTCTTGTTTTGATTTTAGCATTACAAACAAATTCATGGACCAATCTGATGCCATTTAAAATATGTTTATATTTATACTGTAAGAAAAAAGTTCCTAAATACATAACTATGGTCCAATCATTAGCGACTGACAACAGAAGTTCAAACCTTCAAACAAGCATTTTGTAATTTCACATAACTGCGTACAATAACCTACCTAGCACTTGTTTGATACCCAGCTGAGACAGATATGCTTTAGAGAAGTATGAAAAGCATCACTTTTCATAATACACAAATCAAATTGTCTAAATTAATAACATAGTTGCATGCCATACTACCACTAAAAACCAGCCTGAAAACTAAACTTTATCTCTTAGATCAGACTATTTATTCATTAGAAAGCAGATCCACTAAGTGCCCAAACGTTTCTAGATTTCCTGTCACTGTTGTCGTAACAGCCGCTGCAAGTTTCTCTCACAAAGCCACAAAGAGGAAAGTTACTGCAAGAGCCAGAGGTATCACTCTCAACTAATTTGGACTACCAGATGCCACCTCAGGACAGTCAAGCTCACTGTGCCAGCATGAACTTGCAGGTCACTTTCTTGGGGCAAAAACAACAGTGGGCTGCAGCCTCCATTACAGCTCTGACAATTTCTCTAAACCTCTTGGTTGACTCCAACCAGCTCCAACCTTATAATACTAAAAGATTACACAACCTCTACCACATGGAAATTCTTTATGAAGTATTCAGATACCACGGCCAGAAACACGAATAAGAACCTCAACAGACTGGTCAGTCTTCAGAATGCACATACTCCCTCATCTGCAGTAGTCAATAGCAGACAATCATAGACTTTTGCCTTGTTTTCAACTGACTGCCCTGTTTCTCCCTGGAGAAACTTGACTGTTCATCTTGCTAAGTTACTGCAAGTTCCATGAACAATTAGAATAAATTTTCATGAATCAAAAGATTAAGGACAACACACATTAAGACCAAGAAACACATCATTAGGCTACCATGTCATGAGTCATTCCAACTAAAGTGAACACTCATGAAACCTGGATTGTTGTTCTGGTGCACTAGACCTAAGAAAGCAGAGAATAGAGTTCAGTTTACAGGGGAAGTAATTCCTTTCTCAGGCAAAAAATGACTTTCACAGAAAGTCACATTGAGAAGATATTTGTCATTTCCAAGAGAATTCCAGCAGAGAACAAGAAAAACATACTCTCAGGGTATAACATAATGTAACAGAAATTAACTGTAATGCATGCACTGAATTTTGCTACAATATTCTATGAGTAATCATTATTATGACTTGCAGAAACTTTCCAGTAAAGGCAACAAAAATAACTGTGATCTGGGTGCTGTCACTTTTGTCACTCTCTTGGAAAAAATGCTGCCGATGTATGTGAAATCCAAGTAGTATTGGCAGCCAGTCACTGGAGAGACAGGTCTGTTTTCAACTTACAGCTTTAATGCCACCTAAATCCAGGAAGCCCAGATCCAAAGGCAGTTATCTCACAAAATGCAAAGCTGCATATAAACTCTTATTGAAACGTAAATACATCCACACAAAATGCCTTCCCTGCTTTTATCGCTAATGACAACACTGTCTATTCCTTTAATAACTGAAAGATTCGTTTTCATCAAGACACTTAAATATCAGTTGACAACTAGTGAGCTAACAGACAATGGATGTAAATCACACCTAGTTGACTGGTATCAGTATGTACATACAAATAAAGCACTGAGAGCAACTGCACTACTATTTTTGCATTCATGTCTTTCTTCATGAGAAACTGGAGAGCAAGAGTGTACCTGCAAGTGTTCTACAGGTCTGAATACTGCTATGCAACAGTACTAGAAGTAATTACAAGTATCATCTTACAATTTATGACTTAGTATCGGTGGGAATGTTTAAGTTCTGTATTTTATAAGAAGGAAATGATGATAACTAGGCAATAAAAACAGGGTTTAGAGCAACATATTTAACACAAGCTTCAATTAATTTAAATTCACGGCACATTTATGAAATAAAAGATTAATATCCTCATTTACAGAGGGGAAACTGAGGAAAAAAAAATACTTATTTAACATAGGAAACCAGCAGTAGAGAAGGGAAAGAAACTTAGCTCCAGGTCAAGACATTGCTAAAAAAACATTCCTCTCTCAAGAACAGAGAATTTTTTCATAATCCACTTCTGATAAAGATCTGTAAAGCTTGCAATAAAGACATAAATAAGAAAAGCTTAGAATCATTTGAGTATGTGCTACTGAGGTGTGACATTTGTTAGAACATCAGACTTACTGATCTCTGTCTTTATTATTGTGAAATTCTGACTGAAATCAGAGTTTGAGTGTTGAGCTGCAACACTTTCACTCTTCATGATACATATCCAACCCAGCAAGGGATGTATGCTTACTCACCCAACTATAATTGTATAATCATCACCTTTGTTCTTAGCAGTTCACCTACATGGTAGACCACTGAACCAAAGCAAATAATCAAGCCTATAGAAAACACTTTAATGAAATATACTTTTGTTTACCTGTTGATTTAAAAAAAAAAAAAAATTGATCTTGTGAGATTTCTGAAGAAGCAAACACATTAGAGATTCAAAAACTGCAGCAAAGCCAAACCTGTTCTCCATGTTCACTTAACGTTTAATCAGATAATGTCTGTAGAACACTTTGAGAAGAAATAAAAAATGATCATTATTATTGCTGAGAAAATCCTGAAGTCATTCAAGTCTCTGCATTCTGAGTTCATAACAGAATTCTAAACTGAATAGCCAGACAGTTCTGGACAGTCTTGTCTATAATTCCCTTATATGTATTCTGTTTCTGATACTGGGTGAAGTAACTAGTACAGAACATTATTATAAGCAATCTGCTTTACCACTGTGCAGACCATATCATCCCTGGCTCTAATAAGAGCAAGTAAAAAAGCTCTTGTGCTGGTCAAGCACTGTAACCCAGGGAGTTCAGAAGATGTTTCAACAAAGAGCAGTAATGCAGCAAACACAAAACTGATCTCGATTCCAACTGTGAAATTATGAGTCCTTTAGTACAATGTGTAACTTTCTAAACATTATAACTAGAAAAAAACAAGCAGTTACATCCCTGAAAAATTAAATCTTTCGAAGCGAACTCTTTACAGCAGAACAACAGAGAGCAAAAACTGAAGAGAGATACCTGTAACTCCCAGAAAAATACCGCTTAAAATTCCGGTAACGAAATTACTTAACAGATTGGGATTAAAAGCATCTAACATCAGCAGTAACTGATCAGTTTGTTCTTTTTACATGCAACTGAATCTCATTTTTCTCCCATGATGGCCACTAGATATGTCCTAAGAAAAACAATTATGAAACATATATTGCTTGACCATCAAATCTTGACACTCCTTGAACAGAGTATGTCAGCATCAAATGTTACACCATCACTGAAAAAAGTTTCAAAATTTGCCTACTTTTAGGACTATGAAAACCCACTGTTGCCAAATTAAATTTGTGAGTTGTGGCCAAAAAGAAGGTTACGTTTTAGGTTACGATTGATTTGATATGTAGAGTAGTAAAGTATGTAGAGTAGTAAAGTTGAGTTCAGCCACATTTAGCTGGAGCTTAGATCTGCGGAGGGCAAGGTCTGCATTCTACATATTCTATTAAACAAGATTGATAGGAAAATAAATAAAATGCAATGTTAAAGCTAGCTTCTAATTGCCAGCCCTGTGTTTCCACCATTCACTGAAATTGACAGGAAAAAAGAGAAAGATTTAAAAGAAAAGAACAGGAAGATTTTATTAAGAACTTCTAAAAATCCCATTTCTTCTTCTGGGGATTTATCTTACAATATTCTTTCCCCATCCCCTTTCCCTCCCAATCTTGGCATAATTTTCAGAAGCAAAATTATCATTCATAAAGCAGTGCAAGTTTGGTGGCTGGTAAAGATTGCTTGACACTGAGAAACTAACCAAGAAACCAACAGGTTCTGCTTCATTTCTAAAGCTTTGCTACCCAATTTGTTTTGTATATTTTATTATGCAAGTAGAAATCTATGGATAAATATTAGCTGGATTGCACCCACAAAATTCTTCAACCACAGAAGCAACTTTTTTTTTTGTAAAATGCATCCCAGAAGTAATGAGGTAAGAAATCTTATAGGATATACACAGGGAAGAACTATCCAAGTGAGGTTTTTTAGTACTATTTGAGGTAAAATAAAGTTTTGATTAAAGTAAAATGCAAAAGCAGAAGATGACAACTTCTTTTGCATGTCAAATACTTTTGTATGGGTTGTCTTCAGGCAAATGGTGAAACTGTAAATCACAAATATATGCACTATGTAAAAGTGTCTCTTTGATCAGATTTTCTTCAGTCTAGTTAGTTTTATTATTAATCAGTATATCAGTATGCAAACTGCCATCAGAAATAATACCACCATGTTATATTTCTTCAGTGATCTAAACATTATTATTTTTTAATTAATATTTTTACATAATAGCCAGTAACATATCTAGTTCAGGTCACGGTAAAAAGCTACTGATATCCATAACACAAATCATCTTGATGTAATGATACAAAACATACTACACAAGAGTTTTCCCTAAGCAGTTACAAAATGTTTGGGACTGGTCAAGAAAGAAAATCCAAGCAGCCACTTTCAGGCTATCTCAGGGATACTCATAAAGACAAATCTATAGTTTTGATCCAAAAGATCAAAATTCTAGGAACTTCTGCCCCATCGAGGTCTTTTTGTTTCTACTGACATTTTCATTTAGGCAATGTGGCAATGGACACACATCACTGCATCATTTCAAGATAAGTTTATAGATAGCATAACAGAATATCCCCTCTTCTCAAAAAGCTAAGAGTGTGTTAGAGTGACTTCAAAAATTGTATGCCATACTGTAAGTGAAAGGTAGGACAAAGTCCTAGTTAGTAACTACCTACTGAAGTTCAAAAGAAAGTTCACACCTTCAATTCACCCAAAGGCTGCAATGTGCTAATACCATTGTATTAACACACCACGGCATAGACTAACGGGAAGGAATAATCAGATGCATAATAATGTAAACGAAACTACAAACAGCTACCACTTCTCTCAAAGTTAATTAAATCACTGAAAATTCTGCTGATATATAATTTTGTGAAAATAACTGGCTCAAAATAATTTTAAAGAACCATCTCCATATGCAATAGGGCTGTTTAACAACTACATTGTTTAGGTTTTCTCTTACCTCCAGTGTCAGGTACACAGTGCTAATTGCTACTTTGATTTCTCCATCTGAAATCTCCTTGAGATCTTTCAGCATAACCTCCTCAATACCTGTTTGAGAAGAGAAAGGAATTTCAATACATCCAAGTATCTACAGCTGACCAGATGTAGCAACATAAATTAAAAATACAGGTTAGACCTTAATGTTGAGCATTATATATCTTAGGACATCCTATGAGAAAATTAAACCCAACATTAATATTTCAGTATTTAATGTTAACCAAGGAAGAGATTTAAAAGGGGGAAGTGGGGGGTGGAAGTAAAGGATGAAGAATTAAGTCTCCAGCAATGAAGTCGTGTGAACACTCACATTTTTTAAGTGAACTGAATTCCAGCTGATGATAAATGTATAGATAGACCCTTCCTACAGTTTAATATGAAATCACTAATACAAAACACTGGAGTGAGTAATATATTGGAAAGCACATGTAGAATACTGTGTTATTTATAAAATATTCAGAGGCAAAGCACTTAAGATGTTCTGTAAACACAAAGTCATTCAACTTTTCTGACCTTCCTCACAATACCCATGGGTTCTTCTTAAGTACATCAGTGAATGAACCAACTAGATGTTTATGTAACATAGAATCAGAAGTATACATGCTATCATCAGAAACAACAGGGTAAAATTGAAATTGCTTCACATGGCAATCAGACATGTTAATAAGTTTAAGTACAATGTATTGAAAATCCATGTGACTAACTTTCTCTAATAGGAGAAGTCTGTCTAAAATGCTGTAAAGATGCTCAAATATATTTCATGTATAGGAACATGGTCATATCACACCATCAAAAATACAGATATGACAGTCAAATGTCTATGTAAAGAAAGATGCAAGCCACCTACTTCAGTGTAGAGTGGCAACCAAAATATTCACAGATTTTTAAAGTTTATTAGTGTAACATCCAAAATGTGTTTGCATGACTGATTTTTAAGAGGGAGCCAAATACCAACAAGCCAAATAAATGAATCCTCTCATTACTGGTCTTGTAAAAAGTCCAGCTACTGTATTCAATCTAATGATAAGATGAACTGGCTAATGTTCACATATTTATTGTATTTATGCATCTGTCCTTTTAAATATATTTAGAGATAAACTATAGACTTTATGGTGGGCTACAGCCCACTGTGCCTCAAATAACAAATGAATTCTTGAATTCAGGCCAATAAATTATTATTTCTGCATGACACTGAGAACATTTTTGCTGAATTGTCCTAATACTGCCTGAAATAACAGGTAAAACATTCAGCAGAGATTAGTGTCTTCAAATTACTTCAGAAACTCAAGAGCACCTTACTAATACAAATGCCACATGAATATATGCAGTGCTAAATATGTACCTTGTAATAAGCAGCAAACAGCAGCTGTGAGACAAAGCAAAAGAGTATATTACATTGTCCTCCTCATGTGGCATTATAAAAATTATCGACATCTTGGACTAGATGATCTTCAAGGTCTTTTCCAACCTAGACAATTCTGTGACAACCAGTGACATGAAGACTGAATCCATTGTATCTACTTGCCCAAGTTTTGCACTGGATATTAGGGTAAACTTCATGGGCAAAGTACATGACAAACATTACTAAATCATCTTCCCCGGCAGAACTAAGAACTGAGCTCCATAAAAGCCACTTTCACTGGGCCTCTCCAATCCAGGCTGCATTCAGTTCATTTCAGAACTATGATTCCTTAATTAACATCTGTAGGAACTTCAGGAAACTATGTGAAAATTTATAGCCCTTAACTAATTTAGCTTGTCACCTCACTGAAAGAAAAAGCAAGGGAAGCAGCACCTCAGATTCTGTCCTTAACTACCAGCAAGGACAGCCATCTCAGGCTGATGGTCTGAATTCAGATGAGAGGATTCTGCATATGGGTGGATAGAGAATAGTATAAAACGGCTGAGTCTTCATGGACTCTTTGCATACCTGATGTATCTAACAAAGATGTCAGTAATTCAATATGCAGTCTTTGTCAACAACTTGGTAGCAAATGCCTTTTAACAAAGACAGTAAGAAATGTGATAGTTATTGCAACAATTTTCTTCAGGCTTTCAAAGCGTCCCTTCAAAAGCCTGCTACCAAATTTTGGGTTCAAACATTCCTACTTCTGATCACTGAAAAAATGACAACTGTGTTCTGCTATTTCTAGCAAAAGGAAGTGAAAGAACTACATTTTTTCCCACTGCTTCCTTAATCTTAGTCTGAAGTCAAATTGACTTCACCTGTACACAGCCCTCGATAAATCTGGGAAGATTCAGAAGATAAAATCCACTCCCACACCACACAGGCAATTGAAGCATAATTACTGCACATGCGCTGACCCATTGATTATACCCCTAGACTTCATTAACACAAATTCTTGACTAGTATACACTTGTAAAAGCAATATATGAAATGATGTTTACTTTACCTGTAAAAGCAATGCAACATTATTTAGGAGTTCAGTAGTTCCTCAACATAAATCACAATCCCATGATTCAGAATGTAAGCCACTTAATTTAAAATTAAATAATACATGTAACTGTCAATGGAGATAGTGTGCTGCAACTATTTTCCACATACACAATGAGCCGGTATGTTCTGATAGTTACATAACTAAGTCTGTAAAAGGTCTGAATAATGGAAGTAATTTGCACTACCTTGTTGGTTAAACTGAGTCTCCTGGAGAACAGAGATAATTTCCTCTCGTGGGGGAAGATCTGGAAACTTTTTCTCTAGGATTGACAGTACTTTCTCCTGCTGCTCTGTAATGCTCTCAGCTTTCAAAGACATGCACTTGAAGAGAATGCTTCCTGAAACATTGAAAGACAAAAATCACTGCCTCCTGTAAACAGTAAAGAGGCACTACAGAAACAGGAATGCTTACTGTATCACCATCCAAGCCGTTTCCTTCCAGAAGGCTGTTTCTACTGATGAGTTCACTGAATTGAATATTGACTGCTTTTCGCACAGAAACATCGTCCTAACGTGAAGACAGTTTATAAAACCTGAACCAGGTGGCTTGTCAGGGCCTATGCTACAGCTAACGGGATGGTCCCGGTGCTGCCACAGCATGCAGCACGCTTCTGTATGTCTAATACAGCTCTGCAGCATGGCCACTAGCAAGAGGTGGGACACCAGGGCTTGCTCCTCTCTCTAAGCATTAAACTAGGTGTTTAAAACCTAAAACTGGAAACAGTAAATCCACATTGCCAACCTTCCTTCTACAGCCTTTCAATGAACTACTATCATGGACATAAGGAAGAAATTCTTTACGATGAGAGTGGTGAGACACTGGAACAGATTGTTTTTACAATGCAGAGGTGAGTTTGATGTCTTTTCAAACTGTGTGTTGCATATATTCCATCCTGGATGTGAAACATTACTGATCATTCAAGGTTTAAAGTCACCCTTTCATTCCCTGGAGACTGGGACCCCATTTATTAACATACCCAAACATAGACTTTGCTTCCAATTACTCACTCTAAATTAAGGATAATAAAATCTTATACTTCAGCACTGAAATTATTTATTACTGTACTGTGCGTAGGGATTTCAAACAAGTGTATGATTGCATTGCATCATGCTAGGTCAATGAGCAAATCAGTACAATAGTATGCAAGTTATCATAAACCAAAATCTTGGCTTTAACACAGAGCCAAGAGAGGAAAAGAAATACCTAGACACAACCACCCTCAATCTCACTAGATTGACTAGGACCCAAACATCTTGTTTCTCCTACACTGTCAACACATAAAATATCAAAATGCATTTTTTCAAAATTCGTGAAGCACTTGCAACACAATTTTTTTGCCATGCTAAGAACACACCTCCTTATTAGACAAATCCTGTATGGATTAAATAATAAGTAATGCTTAATGAGCCAAAAGCTGTTCCCCATCAGATATTAATTTCTGGAAATTCACTTACATGATATTCAATTCTGTGTTTCTGTTACTGATACTGCAATTGACAATATTCTTTTAATTCTCAGCATCACTTTCTTTGTGTCAGTCTTATCATCACTTTAAGACAATGCTCCTGTCCTATTTGATAGTATTAAAAGCATTAAATACATAGAGACAGCATGAAAATTATCAGATGTCTACAGGTAGATAACTGATACATAAAACACCCAAGGTACCCATATGTATTAGCAAGGCCTATTTTTCAGTCCTTTTTATATGAAGCAAGTTTCTCAATCGGCAGCCTCCAGGATAATTCACCTAACAATATCCCTTCATTGTTTGCACCTCTAACCAGATAATAGTGCCTGTGCTACATATTCATGTCCATAGCTCGTGCAGGGCAGCGACTGGAATGAGTTAGATGGCCCACAGCACACCTCCCAGTCAGCACAGAGCTGCACCTGGTTAAATGGCAGATCAGGGAGCAGGCTGCATGAATTATTTTAGCAATAGTAATCTTCTGCTTTTTCAGCACCCTTTTTTTTTTCCTCTAGGAGCAGACAGGGAAATTGCTCATGTACACACAAATGAAATGGAGACTCCAGCAGAAAGTACTGGACCTACAATGCACACTCAAATTCATCATACATTTACCTACTGGAGGGAAGCCATAGTGTTGTTCAATACAGCCTCCCACCGTCACCAGGATGAGCTAAGCAGCCTGTCCATCTGCACAGGTCCACAGACATACAATGTGTCAAACCTTTGCCACAGGTGCATGTGCTTTGGGGGGGAGAGTATTTAAGGGAGATTAAGAAAAGAAAATCCTAACATACTTGAAAATGCAGTAAAATTAAAGATGTAAGTTGAATATGCAATCAAGCTCATGAGTTTTGAAGTCAACATGACCTAAGCTTTGTCATCTCCCTCATTATACAGAAATAACTACTATGTGGTGGGTTCAGTGTCAGGTCAGCAACTTCTGATTCATTTTAGCTCCATATACTACAAATCATTCCAGCCTAATTACAGGATTGTGAATTGAACAATAACTACACCACAGTTTTTATCCAGTCAGTCCTGGATTTCAACTAAGCCTTAAGACAAATGAAGAGCTATGTCCTTCCTAAAACATAACAACAGCTCAACCATATATAAACAGTCAAATTAAGACAGTTTCTGAGTCTCAGAATTTAAGGAAAAGTATTTTTTCCTGTTTCTCACAGAAATAATTCCCAAACTATTACAATAAAATTAAATAGATTATTTAATTAACTTTTCTTCTACATCAGTATTTCAAACAAGTAATGTTCCCATCCAGCACCAGGCAGTTTCTACCATATCCAGGATTGGGCCATCAAATTGACTAGTCAGCTGACTAGTTCCAGGCCCAATGTAGCACAGCTCTTCTAGAGCAAATGGTATTGGGAAGCAAGACAGAAAACGAGTTGAGTAAAGAAGAGGAAGGATCTCATATTTCTCCAGCTGCAGGAAGTAGGAGAACTGGCAGCAGAAACCTGTGGTTACACCAAAACAGGTTCTAGCAGCCAGATCTGGTTGTGATTTCAACAAGTGTCTGAACCACAGCAGCTACAAAACATCAAAATGATCGTAAGTATCTGTTTCGCTAAAACATGTATTTCTTTCACACCAAAGCAATTCTACTATATTGTTGCAGCAGCATTGCTCATGCCAATAAAACGAGCTTAATTCTCCTAAACACATGAATTGGTGGAAGGAAATTTTGACATTTTTTATCTATTCCCCAATCAAAAGAGATGGGAAGATTGACAAGGACATACTACGGCAGCCTACCATGCATTTCTGCAGGTACTAGTGTGCATTTGTTTTCATATGTGTGATAAATTCTTAGTTTCTTCAACGCTAAGGCCATCTTGGATTTGATCTCACATTTGTCAGGACACAAACATTACCATAAAGTTGTAAAAATCAGAATGTGCTTTGATGTGCACTGTACCACAGCATCTAAATGGAGCCTTTGCCTTTCACTGCTCAGTTCATCTCAGGGTCAATACCTTTGCATATTTTCATCAGGTGTGACATCTTCAAAGAGCAAAGCAAACTAAGAAATTTGGGGATTTATCACATAATACAAGAATGAAATGCAGTCAGCCTGAAATAATGCTTCATAATAGGCAGACATCTTAGAAAGGTTTATAAAAGGCTATCTTTCCTACTTGTCACAGCAATACTGTAGTGCTTACAATTGCTAACTTTTCTACTAGGATGGAAGCAAGAAAAGGAACCTTCTCAAATTAATAGGGTGTCAGCAAGCCCTAAGATCATCATTTATTCTTCCTTCATTCTTTAATACCATGCTGATCAGCAGGAAAGAAAGGCACACATCTTCTGTCCCAGGCATCCTCAGCATGCCTGTGAGGGTTAAGATTCCAAGTGGTTTAGAAAAACAGTTCACTCAAGGTACTTTTGCTTGGCCAAAGGTCAGTAGTCCATTTGTTCATGTGCCCTCTTGTAAGTATCTGCTGTAAAAGAGATACATGGGCTCAGAAATCTCCTGCAGATCTTACTCAGTGCGGGTGCAACTCCCCCAGGGTTTCTGAAAGCATAATGGAGGCTGCTCTGTCTGCTGACAAGCACAGAAAAAAGAAATATATAATAGGTAATACAAGATTCAATATTATTTCTTGTGTACATCACACTACATTACAGATATTTTTTTCCAAAGGAGAGGTCACTAGAAAATAGGCTAGGACGCTTAGAAAAATGTGCATTTTATTCTTTTTTGCAAAGCAGTTTGGAAGTAGAACACTAGTTTTGCCAAAAGCAATTTCTGTGCATTAATATTAAACATGATCTAATGAAAGCAGAAGTCGTTTAGGGAAAACATTAAGAACAGAACAAGCATCTCCTGAATTATAAGTTTATGACTGAAAGAAACAGTACAATGAAAATATAAGCATTTCTTTGCTGAGGTTTTGTTCCATGACCTGGAAAAATAAAGGACTGGGAAAAAGGGAAAACCAATAGTCCCTCATGGAAAGTATAATTCAATACTCCCCACCCCCAAAAAAATCCACAAACCAAAACTGTAAAACAGACCCAAGAAAGCAATTTTTATTGTAGTTAACAGGAAAGACACAAGGCTGGAATAAAATATAATTTTTGGGGAAGAAGGTAGGGGGAAGCATTACCTCCAAGAAAACTGTTACCATACAAAAAACCAGAAGTACCAGTCCAAATAAGTGCAGTATTTGGTGCAGTTCAAAATGCTCCTTTCTTTCTAGCATATATATTAAGGATGCACCAGTTAGGGAACATGTGAATCATCTGATGAATGCACAAGACAGAACAAAAAACAAAAACCAACCAAACAAAAAAAAACAGGCATCATTCCCGAAGTCCTTAAGAGGACATTTCTTAACATTTGTCTGGGTGCCTAGAATAACAAACTAATCTTCTCTACTAAAAGTCAGACTGCTCCAACAGGACACGAAAAGACCTCAACTGTGTAGCTCGTAACTAGCAAAAGCAGATTCACATTAAAAAAAAAAAATAAATGCTGATGCTTTTGCTGTAAATCTGTCTCTGTTTACATGTTGCAGTCTGCACCTTGTGGCATCCTTCAAGGCCTTATACAAATAAACATAAGGAGGCATTTCTGAGAGTGCACTGACCCAAGGTACCTGACAGTGAGTGCTTGGAATCACATCCTTGCCAGCTGGCTGCAACAGAAAATGTAATGATTCAGCAGCTTAATGGATCTTGAGTTTGGCAACAGTCCCCTTGTAAACATCTCTGGGGAAATAAAATAATACGGGCCCAAGACTCTGGCAGGTTCTATAATTGTTTGCTTCTGGCACAAATCCAGGGACAGCACAAGCTCTAACTTCAGGCAAATACGGCTGGCTGTACAACACACTGACTCTCCAAGCAGGCTCTATTCAAAGCCCAAGGGTAGAATTAACTTATAGCATGGTCTGACAGGGAGACAGAGATACCAGGAAAGCATTCAGCTGAAAAAAGTCCTTAAATATTAAACTGCCTAAATCAATAATGCTTAGTTTCACAGGCAAAGTCTTTTCACTTGACTTTTATTTTAAACACAGAAGAGCAGGTGAAGTTTGTTCAAAGTTGAAATATGGCAGGTTATAAGTATCTGTTGTTGTTATCAAAAATTTTTTTTTTAAAAATTACTATCAGACTGAGAAAAAACAGGTTTGAAAAAGAGGCAACAAATAAAGCTGTCACAGCCACTACATAGTAATTATTAAAACATGAGATATTTGTATTATCTAACAAGTCTAGCAAAATAATCACTCGGAAGTCAAAAAACAAAAGATGAGTTCCTAGCTCAGAGATTTAGATGTTAGGATCTCTCAGCTGTTTTACAAAAATGAAATCCTAGTTCTTAGCACTTCGACTTCCATTTCAGTCTTCTGTTGTGAATTTCCCCTGAGATTTATACACCCTAACAACATACAGGTTTACACTGGAACATAACATACTGGGAAAACCCAGCAGGACCTTTTCACTGGCTCAACGCCTATGGAGTGCCACCATCAAGAGGGACCATCCTGTGAGCCTCTACGCACACATTCACTGGTAGCGAGAATGAAGCAGCCACCCCTTCTTCCAGACCCTTTGTTTCCTATGCTCACAGGTGAGATGAATTTCAAAAGCTATACTTCATGGGCAAGGACTTTGACAAAACACCATAATATACACAGAGAAACACAAAAGCTAGACTTGGATAGGTTGTATTCGATCTTTTATCTTCAGGCTGTTTGTCGTTTGATCTGCCATCTACTGCCATCTACTACTAGGAACTTTTTTTTTTTTTTTTTAAATCTTATAAAAAACAGTTATGGAATTCACTGACTTACTGAATTTGCAATGGAAGGTTCTTAAGAACTGAAATCCTTTTCTATTTTAAGAAACCCACAAGACAACCACTGTATTGCTTAGTTTTCTATACATACAAATTATGCTGCTGGGAGAAGTAGAAAAGCATCAAGTCACAAGTGCAGGTGAGTTTTTTTGTTTAGGATTTGTCAACTACTTCTCATATCATGCAAGAGAAGGTATGCAGGAACTCCTATAACCCTCAAGTTACTCAAACGTGCTACCAAACACAATAATTACAATGAAGTTACTAAATTTAAAAAAAAATTAAGCTACCATCTCCTTCAAAACTTGAAGCACTATTTCTAAATGCAAACACCTTCAGTATTTCTCTAATGGTAGCACTTTATTTTAATTTGGATACAGACTAGAGCCAAAGCATGCAGACACTTAAAATCATCTATAGTACTTGAACATGTTGTTGTTCGTTACTCAGAGTGCTGCCTCTGACTCTTTCCACCACCAAACAGGTATCCAGAGAGATTCCCAAAAGCTCTTCTTGGTTCCAAAATAAATTATTATGCTTGGTAATTTGCCTAGATTCCTGGATAGCTAGTCAACAGAAATCCAGAGCTACAAAAATATTTTATGGCAGGTTTACTGGAGCTTATTAGCATGGAAAGACACTAAAAGAGCAGACTAAATGCTGTGTTACTGTTAATGCTTCTTTTATGGAAACGTAAAAAACACCTTAAAATTACCTTTTATAATTTCTCTTGTTTATTACACTAGTTATCACAGTGATGAGTCACAAGCAAAGACTTCAACAGCTTCTGAAATCTAAGTGTAGGCAAGTATTCATAATCCTCATTAAACTTGCCCACATTATTTTCTTAAAAGGGCATTTAACAGTTGCACATCAATTAAAACCTAAAACCTTTAAAATTCATTAAACACCATTGAAATTCAGTAAATAACTTAAAAGCAGCAATCAGATCTTTGCAATCCCAGTTTTTTTTCAAAGTGAAGAGTTCTGCTGCAGCAAATAAACTGAGGAAACTAATACAAATGATGAACTATGAAGACAGAAATGAAAATACTTCTAGCTGTTGAAGCCCTATCCTTTGTACTCTACTGGGTATATGATACAAAAGAAAAGGAGAGAGAAATGAAGATTTGGTCACAGCATTTTAGAACAGTAAAAGTTTTGAATCACGCTGTTAAAACATCATTCTGTAAAAAGGTACTACCACCAGAAGAAGCTTTAACTTGTAAATATTAGATTCCAATCCATATTGTTGTCCACAATGCCCTTGGAATCGATGAACTGCACAGCTTTTCCAGCTACCCAGCTGGTGTGTCGACAGCTCCATTTAATATTCTTGTCTAGTGATACAGCAAAGACCTCTCATGCCTATTTTTAAATGCACATTTTTAATATTCAATATAATGTTACTCTTTAACAAACTCTTTACTCCCTGCTTCTTTTATGGAGCTTCCCGTGGTCTTTAAAGGGATTGTTAACCAAAGAATGGATCACACTCTTTCTGCATGAGCAGATTCAGAAACACTCCATTAAATCTTTCAGTATTTAATATAAAGAGTAATCTCTCACCTCTGAGGAGATAAGCCAGTTGCTGAGTGATTAACTCTGGTGCCTCTTGAAGAATCTCTTTTACTACTAAAGAGGAAGAAGACGCTTGTAACTCCAGGCTGCCATCACATTGCTCATCTGGATTGATGACTTTGACAACAGCTGATTCCAAACTTTTATCCTCACTATCAAGCAAATTTAAAAATTATATATATTTTTCTATCTAGCTGCTTAGACAACCCAGTAAAACAGTGAATTTTTTTCTTTTTTAAATCTGGACTATAATGCAATTGTTATTGCTACTTGAAGTCTCCTATAAAGCAAAAAAATGTCACAGTGAAGTCTTAAAACTGCAATTTTTTTAATGAAGTGTTTACAGTGCTTTTATTGCTTGA
The DNA here is from genome assembly GCF_965140245.1 of Athene noctua. Taxonomy (NCBI): domain Eukaryota; kingdom Metazoa; phylum Chordata; class Aves; order Strigiformes; family Strigidae; genus Athene; species Athene noctua. The sequence goes on along the minus strand of NC_134077.1, from coordinate 58,026,854 downwards.
TACATCAAGCATAATAATTGACTTAAATGTTTTCATCTCCATTGTAAAAATCTTTAAAAATTAGTAATTTGAAAAAAAAATTTCTACATGTATTGAAATTATCACTCTTTATATAGGAGAGATTTTGGATTTTCCCCATTGAATATTTTGAAAACTTACAAAAGACCTTTTTTTTGCATTTAGACAACTTACAAAAGACCTTTTTTTTGCATTTTGACAACTTATGTTTCTGCTTATAATAGCAATAACAAAGCGAAACTACATTTAGCAATATAAAATATTAATCATAATTATTTAGAAGGAAGAAACAGAAAAGGACAGTAATAAACAAAAAGCAAATCTTATAGATAATTTTTACTTTGAAAAAGTGAATGAGGTACTGAACTGACTGCAGTTAAAAAATCAATAACTATGAGATTTACACATTTCTCATTTTAGATTCTCCCTACTTTTATTCTAATCTGCAAACCCCTCCCCAGAGTAGGATGAGACCATAGCACAACAGGATGTTACTTATATGAAGTTCTAAAGAGAGCTGGAAATAAACAGCATCCTTCACTCTGGGCAAGGCAAGCAGACCATTATAAAGAGGCTCTCTAACAGATTCACTATGGGCTTGTAAATATTTCCTCTTAAGGATGCATATTTGAACTATGGTCTTCCACAGAGCAACTCTGAGCCTCCGGCATTGAGGATATACTGAGACAAATGCAAAAAAGTAAGGACTGCAAAAATCTAGCAGCCATTTTAACAGCACATATGCAAGTGGGCTGGCTATCTTCAAATCAATGTGAGAGTCTTAATGCCTTTAGTGAAAGCTAACTAAGAAGCAGGAAAAAATCTGATCTCTTATTTACTGGTCACAGGAAGCTTCCAGACTATTTAAACTAAATTAAAATACCTAATCTAATCTGTGTGAAAACACAAGGTCCTGAAAAAAGGGAGGTTCATTAAAAGTGATTGAAAGATGACCATTTAGTTTGTTATATTTATTGGACAGAATGAGAGACAAAATATATTTAACTTTTTTTTTTTTTTTTAAATCTTTGTTAACATAGCAATACCAGTATTAATGCAGGAAAAATGTAAAACACAATTTTTAAAACAGCTCAAACCCACATAAGCCATCTTGTTGTACATACAATGCAATACCTTGTCAGCATGTTGCTGTTTACAAGCGTTAAAGACAATTTCCCTTCAGCATTCAGCTGGTGCAAATTGATTTCATCTCGGAAGATATGGAATGACTCCGGGATATTCAGCTCCTCCAATATAAATCTTGTCTCTGTGAAGTAGCTAAAATCTCTTCTTGGTATGTTCAACACGGGTAAGCAAAGAACATCAGGAGGACTGACCTGTAACGTAGGTGTGCATATGTCAGAGTCGCATAAAATAAGACCCGTTTTTTATTAGGAATATCTTTTAACAGAGCAAGCAATTAGTCAGAATTTTCAGGGTTTTTTTCCCCCTTTTACTTATTTTTTTTTTTAAATGTCTTTTGCTTTTTTCTTGTTCTTCTGTCTCTGTTTGCCTCTCACAGAATCACTAGGAAACCAGGAAGGAGAAAGGAGAAAGAACGATGTACAGGGGTGATTTTTAGCTGCTACTGAATAAGCCACCTATTACCTACTCATTAATTTTTGTATGAAAATAAATGTAGATTGTTTCTATTTAAAAACCTCACCTCTGATTATAGCAAAATCATTGGCCAGAATAATATTTTTACAGTATGTTTTAATTGACTTAACAATAAAATGTCTGTAATAACCTGGACCAATGAGTTAAGACCACTCAGACTGGTTTTTCCATTACCTTGTCTAGAAAGTAGGCATAGGCTAGAGTAGAAATGAGAGAATCCAAATCACAGGATTTACTCCCAAGAACAACATGGACTTTCTCCAGGCGTTTGCTCCTGTTCTGTAACACATTAGAAGACAATTGCAATGAATGACAGTGGTAAGAAAAAACAAAGCCCAATCACCAAGACACTTCAAAAGACAAGTTAAATATCAGGTATTGTCCTCAGGTGTAACACTTTTCACCACTGCCTGAAGGAATTCACTTACTGTGGGATCAGATGTGTTTCCTTGGCTTCACAGCTCCCAAGAAATCTGGGTTTCGTAAGAGACCCCACTTTAGAACCCAAACGAGATCTAATCTGACAGAAGTCCCTTTAGCAGCAAAGTAACAGATAAGCAGTTTCATATATATGAGGAAAAAGCTTTTGAAAACACCTCACAAATCTAGTAAGGAAAGTATTTCCAAAGAGCACGGAAATACACATAGCAAACTATACACAGCAAGCTGTAATTTTAATTTTCCCTTTTTTCTTTGCTTGGCTGAAATCATTAGCTAGACAAAGCAAGTGGTTTTCACCCTGACACTTCAGAAGCTAAACAAAGCACTGAGGGCTCTGAGTTGTTCTCACTTGCAAAGGGACTAAGTCTGTTCTGCATTTAACAAAAATTAGGACCCTTCTAAGCACAAGGAAAAGTGAAGACAGACTAACCGTGTGGAAGTAAAATATTGCAGTGAAGTGTCTACTTTCTTCATAATTGCACACACAAAATGTAAGGTGATGTTCTTCTTTTGTGCACATCATTAACATCAAGCTAGCTGCATGGAAACAATCCAGTTTATTTTCTTTTAATGGGCCATGTTTCTTAATTTGAGAAACACATCTGACTGCTGCTAAGGTAGATATTTCAGAACCAAATATATGCAGTTTAACATTGTTGTCATATACAGGTATATGTACTTTTTGTTATTTTGAATTAGTATTTTGAATATCAAAATTTTAATATTTCAACATAACTATATAAATAGTATACTCTCCTGGATAATTACAAATATGCAAATTTTTAAAAAACATTTTTTATCTGTCTAATCTTACCTCTATCTGGATGTAAGGAAGAAACTTAGCTCTTTTCCTTATATGAAACACAGCCATTAAAATATCTTTGGGTAATAAAATCAGGACACCTATTCTCCATTCCCTATGTATTGGGAAAGACAGATAGCTTTCTGAAGAGTACAGTGTCTGGAACATGTATGTTCATTTAAGCTGTAGGCCTTCACCAGCAATAAACTGTCTCTATTTTCCTCTTTTCAATATATTTTCTGGTCATATTGTTCTTCTGCGGCATACATTTCTGATTGATCTGCCACCCTAAAGAGTGAAAAAGTTCATGAGTTCACCCTGGTTTAGTATTATTCAGTGTATAGAAGTTTTTTTCTTTAGGTTCATCACAACTGCATAGCAAATGACTCAACACTGAAAAAGAAGGAAACTGAGTGAACTGACAAATTGATTATTAAATCTACGAAGTCACCCACCTCTAGGAATCCAGTGCAAATAACAGTGCAAAAAATTTCAAGCCATCTGATGCTGTTCCATATCTATATACTCTGCACCTATGAAACAATTCGCTTTCTGTTGCTCATACTCCACAAAACACTATCCCATACTAGACTAGCAAGGATCCTCAACAGTCATCTGAGTTTCAGTGACGAATGTCAGACCTATTCATGTCATCATGAACATGGTGTTTTCTTCTGAAAAATTAAGAAATTTTTTCTGTTGTCTTTAGAATTCGTTCTCTCAAGCACTAAAATCTGTACACTTGTTTTTACAACTAATATTTTAGCTGTAGCCTTGTTACACAAGTATATTGCAGCTCTAAAATCTGTAGAATATCATGTGGGAGGAGAACTACCAAAGACAGAAAACCCTCTTTGTCTGAACAGCTTTAAAAGAAAAAAAGAATTCACATTTCTAAAAAAAAACCCCAAACAAACAAGACTGCATCTTTCTCTCATTTGTATACCCTGCCCTCCCTCTTTATTACCTCTTCAGGAATGGAGACAGAATAACTACACAAAAATTGAAGAATTCCAAGACCGAAAGTTTCTAAACACTACACTTCTGAAGAAATAAGAAAAGCACAGCTATAAAGAACAAAATACAAAGAGAACATAGCAGAGCAAGAAAGCTCTGGAGACTATCTCTTTGTAATCCAAACAGGTCAACTAACCATCTGACGATTGATTTTTTTTTTTTAAACTCCAGGACACAGAATTTCATCAACACATATGAACCAGAACAGACAGCGGAAGGACAGGCCATCTCCTTGGACTGTTCTCAAGAGCTTAACAAGAACTCTGAGATGGATCTTATTAAGCTGAGTTTTTAATATGACAGTAAGCAGACTACAGTGAGAAGGTGTATTTCTTGGTCAGGATGTAAACATACTATCCCTCCAAACAACTGCTGGTTTCTTCCAGAATATTTCTGCCCAAGACAAACACACAGTCGAGGTAACGTGCTAGCTACTGTCAACTCTTGCCCAAAGGGAAGGGAATGAAAAACAAATTTCTAAAGGCTTTCAGGGGTTTCTGTTGCACACTGCTTTTCTCTGGTCACTCCAGAGAGAATTTATTTTTGTTTCACCCACTACAACTCGTTATTTGAATGACTCTACCTACCCCTGAGTTAAAATCTGTTAATTTGCACACAACTACACCATTTCACTCCCCAGTGTCTCTTTTCTGACTTTTAGCAAAGTCTTTTTTGCAATAGGGTTTCTCTAATAAAATATGTCAGCTACTTTATTAACATTAAAATACAAAGTCAATGTGTAAGCTGTATTAATAAGTAATTCAAGTTTCTATTTCACAGATTTTAACGTCAAGATGGATCAGAACAAACAGCAAAGAAAGCCTGTGCTTCACACTGATGAGAGAGAAAAGTGATAGCCCATAGCTAATCACCAATCTTAAGAATTTTTGGAGACACAATCCAATATCAAATCATGTATTAACAAACTGATTATTAATAATAAATTGATACTAATAAAGTTGTAGAATACATTTGGACAGTTAATTCTTTGTGTAGTTCTGGAAACTGATAAAGGGAGGGAAATGTAATGAAAACAACCTAAAATGTCACAATTGTTAGTAGAAAGCACAAGATGATGTTTGCTATTATTTTCCAAAATGAAATTCTCCATTTTCTGATATTCTTATCCGTGTAAGTAATCTGTTTTCTTAAAGAGAAGTTGAATTCGATGACCCTTATGGGGCCCTTCCAACACACTATGACACTATGATTCTATGACACACTTCTAGAAAAGAGCATAAATTTGATGTGGATAGAAGTAGGTAAGGCTTGCAGACAATCTCCACCAGCAACAGTTAGAAGTGCCATCCTAGTGTCTGCATTCACACAGTATGTGCTGTTCCATTAGAGGGTTAACAGGAAGATTAGAACCACTGGGCTAAGCAGCAGCTCCTCTAAGCAGACAGATGTACCTCCAAACCACAGATCAGGAACTAAGGTCTGAGAGCTGTCATGTGCAAAACTGACCAATCAAGGACATCTACAGGGAAGCACAAAACCAGGAACATGCTATCCCTGACACAGCTCAGTAAGTTAATACTTAATTATTTACCTCCCCACTCCCCAGCGATAGCCACTAAAATAATTCAGGGACACACAAAGATCACACTCACATAACCTATTCACATGGGACAACATTTGCTACTTCAAGCATCTTTATTATTTGAACTGGGTATTTTTCTGATGCCAGAATCAGAGACAGTGTATTTATATTTCAATAGATTACTCAAGACAGTTAGGTAGCACCCCCCATTCTCTTTTAAGCCAGGAAACCTTCCTGTACTAACAGTACAGATACTTTATCAAAAGCTTAGCAATGACCACAGTCCTACACAAGTGAGAGCAGGTTAAATACTGTTTTATACTGTGCTGCACAGACAATTTGAGATCTGTGCACTGGATAAAAGATCAACTCTGCAAGACTGCAGTGATAAAAACATGAATGCTACTGCAAACATTTATCTTAGCACAAATGGGTGCCATCTACCAATTCTACCATAGGACTATGAAAGCAACATTTTTAACCTTCAATCTGATTTGCAGCATCTTAGAAGATGTAGAAGCCAGTACTTTCAGCATGACATCACTTCCTCAGATAATCATTACTGACAAAAAGACACCATCATCCATGGATAAAAACCATAAGATACTCCTTCAGGAACAACCATGTCTTGTAGTCTATATAACCACAATGTTGCTGAGTACAACCTTTAAGGCAATCAAAAGCTAGCAAAGACAGCAGTGATCAGTCTAAAGTTATGTTAAGAGGAATAACGAACTGTTACAAAACTATTTTCATATCGGCCAGGATGCCGTTGGCTTTCTTGGCCACCTGGGCACACTGCTGGCTTGTGTTCAGCTGCTTGTCAGTTAGAACCCCAGATCCTTCTCTCCCAGACAGCTCCAGCCACACCTCCCCAAGCCTGTAGCCATGCAGGGGGCTGTTGTGGCCCAAGTGCAGGACCTGGCACTTGGCCTTGTTGAAGCTCATCCCGTTAACACTGGCCCACAGATCCAATCTATCCAAGTCTCTCTGTAGAGCCTCCCTATCCTCATGCAGATCAACACTCCCACTTAACTTGCTGTCATCTACAACTCACTGATGACACACTCTATGTCCTTATCAAGATCATCAATAAAGATGTTAAACAGAAATGGTCCCAGCACCGAGCCCTGAGGAACACCACTTGTGAGTGGCCACCAGCTGGATTTAGCTCCACTGACCACCACTCTCTGGGACTGTCCATCCAGCCAGTGCTTGACCCAGCAGACCGTGTGCTCATCCAGGCCATGAGCAGCCAGTTTTTCTATGAGAAGTCTATGGGCAACTGTGTCAAATGCTTTTCGAAAATCCAGGGAGACAATATTCACAGCTTTTCCCTCGTTCAACAGTCAGGTCATCTTGTCATAGAAGCAGATCGGGTTTGTCAGGCAGGACCTGCCTTTCATAACCCCATGCTGACTGGGCCTGATCCCCTGGTTGTCCATTATATGACTTGTAATGGCACTCGAGATGACCTGCTCCATGACCTTCCCTGGCACCGAGGTCAGACTGACAGGTCTGTAGTTTCCTGGATCCTCCTTTCTGCCTCTCTTGTAGATGGGTGTCACATTTGCCACCCTCCAGTCCAGTGGGACCTCCCCAATCAGCCATGACTTCAGGTAAATCATGGACAGCGGCTTGGTGACCACATGTGCCAACTCTTTCAGCACCCTTGGGTGTCACCCATCCGGTCCCACAGACTTGTGTGCATCCAAGGGGTGCAGCAGGTCTCTGACCACCTGTACTGGGTCTGGCTGAACTGGAATTGGTTTTCCCCTATAGCAGCCCTCACGGTGCTGTGGTTTATGCCGGGAGCTGGCAGGGTGTTGGTAGCACCCTGGTGTTGTGGCTACTGCTGAGCAGCACTTACACAGCACCAAGGCTCCTTCCGATGTTTCCCCCCACAGTGGAACGGGGTGGGCAAGATCTTGGGCAGTGACACAGCCAGGACAGCTGACCCCAACTGACCAAAGGGATATTCCAGACCATATGACGTCTGCTCAGGATAAAGCTGGGGGAAAGGAGGAAGGGGGTGGGGTCACCCTTGGTCCTCCAAGGCAATCACTACGCGTATTGGAGCCCTGCTCCTGAGAAGGCCCGACATCACCTGTCCATGGGAAGTAGAGAATAAATCTGTTTGCTTTTGCTTTGCTTATATCAAAACTGCTTTTGTTTCACCCACAAGGGTTAGTTGATCTTCTTTCCCCTCTTTCCCCTGCTGAGAAAACAAGGGGAAACGGGGGGGGGGGGCAGTGATAGAGCGACTTGGTGGATACCTAGCATTTATCCAGAGTCAAACCATCACACCACCTCCTCTTCAGCTGTGCTGACCTCAGTCTGCATCCCCTCCCCATCTCCCAGCTCATGAGGCTGGGTGTGCAGGGAACAGCCAGTTCCACTGCTATGAACAGGACACTACACAAAACAAGCTTCCCTGTGATGTGCTGCCTTTTTTTTCGGTATTTGGAACAAAAGTACACTACCCCTCAATTTTCATATCAGATAATGTTTTTCAAAAAGCATAGAAAAGAAATGGCATTCTCTAGCTCAGTTGACACCTTCAGCTCTAGCAGACTTAAGTGGAAAGTTTACTCTGTTAAGTTGGTACCACCTTTTCTGAGGCTGGGGGAACTGTATCCTCAGCTTCTGTGGCTCCTCATGGTTCAGATATCAACATAAAACCAGCATGAGCTACTGTCTGTTGCTGTGATTTGATTGCTTATCTATTTCTTCTAGAAGATAAAGGCACAAGGTAGACCTTCCACTGACAGTCATCACATGATGTTTTAAAGATCAGTGATTTTTTTTTTTCACCCTTCCTGATCTCTACTCTTATTCACTAAGAGTAATTTTATTCTCCTCTCCTTCTCCTCTTGCAGGTCCAAGATACATGATTTCACCAGCATTTTAATTCCTCATGTATAGCTCCCTGAATGATTTTTTAGTATCTTACTACTACTTATTAACAATAACCTTCCAAAAAGTATACTCTTCATAAAAGCAAGTCTGAAGTACGTCCTCCCAGGGCCATCCAAGCTTATTGTTTATCTTACAGGTCTGAGACTACTTCCTGTTCTGTCATCTCAGGTACAACTAGCTTGCAAAGACTGCTAACTAGACAGCTAGGAAAATAGCAGGCACATGGATGTGAAGCTTCTTCTTCCTGGTCTTTCCAAGCAAAGACCTCAGCAGAGAAGCCCACAAGGAGGAAGATGAAGTTTTAGAGCCATAAACTCTGAGACTTAGCTTCATTAGGACAAAAATGTGATTAAGTCCTGCAGCTACCACAGCTAAACCTGAGAGGAATCATGAACCCTCAATATCTCTAAGAATTAAAAAATTTAAGAGGTTGATGATGAAACTGGAACTCATAAATTAAACTATGTAAAGGACCACTGATCCCTCTTAGTGCTGATGGGTTTCTGCTTAGCTAGATTAAAGCTAAATTGTAAAATGTATGAACTCTGGAAGCCTGGGATAAAATGAATTAAAGAAATTATGATCATGAGTCAGGATAACTTAATTCAGATCAGACCTGCACAGATCAACATTCACTTATGCCCCAGAAAGAGATTTATAAACATTAAGCTATTTCAACAATGTAGTAAGAGATCTCTTCTGACACTCTGATACTTAATAGTGAAGTAACTCCTATCTGCCCAGTTTTCTGGTCTTTAATCACATAAAAGCAATTAGTATGGCAACTGTATCTTGATACAACTGCAGTCAAAAATACCTTTTATTGGTTCTTATCTTCATCAAACAGCTGAGTCATTCAAACATACTGCATATACTGACAACCAGGGTTGCAAAAATTTTGGCTAGAATATATTACTACATTGATTCATCAAATTACAATATCACAGACAAAAATGACATCATCTTTTTTTGTTGCTAATACAGAAGTTGAAATGATTGTGCAAGATAAGAAATACTGAAGACTTTTTCTAGTAGTATAAACAGAAACTCCTACAAAATGCTCAATGTCTCAAGGCAAAAGATGACATTGTTCTTTTCCCTCTCCTTCATACACACACCCTCCACCCACCTCCAACACACCACTCACACACAGCCTTTCTTTCTGAGCCACGCCTCAAACATCACTGGATTTTCTGTCCTTCAGTATTTTGGTGCATGGATGTCACTTGCCAAGGATAGCAGTTCTCTGAAGGAAGGAGCTATATGGCTCAACAGAAGCATATTAATAAAGAAGAACCTGCAGAGTCACATAATAATACAGTGTCAGATACCACACTGAAAGCTTTTCCAGCCTTGTGGCTGAAACACTAAGAAAGGAGCACCAGCTGCACAGTCATATTTAGCTTTCATGGAGATGCACAGGGAAGAAGGCTAAACCACCTGGGCCAAGGACAAGATAGTAATAAATACTGCAACTGAGGTTTTAAGTAACTTACTTGAGAGGGGGTTTTGTATCTACTCAGTAGTTTTGGAATTGTACCTCCAACCCAGTAGTCATTTTGGAGAATATCCTGCATTTGTCTTACAGCATCAGGCAGTATTGTACTTCTGTTGGCCTGAGGGCTTTTAAGTTGATTATCCTCTCCCTTGCCAAAGAAATGGCTTTAAGCCAAGGCAAAGTTAATTTAATATTTTATGCAAAGTTCCAGTTCGTTTAATATTTCATAAGTCTTTTTACAAGAGAGCTTTATATGGGCCTGTAAAAAAAGGGATCATTTCTTATTCTGATCGGTCTTTGTTTTCTCTTATTTTTGAGAACAGAACTATTGCATTTTTTTGCTGCTGCTATGTCACATTTATTATGTACACTACGTAATATACATCATAGTTTACTGTAATAGTTGTAAAATACACGGCTACATAGTGAATCCTTCCATAAGGAACATAATTTGAGAAAATTTTAAGTGTGCAATATTTTAATAATTACCTGTTGGGCCTATATTGTACAATGTTGCTTTACTTATGAAATTTAAAAAAAGCTATTACAGCAAACATCAATCCCACTAGCAGACTAAAATCGAATAAAACGAAAGGGCAGTTTTCTAAATCCACACTGTCTGTTTTTGTATGGGAGACACAGCCTCTGTTAAAATAAACAAAAGTGGAAGGGTCATAACAATCTCAATGCAGCCCTGAGAAATGGTTGGACAGGTATAAAATATGACCTGGTATTTTGTGCTGAATAAGATCCGATGACAAAAGACTATGAGTAGTCTATAACAAAGACTAGAAAGATGTCTTTACACCTTAGTTGTCATTCATACAGAACGTACCTGGTCCCAACTGACACACATATTTTACCGCATCTTACCTGCACTCCCCTCTCTGATGGTGACCGCACTTCCCTGCACACAGTAAGCTAAACATAGACTTACTGAATGGGCATTATTGGTCTTCTGAAGTTAATACTTTAAAAAAATTAAAATTTTTAAATACTTTTTAAAAAGTTAATATTTAAAAAATATTCAAGGGACAAGACCTTGCTAAAGAGAGTTTTATTCAAAAATGCTGTTTCCCAAGATCACACTGTTCCACTGAAGCATGCTGATTCTTCAAAATTAATGGAAATAAGGCTGGTTAACTATCTGGCATCCAGTCCAGCAAGGAAGTCCTGTCCCTAGACTGTTCCTGGAATTTCCACAAGACTAGAGCTTTCTTTTCCTGTAATTTCTAGTCAAGAATTGGCACAGTCAGCTATTGCTGCTGAGAATTCAGTTCAGTATTTCTGTACTACCAACAGGCTTTGATATAGCATTCTGCAGACAAACTTCATACTATTCAAGAAAGAATTCATACCGACTGCAAAGATCTACACTCTTTTCACTTTTAATTTTACAGACTTTAACTGCATGCAAGTCTGCTCTGTTCCTGAAATACCTTCTAACTTACTGATATTTCTATTCACATTGCAAAAAATAGAAATGAACAAAGGTCTCTACATGCAATTTTCATTTGAAAAAGACTAGTTGGAGTAATCAAATAATGCAGAGGTACCATATAAATATCAAAAGAAACACCACAGAATTAAGAACATCAATCATTATCTTGTTGGCTCCTTTTAAAATTAGATTTGTTCCATCAATTGGTTTGGCACTGATTCTCCTCCATGTTTTATGAGCTCTACATGTTCACAGTCTTTTTCTTCTCCAAATTTTTACCTTTTGGGCCAACTTCTGAGATACCACTTCTACTGGATCATGAGGTGTAAGTGTACAGTTTACCAAATAGTATCTGGTTTTCAAAATGGGCATACACGGGTACACATATGTGCCTATGTTCACACACATTTTGGAAGTATGACTTTGGCACCACGTTTTGATCCCAATTTTGCTAATACCTCAAGATAAAACTCCCATTAAGTCAGACGTATTAAATATGCTTTGTCTTAGGAAATTAAAGAAACTGAAGTTTTTATGATAGAAGATTAACAAAGTGAGGAGGGGACAAAACTTATTTAAATGACCTTATGCTCAGTAAAGATACCATATTGCTCTTTCTGCCAAGACAAAACGGGATATACTCTCATATGGCTGAAAAAGGAAAATGTTCCCAGCAGAATGATTATTTAAGCTTGAATCAGCAGTACTTTCACAGCCTGTCAATAGGATACTCTATCACTGAAGTTACTAAAGTAAAACTCAAAGTTGCCCTCTTCCTTTTATGCTGCATTATCTGTTGATCAAATTAATGTGTTCTTTGCAGAATTAGTGCTTGCACCTAATAACTGAGTATCAGCAATACAGCATACAGCAATTCAGTTCCGCAAAAGAACAAGTTATATTCCTATTCCAGTTATTCCTGTTATATTTAGTGTCTAAAGCCAGTCACAGTATCTTTGCCTTTTCAGCACAAGACTCCTCTTCCTTCTCCTTCCCCACTTGCCACTTAAGATGCAAAGGTGAGAATGGCATGCCTATCATTTTACAAGACTTGATAGTACTCAACTCCTTTAGGAACTGTTTGGCTTACTAGAGGATCAAGATGTCCCTTGAGATATTAAAAACAAATTAATTTAAAGTAGGGAGCACATCTACCTGAGGAGCAGAGGAGCATTAACCTGTCATATTAATTCTATCGGACCAGTGGTGTGTCAAGAGGTGACTGGTACCAGTAATTTCCTACATCACACACTGCAGAAGCTGAATGAAATAGAGAGAGCAAAGAGAAAGTATATTGGAAAAAAAAAGGTAAATTTTTTTTGGTGAAGGCAAGGGAATTCAACTCAAACAATGCATTTCATTTACCTGCCTCTGTCACAGACCTCACATGTGATCTCAAGAGAGTTTAAGAAGCTTAGCTTCTTCTCTAAAATGGCAGAAGCAACCTTGCAACTGAGAATAAATTTACCAAGAGTTAGGAGGCACCTGAACCCTGTGCTGTACAGGAGCCTTTGAAGTTGAGCTTCATGTTTCTTAGATCAGTGTAGCCCTTAGGTGGTATGCACAAAGTTGAACAGGACACCATACCCTGAAGTAAGCCAACAGTCAAGTAGAAATACCACTAGTGATCATATAATGAGACCGAATTTTCTGTTTATATCAACAATATTTAAGTAGGTTTTACTCTGTTCTTTTTTAATTGTATCATCTTGCAATCTCAATGTTTCCTCTAAATTTTTATAACATGCTATACATTAATTATTTGTGGCTATACTGCAACCAAATACACAGCTACATTTTCACATTTTCTTTTTGTTTCAGATCTTCTGTGTGAACTTCTGTCTCCTCTTCATTATGAATAAAATTTTAAGTGATTCGAGACAAAGAAGTAGTCCATGCCAAAAGTAAAATCACAGACACCATCTTCCCATCAGTGACATTCTAAAATGTATTACATGCCTTCAGCTGAAAGGAAAATCGTATCTGGAAGCCATGATGAGGAGGACAAAGTCACTTTCAATTTTGCCTTTCTTGTTCAACAGGGCTTTACCGTACTATAATTCTAAAATGTCTTCGGCTTTTTACCCACTCTCTGGTAAGACTGCCTCAGAAAAGACGCAGTGGATTTTTTTAACTTTAGTATTATTTAGTCACTATTTCTTTTTCCACATGAAAATCAGAAACCAATTAACAAGTACTCTGCTGTTCTTTATGCCTGTTGCAAACACCATTCTCCAAAATAATTTTCCCAAAAGCCCTTTCTTATTATTGTCAGCTTCTTTCTCCATGAAGGACATATTACTGTTACATGTTGAAATCCAAGTGTCTTTGCAAGAGATCGATGTTGGGTTCATTTGCTGCAGAAGCTGAGCACAGATTAAAAATAATATTGCAACACTGTGCTTGTTAGTAAAATGACAGTACACTAAGAAACAAACATTCAGATTGAAACTTGATTTTACAAAAACAATCTATTTTTTGATTTGGGATATTATGAGAATAGAAACATATGCTCTATCATGAGAAGGTACTTCCTTTTTACTCTTACAGTAATTGTTCATGGCTATACTGTTAGGATCCCTGAACTGCCCTCACCATAATACTAATATTATACCCATATACATACTGCATAGAAGAAAAAAAAATACATAAGCACATTCTTGTATTACTTTTAATATTTATAGACTGTTCAGCATATGTCTAGTCACTAATAAACTTAGAACTTGCACTGTTCTTATGTCTAATACTCTTTTTTACATGGATAACACTAAAAGAGTAGAAATTCATAAGTAATTTATTTAGTAAGTTAGGTTTAGTAAGTAGGCTAGGTACTGAAGGGATATGGTACCTCTTGAATCCATATGCAAAGGATGTAATCCATACATCAGAAATCTCCATGTACCGAGTGATGCTCTTTTTCTGATTGTTTGGGCTGTGTCTGAGTTTTCAGTCTGCTCATGAAATCCAAAGAGGCTAATTTGGTTCAGCTAGGATAGGGTTAAGTTTCTCCCAAGCAGGGGGAAGGTATCTCCAGCCGGGTTATTCATACCATGCTGACATCAGGTCCAGTGCGGCAGCGCGGGAAGCTTTCCTTTGTGGCTTTGGTGAAGGGAAGCATGCGAGGCTGGCTGGCTGTGTTCACTGTGGTATTTCTCTATATGTCTTTTGTCTTCTTTACTGTTATTACTGTTATTATTATTGTTGTTCAGATTGTTTATTACACTGTTGTATTAAATTTCTCCTTGTTTCAACCTGGGGGTTTGTGCCCTACTCGGTCCGAGGGTGGGGGAGAGACAATGGCAACATGGTCTCTGGTCCCAGCAGAGCCTAAAACAGCACAGCCTTTTATGGCGCACCAATGTGGGGCACAAGAGGGTTGAAATAAGGCTCAAAAAGGGACAGACCCTGACCAGAGTGGGTTAGACCAATCTGTTGGGTGCAATTTTCTCTGTTTGTACTTGTACTGTTTGATAAGAAAATGTCTGCAATGCTGGCCCACTTGCTTGCATAGTGGGGCTAGATGAATCTTATACCCAGTGTACAATCCCTGTGCTGATGATTGTTGTCAGTGGAAAATGTGTAAAGGGTCTCCTTTTGCTGTACTGGCTCCTGACTGCTTATAATGTGTTTGTATCACTGTGGTGGGGTGGGACGGTACCTGTTTGCTGCCTGGGCTTTTGTTAGGGGTCTCACCCCCTCTATGGGTGAGCCAGGGGAAGAGATCCTCTAGATTTTAGAGAGTTTCAATTATCCTTGGAGCTTTCAGGCCAGTGTGATTGTGGCACTGTGCATTCTGAATGCCTGCCAGATCTTGTTTTGGGCCATGCGGCACTTCTCTAACAACAGCAGTACACAGAAACCTGCCCCGAGGTCAGATAATAGTGAGTGGCAAGGGGTGTGGGAAAAGATGGGCAAAGGCCTGGGTCATAATCACTTCCAATGCTTTCGAATTTCACTCCTGAACAAATGCAGAGATAAACTGACAGAGTGCTTAGAAAGGGTGTGTTACCAAACTGGCAAAACCCAGGAGACACAACTCACTGCGTTGTGTTGGGGACTTGCCCATGCATACCGTGTCCTCTTTAATACCACCCACTGCCCTCAAGGGGGAGAAAAGGCTGCAGGATCTGAGAGTGAACTTACTGGTACAGCAGCTGGGCCGGGGGAACAGGCAGAGCCAGTCTCAGTCGCCTCCACCAGCACAGCAGCTGAGCCAGAGAGCCAGCCAGTGCCGGTATCAGTCACCCCGATACAGAAAACAAAATATACCAGAAAGTCAGCTCGCAAAGTGGGGGATGGGAATGAGCCAGGCCCAGCACGGAAACAGGAGGAAGGACCAGAGGTGAATGTCCGATGTCTATCCCCGACTGAGTTGTGAGATATGTGGAGAGATTTCGGCCACCTGGGAGTCGAGCAGATTTGCACCTGGCTGCTCCGATGATGGGACAATGGAGCCAGTGCTTTTGAGATGGAGGGGAGAGAGGCCAAGCAGCTGGGATCTTTGGCCAAGGATGCTGGCATTGATAGGGAAATAGGGAAACAGACTCAAACCCTCACCCTTTGAAGGCGACTCCTGCTCAGTGTAAGGGAGAGGCACCCCTACAAGGATGATATCCTATGTCAGCTAAGCAAATGGACCAACATTGAGAAAGGCATCCAGAATCTCAGGGAACTCGCTGTGTTTGATATGGTTTATGGTGATCTGAATGATGAGCAGTCACTCATGGACCCAGATCAGGCCCCCTGCACACACCTGATGTGGCGAAAGTTCCTGAAGAGCGCACCAGAAGCACACTCGAAAGCATTGGCAATAGTGTCCTGGTGGACAGACACCCACACTCTAACAGTGGATGGAGTGGTTGGCAAGCTCCGGCAATATGAGGGAAATCTCCCTTCATCTCAACATTCCTGGGTCTCAGCTGTGGAGGAACTGTCTCAGAGGGTCCAGAAAATGGAAGGGGACATGTGCTACATTCCACCTGCACGGGCTGATGTCTCAGCCATTAGAAGTAAACATTTCCCCACCCAAGAGAAAGGCAGCAGAAGGCACACACCACGAGGCACCCTGTGGTTTTTCCTCCGCAAACATGGAGAAAACATGAGGAGGTGGGATGGACAGCCCACTGGCGCCCTAGCTGCACGAGTAGAGCAGCTGAAAGGGAAGACCATCACGAAAGGGGAGTCCTCCAAGAGGAGCGCAGCTCCAGTGTCCAGTCAGAAATCCCCCAGACAGAATAGAATGGTCAACGTTATGTCTGACCCTCTTGAGGGGACCCGTAAATCATTCTTACAAGAAGTGAGTGATGGTGAGTAGGATTAGAGGGGCCCTGCCTCCAGCCAGGTGGAGGAAAGGGATAATCGGATTTACTGGACAGTGTGGATCCGATGGCCTGGCATATCAGACCCACAAGAATATAAGGCTTTTGTGGATACTGGCGCTCAGTGCACCCTGATGCCATCGAGCTACAGTGGGGTTGAATCCATCTGCATCTCTGGAGTGACAGGGGGATCCCAACAGCTGACCCTACTGGAAGCTGAAGTGAGCCTGACTGGGAGGGACTGGCATAAGCACCCCATTGTGACTGGCCCAGATGCCCCGTGCATCCTGGGCACAGACTACCTCAGGAGAGGGTACTTCAGAGACCCAAAAGGGTACCGGTGGGCTTTTGGTGTAGCTGCCCTGGAGGAGGTTGAACACTTGTCCACCTTACCCGGCCTCTCAGAGGATCCCTCAGTGGTGGGGCGGCTTAAGGTTGAGGAGCAGCGAGTGCCGATTGCTACCAGGACGGTGCACCGGCGGCAGTACCGCACCAACCGAGATTCCCTGGTCCCCATCCATCAGCTGATCTGTCAGCTAGAAAGCCAGAAGGTGATCAGCAAAACTCACTCACCCTTCAACAGCCCTGTATGGCCAGTGAGAAAGCCTAATGGCGAATGGAGGCTAACTGTGGACTACCGTGGCCTGAATGAAGTGACGCCAGCAATGAGTGCTGCAGTGCCGGACATGCTCGAGCTCCAGTATGAACTAGAGTCAAAGGCAGCCAAGTGGTACGCCACGACTGACATTGCTAACGCGTTCTTCTCCATTCCGATAGCGCCAGAGTGCAGGCCACAGTTTGCGTTCACTTGGAGAGGCATCCAGTACACCTGGAATCGATTGCCCCAGGGGTGGAACCACAGCTCCACCATTTGCCATGGACTGGTCCATACTGCACTGGAGAAAGGTGGGGCTCCAGAACACCTGCAGTACATTGATGACATCATTGTATGGGGGGACACAGCCGAGGAGGTCTTTGAGAAAGGAAAGGAGATAACTGAAATCCTCCTGAAGGCCGGCTTTGCCATTAAGCAAAAGAAAGTTAAGGGGCCTGCAAGGGCAATTCAGTTTCTAGGAATAAAATGTCAAGATGGGCGTCGCCACATCCCAATGGAGGTGATTAACAAGATAACAGCCATGGCCCCACCAACCTCTAAAAAGGAGACTCAGTCTTTCCTGGGTGCTGTGGGGTTCTGGAGGACGCACATCCCGAACTACAGCCTGATTGTGAGCCCGCTCTACCACGTAACCCGTAAGAAGAATAATTTTGAATGGGGCCCTGAGCAACAACAATCCTTTGAACAAATTAAGTGGGAGATTGCCCAGGCAGTAGCCCTCGGGCCAGTCCGGGAAGGGCAGGAGGTTAAGAACATGCTCTACACCGCAGCCGGGGAGAATGGCCCTACCTGGAGCCTCTGGCAGAGAGCACCTGGGGAAACCCGAGGCCGACCTCTAGGCTTTTGGAGCCGGGGATACAAAGGCTCTGAAGCTAATTACACACCAACTGAGAAGGAGATACTGGCAGCGTACGAAGGAGTTTGGGCTGCCTCAGAAGTGGTCGGCACTGAAACACAGCTCCTCCTGGCACCCCGACTGCCGGTGCTGGGGTGGATGTTCAAAGCAAAGGCCTCCTCCACACTTCACGCAACAGATGCCACGTGGAGTAAATGGGTTGCGCTGATAACACAACGGGATCGAATAGGGAACCCCAGCTGCCCAGGGGTACTAGAGGTGATCATGAACTGGCCAGAGAGCAAAGATTCCGGGATGTCACCAGAGCAGGAGGTGACACATGCTAAGGAGGCCCCACCATATAACGAGCTGCCGGATGAGGAGAAGCGATATGCCCTGTTCACTGATGGGTCTTGTCGCATTGTGGAAAAACATCGACGATGGAAGGCTGCTGTGTGGAGTCCCACACGACGGGTCACTGAAGCTGCTGAGGGACAGGGTGAATCGAGCCAGTTCGCAGAGGTGAAAGCCATCCAGCTTGCTTTGGATATTGCTGAGTGGGAAATGTGGCCAAGGCTCTACCTCTACACCGACTCGCGGGCAGTGGCGAATACCCTATGGAAATGGCTGCAGCAATGGAAGCAGAACAACTGGCAACGTAAGGGTCAAACCGTCTGGGCTGCTGAAGTATGGCAGGACCTTGCAGCCCGTGTGGAAAATCTCGTTGTGAAGGTGCGCCGTGTGGATGCCCATGTACCCAAGAGTCGGGCCACTGATGAACATCGACACAACCAGCAGGCAGACCAAGCTGCTAAGATTAGAGTGGCTCAGGTGGACTTGGACTGGCAGCGCAAAGGTGAACTGTTCATAGCCCGGTGGGCCCATGAGACCTCGGGCCACCAAGGCAGAGATGCAACATACAGGTGGGCTCGAGATCGAGGGGTGGACCTCACCATTGACACCATTGCAGAGATCATCCATGGATGTGAGATGTGTGCTGCAATCAAACATGCCAAGCGGGTGAAGCCCCAGCGAAATGGAGAGCGATGGCTGAAATAGAGATATGGAGAGGCCTGGCAGATCGACTACATCACACTGCCACAGACCCGCCACAGGAAGTGCCACATGCTCACAATGGTGGAAGTAACCACTGGATGGCTGGAAACTTACCCAGCGCCCCACACCACTGCCCGGAACACCATCCTGGGCCTTGAAACCCAAGGTCCTGTGGCGACACGGCACCCCAGAGAGAATTGAGTCAGACAATGGGACCCACTTCTGAAACAACCTCATAGATGCCTGGGCAGAAGAACACAGCATTGAGTGGGTCTACCATATCCCCTACGACGCACCAGCCTCTGGGAAGATCGAGCGCTCCAATGGACTGTTAAAAACCACATTGAAAGCACTGGGAGGTGGGACCTTCAAAGACTGGGACATGCATCTCGCAAAGGCCACCTGGCTAGTGGATCTGAGGATCTGCCAGTCGAGCTGGCCCGGCTCAATCAAAACCTCCACATGCTGTAGATGGGGATAAAGTCCCTGTGGTGCGCATGAGGAATATATTGGGAAAAATGGTCTGGTTTAGTCCTGCACCAGGCAAAGATAAAGGCAAACCCATCCAGGGGATTGCTTTTGCTCAAGGACCTGGGTGCACCTGGTGGGTGATGCAGGACAATGGAGAGGTCGATGCGTACCACAGGGGGACTTGATTCTGGGTGAGAACACGCCATGAATCTTGCTGTGCCCTTGTTAATTGTTATTTTGTTATTGTTAACTGTAAATGGCAGCTGGACATGATGCAGATGGTATAGATAAAGGGGTGGATTCTGTCCTGGTTCAGCTAGGATAGGGTTAAGTTTCCCCAGCAGAGAGAGAGGGGGAAGGGATCTCCAGCCGGGTTATTCATACCACGCTGACGTCAGGTCTGGTGCAGCAGTGCGGGAAGCTTTCCTTTGTGACTTTGGTGACGGGAAGCATGCACGGCGGGATGGCTGTGTCCACTGCGGTATTTCTCTGTATATCTTTTGTCTTGTTTACTGTTATTACTGTTTGTTGTTGTTATTATTGCTATTGTTGTTGTTCAGATTGTTTATTACACCGTTGTATTAAATTTCTCCTTGTTTCAACCCCGGGGTTTGTGCCCTACTCGGTCCGAGGGTGGGGGAGGGACAATGGCAACGTGGTCTCTGGTCCCAGCAGGGCCTAAACCAGCACAAGGCCAGTAATAAAATGACTCCCTGAGCACTTCCTGGAGCAGTCTGAAACCACCTTAGTTGATTTGTCTCAGGAAGAAAGCCTATTCAGTTGCTCTCCACCATGACCCTCCCCTCCAGCACAATCAAAAAGGCAAGCTCAACACCTCTATCAATACTGTTGAACTCAGACCTTCACACACATTGAGATAGCTAAGATCTTCTCAGTCAATCATGTTCTTTCTTGGACTGGCCATCTTCTGCCAGAAGAATCGGTCCAAAAAAGGTAGTGCTGATTTCTCCAAAGTCAGACACATGAGATTTAAGGGCTGATCCTGCATTCCATTTCATTGGCTAACGCTAGTGCATTTCTTCCTAAGTCAATACTCTTCAACATATCATATATTTTTCCTTTTCTGCATTCCACGTTCCTATGCACATTCCTCTTGTTGCGATGGCAAGCAGCCTCCACAGACCTTTCCAAATTGCTCTTAGTTGACAAAGTATGTTTCAGCATAAACATTATCCAAAACCTTTTCTGAATCAGACTTCCCCATCTATCCTTGAAGCATTAAGTCATTCAAACATATTTCCTTGTTACCATTTGGCTCACTGCAGATTTTTCCTGTGTTTTAAGCACACTATTGACTGCATTAAATAACCTCATAATCACATTTAAAGGCTTAGTGATCTAGTGCCATCAATGTACTAAAATATACGATAACAAATGCAGTCAGCATTTTCCATACCATATGCTTGTAAATGTTATTCTGCAGGGAACCAATTAAAACTATGGAAAATTTGGAACACAGGCATATGGAACAAAACAAAGCAACTTATCTTGTCACCATGGTGCTTGCTCAGTACATCGATTAGGGAATGGTGATATTATAGGACAAACAAATGCCACTTTAATTAAAGTGTGCTGAAAGGCAATATACAGTAGCAATCTAAAACATTCGTTTTTGCTGTGCTGATGCTAGTTTTCCTTCTAATGAGGTAGAAATGGTAAAATACACTCCTGTAAAAACAAAAAAATTCACAAATATTCCTGTTTTAAAAAATGCAACACTAACCCTAATTTATTGAAAAACTTCATTTTTTTAACATTCAGTGACAAAAGGGTAAAAATCTAAAACAGTGTCTGGGTTTCAGGGAAAACATTTAAAATACTGCTAAGGATATAACATTTTTCAGGGAAAATATAAGTTTGAGCAGGGACTTACTCCTTAAATGTCTTTCCACAAAAACGTAGTGCATCAGAGAAAATAGTGAATCTAATCCTTGTATTTGTCCACTGCAACTGAAAATGTAAAAATAGTAAAAACTGGAAGAAATAACAATCACTTTGAAAAATATTCTCCAGAGGAAGTAAAAAGTTATCACAAGGTGTAATCATGATTACCTGCTATGCCTGGAGCAAGCTGGGAAAGATCTACAGGAGGGTATATGTTCAAATCTACATTTCCCATTCCTTCTTGCACTTAATTTTAGCACTGCAATAGTTATAGTCACACAGAGCATGCAGGACAGTGCCCATTACAAAGATTCCCCAAAAAAGTAAGAACCTAGAGATTACATATTTTTGGTAAGACTCCTGTCTTATTAGTCTTTTATAGTGCCAATCACACCTTGAACTAACATACAGATGACAACACTGCAAACAGTATTTATGGTGATGATTATTATTGCTCCTCTGAATCACAGCTCCATTTCACGTTATTTTGTTTTGACAGAGAACATACGTGTATCTGAGCCATTTTTTAAATTTAACACACTGAGTCAACTGATACAGGAAAAAAAAAAAAAGAACAAATCATGTTAATTCTACTTGCCATCACAGTAATGTTCCAGCATAGTCAAGATCTATCAAGCACCACAAAACAATAAACACATCTTTCTCATATAGAGCTATAGCCAGATTGTCACTGTAGTTACCAAAAAAATCTCACCTTGAACAGAGGTGAGAGTTTCTGTAATGATAAATAGCCTATTGATTGCACAGACAGACTTCATCTGGCACAGTAGTTCAATTTCAACCCATAAAAGATATGTTACAGAGAGAAGACCTACAGAAATAGTGTATACAGAATTAAAAATTATCTTCATGGTGAGCATATCAACTATTGTTTTACAAGTATGGAAAATAATTGACAAATATAATTTAAAGTGTAATTACAAAGTAACTTGAAGCACTGTTTATATTATAAAGCTATAAAACAATTTATTTAAAGATATGTTATGCTATTCATTGCTGTTAAAAAATCTGTTAAGCAATAACAGAATATGAGAACAAGAAACGCAACTAGAAGAAGGGTTTTTTGTTTAAGGTTTGGCTCAAGTTCAACCATTTTGCTTAAGAATTTCACAATGTATTATTTCAAATTTTATTAAGCAGGAGGAAATAGTAGATATAAATTGAAAAAATCATGTATGAAGAGACACTAATGACTGATTAAGTAAGACACCCTCTCCAATGATTGTTCTGCTGAATCCTCCCAGTTAACACCAAAACGGGCAATTCATCATCCCTGGCAAATCTGCTGCCCTAGCTAATCAAAAAGACAGCAAATATTTTGGAAAAAAATACGGTAATGATGAACAAAATAAATTACACTAATAGTTCAACTTTACTTATCAATTGACAGACCAACAATATCTTCTGGTTTTATATTTAACACACAATGATGTATTTTTAATCTATGGAAAATACCGGTAACTCTGTCCTCTCCCACATAGAGATTTGCTTGATTTTCCTCAACAGTCAAGCTCCTGGTTCTCAATTGAAGAGCATACTGTTAGGAATAGCAGCACCCATTGACTTGCATTGTCTGCTGTAGTTAAGAACAAAGGGTCCAAAGGTAAGGAGAAAGACCTAAGCTAGCAAAGAACAAATTGCTTCCTCTCAGGCTAACACCTTACTTCCACCAAATTAGGGAGCTGTAAACTCACTTACAAGTGATTCTGAAGGTAAAAAAATGCAAGGACACAACATCCCTCCTAGGTCACTTCTTGCACAGGCAGAAGTCCTTAAACCTCTGGGAGTGGGGGAAAAAAAATGCCAATCAACCAACAATAAAAAACCCACACTTCAGTACATAAAAAAGACTTTTGCAAGCCAAAATATTTGATGCACAAGACTGATCGCAGCAGCCAGATCCACACCTGCCTAACGCTAAAGTCTAAGAACACTGGTAGGGCATTTAGAATTTGCTTGTAACTAAACCCTACTTCAGTGACCAGCAACACAATATACTCCATCAGAAAGAGAATTCCTGTGTTTCTATGAGAATGCTGCAGCACAGGAACTAAAATTTCTCTGTATTTGCAAGGTGTTCAAGGTGTTAAACAGAGGGATCTATCACCCTTGGAGATACTGACAAGCATCCAGTTCACCACTTGTCAGAATAGGAACAGTGGTAACTTTAGAAATTGGTGATGATTTCATGGATATGCAGTGTAAGGTCACTCCCTGTTCTGACATTTCTTTAGATTATTTCTCTTTAGTGAATTGCATAAATCTCAGCAAGTCAGAGGACCATTACACAGCATTTTATGTAGTATAAGCATTCTGCACTGAAAGAGTAAGAGAAATATGTGTAGCTTGCTTTCCCTTATATGGAAGCATGTGCTGGCCTTGTATTGCTCTTAAAAGATATCTGTTCAACATTAATGGAATTAGGAAAGTCTGTTAAAAATAAATACAGTATAAGTATTTTCTTTCTTTTACCAGATAAGTAGAACAATATTTTTTCTCAGTATCAGTCAGAGAGGATAAGGTATAATGGCAACATATTTATATGCGGTTGTATTTGAACATTTTAATCTCTGTCTCTAAATGGAGTTCATGTGTATAAATACCAACAATTACTTGCCATTCCTGAATAAAAAAGCACATCAGGTCTTAAAAGAACATACTGACAAGAGTTTTGAGATATTCCACTACATGATTTTTCAAACAGATTTGTGAACTGTTTAAATTTATACAAGGACCAATCTGCAGAGGCTTTATGATTTGAGTCATCTATTACGGGCACAGCAATGTACGAGAAGCGAATTTTGAGAATGAGGTCTACTTTTAAAAATAGACTGTTGGGGCTGTCAGAGAAGATTCATGTCCACTTGCTGAAGTCACATGAATATTGCACCCCCATGATTTTAAAACTAGCCTTACAAATACACTGTAATGATTTCCATCAATTTGGGAAACCAGGATGCAAATAATTATGGTAGTTAGTGTCACAGTTGGCATCCAAATAAAAAGTTTCATTTGTATTTAATTTTTTTCTTTAAAAACAGTATATAAGATATACAGATAGCAACATACAAATGCGTTTTAAGAAAAGCATGACATAAAATATCTGTTTTGTTATAAAGGTATATTGTGAAGCATTTGGGCTGTACAACGTGTTTAAGGTAACGTTAGCAAGAAAAACTGCAGTTTTTACTCTGCTGACATTCAGTCTGTGAAATCAATTACTGTGATACAAAGTTATGACTGTATTTAACAAGAGGAAACTCAAAATGCCATTTAAAAATGCACAACACTGGCAAAGTTTGTAACACAGCTAAATGAAATTTACAGCTAAATGAAATTTACACCTAGCTGCTTCTCAAGAACAGAATTTTCTTTTCAGGAACACTTCAGAAAAAAACCCCACAACATTCAGAGAACGTAGAAAATATTTAAATGACAAAATCTCTTAATTAACTTGTAACTCCTCAGAAAAAATTACAATCAGATTTGGAAGTCTGAATACTTTGCAAATAGTAGAACACAAAAGACATATCATCACTGTCTAAGCACTTCCTTCACCTGTCATGGCTAAATGATACCACTAACATGGCAGTACCCAAATATTAAACTAGTAGATACTCAGCATAAACATTCTGAAGCACAAAGAGGGAAAAAAGAAAAAAAGGCAAGACACTTCAGAAATTCTGTCCAAAGCAAACATAGCAATATGATATTGTTCCCATGCACAAAAGTGGCTTTTTTAACAAACGTTACGTAAATGCAACTGATTCTCCAAATACCACAGATTTGACATTAAGAACAACTGCAGCTCAAATGTAACCTCAGATTAAAGATGCAGAAAGAGTACATGAGGATTAGCATCTTTCTGGGACCGTATTAGTATGTTACTCCTATTTCCTCCAAATTATGTTTGGTCTTGCCAGAGTGCTGAGCTGTGCTAGTGCTACTTACTCGATTTGCCATTATTGACCTCAGTAAGGATACTTTCCCCTTCCTTCAAACTTTCCTGTACAATTTAGTGAAGTTCCCATCTCCAAATTACCAGAAGTATTGACAACTTTTCACTTCTAAATGTCGTTCACTATTTAAAAATATTCCTACCTTTTATGTTTTGAGGATTTAGAGATTTCTGTGAAGAAAATAAACTAAATTTAAATGTCTGTGATGGGATGAGGTTACAGTAACCTTCATGGAGGACAGTTTTATTTTACCATCAAAATGTAAGACTCCTAAATTACAGATACAGAAGTGCCCATAGGTATGAACTTTGGATACTTTACATGTTGAGTGTTGTGTGTGTGTGTGTACATACTCATGTTGGCTGTGTTCAGTACTGCAGAGTATCTGCATATCCTCCTATTCAATAACCTGGAATATAAGAGAACTACTGCTTAAGAACTAATGCTCCACATGGAAGTTGGGTATAAACAGAGAGGGATCCTGTTTCCCATCCCCTCCTCAAAGACTATATGATCAGTCTTTTGCATGTTTGCTCCAGCTCTCCTCACTACCACCACTGCAGATCCAGAACTAATTACACCCAACTCCATTTCCACCCTTCTTCTACTGGTTTCCTGGTACAGCAGCTATGCAGGTCTGAGGACAAGAACAAAAAAGGCATCACATCTGACTTACTGAGCACATTTACCTTACAGACTATCATTAGCTAAAAACAACTGCACTGATGTTCTGTATCTTCCTTCTCCCCACTGACAGCAGGACTGATTCAAGGATTTGGCACTAATCTCTGTAATTAAAGAGTAGACGATAAAGAGCTAAAATCATACGTGTTGATTCTTTCCTCCAGGAAAAGACGCACTTACAAGAGAAGTGTTCTAAGAAATAGAGACTAGATAGTTACAAATAGAAAAACCTTTCTTCTCACGGACCATTCAGCAGCAGAAGCTACGAGCACCAAAGAGGAGAGGGAGGGGAAAATCCCTCTCTCTGTGACAGAAAACACCCCACCATTTCCAACTAACATTTGGTTCCCCTGATTTACACTGCTCTCTGGCCTCCCAGTACAACTATCAAATCTATATAGGTGTTTTTATAAGGACTTGCCAGGAAAAAGACCTAGTTACTAAAGCTCAGTGGGTTTGAGCTATTTTAAACTTTACGCATGTTGATTTATGTTAATTAAATGCCCTCAGAAACATTTGCAATTATATAAAGCTGGGCCCCTGAAATTAATATTTTTCTAACAATAGTAACTAAAAAATTGCAAACAGAGAATGTAAGCATAGGGAAAGGACGAAGTTTTCAAGACTCAAGTTTTCAAGTTTACTTAGATTCTTGACAAAACCAGGAACCAAATGGGACACTTCTGTATTCAATAAATAATATCTCTCATATTATCACTCTAACTCCCACTTTTCCCTTTTTACTTTTGGGGTTTTTTTTGTTGTTTTGGGTTTTTCTGTGTGTGCAATTTTCAGTCCTTGGCCTTGACCCTGTCTCGCTCCCCAATCATTTCAAATAAAGTTCCATGATTTCCAGCAAGCTATTCCTAACTTAAAAGTGTCCAACATAATCTGGTTCAAAATAGTACTCAGTGTTAATGCACAGGGAGAGATGGGGCTTGCAAGTACCCAAGTATTCTATAAATAAACAGAAAGTGCAAAAAAATAATAAAATGCAAAAAAATTCCTTTGTCCTGCCTATTATCTACTCTTACACACTTTTGGTTATTTTTCTTATTACTGCAGTGTTTTTTTAACTCTCAGTGCACACAATATGCTCTTCTGTCTATCACCTATCAATCTAACTCACATCAAATTATCACAAAAATGGGTTACTTTCTAAACATTCAGAAATGTGTTAAGGGGTCCTCAAAACCAATACAATAGCTTGTTACTCTTCAAAAAAAATGCATATTTTAATTATAAAGCATGCCACTCCTTAGCTTCTCTGGACTGTCATAGATGAATGGCCTATTGTGCAGGCTAAACCTCTATAACTTGAAGATAAATTATCTTTCAGCTGTAGCTATGTAGTGTCAGTGACATCCAGTCACCTAGTCTCTTTACTGCAGCTGTGGATTCTGCTGGGATCTCTGGAGGATGGAGCTTAGTCTCTCCTGTTAAAAATGACAGTCAATTGATTTGAAATGCTTTCTCAAGACCTCTGATGCTCTGAATATATCTGTTAATGACATACTTATTAATATACAGCCTTGAAAATACACATAAGAGCATGTCAAATTATGACTACGTGGAAGAACAGATCTGTTTTAGATTTTGTAGAAAAGCTTCCAAAAATTTGTTTACCATATTTCCTTTAGTTTCAAAGGAAAAAATAAAAGCTCTTCATATTTCATAGAATCACACAAGATCACAAGTTTGAAGAGACCCATAAGGATCATCAGGTCCAATTTCCTGTTCCTCACAGGACTACCTAAAGCTAAACAATATGACTAAGAGCATTGTCCAGACATTCCTTGAACTCTGACAGGCTTGGTGCTGTGACCGCTTCCCTGGGGAACCTGTTCCAGTGACTGACCACACTCTAAATGAAGAGCCTTCTCTTAATGTTCAATCTGAACTTCCCCTGAAGAACCTTCTCCTAATGTTCAATCTGAACACCCCTTGACACAGTTTCATTCCACTTCCTCGTGTCCTATTGCTGGCCACCAGAGAGATCAGCACCTCCTCCTCTGCTGCCCAACCTTGAGGAAGTTGTAGACTGAGATGAGGTCACTCTTCTCCATACTGAGCAAGTCAAGTGACATCAGCTTCTCCTTGGAAGACTTGTCCCTGAGGCCTTTAAATTCTTCCATCAAATTAAAGTGAAAATAGAGCATTAAGAGTACCTCATTCTTTGAAGACTTTTTGTCAGAAAGGCAAGAGCTATAGCATACTATAGGGGCATAAGAAAACTCTAGTTTCCCTTTCTTTAGAGGTGTAAATTTACCTAAGAGGACACTATTTCTAATACCTATGAAAGACACCAACCAGACCAGCCTAATTCAGTAAGGCCTCCATACCTGTCACCTCAGGAATTTTCCTGCACATCTCAACAATTCCGAAGAGCCTCCATAGAGATGAGTGGGAAATATAACACACTGCACCCTCTTGCATCACCAGAGCTTAACACCAGTTATTCTTGTTGGAAGATGCACTACAGCATGCATACAACTGCACGTACACGCATGCACACGCACAAAACACAGACAACATGGTTGGGTTTAGGCATTTAAGGCAGAGAACTCTGCCCAAAGGCTCCCTAGGCTATTAACCCACTTGCAGAGAGAGAAGGTTTGAGTTTCCCTCTGTGCATGTGAGTTACAAGACAGTATGAGCAAGTGAACTAGATGAAAGTGTATTTTAATAATACGGGCTAACTGAAAACTGGTAAGGCTGGGATGTCAGATTAGACAACCACATTCAATGTTTACACCTTCCTTCAAGCTTCCTCTATCTTGGCTTCTTTTCTTTTACTAACATATATCCTCTCTACCTAAAGGATCTATATAGTTACTCTGGAAACTGGAAGGAAGGTGTCACTCTGGAAACGTTAAAATTCAAACCTGTACTTTAAAGCAAATCCCATGTTCTCACAATGCAATAGATCTGCAACAGACATTTTCATGTGTCAGAGAGATTTTCTTACCTTACAGTGCCTGGACTGCAGTCTATTACATCACTTTTTAAGCTTTCAAATTGGACAGAACATGTCAGATTACTACTCCAGCTGCAACTTTTCCTGTTACGCCACAGGACTGCTGCCTCAGCTCAAAACAGTGCTATGAAATACTGCTGAGTTTCTCCTGTTTTCTGCCATAAGCCTAGCATTTCTTAAGCAGAATTTCTTGTCTCTTGATCACCCATAATCTCAACTTGTATAAGCACTTCTGACTTATGGAAACAAAGAGTAGATACTGCTCTTACAGGTTTATGTTAATTCAATATCAGTAATTATTATCTGGTTGGGAGAGAAGCATCTAGATTTTAATCACTAGGTAATATGGCAACTAACTAGGTTGCTTTTTCTACATCATCATCAAACAGCACTAATCTAAGCTCTGAAAAATGGAAATGTGCAAAGAACGAAAATTAATATCTAACTAGCTTAAAAGGTAAGTGATTAAGCACTCATTTAACAATGGAGGATACATGTAATTAAGCAGGGCTAGAAAGATTTAGAATGTCATTTCACATCTTGGTTAGCGCCCTTATTTTCCAGTGCAGCAAAATGCAAAGAGAAATAAAACCTCAGAGGCAGTCTGGATGAACCGTCTGTTTCTCTAGTGTGTTGTAAGACAGAACAGAAAATGGCAGTTCATAAACAATCATATGTCAAAAGGCTAATTTATCCTAAACATTGTAAAACACCCAAAAGAACCGATCTGTATCTCATTGTTTGGCACAGAAGGAAGAGACAAAGTGCAATATTACAAGCACTCGTGAAGAACTGCAAAGTACTTAACCTACAGCGTGCTGAAACTGCTGAAATTTACTGAGACACCTATACTAGTTTCACATACACATTTGGTATGTATGCCCCCATACCTAAAAGTCACATGGCAGTATCTTGGCTCTGACTGTGGAATATCCTACTGGAAGGAAAGGAGAGAGAGCAGAGAGAAAAAAGGAAAAACAAAATAGAAATTAAATATATAAATAAAGATCTCATTCCTTTCCCCTCTTTGGACGCTACAAAGTTGAGGAAAAAAAGGAAGCAAAAAAATAAGTTCACCCAATTATTGCTGTCTGCATTGAAAGACAGCATTTTTATATTTTGTGTTCCATTTTAGCACACTGAAACCAGTCTCTTCTGTTTTTCTCAGTATAAGCATAAACTAATGTTACCAGAACTGGCATTGCTCTGTATTTTCACCACTGTAACACAGAGAAGAACTTGAACTCCCAACCTATATAAAAAAGTTGCAAGGCATTTGATAGCAAGAAAATTCTCAAATATATTCTACAAGATGGTTAGAAGAAAAAAAAATAGAAATCTTGGAAGTTTTCTCAAGCAATGGTTTCTGCCACCATAGACAATTTGGCAAAGAGACACATTAAAATTATTTTATATGGGGACAGATATGGAAAAGAGAAATGGCATATAAACTGTTTCCATAACAAGTGAGCCATATACTTTAACTTGCTCTATTTCCAAGAAACAAGACCTCAGTATTTTCAGTCAAGCAGACTTCATAGTCTTTAGAGTCTTCATACTTACTTAAATTTAACTGAAAATATTTGTGTAGATCAGTTCATTTTCTCTATCAACTGTAACTTGTGTTTTATTTAGAATCTGTAAATAAATTATCTTTTCAGACCACGAGATTGTAACTGGTCCAATTCTCACACAGTATGGGATTTTAAGCAGTTTAAGTTAATGGCTGTTTAGATTTGATTTAGTTGCTTGTTTCTTTAAATGAAGGCTCAACACTCTGCTATTGACACAGGCTCATACCAAGAACTATGGCTCAAACTGCAAAACAGGTCAACCAGAAGACTTCAGACCCAGCCTTAGAAATCCCTCTTCCACCGTGCAAAAGCTGCCAGTTGAAAACTGGGCAATGATTTTGAGAGGTGAACAAACAGCTTCTAAGATTAGACCTTAACTCATTTTCCCATGTGACCTAAACCAGGATATGAGTCCATGTCTCTGGAGATGAAAGACTAGAACTCCAATGTGAACCACTCTCTCATCCCTGGAATGAATGCTTTAATGCAAAGTTATGTCACCCTTCCAAAGAATAAATGAACTGCCTTTGCTAACTATTCCTAAGACTGCCAATGCTGAAGTTCTAGTGTGCATCAAATTCTCAAGGAAGAGAAAAAATTCCACACCGTAGCATGGAACTCTTTTTATATGAGTTTATGTAGCTAGCCTCTCAGAATATGCAGAAAGCAAAGAATTGTACAAAGCCATCCCACACCTCTTCCTCTCATATACAAAACAACTTTTATGTAAAAAATAGTCAAGATGTATCATTTTAAAGCTGGCTGCAGCAACTGCACAATTTATCTATCTTTAGCTTATACAGTTGCAGCATATCACAAAGAAAAAAAGCACACCATTTCCCTTAGGGTGGCAGAGAGAAAGTATTTAATCTCTTACCACAGACTATGCCTTAGTGATACAATTCAGCCTATTAACCCCTCACAAACTGAACCATTAATTTTGAAGAAAAATAATATTGAGGTAAACTTGAATTACAGTATTTTTGCCAGTGAAAAAATTACCACAGCTACTAAATCAAGTTAAAGGACAGCTAAATCCATCTTTGCAAAATGGGAAATTGTTTTCTGCACTAAAGTTAATTTCAACTGAATGGGTAATTTCCATTTTTATGCTTGCTGAATTAAAAGACCAAAACCTCAATGCAACACAGAAACAAATCCAAAAAGAGACAGGCCATAAGTGAAACACTGGTATTAAATTCATATCTGGTCTTTTAACTTGATAAGGCTATCGACTTCAAACATGTATAAAATACATACAGGAACCTGGCAGGCTAAGCTATCCAAGACTTCCTATTGACCTAAACCTCTTAAATGCACAATAAACAGATACATCACATAAGGCCACTTGCCCTTCTGAGTAATGTGAATGCTCAGGACACAATCTAGAACAGATTTGTTTGTAAGAAAACTAAACATAAATGAAACTTCTATGGACTGCATACATGCATTGTCAAAAAACAGTAGTATACTTTTCCAGCAAGTTAACCTATCACCACACTCCATCTGACTCAGCTGTAATCCAGCCAGGACTGCAAATGACTTTGAGTGTTAAAACCTTTGTTAAGTAAAAGAAAGGTTGCTGAATCGGTCAACTCATCACTTGCCAACTGTCTATATTTAGGAGAGACTGTCCCTCCAAGTGTTTAAAAGTTTACCATTGTCACTGCTTCACAAAGAGTCAAATGGAGCAATCCTGCTTCTCATTAAAAATTAAAAAGCAAAATCAAAAGAAAAATTTCTTTCTTTCCTCCTATCCTACTGACTACAGAACAGTATACAAGGTTCACCAAACAGAATATGCTTTTGTCAGCACACCAGCCAGACTCTCTGTCTCCGTTTACTTATAAAAGCATGGCAGTATCTGAAAAAACAATTCAGAGGTTTCTTCTTCCCTACTAACTCAACTTGGCTCAGGATTTTTTAATCACTATTGTACAGGAGCAAGAAAGTATTTATTAAGTACAACAATTCTTATGCTCTGTATCACAATGTAGCAGAATAAGATTAACCATCAGGAAAAAGGTCACTTCAGCATGATAATCTCAATTAGAGGCTGATTCAGCAGCTAACTTGGTTAGTTAGTGTCAGGCACTGTATACAGACCCACTTCCACACAGTACACTAAACCAGAACTGTATCAATTATGAAAAGACATAAACACAATTATTGCTATTAAAATACAGCAAAATCAGAATTTCCTAAATAGTACAAAACAGGTAAATCATGTCAGGTATACTGCAAAATCTCACAGGCTCTAGACAGAAGTTGACACAAGGAGGCTTCAATTAATAAACTGAATCTAGAGGGGAATGTACAAAAGCAGGTTATGACTGCGCAAGATGGAACTGGGCCACTGCGTTAGTTCCATTAGGTCCATTAGATACAGTAAACAAGGAAAGAGAACTATCTGGCATCATCCAAACGTCATCAGCATCGTTTTCCGAATTGTCCCTAACCTTTTCACTGTCTGCCCTCTGTCCTTACTGTACTTCAATCTATTCGTATCTCATTAGAACAAGTGATACCATGCCAGTTGTTAAGAACCTGTCTTAACCGTGGCTGGCACCAGGCTCTCCTCTTAGGAGAGAAAGAATATAACAGGAACGTTATCAAGTCATTTAAACTCTGACCCTGTTCTCCCTCAGGACTCCAGGCTGGCAAATGGTGCTGCTCCAGTTCTGCCCCTTTCACAATAAAATCCCACACCTTGTCTCCACCTTCCAGGCATAATTTCACCATACACTCCAAAGCAGCATGGCTAAAACGGACCTTTTACTGTACCTCTGACTCACAGGGACATATATAACAGATATACAGGGATTAACAAAACTATCCCGCTCATCACTCCAGCCCATAATCTTGTCATCATGTTCAGTTTACACACACACATCCTGCCTCTTGCAGTCCCAAAGGTTGGGTTTTTTTCCCTCATCAACCTCCCCTATCTACCCTTAGAGCTAACACTCTGGTTATCATTAACTGATGGTTTAATAACATAAATGTTACTTGGCTTCAGCAGAGGTAATCTAGCAGCTACCAGAACCATGCCACAGAAAGCCTTCTCGTAGTCTGTGGCTCCAACTCTGCCATATTGGCTCTGTCCCTACAGGCCTCTCTCCCCTGGATCTCCATGCTCCAACACATTAAATGGAATCCCTAAACTACATTTTTAAACCTTTTCAAACCTTTCTCTGCTTCATCCCTTATCTCCTATTCATTAGTGAAATGTTAACTTTTATCTCCAGTCAGTCAATGGCAGAGGAATGGACAGTAATCAGATCTTCTCAATTCCTCCTGTGTTGTCCTGTGATTCAAAGATATCCTCCCAAACCTCCCCATCTTCCTTTCTCTAACTCTTAGTCAAAGTTGCCCTTTACAAAAACGCTAACAAATAGGTTAGGATACATAAACGTTATCACACCTACCTATGACCACCCTACTATTACTTTGGATTCATCTGTTTCCTCCTAGATGTTTTCCAACTCACTGTATGGACTCTTTAAGACAGGAATTAAACAGATTTTTATAAAGTATTTGCACAGCATCTAGCACAACAGGATCCTGGTCAATATCATGGTACCACACCTAAATAATAGTATGGGTAGTAAATCGATGTATACTGCACTGAAATGCCTTTGGAATTTATTTCTGTGTAGAACAATGAACAAAGTATATCAGCTATGCATGCACCGATTCAACATCCAAAAAGGTATTCGGGATAGAATTTGGCTTAATTTCTACTAATCTGATGTACTTCACCTCCTCCAATGGAAAATTCACCAAGATGTGCTTTATTCTTCTGTTTCCACTCTTTTTTTTTTGTGAAACAGGAGAAAATACCACGGTATGAGATGAAAGGCAAGGTATGGAGGCTGTCATTTAAGAAAGTTATTTCCATCCTCCAAAACCAAGAAAATCCAGAGGGGGAAAGCATTTTTAATTCTCTGTTTCAGCTATGTGTTTGTAGTCTGTATTGCTTTAGTAGAACTGTAAAAGGCCATTAAATCACCCAATATATTTTATCAAAGTAGTTTTACATATGTTCATCCAATTCAGGTTTTATCTTGGTTTGCATTTACAGAGGGGCTTCCTCTCCTTCCTCTAGGAGAATGCTCTCCTAGCTAAAAGACCTAATTTTCAGTAAATATTCTCTTGTTATTAAGCCTCTGCTGACTGTTCTGCAATTTCTTATTTATACTTATGTACATTAATGAATTATTCCTTCTTTGCATTGCTTTTAGTATCCCATAGATCCAGACTGCTCTCATGTCTTAGCTCAGCAGTAACTGAATAAAGTTCTAAGTTTAGCTCATTTTTATTTCCTTGGAAGTCAATTCTGTAAATAATTTTGTTATGATTCTCTGAGTTCTTCCTCCAGTTAAGAAGTATTTTTGTTATATGGTACCCAAAACAGAAGGAAGCATTCTGCTTGAAATTGCATAATGGTGAAAAAAGAGACAGAATAAGTCTACAGGACATAACCACCCCCAATAAAGATGTGTATGTATAAACATACAAAGGTCTATTACTGCCTTACTACGGCATATGAACACTGTATCCCCAAATTGCATTTTTTTAACACTTATATTATCCTACAAACACATCTTACTTGCATTACAGTGACAATCCCACATCCATCTTCCTATTTTCATGCTCTCAGATTTTTCTCCTTACATTGAATGTATATTTGGAATTACTCTCCAATAGAATTTCACAAAATATTTTTCTTTCACTTATCTCTAAGTCCTTTACTATTACTGTATCTGCTCAGTGTAGTTCACACTATTATTTGTTTAGATATTTATCTCAGAATTACATTAGGTCCGTGTTTACTTTTTTTCCACATTATCAGTGAACCCTGACTGTTAAGTTCCTGCTGCAGAGTACATAGTTTCTTCTGACTGCTTTAAGGAACAAAAGGTTAATTAGCTGTAAGACTCTGATTCTGCAACATTTTTAGGTGTATATACAACTTATACATGTGAGTTTTACAGCTGAAGTCAATATCATTACTCATACTCTTAATTCTGCACATACTGTAAGTGCCCTGCTAAATGGAGTCAAGTCTCCTGTGTGCTGCTGGATTAGTGCAAAGAAGATACATGAGAGGGTGAGGCTTGATTCCCTGTCTTAATGCTTGAAAGCTTTTTTAACCCTCCGCTTGGATAAATTCAGCAGTTTCTGTGAAAGTAACTTCTGCTTCACTCCTGTAATGGCTTTCACTTCCCATAAAGCCACCACTTTATTGCAGCTAAATCAAATGTTATTTTCAAAGTAACCACCACCTATCATAGAAAACAAAACTCCAAATCAACAAAAAAAGGCAGTATGAATAAACATGTAAGTGACTCGGCTTGTTTTTAAACTGTGGTCACGTAAACCTGTTCAAGTCATGCCATCATCACTAATTGTTCTTTGAACTTCTTTGCCTCAGAAACAAGCACAACATTAATTTTTCATATCTATCAAAGCAATGCCTTGGAAGCCTTTTCCTAACCCCATTCTCAAGGGCATCTCACTGGTCATGAGTATGGCCCTCACTCTGGAAAATGTCCAGTCACAGACAGTGCAATTTTTCTGGGCACATCTATCTGGGGACACAATTCCCCATTTGCCCAGTGTATTATTCTGTCAGGTCTAACACTGATCTAGCATTACAGCCTCTTTTCTTACAGCAGCAAGGAATTAAAAGAACTGGAGTTTTACGTGGTTTGGGGGTTTTTCCAAATGCTATTAACTGCTGAAGATGACACAGCATTTAGAAAGATTATTTCCCCAGCTAATCTGATATTCTCTGCAGAGGGAGGACCATCTTTCAATTGCTAGTTTGAAGCAGTTTGCTGCAGTAGGTGGATATCTCAGTATATCTGTGCATTAAGCCCTTTCTGGAGCTTATTCTGTCCTCTTTGACTTCCCTGAAGCCAGCATATGAAGCATTAGACTCTCCATTAAGCACAGACCTAAGGCCAGGGAAAAAGTACTGGCTGGCAGCCATTGTCTCAGCATCCCTCAGGGGGAATTCTGACATATTTTTTTTTTTAAAATTGTTACAGCTTCTTTCTTGATAGATTTCCTTGATTTAATGTCTCACAGTCATTCAGCTTCACTGCAAACAATCTTAAAGCACATGAGATTATTTGAAAAATACCAAACATAATGATCTCATGTAGCACGCAGTATTTCACATCAGAGAATTACTAATGAAATAATTTCTGAATTTTTACTTCTCTATTTAAATGCCTTTAACATTTTGATAGTCATTCTGATAGTCATTGCAAAGTCACACCACTGAAGCCTTAAACTTCTGATTTCTTTTTCTAATTAAACTATACAAAATTATGTTTTGTCTGATCAGTTATTCTTATCCCACTTAGGCGTTTAGCTGTGCCTGGAAGAGTCTAACCCAGAGAGACGCAGACTGAATTGCCACCAAACATATCAATAACATAATATACTGGGGAAGAGACAGCAAGGTTTTGTGTAGTATGACATTTGAATACAAAATCTTTTTAAGTTCTTTGAATAATTCAACCAGCATGCAGAATACAAGCTAGCCAATGCATTGTACTTGGGTCTCCAAATTAAAAGTTTCCTAGAAGCTAGTAAAGAAACTAAATCACCAAAGAAAAAGGGGGTATAAATCCTCTCATGGCATAATAAAGAACTAAAAGTTAGGAAACAAAGAACAGGAATACATGATCGGACAGAAGAGTATGTGTTAAGGATTCTCCACAAAGATATGTGCTGGGATATGTGCTGTTCTTAACACCCATAAATAATAAATACTATTCCTTCCAGTTGGACAGGCAGGCAAATAATGAGGTGACAAAAGCTGCAGACAGTACCAGATTATTCAAGAGAGTCAAATCTAAAACTGGTTACAACAGCTGCAGAAAGGACTCGGTCTCACTACATGGAGGGACTAGTTAATAAAACAGTAAATGGAAATGAGGGCTGAGCAGTGCAGACTAGGGAAAATGTTAGGAAACACACCCCCCCTCCATTTTTTAACCCATATTTAGGTAACATACACAGTCAGATGGGCTTTAAATGGGTATTACTAAGCAGAATAAACATCATGCATTCATTTGAAATGATATTCTGAAAGCATTAGGAAAATGCTTTTTGATAGTAAAACAGTGAGAATAGAATAAATAACAAGAATACCAAGAACTCTTAAGAAAACGGGAAAAAAAGAAGTTATACTACTGTCAAAGTCTTTTAAGCACTCATGCCTTAAATACGGCAGGCAGTTCAGGGCTCCACAACTTTCAAAGGGTTAATAAAATTTAAAAAATCTTCAGAGAGCAGCCACAAGGATGAGCAAAGCGACAGAACAATGCTCACGTAAGAAGCTGCGTAAGAAAACCTTAGCTTGGAAGTATACGGGAGAAGTGGAGTATGGTAGTACTTAACTAAACACTACAGAAGAAGTGAACAAAAAATACTCATTCAAGGCATAAGAACCATGGAAAACCCCATAAAATTGTCAGGCAGATGGTTTCAAGTGAACAAACAGAGATATTGCCCCACTCACACAGAGCACGTGATAAAGTTGTAAAAGTCACTGTCTCAGGTTTTTTTGTGGAAGTCAAAGGCAGAACTTGATTCAAAAAACCCCACAACCTAACCTAAAACATAGCCAAATGTATGGAAGATGACTCTAGCTGTGGCTAACATACTAATTCAGATATACATTTTGACCTAAGCTTTCAACATCTGATCAGCAGACCTGTATATTCTGCTGTATACAATCCTCACTTAGCAAAGATAGAATTTAAATTTAGAAGGACCTTTGGTCTCACCTAGCCTCACTTATTCTCACATTATTACTAGACTTAGCAAAAACTGGAGAAAAACTTGCAGGACTGAACCATAAATATCAAAAAAAGTCAGTACAGCATCTCTAATACTTTGCCATGTTTTGCCTTCTAACATTTCCCCCCCTTGGTTTTACACAGATAATACATAACAACTTTAAAAATCAGTACTGAAAATTACTGAGAATGTTCTATAACTACATGACAATTCACAAAAGCAAAATTCATTGTTCTTCAAGAAGAATCTAATATAATTTTTTATTATTGATAGCTAATATGCAGAGAATTTTTCTCTCTAACAATCAATGAAGGTATACAATACAAGAGTCTTAGAAAACAAAAAATGCGTAAGTCCTTTGTGTGGCATACTCGAGGCTAGAATTTGCTCCATGTGGAAGAAACAACCTTGATTAATGTTGTGGCTGAAGCCAAACCCAAATGAATGATGAAGCACTTGCAGTAACAGGTTCTCCTCTAGAGCCTGGAGCCATTGTTCTTCTGGAGCTATTGTTCATTATTAAAGAAAATTTTCCTTTTCTCATACTGAGTAGTACTCATGTAATCAGTGCACTGTAACCTAACAAGATGACCTATGATGTGAAATACTAGCACACCGTAAGACTGGTACCATCAGGCCTCCCAGACACAACTGTTAGGGCTTTAGTGTCTTCCACCGGCATGGCTGCAGTAGCACAGCAACATGGAGCAGCTCATTATTTCTGAGCCATTTACCCAGGCAGGTTTACCTTACATCAGCAGCAAACCAAACATAGACCCTTCTTTGCCCTCAATTCAGTCAACGGCTACCTTGTATTAGCAGGAAAAGATTCCCCACGAAAGGCTTGTCTAAGCAGGAAGGAAAACACATGACCAGCCTTCTGTGCTGAAGAATGAAAATCTTCAATTACTATGGATTACCTTTTTCAGGCTACTGTGGTACAAAGTAAATTAGTAAACTGAAGTCAACCTATAAAATTTATAAATCTGTTCTGAATTGAACACAGTAGTGCTCAGATGCTTCTTTACCAGCCATGCTCAGATGATGAGACCATACAACAAACATCACAGTCAGAAAGACACCACTTCTTGCAATGCTCCTCCTGTAGAGGTGATCTGCTCCAAAACATACTTTTTTCTCCCATGATACGGAAGAGAAGTGTGCATTTCTTTTAATATTTAACTTTTTCAAAGTTTTCAAGGGAGTCACAGATTAGTTTTCTCTTCTGTCAGTCCTCTTAAAAATGCCTTAACTCTTTGATTTCCAACATACGCATGACAACAAAAGATCGTATAACAAACCATCCTCTGCAAATCATTACACACCAAGTGATGGCAATTGGAAAAAGAGGATCTTGGTTTTATGACTGCTCACTCTCTAGAGA
This sequence comes from Athene noctua, assembly GCF_965140245.1. NCBI lineage: Eukaryota > Metazoa > Chordata > Aves > Strigiformes > Strigidae > Athene > Athene noctua. The sequence continues at coordinate 57,986,934 of NC_134077.1, read as the reverse complement.
TTCGTAACAGGTCTATGAAACTAAGAAGGCCCTAAGCTTGTAATTATCAACAATGAAATTTACATTTAGTTATATACAGCAACTCTCCAAATGGTGGGGAGGGGACCCTGCAAGTACATAGGTCACAAGAGCACAACAATACGGGGCAAAACTAGCAACCATAGTTTTTTTTTTTACTAACCCATTATTAGTCCTATAATCGAACATATTTCTTAAAGCTGGAATAGCTAGCAGGAGCGCAGGCTGCCCGTTAAAGGTAATAACTGTAAAACTGAGTTTTACACAGATAATCAACCCTCATAATTAGAAACAATCTGGCCTAAATCGATCCCAGCCTACTTCTGCACTGCACGTTAAAGAAGAAAAAAAAAAAAGCACACCATGTTTGGTGCCAGATTATCAGTCACTGTAAACAAATGCACTGCAGTTTCAGCACAACCCTACCAAGAGAGTCATCTGAGAACAGGCCCTGTATATCTCTGTGATTCTTAACACTGTATTAACTACCTATGGCAGACGAGGCACAATTACGGGGCTGGTCCTTGATCATCTCTGCATATTCCTCAGTTATTTTAAGTCTTGCTTATCCAAACTTATCCCCTACTCAGAGGGACATCTGGGCCACAGAACCGTCAGTTTATCAGTGACTTCTAATTTCCCCCCATTCAACTACGCAACTTGATGCATCTGAAAGTCTCTACAAATGCGCAAATACTCCCCAGATGGCACGCCGCCGCCCGCCTGTCCAGTGCGGGTGCGCACGCTCGTAAAGCAGAGCATCTGTTCTGTAGTTCAGCAGGACCCAGGGGGCGAGAAGGTGTGCGACGGAACTGCACCCCCGACACACGGCCCAGTCCACGCAGAGGCCACAAGCCCCATCCCCTCCCCGCCGCCCGCCCTGCCGAGCAACGCCGAGGACCAGCGCAACTGAAACACTCCGGGAAGTTTCGGGGAGCGCCCGCGGTGATGCGCGCAGGGGCCTAGGGGGAAGCCGGTGACTGCCGTGACCGCCAAGTGGGGAGAAGTTTTGCACCGCCGTGACTCACCAGCTTGGACTGGGCGCGCTGCAGGAACTCCTCCATGGCGCAGGCGGCCGGGCGGGCAGGGCAGGGCAGCACCCGCCGCCGCGCTCTGCGCCGCGCCCGCGCCCGCTCCCCGCGCTGCCTGCAGCGGAGTGCGGCCCCGCCCCGCCCCGCCCGCCGCGGGCGGTGACGTCAGGGCGTGCCGCAAGGGCCGGCGCGGAGCGGCGCGGAGCCCTGCGGAAGGGCGGGCGGTGTGAGGCAGACGCCGCCTCCCGTGCGGCGCGGTCACGTTTCCCGCTGGTCAGCACGGACGGTCAGACCCGCAAGAGCCTTGGTGTGTTCTGTTCGGTAACGTATGACCGAAGTAAAGGGCACGCTAAGACCCATCTCACGGTCTCAAAGCAACAGGTACAAGTTGGTGGCTGCTGCGGGTCTCAGTTTTCCATTTTAGAGATGGCAAAACTCGGCAGCGAAAAGCTCGAGGGCGTCGGGGTCAGAGGCAGTGACCGTTTCGGGGTCCCCTTACCACGGTGGCACACGGTCTGGAGGGAGCCCAGCAGGCGCAGCCCTCTACTTCAGACCTAGGATGCTTTCTACTAGTCACATTTCATATATATACAACCGAACAACTCACGAAGGAGCCTCCGAGGATACAATCGATACACAGAGAAATAAAGTGAAATGTCAAAGCTGGAGTTGCTGTTCAGGACTGTAGAAAGTTATGCCATGAGTGTAAAGGAAATAAACTGCAGGATTCAGACCTTCCCCAGTGCTCTCACACCACCAGTATTCACCAGTGGGTTTCCACTGCCCTCTCTAAGTAACTAACCCAAATAATGCAGATTTATTATTCCAATCGAGTTGTACCTCACTAAGGAGTTAGCAATGCCTAACTATTATTAAATTCAGTGCTATGAGATTGGGGATGGTTTTCTCTTGTGTATTACTTTACAGTTCATTGAAGATATCACTGTAAAAGCTAAAAGCTCTGGCTTCCTTATTGAACTTTCTTATGAGTGTAATTCACTCTCATTTGATTTCTTAATTGTTTCATTATATCTTGCAGATCCTATTACAGAGTTGCCTGTCATGACAAATCTGCTCTGCCTAGTCATATGTTCATGTTCCAAAGTGTTCTGGGAAACAGAAAAAAAACCCTAATCTGTATCATAACCATTTAAAACTGAAAGTTTTAAATTCAATAAAATATTTGAGTCAACTGAAGCACTGTGCAAATGGCATGAAGCAAAGTATTGTAAATGACAGTGTTCTACAGAAAAAACTGAATTCTGCTACATATACCAGAACATCTCTTCTTCAGAAACACCTTAATGTGTTTCAGAACTCTATCTGAATTTGGCTTTTCCCATTATTCTATAGAAAAGTAGGTCTCTTGAAAGGTTACAATTTTTGCACAACAAATTCTCATGCTTGTAACTTAAAACTGAAATTAAGTATTGCAATATAAGAATTGCTGTGTAATTTGAGATTCAGAGCTAAGGTCTACTGAAAATGTTTTGCCAAGTGAGAAATCAATATGATATTGCAAAAAATGGAGTAAAGTATATATTTCCCTTCAACAAAGTCTGCAAAACAAGGAGGAAAAAAAAAATCCAGCTTGCTACAGCAGCTAAACTGAAGTTTAGGAAACTGATGCTTAAAGGGGTCAATTTTGCTGCATACCTATTTAAAAAAAAAAAATAAACTCAGAAGGCAGACTCTGGACAGCAAATAATTGGAGAGTAAAAAGCTGAATTTGCTGAACAGGCAGCAAATTTGTGTTCTTACACTTCGTACCAATAAGCACACTTACTCCCATATACTGTAAATAAAGTGTTCTGACTAATTTTTTATACACCCAGTGAATAGGTCTCTGTATGTGGTTATGGCCAGAGCCAGTAAATATACCCTTATGCTGTAATATCCCAGTGGTCTTCCACCAAACTTTAAGAACCCTGTGGTTCTGGCAGTCCAGAGATGGCCACAGTACAGCTGAGTTGAAAACAAAACAGAATGTGCCTGAGCTCCCTGACAATATTTTTAATAGATAACTTTTGAAACTGTTTTTTAAACAACCTGTTTGCCTCCATAATTATTTCATGAGTTAGATATTGTATAATTAATTATTCACATCCTATTGTGCAAAACCACAAACAGAAGACTAGTCTTTGTATCTGCTTAATATTTTATATAAACTCTTCAGCCTGATTCTCCTCTTTTCTACCCCACTTGCAGCCACTACATTATTTCCATTTTACTGAGGCTTAAATTAGAGATGAATCAGGACTCAGATTATTATTTTATTCATCTTTCTGAACTAGCTAAAAAAACCAAACATCACCCAGAAGCTCTTCCTAAGGGTTGTTCTTCCCTTGACGTGTGTAACATAATTCCTTATGAAGTCAGTAGGAATAATGTATGTGCCCCAAAGTGAGAATTTACTGCATATCTCATTCAAATAATTGAATTTTTTTAAAATAACTTGTTGAGAAATGCTGAATTTTTGTTTGTTCATAACCACATGGCAATACCTCTTGTCCCACTGAAAGGATTTAGCCTGTGAACTATGAGTTCTGTTTTGTACATTTCTGTATTTTTGGAAAGGTAAATACAAATAATGTCTTTGTTCTGAGACAACATGTAATTGGGAAGTGCATGTTTCTCTATTCACGTGGCAAAGTTCCTTTTTTTTTTTTTTTATTTCAGCCAATATTAAAGCATGCAGGAATATATGTAATGACTTATCTGTATCATTTTTCCACGTCCTAAAAAAACTATAGCTCTAGTGATTATTAAGTAAGCAAATGCCTTTCTCTACAGGATCCTCTCAAATCGTCCTCTCATCTTCACTGTCACCATCCAGGGAAAAGTAATTTGCAAATTATACAAAATATCTTAGTAAAACCTTATATCCTCATACATATGATTCGATACCAAACGACACAGGCTTTTGTGATCTTCCATAGTTTCTGTGGTTCATATCCATTTTATTTATTCTCCAGGCATACAGCTGAGATTGGTTCTATTCCATATGATGGAGAAGCAAAACCAGGTGTTACCTGTGCCTCAGGAAAACTTGGATCTGAACTCTGTAGCTCATCTTTACAATTTAGCAAGGAATTTGAAGAGCTGTCATGATACAGCTATCTGGTGGTTTAGCATTTCTATCATAAGTAGTGTTTATGATAAACACTTCAATAGCATATTAACAATTGTTTCCATGACAAATAAGGCTGAGGTTCCCATTGCAAAAGTTGTTGTACTACCACAGTAGGATTAAACAGTTTCTGCCCCATGGAATTAAAATGTTACATAATTATTTCAATAAAAGAAGAAAAAAAACCCACCAGCACACAACTGTTAGCTATTGTAAGAGGATATTATTAAAGAATTTGAAAGGGAAAAGGTGATTTCACAGTTTACTGAAGGAATAACTCTCCAGGCAACCACCCAAATAAGAAACACCAAAACTGCATGTAGCAGCAGCACATTGACAGGCAGTGACACTGGCACTCAAGCCTTTTTTATTCTCAGTCTCCATATGATTTCCACATACACCCATGAAAGCCACTACTTTTTTCTTACAAGTGTTACCAACAGGACATGTACTTAGGGTCACCAGTTATCCAGTCTTCTGTATTGAGCATCTTCACCTCCTATGGGGAGCAATGCTTTTCCATGTCACTCACACTTCACAGTTTTACATGTTTCAGTTACACTGGTCAACCTATAAAGATGGACAGAAAGAACCATTTCAAATATCAGAAGAGTCTTCACCTCCAAACGTGAAGACTGTCCATCAACAATGCATTTCTCTACACTGTGAATGCCTCCTGTCTTTCTTTAGAGAAGGTGGACATGAAAATGGAGTCAATGAACTCAGTGTCCCTGATGGACTGCTGGTTTGATCAATGTAAACAAAGTACTAATAAGAAATTATGTTCTCCAAGGGATTACTGTTAGCTTTCGGATTACCTGATTCCCAGGCATAAATTTTGTGGTGAAAGCTTTAAAACAGTCCCTATTACTCTTATGAAATATTAGGGAAAGTAAAAATGAAATGGCCGTTGCTTTTCCTGAGAGGTAGAGAAAGAGAAAGGAGAAGCCATGCCTAGCTAGGAGACGACCTAAAGGTCTGATACAAATATCTGTTGAGGTGTTCAAAGACTTAATGCATTAATCTCATTTCAACTGCAAATAGCACATCATTCTTGTGTTTCAATAATTGTCTGATCTGTTTCTCCATGCAAAACTGAGTAAGATACCAGAGTGTACATTTTTGAGGCAAGGCTGGCTGCTAATTCAAAGCCAAAAAGCACCACTGAATCAATACCAAAAGTACTTGGAGGTATCCCAAACAATGGCTGAATGGTTTGCTTTGTAGGAAACTGCAGGCTGACAGGCACAGAGAATAGAACTGCAGGTTTAGTCCCCTCTCAAACTCCAACTTGTACCAAAAAAGCAAGAAATAAAGAGTGTGAGAAGCCAGAACCCACATTTGTCTCCCATTAGCACTAAGTCCATGGAAACTGAGTTCCCAGGTTGTTCATCAAGTTTCAATACAACAGAGTCTTAAACCAGGTTATTCCAGAAATCAACCTGCTGTGCTGCTGCCTCTTATGCCACTTATACTGAGAATTTAGGCAAATTACATGTCCCATGTGAATACATCCCTAACTGTTCAAATGATCAGTCTAATAACAGAGTATTTTACTTCATTTGCACAGCCTTAATACAGGCTACCTGTATTAAACTACTCCCAGGCCAAAGAAGTAGTTCTGATAGCTGTGCTCAGCTTTGCAGGTTAAAGCTGTTGCCAAACCTCCTGTGCACCTACCCCTTACTTGGAAGTTAATTGAAGGGAATTTATTACCATTCCATTGCCAATCACTAGTATCATTTAAACTATTGCAGAAAGTGTGTTTCCAAAGGATGGTAATCCCTGTCAAAATAGGGAGGAAAGGCTTAAGCCATTTGACTTAAATAATTAACACTGTTTGCTTCCCATGCACATGGGTCAAAGTCCTTGAAGATAGATCTCCTTTCTCAGCAACGTTCTCATGCCTTTAACAGGAAGGTTTTATGCTGCAGTGAGCACAAGGTATTTCCAAGTTACCATTAAGAAAATGAGAGTAAACAGTACATAAAACTTCTGCCATTTTATAGATTACCATTAATCAGTTGTATATTGGAAGTTTATTATTACTGACTTTGGAGTTGTTCAGCAAAAGTGCATAAAGGAACATTCTTACAATGTTAGTTTGAACACAAATAAAAAGGAAATAAAAATGTTATCCGAATTTCAAATTAGGGAATATAATGTTAACAGGATATTGGCTCTGTGACAATAAACCTAATTCTGAAACATACTACACTGAATATTATACTGGTTACTATTTGAAATCCAAAGAGTAATAGAAATACTTTTCATTTTGTAGGCTGTCTAAAGTATGCAACTGTTCATCATAGATCCACTAAAAGTAATTTTAAAGTTGGAAACGACTTCATTAGTAGAATATCATATTATCATTTTTAGCAAAGTCTTCTCATTCCACAGACAAGTATCATAGCTAACTACAATTACTTCCCTAAAAAGAATACTATAAAGCCAGTACAATTCTTATATTGAACTTTGAAATTCATACATACTCAACAAATTCATAGGACCTCTGCCTTACAGACAATACTAAATGTTTAGTAGATATACTGAGGCTAAAATTAAGGTTTGTGTGATGCTGTGAGGAAGATAGAGTTTCTCTATCTGGAAGAAGTGGAACATTTACTGTGAAAGTCCCAAATGTGAGTATAAATATCCTGTATGATTAATAAACTACAATAAAGATCATTCCATAGTTGAAATTCTCATGTTTTAAAGGGAGAAGGACATTTATAAGGGGAAAAACATTTACCTCTGTCTTCTTTTTTTTTTTTTTTTTTTTTTTAAATGAAATCTGCTTCTTTTAATGAAGCATATAAATAAAATAGTAGAGTTACAAAAGTCATAGTGATCTGAAGATACAAGTAGGGGGAATTCATGCATAGATAATCTTGTTTCAGACAAAGATTATGCCAGAAAAAAGTGTAGAACTTACAACACACAGTCCTCCCTTTAAGTATAAGTGAAGTTTGTTGACTCTGTATGCCTCAAAAGTTGTCTACACGCACCGTATTTTACAGGCAAGTATCTTGGAACACTTACCCCCAGCTTTGCTGTGTTATCATTTCTCTGTGTACAACTTCAGAATAAATACCAAAATAAGCAACCATTGGTATTTAGACAACTCTTTTACTCTAGGTACACAATCACAAAGTACAACCCAAACAAAACTAGGAAAGTGAAACTGAGTACAGTTTATCGGTTATTAGAAAAATTAGTTAAATATTCAGTCTAATGTTTCCAAGAGTGTCTTCTCGGCAAAACAAATGTTCTTGACAGATTAGCTGAGGACTGGCCTGTTTACATCAACAGTCTATAACAGTACACAGTGCTACTAAGATAGCTCATTTAAAGGTGAAAATCTTATCAATCATAGTAGGAGGTAAAATTTATAGTTTGCTCCTCTCTGCAGAGCCTACTGGTGCCACAGAAGACTGTTTTTCCTAAGACTGTGTCTATTAACTCTCGTATTAACACCTTCCTAAATCACTGCAGCACATTTCCGCTTTTATATATAGACTGAAATAGTAATTCAGCTGCTTCTGTGTGACTAAATTGTGTAAAATTAAAATATCATCTATTTGAAAGAGTTAGAAGGAATAACTACTGTCTGGCGTGCAAAATAAGATAAGCATACTGTTTAATTTAGCCTTAAAACTGGTACTAAACATCATGTCAATGGTAAGTTTTGCTAAAAATCCCAGGGAGCTTCAGTATCATCAGATAAACTGGAGCTAAACAGAAGACATTGGCAACACGTAACTACAATGTGTTTTACTCACAATACAAATGGTTGTAAGTTGAAAAAAGGAGTAACAAATTGAAGCACATACAAAATATGTGCAGAGCATTCAAAAAGCATGATCATCACCTTTTGAAGATAATGCTAAAGACTTTGGAACCCACAGATTCCCATTCTAAATGGACTGTGTTCTGTATGACTAACTCAATGCAGATGTTGAGAATGATCACTAGAATTATTGAATAGAGTTCCTGAACAGATTTCAAGTCACCATGGAATTCAGTTAACTTCTGAAGACTTTCAGTTGTTTACAAAGAGAAATGGTCTGCAATATGTTCCATCATCTTTTTATCTTTCCTATGAAAAGACTTTTTCGTGTATTCCAGCATTTTGAATTATAACGGAGAATAGGTCCTGCAACATGTAATTGTAAAGGTACTGCCTTCCTCTAAGCTGTCAGAAGATGTTTTACATAATAGAGCTGGAGGTCTCCATACAGTTTTATTATAGCCCTGTCACTGATGGACTAATAAACTGACAAAAAATAACAAACCGGAGATGGTGATGTTACTTCATGAGAGTCTGTGATTTTCCCTATATCATGAGATATGAGGGATAGCAGTGTTCTGGTAAAGATGCAAGAAAGCTTCTACAAGTTCTACAGAACTTTATGCATTATGGATACCTCTTGTGAAACAAAACACAGCCAATATCAGATAACACCACCACTGTCCTGTACATCCCTGTTCCTACAAGACACTTCAGGTATGATTCTAGTACTCCATAGATGGATGATTTTGTTGAAGAAAGGCCAGAAAGCATATTGTTCCACGTATTTTCATAAAGCGTCTGTAAAATATCATACAGAGAGAATCTTCGGTAGTAAGACTTCATTTGTAGAATAATGTATATTTAATGACATTAATGCATTTTAATGGTCAGAATGTCTAGGTGCAAGGAGAGGAATATGGCAAAAAGCTAATAGCTTCATGAGCAGCAAAGACAAGCAGATCAACAAAGTGTCTTCTAAAAACAGGTGTATTTCCTTTGGAGAAACTTCTGGTGTCTAAATTGGAAGTCTGGAGACTTGATGTTTGGCCATCTCAATGGATAATCTGATACTTAATAATGAGAAATTAATCTTCAGCCTTTAATTCCTCTCCCGAAGTTAAATATGTGGAAAATTCTTTCAGATGTGGTTGAAACTGATCAATGCTTTAAAAGTGTTGCTGCTGGAAAACAGCAACAGACATCCAAGTAGACTTTCCAAAGGAAAACTAGCTAAAACAGACATTGTTCTGCCAAGTGTTGTTAAGGCCTACAAGTGCTTTAATCAATAGCACACAATGGGGAAAAAAATTGTCTGCCATTGTTGTAGTTTTAAATGTCCAGCTCCAAGGAATACATGCTTCTGTATACGACTGAGCTAGCTAAAGGCAGCATTTAGTACAAGTCCTGCACAAAGCTGTCTCTTTTACTGGCACTAATTCAAGCCTGTATTATGACTGCTGAATAACATACCTTTTGGAAAGTGTGGACCCTCTTCTGGTACTTGCTGCATGTGGTTTAGAAACGTGAGAGAGATGGAGAACAAAGGTAACCAGGCTGCATATAATGAGTAAAGATGGTTATGTGGAATCCAGGTGTGTCCATGCAGCTTCCTATTATTTGTGAATGAAAACCAAAAGAAACTAAGGGTTTGGAGTCTTTTCTGTTATTTCTGGTTTATGTTTTTGAGGACCATAAACCAATGAGATTAATGCCAAGGTTTTACATTTATTTTCTATTTCAGTAATAGTGTGTCTTGTATTCAAGACTTCGGAATTTCAACTGAGAATTCATACTGCAAAGATAACAGGCTCGGCCATTAATGATCATTAGTGTCACCACTAAGAAAAGATTCATGTTGTTGTTATTTATTAAAGCAATCAAAATGTGCTATTATGATCCTAATTACAATATTTATTCAAACTCCCCTACTTACCCACAGTACAAATACAGTGCAGGCAGCTGTTGTAGAAGCTTCCCTGTGCAGCTCTGGAAATGACTTTTTCTTTCAGCTAAGGGCACTCCTGTTCTCAATGGGAAGTAGAATAAATGCGGATCTTCACACTGAGAGGCAAGCACTCTGGTTTTGGATGCATAAGGTTGTATTAAGGATAAGAGCTGCAGAAGCAGAGAAGTGACTAAGAACTGTGATAGATCAAAATCCAAGTCTGTTGAAGCTTCTGACTTCAAACCAGCATATCATAATAAAAGTAAAACATTAAAAACAAACCAAGAAAGAAACAAAACTTTAGCACTTGCAATGTAAATCACCAGCAAGAAAACCTGAGATTTCAAAATACTACAGAGTATTTTATTTATTCAAGGCTACTTCCTAGGAGATAAAGAACACCAGTATCTGCAGACACAGACTTGATATCGCAAGGTCCTCCCCTGAGAGCTGAAATGAAAGGTTTGCTTCACTATTATGCAGCACAGCAGCAGAAATAGATAAACACAGACTGTGGAACTGGGGCTATCATAAAGTCTATCACACAAAATATCAAGAAGCAAATATAAATGTTTGATCATTTATTTTAGGAACATTCATTTAGAATATTAAAAAAACCTCTTCAAATTAATCCAGCATCTATCAGCTGTGTTTGCTGAAGTATGAGCAATGTGTTTATTAAGTCAATATTATAATTTTCCAACATTGTTAAGCAGAGACCACTAAGACAGAGAAGAAGGTATCATTCTGCTCTCCTCAGATGAAGCCCATCTTTCCAAAACCAAGAATGATCTTTGACAGCAACTACAGCCTAATATGTATTATCAGCATCATCTGCTTCTTTTGGTTTTAGGAAACACAATTTGAACATGTGTTTTTTTTCCAAAGCAATCCCAAGCAAAAGACACAGTTGCAAGACATCATTAATGTCTTCATAAATAATCTAAATTTTTGTTTGTTTGAAAAGATTAATATTTTAAATATCCCAAACCGCTTAAAAAATATAAAATTCTGTCTAGGCCACTTGCCTGAGGGGAATTTGTAGCTGTGAACACAGTTGCACTTAGTGGTATTTTCCCATGGACATTTGTTAGCAATGTTGCTGTGTGCGTCTGTGTGCATGCTCCTACTCACATCTCGTCTGGATTCAGTTTGTTCCTCAGCAACTGCTGGATAATCTCACTCTGGGTGTTCACTCACTTCAGGAGAGAGGGAGACAATCCAGGATGATCTTATCATTAACCCCATATCCTATTCCAAACCATAAAACTCAGATACATTGAAATATATTTATTAGTTATCAGAATGTTATTTCAGAAATATAGGATAAAGCAGTAAAATTTACTTAGCAAGTCAGTACAAATCTGTGATGGTCTAAGATTGTCCTTTTTTTGAGAAAATCTTTTTCAGGGAAGTAAGAAAAAAGAGTTATGTAGTTAAGGAGACTATGCAGGAATAAAACAGTACTTAGCATCCTCTATACCCTCATTCCTGGTACTTACAACAAAACTGGAAAGATCAGACACCTACTAATTGTGATTTCATAGCCACAATTGGCATAATTGGAATGATGTCAACATGCAGGACAGTGCCTCAGCAGGCTCTTTTGCGTGCTGAGTCAAGTCTATTCAGTGAGCTGATCCATTCACTTTAGCAGGAACATTTTTTGTGAGAAAGATTTACAACCTGGAGAAAACTGTAAAATGCAAGTAAAACACATTTTTAAAAATGGTAATACAGTAAATAGTGGAATCAACTCTGAACCTAAAAAGAATCTTGTTGGCAAATTGTACTGTTGTAGAATAAATAACCGCCGAGAGTGAAATGTATAGGAGGAACAGACTAATCGATGAATGAGAATATCAGAACTAATAATTAATCTTTGGGATAAGATGCATAAGCAGAATAAGCCCATATACTTTTATTATGACTGCCTGAACATGATAGTCAATTAACTTGTGCATAGATAATACTTTTGCTCTAAAAAGAGAAAAATATATTGATATTATATTTCTTTTCTCTCCTAAACAGAGGAGAACTTTGTTGTATCATCTGAAGGTGAATTAACTCACTATGCCTGAATGGCAGTGATTCTTCAATGATGATTTTTTGAAAAAAAATAAGAGGTGAAAGACTGCATCTACTAAAGCAAACAAAAAGGTTCTCCACCACAATCAGTGGGGACAAGATTTCCTCCTTCTCACTTATCTTTATTTCCTCTGCAACCCTAAAAATCGTCTAATCCACAAGTATTGCATTTTTATAGAGCAACAAGGAAGAGAATACCAGAATAAATAGATATTAATTTTCAACCGAATTCACACGTATTGTAGTGCTCCATGACAACCACAATTCTTGTGTTTGGAATTAAACTAAAACTTGGTATTGTGTGTTAGCTATATCTTTCTCATACTGTCCCCAAATTTACAGTTATTGGTTTCCTTTGTTAGCAGTATTCTATCATCTCATGTTTATGTGCTTATTTAGGTAGTACTAAAAATTGCTTCCTTTATATTTACTGTGATTATAGCTCCTGGTAAGCAATTCCTATGGTATCCTTTGGAATCCTCCCTTTTAGCATATATACTGCTAAATTAGCTATGTACACTAATCTAGTTGTATGTTGGTATAGTCACTTTACCTCTTAAAGAGCTCATATCTATCCAGAACATATGGAATTGTTGAAGAGCAGAGACATTTGAGCTGTGTGATTACAGGCAGAAAAATGGGATTTTGTTTTATGTCCTGAAACTTTTGTAAGCAAAATCACAGGCACATAATTCTTGGAAGCCAGGACTCATCTTCATGCCTCCTGATTGCTTACAGTCCAGAAACTTCTCATAGGAAAGGAGCTGTTACCTCAAAAATAGTCAAATTAATCACTTCATGAAGGGCAGAACTTCTCTGAAGCTGTTCAACTTTGCAACAATCTCAGCAACTGTTGTTCTCAAGAGCAATTACTGAATTAGTATTATTTGCTTCTAATGGGACATAGTATAGAACAAAGAATACACTATTGATTTTTATAGCAAATTCTCAAGACACCCAGGAGTTGTTTGCTTGGTGGGCAACTGACCTATCCACTTTTCTGACTAGACTGTACTTCTAGTTCTCCTCTAGCTCTCCTTCAGATGGGTAAGTCCAAGGCAGGGATGAAGGATAATATGTTAAAGGATCTGTCTATATAGAATTGTTTTCTACCTTGGAGAGCCAATTAAACATAAACTGCCTAGGGCTTTTAAGTGCCTTCAGAACTCCAAAACTGATGTCTTATTAAATATATTTTTTCAGTTTTTTAATAACAAAAATATTTTAGTTTACATAGGAGTTATTTCTGTAAATTGTAGCTAGACAGAAATGTTTCTGATTTAACTAGCAATAATCAATCTTAACATATTGTAATTTGCCTCTCTTCCTAGTATCATGGGAACCAGTACCCAAAAAAAAAATTTAAAAGTGGCTGACATATGTTATACTTTTTTCCCTTCCCTGAACTGAACTCTGAGGAAAGTTTCTCTCCCTTCTTTCCATTGACTTTAATACATGAGCATCAGTAGTATCTCAAGTCCTTTGTAAGGCCCAGATTTCAGAAGGATACAAACACACTAACATTTATCTAAGTTCAGTGTCTATGTGTGTGTGCTGGGTCTGTGTGGCAGGGTTTTTAGTAGTGGGGGTGGGAGCTACAGTGGTGGCCCTCCGTGAGAAGCTTCTTGAAGCTTTCCTGGCTCCAAATCAGACCCACCTCTGTCCAAAGCCAAGCCAATTAGCGATGGTGGCTGTGCCTCTGCAATAACATGTTTAAGAAGGGGAATCTGGGAGGAGTGGTGGAAGTTGTGAGGAGGAGTTGTGAGTAGGACACCTATGTGAACATCGAGGTCAGTGGAAGAAAGGAGGAGGGGGGAGAGGTGTGCTGGAGCAGAGACTCCCCCTGTACACCATGATGAGAGGGCAGGCTGTTCCCTGACACTGTTGAAGTCCACAGTGGAGCAGATGCTGACTTGCAGCTGTGAAGGATCCCACACCAGAGCACGTGACTGTGCCCAAAGGAGCATGTGGGAAGAAGCCTCCACTGTTGTAGTTCAGTTTTGGGAGGACTGCAACACGCAGGAAGGGATATCCATGCTGAAGGAGCTCAGGAAGGGCTGCAGTCCATGGGCAGGACTCGCACCACAGAAAGTTTGTGGAGGACTCTCTCCTGTGAGAGGCACACCACGCTGGAGCAGGGCAGAATGAGAGGAGTCCTGCCCCTAGGAGGAAGGAGCAGTGGTCTGACCATAGATCCATTCCCTGCCCCACTGCGCCTCTCTGGGGAGGATGTAGAGAGATCGGGAACAAAACAGAGACTGGGAAGAAGGGTTGGGTGGGGTGAGGTGTTTTTAAGGTGTGGTAATGCTTCTCACGGTCCTATTCTGTCTGTTATGTGTTGTCATTGTTAGTGTTTGAATTAAAGTGATGTTCTTTTTTATTTTCTCTAACGAGTCTGTCTTTTGCCCATGACAGTAAGGGGTGAATCTCTGTTCTTATCTCGATTCCTGAGCCTTTTACTTCTCCTTCCCATTCCTGAGGGGGAAGGGAGTAAGTGAGCAGCTGCATGGTGCTCAGTTGCACTCTGGGCTCAAACCAGTTTAAATGACTGGTTTTAAAGGATTTCCTTGTAAGTCATTTAAACAAGGGCCTCAATTTCCAATATTCTGTTCAATGAAGTTACCCTTCCTCTTTTTTTTTTTTTTTTTTTTTAAATAGATTCAATCTGGGGAATTATATCAGAACACCCAGATAATGTGTTTCTCTTCCCTTTGATATAATAAAATATTAACAGTGATAATTACAAATTCCACCATATACAAATCATACTGAATTTGTCTAAATTTAGCATGTCATTTGATGGTGATTCTCCTTCCTTTCAAATACAAGAGAAACAATGTCAGTATTTCAGAATGATTCATACTGTATTGATGTTTGTCTCAAGATTTCCAAAAGCTGTAGAACTAGCAATGCCATACATGATGCAAGTCCGTGTAAATAAGCGAGAAGCATATTTGTTTCATATATCTGTCAAATGATAGAAGTGAAAAATTTTTTTGTGAATGAATTAGGAATAGCAGACTGATCTCACTCTAATGGTGCACAAAATTGTAAACATTTGAGATATACAGACTGTTTCATGGGATTCTGCTGTAGCCATCAGTGGATTAATTAATAAAAGTGACAAAAGTGAAATTCTGCTCCAACTCTTAAAAATAAGGCTGAGATTGTGATGGATGAAAAAAAATGTTCCCCATATTAATTTCAACTTTCAGAATGAATTGGCTTTCACTTCTCTGATGAAAGTTTCATCTAGTAGCCTCTGATAGAACACAACCAATTAATTCCTCAGTTGGACTCCCAGCAACTACTGCAAATAAGCCGTGTTGGAAAGCCTATTTCATGAATAACCAGAATAAAACTAGATAAAATTAAAACCTAAGGTATTTAAGTCAATTTAAGTGAATGAATCTGAGAAAACCACAGTCAGCTCCTGGATACTTATAGACAGATAGAAAACAATAATAACAATATTTATCTGAATACAGAACACCCTCCTTTGTGTTCCAGCTCTGTGTCTCAGTAACCACATTAATAGTATGTTGGAGATTCATCTATGATTGACAATTGGACCCTAACAGGAACTATACCACTGATATCTGCTAGAGTGTCTTCCAGCCTATACTGGGTTTATGTGGCAAGATTTTGGTAATGGGGGGGCAAACAGGGTGGCCTCTGGGAGAAGATGCCAGAAGCTTCCCCTATGTCCAACAGAGCCAGTGCCAGCCAGCTCCAAGATAGACCCGCTGCTGGCCAAGGCTGAGCCCATCAGTGACGGTGGAAGTGCCTCTGTGATTGCATATTTAAGAAGGTGGAATAATTGCTGTGCCACAGAAATTGCAGCATGAGAGAGGTGAGTGAGAATATGTGAAAGAACTCTGCAGACACCAAGGTCAGCAGAAAAGTTGGGGAGGAGGTGCTCTAGGCACTGGAGCAGATTCCCGTGCAGCCCGCGATGCTGCCCATGGAGAGGCAGCTGTGCCCCTGCAGCCCTTGGAGGTCCACGGCGGAGCAGAGAGCCGCCTGCAGCCGGGGGGGACCCCGCGCCAGAGCAGGTGGATGTGCCCAAAGGAGGCTCTGACCCTGGGGGACACACGCTGGAGCAGGCTCCTGGCAGAACCTGTGGATCCATGGAGAGAGGAGCCCACACTGAGCAGGTTTGCTGACAGGACTTGTGATTCCACAGGGGACCCACACAGGAGCAGCCTGATCCTGGAGAACTGCACCTCATGAAAAGGACCCATGTCGAGCAGTTTGTGATGAGCTGCAGCCCATGGGACGGACTCACATTGGAGAAGTTCACACAGGACTGTCTCCCATGAGAGAGACCTCACACTAGAGCAGGGGAAGAGTATGAGTCCTCCCCCTGAGGAAGGAGTGGCAGAGACAACATGTGGTGAACTTACTGTAATTTTCCATCCCACTACAGCACGTGTGGGGAGGAGGCAGAAAACTGGGAGCAAAGCTGAGCCCAGGAAGAGAAGAGAGATGGAGGGAAGATGTTTTAATATTTGATTTATTTCTCATTATCCTGCTGTGGTTTGATTGGCAATAAAGTAAATCCATTTCCCCAAGTCGGGTCTGGTTTGCCCATGACCATGATTGCTGAGTGATCTCCCTGTCCTTATCTTGACCCACAACCCTTTCATCATATTTTTCTCCCTCTGTCCAGTTGAGTAGGGGGAGTGAGAGAGCAGCTTGATGGACACCTGGCACCCAGCCAAGGTCAACCCACCACACAGCCATAACCATCAATATAATAGCAAATGATCAGCCCAAACTATTTAAACCACATTGACTGTTCTACAATCAGAACATCTTTCTTCCCATGTACTTATTTCCATCTGTCTTTCAACAGCAGGAACTGAAATGAGGTAATAAATGAAAAGCTTTCTGCTCATAGACACCACATAAAAAGAAAAGGGAAGAATACCACCTGATTATTTCCACAGACTTTACACAGTTTTTATGACAGGAGCCTGTGCTAGCAATTCCTGTGTGTTTAAAGCTAACCCCTTTACAATATGAAACATTGAAAATCTCTCGTCTACATCTGTTGAGATCCCATCATAAGTACTGCAGATTTCCAGTATATAGGTAAGTGCTGTTCATACATAATGAATAGCAAGTTGAGAGAGGTGCAGAAACGGACTGCTTTGAGCAGAAGAGTGCAGAGCTCTGCACTTAAGTCTATGGCTTTAATATAGCAGACTCACGGCAATTTTTGAAGGTCTTGTAAAATAACAGTGGAGTTCATTGAGGTATTAAGTGCCAGAAAAAGCAGTGCTCTAATAGCAAAAAAGATCAGATTGTTCTCAGGGCTATTTCATGCAGGATGTTCGCAAAGGGAAACACTCTAGCATCATTCTGCTATGCTGATTAATGTTAATGTCCCATTGCCTTATAAAAGTTGACAGTCTAAAGGCGTATTTTTAAAATTTATTATGAGGGATGATTTGAGAGGGTGTTGAGAAAGGAGAAGGGTATGTATGTCTACTTGAGACAAAGGAAGAAGGGTTCAAAATTAAGACTAAATGTAGCCTAGTCTAGTAGATAATTAGAAGTTCAAAAGGCACTGGGAAGATAAACGGTTATAACTGACAGCAACCATGTTTTGGCACTAGGAAAAATGTAGTGTTATGATCCCAGTAAGCTAAAAACCAGTTATGCAATGTAAGGGTTGTTCTTGAGCTGGAATTCAGTGATGGGATAGCTCTTTCCCTCCTTGGCAGTAGAACACAATCAATATGAGGAACAGGGAAACCCAAGCTGAATTAAGTCCCACATTTAATCTTAGATGATGAAAAGCAGTGGGTGCTTCAGTGGGAACTGTGAAGACCTGCACTGCTGACAAAAGTATTTTAACAATTTTAAAATAAATAAACAAAAAAAAAAAAAAAAAAAAAAAAAGGTTAACACCAGTAATTCCTTATTTTCTCAACATGCTCTATGAGCTGTGGATTTATGAGGGAGAGAGGACTGTTCTTACATGCTAAGACTTTTGTGCTAGCCTTCACCTGTACACTTCAACTCTGAAACCACAGATTCCTGAAATGATGCCATGTGCACACATTGTCATGCAACCCAACCAGGTGGCCTTTGCCCAGAAATAAGCCTCTTTCAAATTTTGTGCCACCTCATAAACTTCATGTTCCTCTTATTAAACATCTAACCCTTTCACAAGTGATGATATCAGCCTCAGAGATAGCTAGAGGCAAGGCATCTCTATGTTAGTTATGTCAAACGAAATAAATTCCTACTTACAAATCTGCTCTCATTTACATTCATAGCTTTCCTGAGTCAGGATCTCCTAGGTCACTGTCAGGTGGAGAAGAGTCTGTATTTTGGAAATAGCCTTACAATAAAAAACTGTCATACAAATTTGCCTGACAGTATCAGCAAAAGGAGTCTGCAATAACATCACGAAGAAATACTTCCTTGTGAAAATACACTCACATTTGTGAAAAGCTACAACTACACAATTTGCTGTTCTGCTTCTCTGTAACATTCCTCTCCTTAATGTTAGAGGTAAATCATATCACACACAAGTTAGGGCACTAATTTCCTTGTAATGAACCTTTAAAGATCTAAAGGTTATATCCTGCAACCATTTTCCAAAATTAAGATGGTTTTAAAAATCCCAGGTGCTTGTTTCTTCAAAGTATTATTTGGGTTCAATAATGTGCTTTCTGGGAGCTGCAGTTCTGCTCTATAATGCTATCTTTTCTTTTCATTACAACTGACAGTCTGCTGAACTCTTTGCACTACCCTTATGTGTGCACAGAAACAAATGGAGATATTTCTTTGTTAATTGACTTATTAAAAATTCATGGTGCACTTTGATGTTTAATATTTAAACACAGTGTTTAATGTTTGCTAGTGCCATTTTTTCCTGAAAAATAATCAGATATAATAGAGAATGCAGGGTTTTTCAGGACAGTGATGGAGATTTTATTGTGAGTTAACATTCAGGATAGAGATCATCATTACTTCAGCATTAGTACCTATTTTTTAAAAGTAAGATCATGCTACCTTTTGAGTCCCAACAAAGCCAGCCTTGATATACTATGGTACTGTAATGCAATCTGGGTTTTTTTCTATTCCATTTGTGCTCAGGACTGTTGATGTCATATAGAGAGCAATACCAATCAACTATATTCACCGTTAACATTAGACTTGAGAGTATTTTATTCAGAGAACTTTCCTTTTCCTAGTTAATCTATTAAATACTTTCCATCCAAAGCTTTGAATGTGCAAAGTGCTAAGACATTGGTGAAGTAACCAAATGCACAGTCAAGATTTCAATCTTCCAACTTTATAGGAAAAAGCAGTATGCTGCAGCTGAAACTGAGACAGACCAGTGTTTAAAGAACATGCAGAACCTGGGACATTTACATTAAATTATCTTCTCAACCCAGACATCTTTCCCGCCTTTGAGCAAATTGACTGTGGTCCACTAACTTCTGTGGACCAATCTTAAAAATAAATTCTCCTATCTCTGCACAAATAAAGAAATGCAAGTACTAAAATACCCTGTTAAATTATTGCTCAACTTCCTAGGGAGCTATGAGAGTCTTTTCACTGGAAAAACTGCCTACAAAACTGTTTTCATTCAAGTATAGAACTGCCAGTGCTGAGCAACAAGGCATTAGAACTTACCAAGAACCATAAAAGTTGCATTCCTTCACCTAATTCACCTGTAGCTCACTAAATCCAGTAGCCAGTCTAAAGAACTTTTTGTGCTCCTTCAGCTTTTTTTACTTCATTGCCTTGGATAGAAGCCATAGAATAGAGCCTACCAGTCCATATTCCAGAGGATTAATCAGATGACCCACCTCATAGCTCTTCACTTTACAAAGAGATCCTGCTTTATCTTGTCTCGCCAATAATCCTTGCTGTGCACTCCCAACACCTTTCTTTACACCAGAAGTGCTCATTGGGCTCTTAACTGAACCAATTCTAAGCATAAGTCGCCCTTCCCATTTGAAAAAAAAAAAAAAATTGTTTTGGGGCTTTTTTTCAGGTTAATTTTCCACAGAAAGCCCTTTGACATCCCAAGTCTGTGAGCCTTCTCCACAAATGTCAGTTTTCAGCTGTGAATAACTTTTGTTCCCATTACTCTTTTGTGACACTAAGAGGGCCCTTTGCTGATATTCTCTCTGCAAACCCATTCATATAAAAGAAAAAACATAGGCCAGATATTCCAGCTAAGCAACAGACACCTCAAAATTGTTTTCACAATTCCACAGCTGCAGACGGCTGTGATGCTTACTTTTCAGGATTATTTTATTCTTTTACAGATAATTAGAGGCTGGATGTGCCCAAATTCACTCGTCTTTTGCTCAGTCATCCTCAGAAATATTAAGTGTTATTTCACAGAGTCAGATTCCTAAATGTTTCAATGTTATGCAAACAAAACCTGTTTGTTTAAAATCACAATAGCCAGAATATGTTACATGAATCAGTAGTCCAGTGACATGGGAAGGAATTTTATTTGCAGATATTATCTTAAGCAACTATTTTGAAGGTTTGTAATCCCAAAAGAACTATTAGCTAGCTGAAGAGGAACTACCTTGGCTTCCCCTTTTCCAGGGAAGAAAAGCTTTTTCTCTAATTCATAACTGATTGATATTTTATACTAATTAAACAAACAAACAAAAAAGGCAAAGAAATATCAACAGTAAAACTTCTTTTATCAAGCTGGGGAAAATTCCTGAAATGGAGATCAAAAACTCTATTCTAAGAAAGCTCTGAAGGGAGTACTATACAAAAACAAAACAGTTGTGTTCTGTCTGTAGCAAAATTGGTGCAAAATTAAAACAATAACTCACCAGATATCAAATTAAATCATATGTCATAAGCAGAAAAGTGGTTTATCAGATCACATTATGTTGTTGGTCTGTTCAGGCTTCTTTCTATATTTTTCAATCATAAATTCTCCTGTGATGTTTCTTTTTAATGTATGGTGAGGTTATGCATTGTTGATGACCCAGCAACATCAGGGAAAAATTATAAAATAACATATGTGAAACAGTACACATGCCATGGGAACGAGTTTTATTTTTATATGTTCAGATGCAACATCAAAAATATAATTGCAATATGCAGCCTCAGATTTCAAATGCAAACATTTTTGTTTTCCTGATGTTATTGAAGTCCATATGTCAGATACATTTTGTTGTCTATGCTGTTTCATACCTCACCTGTGATTCTGCACAATCCAGCCACACAAAAGGTGCTAGATTCATCAAGACAGATATCTTCTGAAATGAAATCTGGAATGTAATGGATCTGCCTATGCCTAATCTATACCCATGCCTGTAACAGATCTGCCTGTGCCTCATATCCACATTTAGAAGCCATTTAGTCACTTCAGTTCCACTTTAATTTAAAAAGAAAAAAATCTCAATCTCCTTGAAACTGAGGAGCACTTTAAAAAGTACTCTCAAAGTACCCAGCATGTAGTCAGTTCTTTGGTAAGGGGAGAGCAGTATTCAACAGCATCAGGAAGGTAATCCACAGCCACTGCAAATTAGCCTTTTGCTCTGGGGGTGCAGCCCCACTAACGCTCTCCAACACGGGGGTCTGATGGGACAGTCTCAGGCCAGATGAATGGAGGAGGGAAGTTCCCAGCCTTGGGAGAGGTCCAGCCCCCAGTGCTCATTTCCCCCAGATAAGATACCATCTTCCAAGTGAGAGCAGAAGACACCACACTAAATTTAATCTCAAACAGGGCTGGGATAAGGTAAAGTCAAAACCTGTAAAACCTCAAATATACCTATTGGAATTCTAATATGGTCCCCAACAACTCCATTTGAACATGCTCTCAAAATACCTACATAGGTGCTGCTGTCAACATGAGCAGTTTGCTCTAAGTGTTATGGAAAATGCTTTTGTTAGGATTCTTGACTGATCATAGCCAGCTGAAATAGCTCAGGTTTTGAGAGAATTGAATGTATGAAAAATTCTGTAGAGTGAATTTGAATAACGTCTATTATCTCTCATTTATCCAAAAATACTCTATGAAAAAATGAAAAATATCTAAAATTTTAGTAACTATTTACTCAGCCCTAAGGAGTATATTGCACATTTGAGGTAAGAATTTATCCTTTTATCCTATCTCTAGTATCTACATGTGAATGGGCTACATTTAAAGACAAAAATGACCCAAGAACACCAACCTGCTATTTTAAAGGAACTAGTGCTATCTCCTAAAGAAAGAATGCCCTCTACTGCTTATTACAGAGCTGCACTATAGAAAAAGAAACAGCTGCTCAAAATCAGGTTTCTTATGGACTACAACCTTTGAAAAATAAATGAATAAATAGATTTTAAAATAACAACAACCATTTCTGTGGATTCTCTCTCACAACTATTAGGACATATGAAATGCATATATAAAAATAAAAGTTTTTTAAAAGCATCATTTCTATCTATTCTGCTGTTCATTTTTTTTGTGATATACCTGCATAGCATGGCCCCAAGTATCTCACTCTAAACAAATATAACAAATCAAGCTGAATATTTTCTCCATAATACTCCAATGCATAACACTTTGATTTTAAAGTGGCTGATGTTTCTTTCAGTAATTGTTTTGGTATGCATTTTCCTTGAACTTCATATATTTGCTCCCTGTCCTCAAACTTAATACTCCGCGCACACACCCCCCACACACTCTCCCTCCTTACTGCACACAGTCTCCTTCAGAGACATATGTATATCATTTGTCCACCTGGTTTGCCTTTGAAAAACAACCAGCTGAAATTCTTACATCTCTAGAAGTTATGTTTACAGCATGCAACTTTGTAGCATGTTACCACACAGAAGTGCTCTAAAGCATTTTTAAAAAACAGCAGAGACGTGCATGCTGATTTATTTTACATCAGCAGAGAAGGGACTCATGAATGCTGTTCTAGAAAGCTTACCTCAGATCTGTTTCTGGTTTCTTTCAGATTTGTTCCCAAGTAAACCCTGTATTTTTTTCAAGTAAAAAGGAAACTTGTGAAATGAGTTTTAAACAGTCACCTCCAGCAGCAGATACCTTTTTCCTGGCATTTTTTCCCTTACTTATTCAGCTGTCCAAGTAAGTAGACAGGTAGTCTAGGGATATTCACAACAGGCTAATTTTAGTTTATGGAACAACATCTTTTTCTGTTGTACAGCACCTAAAAATACAAACTCAAAGGCAATTCGACTCAAACTCAAAGATGGTTTAAAAACAGAAAAATTATTAACTTCTGGGATACATGGTCCTTTCTTGACAGTACTTAACATTGTCCTGTCTTGTAGTATGAGCTCCTACAAGACAAGCAAAAAGTTAATGCCAGAAAAAAATAGTGGTCTTCCCCGAGCAAATATTTCTGAGACTCAAGATTTGTCTCACCTGGACCCAGCTATGGAAAAGCAAACAAATTTCTAACTTTGAAATAATTATTTTTCCGCCTGATATCAATTTAAATTTTCCTCCTTTCCCAATGTCACACTGTGATATCTGAAGAAATATATTGGTCTGGAGGGAAGATACTGTCTTCTCATCTGGAGAAGTGTACATAAAGTCAGTTTAAAAAGCAGAATATTAAATCAGGTAGATTTATATTAGCTGAGAGAAACCGACAACATATACTGCAAGAGAAAATATAGGAAAGAGAATTTCACTGTAACAGATATGTCATGAGCCAGCACTCTCCAAACACTTTCAGTTCCTTACCAAGAGGCCACAATTTCTAGGAAAAGAAACTACCTGTTTAAAAAAAACACCTTTTTTTTTCTTTTTTTTTTTTCCTAAGAAAGAATGGCAGACATGCATAATGTGGTACACCGAAGTTTATTCCATTCCATGTAAAGACAGAAGAGCCCACTGTTTTATCCCAAACACACGGAAAATGTCAAAAAAAGGACAAACTATTTAGAGTGATCTCAGGAATTCCCCAGACTCCCTGGTTAGCAAATTACTTCCTTCTGAGAAGGAAGGAATTGCTAACTACACAAGCTCTCCATACTGTGTTTGACCAAGGTTGTTATAGTGTGTATATAATAGCACCAACAGTTGACTTCAGACAAATTCGACATTATTAATTTTCAACCAGCAATGCTATATGGTTCTACCAGCAAGGCTATTTATGAGTGCTCATAAATATTTTCTGCAATTGTTCTTATATTCTGCAATTGTTCTGATATTCTGGCCATGAACTGACCTGACAATTTCAAGGAAACACTTTTCTGAGCCTGCACAGCAGAAACAACCACAGTAAGAATGACTACAGCAAAAGTGGCCAAAGCTTTTTTGTTGTTCTTCAGCTTTTCCAATTACACACACAGATGCATAACATGGCTGGATAGATGTTTGAGACAACGTTCATAATAATAATAATGTATGTGCCATGGTTTGCAAATTTTGAAAACAAGAAACACTCCCAAGATTTCACAAACCTAACAACTTGTTGCATTTTTAGCTTTCTGTGAAGAAAATCTGAATGTTCAACTCTCAGCGGTAATAAACAACAACCTCATAAAAATACTGTCCCAAATAAAATACAGCATCTCCCAGATAGAATACAGCATCAAATACATTTTGATTTCTGAGAATATATACAAGCTCTACATGCATTTCTCCACAAATATTATTTGTTACATACAAATATATAAATACATGTGCATACATAAGTATCTATCTGTATATGTATGTATGCATGTATGACTTTTCCACATTAAGAATCAAGGATTTAGCAGTATGTTGGTGTAGCACTGAAATTTAAAATGAGATTGCAATGACAACAGTACTATTATTCATTGCTACCAGGGCAGAATCTACAGGAATAACGATTGCTATCCAATCTCTGTTTCCTCTGCTGGATGTATCAAGAATATCAGCTGTCCCAGAAAGGACTGTAACTCAAAATAATCAGACATCTTATAGGCAAGATTCTTCTGTCTTCATACCAAATACTGGATCATTGAAATTTTTTTTTTCTTAAATTGGTAAAAATATTTTTACTACAGAATATTTTTAAGGGTTTTGTTTGGTTTGGTTTTTGTTGCTGTTGGGGTTATTTTTTTAGTTAAAGTTGTTTTTTAAGCACTGTCTCCAGTACAAATTGATTTCTCCATTTACACAAAAACTATGTCAGCAGTTATGCCAAGCTAGTCTCTCCTAAACCTGTTCTCAACCAAATATCAAAGGCAGTAAGAGTGATTTAGGGTAATGTAATATAAACTAATACGATCTATAAAGGTGGAAGATTCCTACTACAAAAAGAAATAAACTTT